>NW_026706812.1:2500000-3750000 GCF_024137745.1 Phymastichus coffea | reverse complement strand
AATCCTAAGTTTACATAGATTTCTCTATGATTCGCTATATCGTAAAAGAGAATACTTTAACGGATTTTAGAAATTCAAAATGGCGAATCCAATATGGCGGACGACATAATAAAAATTTTAATATAAATGTATAAAAAAAATTGCATTATATTCTAGGTTTTATTTCGATTGAAAAATATCTCTAGCGTTTTTTTGATTAGATGCAAACATTCTCAGGAAAAAATTCTTGAAATTTCGGAATCATCAGATACGGTCATCAGTAGTTTTCGATACTTTGGTAGACCTGCCTATGTAAAATCATATGACGTGCTTATAATTTTTATAGTTTTGATTACACTGTTAGCAAGCAATAATACCACCATTGGCCTGATTGTCTGAATTGATACTCTGCTAACATCTTAGTTATTATATTTTGGTGTACAACTTAGAGTAAATTCTTTTTCCGCTATCTCATGCCTATATAAAAAGTTACAAAATGCCTAAACGAAAAAAATCGTTTGCTGACCAACATGAACTATACGAATCTGATGATTCTGATGATGATTTTGCTGAACTCATTGACCTTCCAAACCCAGACGATTCCGGAGACTCAGATGAGGAATCTGATAATGAGGATTTTTATAGCAGCAATCTTAATGGAAATATTGAAGATCTTCTTTCTCAATACACATATAGAAAAATTTCTATATGCTATAGAGATGATCAAACAAAATTGGAGAATGAACACGTATATTAGTGGGTAGATGGGGAAAAAATTTACAACAATGATATACAAAATGAATTATTGCTGAGTAATACAGAAAAAGCAAAAATTTGTAGATCTAGCTATGTTGAGTTATTTGAAATGTTCTTCACAGATGACACGAAAAATTACATCATCGAAGCGACTCGTGAAAATGGCTATGATCTTTCAAAAATAGATTTGAATACTTTTTTAGGTGTAATTATTCTATCGTCATTCAATGAAAGGAAATCTTAAAGAGATTATTGGTCATCTGATCCTCTATTGTCTTGCGATATAGTTCAACAAGCCATCATACGCAATACATTTGAACAAATCAAATCTCATTTGAAATGCTCTAAGCCTGCAGATAAAAATCCCAACGATAAGACATGGAGAGTAAGAGTTTTGATGAATAAGTTTAGAAAAAATATTCAAAGATTTGGTTAATTTCAATCAGCCTTATCCATAGATGAAATGATGGCTAAATCATACGCCAGAACATCCTTGTTACAGTTCACTCGAGGAAAACCTATATGGCGTGGTTTGAAGTTTTGGGGATGCTGCACATCTGACGGATTTTTATTAGATTTTGATTTATACTGCGGTAAAGATTCAAATGCAAATCTTCTGAATAAATAGTCTCTTGGTTCTCGAGTTGTGATGAATTTAGTGGTACCATTTTTCAAGAAATTATCTAGTACAGAAATTCCTCGATTCCATCTTTATTTTGACAATTTTGATCTTCTTTTACATTTGCAAAAGCTAAGACTAAGATGCACGGGAACGATAAGAGACAATCGCGTACCCAAAGAAGCCAGAAATGTGATTGATAAAAAAGCTTTAAGAGGTACATGTATTGCAAAACATGATCAAAACAGTGGAATAAACTATATAAGTATTAAGGACTCGAAACAAGTGTCAATAGCATCATCGATTGCAGGTGTTAGCCCAAAATTACCATCACAAAGATATAGCGCAGAGAAGAAAGCAAGAGTTGATGTACATTTTCCATGTGCCTTTCATACTTACAATAAATTAATGGATGGTGTTGATTTACACGATAATCATTGCAACAATGTTTTACCATGCATACGTTCAAAAAAATGGACAAGGATAGTTTTGATAAGGCTTATTCAATCTGCAATAGTCAATGCACTGGTACTGTATAACACTTGTAAATCAGAAGATAACAAGGTAGGATCTAAAGATTTTACAATGAGTATTGCCAGACAATATCTTGAAAATGGTAAGAAACATAGATCAAAGAAGCACTAAGTTTCGTATAAACAACTAAAAAAAAACTGTTCCACTGCAAAATGCCCGATCAGAACCGCAAAATTTTGCAACACATGTTCTCTATATTTCTGTAAAACATGCTTTGATGATAACCATGAAAAATAAGGTACGGATTATAGAATTCAGAAATTACAAGTAAGGATAAAAAGAATTATGCAAATGAAAAATTAAAAATGTAAATAATAATATAAATAAAAATACAAAAAAAAAAAACAAAAATAAAAAATAAAAAAAAATTACAATAAAAAATACAAAAAAATAGAAAATTTAAAAAGTTCGTGATTCCGAAATTTCAAGAATTTTTTCCTGAGAATGTTTGCTTCTAATCAAAAAAACGCTAGAGACATTTTTCAATCGAAATAAAACCTAGAATATGATTTTTTTTTATACATTTATATTAAAATTTTTATTATGTCGTCCGCCATATTGGATCCGCCATTTTGAATTTCTAAAATCCGTTAAAGTATTCTCTTTTACGATATAGCGAATCATAGAGAAACCTATGTAAACTTAGGATTTAGAACTTTTATGAGTGGAAATGAGGAAAAAACAGGTTAATTTTCCAGTATTCCGGTCGCCATATTGAATCCGCCATTAGGCATAACGTATATTTTATTGGAAATTACTTATAAAGGTCAGGCAATAGAACTGAGACAGTTTGAGTATAAAAAAGTCATCCATTTTAAGTTCATACATGAAATAATGCGAAAATCCACTGATTTTGTAAAATTTTGGCAATTAGCCGCCGTTTTCGTCATGATAAACAATTTGGAATTGACCAAAAAAATTTGTTCCATAAACTATAGCTACTTTGTCCACCTTTGTCCATAGTTTGAAATAGATCGAAGTTTTTTATGTAATTGAAAAAAAAAAGTTAAAAAAAGAAATTTTGAAAATAGCCTAACTTTTTCTAATAAAGCACCATATTGGATTTGGAATGCAAAAAAAAGGAATTTTGACGTCAGAAATCGAAAGAGCGGACCCGAAAACATAAAGTAAAGTAGGTTTAGTCGATGTATATCTCATTTTCCGATTGGGAAGTATGGCTCGAAAATCAGTTATAAAAGTCTCTGGTTTTGGGCGTTAATGGGTTAATTATGCGGAAATCTGGAAGATGAAATGTTCTAGTCACTTAGCAATCGAAGTATCTTTGATCAGATGTTACGATAGATAATGAGGTCACTCATCAAAGCTACAGGAACTCGGTCCAGATCGCCAAAATTACAGCTATGGGCAGTTAAAATGCTAATACACATAATTCGTAATATACAAAAATGTGAAACCAGGGCTTCGAACTACGACGTATGCCAAATGCTCGAGCGAGAGGATAAATGGTCATCGATTCTTTCTTTGGCAGAAAAGCGAAGAGACCTGATTTCTCACATTTTGGATCCTGGATTCGACCTAATCAGCGAACTGGTACGCAGACCGCATAATTTCCACACTAGCTACAAGGGACTTGCATGGAGTCCTTCATTTTTATGTCGCATTAATAATAAGACACCGAAAGGTTTTTCGAACATGACGAAACTCGAAAAGGAAAAACGAGAAGTTTTAAGGTGTTTTAAGTTTAAATTATGGCTATACTTTTAGAATTTCGACAGGCCGAGATATATTGCCGAGCGCCTGTGGGAAATATGTGTCTGACAATTGTCACGATTTCTCTGATAAGAGAGAAATTTGGATATCCAAATATTCTGTATGTAATATTGTAGTTTTTTTTTTCTTTTTTACAGTTGTCATTCTGATATCTTTTCAAATTATCTGATTCGTAATGAACCACAGTACGTTCAGGATGGATCTTAAGGCTTTATTTTGATATCTTTCAATAATATCTAATTGTATTATTTTGTACCGTAAACTGGATTCCATAAGTCCGCATTGGTTTAATTATATAGTTATATTTTAAAAATATAACTTATTATTTAGGTTTTTGAAGTAAATATCTAACGTATTTATTTAAAAATTTATTTAAAAAAATTAAAAGAAAAGAGACGTTTAAGAAAAATAAAAATTTCGATGAAACTAATTATATAATTGATCCATGAAATAACTAGTGATAAAAAAGTAGGCTAAAAAAAGGTGGACATAAAACTATAATTAGCTTACTAAAAATTACATGCCGTTTAAACCTATCGGTATAGAAATCATATTGTCGTATTAATACTGTGTATTACATTTTAGTAAAAGTTACATACAAAATTAATTCAAAGCTTGACAAGAAATAGTAATTACGACTAACGTGTACTCGCTTCAGACTCATCAGTGAGTTCACTCTCCAATAATCAAGGAATTCGAAGAGTCTACTGTAAAAAAAGCTCTGGAGATGAGGAGTTCGACGAAGACCCACATGTACTCCACCACTTCAATCTCGTCATTTCTATCATCGACTATTTTGTCTCGAGCGTCAGCCAAATGATCTATCCCAGTTTTATCGAAGAAAAAGAAAAAGGGTATAAACATCTAGGGAGCACCAGCGTTGGGGTTGTCTTTAAGCAGTAAGCCAGGGTTGGAGCCGTGCACGGTAAGCGCGATGACGCAGCGAGCACCAGCTCGTTACTCTGGCACTTGGAACCAAGGCAACTCCACAAATGGCAGTGGAAATACTCGGGTAGCAACCGCTCTGTAGGCACCGGTGCGAACTACGTAGAAACAGCAGAGACAGAGAGGTGCAGGTTCTGAACGTGGACAGCATAGGTTTCTATTTTACGGCAGATATTTCGTCTGTGATGGGAAGGCCATTGGAGTGTTCTCAACCTACCAGGGACAAAAATGTCCAGGCGTTTTCGCTGCAACGAAGTGGGCTATTATGTTCTTGGTTGCTTGCTGTATACCCCAATGGAAGTGTGCCAAAATTCAAGCACGATGGATAAGGCCTACAACTGAAGGCTCAGGAAACGGAGACGAATAGAGAGTACTGAAGAGAGCTGAGCTGGTGACTTGAAAGTCGTTAGTAAATTGTCGATAACTGTAAGTGCCAAGAATAGCATGGGTACAAGAGTCAAGGGCTGAAGCCGTATGACGCGGAGCTTGCGAGCGAAGAAAAACCACAGATCGTCCTCCAGCATCACATAAGCCCACTGAGAATGTGAGTAGAATACGTAGGATTGCAGAGCTGAATATAGAAGCTGCTCTATTGGCGAAGAACGCGACGAATTGGCTGGAAGCTTCGTTGGTTTTATCAGTGACAAACTCTATAATCTATTATTAGATACCGGACCACAGGTATATGTGGTAGGCTACCGAATTAGGCAAACTTATAGGCTCAGTTGACACGAAAACTCGAGCAGCTGTGAATAGTTTCTCAGAAACACCAGTCAGCATGGTAGGGAAGTTGCGGTTGGTGATCTAGATTCACACAGTAGTTCGCTTGATTGAGGTACAAGTGTCCGCAATATGACCAGTGTTTGCAATATGATATGCTTCTCGAGCAGGACATTATCCTTGTATTCAACTTTCGAATAGATGTCGCAGAAGATGAATGGTGTGTCATAGGTCGGTGAGCTCCAACTTATCGTGGATCGGGGGAAGAGGGGGCTTTCGACATTTCAACAGAGAATTTAGTGCGGCAAGTGTATCTGGATAGATGAATACGGCCATCTTAAAGAGTGTGGTATAGTACACTGGCAGTCGTTTACAAGCACAACGGAAGCTATCAACTTTGCATTTACCTATGGCCGGTGAACAAAACCAGTCGTATTAATGCTTAGCTAATATTGAAAAAATATCTAATACTCGACAGGTTACGCATGTACACTGCCCGTCAATCACTTTTGCCATGTATACCTCAAAATTAGGCAAACTTGAAAGTTTTGTATCTCGGTCGGAAATCATCGTATCACAAAAAACCGCAGGGCATTTTAAAGGTAATTGCAAAAGCTTCCATTTAAGACGTGCAGAGACTTAAAAATGAAAATATGTATTTTTTACAGTAAAAAAACTGATTAAAAAAATTTCAATTTTTTTAACCTCAACTTAAATCAATGCCAATTTAGAACCAGGCGGTGGATGGCAAATCGACCTGAGGGGTTCGGAGGGTAATGTCTTTTCCTTTAAAATGAGCTCCCGCGGGGTTCTATCCGATGTTTTTTAACCGACTTACGGCGTTTTTTGTAAAAAGCAACCTTCTTTTTCCAATCCTCAATTACTTCGACTTGCGTACGTTTTGAAAAAAAATGCCAAAGAGAAAAAAGTTTCATTTTGTGTCCAAGAATACGAAAATAAAGTCAAAATAAAGAAATAGAGAAAAAAATTTTTTTCGGTTTTTTAGCGCATTAAAAAAATAAAGGAATTTAACTATTTTTTTACACTTAGTTTTAGTTTTTTTATGATTTACTACATCCCTAGACATTTTAAAACTAAGCGTAAAAAAAAAGTTAATTTCCTTTATTTTTTTAATGCGCTAAAAAACCGAAAAAAAATTTAGTGTATCCCGAAAATCAGACTCACAAGCATCTATTTAGAGGTTTCTTTGCCGGAAGATAGCAAAGAGTACATAGCGTTTGGAGCACTACGAGATATATCTGAGAGTATAACCGGACAATCTTTGGTTTAATAAATGTTCCCACAACTTTTATACGTTTGACGGTCGCACTGCTTAGACTAGACTTAGAACCGTATGTATTTGAGTATCTCGATTATGTAATCGTCAATACCGAGACGTTTGAGAATCACTTGGTGTGGTTTGAAAACGCACTAAAGTGCATAATCCAAACGGGGTTGAAGATTAACGTCGATGAAAATGAATTTATTTGGATATTCTAATGTGACTTTGTTGGGATATTTCCTCTAGGAGAGTAGGTTGCGACCCAACTTGTGATGTTACTTATCACCTATTATTTTATTTAGTTCGTACTCTCGTGGTTGTCGGGTTAACGAGCGAAAGAATTCCTTTGAATTTAAAAATATTGCATTTGAAAATTATACAATCAAACATATATATATATATATGATTTGAAATATAATTAAAGATGAACTTTACTCTAGTTTCTTATGGCGCGAAATATTCCATAAGTAGAACCTAAGTATTTTCTTTGAGAGGATGTGATTCAGCCCAAGTTTCTCATAGCGGGAAATGTTATATGAGTCGAGCTTAAATCACAATAGGAAAGTGAAGGCTTGCTTAGCCAATCACTAGAGAAAAATTATTTAGGTATAAACCGAGTTTATTCGATCTCGATCACTTATTTTGCAAGACTAGAAGCGAATATCGCATTTGTGTAAATTGAACCTATTTATACACAAAATTTAGAGCCCTATTTACGTACGATAGCCCTTTTCATGCTGTTTCTGCAAATATACAAAATCATTTTCTCTTGTTTATAATAAAATAGACAGCGATCAAGAAAATTGAAATTGTGTAAAAAACACAGAAGGTAATACAGATAATTTAAGCATAATTTGCACTTATCGCAAAAATGTAGTTAAAAGTTATTAACTAATGAAATTAGTTAATACAATAGCGCAAAATTTACAACAAAATAATAAGAATTTTGTCATATAAAAATAAATTATCGCTAGTAAATATTATTTCAAAAAAGAACTACTTAAATTAGTTGATAATATTTGAGTAATAATTAATTTTCGTTTTTTGCAAAATTTTATAATGTAAACATAAAATCGGTTGATTAAAATTAATAATTTATGACGATTTTGTCACTATGTACAGAATCAACGCTTTCGATCCATATACTTTTATTTGTTTAAATAAATTATTAATTGTTTATTCACGGATAACAATAATAATTAAGTTCTTATCAATGAAACGAATTCTTACTCATGTTTCGAACAGCCATCATGAGCTTAAATATTTCTAAACAACCGCCTAAGCATTTTTACCCATCTATTCCCAAGTAAACATAAAATTATATAGGCAACGATAAAGCTATTTTTTACTTCAGCAGAGGAGTACAAGGTACTCAAATTTATACCAATTCCGTTTACGGACTAAAATTCCAACCTAAGCATAAAGATATAATAGTTGATGATATAGTCTTTACAACAAACTGTAAGTGCTACTCTTCCCAACAACATCAAAGCATGTTTCTCCATTATACGGTCACATGTGCAGTAGGACTTACATGCCCAGCCAGACTTAATCACAAAGAGAAAATCTGCTATGTAAATGATAGAAAAACAACTTACAGCAATAGAACTACAACCAGAACAATGTTCATTTGATTTTGGTGATAAGTATATAATATTGCGAAGTACATTAATTGAATTATAATAGTTTGCTTGACTTTATAGTTTCTTGATTATCAAATTTCAAAAGGACTACACAAATATATTTTTTGTTTTCATTACTATTATTTTATTTTATTAGTTTTTAAGTTCAAGTATGTCCAGACCGGCAAACAGGAATACTATTTCCTCTGCTGGATCACATAATTTATTAGTTGTGTAATATATGTATGTTTATTGCGATTATATAATTAATATACGAGGTGTGTTCAAAAAGTAAGGTGACTTTTCAAATTTCACGGGTAACGTACTTTCAATTATCGATTTTTTTGTTTTGTTATGTTGATACACTCTTCTCGAACATCTGTACCAAGTTTCAAGTGTATAGCATTTTTTGTTTGGTTGTGAGAGGCGTAAAAGTTATAAGTGTTTTGCGTGCTCGGCGATTTCTTGCTATTGAAAAATATGGATCAAAGGATTAGCATCAAATTTTGTGTAAAAAATAAAATAAAGTGCTCCGAAACACTTGAAATGTTGACGGTGGCATACAGTGAAACTGTTCTGAGTAAAAAAAATGTTTACAATTGGTACAAACTCTTCCAAGATGGCCGGGAAGATGCCAATGACGAGCCTCGCTCTGGACGCCCAAGCACGTCAACAACTGATGAAAACGTTCAAGCAGTGAAGAAAATCGCTCTGGAAAATCCTCGAATCACTATCAAAGAAGTTGCTGAGGATGTTGGTATATCGCTTGGCTCGTGCCATGAAATTTTTTCTAACGTTTTGGGCATGAGACGTGTGTCAGCGAAGTTTGTTCCGAAATTGCTGAATTTTGACCAAAAGAACCGTCGCATGAGCATCGCTCAAGAACTGTTGAATGACGTCAACGACGACCCAGATTTACTCAAAAGGGTCATAACTGGTGACGAATCATGGGTATATGGTTATGATATCGAAACCAAAGTCCAATTGTCCCGATGGAAGAGCCCAGATGAGCCAAAACCGAAAAAAGCACGCCAAGTTCGATCAAATGTCAAAGTTTTGCTCACTGTTTCCTTCGATTACCATGGCGTGGTGCATCAGGAGTTCTTACCATATGGACGTACGGTCAATAAACAGTATTATCTTGAAGTTATGCGCCGTGTGCGAGAAGCAATACGAAAAAAACGCCCATAATTGTGAAAAAACAATTCATGGCTTTTGCATCACGATAATGCCCCTGCTTACTCATCGTTGCTTGTGAGAGATTTTTTGGCCAAAAACAACACCACAATCATGCCTCAGCCACCATATTCACCGGATTTGGCCCCATCTGACTTTTTCTTGTTCCCAAAACTAAAGAAACCTATGAAAGGACGGAGATTTGCAACGATTGAAGAGATAAAGACTGCATCGCTGGAAGAGCTCAAGGCTATACAGAAAAGTGCTTATGAGAATTGCTTTGAGGATTGGAAAAACCGTTGGCATAAGTGTATTGTATCTGAGGGGGATTACTTTGAAGGGGACAACATAAATATTGATAAATAAATAAATATTTTTTCTTAAAAATACAAAGTCACCTTACTTTTTGAACACACCTCGTATATATATATTGCAACGATTGCCGAAAATCGTTTGGACTCGCGTGAGCTACTAAGCGTGGCTGAGCGTAACAGCCGCGATCGGTTTGAGTTAGAGAGGGCGCGTTAGGGGCAATGACCGGGAGGGGAGAGTTAGCTAGCCAGTATGACTATGTCCTTCAGTCAGACGACCTCGCAGCTCTTTGCGTCGGAAAAATAAAGTGTTCTTTCCCACTCGAGTGATACCGTGAGTTAGAACAGATAATTAGCGAGTGACGAGGCGAGTGTGCACACTGCAGAACGTGTGCACCACTAGTGTCAAGGATAATTGTGAGTGGAGTGCCGAGTGCGCGCACTGCTCAACGTGCGCGGCCTCGGCAGCTACGAGAGCAACCTCAGCAGCTTCAACAGCAACGTGACAGCCCCAGCGGAGAAGCAGGCGCAGAGGCAGTTCGTCGTCCAGCAGATAGTCGGATACGGTTGGCCACCGTATCCCCTTCGATTTATCGGTAGGTGCACGGCACTTTTCCATTGTGTTAGCGTGCAATCCCGCGCAGCGTGCGCGGCGGGTTTATTGACAGCGTGCGCGGCGGATTTATTGACAGCGTGCGTGCGAATAGTCCGCGACGATCGCGAGATTCACTCTCTCTCTCCCCGTTCGAATTGTTGTATCGAAACAGCGTGCGTTAGTCTCTCGGCAAATCCCTCCCTTATACAAGTTCAAAGGTAATTGAATAAAGTGGTAGAGATCCTCGAGAACGATCTTATTATTTAATTTTCCCTTTGTCCGGTATCGGTGTTATTGTTGACATCCGATTCGAATGCGCCGGTAATCTAGCACGGATCGTGCTAGTGTAGTAGAAGCCGTTCGTCGACAGAGGTGCATGCGGTGTCCGACGGAGCGCTGGTGAGCTAGCGCAGCAGCGCCACTGTGCGGAGGGATCGCGCACCCAAGTCAGTTCGCTGAGCGGACACAGCGCATGCGCACAGCGGTTCAAGATGAGTAAGTGTGCTGGAAGCACACAGTTAATAGCGCACCGTCTGGCCGTATTGAGGAGTACAATTACCCGAGATTTGCGGCTAGGCGGCAGCCTGTTACAATATATATACTCTGGTAAATAAATAAATAAATAAATATTATTCTCTATACGATATCACGGTTTCTTTATGTCGTTGCCCATTCTTTCAACCGGGTTTGGACGTGTGAATAAGAGGGTCATAGTTAGTCACTGAAGTTACACTTTATTCAAGCTTAAGTATCGGGAAAAATCGTATGTGTGTTTGCGCTTGCGGTTCTCGCGTATTTGCCCGTATCCGACGTCCGAATTCCATCCGTATGCAAATCGTCTGTTTTAATACTCCACCTAATTATTCCCTTTCGTAATACATCCGTACGAGTTCATCTGTCAGGATTATACTGTATATAGAGCCTTATAATCTATTTTATTTTCTTCGAAATATTACTAATCTCATATACAACAATGGTTAAGGAAAATCCCTCATGTAATTAAAATAACAATCTTGAAATTTTAACGTTTCGCCATAAATTTATGGCCTCATTAGGAAAACTTTATTAAAAATTATAAACAATTAAAAACTTTTTTAAACAATCGACATGATCATAACACTACAGTATACATCAAAACAATAATAACAAAATCATTCGTACTCACAATTACAGAAAACTTAAGTCATAGTAATGTCAACTTATAAAATATTTAATATTTAGAACAACCTGAAAATTCAGAGATATAAAATGAACTGTGAATTTCAAAGTGTTACTCATCATGGTACAACTGTCTATCCTAGAACTGTCAATATAGTAAGCAATTAAACATCCAATCAGAGTCAAGTACGAAACGGAGATGCACGAACTATTCGAACAACACAAACAAAAATTTAATGACAAGAGCGCATCCCTTTTACAATATTTACAATCTGACAGTATTGTTTATTGAGAAACTTCACATCTTCTTTTCTGTTAATCGTGTTATCACTAATATTAACATTAATCATCTCAGATGTAATTCTTTTTTTGTAATTTGATTCTCTATCCAAAATAACTGTGTTTTTCCAATTAAATTCATGGTTAGGAAAATTCTCTATGTGAGAAGATACTGGTAACTTATTTTTTCCTATTGAATCTTTGTATTCTTTAATTCTCTTTTTTAAACTACGTTTTGTTTCACCCACATAATTCACTGGGCATGATTTGCAATTGAATTTGTAGACGACTCCAGTTTCATCCCACTTTGACAACTTGTCTTTGCCTAGTTTAATTATATTATTAAGTTTTTTTGCTTAAAATAGGAACACATGTTATTTTAAATCTCTTAAAAATAGAATTACAATTATAATAAAAATTCTCACATAACGGCAATGGTAGTATAGTGTCTTGATTATATTGTTTATTATTCTGAACTGATTCAATAATACCTTTGATTTGTTTGTATCTATGTTGTCTTAGTCTACGATTGATATTTGAATTTATGAAATTAATCGGATAATTATTTTGTAATAATATTTTTTTTATTTGTTCAATATTAGCATAATGAAAGAACGGGTCCGATAAACGTACTGCTCTATCAACTAAATTGGAAATAATATTTTTCTTTTGTTGAATAGTGTGATTAGAATTGAAATTCAATAGTCTACCTGCCGAAAGTGGTTTCTGATACCAATTAGTATAAATAGAATTGTAATTTCGGCAGATAGTTACATCAAGAAAATTTATACTCTTATTTTGTTCTATTTCATATGTGAATTTCAAATGTCTGTTATAGCTGTTAAAGGTGTCTAATACTGATTTTACATGTTCTTTTTTTATACACAAAATCGTGTCGTCAACATAACGGTAATAAAAAATTGGAACCCAGTCAAAATCCCTTTCAAGTTGATTCAAACAATAAATTTCCAAGTCATCCATGACTAAATCTGCAAATAATGGCGATATTGGAGATCCCATTGGAGAACCAAACATCTGTTTATATACTTTATTATTAAAACAAAAATAAGTATTATCAAATATGAATTTGGTAATGTCAATTATTGTATTGAATGGAATTTTTGAGTGTGATTTAATTTTATTGTAACGTTTGTCTAAACTCTTGATAACCAAATCACAGGGAATGTTCGTAAAAAGAGAAATTACATCGAGCGAAAGTAAAATATAATCATCCGGAGTATATACTTTTTTAATCTTGTCTATTAATGAAAAACTATTTTTAATATATGATTTGGGTGGCTTAATACCTTTTTTCAAATTTTTATCTAATACTTTTGAAAGAAAATAAGTGGGGCTATTTATTAGTGAAATAACTGATCTAAGTGGACAACCACTTTTATGTATTTTAGGTAACCCATACGCTCTCGCTAAAGATGTATTAGTTTGTGTGAGACTGAGTCTATTATATCTCTATCCAAGAATTCTTCCTCATTTAATTGTGATAATATCTGATAAACGTTTGATTGAAGAATTTTGAACGGATTTTTTGCAACTATTTTATATGCATCTTTATCGGCCAACAATAATTCCATATTTCTCATGTAGTCATCCTTATTCAAACATACCAAAACATTACCTTTATCTGATCGTGTGAAAAATAAATTATTATTATTTTTTTTAAATTCTTGAGTTTTTTTGTAATTTTTAGTAATTTTTTTCTCGTATGTACTAATATGATTTGTTTGTCTACAAGCGAATTCAATATTCTTAATTAGAATGTTTCTCAATTTTGAAATGTTATTTGGTTCTATGTCTACGTTTTCATCTATTATCAAATCAGAATTATTATTTCTTTTACTGAATTTACTTACTGCATATTCGAAATTTTTTATACTATTTATAATGTCTTTTTCCGATAATCTATTTTTCAAATTATGTCTCTCACCTAAAGAAATAATATTTGTAACTTCTTGTGGAAGGTTAACTTTTGAATTTAATTTTGAAATTAATTACCCATTTTTCATTGTTTTGGGGATATACAATTGTATATAGAGCCTTAAGTATTCTTTTATTGTACTATTCAATCTCTCTACCCATCTCTGACTATGCTGATAGAAGGCTGTACTATTAAACTTATTTATTTAGAATATTGACGCTAATTCTTCTAACAAGTTATTCTCTCACTCTCACTAAATATAAAAGCAGAAATTCGTCATTCGCACGACATTGGCAGTACTCTATTTCCTTATTCTTCTTGACATAACGGATGCAAATGTTTTGGTCAGACATTTTCGAGAACACGCATACGTAGTTGCTATCGCCATATAAATATTCTGTGAACTGGATTTTCATTTTCTCGACCGAGTCACAACTATTTTCTACAGCTAAGTTCAATAACAAGCAATAACAAGGCCTTTCGTAATCGATTAGGTGTTATGTTTATCTTCATCGCGTGTATTAATGACAGAAATAGATAGTTTTTATTCCCTCTAATACGGGTATCGACTGTTAATTGTTCAACAACCAAAACTGGAATTTTCATGACCGGCTCTTTTTCTTCCTCCGTTGATCTAAATTTACACTGTTTTCGCTTCCTGTTCTACTGCCTATCAGTGAAATGTCTCTTGTCGCCTTTGCCGCGTATGAAATCGTTTTTATTATTGCGATATCCCCTATTGTCGTTATAATTTCTGACATAATAATCTCTGTTTCTTTGATTATTATAGTTTCTGTTATTGTCGTAATTTCTTCCTCCTTGATTTTTATAATTTCTCTCATTATTATTGCCGTTGTAACTTTTTTGTCCATTACTACATGAACTACATGAATGCGAGAGATTCTCCTGGTCTTTCGTGTAGACCTTCGTATTATCAAATAGGTTTTACTCAAACGTTGGAGATATTCTTGATTAAACCGAACACGATTTTGAAACCTCTCAAAATATTTCTATCAGAGCCCGTTCAGCAATTCGCTTAATAGTTCCTCATTAAAAATTATATGACTTACCGGCCAGGATAAAATGATGTCAATTCAAGCTATTACTATGAAAGGCGCATCATACATCGTTTTCGAATAGAATGAATGAAGTATCTTTTTATCACAATTTATAGAAGATTGCGGTAGTAGAACTAAATCTTACTAAACTATCTTATAAAAAATTTTACTTAAAAGTTCGACAAGTTATTATCTGTAAAGAATTAAAAATGGTAGTTGAATTGAAAAAAGTATTTATTCATCAGTCAAAACAATTCATCAATTACTAAGAGATTTAGTTAATAACTATTCAAAAGAACATGAGAGTATAATAACATTTGCTACATAGTAATAAGAATTTTAGAAATTCACAAATTAAAAATCGATAACAAAGTAGCTGAGAACTTTAAAAATACGTTAGATCTTTTTATTTTCAATTTTATTTACAATCTGTCTTTCTAAAATAAGTAGATGATATTATTTCATTGCTATTTTCTGATTACAAAAACTACATTAAACGAAGGTACTTAACCATTGATCCGTTACTTTGATTTTACAGAGCTAAATTATACATGTATAAATGATAATTGATATTTCTTTAATCTTGATATTGTTGATGTTGTGTGGAATAATTTATTCGCTAAAGAGTTAGAATGTTCTGTTAGTCGTATGGTGTACCTTTTACAAGCAATTTCTGTTTCTTCATAAACAGTCCGTATAATGACATCGTTTATGATTATTTCATTTCTAACAAACTATGGTGAATTTTTAATAGATCTTAAGGCTTTATTTTGAAATATGTCAATTATATCTAACTACTTTGTAGCTGTATCCAAAAGTTAAATATCATACGAGGGTGGTCCGATAAGTACTTAGCCTACAAAAGAAAAACGAAAATTTTAGAAAAGTGGCGTTTTATTTTTCAATATAGTCTTCTTTTAGTTCGATACACATGGCCCACCGATGCTCCAAATTCCTTAACCCGTCTGAAAAATACGTTTTCTGGAGGTCTGAAAAGTAGGCTTCCGTGGCAGCGCTTACCTCCTCATTCGACTCAAATTTCTGCCCGGCGAGTGACTTTTTCAAGTTTTGAAACAAAAAGAAGTCGCACGGGGCTAAATCTGGAGAATACAGTGGATGGGGTAGCGATTAGTAGCCTAATTCGACCAATTTGGCCATGGCGACGGCGGAGGTGTGAGCCAGTGCGTTGTCATGGTGGAAAAGCACTTTTTTCTTCGCCAAATGGGGCCGTTTTTTCTGCAATTCGACGTCAAATCGGCTCAATAATTCGGCATAGTACAGCCCTGTGACCGTTTTGCCCCTCTCCAGGTAGTCGATGTAGATCACACCTTGTGAATACCAGAAAACGGTGGCCATCACCTTTCCGGCCGATGGGGCAGTCTTCGCCTTCTTCGGAGCACTTTCGCCGGGTAAAGTCCACTGTTTCGACTGTGACGGTGTAGGCCCGTCATGGCCTGCACCGTTCGCTTATCTCCCTCTCCTTCCTAGGCAAGGGCGCACGGCCGGCATCAAGCGCACGTTGTTATCACGTGCCTGATGCCTGCCCTTTATTTTTCAGCTACGCACGAGAACGGTGGAAGGAGAAGCCGTGGACGCGACGACGCGTTCGAGTATTGAGAGTGCGAGAGAGAGAGAGAGAGGGAGAGAGAGAAAGCAATAGTTTGAGTATTGGGCTTGGCGCGCGGCACTTGTCGCGACGGGCAGTGCCGCGTGCCGCCGATTAGGCGAGTGGTGGGAGAAAGCGTGAGAAGCCGGCTCTCACGCACTCGCGACAGAGAGTGACGCGACGCGCGCGACAGCAATCAGTCGAGAGTTAGCTGGTGACCATCGCTGCCTGCCCTTTGTCCGGAAGAAGTCAGCATTCCTCAGCAGATCGGCCGGACGGGACTTCCTCTGCCAGCGACGCAGCAGCTGCCCTGTAAGAAGCCGTCACCGAGGCAGAACCCGACAGCCTTTTCTGCCAGGTCGCCGGCCACGCAGCAGCGAGGAGTTTTCCAGACTAGCCGCCGGTGGGACACCTTCAAGGCTGCCAGCAACAGCGACGTCCACCAATTTGGTCAGGTCACCGATTCCTCTCTCTCTATATCTCTGTCTTTCCTCGGCGATTCTCACGGTTCGCGTTGCTACGCCAGGCTTTTCCGAGCCGGCGTAGTTTTCGGCAGTGTGTAAATTTAAGTAATTGTTTGAGCCGGTTAACGAGGTGGCATGGCGCTAACGTGCCGGTCATCTCGTTTAGAATAAGTGCGCGTGTTGTTAATAGTAATAAGTGTTTGTATTCTCGTCGGCACTCGGGTAGTGCATTTGTAATAAACGTGTGTTAAGGAATTGTGTGTGTGAAATTCTTTTGCCTGTATCTCTCTTCCCTGCTTTGCTTGGAGCGACATACCGCCTCCCTAGCCTTCCCCCTTTACAAATAATTGGTGATAGTGATGAATTAATCGGCATTGCAGGCCGACACTATTACACGACTGTTCCTTGATCTCTGGTGTATACCAGTGGATCCATGTTTCGTCGACTGTCACGAAACGACGCAGAAACTCCTTCGGATTGCGCTTAAACAGCGTCAGACATTGCCCTGAAATTGTCTCACGGTTGCGCTTGTTGTCCGGAGTGAACAAACGCGGCACCCATCGCGCCGACAGCTTTTTCATGCCCAAAATTTCATGCAGGATATGACCCACGCGATCTTTTGAGATGCCTACGATCTTAGCTGTCTCGCCCACCTTCAATCGTCGATCTGCCAATACGAGATCGTGAATTTTTGTCACGTTATCCTCCGTGGTAGCCGTTTTCGGAGCCCTTGGACGTGGCTCATCAAAAATCGACCTGCGACCACGTTAAACCAATTTTTGACGGTCGCCATCGAAGGAGAAGAGTCACCGTACACAGCATCCAAGCGCTTTTTGATTTCGCTGCGCGATTTCCCTTCCAAAAACAAGATTCGAATCACCGACCGATACTGCTCTTTTTTCATTTTTCAAAAATCAACGGACACACTTGCTTTCACACGCTCTCAAAAATAAACTACAACTCCGATCCGGCTGAAATCTTGACAGTAACCATCGAGAAGGTTGTACTACGTGATAGAATATTTCTTTTGCGAGAGTGGCGCCATCGGGCGGTGAGGCTAAATACTTATCGGACCACCCTCATATGTCCATACTGGTTTAAGTATGCTCTTGTATATTAATGGCTTATTTATAATTGACATTATAGATTTTCTGCTCAGTAGCCAGTAATATTGTTTGAGTTGTAGATTTAGTTGTTTGCGTTTGATGCAAATATAGCCTCTCCACGTTAAGCGACGATCCCGATGCATTACGCGATATTTGTCTTTGATTGCTTAAGATATTAATTGTTTATATGTATGTGACGAGAATAGGCCTGCTTCTCGTCGGTCCCTCTGCCTCCCCCCTTTGCCCTCGGCAAGGCTCAGTGGTTAGTATTGGCCGCACTTTTCTATACACCTAAATCTCTTTTTCAGCCGCCATGAATTACCAGGCTCGGCTAAAAGAGCCTAAGGAGAGCGAGAGAGAGCGTTGCAGTAGGACAAATGCAAGAAGACACTGCAGTTGAGAAAGAGAGAGAGAGAGAGAGAACTAGAAAAGAGAGAGAAAGAGAGAAAGAGCACTCGCGCTAAGCGGTTATTAGGCAGGCGGGCGACGCGCGACCAATTAGCGCTTTGTCGCACGCATCCTAAAAATGGGCTAAGTAGAGATAGTTTACGAGAGAGCTGTCACTGCCCGCGCAGGAGAATTGCGTGGCGTCAGTCATTCACTCTACATCAGCCAGCAATCAGGGTCAGTCGATCAAGGAATTAGCTCGCGCTGTTATCATCTGCCATTGTTCCCTGGAAGAAGAGGTTGGCTGCCTTCCATCCCGAGCGGCCCCACGCCCTGGCCTTCGTCAGAGCACGCACCACCTGCAGCAGCGACAACGACAAGAGGGCGGACAGTTGGCCTGCCCGAGTTGTCATCTACGCCTTCAAGGGATCATCGAGGAGAAAAACAAAGGTCAGGTTATCTCTCTCCCGGTTATTATCTCTCACGCAGTGATATGCGGGCGCACGAATTATTAGGTAGCCAGGTGATCACCTGCCGGCTACTTTATGAGTTTCTTTACATTAGAATAAGTCGCGTTTACGGTTAAGATGTTTAGATTTTTGATTAATTTCATATTGTAGACATAGTTGATTGACATTAGGTGTTCATAGTTGATTAGTTTAAGCGCACGTTTGTTTGAATTATAAGATAATATAAGGTTTGTGATTTGGTATTAACAAAATTGGTTTATTTTCCCGCCTACTCTTCCGATAGCATCTAGAGAGAAAGTGTCTCTCTTACCTTTCCCTTTTAAAATAGGTAACAGCGCGTCAAAATTGTTACATGTACTAAAGGATAAGTTTTTTTTTTAGTGTAAGTTACTTCAATTGCTTTTATTTGGTTGATTTTTATTCTTCATTTGATAAACCAACGTTTAGCTTTGAATTTTTGCATATTATTAAAGGCTAAGGAGCATTTCAGTGAGTTATTTATATAGCTGTATCGTTTGCGTAACTGGCGATAATAATGTTTTTTATAGTTGGAAGATCATGGGTATAGATTAATTATAATAAAGGGCCAAGAATACGAAGGTGTGTTCAAAAAGTAACGAGAATTTTTTAATTTCGCGGGTTTGGAGAGTCCGCTTGTATAAAATTTTTTTTTATTATGTTGGTACACATGCCCCTGAAGTACGATAAAATTTTCAGCAATATTCATTGCTTACTTTTTAAGTGTCAGCCGCTAACGTTAGACGTGTTTTTCGAGCTCGGCGATTTTCGTTTGTGAAAAAAAATGGATCAAAGAATTTGTATTAAATTTTGCGTAAAAAATGAAATAAAGTGTAGTAAAGTTTGTCAAATGTTAACAAAGGCATATAGTGAGTCTGCTATGAGTAAAGCAAGGATTTATGAGTGGTATAAGCGTTTCCAAGATGGCCACGAAAACGTTGAAGATGACGAACTACCCGGACGCCCAAGCACATCAACAACCGATGAAAACGTGAAAAAAGTGAAAGAAATGGTTATGAACGATCGCCGAATCACAATCAGAGAAGTCGCTGATGATGTTGGCATATCAGTTGGCTCATGCCATCAAATTTTTTCGAATGTTTTGGGTATGAAACGTGTGGCAGCAAAATTCGTTCCAAAATTGTTGAATTTCGAACAAAAACAGCGGCGAATAGAAGTTGCTCAGGAGTCGCTAAATGAAGTCAATAACGATGCAGAACTACTAAAACGTGTTATAACAGGTGACGAAACATGGGTTTACGGATATGATGTCGAAACTAAGGCTCAATCGTCCCAGTGGAAGCATTCTGGATCGCCAAGACCGAAAAAGGCTCGACAAGTGCGGTCGAATGTGAAGGTTATGCTCACTGTGTTCTTCGATTTTAATGGCATAGTGCATTATGAATTCTTGCCACAAGGTCAAACAATCAATAAGCAGTACTACCTACAAGTTCAACGTCGTTTGCGTGAAGCAATCCGAAAAAAACGCCCGGATTTGTGGCAAAACAATTCATGGCTTTTGCACCACGATAATGCGCCTGCTCACACTTCATTGCTTGTTCGTGAATTTTTGGCCAAAAACGAAACTGTAACGATGCCTCAGCCTCCATATTCGCCAGATATGGCTCCATGTGACTTTTTTCTATTTCCAAAAATAAAGAGAACATTAAAAGGCCGTCGTTTTACAAGCATAGATGACATTAAAAGCGAATCGCTGAAAGAGCTAAAAGCTATTACAAAGATCGAGTTTCAAAAGTGTTTCGAGGATTGGAAAAAGCGTTGGCATAAGTGTATTGTATCCGAAGGGGACTACTTTGAAGGCGACAACATTAATGTAGATGAATAAATAAATATTTTTTTCATAAAACGAAAATTCTCGTTATTTTTTGAACACACCTCGTATTATCTTGGGACATATTGGATAAAGTTTTGTGGTATCACGATTTATATTTAACTTAAAAGTTCTTGGATTTAGGTATAATTCTAAGAGTAGAGATTTTTGTACAATTTTATTAGTTTATACAATTGGCCTGCATGCCAGACTTTATGAATAGCTTGAGCTACATCAATAAAAATGGCATTACAGTATTCGTTTTTTTGAAAGTATTTTTGATTTCAGTGATGACTGTTAAATTGGTGGTCAGGTATCATATTTTATTCTGATAATACTTTACTTAGTCTTTTGATTATTATATTTTTGATTGTAATGTGACTTAGCATCGATTATGGCTTAAGCTTTTTATTTTGACAAAAAATTAAATTTTCCGACAATTAGCATACCTCATTCATCTTCGTTATTACAGTGACGTGAATAGGCAAGTTGACTACCACGACGGGAGATGTATTGCAGCGGAGCATTAATGCATATTGTCGGCAACACAAGAACAGAGTGAGTTGCAGTATTTACACGGACTCACTTGATGTACGCCCGGAAGTGTTGTAATATGATTACGTTAGTAAATGTCAATTTTTGTTAATATAATTTTACCCAAAATTATGTGTTGTAACGGGGGCAGCGCCTTATTCGGCACTGACGTCACTAATTTATTAAGGGGAGAGTAAGAGAGGCACTTTCGCTCTTTAACAATCGGGGAACGAGAGGATAGGTCGAACGAATAAATAATTTTCTTTACTTGGAACATACAACTTAAATCTATTCAGACAAACAAATACAAAATCAGTTACAATAACGTTTCCATCACGTGCACATATACAGAACAACTTAAACTAACGCTGGAGGACGAATGGCCCGGCAACTAAATCGCCTTGGCCATTTACCTCCTTACAAAGGAAAGAATACGTTGAAACCTCTCTACCGCATTACGATGAGCGTAGCCGGCAAGTGATCGCCTGGCTACCTATCGTTCCTACGCGGCCGCGCATCACCATGAGAGAGAGAAATACCGGGAGAGAGAGATAACTTGACCTTTGTCCTTGGCGATGAGCCGGCAACGGGGAGTTGACCTGGCTGCTGGCTGGACGTCTTCCTCGGCGTAGCCCGTGGTGAACCCACTGGAAGTCATGCACTGCATGGCGGCGAGGGCGACACTGAATGCCCTGCTGCAGGTGTTGCCTCCACACGTTGCCTCGGCTCGCCCTGGTCTGGTCACTGCTGCACGTGTGTTTCTTCTTCTTTCATCGCGCTGCTACTTCCAACTTCTCTCCTCAACTTTTTTCCGGGAACTACCTCACGCGACTTGACGCATGGTCAGCATTCGCGCTCTCGCCGGGCTCTCCCACCAAGCCCACTCATTAGGTGGCGTGCGACAAAAGCGCTAATTGGTCGCGCGTCACACGCCGGCCCAAACCTGCATAGTGCGTGCATAGACGCGCACTCTAGCATGCTCGCTAACTTTCTCTCTCTCTCTCTCTCTCTCTCTCTCTCTCTCTCTCTCTACCTCATAGTCGCTGCGCTCTTGCTTTTTCGGGCGCTCTCAATCTTGCTCGGCAATCTTCGGCGGCTGGAAAAACATAAAGGCCAGTGGTTAGGCGCAATAAATATATGCGCCGAACGCTGACCACGTCGCCATGCCGAGCGATAAGAGGGAGAGAGAGAAGGAGGGCAGACGAGGAGCAAGCGTACTGCTTGCTCTCGTCACACCCCCTCCCAAGGCCAAAGCTCACTACGGCCTGACTCTCTTCCCCCTTCTCCTCTCTCGACCGGGAACTTGCAGCCAGCGCTAAACGCTAAACAAAATAATAACCTTAATTAATTTCTTAACCATAACTTATTCTATTACTTAAATTTATTCTGATAACACCCAGATAGAACCAAGGGCAAACTTTTCATCCCCAAAATCTAAACTTAAAACCCTTACAACAAAGTAAACAAACTTCTCTCACCGAAGAATCGACCAACCCCGCACGCCATCATAGCAATCCAACTCTAAAATAATAAATATTCGTAAAAAAAAATTACGCGTTTACTTTCCATGGCGGTATGTAACGTTTAATCTCCGAAACATGTACTCTAGTGGTGCGATGTTTTTACTATTCGTGGTCAATTCATAAATCTCGGGCGAGATTACCAGAACGATTTTAAACGGATCGTCATTTTTCGGATCAAGTTTCGCGTTCTTGCCCGCCGCTGCATTCGAAAGCATATGCACTTCGCGTCAAATCAAATCACCCACTTGGAAAAGAGTTCGTCGCCTACCTTTATCGTAGTACTTCTTTTACTTTTCCTGTGCTTCGTCAATATGCTTGGCTACTAAGTCGCGCAACGCATTTAAACGTAATAACCTATCTTCCCATGCCTTTGTATCCAACTTAACTATCGGCTTTACCTTATCTCCCTCCGGACGCAAGCCCTCACAGTCTAACCTGTACCCAATCGCTTCAAAACCTTTTCTAACCATAACATATGGCTCTCAAAATCTGCATTAACCACCAACAAATCATCAAGATACCAGAAAACATGCGGCTCATACTCTGGACCGAAAAGTGCATCCTTAAGGCGCGTAAAAGTAGCCGGCACGTTAACCAATCCAATCGGCATTCGCTCGAATTCCCATAATCCAGAACCTGGAACCGCAAACGCTGTATTGTTTGCTATTTTCAGATAACGGAATTTGCCAAAACGCCGCTCGCAAATCTATTTTTGACAGGTAAACCGCTCCGCGCAACCTATCTAAAATAGCGTCAATGCTAGGCATCGGATACGCGTCTGCCTTCGTCACCTTATTTACAGGTCTAAAATCGAGGCAAAACCTATAATCACCGTCTTGTTTACGCACGATCACCGGCGCGTTACACCATTGACTATTCGATGGCCTAATTATTTTCGCCTTCCATAGCCGCATGATTTCTTCCTGCGTGAATGCTAATATTGGAAGCGACATTCGGCGCATCGGCGTCTTTATCGGGCGCGCATCGCCTACGTCGATAATGTGCTTGATAACCCTGGTGACCGCTGGTGATTCGCCAGGTTCCGGGACAATCCGGCGAACGAGCGCCATGATTGTCTCTTTCTGAGCCTTCTCGTATTTACCCAAACCCGCGCATTCGGCGTAAACATCTACTTCTCTACTATCCTACTCTGCTAACTAAAACCAATCGCCTTGGTCACCTGCCCGCCAAGCGCGATTACCGTAGTTGATATTAATATCCCATTTATTCCAAAAATCTACACCTAAAATCAAGTCGTGCCTAAGTGTAGATACTACCGTCGCAATCAACCAATCAGTCCTGCCACCAATTTCCATACTTAGCTTTAAGTCCCCCCACGTTCGCGGTTTCTCACCTGAGATACCCTGTACGAATGTCGTAGGTGGCCTTAACCGGTCCTTAAACCGTAAGCCAAGATTCGGCCCTACCACTGATACCTGTGCACCTGAATCTAGCAGCGCTGTATAGACTTGCCCGCCTATGTCGACCTTAATAAAGAACCTATTCTCTACTACTGCGACTAACGCTGCATCTGATTCATCTGCCGTTTTCTTCGGGATTTCTGAGTTCCACTCAGACCCTCCCCTCACTAAAACGGAAGGTGCGTCGGCACCGACGACCGAACGTCCAAGCAACAAAACCCTGCTATCAACAAGCCCACTTCTATCGCGCGTGACCATGACCTTTGTCGCCCGCTCCGACGGGAGCGCAGCGCCTGAGCTCGTTTCCTTACCAACAGATTCTTTCACAGGTTCACCCTGATTTCCTAAAGCAACGGCCTTTTCCGAAGCCTGCCCAACCGTGGGCGAAATACTTGAACCTGTCTCTCTCGCGTTCATGCGCAGCGACGGCAACTCATTTTGCCTCGCTAGGCGACTGAACCCGCTCGCGAGGAGCGGCAACACAAGCAGTTACCTGCGTCGCCTGCTTTCTCGCGCGCGTTCATTCAGTCGCCAAGGGCATCACAGCTGTCGCGAGCTCATCGCCAAGATCTGCGCTCTGTGCCCTGTCTGCCGCTACTTCTTACTGCTCGTCGCATAGCAAGTCCGGGATTTGGCCCGACGCGAAATTATTAGAATGCAACGGCGGCCGTAAATCTGGTCGTTCTTTCAACATAAATCGAAAATACCGGTCCCGTAATTCTTCTAAATCGCCGCGCAAAGTCAATCCGCGATAGCGCATCAACTCTAACAGAACGGCCGGCTCTGTTGAGTCAATTTTACGTTTTAACCTTTTTGCGTGCGTATCGCGTAATATTCTGCGTAAGACGATTCTGTCTCTACACGCTAATGATATTTTGCGTCTAAAAAAAAATTTTTTAAGAGACTGAAATGCGAGCTACAAGAACGAACGTGTCTCAACCACGATCCATGTAATTCGACACTACTGCCAAATAATAAGACCGATTCTTTCTAGGCTCTGAGCCGGCGAGGAATCGCCTTGCATAAGCCAAAGAAAGAAACCGTAAATATATACATGTGTCCACTTACCAGAAAATATCACAAAACAAAACAAAACAGCAAGGCAAAGTTTTACTTTCTAAGAAATAGGAAACTTAAAATGTGTCGAACTCTAGCGCTCGAACGGCTCAATGACGCACGCGCGGCTACCCGATTCCCCGATAAGAAAAGGTCGCCGGTAGGCCCAAAACAAAACAATCCGAGAGAACAACGACGAAATTCCTTCTAAAAAAAAGTTCATAGCACGCGCGTTTTGCCCTTAGCTAACAAATTATTTTTCCCTTCTAAAAAAAAAAACTATTACCGCTCGACCATTTCTATCTGTTATTACCCGATTGTTAATCTCCCCACAAGGGATGCCATGTAACGGGGGCAGCGCCTTATTCGGCACTGACGTCACTAATTTATTAAGGGGAGAGTAAGAGAGGCACTTTCGCTCTTTAACAATCGGGGAACGAGAGGATAGGTCGAACGAATAAATAATTTTCTTTACTTGGAACATACAACTTAAATCTATTCAGACAAACAAATACAAAATCTGTTACAATAACGTTTCCATCACGCGCACATATACAGAACAACTTAAACTAACGCTGGAGGACGAATGGCCCGGCGACTAAATCGCCTTGGCCATTTACCTCCTTACAAAGGAAAGAATACGTTGAAACCTCTCTACCGCATTACGATGAGCGTAGCCGGCAAGTGATCGCCTGGCTACCTATCGTTCCTACGCGGCCGCGCATCACCATGAGAGAGAGAAATACCGGGAGAGAGAGATAACCTGACCTTTGTCCTTGGCGATGAGCCGGCAACGGGGAGTTGACCTGGCCGCTGGCTGGACGTCTTCCTCGGCGTAGCCCGTGGTGAACCCACTGGAAGTCATGCACTGCATGGCGGCGAGGGCGACACTGAATGCCCTGCTGCAGGTGTTGCCTCCACACGTTGCCTCGGCTCGCCCTGGTATGGTCACTGCTGCACGTGTGTTTCTTCTTCTTTCATCGCGCTGCTACTTCCAACTTCTCTCCTCAACTTTCTTCCGGGAACTACCTCACGCGACTTGACGCATGGTCAGCATTCGCGCTCTCGCCGGGCTCTCCCACCAAGCCCACTCATTAGGCGGCGTGCGACAAAAGCGCTAATTGGTCGCGCGTCACACGCCGGCCCAAACCTGCATAGTGCGTGCATAGACGCGCACTCTAGCATGCTCGCTAACTTTCTCTCTCTCTCTCTCTCTCTCTCTCTCTCTACCTCATAGTCGCTGCGCTCTTGCTTCTTCGGGCGCTCTCAATCTTGCTCGGCAATCTTCGGCGGCTGGAAAAACATAAAGGCCAGTGGTTAGGCGCAATAAATATATGCGCCGAACGCTGACCACGTCGCCATGCCGAGCGATAAGAGGGAGAGAGAGAAGGAGGGCAGACGAGGAGCAAGCGTACTGCTTGCTCTCGTCACAGTGTTGTTAAATATATTAACATTTTGAACCGCATAGCCTTCATGGTTTCGATGAGCCTCAAACAAAAAAATATATAGGGGAAAGATTGAGAAAAAGTCCATTAATATTGAATCATAGGACTATAATTCTCCGCATGAAATTTCTTCGATTGATAAAAGTATCTATGAGAAAATTCAAGGATCCGACTTGGATAGTATAAGAGAGCTGAGCTTGCATTTACCCAATTTATAATAGACTAGCTGAGCTCAAAGGTAAGTATGGTAAAATAAGAGATCTAGAGTGAACTATAAGCTAAAATACTATGGTTAAAGTATTTGAAAATAATTGTCCACTGAAATCTCGTTGTATTCTTATGATACGCCATGGTGAGACAAAAATATCAAGTTAACCAAGAGAAAAGCCCAAGGACCATTTAATAGGCGATTCATTACATTCGGATTCATGAAAGCTGTTATTTTTGAGTTTTAATTTTGCCTTTTTTATAATTAAAATGTGTTTTAGGACGTATTTGAGGAAACACATGTCTCGAGATTTTGGCCAAAATTTCTTTTTCGATTATACAGCCATACAAATACTGGAAACAAACGCAACATTTTAAAAATGTAAAAACGATTTTCAAGTTCAAACTGCTGTACCTTTGAGAGTTTTTAATCTTATAACCACATTTAGGTGTCAAAATGTGGAGTTTCTGGTTTGATTATTGAAATAGACGCCAAAATTAAATTTGCACAATTTGTCAAGACACTATTGAATAAAAACAAAAAAAAATGATTTTTTTTTTAATTGCGACTTTTTCAAAAAGTACATCTTTTTTTTCTAAAAATGTTGTACGTTTTTGTACTTGAATAAAGCCTTTTTTAATGTATATGACTGTATTAGCAATTTTTGTTTTTGATTTTTAATCTATTTTTTATTTTTTTTTTCTTTTTGACATTAGTTTCCAGCCATATTTATGCTATCCTACTTCTCGTACCATGGTGGTATTATTTTGAAATGGAAATTACGAAAGAAAAATGAGCCCTGCAAAATGAGCCCTCGCCCGAACTTTTAGGTCAATTAGAACGGCATATACAGAGATTAAAAATTTCAATAATAATGAAAAATCTAATGAAAATTCTCGCGCATCTACAAACATGTGATTTATTTCTTAGTGTTTTTCAATGACGACCTATAAATATAAATGTACAAAAAATACGTACCTCGTAAAATATATAAGCTATAGCGGTTCTAAAACGCTTAAGAGCTCCCGATGACACAATCCTGTTTTAGAACCGTCACACTGTTTTCACAAAGCCAAATACAGTTACACTGCCCGTCAATCACTTTTGCCATGTATACCTCAAAATTAGGCAAACTTGAAAGTTTTGTATCTCGGTCGGAAATCATCGTATCACAAAAAACCGCAGGGCATTTTAAAGGTAATTGCAAAAGCTTCCATTTAAGACGTGCAGAGACTTAAAAATGAAAATATGTATTTTTTACAGTAAAAAAACTGATTAAAAAAATTGAAATTTTTTTAACCTCGACTTAAATCAATGCCAATTTAGAACCAGGCGGTGGAGGGCAAATCAACCTGAGGGGTTCGGAGGGTAATGTCTTTCCCTTTAAAATGAGCTCCCGCGGGGTTCTATCCGATGTTTTTTAACCGAGTTACGGCGTTTTTTGTAAAAAAACAACCTTTTTTTTCCAATCCTCAATTACTTCGACTTGCATACGTTTTGGAAAAAAATGCCAAAGAGAAAAAAGTTTCATTTTGTATCCAAGAATACGAAAATAAAGTCAAAATAAAGAAATAGAGAAAAAAATTTTTTTCGGTTTCTTAGCGCATTAAAAAAATAAAGAAATTTAACTTTTTTTTACGCTTAGTTTTAAAATGTCTAGGGGCGTAGTAAATCACAAAATGAGTAGAATAAATAAATTCTTTTTTATTTTTATTATTTTTCAAATTATATTAATTATTATAAGTTTGAAGCGTTGAAGAAGAATTGTTTGTAAACAAAAATGGTGAACACACTATCACTATGTATGTACCCTTTGCATTAATACTACAATTTAATCTACTTTTATATAACTCCGACATAATATTGCATGTGTTAATTATTCTCTAATAACAATTTCGTTTATGTATTTCTAATAATTAAATAATCAATTGTTTATTTATATAATAATTAATATTTTCTGTTAAATATAATTTGAAAATATAATAAAAATAAAAAAGAATTTATTTATACTACTCATTTTGTGATTTGTTACGTCCCTAGACATCTTAAAACTAATCGTAAAAAAAAAGTTAAATTCCTTTATTTTTTTAATGCAGCTTAAAAACCGACAAAAATTTTTTTCTCTATTTCTTTATTTTGACTTTATTTTCGTATTCTTGGACACAAAATGAAACTTTTTTCTCTTTGGCATTTTTTTCTAAAACGTATGCAAGTCAAAGTAATTGAGGATTGGAAAAAGAAGGTTGTTTTTTACAAAAAACGCCGGAACTCGATTAAAAAACATCGGATAGAACCCCGCGGGAGCTCATTTTAAAGGGATAGACATTACCCTCCGAACCCCTCGTGTCGATTTGCCCTCCACCGCCTGGTTCTAAATTGGCATTGATTTAAGTCGAGGTTAAAAAAATTGAAATTTTTAATCAGTTTTTTTACTGTAAAAAACACATATTTTCATTTTTAAGTCTCTGCACGTCTTAAATGGAAGCTTTTGCAATTACCTTTAAAATGCCCTGCGGTTTTTTGTAATACGATGATTTCCGACCGAAATATAAAACTTTCAAGTTTGCCTAATTTTGAGGTAAGCATGGCAAAAGTATTTGACGGGCAGTGTATTTAAGAAAATGAAGTTAGTAAAGATCCTAGCCTAAAACTACAATAAAAAAGACAAAAAAAAAATATTTATTAGTATAAATAAATGACAATGCTCTTTTTGCTCTGAAATAGCTAATATTTTAGGCTGTATCAGCAATCTGATATGCCTGTAAGAGGTATCTTGTCTCTATTTATAAAACTGATTATAAAATTGACTAAAATTGACTACAAAAATTTCTTGCTTCTGATCTTTAATGATTCTTCTGTCATTGGAGAGAGAAATATGAATCGGTGTGACAGCGCTTGTACACGTATCCCACCGAGTGCGTCTTTTACGTAGCACCCTTCTGCTGCGCACGTCGATAATTTCGGCCTTGTGCCCGGCAACAAAATTGTTATGACATGCAAGATCCTTCTCCTGAGACTACTGTAGCTTCTTTAGCATGCTAGTCAATCTCAGCATGCAGAAGAAGCCAAAGTGACAAACTTCAGCCTGTAAAAAGAGAATTATAATCCTTAATAATATTAAATATATGTATAAAAAAAAAGAAAACTTACATTTATCTCCACTAATTGCTGCGTCTCATGCAGTAGCTTTTGCTTCTCTATCGCCAACTTAATAAGCTTCGGATAGGAAGTAAAAGGTGGCAGCAGGAGATAAATTTTAACAGGACTATATCCCGTTTATAGTCGGCGATCTACAGAGTCGGGATTAAAAATTAATCCTGCTAATGGCTGTTCCATGGGAGGAGAAGGCAAGGTCATCTTCTCCAAAATAGCTTTTATTATCTAAAAAAGAAAAAAAAATGAAATTTATATTATACATGTATTTTTTATAACACTTATATATTAAATATTGACTCATTTTGTCTAACGACAGCAGCAGAAGATACAGCGGCAGCAACCTAACAGCAGATAGCATAGCAGCAACGAGCAGTAGCAGGAGACAGAAAAAATATATATACACATAAAGGAAATAATAATGAATTAAAATATGACTTATCGCCATCACAGCAACTGAAACAACGAAAAAACAACAGTAACAAAACCATAACAGCAACAGTAACAAAAGTAATAACAGTAATAGCAGTAATTGCAGTAATAAACAGCAACAATAAAATTAAAGAGAAAAGAAAAAAAAATCATCATAACAAAGAACGTTTGAGAACGATTTTGGCTCTAACTTATCTTTTTTATAGTAAATTTATAAAAAAGAAGCCATCCCACGCTGAATGAAAATAAACATACCTTATAATAGAGGATGACACTGGATATGAGCCATAGCAGGTATTGTAGACAGTTACCGTAGTACGTCGAAAGTCTGTTTGAATCGGATCTTCAACAAATTTCCTCCAAGCTTCCTCGTTAGAGGCACACACTAGTGCAGACACTCTCCCTCAGCTAATAAAGATAAGTACTCGCACGCTAATTGGCTCCTGAGAGCTCAAAAGCGAGCGTTACGTACTGTAAGTTTTAGATAAGTAAGTGCAGTGGACGTAGACATATACAGCAGGGGCCAATGCAGCGAATGGGAACGTATGCAGCAGCAGAAGTAGCAATAGCAGGGGGCAATGCAATGGGCGGTGACGTATACAACAGAAGTAGCGATAGCAGGAGGTAGTGCAACAGACGGAAACATATACAGCAAGAACAGTGACAACAGAGGCAATCTAGAGCTAGTGAGATGCTGGCTTACCGAAAAAATATAGATAACCTGAGATTTTATTAGCGAGAGGCTAGCTGAGAAAACCTAGATCATCTAAGATTCTGATAGCTAGAGGTTGGCAGAGAAAATATATAGATCATCTTAGATTCTATTTGAAAATTTGATCATTCCTATTTGGCGCTTTTATAAAATACAACTTTTTGAAAAATCATTTGATTTTAGGAACGTAATTTAAAATTTGATTTTTTAAATGGAATTTTATTATAGCGTGCGATTTGAAAATTCAATTATACAGTGTACTAGAATTTTAATTCGTTTTACTTCTTTTTTTGAAGATAGCCCTAACCCTACTACCATATGTGAGGGAGAATCATACATTTTCCTCTTCAATTAGTTTTTTATTTATTTTTTACAAAAAACGTGTTAGTAGTCGGTTTCGTCGAATTCCGTGAAATCAGTGCTAGAGGTATTGGTGCGGCGTCGGTTATGCAGAGTTCAGTTACATTTACAACGACTCAACTTCGATTTCTCCTCCTTGTTCAGCATCCATGTTAACAGTTTTTTTGATCTTCTGTAATGCACACACCGGCAGAGAGCCGCATTTGTAGTTGCGATGATATACGCAAAATGTCATATCATTGCTAGAAAGATTGCTGAGGAATGGATTACCCATTTTAGCTTCCATGTCTACAACTGATCTATAAGAAAAACAAGACAACGTTGCATCGATTAGTCAATTAACCAAACACCTTTCAAATTATAATTACATACATCCAACGCTGTTGTTGGCTTAATCAGTTTACTTTTAGCGCACCCATGATATACACCTTTTCGCAAAATAGCAAATTCAATTGCAGTACCGTGGTAAGTTCCGTATATGGAATGCTTCTCGCTTGCCAAGATATGCCGTGATACTTTTTTTCAATCCACTTATTAGCATTTTGAAAGAAAAGTGATAGCATATTGAATGGTTCAGACGGTAACAAGTAGTACATCTTAGGAAAAGCATTGCGTTCAACAATTGAATTCGCACTGGAGTTATCATCAATTGTGGACGTTTCAACATCACCTTTTTCATGAATGCAACACGTTCTGTGTTCGAGACACAAATCAAGCTAGTTTTCAAGAGGTACAGTGCTATCAAGCTGAACATTAAGCTAACAGAAGAGTTTGTTATTCAGAAAAGTGGTGAAGAAAGCACTGCAGTGAAATATTTTAGCACGATAAATGCTATTATTCTATCATATTACTGATTTGTCATATTATTGATTTATCCACTATTTATAGATTTAGTCATCTATCATATTATTGATTTATCTCACTGGTTTGAAGATAATATCAGGCAAGTCATCATGAAAGAGATTCTGGCTGGTCTATGAGAGCTATTTTGGAACTTATAACTAACATTAACAAGCTAAATCCTCTCAAGGAAAGGTCTTTCATCGCACTTCTATCCTTTATTACTGATAAGAGAGTCTGTATTAACGTACAAAACGAAGATAATCAGTGCTTCAAGTGGATCATTCTCTCGGCATTGTATCTAATAGATATAGATCTACAACTAGTTAACAAAGATAACAACTATTATCGTTATACAAACCATCATAGATTCAAAGACATCAAATATCCCGTACAGCTTGCAGACACTAAAAAGTTTAAGACTTATGCGAATGAGAGCCTTAAGAATCAACCAGACGATGATGTTAGAGAATATGTTCCAAAGTTCTATTACGTGTGAATTAAGAATATATCTCGATTGATCCGCAGTCAAGTATCTACTTATAAACATAAATGCTACGTTTACAAAAAATTGGAAACTCACAAAAAAAAGTTATTCACAATTAAATATCGGCAAAATTAATCTTCCTACGAAGACGAACAAAATCTTACAGTTAGAGAATCATGTTTGCTTTAAATTGGTACCATTTTTTAGCTATGCCGACTTGGAGAGTGTCTTGAAACCAGTAAAAGATGATGAATGTATCGTTCAAAAGCATGAGGCTACGGTATTGGTTTATACGTAATGCAGCTTTAACGAAAACCGCTCCATTTACAAGACCTACAGAAAGGTGACAGATAAGGATTTCAGATTCTATCGACTAATTTAGAAGGAAGATATAAGAATGGGAAAGAGATGGGACTCTCGGATCAAGAGCCATTTTTATTATTTGTGGCTCAGAACCTGTCACTATTATAACAAACCTTTCAAAGAGGATCAAAGGAAAGTTATAGATCACTGTCACCCTACGGCTTGGTAAGTAAACAAAAAACTACTTACCTTATTATTATTCACCTATTTAATTTATTTCAGTTACAAGGAAGCTGCACGCAATTCCTGTAATCTCAACTATCAAAACACATCGTTCATTCCCATAGTATTCAACAATCTCACCGGATACTATTTTCAAAAAAATTATCATTACCAAAGAGGTCGCGACTGCAAGTGATTTCAAGGTACGAGTTACACTTCTCGTAGAATATAAAGAAAAATATAGTCTACTTCTCCAAATACATTGATGGTATGGCGACTTCGGTTACATTCTGGAAGTTGATTTGTAATATCCCGAGGAACTACACGATGCGCACTAGGATCTCCCTCTTTGTCCAGAACATCAAGCTACTCCAAGATCTACACAGAAGAAGCTTCTCACTACTCTCTACCATAAGGAGCGTTATATCATTTACTATCGGGCGCTAATATAAGGTCTCACCAATGGATTTAAGCTGCGTAAAGTACATCGAGTGATCAGCTTCAAGCAAACTTCCTGGCTCAAGATTTACGTTGATCTTAATACAGAGAAGAAAAAGCAATGTGAGAGGTAAAGGGTTCATGTCAAACTCGTCAGTAAGTGGGAGGTACGATATCGTGCTGAGGCTGCAATCCAACTTCTACAGCAGCTCGACCTTCGATAAGAACTTCGTGGTAATTCAGCTATCATGGACAAGCATCTCCATCGGCAAACCTATATACGTAACACTCTGCGTGTTGGACATCATTTCATACAATATCAGTTTAGTATTAATTTTAGCTTTTTTCCAATTTTAGAGAAGATCAAAAAGCACAAACCTCTCAACTATGTAACTCAACATCAACAAGAAATGGCAGACGTCTGTATAGAATAAGTTTTTTATTAACCCTGTTGAAAATATCCATATGGTTTTCTTTATGTATTACATATAATTACATATAAAAGTCACATAGATTCTTTGTAATTTAGTTATTGTGTTATTTCTAAGTCTCGCTACCCGGCTACTCAGAACCGGAATTATACTCTGCTAAGCATTATAAACTTGTCTTTCAACAATAAATCTTGAACAAGTGCAAACACCTCAGACTGTTTCGTAAAATCTCTTCTGAAACCCAGTCCTAACAAAGTAAGAAACAAAGTTATCTACCTAAACACACTACATACTCGTATAATAAAGGCGCTATCCCTTTAACCAACCTCCGCTTAACTCCTGACTAAGATCCAACTTTTACCAACGCGACAGTATTTTAAACATTATTACGTCTAGCCATAACATCTCCTCGTCTAGGCATAACAATTGGGGGCCTCTCATTCTTGGTAATTAGGATCTTATCGCAAACAAATTACAATGGTCGAAACATCATACGAACGAAAACTAATTAAACTGAAAATACTAATTAAAAAAATTAGCGAAATAAAACCAAACTTTGCGACAAACAGGGAACCTATATTTGCAGAATCTCGCATATCTGTGTTACGTCTCGTGCATAAACTACGAATAGCGAATGTGCGAAACGTACCAATATAGTACTAGTGGCTGATTGAGGCTCACAAGTAATGAATAATATACGATGTATGAATAAGAATGAATGTGTTTTATTATTTTATTGTACTTACAGTTTCTAGAGTACTTTCAGTATCGTAGATCTCGGTATTTGGATAGGTTCAATAATGAATTCGCACGTTCTCACTTTTAATGGATCGCGTATTTATTGAAATCAAATAATATAGTTTGACAGATAATAATTGAATAATTAGCCAAATTGTCGAACAGACTTGCACGCGACTGTAGCGTCGATACGTAGAGTTTATTCGTCAATTGTCGAACTGACGTGTACGGAGTAACGATAATTGCTGATCACCTTTCGGGTGGTTCATCTTATATACATAAATTTGTGCTTAATTAATCGCTGATGTTTCTGTGTAGTTGAGTAATTTTCCTTTTGAGTTCATTGTGTGTTGTGTAATGCTGAGTACGGTCTTTGTGTTTTGCTGCCGTATCGTTTTCTGGCGGACGTGTATATAGTTTTGATTTTACGAAATTCGGGATTGCACTTTTAAAGAATGTAAATGAGTAAAGATGCGTCTTGAGACATAACATCTGCATCAAAGACATCCACCCGCCAAAACAAAGCAAATTACCCGAGTCGAGGAATTGCAAAAATTAAAATTTAATTTACAAGACTACATTGATACAAACCCATTGGACTTTCTATGCAAAGATGACCTAATATTCCACATCTTCATTGAAATGACTAGAAAAAATTTAAATCCAGCATTTCTCCTTAAAGCTATTACGGATACAAACTTTGAAAAATTAAAATCAGATAAAACTGAAAATTTCGTACTTGAACTCATCGAACAACTTACGAAACAGCAACTGAAAATTCAGACAGGTACAATGCGCCCACTATAAACGTGTCTATGACTAATACACGATCCGCTTTCAAATCACCAGAAATGACTCATAAGAAATCGGAAAAAGTTGATTTCACTCCAACTCGACATTGCCACAACAAACAAAATTAATATTGCAAGAAGCCCATTTACCACGTATTATACGCCGGGGACTTTCAGAGGAGGACAAATGAATTCTACAAAAAACATAGTATCACCAATAAAATATTTTAGCTTGAAAGATGCTGTTAATTTTTTACCTAAATTCGATGGATTCAACATACCTTTACACTTATTTATCGACGGTTGTCGAGAGACACGCAGCATAGTCCCAACAATCAATGAAAATGATCTAGCCATGTTAATTAAAATCAAAATAAGCGGTGAGGCACTCAAAAAACGTTTGACAATGTAGAATAAATGATTAAATTTTTAGACCTACTGTTCGGATCAGCAAAAACTTGTAATCAATTAACAGGCGAATTAGCAACCTTAAAATAAAAACGTAGTGAGAATGTAGTCATATTTTCTAATAGACTAAAAACAGTGGCTGACGAACTTTTTGAAGCAGCAGTAAGGGAAAATCGAAACTATGCTGGATTTAAAAGCCAACTTGAAAAAGATAAAGTAAAATTCTTCATCCGCGGTTTATATTGGGTTATCAAGGAGCGTATAGGGGAAGCTAAAAAATTAGAATTAGCTACAACTAAAGCAATAGAAATTGAACGAGACTTCAAACGTACAGGAACCTGAGGAAATAACCGAAACAGTAAAAACGCTCACCAAACCTAAAATAGAGTCGGTTCGATTAGCGAAAGCGGAGGATAGTAGCACCTGCTAAATTTGCAATAAGCCAAAATACACAGCTAAAGACTGTTGGTATCGAATACCGCAGAATCAAAATTGGACTCTGGTAACTATGCAACAGCAACGGCAGCAGTCCAAACAGCAGCCGTGGGCGGAGCCTCACGCGGCAGCTAACAATAGCACTGGTCCCTACTCCAACCAATAGCCACATTAGGCCGCCCAAAATCAAATAAAAACAAGCGCCCCAGCCAATTAAAATTCGCAAGAAAAATTGCAACAAACAAATCCTTCGATTTGCAATTACTGTAAAGAAGCGGGACACTGGAAGAGTAATTGCGAAAAACGAAAACTCAGAAATCAAAAATTGCAAAAAGCAGAAAAAGACAAGGGTTCCCAGATACTTGGCACTACCCGGGAACCCCTGTACATACAGCGATTTAAGCTTCGCACACACAAAAAATCATTCTTTTGCATTTTAACAGTCAGTCACCCACAATACAGCTTGAAATAAATACAACTAAACATAAATTTAGCTTTATCGTAGACACCGAGGCAGCAGTCTCACTACTAAAAATTTCAAGCTAACCAGACGGTAAACACATAAATATTCTAGACAGATACGAACTACGAGGGATCTCACAAGAAAGTATCGCGACATTAGGAAAAATTTCATTAACCTTTTATAACTTTGTACTAGATAGACCAGTACGGTTTTGGCTGTCGCGCGAGTGAGACGTGTTGTCGATTGCTCTGCCAGGCGCTGTAAGTGTTTGTTTACTTGCGCCGCGGCTTGACCGCGGCGTGCTTTTCTCGTACATACATTCTATCTTGTGAATTGTTCGTAAAGGTTTTGTAGCTCAAGATGATTGAAAATGATAGTGTAAACGGCAATGGGTATCCTACCCAAATGTCAAATAGTGGTGAAACCCAATCAGGCATCCAAGGTCAAAAGAAGCAAGCCCCTTCGTTCTCTAAAGTTGTCACTAATAGTATGTTCCCCAAGAAGAATCAAGCCATCATAGTGGACTCTCTAGAAGGAGTCGAGATTAAAACGTATTTGAAAGCCATAGCCATGAAAACTGTTTCTACAAACATTGTTGCAGCCTCCAGAATATCCCAAAACAGATTTTGCTGTTATTTGAACGACGCTAAATTAGTAGATCAGTTAACAAAAGAGGGAAATAATGAAATCGTGATAAACGGGCAGACTTTGAAAATGAGGCCGTATGTGCTGAAGTCTAAAAGGGTAATTTTCTCCAATGTGCACCCATGTATCCCACACGATCTTATTATTGAAGGATTGAAACTCCAAGGCATCTCCCCCAAGTCTAGCATGAGTTTTATTCGACTTGGCATTGACGAGATCGGCTTCACTCAAATTCTTAGCTTTCGACGTCAACTGTTCATAAGCCCAGCCGATGTAAAGAAACTACCAAAGGAGCTCACAGTAAATCATGAAGACACCGTTCACCATATATATATATCCACGGATAAAATAACCTGCTTTATTTGCAACTCTGAAGGACACACAGCTAAATACTGCCCTATCGCCAAAAATACCCAAAGTCAAGAACATAGCACTCAAGACATCAACGATCAGCAGTCACTCTCTTCAAATACTGACGAAAATGAACCGGGGAATTATGAAAGTATTACACCCAGCACACTGACTGATGTAAACCTGATTTCAACCAACAAAGCAATACGAATTTTACCAAGCAAACATTGGAATTCAACGGAACGACTCTGTTCAAAAAACCAAATTTACCTGAAACTGCTCCGAAAATGAAGAGAACGGCCCCTCCTAGTTCTACGACAAATTGAGATTTGCTACCTCCAGATGAGACTGAGGCAAAAACAAATAAAAGAGAGAATCTCCCACGAGAATCTACCTCCGGATAACCTCGTTACTCTCATTAAAGAGGCTGCCAACAAAGTATCCTCTGAACTTGTACCCACCTTTCCTCTGTCATTTGATAACCTCAGTAAATTCATAGCCGATTCTTATATTTATAAAATTGCCGACATTTCTACTGTTCTCGAGCAACACTCAATTGAAAATAAGCAGGCACTTGTTGTTATACTTAACGAGGTTCGCAAAAACCTTTCCTGCAGCACTATTAAAGCAAGATTTACCAGAATCACTAACCAATTAATGAAAAACAACACAGGAGAGGACATGGAACTTGAAGACGCCGGATCGTCGGTCTCCAATAGCCAGGACGATCAACAACAATCGAGTAGCTCCATTTAACTGTTTAAGTATACAATTTTTTGCAACATGAAAGCGTCGGATCCAAATACCTTTTGTTCTAATAAATTACGTATCCTATACTGGAATCCTCGTAGCGTCTGTAACAAAATAGAGGAAATTGCAAAGATTATTTTGGATATTGATGTCCTTGTTTGTGTCGAATCCTGGCTTAAGGACGATATAAATTTTCAGTTTCCGAGATTTAATACATTACATAAAGACAGGATATATGCGACTGGCGGCGGAATTGTATTTTTAGTTCGGAAAACGTATAATTATAAGGAAATAGAAGGTATAAAACAAGTGAACTGTCATACTGAATTGTGCGGAATTGAAATTACAAACCTCAAAAAACCTGTAACGATCATCGCGTGCTATAAACCGCCAGAAATCATTTTAAATGAATCCCAGTGGAGCATTATTATGGAAAACTCAAAAATAAATACTAGGTGCTTGATGATTGGTGATTTCAATTCCCATAACCAGTCGTGGAACTGCTCTAAAACGGTTCTTAATGGGGAGCGGCTACTAGATCAAACTGAAAAACTCGAATTATTCCTGCATAATAGCAACACTGTCACTCGTACAAGATCGGATGACAACTGTAAAAGTAACATAGACCTAGCTTTCTTAACAACTAATATCGCACACCTATTAAAAGTTAAAGTTTTGGACGATTCTCTAGGTTCCGATCATTTTCCAATAGCTATTGACTATGACACGAGTAAATATTGCTACTATAAAAAAACTTATAAAATACAATCCCAACGCACAAATTGGACTAAAGTAATTGAATCATTGGAAATTAAATACAACGAATTTCTTTCTCCAAATTACGACTCCCTCTCTCACATTGAAAAATACGAATTCTATATTGAAACAGTCACAGGCGCGGTATTGAAAGCTACCCCTAAGAAAAAAACCTTTAGTAAAACTAAGTATCGAAACCCAGTCGCATGGTAGGATCAGGATTGCGATCGGGCCAAACGGCGAAGACAGGCGGCGTATAAGAAAAGGGCTTATTCCGGCAATAGTGTTGACCATATCGAATATACAAAGATGCGAGCCGTTGCCAAGTGGACTTTCAAAAATAAAAAGAAAGTTTACTTTAAAAATTTTGCTGGGACAATAAATCTTCACTCTAATTTAACTTACACTTGGAACAAAGCGAAAATCCTTAAAGATAAATGGACAAAAATCACCCCTAAAAGTCGGAATGCATTCATACCTAAAAAAGAAAGTATCGAAACTGCATTAGATAACTTGTGCCCTGATTGGGTACCCACAGACCCGGACGCTATCCCTACACCTCTTGCTCCCGATAAAGATTTCTTTGATCAGCATTTTACGTATATTGAATTAAACACAGCATTAAGATCTCGTGGTGATAAATCTGCCCCGGGTACTGATAGCATAAACTATGAAGCCCTATACAATATTCCAATAAATTTCCACTTACTTCTCTTAGACATTCTAAATGAAATGTACGACAATGACATTTACCCGGAAAGCTGGATCAGCACTTATATACATTTTGTGGACAAACCAAATGGAAATTGCCTACGACCTCTGGCACTAACTTCATGCATTAGTAAACTATTTGAACTCATGTTTTCCTACCGAATGAGATCTTGGGTAAAGAAAAATAATATCTTGCCACGAACCCAAACCGGATTTAGGAAAGGCATGTCTTCTGCGGACAATTTAACAAAATTCAAGCTCGATGTAGAATATGCTATCAGTAACCAAAAGCACGCAGTAGCGGTCTTTCTAGATGTCAGCAATGCCTTTAACGACGTACTCAGCCACATACTGATAAACATACTCGCATAAAATGGCTTCTCACAAAAGATACTAAAATTTATCCAATTTCTAACCCAATATAGACTACTCTTTTCTGAATGCAACCAAGATTCTCCCAGGCATATCTACAAAGGGGTTCCCCAAGGAGGAGTTCTCAGCCCGCTGCTGTATATTTTATATGTGGCGGGATTACTGACAGATCTTGACCCTGATATCAAAGATTTACAATTCGCTGATGATCTTATTCTTTATATAGTTTCCGACGACCTAGAGAACGCCAAAATAAAAATAGAAAAAGTTCTAGAAATTGTAGTACAGAGGTTGAGATTTCTAGGTCTAGAGGCAGCGCCAGCCAAAAGTAGTTTAGTTCATTTCAATAATATAGGATTCTACCCTGGTGATTTAGAAATAAATTTGTCAGGCACAACTCTAACGTCGATCGAATCTGTTAAGTTTCTGGGACTGTACTTTGACTATAAATTAAGTTTCGATAGACACATTAAATACGTACTGGAAAAAAGTAACAGAGCACTGAACGTAGTCAAATTTCTAAGGGGTGTTTGGTGGGGAGCGCATCCAGCCACTCTCCTCACTTTTTACAAAAGCTTTGTTAGGCCTATCATTGAATACGGCTCATTCGCCTACTTCCCTGCTCAAAAAACGAAAATAAAAAAGCTTGAAAGTATTCAACATGCGGCGATCAGAATGGCACTAGGCGCTAGAATGAGCACACCCATCAATGTTTTGTTGGATGAATCAAAAATTATTATGCTTCAACACAGAGTCAAAACCCATTGTAAAAACCTTTTATTAAAAGCGTTTAGCGTTAATAATTCTATAGTCAAAGAAACTGTTAAAAAACTAGTACCATCGATAATTACAGATATTAGGAAAAAGACTAATGTACTCAAAGAGAGTATTAAAAGCTTAGTGGGTATAGAAAAACTGATACACGTAGATGAGCTTCCCTGTTTGTACAACTATGACTACGCGATCAATAATACTTATATCAACACCAACCATGAACTCGGAAGAAAAATACTCTCAAGTGAAAATCCTAATAAATTATTTATACAGTTGTTCGGCAATTCTGGGGCCATTAAAATATACACTGACGGCAGTAAAAGCGAGCAAAGTCTTTCTGTAGGCACCGCGTGCGTATGCCCTGAGGAAAATCATATTATAACAAAAAGCATCATAAACAAAGCTTCAATCTATACCGCTGAACTTACAGCCATCTCTGACGCAATGGACGTTGCACTGATGCATAAAGATCGCAATATCGAGATTTTTACTGACTCACTTAGTGCAGTCTTAGCACTCAGTTTTCCCAAAAATAAGGTCGACTCTAATTTTCACCTTTTAGAAATTCGCAAAAAGAATTTAACCTTTTACAACAACAACTGCCGAAACACTTCAATCACGATATATTGGATCCCATCTCACTCTGGCATAACGGGAAACGAGCTTGCGGACAGATACGCTAAAAAGGCATCAGAGCAACAGCCATTAATCCGCCAAATCGCTTTCAGAGATCTAAAACAAATATTTAAAACAATTTCAGGCCGTGAGACGTCAAAGTATATTAAAAACAAAAGTCTAACTACAGGAACGCTTTACTTTCAAAACTACTATATAGAAACGATTAGACCATGGTTCGTGGGGTTTACTCATAGTCGAGATTATATTGTTACGATTTTCAGAAGCCGCAGCAATCACAATAGTTTAAAAGAATCCCTCGCAAGGATTAAAATTATTGATGATTCAAGCTGTGACTGCGGACAAGAGGCTCAAAACCTCAACCATGTCTTGTGGCAGTGCCCAATTTTTGACAATGAACGCAAAGTTATGCTGGCAGCATTATATAAAAAGAAAATGTACCTACCACTAGATGTTAAATGTATACTTAGTCAGCCTAACAGCGTACCTATGGATATTGTTTTTAATTTCATTAAGAAATGTAAAATAGCTGTATAGCCAAGCGATATGATAAGGCCCGATGCTCCAGCATTCGTCCATTTGTATATTATCTTTAGTCATACTATTTATATTCTTACTATAGCTTTTGTACTACAATTCTTTCTAATATGTATTTAGCTAAATAACCTTTATAAAAGTGTTAATAAAGCTTATATTAAAAAAAAAAAAAGTATCGCAACATTAGGAAAAATTTCATTAACCTTTCATAACTTTGAACTAGATTTTCACCTAGTACCGAAAAATTTTCCTATATTAGACGACGGTGTAATAGGACGCGAGTCATTAAGAAAGTACAGAGCGTATATTGATTACGCCAGGAATCTCTTAAAAATTAACGACTTGTTTTTCCCAATTCTCACGGAAAAAAAAATCTGTTACATTGGAGCTATTCCCGTAGCAAAAAAAAATTAACCAGGCACACAGCAAGATACTTCTTGCAAACGAAGAGCAGGTACAGCCTAGCGATAACTTGTCCTATTCGGTCGACGGCCCTAGCGGAAAACTGCCGGATCTAGCGGTCAAAACTCAGAGGACGAACGTGCCTATAAACGAAACTCATGTGAAAAAAATGACACACTGATTCCTAAAGAGGATATACCTTAGCTATCTGAAGACAAAATCCAAGAAACACAAGATAATCAGAGTCCGACAATCTGTACAACCTGTCTGTTAACGACTTTTCCGAGAACTCGAAAAAATTAACTCTGTATCTATAACTTCTGGTATGCGCATGTTAACTCTGAAAAACGAATCCAATTTAATCTACGCTTTAAACAAAGCATATGAAATGATTAAAAAATCAGAAAAATCAGAATCAGATTATCCGCTAATACAAGAATTAATTAACAGTATTATTAGTTGCAACGGTAGTCGATTTAATTAATCGAACCGTTCGCGATTCTGCTTCTCGCGCGTTAGTTCTAACAACTAAGAGAGAGAGGGGGCGCGCGATCTTTTGAATAAGTAGTTTCGCCTCAGCTGCTCACGCGAGTTTACCGCCGAGTTGTTTTTCGCACTTAGTTTCGCCAAAATAAAGTTTCCTTGGGACAATTACGTGCGTGTGTGCAACGATAGTATTGCAGCAGCTAGCAGCGGTGCAGAAGCAGCAGATTGCAGCAGATTGCAGCAGATCGAGGTAGCGCAGCTGATTAGTCGAGGGGCACCGGCAATTTTGCATCAACATTTACGGCTGATCACTGTAATTGCACCGCATGGTAGGTGCACCTTCCGTCATTATATGCGATACAAAATACATTGGGTATTTTGTCTAATCGTGTTAGCGTTATTTTTTGTATTCGCGTCGAGCGTTAGTTTGCGGTAGAATTCGAATCTTCTCTCTCTCTCTTTCTCACCGAATATAACTAATTGTAAAATCCTATTCGCGTGCGTTAGTCTTTCGGCCCTACAAAGACTGTAGTGATTTTTATTAATTAAAGTCTGTTAAATTTATTCGCCGTTTTCGTTATTGAATTTTCCTAGTAGATTAAGTAATTGAAAAAAGGCTTAGGTTTTAATCCGATTACATCTAGGGGATTAAGAAGATTAGGAGTAAAGTCGCTCACACTTAAAACTAATCGAGTGTCACAAGACACGTGACTTAAGGTGAGTTCAACTCCGTTTGGTAGAAGACAACTAGGATAAATCATCTGACGTTAAGGCGAATACACGTAGCGGCGGTTTGCTCTCCATCGTGGGAGTTTGTTCTTAAATAAATTTCCAATTTTTTCTGATAACCTCCCCCGTTACATGGCGCCCAACTGGTATTAAGACCCGTTTAGTGCGAATAGGATTGTGCGTCGAAGGTAATCGACGCACGAGAGAGAGAGAGAGAGACGATTGCGCGAGCGTTTAAGAAGGTTTGAGCGGGTGGTAGCGCGAGATCGTGAGCGGTACGCCCTCTGCTGGGAAAAAAACGAAATCACTTCGAACTTTTTCCTTAAAAATTGTTAAGTTGATTGTAAAAAGTGCCGAAAGCGATAATTATTAGTAGGTCGAAGTGATTTCAGGTCGTTCGAAGTAATCAGGTTTTAACCCATTTCAGCCATAGTTTGGTGGATAAAGAAGGGTTGGAAGTACCTGATCGACGATAAAGGCAGAGAGTGCGACCCAAGCGTGCAGTCCAGAAAATATTAGCCAGGCGGAGCAAGCAAACAGCAGGCTCCGACCTTAGGTAGGATATTTTTATAATATTAATAGATAGTTTGTGGAGACTGCACGCGCTCATAATCTCGCGAGTTTGTGCCTTATAAAAAGGAGGCATTAAGGATAGTTACACTAAATAGTGTATACCCCGCTCATACCTTGCGTGATAGGAAGCGGTAGTGGTCGATTAGGTCGATAATTTTAAACCTCGACCGCCTCCTACATCCGTGCGGAGGCAAGATGTCTCTGTTGTCAGCTCAAATCGACAATTGGGCATTAGAGCTGACCTCCGCATAGCGCGAACGCTACTTGGCGGATCTAGAGCTACGCAAGGATGGAAGTGGTATCCAGCGGAATCCTGCACCCGGAAGGAACCTCAGGAAGAATTATCCTTGAGTGAAGCCTTCCGGGAAATAGAGTACCTGAAGAAGGGAGTCGACCGCAACCGCAAGCTGGTAGGTCGAATCCTAGAAACCCTTCAGACTCTGCAGGGAATATATGTGTGTGCGGAGCGCGAGGCACAGGACATGCGCTTACGAATACGAGAGCTGGAAGACGCAATGCATGAGATGGCCAATGCTAGCCGTTCTTCTCAGCGCGATTCGGTTCAACCGCGCTCCAGACGTAATGTGGACTTTCAGGACACATTCACCTGTCACTACGATTCTGGGATTCCTGGAAGCACACCGGCTCCTCTAAGACCACTATCCAGGAGAAGGGACGTCACCCCACCGGAAGCCCTCTAAAGAAGAGGAGGTGAAGAGGAAGCACTTCGCGATCCGCCTGTACATTTATATATAGCGCTCCAACCTCTCCAAGAAACGCTCAGCTGACGATCCTGAAGCTCCGGTGAATCTCAGATTCCATGTACGGAACGCGGTCACCGCATCAACCCGCCTCCCATTCAATCGTCTTCTCTCGCCTCGAGGGGGCCACTCACTGGAGCTCAACCTCGCTCGATTGTCACGGTGTGACCGATGTTGGCAACGAGCACATGATCTCTCGTCTTCGCTGGTGGGACTGATGTCACTCACTTCACTCGACTCTGAAGAGCTCATGTGCCTATTTCGCTGCCTTCTGCCTGGCCTCCGCCTGCGACGTGGTCGCCTCTGATTCGTCTCACTAGACGAATTCAGCGAAGATGTCGGCAGACCCAAATTTCTGGCTGGTCTCGCCCGACGCTCTCTATCACTCGTCGCTGAACCCATTGACCCCCGTCACAGCTTCTGCGAAGGTTTGTTAGTATCTGAGAGCTGGGATAGCCTCGGCCGACTCACTCCCTGCTGCAACGCAATTCCCGCACGCGTTGACGACATTCGAGAAACAACTGGGACCGTCGGAGCCTGCGCCGCCGGAGCCATATTTTCTGCCACAGCTCGACCACCTGCACCGAACCCGAACATCTGCAAGACCTGCACTAGCTGATCAAGCATAGCCGGGTCTAACTGCGCGATGGCCGGCGGCAAAATAGGGCCCGGCAGTCCCGCATCTCCAGCCCCAACACCAGGATCCGCCGCACCACCCCGCGGCACGATCGAGGCAAACACGGACGTTTTGTTGCTCCTCTCGACCTCCGATGCGTTCGACTCACGTTCAGTACCCTTCTCAACAAAGGTCCGCTGTGCGATGTCGGATGAGTCAGCCAACCCTGAAATCGGAATCGAGTGCTCCATCCCCTTACACCCGGAAGGACGGAACAAAGAGAGTTCATCACCTCCCAAGGAAGTCGAGAGAGACTCACACGTCAACGCCTGCTCTAGTACGTTGAGCAAGCTCAGATCCGTCCCCATATCCTCATCGTCAACGAGGATGGGCTCCGGCAACCGACCAGACAAGAAGTCCACGGGGTACATGGGAGCGCCGGTCTCACGTCGCGATTTTATCACGAACGTGCGGAAAAAGCGATCCTGTAGAACGACTAGCATCCCTTCCGTACTCAAGCCCTCCTGGAGCATCACCTCGGTCAACTGTTGTGGCAACATCCTTAAGATACGTGCCCGCAAATGCTCAAGCTCCTGCTGCCTCGACAGGTGCTGTATAAAAAGCTCCAGCTTCCTTGGATTTTGCGGCCTCTTTATTTGTCTTCTAAGGGACTCAACGCGTCAACCAACCCAGAAACCTCGGAAAAACAACCTAAAAATCCTAAAAATTACTACCCCTAGAGAGATTTAGATTGCCTGTTCGTAACATTGGCAATCTCGGCTACGGCTAGGCAAAAAAAAATTAGTCAGTATATTCACATCACAGAAGACCACTCAAGCCTCGTAATACACAACGCCAAGTTGATAAAACAGTTCTATCTTGATAACTATATATGAACTGGCAGCCAATTAACGAATAAAATGAAAAAAAACCAGAGTAATGGATATATAAAACTCAACGACAAAAACGAAGAAGAAAGAAAAAACAAGGGGAAGATAAAAGTACTTGAAAGAAGTATTCTGAAAAATACTTATCTAATACTAATTGTTTTCCAAAAAATGCTAGCTATAAAAAGATCTAAAATTGCTAAATAAAAAAAAATTTTTTTTGAAGGATCGGAGAGATTGGTTATTGGTTCAATCTTACAGGTAGAAAGCGTGGTTGGGGCTTCTATCATTTAAGTCCTTCACTCGATTTCTTTAATCAAAAATGTTCCCACAAATAAATTTTTAATAAAAAAATAGTTCATCAAATAGTGTAAAATTCGATTCAACATCCTATCCGTGTATATTCCTTATATAAAAGATTTATTCAATCAATTTTAGCAATAACTATAATTTATTACAGAATTTATTTATTAAATAAATTTTAACACTAATTTTATAAATCAGTCAGTGTTTGATCCTTGAGCAGATCGGACGTATTTGTAGCGAAGTTCTGCTCGAAAATCAAAAATACCAACAAATCAAATGAAGAGGAGTGACAGTTTATTTAAATTTATCTCCTCATCATTATAACAATAATAGAATAACGGCCAAATGGCCACTCAGGTAGGGGCACAATGTCTATACCTACACAAAACAACACCGAAAAATGGACAACTGTAAGTGGGAAAAGACAACGAAGTAGCCCAGAAACTCAAGCTCCAAACAAAAAACGACAAGCTCAGCTATGAGACTACTGGCTGAGTTAATCTAATAATAGATACGAAGTTCTTCAGGATAAACCAATTTCAGATACGAACACGGTAAATAATGATATGAACTCAATAATAATTAAATTACCTCCGATCTTTGTGTATAATGTAGAAAACATTCGTTCATTTGAAAAATTGCTAAAAGAATTAGCCAAAGATAGCTATATTTTGAAAGTATTGGAGCAAAACAAAAATTTAACCAACAATATTTGAAAAACACCTACCGATAATAAATGGATTGAAAGAAAAAAACACAGAATTTTACACATATCAGCGAAAAGAAGAAAAAGGATTTAAAGTGATATTGAGAAGTATGCATCCATCGGTTGACATTAACGATTTGAAATCTACCATAGAGGAAAAGGGAGTAAGTAGTTAATACAAGTCTCAAGTAGTTAATACAGTCAACAATTATACTAAACTCGATTGGAAGAAATATGCTCTTTTCATCGAGGAATGCATTAAGTGTAATGTTACTCTTAAATCAGATAACAGCATAGAAAACATATTGATACACTAAATTTACTTCTAACTGAACCTATTGACAATTGTTCTACTACGACTACAAATAATAAAGAAAAGCAGCAAATCAATTCCAAAATAATAGTCCAAAAAATTAAAGAAAAAAATTATTAAGAAAAAGGTACCAAATAAATAGATTGAGTCAAGATAAAACAAAAGTAAACAAAGCAACTAAAGAACTGAAGAAATTGTTATACGAGGAAAAAAATATAAAAACACAGAAGTATAAGTCCAACAGAAGCAACGGATTATTCACTATGGAAAGCCACCAAACGTCTTAAAAGGCCAGTTACATTTATTCCACCTATTAAAAAAACTGCAGAAATATGAGCCAAATCTGACGAGAAAAAAACTGAAACGTTTTCAGAACATCTTATTGCAGTATTCACACCCTACCAAAGAATAATCTCCGAACAAGAATAAGAAATGTTACTGAAAAGCTCAGATGTACAGGAAAAATGATTAAAATATTACCTACAATAGTAATTAGATTTATAACAATTGTTTACAATGCCTGTTTGCGTCTCTGCTATTTTCCCACTCACCGGAAAATAGCTGAGATAATACTAATACCTAAACCTAGTAAAGAAGCAGGAAATGTAATATTGTATAGACCCATCAGCCTTCTACCAGTATTATCAAAAATTTTCGAAAAATTAATTTTAGCCAGAATTGACCTAATCATAATAAATAAAACGTTGATTTCAAACCATAAATTTGATTTTAGGTGTAGTTACTCCACGATAGAGCAGATAGATAGAGTAGTATCTGTTGCAAGGAAAGCCATCGAAAAGAAAAAATACCGTACTGGTATTTTCCTTGATGTAGCCCAGGTATTCGACAGAGTATGGTATGAAGGGCTATTACATAAGCTTAAAAGTTTTTTTCCTGTACGCCACTACGAAATACTACGGTCATATCTGCAAAAAAGAGCATTTCAAGTAAAAATAAATAGAAATAAATCGAAACGCCAGCTAATAAAAGCCGTAGTGTCGTAGGGCAGTGTTCTCGGTCCAACTCTTTATCTACTGTACACCTCGGACTTACCTAAATCTGAAAAAATTTTGACAGCAATATACATAGCTGATACAGCAATTTTAACAACACACTCCATTTCAGTCCCAACGTAAACAGTTGAGACTGAAATGGAGACAAATGTACCGGTTCATAGGAGGAAAATCAGAGCTGTCAATCGAAAACAAATTACTGCTGTATAAAGCTATATTCAAATCAGTCTTGACCTATGGAATTTAACTATGGGGTGCTGCTTCAAGCCCGAATATTGAAATTTTGGAAAGATTTCAATTGAAAGTACTTCGTAGTATAGCACGGATCCCGTGGTTAATTCCTAATGAAATAATCAGAAATGATCTACAGATTCTAACAGTCAAGGAAGAAATCAAAAGTTTCTACGCTAGATACAACAACAGATGTCAAAAAGACCCGAATAAACTCATCAGCAATCTTCTCAAGACTTTTATTACAAACACAAGACTAAAGAAACAATATATTAAGCACATTGATTTATCGTGGAACTACTGAGCTATCATGCCTCAGGTGGCATTATGCCCTTATTTTCTTTTATTGGATGCAAATATTAATTATTAAAATTGATAGAAGGTGTTAAATTAATTACACTTAAGTAATGGGATAAAGCTGTGACTGGCATAAAAAACCCATGAATTTATTGATTACAAAATGACACTAAACCCATACTAACATGCAACACGACGACTGAACATAAATTCTTAAATTTGACAAAGAAGTGAAACAAAGAACAACTGAATGATGTCGCTTGCATGTGCGCGCACACACACACACACTGCACTGCAGGCTAATGAAATGAAGGATGTGATAAGAGAAATTTCAGACACACAAGTTTTATTGAAATACAGGCGTACTTAAAACACCTGATATAAACTTTAAGAAATTACTAGCAATGAATGCCGTGAACTAGAATAGCTTCTCAAACGCCAGACGGAGAGTGAGTATGTTGCACCACGTGGTGCAATATCCTGATTATCATCAATAACTCACCTTTGGTTTACTTAATTTGATTGACAATCGAAAAGACGTTGTTTTTCGTCTTCACTGTAACTTGGGGGGCGAATGCCTAAAAAATTAACTGTAATTTTTAGAACGCGCAACTAAGCACGTGCTCACGAGCTGGAAGCCGGAACAGTCTTAATAACCGCGTGGCGAGCGAGCAATTAGCCGCGTCCAGCATGTGCTGCCACCACGAGGCGCCCAAATCACTCTCTTACAAACTAACGAATTGACATGTGACGACGGAACACGCGTAAATAAACTGATGTAAATATCATAATAATGATGTGAAACAAAGACAGAATAATCGCTGGAGTATTCTGTCAAAAAACATGTACACTATTTTTTTTAATTGTAATTCCAGTTGCTTATTGTCTCACTAAGTGAAACAAATTGTAAATATAATTAGAAAGTAAATAAAAAAAAATTTATAAAGAGGGATGAAATTCCTCTTACAAGGAAGGTACCCGAGGTGTACCTCACCGATTTTCTTGAAATTGTGATATGTTGTAGAACATCAAAAAATATTCGACGCGTATTTTTTTATACGTGCCCATAAGCCTATTTAAGGGGTGAAACCCACCCTTAAAGTTCACCCCTAAAAACAAATTTTTTTTAATTTCTCGAATACAATTCGTAATTTTTTACTGAAACAAAATGGGTAACACTTGTTATTGAAAAGCACATATTTATGCATTGTTTTTAGTCATCAGACTCGTAACCCCCGTTTTTTATTAATGAAAAACTATATTTGATGACCATTTTTTTCACTATACACATTCCAAAATCTGTTAAATCTTGACAAAATTAATTGTTTTATGCACAATAATCAAAAATAAAGTTGACCTGTTCCGGCATTTTCAAAAAAAAAATCCCTTGAGGGGGTGAGCTACCCCTAACATTTATACTATTATATTTCATTATTCCATTACGATATCATGGTGTAAATCTCTTGGATACTATTAAAATTGTTAAGTAGTTGATGTAGTTTGAAATTTTCTGAAATCAGCCCTTACAAATGAATTTATCCCTAAAACTCAATCTCAAGTATTATTTTTTCATTACTTGAAAATACCCTAGGACTATTCAGTGGCGTAAAACGTGTAATAATATTAGTTCACATCCTTGGTATTGAATTAGAATTCTTCACCCCACTAATGTATCAACCCCTATTTTTCAATAAAAAAATGACACTCTTTTCCTATGAAAATACTAGTTTCTTGAGTTTGACGAAAAAATTTTGGCAGTATGCACAATATTCAAATACGAAATCGACTGTTCTCACCTCAATAAAAATAACCTATAATAAGGGGTGTACCAACCCCACAGGAGATATTGTCGTATCTCTATGATTTTATTCTTTTTCTATGGGACTTTCAAAAGTAATAAAAAATTAATGATTCAAAGTACAAAAAAATTTTAAATTTAATATTTCAATAGTTTCGAGTTTTAATGTTACTTTTTATAATCCTGGCAATAATGATAATCATTAAATATAATGATAAAAAAATGTTTCAAGCATAATGATTTCTTACACCAAGAGCATCTTACAATTGCTGAGTTAGAGCAACCAGGAACTTCACAACGCTCATTACAATCATTACCAAAACTAAAATCTACGGGGTTATCAAATTTATCTGGCTTTGATTCAACGTAGCCACTTTTATACCATGAATATTTGAATAGGTTATTGTATCGAGGAGATGACAATTGATTATGTACCAAGGATTGGAGTTTTATAATGTTATTTCTTTTATGAAGTTCTATATCCTCATTCATTAATGTTACACTGTCCCTTGAATGACACTTGAATGCCCAACATTGGGAAAATACACATCCTTCAGCCATGTTTTGAAATGTTCTGTAACCATTGAAAAAACTCATTTTTATTCACATGACATAAGTTAAAAACTGTAATCATCAATAATAAATATCATACCTGAAGTCAGTTTGCGAGAAGCGGAAGGCATCACGTAAATATTTGATGGCTTGAATAATTTGGATTCTACTACCGGTCCAAAGGTTCCTTTACTTTCTTTTAAAACAATGAATAATGGGAAAAGCAGTCTCCCATCACCTGAAATGAGTGGTTGAATTGTGTAACTGTGAGTCGTCGAACTTACAGATTCTACAAGACATTCAATTTGCTTTTCGCCTTCAATAGCTAGTGTTCTTCCCGAGTGCATTTCAATTTGAAATCCACTCTGATCTGAATTGTAAATTGATTCCAAACCTTTGCTTTTAATTATTTTTTTCACATCTGAAACAATATCATCAGCTGTTTTTTGTAAATATTCTCTTCCTTCAACAGTCTTTTTTGTTACGAATTTATTTATCTTTCTGCTGACTATTCTGTGAGCCTTTTTAAAATTTTGTAGCCAATGACGTGACGCTTTAAACCTTATATCTTCATGTCCAACGATTTTCTGAGCTTGTAATGCCCATTTTTGTAAATCTCTATCGTGAATTATATAACCGGCATCGGAAGCCGACTGAAAATTATCTAATACAAATTTATTGATTCTTCCAATTTTTTCTTTATAAGTGCCTCCTTTATTCAAAGTATGCGCCCATCGTTTCAACTATGTAATTAATTGGACTTTTCGAGATCTATGCTGCACAGTTTGCAGAGCGAGATTTTTCGTAACTCCGCTTCTCCAATAGTCCACAGCTTTTCGTTTGTAATCCCAAGATAGATCTTCTGTATCCGCTGTACATACTAGTGAGTGTTCATCAACATCCGCAGACCAGATTTTATCAATATCTTCAACAATATGCATTTCAGTATCCTTAAATGGTTCTTGAAAAGCTAATGCAGATTCCACAATGAATTCTGGATCCTCAAATTTATTTATACAATCAAGTAATAGTTTTTCTATATTATCCTTCAAAGCAATTTCATCTTTAGTAATGGGACTTTCTTGTATATTCATAGCTTGAAAAGATAATAATAATAATTGTATAACATTTATAGGATTAATAGTCATTTTTCCAATACCTAGAAATAATAATTATTATTTGTTTTTTATATGATGAAATCCGAAGCGCATTAATTTGAATATTTTTTTACAAAGTCAGGCAATAATTTTTAATATCATTTAAATCAACATTACACTGACAATTACGTATCAATTTCATTTCTAATTTCTTCGAACGATAATTGAATATTGAAAATTCCAAAATTTCTTGTCCATCTTTGATCCCTCACCAATTCTGGAAAAAGACCACATAAAAATATAAAGTATTGCATTTTATAACTCTTTATAAGCTATATCTAAATCACTAATTAAAAAATTATTTTCGTCAAATACGATGTGAGTATGAAAATTTTTGAGCTTTTTTCTTCGGAAAAATATTTAATTCAAAAATGTAGAGTAAAAAAAATGATGAAAATAATTTTTTATGGTTTCTTTAGATAGGGCTTGTAAAGAGCTGTAAAATAGAGTACTTTCAATTTCTGTGAGTTTTTTGAAAAATGGCGAGGGCATGTATACAATATCTATCAATTACCGCGTTAAGAAATTTTACGCAAAAGGAAATTTTACTTACAATCAGGAAATAAGTATTGACCAAAAATTATATGGTAGAATTAATATGTACGAATTCCAAAATACTATGTTATACTTTGATGAAATTTGAAGTTTGAAATTTGGTTGCACATTTATTGGATTCCAATGTAATTTCTTGTAAATTCAACAAACACTGCACTCACAATTAATATACTGATTCAAACGAGCTCGATGAAGCTCTGACTAAAGACTGATGATGAGAGGTAATATCGAGTATTCGAGTGTTGTTTTGGCGAGCTGATTGTGAGTTCAAGAGTGTGATCGCATCGTCGAAAAAGGTCTTATCTATCCAAAACATAGCAAGACGATAATTTAACCGTTGAGGTTTTTCCCACCTTCCGATCTCGACAACAACAACAAGAAAATGATAAATTTAATCTTATCTTGTTATTTTAAGCTGTTCACTTCTCTTAATTTGTTTTCCAAGCGTTTATATGTTTATTCTTCGTATGCATTTATTCGATAATTAGTTAGTTCTTCTTGCTTTGAATCATTAATTTTTTATTACTTTTGAAAGTCCCATAGAAAAAGAATAAAATCATAGAGATACAACAATATATCCTGTGGGGCTAGTACACCCGTTATTATAGGTTATTTTTATTAAGGTGAGAACAGTCGATTTCGTATTTGAATATTGTGCATACTGCCAAAATTTTTTTCGTCAAACTCAAGAAACTAGTATTTTCATATGGAAAAGGGTGTCATTTTTTTTATTGAAAAATAGGGGTTGATACATTAGTGGGGTGAAGAATTCTAATTCAATACCAAGGATGTGAACTAATATTATTACACGTTTTACGCCACTGAATAGTCCTAGGGTATTTTCAAGTAATGAAAAAATAATACTTGAGATTGAGTTTTAGGGATGAATTCATTTGTAAGGGCTGATTTCAGAAAATTTCAAACTACATCAACTACTTAACAATTTTAATAGTATCCAAGAGATTTACACCATGATATCGTAATGGAATAATGAAATATAATAGTATAAATGTTAGGGGTAGCTCACCCCCTCAAGGGATTTTTTTGTTTGAAAATGCCGGAACAGGTCAACTTTATTTTTGATTATTGTGCATAAAACAATTAATTTTGTCAAGATTTAACAGATTTTGAAATGTGTATAGTGAAAAAAATGGTCATCAAATATAGTTTTTCATTAATAAAAAACGGGGGTTACGAGTCTGATGACTAAAAACAATGCATAAATATGTGCTTTTCAATAACAAGTGTTACCCACTTTGTTTCAGTAAAAAATTACGAATTGTATTCGAGAAATTAAAAAAAATTTGTTTTTAGGGGTGAACTTCAAGGGTGGGTTTCACCCCTTAAATGGGCTTATGGGCACGTATAAAAAAATACGCGTCGAATATTTTTTGATGTTCTACAACATATTACAATTTCAAGAAAATCGGTGAGGTACACCTCGGGTACCTTCCTTGTTAGAGGCATATCAGATAACTGATATAGCCTAAAACACTAGCTGTTTCAATACGGAAACAATATTGTTATTTATTTATACTAATAAATACATTTTTTGGTTTTTTATTGCATTTTTAGGCTAGAGACGTATTCATTAACCATAATACAGTTTTATTTTCATAAATAACTGTACCGGGTTTCATGAAAACCCTGTAACGGTTCAAAAACACGGATTACGTTATTTATAATAATAAACAAATTTTCAAATTTTTTTATTGCATTTTCAGAATAGAAGCATCTTGACTAACAATAATACATTTATTTTTCAAAAATAACTGGATTTGACTTTGAAAACAGGATTGTGTCATCAGGAGCTCTTAAGTGTTTTGAACCGCCGTAGCTTTCTATTTCGTATAGTTAAAATTAATTATTTACATTTATTATTTTCATCAATATCACCATATACCATATATTAATTAGTTATACAACACATTCAATTGGTTTTATTCCAATCATGTTTCGACGTTTTAGTAGTTGAAAGAATTTTCCGGTCGCTTTTTAAATAATAAAGTTTTTAAATTCTATTTATTTCTTTAGCATTTTATTGACACTTAATTTTTTCCATTTCATGTAAAGCTTCCAAATCAGATTTTGGTAAAACATATGTCCTGATTGCACTGATGTATTTTGACACGTGAGTTGCAAAATCAGTACATTTCTAATAGGATTTTTAGTATCTGTTGAAAGATTGTACAACGTAGAATAATGCTTTACTAAATCACCGATACCATCACAAGTGCCTTTTCTATGGTCTATTGTAGAGAAGATCCATTACCATTTTTACTTGAGAAAATGGTAATTATTTCTTCAATCTCACGTAAAGACGTGTACATTTTTTTCAAATATTCTATAATCAAATCCATAGCCATTAAGCCTAAGCTGAGTCATACTTAGTATCATCACTGGCTACAACGTAGCTTTGAGTTTTATCTTTCCCAAAATAGCAGATGTCGTAAATAGAGATATTTAAGTTTTACTCAAATGGTAACTATGGAATGGTAGCTTTGTAATAAAATAGTCCAAATCTGAGTAAAATCTCAGTTCATAACTAATCGTAAGTAAATATTTTTTACAGCAATTTTGAATCCTTTAATAGCAATGCGTTGAATCTCCTTGACCATTTTATAAGTAGCTATAATGGTAGATCAATAAGTCCGTAGAAAAAGATAGAAATACAATTTTATTTTGGTAGTTTTTTTTTTATTTTTTAACATAATCTTCTTTTAGCTCTATACAATTTTCCAGGCGTTATTCAAGACTTTTAAGCCATCAAAAAAAAATAATTTAGTAGTTCCTCAAAATAGCCATTTGTTTGTATTATGATCTCCTCGTTCGAGATGAATCGCGGTCCGGGAAGCCACTTTTTTAGGTTTGGGAATAAAAAAATGTTACTGCGGGCCAAATTTGGTGAATACGAGGGATAGTCTACTAATTCAAACTTCAATTCTTTAATTTTAGCCAGTGAAATTAAGCTAGTGTGCACTTGTGCATTGTCTTGATGAAACAGAATTTTTTATTGTTCAAATAAGGACGTTTTTTCTTTATTTTCTTGCTAAGCCGATCCAACAACGACGCAGTATACTCTCCGGTGATTCTTTGTCCTTTTTCTAAAAATAGTTCTATGTGCATCCCAGAAAAACAGTGTCCATAATGTTGCCGGGCGATTTCACTGTTATAGCCTTCTTCGGAGCTGGTTGACCTTTTACAATCCACTATTTTGACTGTTTTTTTGTTTTAGAAGTGAAGCAAATGAAGCAAAAGTGGCACGTATTTTACCGAAATTTTTCTCATGTTCAATTTCTCATGCAAAATCGAAATGACTCTAACTTTTGAAACCGCTATTGCCTCAACTATTTCGCGCAACTTTATTCTTCGGTCACTCAACACTACGTATGTAGTAGATTTTATTGATCATTTCCAGAGTGCTCACGTCTACAGGAAGGCCTGAACGATGTTCATCTGCAGTCGATGTATGGCCGCGTTTAAATTTATTTACCCAGTTGCAACCAATTGCAAATACAGGGGTAGATACATCATAAACCGCATCTAACTCAACTTTGATTTCATTTGGTGTAAGGCCTTTTAAATAGAAATATTTTATCACCGCTCGAAACTCACTTTTTTCCATTGTGAACAAGAAACAAAAGTTATTCAATTTGATCGACGATAAGAACGGAACTATTCAATGAATCTAGCTGAAAGTTCGACAGCACTCTACTTAATTGTGAGGCTTGCTGGTGCAACATAAGTTGGGATACTTTGAGTAATATCTCTTGGATTTTCTAAGAACTTATTGACCCACCCTCGTACCATAAGAGCATTTTTCCTTAATTCTTCAACAAAGTCTTCTAATGTTGTTGTTTTATCGAGTAAATCAGAGTTCACCGAAACACCATAAGTGAAATCACGACATTAATCTTCCTCATTCAGAGAAATAATATTCAAATCAATAGAAGTTCTTTAGGACATTTATCGTATTCATTTAGTCCATATTCGTTCTTATCTTTAGAGTAATGTAAAGAAGAAAATATGTTTGATAATATTTTTTCAATATCGTTAAAATAATTTATAAGAGCAACGAATATGAGAATCCAATTTTCACAGTAAACACAAAGACACGTATCAGTGGATGGATGCGGCACAACCTATTTTGGGGTTAAAGAATAGAATTTTGACGTACCTATTTTAGATTTCATACCCAAATTCTCTTCATCAAATAGTTCCCCTAATTATTTTATACTTCTAGTCGGAAAACGTTTTATTTTACATTTATTCTGTCATTTTTGTTTGCGCTTTGATGAGAGCAATTATAATGATCATATAAATAATCATTCATGACTTTTAATATAACTTCACTATCCACAGAACGAGCAAAATATTTTTGGAATTCCTTATATTTGTTCCCATTATTCAACAACCTAGCTTGATCAATGATGTAAGAGGTTCCAAACGATAGATGCGATAATATATACGCTTTAGGTACATCAGTCAGTATGATTGTCAAGAGCCGGACTTTGACAAGGCACATTGAACAATTATCAAGAGCAATTGATAAATTATCAAGCCATTGGACACAAACTCCGCAATCCTCTCTTTTACTCGATTTTGGTAGCTTTTCCACGTCAAACAATTTCGCTGTTTTAGTCGAAACTTGCGAATCAAATACGTCAGTCGATTTTTTTTGTTTCCAGACGATATAGGATTCTCGCATTTTAATATTTAGATCTTGAAACAATTTGACTTGTGAAATGTTCAAATTTACATTAATTTCTAAAGCCTGAAGTTTAATAGAATGATAAACAACTTTTTTTGTGTCTTTGCATTTAGTTCTCGGTATTTTACTGGATATATCCATAGATCTTTATAGTCACTTGTTTTGAAAATAACGGAAAGCTTGAATGTCACAAACACTACTCATAAGATATATTCGATAATAAATAGATGACCTTAAATATCGTTTAACCTAACGCTCAAAACATATGCTCAGCTGTTATTACAATAAACCACGTGTTTTAACTAGTTAGTATATTAGGTACTCCATAGAAAGTGTAGTACAATGCATGCGAGATCCTCATCAAAATGTTGGAGAGACGATATAATGGATTTTTAGTTATCGATAGAGATCGATCAATCAATTATGGTCGGTATACTAAGAGATTTGATTCTTTTGCTATAAATATAGCAGAATGAGCCAATGAAGATTATTTAACTTTAGAAATTACAAGCGTAAAAATGGCTGATTTTGAAAGAAAAAAGAAGGTGTTAGAGAAATTATCTGAGGCTCGAGATGCCATCAGACTTAAGTATCATTTAATAAAACGTGACAAAGCTGATTTCGAAAATACATTGAATGAAATTTTTAAACCTATGATTGATCTATTGAAGAAACTTGTAGAGGTAGCATTGACAAAATTGACGTTACGAAAAAGGGAATGAAGAAGGAGAAAAAAATTATGCTCGATAAGTTTTCAAAAATAATACACTTCCTATAAAACTCAATCTTTCAATAGTACTGATAATGAATTAAATTTTAAATTACAACCGTTTGATAATACATTTAAATCCGCTATTTCTATTGATGATAATGAAAACGAATTTAATAAGACTACTGAATCATCACTTGATACAACTGTAATAAATTTAGACAAAGTTAGATCAAATATAACTACAAAACAACAAAAACAGCTATTGGATGATTCAATTGTAGGAAACTATATTCAACTATTGCATGAACCAAAACAGAAAAATAATTTAAACAAAACATTTCGTGTTCGCTTGTAAGCAAATACATACGATAGGATACATGTCATAGGTAATTCTCCAATTTTCTTCCAAAACGATAAGGTGACTGTGAATGATAAAGTATACAATAAGACGACTGATTTAATGAAATTTCTCTTTCGTCAAGAACCTGATTCTAAATTAATCACATCATCGGATATTGAAAATTATAAAAAAATTCTTGAAATCACTAACGGTCATCGTAAGAGATATCAAACAAATGGAGAATATTGCATTAAGCATGTAAATAAGTTCAAAAAGTATATTGATCCAAATTTATCTTTGAGCAGTAGTGCTATGAAACGAAAATCGACTATTGATGGAAGAAGTCTTTTTCCTAACTATAAAATAGCAAGAAAAGGAACATTATTTTATTATGTATATTGGGGGATGATCTAAACGAGCTCGTTGATCGATTGAGATTGCTTATCGCCGAACAAACCGCCGGTAATTCTAGTCATGTTAATGAAATTCATCATTAAAGAATTACGTGAAGCTGGCTATATACATTAAGAGAATCCTAAATATTCCTCAGTAATGAAATGATTGTTGATGTGTTTGGACGTAAATTGAATAGAAAGAAGGGTAATCGAGGATCTTCTGGTGTAGTGTATAAAATCATTAAAGACCGACAATACGATGTGGATGACAAAAGTATTTGTAATACAAGGTCTATTCAAAAAGTATCGCAAATTTTGTATGTTTTCAAAAATTATTTATTTATTCATGAATATCTATTTTATTTCCTTCAGAGTAATCCCCCTAGGATATAATGTACTTGTGCCAACGTTTTTTTCAATCCTCGAAGCACTTAAACAATCATTTTTTGTGATCTTGTTCAGCTCCTCCTTCGTAGCCATCTTTATCTCCTCAATCGTGACGTAGCGTCGTCCTTTTATGGGCCTTTTCAGTTTTGGGAACAGAAAAAAGTCACAGGCGGCCAGGTCTGGAGAATATGGTGGCTTCAACACTATTACTGTGCATAAGTAACGATGTGTGAATAGGGGCGTCATCATGGTGCAAAAGCCAGCTTTTATTCTTCCATAAATCCGGACGTTTCTAGCGGATTGCTTCGCGCATAACTTGCAGGTAATAATCCTTATTAACTGTACTATCCTGTGGCAAGAACTCATGATACACCACGCCCCTGTAATCGAAGAAAACTGTGGGCAAAACCTTCACGTTCGACCGAACTTGGCGCGCTTTTTCAGTCTTGGCTCATGCGGGATCTTCCTTGGGATGATTGATTTTTGGTTTCCACATCATAACCATAAACCCATGATTCATCACCAGTTATGATCCTCTGGAGCACATTTGGGTCTTCACGGATTGAGACCAACATCACCTGAGCAATGTTAACGCGATGCTGTTTTTGGTCGAAATTGAGCAGTTTTGGCACGAATTTTGCGACGACCCGACTCATGCCCAAATCATTGGTTAAAATCGAATGGTATTGTTACGTCTTACGACACATCCTTTTTGTAACAAATGCACATTCGTGAAATTCAAAGCTGCTAACCTACTCGCACGTCAGCTGACGAAACGCAAGGTGAATGACACTCCGAAATTAGTGTTACGGCTTACGACGCATCCTTTTTGTAACAAATGCACATTCGTGAAATTCAAAGCTGCTAACCTACTCGCACGTCAGCTGACGAAACGCAAGGTGAATGACACTCCGAAATTAGTGTTACGGCTTACGACGCATCCTTTTTGTAACAAATGCACATTCGTGAAATTCAAAGCTGCTAACCTACTCGCACGTCAGCTGACGAATCGCAAGGTGAATGACACTCCGAAATTAGTGTTACGGCTTACGACGCATCCTTTTTTGTAACAAATGCACATTCATGAAATTCAAAACTGTTAAAATACTCACACGTCAGCAAAAAGCTGACGAAACACGAGGTAAATGACACGCCTAAATAAAGTCACCAAAACGCAAAATTTATATTCAGCAAAAACAAAGTGTCACACCATATCGCAATACTGACCTGAAAAGAGCTATAAAAGATATAAAAAGGAATGAACAAATTACTCTCGGCAGTTGATCAGTAGTCCGTCAGTCAGTCAATAAGTACCTGTAAGACTCAACTCCGTACACACCGGTCCGACAATTGGTGGTTACTATACTTAATAAACTCGCGACTTTTACAAAGTAATATCGTGCAAGTAATTATTCAACAACCTACCCAAAATAATTCAACAAGCAGTTAGAGCCTGCTACATTTAAACAATTCAACAAGCAGTTAGAGCCTGCTACATTCATACAATTCAACAAGCAGTTAGAGCCTGCTGCATTTCTGTCAACAATTAAAAACTCGATTATCAAGGTAGTGCAATTATCAGACATACATTTCCACATACATTTATTATAAGTGAGACATATCCAACCACTAGTCAACATATTGGAACGTCTCATTCATTAGCTATTCGTAGTTGATGCACGAGACGTAACAGTATAAGCCAATCGATATGTTTAGATCCTAAGAAACAGTGATTCGACGATTGGCCAATACTATTTTCTTCACTTTATCAATGTTTTCGTCTGTTGTTGACGTGCTCGGGCGTTCGGCACATTGTTCGTCGTTCACATCTTCTCGGCCCTCAGAGAACATTTTATACCACTGATAAATGTTGCTTTGATCCAAGGTAGCTTCACCATATATCACAGTGAATATTCAGAATGTGTCCGCGCACTTTATTTTGTTTTTCACACAAAATTGGATACAGATTCTTTGATTCATTTTTTAGAATAGGCAAAAATCGAAGACGAGCCAAAACACATCCAAGCAAAACAGTTGTCAAAAATTAACTAAACATTCAAAATAGCCGATCTTGTCAGCATAAGTAATGGACATGAGTAAATTCAAAATTCGCAATACTTTTTGAAGAGACCTCGTATATCCGATCCTCAGGAGAGTAACGATGTTGTAAACTTACAAATGTTGCGAAAAACTAGCGAAGCTGACTTTACTACGCTTACGACTGCAATAAATAATGTTAGAATATCTCTAAATATAATAATGTCGGAATTACAAGGGTATCGAGAAGCGATTAAATATTTACAAGAAAATAATAATAATAAAGACAAAGACTTAAATATATTGTTTGACTTTATGCATAAATTTTAACAATTATTTTTAAAACAAAACACCAAAAAGTGGTTGATGAGTTACACAAACCAACACATCGAAACTATCGTCGACGAAAAGTCGATATACGAGTATGTGGAATAGATGAAACATGGCAAGCTGATCTTGTTGAGATGCAAGGCTATTCTAGAAAGAACAAAAATTTTCGCTATCTATTAACTATTATAGATACATTTTCAAACATGCTTGGGGAGTTCCAGTAAAGCAGGAAACTGCTATAAATGTCACTAATGCAATGGACACTATTAAAAAAGGGGCGCATTCCAAGAAATCTCCAAGTGAATAAGGCGAAGAGTTATACAATGTGAATTCGTAAAGTCTAATGAAAAATATAAAATAAATGTATAATATACTTATAGCAATCTTAAAGCATCAATTTCGAACGTTTGAATCGAACACTCAAAAATATTATGTGGAAAAGATTCAGTTTAAGAGGAAATTATAAGTGGATTGACTTTCTCCCCGGTTTAGTCGAATCTTATAATAATCGACAAACATCAAACAATGAATATGAAGTCTAAAGACGTGACCAAAAAAAACGAAATGCATGTCTTGACACGATACTCTTAAGACTGAAATCCCAAGTAGGAGATAAAATGCTAGTGAGCAAGTCTAAACACGTTTTTGAAAAAGGATATACGCCTAATTATTCTACAGAAATTTTTACTATTCATCGTATTTCGAGAAATAAACCTGTAACATATCACCTGCTAAATTACCGAGAAAATCTCATTTTTAGTAGTTTTTACGAGCAAGAGCTACAGAAAGCTATGTATCCTGATATCTTGTAGAAAAAAACTTTCAGCAGATGGGATAATAAAGTCTTCATAAAATGACTCGGCTTTGATAATACTCACAATTCTTACATAAATAAAGAGAGTATAATTCAATGAATTACAAATATAAATTTATATGTATGTAACTTTATTGAAATAAATAATGTTGTTTTCAATTATAAATATTACATTGTTTTTTTATTTATTTTCAGGATAAAAGCCCTAATCTATGCTTTTACCTGTGAGATACCTCCATTTTAACTTCGTCATTAGCGAGTCCATTAAGACAAATCTAAACCTACTTTAATAGAAATACTCTTGACTCATTTATCTCTCCATAAAATAAATTTATATAATACAATCTTGATTGACATATAAGAAGATCTCAAAATATATTTAAATAATAAAATAAAATCGATCACATCCATAATGTTAAATAAATAGTGCATATTTTTGATCTCTTTCGGATAGTTCAATAAATAAATCGTAATGAATGAATTATTGCTCTTGAAATTCGATCTGATAGAATAATTTATAACTCACAATCGAGTTTAAGAATAATTCGAGATTCATCTTGCCGCATGTATGTTATTAGGTAATTGTGATCTTCATTCAATTTATGATGACTCTTTTCAGGAAGAACGTTAAAGAGCTTCATTCGAATTATTCAACATTTCAAAATTCATCTTGCTGCATCTACTGCTACTGCTACTATTACTACTACTTCTGCCACTGCTGCTGCTATAACAGCTACTATTCAATTCTTGAAACAGAATGAAGTTTATCGAGGCTCACAGCTCTTTTAAAACCTGTGCGCACTACTTTGGTTTTCGAACAGCCACAACCACCTCCCTATACTTTAAATTAGATTTCTATTTTATTTAACATATATATAGTGTGATGATTTTCTAATATAGGATTAAGCATTCGATTCATCATTAGTATACGTTTCTTGAAACATAATCATGATAACTTTTTTCAATTCGGCAATACGTCGTTGGAAGCGCACATGATCTCGTACTATCTGCTCCCAAATACCTTTTTTAGAGTCTTTTTCTTCGGTTGGAAGATGATGTATTCTAACTTTCTTCGCAAACCATACATGCATAGTATAGGAGCGAGATCTGCTGTTGTCTTTTATAGCTGGCATGACTAAACTTCTACTACTCTTCTTACCACTGCTTCGAACAGAATGGTATTGTCGCTATTTGAGAATATAACCTCACTACTACGCTTTTCGAGCCGCCGAAATCGCTCCCTTCTCTCTTTTTTTGATAGGGAATAGTGAGAGCTCCAACCATTGCTCTCATCTGCGAGGTATTTCCACTATGAACATTGCTTATGAGACCTTTATACGAAGTCGAAACTCAGCAGAAAGAGCGCATAAGTAATTACTTCAACCTCTCCAAAAAAAGGATTTGAAGGAATAATTAAATTAGGATTAAAGACATGGTTAAAATTGTGACGGTAAACGTCTTTTTTACGCTTTTGCCTAAATCACGAGGCTACCTGCGAGGGCAGCACCTACCGGTTGGGGAAAATAGAAAAAGGGAACTCGGTACGAGACGGGACGGAACGCGCGCGAACATGAAAGAACCAGTCGAGGATTAGCAATGCGAGCATCCAGCTGCATAGAAGAGTAAAACGAGTTTTCCAAGAGTGCGGAAGTGATCCAGCTGACAGTCTTACCGAAACTTATATATTTGTCGCTACCGTTTGAAGTGTGTGTGTGTGGGTGTGGAGTTTCGCCATCGTAGGCGATACCGAGGGCGTTCCTCCTCCCACCTGATAGTGCGACCGTATATTAAGGTAAGCTGGCCAGCTTAATACCGCGATTTTTAATGTATGACTGCGCTTAATTACTATTCCTTCGTATCGGCGATTCTGTAAAAAATCGGTAGCGTGCATGTAAACTAACTTTGCGAACAAAGAACTGCGGACGATCTCGCGACGCATGTTATTGTCGCGCGCGCCGCATAAACATAAACACGCGGGCCAAGCGTCTTGTAGAGTTTTCGGAAAATAAACTAACTCACCTTCGATCAAAACGATAATTTTACTGTTGTCATTATTATTAGTAGTGAGTTGGTTGACTGACTCCTGTCCTCTCCTGCTCTCCGATTACTAAACGCGAATATTTCGATTTCACCACGCGCATTCCGGTACGATTGCATGTCGAGCGAAATAACGAAACAGAAGGGATTACCTACCCCGTTACAAAATTAAAAATATAATTTTATTACTTACTCGCTATATATATTTATACATTATTCTAGATTAATTTTTAAATTCAATGTTAGAGCTTTCTCGATGGAGTAGAAATAATTCCTTCTTCTCTGTGGTCTCGTACAATTTCTATAGCACCTCCTCATCTTTTTCTAACGCCAAGCTTACTCACTTTGGTAGAAATACCTCAAATTCTTCATCTTTTCTAGCTGGCACGGCTAAGCTTCTACTACTCTTCTTACCGCTGCTTCGAACAGAATGGGATTCCTATTAACGTCTTATAGCTATTTAAGAATATAATTAAAACGCTTAATGCGTAGCGAGTGTTCAGCCATCTCAATATAGTTACCATATATGTGAAGTTCTTATCTAAATGTGACATAATCTTTCTAGGTAAGAAAACTGATTGTGCAATCTTATTGATTGATCAAAAATCCATTCTACAAAAAAAATCAATCATTAATTGACTATATACTTTTTATTACTATTAGGGTTAGAGTCAGAGAATTATACAAGAAACTTATTTTTATTAAATTTACTGGAGAGCGTCTACTAGTGAAGAAAGAGAAGAATTAAGAAGAGACTGCTGCTTCAAGCGAATGCTGAACAACTGCGTTGGATTGGAGCGTGTTCTCCGCTTTATAGCCATCATCCCGTTTCTTAGAGCTCGTCATTTCCCTCTCTTTTCGCCCACTACTCTATCTTAAGCGATATCTAGACAGTTTTCCTTTCTTCCATCTTTTTCCTTTTCCTAAGAGGTCCTCTTCTCCACTACTACCTTCTCCTGACCGACATCTATTGACTATTGCTGAAGTAGAATTTTTGTGCTGTCCTCTATGGCTTCTTCATCTTCCACTTCTGTTCCACCTCTCTTTCGGCGTAGCGCTTCAATTCTATCTTTCAGTTTTGAAATTTCTATCGTTTTGTAATGTTCCCATGGAAGTGTATCAGATTTCCCATCGAGTATACATCTTTTATCGTTAAAAGTACTTAAAGCTATCTTCTGCTTTCAGTTCATACTTGATGCAATCTACTTCAAATATTACACTGCTCTTGATTTATAATTTACAAATCGATTAAACAAGTTCATGTGAAATTGTATTCTTAACTGTATGTATTTTGACTTCTTTCGCCTTTTTCATCGCTAGTTGATTCTCGACTTTAATACTATACAATTTATTCCTCAAGCCAATGAATGCCTTCAATGTTTCTATTACATTCATCTTTCACTATACCAAAAACTGTTGTGTTAGCTCCAGGTATACCAAATTGATTGTTAATCAGATAGCCAGATATGTCAAATTTATCAATATCTTCTTTCATGATTCTATACATGTCAACATATTGAATTTCATATATGAGACTGTCAGTATCAATATAGAGTAACTAACATTTTTTACCGATTCTATGCTTCATATATCCAAAGTGAAACTCATAGATACATGTTTTTGAAAGGTCCAGCACACAAAAACCAATGTAAATGGATTTTCTATTGTGAATAGTCGTCCAAGATAGTTGTATTGCAACTAAATTTTTGTGAAAGATAGAGCTACTATGAAAATTAGATTGGGCAATCCGTGCTTCACCACCATACGGAACAAGTCATTAAGTAACTTAACGAGTAATAATAATAACTTAACTTAAATAGTAATTTAACATTTTTTCGTTTTCTCTCGACTTCCATTGTCTTCTCATAACAGTGTTAACCATTACCTTAAAAATAATTTTTCAAATTTGTTTGTAGCTTGCTTCCATTTTCCTGTATTCAAATCCACATAAGGTTTAAGCCAAGGCTTACGAGTAAAGTTTATTGCTCTATGAATCTTTTTGAGTTTTAAGTTCAAACTTTATAGCCCATTGTAACGTTCTATAATGAATAACATATCGCTCTTTATCATGAAGCATAGTCAAAAGTTTTTTTTGAGTCTAACCAAGTGGTCGACTGTGCTCAGGACAAAGAGGAAGATCCTTATGTTCGTCATGTAACTCTTTCGGATATTCTAGATCTACTTCTAATATATATCCTATCTCATTATCATCATCAATATTAAAAAAATTTTAATCGCTAACATTTAAAATTTACTCAAATTACCTATATGGTAAAGGTTATGTCTTTGCCCATACGTATAGATTATTTACATCAAAATACATCAAAATCTTGTTTTGTTCTTTCTCGTTGATATCTGCACCCATATACTTATTATTTGCTTTTGAATGTCTGTTAAAACATTGGCTAATACCTCTATGAATGTCTTTCTGAATAAATAGAACCATATCAATATCACTTAACAGTTCGAATTCAATATTTGTACACTTTAACATAGCATCGCATATTAATCCTGCAGTTGTGAAATAACGTGCTGGGTCAAGTTCATATGCATTTGTACAGGTTGTATGAAAATTTTTAAAAGGCAATTGATTTTCTGTCAGGTTATTTAAATTGTTAACGTATTCGTATGGGAAGACACTGTTCCTTTTAAGTAAATCAATTTATCATGCTGTGAAAATATCTTTCTCAAATTCTCTTTTTACAATATCTAGCTTAGGTAAATATGATGCTAATTTATCTAGAGATAAAAACATAAAACGAAACGAATCAATAAAATGTAAACTAATTACCTATCCCTGAACATGTTTGGTAAAAGATATATGTATAACACTCTTTATTTTCTACTAGAACAGAAATTTTTCCCTCGAAATCTGAATTAATAGTAATTTCTGGTATGATAAAATGAAAGTCATAGCCTATATATTTGTGAAATACTAATGGAATGAAATGGGTCTGTTTATAACTCAAATTAGAATGATTATGAGCAGCTCCTCTAAATCTACAGGTCAAATGACAGTGATTTCTAACTTTTCTTTCTCCTTCCTTAAAATTTTTATTGCAATTGTGACACTTCGTAGCCCATTCAAATGTATACTCATCTATAATAGAAATATTCATTGCTATAGCATTTTTATATACTTCTTCTAACTAAGCTAATAATATTTTAAATTGTTTTATAAGTCATTGAGCAGGCGTCTCTTCTTGAATTATTTGTTTTCTATAAGATTCATATTCTGACTTACTATCATCATATCTACGTTTCATATATAATCCAATGTTAAAAGCTTCGTGTTCTTGAAAAGCACAACTATTGTCGACTAGTTTAAACAAACATTTTAAGTCAGCACATAATCGTATGATATATGTAACCACTTCTTTACGTTTCGAATGTTTGAATTTTAGAATTGTATCATCAAGTGAATTGATTCTACACTTATTAATTTTTGAACAATCAATATCGTGAGCTATCAATTGATCCTTAGTGGTAAAATATTGCAGCGTTCACAAAGATAGATTTTTAGTATGTGAGGTTAGTTGACTTCTAACAAAAGCAGACAAATTTCTAATCCAAATATAGTAAATCTCATTGGAAATTGGTTCTACATGAATATTTTGGCTTTTATCATCATCATATTCATAAATATACTCTTTCTAAATTAAAAGAAGATCAACATGTTTGGATTTACAGAGGGGACAGCCACCGTGCGCCTTGGGCTGGTCTCTGCTAATTTTTCTGGGTTCTTTCTCGGTAAAGAACACTTTAATTCTCTTATATTACATATGGCGATCCCATTTATTGACGCCTTTTCACAAATATCGCTACAAGATCTACTTAACCGCAGTGAGCGCGCTGGCTCAACCTTTCCGCGACCAGAGTTCGCGGAATCACGCTAGCGAGATCGCTCAGCGTGTGCGATAAATTTTTCACAATACGCTAATGTCTGTAATCGAGCGAGAGCTGGCGCGAGAGAGGTAACTGGCTTTAGATCCACCGAATGTCTCGACGGTCCGTCGGTAGAGAGGCGACGCCGGCGAAAGCGTAGGCCCGCAGGAAACAGTGCCCTGGCGACGACTGAGGTTACTGCAGGAAGGGTCGCAGCACGGCCTTTGCCTCGTGAACGGCGAATGGTCGCTGCTTGTCCGGGCTCGGCCTTGAACACCTGGTTCTCCTGGCAAGTGGCAGTCGCACTCCTGGCAGTAGTTCCTCTCCTGCCGGAATCTTGTCTCCACCAGTCTCTCCTTAGGCGGCCATAATTACTCGACAGCTCGCGCCTAACTGCCCTTCCTCTCTCTTAATTTTCTAAGCCTCGCGCCGCCGCGCTCCCACTTCTCTCGCCGTCAAAAATCAGTCAAAATCGCTCTCTCTCTCTCTCTCTGTCGCTCTTCTCGCTCTCACTCGCACTCACGGCGACACCTCGCCGATCGTTGCGCTCCTCTCTCCAGATCCTGCAACGACACAAGTATGTAGTCGCCATATAGCGTACACTTGGTCGCTGCGCTCGCGCGAGGAGAGTGTCGCACACAGGGCTAGCGAACATCGCTATACCCTGTCACATTCTTCGAACTAGTTAAATGACATGATGACACTAAATTTTTTTCTGTATTTTTTAAAAATGTATACGTTTTAGATATGTCGTTTAACTTTAAAAATTTTGGAATACTATTTATTTATACAGGAAACGTTATATCATGAAATTTCAATTTTTTTTCAAAACGCGCATAATTAGTGATTCTATAATTGTGATTTTTATAACTATCAGTAGAATGAAGACAAGATAGTACAGCCCATTTGAAACATTGATTATCGGTATTCTTAACATTAATACACGCTTTTCTCATTTCTATGGCCTTAGGAAATGGAACATACGAGCAAGGTTTGAGTGGATTGTGATTATTTATGTTAACTGTGAACCATAGTCTTTAATAAACAACCTGATTCTCTTTATTGAAATTCTTCAATATTCTTAGGTAAAATGTCTTCAATATTTCTATCAAACCATTCAATTAGATTAGTACTTTAATAAATGTATTGATTTTTAGTGTTAAAGTATTTAATTTGAATATCCTTTTCATTATTCTTTTTAATACGTAATAAACTGAGCTGAAAATTCCATGTTTATCTTTAATGCATTCTTGATAGTTAGAATGTTTATGTAAAAGTTTGGTTGATGCATTTAAAAACGACTTTATATCCACATGATGCTAATTTGCTATAACTATAATATTAATACGATTTTCAAAAACAGAATGAATAGGTCCAAACAACACCATCTGCTTGAATTTCATCTATAATTAACTGTAATGTCTGAATATTTCCACCGACTTTTATGAAATGATTAAATTACGTTTCAAGGATAATCAAGTGTGTTTGACCTCTGTGTAGTACTGCTCGAGATAAATTATTCAGCTTCAAATAACGATTAAGAGTAATGAATGTAGAATTCCCTAAATTTTTCCATCTAATAAAATCATATACGTCGACTTCTTTGTTAAGATATTTATAATAGGCCGACCACAGATCTTTTATAGTTTGTTCAAAATATGAAATTGAAGACATTTTTATAGAGATACTCAGTCAATTACTTTGTGAATTAATAGTTGTCTTTAAGATACTTTAGAAATTATACAGTAATCTATTACTGTTATCTACCAACTATGGCTACAGACGATCTTAACAGACTGTGTTCTTTCTTGGAGTGGAGTAACTTGTAAAGGCAGACGGTGGCGCTGTTCGCAACGGCGTCGGTGCTGTAAGCTATAGTATGTAGGGAATAGCTTCTGTCGGAAAAATGGGGAGGCGATTGTAGCGTCACTGAACTAGAGTTACGACCTATAGAAGGAGTAGCTTATACAGAAAAGTGGGGAGGCGATTGCAGAGACAAGTAACTAAGTAGATTATATATTGAATTCCAACATTTTCATTTCTAGGTTCCTATCGTATTGTTAGAATATATCTACGAGGACAATTGTTAAAAATGGAGAAGAATAATTACATTGTCTACTTACTAGAAATAAATATATCTTAGGGAGGTGGGGGAGTAGGTGAGTGGAGAAGCGTAGGAAAAAACTACTTGGCGAGCTGAGTGCGGGTGAGGCACTGAACTCTACCATCCAAAATATAAGCTTTATGCAGCCCTAGCAAGCATCCTCCCCTCTATATACATCTGAAGCTCGAGAGAGAGAGAGAGAGAAAGAGAGAGAGAGAGCACACCGCAAGCTAGAAACGCTACCCCCTCTCCGGGGGTCTGCACCTAGTTAATATATGCTTACTGAGCCCCTTACTGTCAAAAGAAAGCGAGAGAGAGAGCAGCATCCACGCTATATGGAGAGCGTATGCTACTAAAATGCATGAGAGAGAGAGAGAGAGAGAGAGAGAGAGAGAGCGACAGAGAGAGCAGCATCCACGCTATACGAAGAGCGTAAGTTGCTAGAACGCATGAGAGAAAGAGAGAGAGCAGCATCCACGCTATATACAGAACGTACGCTACTAGAACGCATGAGAGAGAGAGAGAGAGAGAGAAAAAGAGAGCAGCATCTGGCTTAGTAAGCTCTCCTAGGGCTCACGCTTACTCAGCATATATTTTACATTACAACCGCTACAGGAGGAATCTACCTAAACAGTCTATATAATAATATTTATTGTTATATTATTTACTAAAAGAGGGAGGCTCTGGGGGATCACGACTAAGTCAAGGAACCACTCTGGGGGGTGGTCAGGCAGTAGGTGGTCCTTTTCACGATGCGTGCGAAGCGCATGCACAAATTCTTATGTATGTTTCAAGACACCTGAATCCCCTGCGAAGTGACTTGAAGCATACATTGCTTATCTACTCCTCCCAGTACATTAGCTATCATGCGTTGGAATGTAATGAACGCATTTTTCAATTCGAAGGGTATTTGATAAATTAAGAGCGGCTAAAGGGAGTGGAAAATGCAGTTTTATGGAGTTGACGGGGGTCTAATTAGATTTGATGAAATCTATTTTGCATGTCAAGAATCAAGTATTAGAACCATTCAACTGTATTAGGTTGTTGATTAAGTTAGAAATCGGATAAGGATCAGATTTCGTTTTCTGTTTAACTCTCGGAAGTCGTCGACAACTCTCCATTCGTTTTCTTGTTTGGATACGACAATTGGAGGGTAGTTATAATTCTTATACGATGATTCTATGATTCCTGCTGTTAAGAGTTTAACAATTTCATTTTCAACTATTTCTTATATCTTTTGAGGAATCAGTTGTTGGCGTATATATGTACAGGGACAACATCTGACGACACTATTTTATGTCCTGCCGCGCTGGTGGACGGTAAATTTTTAGTAGGTTAACGAAAAGCTTTTTCTATTTTGACTAAGTTCCGAAATCTTTCCGAAATTAATCAAATCCATATCTGATCAACCCGACTACGATTCGAACCCAAATTATTTTGTGGTTTTGAAGGTCTGGGGACCAATGAAAATCTTTCTGTAACTAGGTAGCTTGAGGTTCCGTCAAACATATTGTATGTGTTGCCTCCTGAGTCAAACTTAAATGTAACAATTACATGGACCTGATTAATTTCTGCTTCGTTGTTTCTATTTAATATTTCTTTCGTAGTTTCGACATATTCTTCAACTGAACTGTCTAAATTGTGTATCACATTATCTACTGTGATGAAGGCATTTTCTGTAACGTAATTCTGAACCAATAAATGAGATCTGTTTTCTGCCTTTTCGGCCTGTGGTACCTCGTTTATAGGTAACCTGTTTCTGTCTACGTTATAATTTTTGCTAGGTTTTAGTTCAAGATCAATAAAATTTTCGTAAAATGGTTTATTTCATGAGAGGTTTTGTTTTCGCTTACGTTTTCCGGGTCGCTTATATCGTCAGGGAATATGTATGTCGAAAAAGAGAAAACCGATTCGTGTTCATGATGACAACTCCCGATTCGTGACCTTCTCGATCTTTCAAGAAGCCTGATATTACATTCATTTGGTAATACGTTGCTTCTAAATAAAGATGAAGTTATAGCAATTGCAATTTGACTGGAAACGAATTATTCTTGGTGACTGGTAGATCCACTAAACCATCTAAGTTATGGACTAGTACATTTTCTGCTTTTATATTTATGTCACCGAACTGTAACTCAAGTATGTAGCCTCTATAAAAAGAAATAGGGTTTATAAGGGGCAGTCTGAGGATTCTAATTATATGTGCTGGAATTTCGTGTATTAAATTGTTTAGGAAGAGATGCTCTTCTGCGGGACTGCTCATTGTTTCTAACGTGAAATCAACGCATGCTCTATTATTTTTCTAAAAATGAACTCCTAACAAAGCGGTTGTACCTATGGGAAAATCATCAGTTACAGCGACAAAATCAGCTTAAGAATCTGATAGACAGACTACTGTGGTACCTAAATCGTAGATGTCTCCGGCCGTTACTTAACGAATCAAAGGTGTATTTTGTGAGTTTATATAATGGCCACGGGCTAAAGCAGTGATTTTCATTATATTTGATTCAATTGTTAGATTTGCTAGACTCATAGCCTCGCAGCTTGTTTCCACTCCGAATTCTCCAACTAACAGTTCCTATAGAAACGGACCCTTCTCTGCTTAAGCTAATGATAAAATAGAGTATTCTTTCATTAATTAATACGAAGAATTTCCAGCGTGTGTGGTGTTAAATTAGCATAGAGAATTTTGAGAACAGAATCTCATTATAACTTTGTTGACAAGAAAAATATTAATTTTTACAGTTTACCTTAGATGAATGATAATTATACGGAGTTTTGTAAATATGAATAATGAGTCGAAACTTACATAAAAAGAAAATGTAATGTAGCGTATAAAATTATAAAGAAATGATTACAATAAAGAATTATTTGGTTTAACAAAGAGCCTTAACATTATTCTTTTCACTTAGTTATTTTCAAATTAAAGTGTATCAATGGTTAAAATGTAAGTAATAAGAAAAATATTCAATAGTTTATATCTAAAATAATTCGAAAATAATCATGTCAGCTATATATATATATATATATGCGTATGTGTGTACACGGAAAATATTATTATTTACTTTGACTTAAAACTACGAGTCTGATGGTAACGAATATAGAGCTAACAAACGGCAAATGTAAATAGAGGAGCTGTTTTATGACTTTTTGGAAAAAGTGTATACGAGGTATATATGTGGGAGGCAACGATACGGAACAAACGTGTATATAAAAAGCGCTAAAAAAGAAAAAGAACGTTCGACGTATTAAAAACTAATAAAATAAGCACAAAGAATACATATTTCTATGGTGGATTTTACAGTCCATTATTGTGTGTTTCAACTTACCCATAAAATTGAGGAAAGCTTCTCCTCCTAATGAGTGTGTTATCAATACGATCATATTATGAAGAGCTATCCCTCGAGTTATTACAGAATTTTGTGGACTCAAAGTACTCATATAAGAGTACATTTCTTTATCCATCAGCCAGAAAGCCACAGTTTTATCTCCAACGAGAGCTTGATCGTGTGACTCTACGTAGGCAACTGTTTTTTCCAGCCATCTTCGATTAGTAAGTGTCCAAACAATATCACCCATGTTCCAATCTTCATCTTTGGATTCTTTTAGTAATTTTATCCACTTATCTGGGATGGCCATTCCCAAACGATAATCAAATCCTACTCCACCTTCATTTACAGGTCTGAAAAGAAATTATTAATACATTTTAACATAATAATATTTTCAGTTTAAAGGGGTATCTTCTTTGAAGTTGTATTTCAGTCCACACAGGAATGCAAAAAGCAGTAAATAAAATTATTATAGAACGCCAGGCATTGATAACGAGTAATTAGAGAAATTCGAGTGTCGCGGAGAAATGTCTCTCTGTACTTGAACGACACTCATCACTTATTTGTTTTACCATGGTAGACAGCGGATTCCTGTTTGTAGAACATCGGCTAGAAAAGAAGGAAAGAGAAGAAGGAAACGCGCGGATATAACACGTAAATGATTGCGCGTGAAAATTAAGAAAAATAATAAGATATAAATTATTACCCAAGTGACAAGATCTTAGCAGTAAAATGAATATAAATACAATAATAAATTTGTAAGATGTATAGCACAATTACGAAGAAAAAAATTTATAAAAGAAAAATTACAAAAGAAAATGTTAATAAATCGCACACGTAATTCGTGAGATCCTTACAGCGTCCAATTGCGACTGGAAAACAAAATGAAAAAATAACAATAGAAAAAAAGATAATCCGCTAATCACAATAATCGGCACGACAAGCAACAAGACGGGAGTAACTGCGCGACGTGAATATTGATAAATTTATGGCAAATGTGATCGGATCAATTTTAAATTAACTGATAAATTAAAAGCAAAGCCGTGGAATGAACTCGTAGCGCAATAAGAGCGGGCAATACGCAGTCCTAGCCCAAATAAATGGTGAACAACAAATAAACAAGTACAATCACTTGATACAAACTCACGTCGTCACTTACTTGGGCGTGCAAGCGATAAGTGGCTGGACCACTCAACAATCAGCATCAGCTTAATCATCGACAATAAGTAATCCATATTTCAATAATGCTAAAGTCGCTCAAAATAAATTGAAAGAAGGTCGTAGACATAATAAGACTATGGAAGTAATTGCTTTAGGTAAAGGTCTTTAATTAAAGCTTCATAATAAAGGTTTTTGTATGCATTCGAAACCGTATATAAATGGGAGAGCACAAAAAAAGAAAGCTGAACGTAGCTTTACCTAAACGTGCACTGACAGATCTAGGTATATAAATATATGTTCCATGAATGAAAATTGATAATTTCCGAGGAGTTTTCATGCGTTCTGCCTTGCCAGCTAATGGACCTCGCTGTCAAAAGTCAGCTATTATGAATTTAGATGATAAAAATGGTCCAGGTACTCATTAGGTAGCCTACAAAAAGACAGGAGCTAAGGTTATATTCTTTGATAGTTTTGGTGACTTTCAACTACCTATAAATTTATTACTTTATCTCGCAGTTGACACAGTCGAGTATAATTACATTCGATATCAAGAATTTAATACCTATAATTGTGGTCATCTCTGTCTTAAATTTATTTCGAATGCACTATAGTATAGTGAAGACAAATAGTTAAAACACGTATAGTTAAGAATGAAAGTCATTTGTTCTATGACCGTCATGTAAAATACACTGACATTGATTCTGTCAAGAACATTATCCGTCCTCGAAGCAAATTATTTTCCACCAATTGAACTAATATCAAATATAAACTATGTACTTGGTCTAGTAGAATTACTGTTATTCATTTTAATACTATACATTAACGTCGGTAGTGATAAATTTTATATCGAAGGTCAAGAAAAAATCATTTTACCAATTGATGATTATGAGGTATAGAAAGAAGATATAGAAAGTTTTGTCAAAGAAGTCTCATCGAAGGATATATCATTTAGCCTAAAACCAAATGACAATACTCTACGTAGTATTATTCAATGTAGTCGCGAAATTGATTTTGAACCGAAATATTCTGTTGGATCAATTTTAGGCTTCACTCCATGTAAACTTACCCCAAATGAAACGCATAGTTCTGATTAATCAGTGGCTATACTAAAGTGAACGCATTATGTATAAGAATATAATATTACTACTTATTACTTATGTAAACGAACGTAAAGTGCATCGTATGAATCCAAGATTACAGAAGTTTTCTCACATGTCATTTATATCAAACATGAGCTTATCATTTCATTATCAAGAAATGATTTAAATACTGTCATAACAATACCTACCAAATTGCAAGGAGTAATTACTTTTGAAAAAATGAATATTATATTGAATAAAATTGAATGATTAATGCCATATATAGTAGCAGCCGATAGAGAAAAAATCAAACTGCTTAATGAAATTGATCGTCATAGAGCAATCACTATGAGTAACCACACTTGGGAATTATACGAGTATCTGGAATTACCTCGCACATCAAAGCATGTTTGGACTGTGAAAACATCAAATCACTTAGGAAAACCTCGCTTTATTATTTTAACCTTACAAACTTAACGAAAAAATGAACCGGACTCTAATGCAAGCAGATTTTATCACTGTGACATTAGTAATAGAAAACTATTTCTTAATTCATAACTCTATCCTTATTGAAATCTTAATATAAATATTGAACAAAATCAGTATGCGGTACTTTACAATATGTACTCTAATTTTTAAAGCTCATATTACGGAAAAAAAATTAACCGTTGCTTAATAAAAAAGCTTTCATGAAGAAATTACCCTTAATCATGGTAGATTGTTCGAAACAAAACGAATCTATCAAAAATGCGCCTGTAGACGTACACCTCGAGTTCGAAACGAGAATAAATTTTTCTCATAACACTGCCGCTTATTCTTCAATTCTACATGATCGAATTATATAGTATATCTAATCAGCGGTGACGTCAAATTAGTTTAAGATTCTACTAGCATAAATTTATTGTATAAAAAAATAAATAATAATGACATTGTGAAAAAAATTTCAACTTTCAATATAGACGGTGACCCATTTTAATCCCCGCAGCCGGATTACTCAGGACCTAAGTCAGATGGGGCAAAATGGTTCTGACAAAAGTTGTAGACGGTAAAGGGGGCAATACAATAGGGCTAATGCTTTTGACCTTGAACTTGACCTTCAAGGTTATTTCAAGGTTAAAGTGGTTTTTTTAAATGGAAACCCCTATTTTTGACATCGGATTCAGAAACAGCGGGAAATTTTACGTCCAAAATGGTATTTAGGAAATTTTTTTCACGACCTTAGGAAGGAAATTTCAAGGTCAAATGCTGCAAAACCCTATGATTGCTATTTGCTAGCCTTTTCTCATGAATAGCAACCCCAATATTACAACGAGCTTGAAAAGGTTTTCCTTACTTTTAGCGTTACCCAGAAACAACGACGTGGATATAGTAAGGTTTGTTTCCTTTGGAGAGCTTGTTTCATGTGAAACCCCTTGCCTCTCACTAACCTCGAAGCAAGTGTTCGAAATGACGACCATTTGCTTCAAGACACATTGTCAAACGCCTTTGAAAATGGCGAACGGTATTCAACAAAGTTTGCCTCGGGATAGCAGCGCATGCTCGACGAATCCTGTCCAGCTTATCTGTTCTTGTAGTGGGTCGTTGCTCAAAAACAGCATTTTTTAAATATTTTTTTTGCAGACGTGTCTATAATTAATAACGTGTGAAGAATTACATTATCAAAATTAGTATTTCTGTAATTCGAGCGCTACTACTTCACATTTTCCACATAAAACAAAAAATAAAAAGAAGTTTTAGTTTTATTTACAATCAAAATAAAATAATGCTTAATTGAATTGATTACTTAGAAATGTTTTTACGATTATTTTCATTTAAAATTTAAAATTAAAAACATATAATTAACGAATTATTTTTGGCAATACAGTTAGCTAAATAAAGTTACCGTAATTTTCCAACATTTTTCCTTTTTTATCTAAATTCAATAGTAATTAATAGCTGGTTCTGAAATGGTTGACTATTCACCCAACGAGATCGTTGATATGATTTTGGTTTTAGGAGTAAGCCAAAATAATTATCGTGCTGCGGCATGACTTTATGCTGAACGCTATCCTAGCTGGTGACACCATGATGATAGAGCTATCAGACGTTTAACCTAAAGAGCTCGTGGTGGACATATGGTTCGTCAATGTAGGCGCCATAAGTATAATGAAAATGATAATCGAATTGTAGCTATCCTTGCAGTAATTCATCTTAATCCACATATTAGCGATCGTCGAGTGGAAAGGGAAATTAGTATTTCAAGAAGTACTTTTTTAAGAATTATGACAAGGTTTCGATATCACACCTATCATATCACTTTGGTTCAAGAGATACATTTTGAGCATTTCCAACAGCGGATAGTATTTTGCCAATGGGCTTGTACAAATGACATAAAATGATCCAGCCTTTTTTAACTTTGTTTTGTTTTCAGATGAGGCCAAATTTAAAAGTGATGAGGAATTGAATAGGCAAAATTGCCATTACTGGTCTGATGTAAATCCTTATTGGTACCGAACTGTAAACCATCAAGGACATTGGAGTGTTATGGTGTGGTGCAGGATTGTCAATGGTCACTTGATTGGTCCTTATTTTTTTGAAGACAATGTAAATCAACATAGTTACTTGCGGCTAATAAGAGATGGCCTGGATTGCTGGAAGATGTTGACTTAGAAACGCGAAGAAGAATGTGATACCAGCAGGATGGCGCAACACCACATTTTGCTCGAATCGTAAGGGCTTTTTTGAATGAGCACTATGGTATCAGATGGTTTGGGCGTGGAGGTCCGGTTAACCGGCCTGCTCGCTCACCCGATCTTACATCACCAGATTTTTATTTATGGGGGTACTTAAAAAATGCTGTTTTTGAGCAACAACCCACTACAACAGCAGATATGTAGGACAGGATTCGTCGAGCATGCGCTGCTATTCCGAGGCAAACTTTGTTGAACACCGTTCGCCATTTTCAAAGGCGTTTGACAATTTGTCTCAAAGCAAATGGTCATCATTTCGAACACTTGTTTCGAGGTTAGTGAGAGGCAAGGGGACTCACATGAAACAAGCAACCCATCGTGAGAGGCAACGGGACTAACGTGAAACAAGCACCCCATAGGAAATAGATGTTAATACGTTTACGTCGTTGTTTCTGGGTAAAGATAACCAATTGCCTACTATACAGGTTATCCCATTTTAAAGGAACCACCCCGAAATTTTCGATGGTTGGCTTTGTACAAAAAAATTGTTCAGACAACAGTTGTTTGGGACAATGGGGGCAACTTTCTGTGAAATCGAATTTGACCTTATAACGGGGTTTTGACCCAGCGCGGGTCACTCGTTATATAAATTACGAGGGGAATAAACAGCTCGGTGTGGGCCTCGTAATAGGCTGCGCAAAGCCTAGCCCAGCGGCAACAGGAACGTCGTGGTGCAGCGTCTGTTACTTTGGCCCGCGGAGAGCGTCGTGTAGTCCTATGGGCGCTTTGGAATAATCACGAAATTTAGGTGCGAAAGCCGGACGGAACGGGATTGATTACGATAGGTAAAAGGAAGCGCAAAAGAAGAAAACTGATATACAAATAGCATCGAGTTTACTACGGAAAGTAATACAAAATTAATACGCAGCGTAAGCGGGAGAGAGAGTGGCGAAAGCTAGCGAGAGAGACATGTATTCGAGAAGGTATTTACAATAATATCTCGGCGTTAGCCCTGCAGGCGCTATCCTCAGCCTCGCACGTGGCTCGCGATGACGCGCAGTGTACAGCTCGGGTGCAGTCAAGGAGCGGGCGGCCTTAAAGGCTCGCACGCGCGGTCGCAGGAACTAGCCCGCCAAAGGCACTAGGGGCAATCTCGGCACCGATATCTCACACCGAGTGGACACTCGCGTATTCGCAGACAACCGAAAGTCAGTCACAAAATGTTAGTCGCGTAAAGTCGAATAACAAAAGATCGCAAGCACAAGTATAGCCGCTCGTCACACGTCCGCGTGCTTCGAAGTCGCCGGTACAAGAGCGAGTCCTTATCGCGCGCCTCTCCGAACTCTTCTACTCGCGCGCGTCGCGCCGGCCTCCTGAATTCTCTCTTTCTAGCTCGCCCTCTATTAGCGCTCTCTCTGACTTACCTTTGGCTGCCATACATGTGGGATAATTATAAGACAATTATATATATAAGAATAATTATAATTATGTATAGGGAGAGAGAGACATAACGAGGGTCTGGCCGCTCGTTATAACCTTTAGATTTATTTTTAAGGTCATTTGAAGGTCAAATTGATTTTTTGAATAGGAACCTATAACTCTGTTCCCGGATTCGGAGAGAGCGAGAAATTCTACGTTTAGATAAGGTATTATGTGTGGGGTGCGTTTAACCCCATCTCCCGCGTAAAGTCATGTAGGGGTCAAATTTATTATTTTCTTCATCTATGCACAGGGATGATCGGGCAAGGGTAAGATTAATTTTAATAACCCAAAAACTAAAATAACCCTATAACCCAATAAACCAACCCCAATAACCCCAATAACCAAATAACCAATTGATTTTTTTAATAATAACCCCCATTTTTTATCATAGATTCGGAAAGAGCGGGAAATTCTACGTTCAGGTAAGGTATTATCTGTAGGATGCGGTCAACCCCCCGTCCTATCCCACCGGGACAAGGGTGAGATTAATAATAATAATAATAATAATAATAATAAGAATAATAATAATAATGATAATAATAATCTAATACCCAAGATAAATAAAAGTTCGATTGTCAAGGTCGTTTTTTATTTAATCCTTACGTGTGTTCGTGCCACATTTAGTAATGTGAACCAATCTAACCAATATATGCAAAGAGGGAGTGAACTTCCTAATTGTTGATATTCTGTTATCTTTCGGGGCGTAGTCGTGGTCGACGTCTCTCTCTTCGTTCAATGATTTGAATTCTCACATGGTTTGGGTACCGAAGCCTCCCCGGGTAATTTTAACGGTCAAGGCAGATATCGTGCTGCAGCAAGGTATTACCGTCTAGTTATTGGGTTGGGGGAGGGGGGCAAGATATTACCAGCAAGTTATTGGATTACTAAAATTAATCTTACCCTTGCCCGATCATCCCTGTGCACAGATGAAGAAATTTCACCCTTATATTATCTTACGCAGGGGGGGGGGTTAACCGCACTACACACATAATACCTTATCTGAACGTAGAATTTTCCGCTCTTTCCGAATCCGGGATCAAGAATATAGGTTCCTATTCAAAAAATGACCTTGACCTCAAATGACCTTGAAAATAAATCTCAAGGTCAAATTCGATTTCTGGGAAAGGTATCCCTCAATGCCGCAAACAACTTTTGTCTGAACAATTTTCTTGTAGAACGCCAACCGTAGAAAATTTCGGGATGATTCCTTTAAAATGGGACACCCTGTATATGCATTCAAGTATATATAAATGAAAACGCGTGATTTTAAAACACACACATGGATTAACGTGACGTGTGAAGCGCGGGGACACCGTTCAAATCGCTTTGGCTGTGTAGCTAATATAGACAGTAAAAACTACCAAGAGCTAAAAGCAGCCGTGGCTCAGTTGGTAAAACTACGGTCTATCGATCCATAGGACGCGAGTTCGATTCGTCGTAGTGTCTGCTTATTACCTTCGCTGCGCTAAATCTGCATTACATTATATATACACATAAATAAATTATATAGATAAATTGTATAAAAAAATTAAATTTAGTTACACATAAATAAATTTTAATATCAAAACGCATTTCAGTTAAGGTGGAGATAGGAGCGGCTGGGGATCTCGCGCGTGATCTAAGAGTTGTGATCTCATAGCTCATGTACTTCATACCCTAATCTGCGGTCTCACTAGTTTACCTACTGATATTATAACAGTTTGTTAAATTATATAATTAAAATGATTAATAAAATAAAATTAATAATAATTTATTTTACTATAAGCGATTTTTCAAGAATTTTTTTTTAAATATGGACGTGTCATAAGCTACTGCTAAGATTCCGTAAACGTAATCATTATATTAGGGCGATATTTTAAAAAATATTATTTTCATTTTTCCTATTCATTTTTCCTTTCATAATTAAGTAGGGTAATAACTGATTTAAAAATTTGTCACTATGCAAACTAAATTAATTATGATTTGAAGGAATCAAAAATACGAATAAATTAAGCATCATAATAACTACATTTCTAATAACCACCACATGGAATCATGGTAATGATTATTAGAAATTTATAAAATTTTGAATGAAAAATGTTCTAGAATATGTTCAAGCCATTTTCGTTCTGTACGTTGCATACTGTATTTTTAAGATACCAAGCTCTACGGTTAAAAAGTAGAAATTAATTTTTAAGAATATGAGCTGAATACATAATGAAACAATTTCGTTTTAGTACATCATACTGACGATCCACCTAAAACCATTTTTTTCTTAGTTATACTTCATTCATAATGATATATATATGGGACGATCCATGTCAACCGGATCACTGCTGTGTCCAAAATTTGATGTGACCAAAAAAATCGTGCAACTACTCATTTTAAAGCTTAGTATATCTACTTTCTGATGCTGTGTGCGCCTTTGCAAAATCCAACATGGTGGCTCCAATATGGCGGCTACAAGAGACAAACTCGTAAACAAAAATTTTATTTTTCAAATTTTTTGTAATAAATGTTAAAAAAATTAATATTTTATATTTTTTTATGAAAATCTGGTTCACTTCCTATAAAAAAGTAACAGAGACCATTTTCGCTAAAATGAAAAATAAAAGTTATAATTTTTAAAAAATTTTCAAAAATAAAAAACTTTGCGATTTTTTTACTCAGAAGGAAATGACTTTGGAAAAAAAATTTAAGGATCAAAATTGCTTGAAATTCATCAAAACACAAGTGTGAATTTTTTCGAGTTCCTTTGAGCGATTTTTTGCTTTTTGGATTTATCGGATTGTTTGAAAAATTAAAAAACTTCCCAAGATCTTTTACAAAAATTCATAAAATCGCTCAAAGGAATTCGAAAAAATTAACACTTGTGTTTTGATGAATTTCAAGCAATTTTGTTCCTTAAATTTTTTTTCCAAAGTCATTTCCTTCTGAGTAAAAAAATCGCAAAGTTTTTTATTTTTGAAAATTTTTTAAAAATTATAACTTTTATTTTTCATTTTTTGCGAAAATGGTCTCTGTTACTTTTTTGTAGGAAATGAGCCAGATTTTCAGAAAAAAATATGAAATATTAATTTTTTTAACATTTATTACTAAAAATTTGAAAAATAAAATTTTTTGTTTACGAGTTTGTGTCTTGTAGCCGCCATATTGGAGCCGCCATGTTGGATTTTGCAAAGACGTACACAGCATCAGAAAGTAGATATCCTAAGCTTTAAAATGAGTCGTTGCACGATTTTTTTGGTCACATCAAATTTTGGACACAGCAGTGATCCGGTTGACATGGATCGTCCCATATATATATATATATATATATATATATATATATGGGGCATTCTTTGTCAAAAGATCACCCACTTTGTCTAAAAATCAAAGGCTTAAAAAAATTCGTGTTCCGACTTAAAATGTACCTTTACAGTCGAACCTCCGCCACTGCACCCTCCGCAACTACCCAACCTTTACCACTGCCCGTTACCTAGCCTCTCTCACTGCCCGATTTATGACTCGAGTGCAGTGCCATACGCTCTCGGTCGCTCACTTGGCACCTGCCGGCGGCGCGCTTTTATGAGTCTGGCGCCGACACGTCGCTCTTCAAGATGACTCCTTGTAATTTGTGACTTATGATTTACACTCCTTGTAATTTATGACTCTTGCAATTTGTGGGGGAGGGGGGGATATGTACCTAAAGACGCGCTTTGACTTCAGTCTGTATTCGACTTTCGATGCAACATCCTCGTCCTTTCTCCAGTTTACGTATCTCTCAGTGTCCAAAACAATTTTGTTCAATCGAGTGTATAGTTTCTGTACGTTTTGATTGTGTTTTTAAAATCAACTGGTTATCAAGAAGTTTTCAAGATCAACTGGTAAGTTTACAAGTCTATTGTTACACTATATCTTTTATATTTAGTCTATAAAATAAAATAAGAAAACAATTTTTTTAAATAAGAAAAAAAACGCTGCCAATCAATTGTCAGTTAGCTTCTTTTATTATATTTTTCGATTCTTATTAATATTTGCGTCAATTTTTTATATATTTGTTTTATTCATTTGAATTTGTACAATAATTTTACAGATCATGGCATCCAAGAGTTTGAACCTGTGTCAAGTAGCTGAAATCAAGCAGAAGCTGTCCAACAATGTCAAGATGGCTCATCTTGCCAAGGAATACAGCGTTTCTCCGCACACTATCAAGAGATTAAGCCAGGGCTTGGACTTGTCTTTGGAGGAACAATCTCCGGGGACCAGAAAACGGCAGGTCAACTTGACGGTGCAGCAAAAAGCCGCTATCGTCGCAGCTCTGGGCGCCGGCAAAACAACGCAGAGTTTGGCCCAGCTCTACGGCGTTGACCCGATGACGATCAGAAGAATGAAGTCGCAGAAGCCGGAAATTATGAGGCGCGCCCTGGAATTGGATGACAGCCAGCAGAATAAGGAATGCAAGAGGATCCACGTCGAAGAGAATCCTCGCGACATGGCGCTGTACGAGTGGTTCAAGCAGCAACGTTCATCGGGGACTCCAATGTCGGGCGATGTTCTGAAAGCTAAGGTCTTGGAGCTCAACAAGCTCGTTGGAGAAGCGGCCGATTTCAAGCAATGGATGGCTAGAGAAATTCAAGAAGCGCTACCAGATTCGGCAGTTATCTATGCAAGGCGATCAGTTGTCATCCGACAACGTAGCAGCAGAGAATTTCAAGGAGACGCTGCATTCTTACTTGAAAGAGAAAGGATACACCGAGGATGAAGTCTACAACGCCGATGAGACGGGCTTATTTTTCAAGTCCTTGCCGAAGAAAACTCTAGAGGCGGGATACGAGCGGTAACCATTGGGATTGAAGGAGCAGAAAGAACGAGTGACTGTGATGTGCTGCGCCAATGCATCCGGATCGCATAAAATCACTCCTCTACTCATCGGCAAGTCGAAAAGTCCCAGATGTTTTTCGAAGTGCGAGAGAGAGAAGCTGTCAAATACACGAACAGCCGTTCAGCTTGGATGGATCGGAACATATTCTTGGACTGGTTCGAGAATATTTTCGTCAAGAAGGTCGGAGCGCATCATCCGCCGCATCAGAAAATTCTTCTCCTGTTAGACAATGCACCGTCGCATCCCGCAGCAGCTGAATTGAATTGCATCGCCGAGAACGTTGAAGTGATGTTCCTGCCGCCGAACGTCACCGCTTTGATTCAGCCAATGGATCAGGGCGTCATTGAAAAAATGAAAAAAATGTTCCGGAAAAATTTAGTCAAAGCGCTATTCCTAGAAGAGGCAACATCGGGAGCAAGCGTCACCGATTTGGCAAAGAAGCAAACGGTGAAGGACTTCTGCTACCGAATTTCTAGTTCGTGGGATGTTATCAATGCCAGAGATCTCCGCAACGCATGGAACAGAATTTCGGGCAAGGACGATTATCCCTACGAAAAAAGAGCATCGGCTGAAGAAGTTAACTTGTTGTTACAACTTCTTAAGGATAGCCCAGCCTTCGCCGACTGCACATTCGAGATGGCCCAAGCATGGATCGAGGAAGATTACACGGATAATGGCTGGCAAAATTTGAACATCCAAGAAATTTTTGAAACGTATTGTAAAAGTTTTATGTAATTATTTATATGTAATTTACACGTGTTCATAGAAACAAATATGTACTCAAAAAACATTGTATTAATATATTTTTGTTATCTATTATTTCAAAATCACGTCTAATAATCCGGAGGAGTTCGCTGAAAAAGACGAGTAGCCGATCGCAGAAGTCGAAAATATAGAACCAGAGAAAGAAGTTTCCGTTGGAGAGGCCTACGATGCGGCTCTGAAGCTTCGAACATTCTTAGAGCGAACGTGGGATTCGACGAGCGCGCAGATAAGCAATATGCAAGAAGTCGCCGATTTAATATTAAATATATACAAACCAATGTAATTTGTATGCTGAATGTGTATGTTGATTTTGTACGTTGATTTTATTTGTTGATTTTTTATGTTAATTTTTTATGTTGATTTTCTAAGTTAATTTTTTATGTTGGTTTTATGTAATGTACATGATTTTGTTAAAATAAAGCATAGTCAAATTTATTCATAATGTTTTTTTTAACGGAAAATTTGAAAAATTGAAACTTTATGTATGTTCCTACAAACATGCATTATCACCTGATATTTTTCTAAATTATAAACAGTACATCATTTTGCTTTCTTTCACTACACTATTTTTTTTGGGTAAGTTGTATCACACCATTCTAGTAAAATGATTTACTGTGTATACACAAAAAAAGTTTACAAAAAAAAAAATATAAATTTTTTATAAATTTTTTTTTTAATTATAATTTTAAAAAAATTATGAGGTGATAATACAAGCAAAATTTGTAACATTTTCTCCGGGCCACCCTCGAGACCAGCGCGACACGCCACTCAATGCCCGTACCTGACGGAGCGCTCTTATTGGCTAACGCCAGAGAGCCCGTAGCGGGCAGTGGCAGAGGGCACCAACTCCCGAGAGCGTGCAGTAGCAGAGGTCCGACTGTATATCTACTTTCTATTACTCTTTTTAAAAATTTAAAATGGTGGGCTGAAGAAACTTAAACAATACACAAATATTACTATGAAATAGTAGTTGAATGTTTTTAAAACTTGCAGGGGCAAAGAAGAAATTAGTGAAAAAGTTTAATTGCATGTATTTTTTCCACTAAATACGAACACATCGTTAGTTATGGTCTATGGGACCATATTTCGTCCATAACCTCAATAAACTGTCAAAAAATTCAGTTTTACGTAGCTGAGATTCAAAATCATTTACAAAAAGAAGCTCATCATCAGTCTTGTGGTTTTTAACTGAGGAATACAGTGCTGTTCTCGGTTTTAATTTTGACTAAAAGCTCATTTTCAAGGTCTTTTCAATGACAACATCAAATTGTTTAAATTTGTCACTACTTCAGCTACTAATTTGACAGCAATGCCATGCTTATGATTGCAATTCATTCTTCTACAGGTTGCGTGGCAATAGCTTTCGTTGACATGGTGGACTACTTAAATAGCCACTCCTAACTTTTCTATTGCACACCAAGCCCATTACGTTATCGTCTTGATGTGAACTCGTACGGTGATGACTTCCTCAAAAGTTTACCAAGTTGTCGTCTTGATCAATAATACGTATTTGTAGACGATCAATGGACCTGCAGGTTATCAGATAATAAATTACATGAGAAGGTATTTCAACGATTTTATATCTTGTTGGGACAGTTGGAAAATTCGTGAATGCTATGTCCTTTGAGTTCGTTTATACATACTCCAGAAGTGAGGTTACACTCTACTCTCAATATGTTAATCTTCAATACGTGAATAGATAAGTCTGAGTAATGAGAAATGTTGAGTGAAGGTTCTCGTTGTCCAAAGCCCAACAGTCGTCCAACAGAATTTTCTTTTCAAAAATCAACTGTATGACTGCAATCGATAACAATACGAAGACTACTGTTGTAAGATTTGAGAGTAATTTTCATACACTTCTCAGCCAATGTCTTTTGAAGAAAGTCCTGAATCTTCTTGATTTCGTAGCTTCCTTCAGGTAAAATAAATTTCTCATCACCAGTGTAAAATTTATTGCTAGGTGATTCGATGTTTGGTATAGCGTTGAACGTTAACAGTTCTATCAAGTCTAAGGCGTATACCTTGTTCGGTGACAGCTCTATTGGTGGAAGGTAGGAGGCCTCGAGTATTGATAATGTATCTGAAAAACTCAATGTCAGTGAGCTCTCTATAAAAGTATCGACTGAATGACTCGCTACTGACATATGCAGCTCCTTATATAGCTCTCCATTGGCTAAGCTTGTTTGACGAAAGCTGTAAACAAAGATGACCGCAGTTATAAGTATTATAATCTTGATATCTTTCGTGATTATATTTGACTTCATCAACATTCAAATAAAGCAATAAATCCAATGGAGATTGTACGTAACCAAAACTATCAAAGTAGACAGCATTCTTGCCTCTCTTGCAATGGGCCACCAAATACGTACCAAGTCCATTTATATCACCTAAATTAATAATTGCTGATTCTCTGTAGTGAGGACCTCCAGCAGATAGATCACTTCACATAAATTCATTAGGTTTGCATATTTTATTAAGTTGCAGTCGCTTAGTGCTCGACTTAGTAATCTCATTTACTCGAACTTTTTTATTTAAAAAGCTCTTCCCGACCATAGGTATAGACATGGGTTATTCTTGGCTATTTCGATTGACTTATAACCCTTAGGTTACTGATTTTTTCTTTAATTTGGCACAATTGTTGGCACATGAAAGATTTTTCCCAAATTTTGATGTCGACACATTAATTATATCAAAAGTTATTAACAATTAAAGAAAAAAATGCGACTTTAAAAATGATAAAAAATTTTCATACGGCTATATTTTAAAAGCTAATAAACATATCGAAGTCGAATTTTTTTCAAAATACTTATAATGCCTTAAAATTTAGAAATAATTACAACAATAAACAATAAAAATTTTTTTTCGAAAGTTATTAACTTTTTGTTTAAACAATTGCTAATATCTCAAAAAGTTTTTTTTTTTTAAAGTTCTTGCTCCTACGTATTCCTGAGGATTTTTCCTATCGAAATCAATCACAAAATTCAAGGGCCTAACATATCGGAAGGTGTAGCCCTAATCAAAAGAAGGTCTTCATGGTCTTACGCTGAGACGTTTTCTTCTAATTAGGGCTACACCTTCCGATATGTCGGACACTTAAGCTAGCAAATAATAAAATGAGAAATGGTAGCACACCACCAATTTTCGCAGAAACTGATAATTTTTGAGGTATAACGACCTTTACCGCCAGATATCTTTATAGCTTCTTTAGTAGCTTTTAAAGCTGGGCGAATAACTTTGATTTATCTATTAGTTGGTATTGTTGCAGCTCTCGAAGCAGCGCTTACATTTATTTTCAGTGTAATGCTCTTCTACCTTTTCAATCCAGTACCATTTGTTTTCTGCAAATGGTCTTTATTTTTTTCTTCACAAGTTCTTCCTTATTTTTTCCATAGAACAGCCTCATTTCCTCTTGAGATCTATACTGAATGTATTTTAAATCTTCATAACGTTTGCTACAGCGTATGCTGCTGCTTTTTCACCAAAGTTGCTGTCCTTTGCCAGCACTCTATTCAAAACTATATTAGCTAAAACTCTATTTGCTTCGTTTCTAGCTGTAATGTCTTTTTGTTTTCGCGAGTACACAATATCGTATTCTTTGCATGCTGCGTCAAGTGCATTAATACACGGATCACAACGTGCCAGTTGTTCCTTTAGTCGCCATCATGGCGACTAAAATTCAAGATTACTTTTGAATGGATATTCCATTATTCGCTACCACGTCCAACTCGAATATCTTCTTAAACATTTGCAGGAAATTTTTTGTTGAAAACCAGTGAAAAATATTCATCAAAAGCTTTTTTTGAATAACTAAATATTTTTTGAAATTGTTTTTTAAATTAATAGGCACTTAAATAATTTCTAAAATTTTTTCATTTTTTCATTATTATTCAGCCACTAGCAGTTTTTAATTAATAAATAAAGTTAGGTAAAATAAAAAAATAGATTTAGTACGAAGTCCAGTTTTAGGAAAAATTTCCATATGCAAATATTAAAAAAAAATTTTTTGCGTTACTTTATTGTCAATTTTCATTGTGATAAGTCAATCATTTGATTTTTTTATTATGAAGTATGAAATGAAAATAAATATTTCTAATTCTTAATTAAAAAATATATTTAATTACATTAGAATTGTGTCATTACAAGAATTCTACACTCGGCAACAAAATTATCGCAACAAAGATTTTTCATCGAAAAATTGCCATTTTTCAAATGCTTGTAACTCGTTTTTATCGTATTGAGATCATTTTTTTTGTTTTGTAGAAAATTATGTGTACTTTGAGAAGCAAATGATATCCACCGTCTGCAAGATAATGTCACATTGCTATGTCTTAATCAGGCATACCAACTTTTATTTCTTAAAAAATTCAATAGTTTGCACGTATGCCTGGATTACCAAAATTTTTTTTTCGAAAAACTACAGATTTCCTTTCAAAGTGCACTTTTCAACGAGTATTTTAAATCAAAATTCGACACTCCACGATTTTTTTCGACCGAGTTATGCCATTTTAAAGATATTCCAATGTTTTAGTCAACCTTACCGACAAATCAATTAAAAAAAATAAAATAACAGTTTAAGGTGACATACTGGCCAAGAGTTAAGGCAAAAAATCATTCAACATTAATTTTACTATACAGCGTCCACAACAATTAACCATTACCGTCGCAATCGAAATGCCTCGGCTTACTGAAATCGAATCTGCTCAAATTGTTGCCCTGCTAGAAGCGGGATTGAATCAAAGCGAAATATCCAGAAGAATGCGGATTCATCGTTCAACGGTGTCACGCGTTCTTAGTCGGTATGAAGAAACAGGTTCTTATCGCCGGAGACCTGGTCAAGGTCGACATAGGATTACTACAAATCGAGAGGATCGCAACATTGTTAATGAAGCTCTGCGCAATCCAAGGCAGGTTGCGCGACAAATTGGAAATAATGCTTTACCAGGCAGACGAATTAGTGCTCAGACGATAAGGAGACGCCTTCATGACAGAGGTTTGAGATCACGAATTCGTGCTAGAGTGCCTAATTTAGCAGCAGTCCACCGACGAGCTCGTCGGAATTACGCCCGAAATTATCGATATTGGACACCAAGAGAGTGGAGATATGTATTTTTTACAGATGAATCTCGGTTTTGTCTGTACGGAAATGATGCTAGAATTCGAATTTGGCGTCGTCGACGACAACGTTTTGCACCAAATCACGTTGATCCAACTCGTGCGTTTGGTGGAGAATCCATTATGGTTTGGGGTGGAATATCAATGAACCATCGATCAGATTTAGTGATTATCCCAACCCCTGGACTAACAGCGGGACGTTACATAAACGAAGTTTTACGTCCTCACGTAATTCCAATGCGTCGGCAAATGGGTCGTAATTTTATCTTGATGCAGGATAATGCACGCCCTCATACTGCAAGGATAACTCGTACTTACTTAGCAGAAAACAACGTAGAGGTATTGCCTCATCCTGCTTGTAGCCCAGATGTCAATCCTATAGAACATGTGTGGGATACGATGGATAGGCGATTACGTAACTTACAGAGACCTCCTGCTAACCTCCAAGAGCTTGGGAGAATTCTGAATGAAATTTGGCACGAGATACTTCAGGATTCAATTAGAGCATGCATTAATATGCAAGAACGTTTAAGAGAGGTAATTCGTCAGCGAGGTGGCAATACACGATACTAAAGGCTTTAAGCGTATAGGGTTTGGAGTCAAAAAATACTGCGGAAGTGACGAGCCGCGGGATCCCTAATGTTAAAAACGGTTTACACAATCAGCCCTTTTCAGGGCCACAATGATGCGTAAGTCCGACCAACAACCTCCTCGCAGTATGCATCGGGTAATGCTGATGTTGGCGGTATTTGGCTAAAACATTGGAATATCTTTAAAATGGCATAACTCGGTCGAAAAAAATCGTGGAGTGTCGAATTTTGATTTAAAATACTCGTTGAAAAGTGCACTTTGAAAGGAAATCTGTAGTTTTTCGAAAAAAAAATATTGGTAATCCAGGCATACGTGCAAACTATTGAATTTTTTAAGAAAAAAAAGTTGGTATGCCTGATTAAGACATACCAATGTGACATTATCTTGCAGACGGTGGATATCATTTGTTTCTCAAAGTACACATAATTTTCTACAAAACAAAAAAAAAATTATTTCAATACGATAAAAATTGACCGAGTTACAAACATTTGAAAAATGGCAATTTTTCGATGAAAAATCTTTCTTGCGATAATTTTGTTGCCGAGTGTATTAACCTAATGAATATATAAGTACTATACAGGGTGTCCCATTTTAAAGGAACCACCCCGAAATTTTCGACGGTTGGCGTTGTACAAAAAAATTGTTCAGACAACAGTTGTTTGGGACAATGGGGGCAACCTTTCTGTGAAATCCGATTTGACCTTGAGATTTATTTTCAAGGTCATTTGAAGGTCGAAGTCATTTTTTGAATAGGAACCCATATTTTTTACCCCGGATTCGGAAAGAGCGGAAAATTCTACGTTCAGATAACATATTATGTGTGGGGTGCGGTTAACTCCCCCCCCCCGCCTAAGCTCATGTAGGGGTCAAATTTATGATTTTCTTCATCTATACACAGGGATGATCGGGTAAGGGTAAGGTTAATTATATTAACCCAATAACTCCAATACCCAATAAGTCGATAACCCCAATAACCCCAATAACCCAATAACCAAGAGATATTTTGAATAAGGACCCCCAGTTTTTATCCCGGATTCGAAAAGAGCGGGAAATTCTACGTTTAGATAAAGTATTATATTGGGGGATCGGTTCATCCCCCCAACCCACCGGGGAATGGTGAGGTTAATAAGGTATTGATTACCCAGCCAGTGAAGGCAAGGTATCGATTACTCAGCCAATGAAGGTAAGGTATCGATTACCCAGCCAATGAAGGCAAGTTATTGATTACCCAGCCAATGAAGGCAAGGTATTGATTACCCAGACAGTGAAGGCAAGGTATCGATTACCCGGCCATTGAAGACAAGGTATTGATTACCTAGCCAATGAAGGCAACGTATTGATTACCCAGCCAGTGAAGGCAAGGTATCGATTACCCCGCCACTGAAGACAAGGTATTGATTACCCAGCCAGTGAAGGCAAGGTATTGATTACCCAGCTAGTGAAGGCAAGGTGGGAATACTCAGCCGATCAAGTCAAGACGTTGACTACAGATAGAGTTATGGTCAAGATTGTAACACAAACATTTATCTCATAAGATGTTCAAAAATACCCCCGTTCAAATTTATGCAGTGTTGAATTCTACGTTCAAAATTTTCAACTGTGAACATCAAAACGTGACGCGGAATAGCTCTGCAAGCTTGTATGATGCGTTGCATCATATCTTGCCGTGTTGTTGGTTGCTGTGCATAAACAACATTTTTCAAATAGCCCCATAAAAAGAAATCTGGACTTATCAGATCTGGTGATCTTGGACACCACTCAGTAATGTCACTACCAGTGCCTATCCATCGTCTTCGGTATCGTTGGTTCAAGATGTGACGAACCATTAGTGAGCGATGACACGGTGCACCATTCTGTTGAAGCCATAATCGTCTTCTGGTTTCCAAGTCCACATCTTCTAATAATTCTGCTAATTCATTCTGCAGGAACTTAAGATATGCTGCGCCGTTGACATTCCCATCGAAAAAATAAGGTCCTATCAGATAATCATTTATTATACCGCACCAAACTACGAGGCTCCATCTATGCTGATTATCAACATGACGTACCCAATGAGGGTTCTGGATAGACCAATAATGACTATTATGGCGATTGAGTTGCCCATTACAATGAAATGTAGCTTCGTCCAAAAACATGACGCATCTGAAAAATTCAGGATATTCACGAATCCTTGCTTGTGCCCAATTGCAGAATTCGAGTCTGCGGCGGAGATCATCTGGCACCAGAGCTTGAATCAAAGTTATGTGATACGGATGAAATCTGTACAGCCGCAAAAATCTAGCGGCTGTTGATCTTGGGATTCCAGTACGTCTCTGAATTTCACGCAACGAGATATGATGATCCAAATCAACCATTGCTAAAACGACGAGAATTGGTGGATGATCGTTGTTCAGCATCATAATGCGACGACGATTTCTGCGTATTCGGGGTCGACGTCTCTCTCTTTGCTCGATGATTCGGATTCTCACGTGGTTCGAGTAGTGAAGCCTCCCTGGCTAATTTTGGCGGTAATACCTTGCCGCAGCACGATATCGGCCTTGACATGCCCCGAGAGACAACAGAATATCAACAATTTCATTTCTCGAATAATCCGGCATATTCCCTCCTTTTAAGTCGACTAAGAAAATTACACTTGAACTATCCTGAGAAGGACTGTTTGCGAATCACTATTGTCATAAACAATACTAAAAAAGTGTTATTAAACAATTTAGTTGAAACTTTGTAGGCTTGTCCGGAATCACACCAGAAAAAAGAATGGAAATAACATGTTATCCCACAAAATGGAAAATGACACTTCTCATGAAGGCTTTGAATACATGAAGTCGACTTTGAAAATCAACCTGAAGTATAAGCTCAAGGTCACTCTTGTTTGACCCTACAATTTTTTTGGGATATTGGGGTTATTGAATTATTGGGGTTATGGGGTTATCGGGTTATTGGATTATTGGGTTATTTGGGTTATCGTGTTATTGGGTTATTACAATTAACCTTACTCTTGCCCGATCATCTCTGTGCATAGATGAAGAAAATCATAAATTTGATCCCTACATGACCTTAGGCGAGGGGGGGGGGGTTAACCGCACCCCACACATAATACGTTATCTAAACGTAGAATTTTCCGCTCTTTCCGAATCCGGGATCAAAAATATGGGTCCCATTCAAAAAATGACTTTGACCTTCAAATGACCTTCAAAATGAATCTCAAGGTCAAATCGGATTTCACAGAAAGGTTGCCCCCATTGTCCCAAACAACTGTTGTCTGAACAATTTTTTTGTACAACGCCAACCGTCGAAAATTTCGGGGTGGTTCCTTTAAAATGGGACAATCTGTATAGTAGGCAATTCGTTAACTTAAATATACTTTGCACAACAAAATATACAATAAAGAAACAACTCTCTAAAATCTTTGGCATCATAACAATTGGATTAATGTCATAAAATTTTAAAATAAGTTCCTAATTAAATTTTAAGTAGACTTTTTGCAACAAAGTGTAAAATAAAAAACAACTGTGTGGAATCTTTGAAAATTCAATAAAATTCTGAGACTAAATTCTATTGATATAATAATAATAATAACGCAGGCCCACAAAAAAAAAAAGTTGTCTGAATAACTGACGGCATAGGTGTATTCCTATGTAATTTTCGACGCTGAATCCAAAAATGCAATAATATTAGGGGGTTCCGCAGGGATTTTTCGAGAAAAACGGAAAAAACCTCTTTTTTTATGACTTTTTTGTTTTTTGCGGTTTTCTAAAAAATGAATCATTCAATCGATAATCGCACAACGGATTCAGATTCTGCGGTTGAAAATACGTCGAAAACCATGTTCCAGTTATTTTTTTATCGAATATGTAACCCATGTAAGACCATTAAAAAATTTTGCGAAAATTTGAAAAATCTTCTTTTTATGGATTTTTCGTGTTTTTTGTGGTTTTAGAAGTTGCGATAGAAAATAAATCGGTATTTTAACAGCAGATTCATTTTCTGAATTTACTGGCTACATTACTGGCTATAATTATAAATGTAAATCTATCTTGACTAAGTAACTCTAAATATGAAGCTCTATGATGTTCGCCCACCAGGATCCATCGTCGGAGTCAAAGCGAGGTGTACGCTGGCCCGAACAAGTAAGAAGAGGGATTTCTGCGGGACTTCTGCGTGAAAAAGTTTCTAAAAAAAACCTAACTATTTAATATATTTATAAAGCACTGTTAGAGCGCTCTTTTCGACGGACAAATGAACTATTTTCGATTTTTTTGTGTCTTTTTCCTCATTTTTGACCAGGAAACCATTGTGACACTATCTTGAGCCTATTTAAAAAAAAAATTTCGAAGAATCATGCTTAAAAATTTGTTATATCCCAGTGTATTTTTGTTCATAAACCAAAGCTTAATGCACTCTTACTATAATGATTAATTTCGCATGCAACGTAACATGTGCCACGCTTTAACTATTACGCCGGTTTACAAACACAGAAAAGCATACGTAATATACATACGGCAGCTCCTGAACTATCATTCAACAGTCAGCTATACATAAGAGCTTTTCATGGTTTATATCATTTTAGCATTTATTTGTTCACAAATTTATATTATACGCTATTGAGAAATATCACAGCATAATTTTTATAACAAAAAATACTATATATCAATATTAAAACTATTAAAGCCCGTCTGTACTCAAAAGTCTTTGAGGAACTTTTGCTTCAGCAACGATTAGTTAATCAAATATACCGGTAATGTAGTTATTACTTAATATTTCTTTCTAAAATATTAATAAAAATCAGAGAGTTGAAAGAATTATTAGGAAAAAAATGGGAAAAAATGGTATTCGAAGATCTTTCAAAGATTTGCTTACTATTTTTTTGCATTTTTGTTTTGTTGGAAACATTTTTATAATTTTCTGATTTTTTACAGTTGAAGCAATTAGTACAAAAAAGTGAATTATCGATATGGGATAACTCTATTTGAAAAAGAATATTTGTTAAAGTTGCTGGTCACATTCTATTCAGTATTATGGCAAACTACTATTTGCGATTTTCACGAAGCAACAGAAAAGACTCATTCGGTAACCAATATTATCATAAATGCACCGGACATCCAGATAACTTTTGTTATACGAGTATATGTTCTGAATATGTTTTCACAAAAAATAAAAGAAATGTGACAGAAAGGATAGGAGAGTTGTACAAGGCATGTTTTAACACGGAAATTTCACATCAAAACCAAAATTGGGTTCCTCATATTATCTGTGTATCTTGTAACAATATGCTCTATCGTTATCAAATGAATCCCGACAAGACCAAACTGAAGTTTACAACACCTGTAGTTTGGAAAGAACCTCGTGATGAAAAAGACTGTTTTTTTTGTTTAACTAGAGTTGCAGGTATGGATAAGGTAAACAAAAATCAAATCGTTTATCCTGAGGTTAGTAGTATTGAATTGCCGAGTAAGGCATCAATCGAAGATTTTGAAGATGCCGAGTCACGAGATAGCTTTGCTATCGGATCCAATAACATACAAGTTGATGTGAATTCAGGAAAAAATGTTGACAACTCTATAGGTGAAATCGGAATTAACATGGATGAAAGTATGTCAGAGGAGGAAACGTTCAGTCAATTTAAAGAGGAAAGTTCAGAGGAATACGTTTTTAATGAAGCAAAGCACCATGTGAAAAAATTTGATCAACAAGATCTCAGTGATCTTTTTAGAAGTACTGGTCTATCGAAAGAACAATGTGAATTCATAGCTTTAGAATTAAAACGTAAGAATATGTTGGTTCAGAGCACAAACGTTAGTATGTATCGAAACCGTGAAGAGGCATTTCGTGTGTTTTTCAAAAATGATTCAGATCTAGTTTATTGTACAGATGTAAAAGGACTTATCAATAAACTCAAACCAAATACGTACAAACCTGAAGAATGGAGGTCATTTATTGATTCATCAAAGCGTAGTTTGAAAGCCGTACTTCTACATAATACAAACAAGTATGCTCCTATACCACTAGCACATTCAACCGTACTGAAAGAAAATTACACGAATATTGAAATGGTTTTAAAAAACTTGAAATATGAAGAACATCAGTGGCAATTATGTGGGGACTTGAAAATTCTTTCGATATTACTTGGCCAACAATCTGGATTCACAAAACATCCGTGTTTTTTGTGCTTGTTTGATAGTCGGGATAGAAAAAATCACTACGTAAAGAAAATTTGGCAATCCAGGATATCTTTCAATCCAGGAAAAGAGAACATTCTGAATGAACCGCTCGTCGACCCATGCAAAATTTTAATACCACCACTGCATATCAAGCTTGGTTTGATGAAACAATTTGTTAAAGCTCTGGACAAGGAAGGAAGTTGCTTTGAATATCTCGGGCAAGTCTTCAGTTATAAGTCTGATGCCAAATTAAGCGCCGGAATTTTCGATGGACCTGAAATCCAAACTTTATTCAGAGATAACGATTTTGAAGCAACAATGAATGATCCTGAGAAGGCAGCATGGTTATTTTTTAAAGAAGTGTCAACAAAGTTTCTCGGTAATACGAAAGACCAGGATTACGTAAATATTGTGACAACAATGGTGAAAAATTTCCAAAATTTAGGATGCTTAATGAACTTGAAACTCCATTTTCTAGATTCACATATTGATCGATTTCCAAAGAATAATGGCGACTTTAGTGAAGAGCAAGGAGAAAGATTTCATCAAGACCTAAAAGAATTTGAGCGTCGATTCCAATTGGGATATCCAATTGGGATATTAATATGTTGGCCGATTATTGTTGGATGATAGAGAGAGAATCAAAAATTAGCCCCAAAAAACGTCGAAGAAATCCTTTGCACCGATCCTTTGATGAGAAGTCAACGTAAACGTAAACCAATTTGAAATGAATATTTGTTCATAAATTTCAAACTTATGCAGTGATCTCAATTCACTTTATATTAGACTATGTAAAGTTATAATAAAGAACTGGTGAATAAGATATTTATGTAATTATCCTTTATCCCGAATTCGAGATTAAAAATTGTAGAACCAAAACACTAGCAAGCGTTGCCATTTCACAAAAAAAATAACCGTAACATGGGTTTCGACCTATTTTTATTCAGAGAATACGTATCTATTCTCCAAATGTTGTTTAAATAATTTAATTCTCATCTATTTCCTAAAATCCTGCAAAAACTCATTAATTATCAACTTTTTTTGCACTTTTCTCGAAAAATGGTACTTCTTGAACAACTCACGTGGGTCATAAATTCACGAAAAAAATAACTGGAACATGGTTTTCGATGTATTTTCAACCGTAGAAAACGAATCCGTTGTTCGATTATCGATTGAATGATTCATTTTTTAGAAAACCGCAAAAAACACAAAAAAGTCATAAAAAAAGAGGTTTTTTGCGTTTTTCTCGAAAAATCCCTGCGGGACCCCCTAATATTATTGCATTTTTGGATTCAGCGTCGAAAATTACATAGGAATACACCTATGCCGTCAGTTGTTCAGACCACTTTTTTTTTTTGTGGGCCTGTGTAATTTATATATGTATATTTCAGCAAATTTTATACTTTTGATTTGTCGAAAAAATCTTCCTCTCACTTTGATCATCGATTTACATATTTTTGGTATTCTTGTGACGGGGAAAATCGCTTAGTAGTCTTCTCGCTGTCTGCGCGCGCTATCGTTGATTCAGGCATCGATGTAATTGCGTTAGCGTATTACTAATGCTCCGTTTATATGATTTGAAGTGACGGATTGGTGACTTAGAGAGGATTAAAGTTACACAGCCGTAAGAGGAGTGAGAATATATAAAAGAGCGAAGGATGAAGAACGATGATTGTACGTGAAAATATGGTTTGGAACGTCACTGTTGGTAGCAAAGAGGAATTGTATGTGAAGATTCAGTAGAAGTATTGTGCGAAGATTTTGCTCGCGGAATCACTCTCGTTAGCGACAGTGAGTTATGTGTGAGGATTTGACTCGGCGAGACGTCGACGGTACCAGAAAGAAGGATAAGAAGCATTCCACGCCACAGATTGCTGCCAAATTCTAGGTTTGTTGGCTGGTAAATTGGAGGGTTGGATCATCACTGACCTCTGCAATATAACCGTACAGTGCCCCATCAACTTCGATGCTCGAATCCATTCGACGGAAAGGTGTAGTAGCTGGGGTAATCAATGCAGTGTGAATTCTCTTCTCTCATTTTCCATTAGTCAATAGTCAGCATCATTACACGTGTGACAGTCATAGCGTTGTAGACTCCCGACAATCGAGTGCTCTGCGGTGCATAGGATTGCGACCGATGAACGACCTTTGTTTATCTGAGTCTGCTGGAGAGGCTCACCGTGATCTGTTATGCAGGACTACTGCTTCACAACGGTTGAACACCTTTCCAGGAACTCCCCTTTGCCCCGAAGAATTATTTATAAGGGAATCTGTATTGCGGCTATTTATTTCTATTTTCTCTTGTTTGTAATTTTATTAGAATATAGTTTTTATACATAGTAATAAAGAAAACTATATACAATATAGTTTAGTCTACAATATAGTTTTTGTACTAATTATAAAGTGAGAGTATATAATATAAATGAATTCCAAATATTGAGTATTCCAACGCGTGTCGAAAAAGCATGGTGTTATAAAAGTTGAATAATGATGAAATACATGAATAAAATAGAGAACGTATTTATCTACTCTGTTTAGGTGGCTCTAAAAACTTATTCAAGATTCATGGCCTTACTAAAGTTGAAATTGAAAAACTAGTTGGATCAAAAATCTTATACTCACTACCACGCATGATTGGTAGCTCATGCCAGAGATAGTTGTATTGTGAAGCCCTGTCTGGCTCGCTCTCTCTCTTTCGCGACTCGCTCATTCGCTGTAGCCGTGGCGAACGTAGTAGAAGCCTAGAACCATTACCGATGCTCGCAACGCTTTATTTCAGGAGCAATTCCTAAGGTCGGCATCGTAAGTGGGAGCCAATTGGGATCGAGAGCGGTACGCGCGCGGTGAAGACAGAGAGTTCGAGTTCGGGTATTCTATCAGAGAGTATCGACCGTGACGGCCGAAAGCGCGTACGCTAGAGTAGAGAGCGACAGATTTGCAAGTCGCTCGTTGTGAATCAGTTAGATCCAGAAACAGAGATGACACTGGGCATAGATTGGCGAGGAGAGATTTTCATCCAGGGAACGGAGACTGCAGTCCAGCTTGCTGTTGACCTGCCAGCTGCCTCAACATCGGTGCAACCAGTAGCCTTCCTTAGGTCAAGTCGTCTCTTTCTCTATCTTTGTAGACATCAACGGTTAATAAATATAATTGAAGATGACTGAGAGTTATTTCTGTGTACGCTCGTTATTCCCTTCCACTCGAACTATCACCCTTCCCGCCAACTTCGTGACGAGGCCCATCGTCACCTTTGCAATAGAGCAAATGAGCCTCCGGCACCTTCCCCTTAAAATTTATTAATGACACGGCGCTTGGGCATGGGCCCAGCGAATGGCTCGTGGGAGTAATCAAGTATGATTATTCCTCTATGCGCTTAATTATTGTGTTACAGTATAAATTCAAAGATTTAGAGGATATAAAAAAAATTAGTTTACCAAAATATTCTTTTCAATCAAATTATCAGTACACATTCACAAGCTGAGAAAATATGCAATTTGCAAATTATTAATAATTGTGTATCTTATTAATAATTTACATAAATATCATACGCATGTATTCTCAGCTTGTAATCGTGTACTTATAATTCAAACTTGATCTGTCTCGTTGCGGCCTGACGTATCCAATGACGTCCGTAGTTCAATATCCAGTAATCGTTTAATGAAAGAATAATCGTTTAATGTTAACATATACAGGGTGATTCAAAAATATATGTAACTAATAATTACATTCGATTCGTCTCGAAAAATTAATTTCGAATTGTGTTCTTAGTTTTTCGATTAAATAATTAGGTAATTAGATGATTAGCTTCAAAGATCGGCTAATCAGCGCACAGCTTTAGAAGAAAGGGCGCTTGGTGGCGAGCGCGGAGCAATGAGGGGGGGCCAGCGACGCGCGCCGCCGCTGATTGCAAGCGGTGCTCAACCCAATCGTGCAACACGGAGCTCCCGTGTCTACATACTGATATACGTATTTATTGATTGAACGCGTATCAATAAAAAGAACGGTTCAATACCGATTGACTAATAACAATGATGCACGTGAAAGCTTTTGTGTTTATTTTGCGAAATAGGTTATTTAGTATTCGTGGTCGTCGAATGCAAACTCGCTGTCTTACTTAAGAATTATGTTCATTTAATGCTGACAATCGCTGTGATCGGCTACTACATCATTGCTTATTTTTGCGTTTGAAAAAATTGAGATCAATAGGTAGAGGCGTACAGTGTGTTTTCAATTAGCTTGGTTATACGTTTTTTTAAGATTAAGAAATAAAATAATAATAAATAAATACTGACAACCATCGGCTGAAAATTTCCATGTGGGAAATTCACTCCTGATGTGTCATCACACTTGGAACAAAGTCTCAATTCGCGTGTGCGAGACGATTTACACTAGTCACATACAGGAAATCCATCCTAAAATTTCTCACGCGTGCGAATCGTATAACAACTGAATTTGAGACTATGGGTGAGACTCTAATAGAGCCTATAATAGATGGAGCTTTAAATCTCCGAGAAAAAACGCGTTTTGGCAAGTAGGCGGCTCGTAAACAAAAATGCTGTCGCTACGATGGCTTGCAGCAACTCGGCGCCTCGAATCAGGTAAGTGAAATTTGAATTTCAGTAATGATCATTAGTCATGAAATTATTTCCAGTACATAATAATTATAAAGAAAATATCGCAATAATGAAGACTAGATCTACAATACATTGCGCTGAAATATTATTATCAATCTAACGAGCAAGCTACAATTATCAAAATAGTTAGGATTATTGTAGAACCTATTAAAACTTTAAGTCGTAGTTTGGGAAACGAAACGCTTTTCATAAAGTGCGTAAATGTGTGTACATCAATTTTTCTAAGTTGAATTAAGAATTATAAATAATAAAAAATCTGAAAATTATAAAAGTCGTCGCCAATTTTCGGTGAAAAGAAATTCCAAAAACAAATTTCCATAATTTTTTTTAAAATCAATCTCTCGTTGCCCTGTTCCGCATGGTAACTTCATCATTTAAAAAACCGACATACGAAAGAAGATCCGTAATGAGTCAAAGGTGCCAGGCTGCTCGGAGAGAGTAGTGGATGTGGCGAAGGTGCGGATTTTGAGAAGAATAAACGAAACGGGGGATGAGGCTGGGGGGCATGAGGACAGACGAACGCAGTGCGACCTAAGAAATTAGACGGACGGTGGCAGAGATTCGTCGAAATAAGACGGACGAGCGGAAGGCAAGGTGTAAAAAGACGGACGAGCGGAGGGCAGAGTATAAAAAGAGGGACGAGCGGAGGGCTGAGTGAAACAAGGCGAACACGCGAAGGGCTGCATCTAAAAGGGCTTACGAGCCGAGGGCTACGTCGAAATTAGACGGACGGCGAGGGGGAGACGTCGAAATAAGACAGACGGGCAGAGGGCTGGGTGAAATAGGGCACACGAGCGGAAGGCTGTCAACATAATATCTTATCCAAACGTCGGATTTCGCGCTATGTGCGAATCCGGGGTCAAAAAGAGGGGTTTCCATTACAAAAAACACTTCGATTTTGAAATGACCTTCAAAATGAGGTTAAAGGTCAAAGGTTTTTGGTGCATTGGGTGGCCCACTCTGTTCTGAACAAATTTTGTAAAGGTCATTTTTCGATATCTTAAAAATTAAAAAAACGCTTTTAGGCAGTTTTTCAAGCATTTGACCTTAAATCGACCTTCTCAAGGCCATGAAAAAAAATTTAAAAATACCGTTTTGGACGTAAAATTTCCCGCTCTTTCCGAATTCGGTGTCAAAAATAGGGGTTCCCGTTTAAAAAAAACTATTCGACCTTCAAATGACCTTGAAAACGATGATCAAGGTCAAAACTAATTATACAGATGGATGGCTCCCTTTGTCGTAAACAACTTTCATCTGAAACATTTTTCACAAAAACACGAATTTTCGATTTTAAAAAGGCTGTACGGATGGTCTGGAACACCCGGTATACATTCATACTACGAAATAAAGTATCAGTGCATGATAATTTTTAAAAACGGCGAATGAACATCTCGCTTCACAAAAAATTATTGCTCTTAAATAGTCTTTCGCACTTATGCGAATACGAATGCATATACGAACTACATTTTCTTCGTGATTTAGATTAATACTCACAATAATGTATGGACTGTGAATCAGTTTTGACTTTATCGTCCCGTTGTTTAAATGTGTGTGGCGGGCGTGCTTTATCTGTTGATCTACTTGGTTAACACTTTCAGTTTTTCCTCAGCATCAATAAAATAATTTAGTTCAGCTGTCGCGCGGCTGCCGCTTAACTGCCGCGCCGAATTTCGATTTTTATGGCACGCCCGCAATAAATGAAAATTTCTTTGCGCTCTCGCTAATCCCTTGTTGTTAGCGACAAAACACGTCTCATCACCCTGCTTTCCCGTTGGTCCTCAGCTACCCTTTTCACGGACTTTGTGGGTGGGACTTACCTTCCCCCGATGCCCAATGGAAGCGTCTTCGCTGAGGTATGACGAGTGAATCGTCACTCGCGCTAGAACTGCCGACACGCTTACATCTCTACTCTCTGCGAGATACGCGGTCTTTGCGTAGACTAAGTCTCTACTATTAAGTATTTGTAGTAGTTAGTCTAATTTTAATAAAACATCAAGTTTTCCTTTACACTTAAATCATCGCTATATTTATTTAATATATTCACCCACCAAACGGACCTCCATGTGGATAAACTGAAAAAGGAATTCGAACGAACTAAATAACGTTTTCATTAATAATTGTTTATAGACCTATAAATACAAATTTTATTTCGATAGAGAAAAATTTTTTTGTTAATCGCTAGAGATCGTAGACTGTTTTTTTTTATAAATCATAACTAACGCACCCACTGACAAATTCACGGACGGATCCCGGTACGGAGACCCCGTATTCCAAAATAAACTGCTGATCCGATTAAAATTTCCCTACGTGTGTGCGTGTATTATTGGAAGAAAGTTTATTTTTATTATACTCGTAATAATATACATTTTTAGATATATCTTTTTAACATTTTCGGTTTTCCTAACGCAAAGATGCGACTTGGAGTACCATTGCTTTTTGAAGTGTGCGCAGAGTCGCGTCTTCGTGCAGGGGGTATATAAAAAGTGATTGAAAAATGCTTAAAAAATGTTTATTATTAAGCGTATCCTAAAAATAAATTTTCTTTCAATAGAAATCGCACACGCATAGGAACATTTTCATGGGATTGATTTTTTTTAGAATATGGGGTCTTTAACTATTCAAAACACTTACCTTCCCGAGCCACATGCGGACTTTCATGAGCCCACTGATGCTCATTGTGCTGATTAAACATTCCCTTCCGTACGTATGTTGATTCGTCAGTCCAGAGAATTCGATCCATAAAGCCTGGATCAACATCTATTTCATTCAGCAAGAATTGACAGAACGCAATACGGTTCTGGGCATCTCTTTCATCTGTTTTGAGAATGTATAAGTAATATTCAAAATAACCATCGTGTATAATTATCTATGCTACTTAGAAAAATTGAGAGATTCTATGAATGCGAATTAACAAAATTTTTCGATTAGAATTTTACATAAGAGTTTAGCTTGAAAGTTAAAAAATGTGTACTTTTTAAAGTAAAGTAGCCGAGGTATTTTATTTGAATATACGTCTTTTGATACCCCAAATGTCTAAAAAAATTCATAAACTTCTAATAGACATGGATCATTTTGAAGAAAGAAAAATCAAGTAGGCAATCCAAATTTAACAAACAGATTCCTATAAAATCCAATGCATTCATCAATTAATTTTTTTGTAAATTAAAACTTGAGAAAAACTGTTTTTAGACTATAGTAGGTTATTTTAAACTAACTACTACTTCAAAACTTGAATAAACTTTCTATCAAACAAATAAAAATGGATTTTTTTCAAATTTTTTTCGGCCGACTTGTTTTAAATTTATTAAACTTATTAAACTTATTAAATTTATTAAACTAAATAAGTTATCAAACAAACTGTTCTATTTATAACTTAATCAAAATAAGTAACCCTACTTTTTTTTGTCATTTATTATTTATAAAAATCATTCTAACTCATGGTCATCAAAGATTACTAGAAAAATAAAACGACGAAGTTACTCCTATTGGTTTGAAAATGATGGTCAGGTGATCTCCGTAAAAATGAATGGTAATAAAATGCAATGAAGCTTGAGATCTTTCGTGTCGATCAATTTACCAACAATCTATTGGGATAATTGACAAATTTGTGACAGCAAAGGGAAAGAAAAAATCACGGATTTCTGAGCTGATTTCGAGGCTATAGCTACTTGGCCTATTTGCCATTTGGTCAAAAAAGCTTAAACTACTGCAAAAAACTCATCTCATAGTTTAAGGTTTGATTCGAGAAATTGCAGGAAAATTTTCCAAGAAATTTCGATTCGTTTATTTCTAAATTACACATTCTAAAAAAATTAGTTCTTAAAATGATGAAGTTTGTATCGCTGCAGAGCAACGATGTTTTTTTATTTAGGATATAGCCGCTATTTCGTGTCAAAACTTAATGGGCGTATCAAAAATAGTAAAACTGCATGAAATTTTCAAATATACAATCTTTGCGATTTCATATTTTGACTATTTAAAAATTTGGTTGAGATCGCTATGACCAAAGCTAGCAACTAGCGATTTCGAGTGACGCGTCTTTCTTCAGGAAAATCACGAGGCCGAGTTTGCGTTTCTCCTTAATTTCACGATTCGATCTTGCATTGTTAGAGGATATTATAAAAATTGTAGTTGCAAAATGAACATGTATACCGAGTTTCATCAAGATATCTTGTAAATTCTAAAAATGCCAATGGTTAACATACATACAACAATAATAGCGAAAAATATACCTCATTTCAAATGTTTTGTAAGCTTATAATAACTATCAGATAGTTAACAAACCGAAAAAAAAGTTTTAATTTACTACAACACAAAAAGTCCCAACAGGAAATAACAAAATTAGATGTCAAATTGTGGAAATAAAAATTTTTTTAGGCAGTGAACTTGGAAAAAAATGAAAACGGACAGAACTACTAACGTTGCTACGATGTTACTTAAAACTATGTATTCGTAACTAATGCAACAGGTATCAACAGTGGCAACGGGTAAATATTTTCAACATCTGTCATAACAACTTTCGCAGTAAAACCGGTAGTTGAAATAATTTTAGTAGGCTAAAAGTGGTATAGTCAACTTTCATCAACGTCATGTCAAAGAACGAAGGAAGGTTTAGTGGTTTATATTTTCACATACATCTCGACCAACTTTTAAAACTTAAAATTGCTCTGACAAACAATCTTGATAAGTATGTAAATTTGGACTTGATGAGTGCAAGGCAGGTAGTGCTATTGAGAAAGGCTGTCACAAGTTCTCACGTGTCTATACAAGATACACTTTGTCTAGGATCATTCCTCGTGTCACATGGTGGTGTAAGAGGATTCATTGAAAAACCAGTGTGGCTGTTGGATATAACCATTGCAGCACGCATGATCACGCAAAAGTAAGTAAAATCTTATCACACGCGCGCCCGCACACACGCACGCATACGTAGGTACACACACGCATGCGCGCACACAAAAGTGCAGTGCGTGAGCGAATGCACAATCTTCCGTGTCCGAATACACGCATATGTCCTTGCACTCGCGCAGACATACACTCGCACTCTCAAAATAATATTAAATTAAACTTGATTTTGTTCCACTCTCCATCGTTGTGTGTTTAAATTGATATTCTTTTAGTCGTGAGAGCTAACCCTGATGTTCAAATGAAAACTCTAAATTCTTCATTAACCTTTCGTTTCTGGTTTAAGGTCCCATCGAAATCTTTGTTAAAAAATATAAACTTTTTAAATTACATGGCTGTGATGTAACGCAAAACATTGTATAGGTACAATTGTTACCTTAATCTATGATTTTTCGAGACGAAATTTTAACAAACAACTGAAAGAACATCAATTTAAATATAAAATTAATGTATATTCGATGGTGTTCCGCGGGAGGGGCAGGACCAGGGGTCCGCTCTGGCCGTGCGCGTCGCTATGCTCCCCGCGCACCTTTCCGGACAACCAATAATTTTCACTCGCGTTTTAATTATTTAATAATGATTTTCAACGGAAATCGCGATTCTAACGTCGTAGACGGTTTTCATAATATTTATTCTTTCTTGGCATCGTTTTCGAAAACGATCTCTCAATTATTAAAGATTTTACACTCTATCAATTCGTTTTGTTTATTTTGCTCTTCGTAAAAGCCCGTATATGAGCAACTTACTTTGTCATTTTTTTCCATTAATATTTCAACGGAAAAAAACACTGAAAAAATTCATGCTGAATACTTTCAAGTTTAACATATAAAAAAAGTCAGACAGTTTTCTTTCTCTAATCTTCGAAAATTTTGAAGCTTTATTCTCAGCTTCCGTATTCGTAATGTGAATATTACATTTTTTTTTCAGTTTGTATAGTCAACATAACATAAACCAAGATCCAAGAAATATTGGTTTGCACAAGGCAGTGTGAGCATTAGAAAAAATATATGGCTGCAAGTTATCTGCGAACGATCCTTGGGTGAACGTTTTCAGAAACTGGTTGAGAAGAGAAGGAAAAAATATAGATGCACTACTCTCCTTTCAAAATTCTCATGGCGTTGTCACACCAGATACAAAATTATATTCGTGTATGTCTAACAGAACTGTGGGAACAAAAAAGGCAAAGAAGCAATCGGCTGGACCCTCACTGGTCGAAGAGGATCGGTAACAATTTACGAATTGCAAAAAGCACGCACGCAAACACTCCCGCGGAACGAATTGCAAAAAGCACGCACCCAAGACACTCAAAATTGTCAAAAAATGCACTTCTTTGAATAATGGAAATGAAAAAAAATGTTCAATGCTAGAGCTTCCGGACTTTTTTCGCCTTAGTGCTTAGCATTTATAGGGACAGAAAATACTCGTAAACATTAAAAAAGTAACTAGTAACTACATTTTTTCCCTTTTTAAATGAAAAAAGTCCTATTTTTTAAAAACTATTCACCGGTTTTGCACTTTTTTAGCTATTGGTAAGTGATAGATATGCGCTTATTCCTAATTTCATGAACATCAAACACTATTTTCATAACTTATGATAGATGATTTCCATGTAATTTTTAATGTAGAATACGATGGTGCTTTTGATGATGGGACACTCACCAACGACTCAAGAAGGGCAAAATCGCTAATAATTTTTAAAAAATATGACATTGCGTTACGCCCGGGTTTTGGGCATTAACGCGGGCATGATCGCGGAGGTAAGCGAGAGGGTGAGCACTGATTCTACACTCGCCGCTGCTGCTCCGGCGGCGGTGTTGCTGCTCTCGTCCTGGGTGGCGGAAAGGTCCTTGTGCTACCGCGGCTAGCGGTGTGGGTCAGCGAACATGAGCCCGAGTCGTGCGGGATGAGGACGGTGTGTGTAGATTGAAAATAAACAGGGGTGCAAGTATTCTGTACTGGCACGTGGTCGCCCTAACTCGGCTGCAAGGTTCACAAGCTCAGCGTGATCGAGCTCGGGGCAACAGGAGCTGCGAGGGGAAATAGCTCTAGGGACAGCTCACGGTTGCCCGGAGGTGCAGGACTCGACCACGGGGGCGGCTTTGGAGCTGCGAGGCTGTGCTCAAGCGTCAGTTCCAGGCCACCCGGAGAGTGGTGAGTCCCGCGAGGAACTGACATTTATGGGGCGCACGAGGCGTTAAGTAACTAAAGACTCCACTCTCGGGAAGTTCCCTTCTCGAGTTAATACTTCGGCTACTTGTGGTCCCTGAAAAAGTATTCAGCCTGCACAAATCAGCTCTTAACCTTTTGGACACGAGCCGAAGTGTAGGCGGGAGCGTTGCGTGATAGGGTTGCGTATGTACACGGCCGTGGCTCGAGTTTCCCACTTGCGTGCTTGCGTGCGTGCGTGCTTGCGTGTGTGTGTGTGTGTGTGTATGAGTGTGTGAGTGTGTGCCTTGTCTGAGAGAAAGATAAAAGGGGGCGCGAACGTAGAGCAGCATTCAGTTTATCGTAGATCATGTACGAGGTGTGTTCAAAAAGTAACGAGAATTTTCAAATTTCGCGGGTTTGGAGAGTCCGCTTGTATAAAATTTTTTTTTATTATGTTGGTACACATGCCCCTGAAGTACGATAAAATTTTCAGCAATATTCATTGCTTACTTTTTAAGTGGCAGCCGCTAACGTTAGACGTGTTTTTCGAGCTCGGCGATTTTCGTTTGTGAAAAAAAATGGATCAAAGAATTTGTATTAAATTTTGCGTAAAAAATGAAATAAAGTGTAGTAAAGTTTGTCAAACGTTAACAAAGGCATATAGTGAGTCTGCTATGAGTAAAGCAAGGATTTATGAGTGGTATAAGCGTTTCCAAGATGGCCACGAAAACGTTGAAGATGACGAACGACCCGGACGCCCAAGCACATCAACAACCGATGAAAACGTGAAAAAAGTGAAAGAAATGGTTATGAACGATCGCCGAATCACAATCAGAGAAGTCGCTGATGATGTTGGCATATCAGTTGGCTCATGCCATCAAATTTTTTCGAATGTTTTGGGTATGAAACGTGTGGCAGCAAAATTCGTTCCAAAATTGTTGAATTTCGAACAAAAACAGCGGCGAATGGAAGTTGCTCAGGAGTCGCTAAATGAAGTCAATAACGATGCAGAACTACTAAAACGTGTTATAAGAGGTGACGAAACATGGGTTTACGGATATGATGTCGAAACTAAGGCTCAATCGTCCCAGTGGAGGCATTCTGGATCGCCAAGACCGAAAAAGGCTCGACAAGTGCGGTCGAATGTGAAGGTTATGCTCACTGTGTTCTTCGATTTTAATGGCATAGTGCATTATGAATTCTTGCCACAAGGTCAAACAATCAATAAGCAGTACTACATACAAGTTCAACGTCGTTTGCGTGAAGCAATCCGAAAAAAACGCCCGGATTTGTGGCAAAACAATTCATGGCTTTTGCACCACGATAATGCGCCTGCTCACACTTCATTGCTTGTTCGTGAATTTTTGGCCAAAAACGAAACTGTAACGATGCCTCAGCCTCCATATTCGCCAGATATGGCTCCATGTGACTTTTTTCTATTTCCAAAAATAAAGAGAACATTAAAAGGCCGTCGTTTTACAAGCATAGATGACATTAAAAGCGAATCGCTGAAAGAGCTAAAAGCTATTACAAAGATCGAGTTTCAAAAGTGTTTCGAGGATTGGAAAAAGCGTTGGCATAAGTGTATTGTATCCGAAGGGGACTACTTTGAAGGCGACAACATTAATGTAGATGAATAAATAAATATTTTTTTCATAAAACGAAAATTCTCGTTATTTTTTGAACACACCTCGTATGCAATTTGATTGTAAAATAAAATTGTATAGGAGGGCGTGCCCGTGTCAACTTTTTATTTAAAAGCCCAGAAAAAAAGTTGCCAGTTACTTTTCAAATTTTCATGAGTATTTTTTTAAGCAATAAGGCATAAAAGTCCGGAAGCTCTAGCGTTAAAAACATTTATTTCAATTCCATTCTTCAGAAAAGTTAAATTTTTTGTAAATTTCGTTATGTGCGTGCACGCACGTATACACACAAAGTATAATCTCAATCATAACTGAAAATGATTCCTCTATTTTATAATTATTTTCTCTTTTTACAATCAGTGAAACATCAAGTGCGTCTAGTGCTGATATGGCTCAAAAAGAAAATAATTTTCTGGATCCTCCATCACCTCCCACACTCATAAAAGTCAGTAGGAACAGAATCCGGTCACCTCCAAAAAATTTTTCTATAAACAATATAAATCCGTAAGCTCACGAGTATTTTTCAACCCTATAAATATTATTATACCACCTTCTCTACCATCTGCTACCGCGGTTAGAAGTGAAATCAGCACATCGGGTCTTTCGCAATCGCCTATACTAAGTATGGGGAGAAGAAGACAGAAAAATTATATCTTCATTGAGCAATGTATCCCAGTTGTGTTCTTTGGCAACGGAGCAGCGCAGCAACGCTGATTTTGATTATGATGGTCGATCTTTGTAAGGCATCAGTGAACTACTAAACGATATTCGAGTTGCATACGCCGGACGTCGAGTGAAGATTACTCAATAGTCTCTACGCGCGGTTTCTCGTTTTCGATTCGGTCGTGAAAGATGAAATACTGATGGCTTGAACAAAAAAAAAGTAGGAAATATTCTTCGTAAATTTTAGTTTTTACAATCTTTATTTCGTAGTTTTGTTTCTTCATACAAAATTATAACTTCAAAAGTACTAATGAACAAACGTAAGACTACAAATAGGTATTCTAAATTTCCAGAAAAGATAATTTTTTTCATTTTTTCATTACACATTGATTATTGACGCTTTAAGAATACGGATATCAATTTTGAACTTTAATTTTCATAAGAAAAAACTTAAAAATGCCTTTATGAATAAACGCATTGTGCCTTCAGCCGACGTCGCCGAATTATTCATAAAAGCGTTTCAATAATTTTATCTTGTGAAAATTAAAATTCCTAAATTAGTGTGCGTATTTGTAAGTGTTCACAAACAATTTACTAATGAAGAAATCTGCTTTTTTAAAAATTTTAATTTATTTCTGTTGCTTGTAGTTTTTATATCAATACTTTGAGATTACAATTTTATTGAGAAAAAAATTGATAAAAAAATTTTATAGAAGACTATGAAAAAGTAGAATCTACGACATATATCTCCCTTTTTTTGGTTCAGCCTAATAGCGATTTATTTTTTACAAGGAAGTTGAACACGAAAGACCGCGGAAAATGCATTTATTTCCACGCATAAACACTAACGTATAACCATCTCATTGACGACCATGGACTGCATCTCGAACGTTGTTTTAGTGATTATGGTGAGGATAATACTTATTAGGCAATGATCGTTTTTTATGTTGTTTTATAGAAGATAGTCGCTTTCACGTATCAACACTTTGGACAACGAATCCTTGCCACCTGAAGGAATGCAATTGCCAGCTTCGATCAACTCCAATCCTTTGAGGACTAATGCACCAATCGAGAGTCTCTCTACAAATTCTCATGAAAATTGAATCATTGATACGGAACCGGCCAAAGTAATGCCAATAGAGTTTCAGTCCGTCTCGAAGTGAAAATTGAGACCTTTGTTTATTGCTGCGAAGAAACTATTCTAACAAAAATATCGACTCAGGACTTTTTTCAGCTCAAAATACTCAAAATAAGTTTTGTTTTTCTTTGTCACAAGTTTCAAAATATCAATTGTACACCTAATAAGGACATACAAACACAAAGCTATATTTTTTTTTAAAATTCAGCTTTGCCGCGCTTTTTTTGAATTTTTCAGTTTGAAACATTAGTTAGTCCTTAAAATAATTAAAAAAAAATGTTTTAGACGTCAAGCATGGCGGATCCATCATTGCCGCTAGAAAGAGGTGCTCCACCCGCAGCTACTAATCAAAATTCAAAGAAAAAAATTGGTCGTCAATCCACGAAGGATTTTGTATCGGGGCAAATCGTATGGGCAAAATACGGCACGTATGATATTTTGCCCGGCAAAATTGATAGAGTTGATGCGGGGTCTCTGAAAATAATATTTTACAATGGCACGAATACCTCGTACAAATGTTACAAAAGAAATTGCTATCCGTTTGAACTGAAAAATCACTTGCAGCTCTATGAAAAAGCTGCCGATAAAGAGCTTTTTAAAGAGTACATGAGAACATTTCACAAAGAAAATGATGCACACATGAAAATCAAAGCATTGACTGATGTAACTGACTTCTCCATTTACTCTTAATAAACTTTTGACATGTATCTGTACATATCTACAGTTATTTCTGTGGCATCCAGCCATAACCGTCATTCGTGTTTTTGAGATATTCGAGTTTAAAGTTCAAATAATTGCAAAAATTGGGAAATTATGTTTAACTGATATTTTGCAAAAAAAATCAATTGTACAGAACTTTTCGAATGGTAGATTCACCAATTTGTAAAAGCTCGTTTGTGTTGATATGATGGGTGAGTTACGCTGCTATTTCAGTTAATCAGTATATGGTACTTTTATTTGTAGAATATTCGAGGGTTCCTAAAATTATTTATAACAATTCGATACCGGTTTTCGATGTAATTTTTACAGCTATAGAATACGATGGTTTAATTATATTTGTTGTATAGTTTGAAAAAATAGAACTAGAACCAAAAACCCTTTAATAAATCAAAAAAATTTTCTGACAAATTGGAATTATCGTTTCTAGCAATTTGCAGTTCAGTTTTGCAACAAATTATACCATAGTGTTCTGCGATAAATAATACTTGAAAAACACGTATCACAGTGTTAAAAAAATTATTTGAAAGTCTAAGAATATCAACAAAGCAAATTCCATACGGCGATCGATCCACAGGCGAAAGTTTTCCTCCGAATTCCTCGACAATCCATGAAACGTTTTTTTCAACTCATATACGTACATGACTTTAACGTAGTTTTCTTACGAAGAATACGATGGTGAATTTAGTTTCATGAGTTTGCCCGTATCCTTCATTCAAATTGAAAAGCTTGCCGAGTTTACGCTGTTATGCCGGGTACTAATTTTCTAAAACCGAGTTACGTCTTTAAGCATCGTTGTTTACACGGGTTGAAATCTTCTGCTTACAAATAAATAAATACGCGCCGATCATTTTCCGACAAATTTTTATGGTGGTTAGTATGGATGGGTACGCAGTATACGTGACATTAATATAAAAACTTTCTTCTTTCGCAATTATTTTTATTTGTAATTTTTTCCACAAACAATTAACACAAAAATCGCATGTACCCCGGAGAGGTGCTCATTTGTTTTTACTTATTACTCACTATGCATAGCCCTTTTTCCCGAGCCTGAATTCCGTCCAAATCTATTGCAAGGGCAGTCTGCGCTAGTCTTAAGCTTGTTACAAAACTCCGACTTCGCCTGCATTTCCTCTGAGGCCACACTAGGCTTCAGGATGCAGCCCACCGCTCCTCTGCCCTATTTCACACAGCCCTCCGCTCGTCCGTCCTATTGCACACAGCCCTCTGCTCGTCCGACCTGTTTAACGTTGTTGTCCGCTCATCCGCCCTATTTCACACCGTCCTCCGCTCGCATGCTTTTTTCATCGTAGCCCAGTGCTCATCTACCATTCACGACGCTGCCCTCTGCCCGTCCGTCTTATTTCGATGTCTCCCTTTCACCGTCCGTCTAATTTCGACGTAGCCCTCCGCTCGTCAATCTTATTTCGACGTAGCCCTCCGCTCATCAATCTTATTTCGACGAATACCTCCCTCCGTCTATCTCAATTCGACGCAACCCTCCGCTCGTCCGCCCTATTCCGCCCAGCCCCCAGCTCGTCTGCCCTTTTCGACGTAGCCCTTTGCTCGTCTGCCCTTTTAGACGCAGCCCTCCGCTCGTCCGTCTTATTTCACCCAGCCCTCCGCTCGTCCCTCTTTTTATACTCTGCCCTCCGCTCATCCGTCTTATTACACCTTGCCCTCCACTCGTCCGTCTTTCTAAACCTTGTCTTCCGCTCGTCCGACTTATTTCGACGAATCCCTCCCACCGTCCGTCTAATTTCTTAGGTCGCACTGCGTTCGTCTGCCCTCATGCCCCCCCAGCCTCATCTCCCATTTCGTTTATTCTTCTCAAAATCCGCATCTTCGCCACATCCACTACTCTCTCCGAGCAGCCTTTGACTTTGGCACCTTTGACGGCATTTTTGTTTACGAGACGCCTACTTGCCAAAACGCGTTTTTTCTCGGAGATTTAAAGCTCCTTCTATTTCATGCTCTATTAGAGTCTCACCCATTGTCTCAAATTTAGATGTGATACGATTCGCACGCGTGAGAAATTTTAGGATGGATTTCCTGTGTGTGACTAGTGTAAATCGTCTCGCACACGCGAATGGAAACTTTGTTCCAAGTGTGATGACACATCAGGAGTGAATTTCCCAAATGGAAATTTTTAGCCGAGGGTTGTCAGTATTTATTTATTATTATTTTATTTCTTAATCTTGAAAAAACGTATAACCAAGCTAATTGGAAACACACTGTACGCCTCTACCTATTGATCTCAATTTTCTCAAACGCAAATAAAAGCAATGATGTAGTAGCCGATCACAGCGATTTTCAGCATTAAATGAACATAATTCTTAATTAAGACAGCGAGTTTGAATTCGTCGACCACGAATACTAAATAATCTATTTTGCAAAATAAACACAAAAGCTTTCACGTGCATCATTGTTATTAGTCAATCGGTATTGAACCGTTCTTTTTATTGATACGAGTTCAATCAATGAATACGTATACGGCGCGCGCCGCTGCCCCCCTCCCGTCACTGCTCCGCGCTCGCCACCAAGCGCCCGTTCTTCTAAAGCTGTGCGCTGATTGGACGGTCTTTGAAGCTAATTATCTAATTACCTAATTATTTAATCGCAAAACTAAGAACACAATTCTAAATTAATTTTTCGAGACGAATCGAATGGAATTATTAGTTACATATGTTTTTGAATCACCCTGTATAGTTATCCAATAACTGTATCTTGAAGAGGCCCAAAGAATAACTTGGCTAAATTCTTTTCTTGGAGCAACTTGATCAGTTGACTTCATCGGGACGATGTACGAGGTGTGTTCAAAAAGTAAGGTGACTTTTCAAATTTCACGGGCAACATACTTTCGATTATCGATTTTTTTGTTTTGTTATGTTGGTACACTCTTCCCTAACATCTGTACCAAGTTTCAAGTGTATAGTATTTTTTGTTTGGTTGTGAGAGGCGTATAGGTTATAAGTGTTTTGTGTGCTCGGCGATTTCTTGCTATCAAGAAATATGGATCAAAGGATTTGCATCAAATTTTGTGTAAAAAATAAAATAAAGTGCTCCGAAACACTTGAAATGTTGACGGTGACATACAGTGAAACTGTTCTGAGTAAAAAAAATGTTTACAAGTGATACAAACTCTTCCAAGATGGCCGGGAAGATGCCAATGACGAGCCTCGCTTTGGACGCCCAAGCACGTCAACAATTGATGAAAACGTTCAAGCAGTGAAGAAAATTGTTCTGGAATATCGTCGAATCACTATCAGAGAAGTTGCTGAGGATGTTGGTATATCGCTTGGTTCGTGCCATGAAATTTTTTCTAACGTTTTGGGCATGAGTCGTGTGTTAGCGAAGTTTGTTCCGAAATTGCTAAATTTTGACCAAAAGAACCGTCGCATGAGCATCGCTCAAGAACTGTTGAATGACGTCAACGACGACCCAGATTTACTCAAAAGGGTCATAACTGGTGACGAATCATAGGTATATGGTTATGATATCGAAACCAAAGTCCAATCGTCCCAATGGAAGAGCCCAGATGAGCCAAGACCGAAAAAAGCACGCCAAGTTCGATCAAATGTCAAAGTTTTGCTCACTGTTTTCTTCGATTACCATGGCGTGGTGCATCAGGAGTTCTAACCATATGGACGTACCTGGCAGGTAACCGCCTTGGCGACAAACCGACTTAGCCTACCTAATTACGCTAAACGAAATCGCCCGGTAAAAGATCACCTTGACGAATCGCTATCTTACACTAATACGCTGGCCGTGTAATTACCAGCAGGTAGCCGGCGCGCTAATGCCTTGCCATCTACCTGACTTTCACTCAAACGCCGTATCGCCAAAGAGAGAGAGAGAGAGAGAGAGAGACAGACAGACAGAAAGAGAGAGAGAAAGAGAGAGAGAGACAGACGGACAGACAGACACAGACAGACAGACAGAGAGAGAGGGAGAAAAGATAAAAATGGCCTTGACCTTTCTGACTGTACTGGAAGTTGGGGAGGCCTGGCTGCGCCTTGCGGATGGTGATGCTGACCGTTGCTGGGGTCAATGCTTAGCCGACTTCTTCCCCAGGAACGTTCCTTGCAGAGATGTTGGTAAAGAGCACTGGTCATTTATTTGGTATGCTTCTCCTTGTCTCTGTTCCAGAGTAGCTCTGTTCCAAAGGCTACGCATTAGGCGCATTATAAATGCGCCCCAACGCTGTCCACTATGCCCCGCCGAGAGAGAGGAAAGATGAAAAATACTGAGCAAGAGCAAGCGTAACGCTCGCTCTCGTGACATATGTAGAATACTAAATATTGCGAAATTAAAAACATTGAAATTTATTATTATTATTATTATTTCAAGAACTACATTTGTTGTGAATGCTACAGAAGTAAATCAGATATCTGTACGCATTAATCTTGGTGCTCAATATTCATAAGAAGCATAAAATTAATCCATTAAAATATAATTTTTTTTTTTAAATATATTGTGCTTTCTTTGATTTGTGGAAATATTTTCTTTCCTTTACTTGAAATGTTAAATAAAAATGAAATACGTACCTACATAAACCTGGCATGCCACTGACATCTTCCGCTATTGTTATTAATTCAGGATAAAGTTCGTGAAGCATGTGATTAGCTAGCATCAGATAAACAACACCTTCAACATCAACATTTAATCCATAATATTCATCATAATGTCCACTAAATCCCTGGCCCATTCCTCTTGAGTGATACAACATCGACGTGACACCGTCAAATCTGCAAATAATTCCATATTTAAATTTAATATAAATAATCTCCACCAAAACAATTATTTTTACTTAATGTGGATGTGTACAGGAATTTCTGTATTTTCTTGGTACTATGAGCCATTACTTGAGTTCTTTTGAATCGCTCTCAATAGCGAGAAAGAAATTCATTTAAAGACGTATATTTTATTGACTTTATAAATTTATAACAAATGTCAAATCCCAAAGATTGTATGTGAAAGATAAAAACTATAACTACTATAGCGAGATAAGGATGTTAAAATTGCATCTGCCTGTATTTTTATTTTGAGTCGGTTATTCGAAAGGACATACTTGAAAACTTCTTCAGCTAAATTTTTAGCCCCTAGATGGTAATAGGACCCTACAATGATAAAAAATGTGTTTTTTCAAAATATATTTTTCTTTTGCTTCACTGTTTGCTCGAAAAAATCTGAACAAATTCATGATGGTGTATACTATTGTACAAAAGAGCCTGGTTTTTTTAGATTTTTTGGATCGAAAATGAAGTCAGAAAAAATGTTTGAATGTTTCGATGAATTTTTTAATTACGAATAATATTTTTGGCTAACTTCTAAATATTACTTTTTTATGTATTGCAACGATTACCGAAAATCGTTCGACTCGCTTAGGTTAATAAGCGGCTGAGCGGAATAGCCGCGATCGGTTCGAGAGAGAGAGAGGGCGCGTAGGGGTAATGACCGGGAGGGGAGAGTTCGGTAGTCAGTATGACTGTGGCATTCAGTCTGGCAGCATTAGAGCGTAACGACGAATTACGAACCCCGTGTTTTGCATCCTTCAAGTGATCCAGGGAGTAGTGAACTTTATTACGGTGGGTGGAGTGAAGAGTGCGTGTGCGAGTAAGCGTGCGCGCCCACGGCAACAACACCAACAACAACAACATCAATAGCAGCGAGTAGCACGGTAACCTCAGCGGATCAACGGGTGCAGTAGCAACAACAGATTCTTGCGCAATTGGATACGGTTGGCCACCGTGTCCCCGACAACTCCGCGGTAGGTGCTCAAGATTATTTATTGTTGTTTGTAGGCGTTCCCGGGCAGCGTGCGCGGTGAAATTGTTTAAAGCGTGCGAGCGTTTAGTCCGCGACGGTCGCGAGTTTTTCTCTCTCTCTCCCTTCGCTTGCATTGTCAATCGAATTAGCGTGCGTGAGTCTCTCGGCAAATCCCCCGTGTATTTGGTTAATTTGAATAAAGCGATCAATAGTTGTTCTTAACAGAATTATTGTTTTGTCTTTCCTTTGTCCGAAATGCATGTTTGTTGACATTCGATACGAATAAGCCGGTAGCATAGCACGGATCGTGCGGATACCGATAGAAGCGAATTGCAAACCGCGTTTCCAGCGGCGGCCGTAGGAGCGCTGCTAAGGATTGGCGAGGGAACTCTGCGCAGGCGCACTCCCGGATAAGGTAGGTTAACGTGCTTACGGCACGTAGCTAACAAGGCGTCGTTTGACCGAAGTAATACAATTAATAGATCACAGGTTAAACGGCGGCCTGTCACATGGCGCCCAACAGATATTAGGACTCACACAAGGGGAGTCGATTTGCACGAAAGAGAGAGCGACGCACGGGAGAGAGAGACGTTTGCGCGCGTGCGTATTAAGGTGCGAACGGGTAAAAGAACGCGTGGCTCGTTCGGCACGTGCTCTGCAGTGGGGAAAAGACGCCTCTCCGACCTAATAACATCTGCTTTTGTGAGCCGAGAGCACACTAACCCTAAGGGTCGAAGAGACGTCCAGAGTCGCCGAAACGAAATAAAAGGGGTGACAAATTGTTGTTTTTTTTCGTTTTCTTTCAAGTGGTTATCCACACCTCAGAACATTTAGGTGGGGGTTAGTCACCGAGCGACAATACCTGCAGAGCACGCAATTGGGGTGTGTGTAGGGTTAGATTTACTAACCCGGTGGAGCTAGCAAACAGTTAGTCTCCACCTATACGCAGGTAGTTGCGAGTGGAAGTTCGTACTTCCTTAGGGTACGCGGCACCCGTGGGTTGTTGCCTTGTAAGTTAAAGCGTAGAGGAACAGTTGCCGATAAAAATCGCAACACCCCGCTCGCGCCTTGGACGATAGGAGGCGGTAGTGGTTGAGTAGGTAAATTAACCTCAACCATCACCTACGCCCCAGCATAGGCGATATGGAGGATACCGCGGACGCGATAACCCGGTGGGCATCGGAGCTGCCTTCGACACAGCTGGATAAATACCTGACGCAACTGGAGTTGCGTACAGACGGTCCCAAGCTGATGCAGGCAGTTCGGCTAGCATATTGGTTGTTAGGCGAATATATCGACCTGGACTTCCAAGGAGCAGCGTTGGATAGGGAGGCGGCGGAACGGAGACGAAGAAGCCGAGAGAGGTGGCTCGAGATCAGGCGACAAGAACTAGAGGCAGCTGATGCCGAAGACCTCGTCGCCCACCCGCTCATGCTGCTAGAGAGAGACGAAGCAGTAGAGGCGAACCTGACGCGGACTCTCGCGGTCTTCGACAACCTAGAGGAGGATAGTCGGAGCGAGATGGGGGAGCGAGAGCCCGTAGAGGAAGGGAGGACCGGCGAGGTCAAGGGGCCCTCGGAGGGGGTCAGTAGTGAACACAAGGGTTCCACCGGATCACCAGATAGGCGAAGAGCTCGTCGTTTCGAGAACGCGGAGCTACAACCTCAAGAAGAAGAGGAGGAGCGGTGCGTGACCGAGCGATTAAAGGATGAAATCGAGCGCAACCGTGTCGGGATTGACCGCATATTAGAGATGCTGGAAAGGCACGACCTGGTATGCGCGCGGTGGAGCGAACAGGTGACCGCCCTGCTGGTGGAGGTCCAGCAGTTGATGAACAGGGACCCCACCAATCGACAAACTACGATACCGGAGCGGCCCAGAAGAACCGTGGATTTCCAGTCCACGTATACGTGTCACTACGACCCGAGGGTACCAGGAAGTACACCGGAACCCCAGCGACCGACCCCTGGCGAACCTCGAGAGGCTCCCCAAAGGCAAGTGCCTTTACGGATGGAGCAGCCACTGCGAAGAGGACCAAGAGACGCCGACAGGGGTGAGGAGCAGGCGATCCCGGAAGGATCCGCCTGGTATGACACCAATGCGGCGTCAGGATACTATGCGACTCGGGATGTGGGTTGGATAGTCCGAGGATGGAAGCTGCGATACTCAGGTACGGCTTCAGAGAGCGTGGACACCTTCTTGTCAAGACTGGAGGATCTACGCGCGGGCTCCGGGCTAACGGACGGCGAAATCTTGTGCTCGGTATCAGAGCTTCTCGAAGGTGTTGCGAGGACCTGGTACGAGCTTAACAAGTTTAAGTGGAGGAGTTACGCCGACTTCGTAGCTGGCGCTCGACGTTGGTTTGGGTCGAGTGAGCTGCAGCAACAAAGATTGCTGCAAGAGGCTCAAGCACGGTACCAGGAGAAAGGAGAGTTGGTACGAGAGTACGCCTGCCACCTCCTCTTCATGCTGGCCCAACTACGCCCGCCGTTACCAGAGCAGCGACAATTAGATTTGCTATACGCAAATCTCCTGCCCGCCATCCGAATGCAGTTGAGGAGGAACGCGTTCTCCAACGTGGACGAATTTCACTCCCGGGCGACTGAAATCGAGACCGCTTAGTGGGACGACGAGCGCCCGAGGACCAGGCTGGAGCCTACGTCCACGATATACCCCGAGCACATGGGGGTATCAGCAAAGGCACCACCGCCCCGGGCAGGACCCCGAACGGCGGCCATGTCCAACAAACCTCGGGGTAGGGAACAGCTGCAACCCGAGTCACCGGTCAAAACCCAGGCCAGGAAACCCGAGGACCGGTCCACAATCGCCGCAACGCAGGCGACAGACCGCATTGAAGATCTGTCGTCGCAGATTGTGACACGGCGACGCGAAATGGACCGGTACTTTAAGGAGAGGAAGGCTAACTCTCCCAAGCGGCCGAGGGGTCGGCCGCAAGAAAAGGGGAGGAATAAAACCCCCCCTGGGTCTCCTGGCCAGCGACGAGAGGGTCAGCGGAGAAAAATAGATTTCTCCCAACCAATCAAGTGCTCATCTTGCGGCAAGCTAGGCTTCACCAGGAGGTACTGCCCAGATTGCAACAAGGGAAACGGGCAGGGAAACGGAGGACGGAGGTCCCCTCCGCGTCCCCAGTGAAGGTGACCTCTCGTCGCGGGTCGCTTGAACGTGGCAGGGGCCCGTCAGCGACCCCAGGGTTCAGGAAGGTCTCGCCAGGGATATCAGTCCCCACGAGACCTGGCAGTGCGGGGGCGTTGGAAGCGACAGCGACCGAACAGATGCCTGATCTTGGTAACCGGGCATTTTGTATTCTCGAAGGGTATGGAGGTCAGATTCAGGTGGTGGAGCAGGGGTTTGAATGGGTTGGAGAGGAGACCGTCAGACCCAAAAGTTCCAGGAGACCACCTGACGCTCCAGAGGATACGCCGGCGACCCAGAAACCAGCGGGTGAGAGCACGTCGACGCGAGTAGCGGCGTCCCAAGGCAAGAGGAGCCGTGAAAGCCTCCGGACCACGGAGGAAAAAGGGACGGAGAAAGCTCCCCGCAGGTATAATCCCGAGGATAAGACCAGATGGTGGCTTCAGGTGAACATAGGTGCTTACAAGTTGAGGGCACTCTACGATACCGGGGCCTCATCGACGGTAATGGGTCAACTCGGGCTTAGATTGGCATCGGACATGGGGCTGGGCCTGGATGTAACGCGTGTGGGAGAAGCAAAGCCGCCGATGGTCGCCCATGTCCCATCTTGGGTCATGTAATTTTCCCCTTCACGGTAGGGGGAATCACGAAAGATGTAAGGGTCGCTATGACGTTCTCCCGGGCTAAGCACCTGTATTTCTGGCCAAAGATGTACGAGCAGGTCAGAGAGTACGGTAGGAGTTGCCCGGTTTGCCAACAGTGCAAGGCGGAACAAAGGCCGCCTTGCGGACTGATGGGTCGACGAGAGGTCTCGTGACCCTGGCAGGTGGTGGCCAGTGATATTACTGGCCCATTCCCAAAGAGCTCAAGAGGGTTTAAATATATTTTGGTCTTTCTAGACCTGTTCACTCGGTGGGTGGAGTGTGTACCCGTACGCAAGGCCAATGGAAGGACCATCGTGCGGGAATTGCATGGGAGGGTGGTAACCAGGTTCGGCGCGCCCGAGATATTTCTTTCGGACAACGGGACCGAATATAAAAATCAGGAGGTCGATGCCTATTTGCTGAGGAACGGCATCCGGCGCGCCCTTACTCCAGTTTACCACCCATAGGCAAACCCTACAGAGCGAGTGAACAAAACCCTCAAGGCCATGCTCATGTCTTACGTGGAGCGGGACCATAAGAGCTGGGATGAGCACCTGCCAGAGTTCAACTTCGCGTTGAACTCGGCAACTCATAGCGCGACAGGCTATAGTCCGGCTATGCTAGTCTTCGGACGACAGCCCACTCCCCCCTCGACCTTTAGGAGAGCCCAGGATCAGTTGGCCCGGGAAGCTTCTGAGGGCCAAGAATTGACCGAATGGGGTGAGCACATGCGCCAGTTACCCAACTTATGGGAACGCGCTGGCTCTAAGTCCAGGAAGGAGGCGATCCGTCAGGCGGTCTACTACAACAGGAGGAGACGCCAAGCCGACTTTAGGGTTGGGGACTGGGTGTGGAAGCGGAACCGTATCTTGTCTTCCGCAGCTCAGGGCGTTTCGGCGAAGTTGGCGCCGAAGTATGCTGGTCCATATGTTATAGAGGAGGTATGTGGGACTAATACCTACCGCCTCGGTAACCAGCAGGAAGAATTGCCCGAGCTGGTCCACGCTAAGGATCTCAAGCCCTATTTCGGCCCATTCTCGGACCAGGTCGACAAGGAACCGGAAGGCGGGGAATCAACACCGTCGGAGGAAGAGGAGGGCGCAGGCGACCCGCCAGCGAAGGTTGAGGATCCCAGCGGGGATCCGATATGCGAGCGCGTCGCGATTGCAGCCCCTGCGAACGAATGTGAGGAGTCCGTGGCGGCTCCAAAGACGTCGATCGAGGCGCCGGCTAAGCGAGGCCGTGGTAGGCCGCGCAAGAACCCTGCGAGCGAACCCCAGGCACCAGGCGGAGATGACCTGAATGGCAATGCGGCAAGGGGAAGAGGCAGGCCCCGTAGAACCACTCATCACGTGCGGAAGGTGGTCCTGCCAGCTACCCTCACAAATGGGCCATATTCGCGAGGAAAGCGCAGGGGACCGGGACGTCCTCGTAAATTGTAGCGTCGAGCGTCACGTAGCGACGGTTAGGTTAAGGGCTGAACCTGAGATATCCCTTAACCCCCCTCTTCTCTTCTACAGATGGAGAGAAAGCTGGTGATCAGCGAAGAGGCCTTCGAGACAGCCACCCGGATGCTGCTCGACCTTAGGCTGGGTCCGGACGCCGATCGGCTGATCGGCGACGTTCGCAACTTTGTCCGGGCCCAGGTCGAGGTGACTGCCCGAGAGGGCCGCTCTCGCCAGCGGGTGGACGACTTCCTCCGGGAAGGATTGAGGCCGCAAGCAAGAAAAGCGGAAACCCGGGAAGCGTCCACCTAGACCGACGGTCCGTCCGAAGAGGGCCGTCGGTCTTCCTCCACGACGGACCAGGGGGTGCAGACCCCAGAGCCGAGCAAGCCAGCGATGGCTGACGGCTCAACTCAGTGCCCCAGGCCAACGGAGGCCTGCGGCCAGGGGCAGTGGGTCTGCAACCACCCCCGAGTCCCCCAGCAGCACGGGCTCGAAAATTCCTGGAGGCACGTGCGACTGGGCCTCCAGGAGGTCGAGAACGCTTGGGAGTTCATCGGGGAACTCCAACGCCAGGTGCAATCGCACCTGGAGGAGTTCCTCGACTTCCGAGGAGTGGGCTCCGGTGGTCCGGCGGCAGAGGGCCTATGGTGAGGCCCTGCTGCGCGTTGACTGGGGGCAGGAATCCCCAGAGGCCGCGGGCCCGCCGACGGTGTTACCACCGACGGCACCAGCGAGTAGGGCCGCGGCCAAGACTCCGGCCAAGCCCCCGACACAGACTCAGGTCAAGAGAATCTCGGGGGCCCCCGGTGCCGGGCAGGAGTTCACGGTCCGCGTGGACGGGTCGGTTTCCGATCCTACCGTGGTGGTGCGCACCCATGGGGGACGCACATCCGCCACGGTGGGCGGCGTGACTTTTACCGCCGCCCCGGGAACCCCAGCCCAGCAGCCCCTTCCGCCGGCCGGCAACCAGGGCCAAGGATCTGTACCAGGCCCCAGCGGACGGCCGCGGAAGGGCTGCTACATTTGTGGCCATCCCGGGATTACCACCACGTCAAAGTACCCAAACAAGGCGGAGCACTGGCGCTATCTACGTCACAAAGCGCCAGGAGGCTCACTTTGCTAGCAGCGCCCTCACTTAACCTTTATAAGCCGCTTCGGCCTAGCCAAAGAGCGCAGTCTCTCGAGACAGCCTGCGAGCTAAGCTTGCCTTACCTTATTCCATTTTTAAGTAGTTTCTCACTAGTTAGTTGAATCTTTATTGATTTGTTAAACAAATCAATATTAATTGCCAACTGAGAATAACTTAAAGCTGTTCACTACCTTTTCTATCCTTTCATCATAATAATAATTTATACAACTACAGACAAGTGCTCTACAAGACAATAAAAACTAGATAACTAACAACATAACTTCTATCCCCTATTTTGAAGAAACAATTAAAAATTTATGGAAAGCTTATCATAATTCGGACGATTTAGATATAAACGATTGTATTAGATGGAGAAATCTAGCAATTAATGCTATACTCGTAATTTCAATTACTGAATTTATAAAACGACCTGATTTAAGTAGAGCGATTCGACAAAAATGTCAAACTTATGCTTGTCACTTAAATTCTATTGCAGTCAATTTAAGTAAAACTATAAAAGTTGGTGAAAATATACATCCATTAACAGCTATTCAGGATGAAATTCCTGGAGATGGAGTTGTTTGCAGGCCAATTCATTCAGCTTTTGAAAATCGAATTAGTACAGTCTGTAATAGCGTCGGCGTGCAATGCCGATTAATTCACCACTATTACCAATTATTTATAAAGGGGGAAGGCAAGGGAGGCGGTGTGTCGCTCCAAGCAAAGCAGGAAGGAGAACAGTGGGCGAAATAATTTCGCACACACTCAATTTCGTTGATAAACCGTTTATTATAAACGCACTACCTCGAGTGCCGACGAGAGTACAAACCACTTAATACTAATAACACGCGAACTTATTCTAAACGAGATAACCGGCACGTTAGCGCCATGTCACCTCGTTAACCGGCTCAAACAATAACTTATACTGAACATTGCCGAAAATTACGCCGGCTCGGGGAAGCCGAGCTCAGGGGGTAGCAACGCGAACCGTGAAAATCGCCGAGGAAAAGGAGAGATATAAAGAGAGAGAGGAATAGATGACCTGACCAATTTCGGCGGACGTCGCTGTCGCTGGCAATCTAGAAGGTGTCCCACCGGCGGCTTGGCAGGAAGACCCTTGGCTGCTGTGTGGCCAGCGATTTGGCAGAAGAACCCGTCGGGTGTTGTCTTGATGACGGCTTCTTGCAGGAAAACCTCCTGACTGCTGCGTCGCTGGCAGAGAGAATCCCGTCCGGCCAATCTGTCGAGGAACGCCGACTTCTTCCCGAACAAAGGGGGCAGGCTTCGCAGCGATGGTCACCAACTAATGCGGCCGATTACTCTCGCGTGCGTGCGTGTCACTGTCGCGAGTGCATGAGAGCCGGCTACTCACGCCTTTTCCCACCACTCGCCTCCTAATCGGCGGCACGCGACAATGCCGGTCGCGACAAGTGCCGCGCGCCAAGCCCAACCGCTAGACTATAGCTTCTCTCTCTCTCTCTCTCTCTCTCTCTCTCGCACTTTCAATATTCGATCGCGTCGTCGCGTCCCTGGCCTCGTCCTCCGCTCTCGTGCGATGCTGAAAATAAAAAGGGCAGGCATCAGGCACGTGATAATAACGTGCGTTTGATGCCAGCCGTCTGCCTTCGCCCGAGAGAGAGAATACAGGCATACACGGTGTAGGCTATGACCAGCCTACACCGTCACAAGTCTGTATAGTTGAACAACATAATTTAGGTATAAAAGCATTTCTAGTTGCCGCAAATCAACTTGTACAAATAAAAATACATTAATTTCTTGTTATCCATAATAACTCGAAAATAAATACAGAAATGGCAGCATAATTTATCATAAAGAAAAATCAAGAAGAAGATATTCAAATCAAGTATTTCAATACAGAAAATGTTTGCATTTATAAGACTACTGATCTTGATAGATGGTTTCAAAAGAACGTTAAAGATATTACACGAGGAGGCATCAAAAAGTCTTTACAAAATCCAAGAGATGGCGTTCGTCACGCTTAAATTATGATGTTTTTGGCATGCAATACTACTATCTAGATATCGTACAAAGTTTTAGCTCTATTCATTAAGGCGTTTTTTTGTGAGCGTTGATTGAACAAAAAGTTATTTGTTTATTTGAAAAATGGAAAAAACAGAGTTTTGAGCGGCGATAAAACATTTTCATTTGAAAAGCCTTACACCAAAAGAATTCACAGTTGAGTTGAACGCCGTTCATGGCAAGTCTGCCCCTGTATTTAAGAATGTTTAAAACTGGGTAAATGAATTTAAACGCGGCCGTACAACAACAAAAGATGAACCTCGTTCAGGACGCCCCGTAGAAGTGAGTACGCCCGAAATGGTCAACAAAATCCACGATATGTTGTTAAGTGATAGAAGATTAAAATTGCGTGAATTAGTTGAGGCCACAGCGGTATCAAAGGGTACAATCATTTCAATTTTGCATATCATCTAAATTAATGATTGCTGATTCTCTGTAGTGAGGACCTCCACCAGGTAGATCATTTCTCATAAATACTCCACGAAAATTTGGAATCTTCATTAGTTTCACATATTTCCTTAAAGCGTAGTTGTTTAGTGCTCGACTAGGTAATCTCATTTCATCGAACTTTTTTCTTTTTAAGCACTTTCCCACCGATGGTTTTAGATATATACAAAACCCCCTTTTATAGGGCTTTGAGTATAAATCTTTATCCATAGCGACAGCTTCCATTTTCTGATTGTATCGTTGAGATTCCTCCAATTGTTTTCGAGCTACCTTTGTATCATTGATAACCTTTGCTACACCAAGAGCACCTCTAGCGAGAGCGCCAGTTGCACTTATGCTAGCAAATAGTGGAATGAGAAATGGTAGGTTACTACTAATTTTCACTGAAATCGATAATGTTTGAAGCATGATAACACGACCTTTTCCACCAGCTCTCTTTATACTTTCTTAGTAGCTTTCAAAGTGAACCGAATAACTGTGACTGATAAATTAGTTGATATTGATGCAGCTTTCAATGCAGCATTTACAATTTTTGTCAGTGTAATGCTCTTCTACCTTTTCAATCCAGTACCATTTGTTTTCTGTAAATGGTCTTTATTTTTTCTTTACAAGTTCTTCTTTATTTTTTCCATAGAACAGCCTCGTTTCCTCTTGAGACCCTCTGAGACCGAATGTATTTTGAATCTTCGCTTTTTAATATTTTCTACAATGTATGATGCTGCTTTTTCACTAAAGTTGCTCTCCTGTGCCAGCACTCTATTAAAAGCGTTATTAGCCAAAACTCTATCTGCTTCGTTTCTGACTGCAATATCTTGACGTTTTCACGAGTACACAATATCATGTTCCTTGCACGCTGCGTCAAGTACATTAATACCCAGATCACCACGTACCAGTCATTCCTTTAGTCGACATCGTGGACCACAGTACTGATCCTGGCAAATGAAGCTCGAACGGAAGCGAGTTGTTGAATTAGTTGACAATGCCACGTCCTCGAGTTTGAGATATTTGATCATCACTGTTCGACAATTGCTGTATGACTGTGTTCTACGGTGTATAAATGCACATATTTATACTCATGGGCTTAGTAGTAATTGAGATAACCAATGATATATATGGATTTTAAGGAGCAGACACTCAGACTTCCAATCATAAACTTTGACAGAGTGATGGAACAACAAAAGCGTAATAAGCGGAATAATTTCTTGAGAAACATTTGAAGCCGATAAATAGTGTTAAATACATTCCTTTTGGTGAACATGAGAGAGTCATCTCACCGGATAAAACTTGACTTAACTTTATCACGATATTTGACGACATTACCACTGAAAAACAGGGTAACGCTGAAGCATTCTTCTACATGGGTAGATATAAAAATGTAGATTGTTTTTATCTGTGTCAATCATACGCGAGAATTCTAAAACATTTGATTAGAGATGTCAATTTATTGGCGATATTTTGTAAAGACGATGTCAATTTAGGACACATTTATGATGATCACGTAAATTCTGACATATCTTTTGTTAAATTCAGAGAAATTCGCCGTGATCCCGGAAGATCGCGAGCACTTCGCCGACGCATCGCGCACTCGCGAATAGAGAGAGAAAGAAAGAGATAGATAGATAGATAGATAAGAATTTATTCACCGTGATGGCAAAACATAAAATACAATAATATATAAATATATATAGTAATTGTCACAGCTTTCAGTCAGTTTACATTATACCGTACAGGCATCACATTTCATCACAGTTCGATTACAATTGTAGTTCCTCAGTCAATAAATAAAATTATGATTGTAGTCATTACGTTAAAATAAATAGACTAGGATTTGACTAGTTCACAGTTCGATATTCCAGAGGAAACAATAATTCTTATCACTACTGTCTAGCTTGCTTATCTTAAAACTAGTAATGCAGTCAAAAGTTTAGACTAGTTTTCGTCATACAGACACAAAACAGCACAATAAATAAATAAATAAATATAATTCACTACAAACACGTAAATAAATAACTGTACAAATATTTATACAGTAAACTAATAGAAATAAAAATACTCCAGTGGTACCACCCTACGCATTCAATGACGCAAAGTATCCGCGCGCCCCCCTCTTAAAGCTGCTAAGCGACGGCGCATGCCGCAGGTCAGATGGAAGAGTGTTCCAGAGATGGGCACCCATCACCTGGAAAGACCTGCGAGCCGTCTCCGTTCTAACCTTAGCAACTCTAAGCTCAGCCTGCCCCGCCCTACCCGGATACCTTGACTTGTTCCCTATGAAGAGCTCAGCCAGGTAGCCAGGCTCGCGCATGGTCAAGCACCTGTACATTAGCAGGGACATAAAATATTCCCTGCGCACGTCCACGCGAAGCCAACCCAACCGCGATCTATATGGAGAGACCGAGACATCACGCGGGATACCATAGATGTATCTTACGCACGCGTTGCTCAGTCTCTGCAGCCGCTCCCTCTGCTCCGCCGAGGCCCCCAAACACACCACGGTGCAGTAGTCCAGGTGAGGCTGGACCATCGACTCCACCAGTCTGCGCCGGAGCAGCTCCATAGTACACGGCCTAACGAAGACCGTACAGAGCTCTCCAAACCTTCGCCGCGACCCGGTCAATGTGCGATCTCCACGACAGCTTGCTATCGAGAACGACCCCGAGACTGGTCACTTCATCACTAAAGGGAACAAATACTCCCTCTTGCACCTCAACACCAGGCAAGACCTCAGCGTAAATGTCATTGACATGTTTGTTAGTTCCAAATATGATAGCTTTGGTCTTGCCCGCGTTCAGGCGCAGATCCGAATCCCGGGCCCAGTTCGCCACCAATCTCGCAGCCTCCGTCAGCATTCGGATGCCCTTCGTCAATTCATTTTTATGTATATGCAGATAAATCTGCAAGTCATTCGCATAGAAGAGGTATGAAACCTCATGTCCACGGAGCACATCTTTCAGATCTCCGACATACAGGCAAAACAAGAGCGGTCCCAGCACCGAGCCCTGTGGAACCCCCAGATTCGTCTCCCGACACTCCGAGCCCCCACCCCCAGCAGTAACCCTTTGCGAACGACCACCGAGGTAGGACCTCAGCCATTGGAGAGCAGAACCAGAAAAACCAAGAACACGGAGCTTGCGCAAAAGTCTCGAGGGTGATATAGTGTCGAACGCCTTGCTGAAATTGAATAACAGCAAGAGCATCACCATCCTTTTGTCAACGCCCATTCGGATGTCATCCGTCAACTTTAATAACGCTGTCTGAGCACTGTGGCCCCGCCTAAAGCCGGCCTGGAGGGGATCAAAAAGATTTTCTCTATTCAGATACTCCGTGATCTGGTCATAGGCAAGCTTCTCGAGAACCTTTGAAAGAAAGCAAAGCAAAGCTATCGGACGAAAGTCCGAGGCCGAGGAAGGCATGTTGTTCTTCCTCAAGGCAATCAGCTGTGCCCGCTTCCAGGCTCCCGGGAACTCCCCCTTAGCAAATGAGGAATTAAATATTGACCTCAGGTGCTCACCTATGACTGGAAGAGCCTTCACCACCACCCCACGGGGAATCCCGTCCACGCCGCTCGCTTGTGATGTAAAATGGGAGACAGCTAGGATGACGTCATTAATGCCAACAGGTTTGAAGGTAAAACCTCGCTCATCCGCGACATCAACTCCAATCATCCCACTATCTATATCCTCAAGCGGCGAGGCCGAAACCCCAGCGAAGTGGTCATTCAGCTCGTCCAAGGTAAACCCATGAAGGCCATCCCCACCCGCCCCTGGCAAGAGGCTGAGGTTCCGCATTTCCTTCCAAATATTTTTACCTTTATCAAGAGCGCTAGACAGATGATTTTGAAGGAAATTAACGCGCTCCTGTTCCAAACGAACCTCGACCTCCCTACTAAGCCTAAGAGACTCCTCTAAGACATCTGCCCGCCCAGTACGCTTATAGCGTCTTCGCGAGGCATCACGTCTGTCGACAAGCCTCCTCAGCTCTGGACCAAACCAAGGAGCATACTTTTTCCTAAGGCATATTGTCTTCTCAGGTGTAAATTTATTTATGGCCTCAGTTAAATTGTAGTTGAGGCATTCCAGCGCTCCCTCCAAATCCGACTCAGCAACGCCAACAGATGCCCAGTCGCAGCGTGTCAAGAAGTCTAAAAACATATCCGGGCGAATGCCACGAAAGCTGCGATAGGTAAAGCTACCCGCCGAAGGAGAAGGCACACGGATGTCAATCATGACCTCTATAACCGCGTGCTTACCGAATTCGGGGAGCAATTCGTTCTTCTGGTCCGTGATCGTGTCGCATGCGTCGGTCAGCATGACATCAATCCATGTATGGGAATCACCCACGTGATGAGTCGGGCCATGCCGAACCAAACTCAGCGACAACTCCCCACCCAAACGCGCGATGGAGAGAGCATCATCCGAGCCCGAACTTATATCGGCATTGAGATCACTCATGATGATCTTATGACTGAAATCACCACAGAGATCCCTCAACACCTCAAAAAGATCCGAGCCCTGCTGCAAGGGCACCTTAGGCGGACGATAGATGACGCCGATAAGCACCGGAAGAGAATTGCCCGTCTCAATACTACAAAACAGGTACTCTGGTATTCCCGGTTTCCCAGGCCCTTGAGTGGCAGATGAAGCCAGCCTTGTAATTTTAAATTCCTCACGTATGAAGAGGGCAACACCGCCCCCATTAATGTTGCGATCGCTTCTTATCACCGAGTACCCCGGAACCCGTATGATGTGATCATCAACCACAGGTCCCAGCCAGGTCTCAGCAACCCCAAAAACATAATAGATGGCATCCCCAGCCAGGAACAGACGAAGCCTCTCAACACCCGCCCTAAGCGAGTTAATGTTGAGAAACCCAGCCCTGAGGAAACCACCGCGGTGCCTTCTTCTTGCCGCAGCCGCTCTCGCTCCCAATTGGCTCCCAATGACGATGCCCGGCTCAGGTATTGGTCTTGAAATAAAGCGGTACGAGTATCGGGATCGGTTCGTAATTTTCAAATGCTCGCCAGGGCAACAGTGAAGGAGCGAGGCTGCGAGAGAGAGAGAGAGAGAGCGAGCCAGATAGGGCCGGCTATTCTAGCTAAGGCTCCGTCACAACTTTAAGAAATTACTAGCAATGAATGCCATGAACTAGAATAGCTCCTCAAACGCCGGACGACGAGTGAGTATGTTGCACCACGTAGTGCGATATCCTGATTATCATCAATAACTCACCTTTGACTTACTTAATTTGATTGTCAATCGAAAAGGGTACGCAATACGTTGTTTTGCGTCTTCACTGTAATTTGGGGCGCGAATGCCTAAAAAATGAACTGTAATATTAAGAACGCGATACTAAGCACATTGTAACGGTCCAGTCTGATTTGTCCCTTTTCCTACTGCAAAATAACCACCCCTCGTGCACGAAAAAACCAAAGAAAAGCGATAATTAAACGAAGGCGCTCTTCTCACATACATGTAAATATGTTAGGGCAATTCAGCGAAAACAAGACCATATAAGAAGCATGACCTATGAAAGGACAGAGATTTGCAACGATTGAAGAGATAAAGACTGCATCGCTGGAAGAGCTCAAGGCTATACCGAAAAGTGCTTATGAGAAGTCCTTTGAGGATTGGAAAAACCGTTGGCATAAGTGTATTGTTTCTGAGGGGGATTACTTTGAAGGGAACAACATAAATATTGATAAATAAATAAATATTTTTTCTTAAAAATACAAAGTCACCTTACTTTTTGAACATACCTCGTATATGCGTGTCAACTTCTTGCTACTCTCGGAAACGCAATTACAAATATAATAGAAAGGGTCCGAACTATTTATTTGGTAACGCGAGATAGACTCAAACGTTACATTTGGCGCCCAAACAGGGACTCTTTAGATATTTGTAAACAGTTTTCGAGCGAAAGATCTTTGATTTGTCGCGTGCGTATTCAAAATTTTGTAATAACGAATAGTCGAAAATTAAAACTTGCTAAACGCAAGAATGTTGCGTTGAGAAAAGAAGTACAGGAATTAAAAGAGAAAATTAGTCTGGTAGAATCACGTCTCACGACGGAAAGCCACATAACGGCAACAAACATTCGCACCTTACACGAAGATTTGTTGTTTGTACATAATATGTGTACATTTATGGTAGATTCCTTGCCCGTTCCAGCAGCATAATTACTTAAAGTTAACACGAACGCTTACAATGATTTTTACTTCTTACTCTATTAATTTAACATACCCATGAAGTCATAAAAAGTAGCATGATCCCTTATTAGTTTGTTGTTAACTAAATTTCAATAACACAGGCCGACAAAATTTAAAAAATGGAAAAACCCAGAAACCAGACAGTACGTTTCCAAAGGTTTTTGGTGCGCTGAAACAGAATCTGACCTCAGAATTGCTCCATCACACTAGGTTTTCGAGAAATCCTAACATAAAAGTTCAAAAAACACGATATTTCACTATATTTCGCGTAGTATTACGTCGTAAGCCGATTTTATTTTACAAAACGAGTAATGCTATCTTAAAGTACTACTCTTACCCTTCAAAACCCTTTTTTCAGACTCTCTCAATATTTCTCTGATCGAGATAACGATTTAAGCTTACTCCCAAAATGTCTGGAAATAAACGATATGCCATTTTTACATCAACTGAGATAACTTCAGAAGCGATTCTAAATGAATAAAATAATGATGTTCTTGATGATGACCTAAATGATCGGGATAAAAAAACTCGAGATTGGGAAAAAGCAGTCGTAGGGGAGTTGAAACAATTAGATTCTGAATAAACGAAACTATATCACGATTTTTCTACAATTTCAGAAAGATTAATAAACTTTGCAATAAAGTCGAAAGATTAACAAGCAAAGTAAATGAACAAGAAGTATTGATCTTTACTTTAAAGTCCAATGTAAATGATTCAAATGTAATTATTGAACAATTAAAAGAACGTTGCGATGAAAATTTAAATGATATTATCCGCGCTAAGGATAATATTATTGACGAAATGAAAGATAACATTTCAGAGCTCCGAGTAGAGATAGAGAAATTGAAAGGCAATGAAAACAGTAAACAAACGGTTAATGAGACTATAATAGAGACTTTCAAGCAACCGATATTAACGTGTCCAAAGTTTGACGATAGCTGCAAATATCGTCCTATTAAATATTTAAATGATTTTAAAAGATATTTACAAGCGAGCAATTGCAATACAGCTCAGTTGCTCTGTCTAATTTCCCAGTCAATGGCCGGCGTGAATTCTACATGGTATGATCTCGTACAACGAGATATTAACAATTTTAATGATTTTGAGCGTTTGTTTATAGAGAAATTCTGGAATGCTGAAATCCGCAGAAACATCATGCGTGAAATTGAATTTGGGAAGTATTATCCGAGTGGTAAAGTCACGAGATATAACTATGCAATCCGCAAAATAAATTTAGCATATGATATTAACGAGAGCTCAGATGAGGAAGAACTCATCGATAAGCTATCTCGCCATTTCGATAAAGATGTACACTTACTAGTGCAAGCTAAAAATGTGCGCAAAATATCGGAATTCATTAGAGTACTTTCTTCATTCGATAAAAATGATTATGTAAGTAACCGTAACGTTTCTAAAGAACATACGAATGAACACCAAGTCAATAGCATTTCGATCAATCCTTCTACTCAAAAACCTCAAAATAAATGGCGAAAACGCAAGCCTAAAGCTTCCCCTGAGGAAATCAGTGAAGATACAGTGCAACAACTTGAAATCATTGCTTCTTCGGGAAACGAGTAAGCGTTGCTTCTCGTAACTAGGATAAGGTAAACAAATTTCAGCAATAGCAACGGTAAAAAATTATAATTTAAAAAAAGATTCGACGGAAGCATTACTATGTACTATCTTTGATAATCCTCGGGATGAAATTAAGACTGAACTCGAAAGTAACGAAGACAACACGTATATTAGGAAATGTCCAGAAATTAATATTATTGTAGAGGGTATTTTAGTTGTCGCGTTGCTCGATTCAGGTAGCGAGATTTCAGCAATTTCCGACGAATTTTATAATCAAAATGGATCAATTTTTAAACAAAAACCAACCTTGCCTATTAGTGGCCATGTAATTAAAATGGCTACAGGACGAAAAACTGTAAAGTTGAAAAAACAAATTTATTTGAACGTAAGATTAGGTGACCTTTACGTTGACATATCCTTTTTCATTATTCCTCATTTAGTAAAATATTGCATCATCGGTTATGATACTATGAAAAGTATAAGGATCAAACTTGATTCTGAGCAGGAGAGTGTGACATTTCAAATAAACAATGTATTGAGATATTTGAAATATAGTGAAACTTCTTTGGATGAGAAAACGTATCAAAGCCTGTCAATTTGGCATGAGTATGATCAGAATCCTAGCGAAGAAACATCCTTGTTCTGAAGTCTAACCCAAAACCACCTGGATGTAGGCGCCGCAAAAGACGACGATACGAATCTAACGTGGACGGAGATTAACGAAAAAATTAGCGTATGCTCAAGCTTAATTGAAAGTCAGAAAAATGAATTGGCAGCGTTGGTATATGAATTTAAAGACGTATTCCGCAAAAAACCCGGACTATTGAAAATTTACATTCATAAGTTAGTACTCCAGGACGAAAAACCTTACTTTTCTAAACAGTATCCGGTGCCTTTGAAACATCGCGAGAACGTGAGAACTGCAATCAAAGAAATGTTGAGAGATGGTATCATCCGTAGGTCAAAAAGCAATTTTATAAATCCGAAGCGCCACAATCACTCTCTTACACACACTTACAAACTAACGAATTGACGTGTGACGACGGAACATGCATAAAAAAACTGATGTAAATATCATAATCACACTGTGAAACAAAGACAGAATACTCGCTGAAGTATTCTGTCAAACAACATGTACACTATTATTTTTTTTTAATTGTAATTCCATTTGCTTATTGCCTCACTAAGTGAGACAAATTGTAAATATAATTAAAAACTAAACAAAAAAAATTTATAAATAGGGATGAGATTCCTCTTAGAGGCATATCAGATAACTGATATAGCCTAAAACACAAGATGTATCAATGCGGAAACAGCATTATTATTTATTTATACTAATAAATAAATATTTTGGTTTTTTTATTGCATTTTTAGGCTAGAAACGTGTTCATTAACCATAATACAGTTTTATTTTCATAAATAACTGTAACGGGTTTCATGAAAACCCTGTGACGGTTTAAAAACACGGATTACGTTACTTATAATAATAAACAAATTTTCGACTTTTTTTATTGCATTTTCAGAATAGAGGCATCTTGACTAACAATAATACATTTCTTTTTTATAAATAATTGGATTTGACTTAGAAAACAGGATTGTGTCATCAGAAGCTCTTAAATGTTTTGAACCGCCGTAGCTTTCTATTTCGTATAGTTAAAATTAATTATTTACATTTATTATTTTCATCAATACGAGGAGGGGGGTCAATAATTCTTTACAAAAAGAAGGAAAAAAAAGTTTTGCGTATTGCAACAGTAGTCGAGTTAATTAATCGAACCGTTCGCGATTCTACTTTTCGCGCGTTAGTTCTAACAGTTAAGAGAGAGAGGGGGCGCGCGATCTTTTGAATAAGCAGTTACGCCTCAGCTGTGAACGTGAATTTACCGCCGATTAGTGTTGCACTTTGTTTTCGCCGAATAATTAGTTTTCTGGGACAATTTCGTGCGTGAGTGCAACGGTATTTTCGAGATAACAAGTAGCAGTGCAGAAGCAGCAGATTATAGCTAATTGGAGGCAGTACAAGGCAGCGCAGCTGATAATCAAAGGGCAGCAGCAGTTGATATTTTTGCAACAACAATTACGGCTGATCACCGTAATTGCACCACATGGTAGGTGCACCTTCCGTCATATTAAGCGATACAAAATACATTCGGTATTTTGTATATTCGTTATAGCGTTATTTTTTGAATTCGCGTCGAACATTAGTTCGCGGTATAATTCGAATCTTCTCTCTCTCTCTCTCTCTCTTTCTCACCGAATATAACTAATTGTAAAATCCTATTCGCGTGCGTTAGTCTTTCGGCCCTACAAAGACTGTAGTAATTTTTATTAATTAAAGTCTGTGAAATTTATTCGCCGTTTTTGTAATTTAATTTTCCTAGTAGCTTAAGTAAATGAAAAAGGCTTAAGTTTTAATCCAATTATATCTAGGGGATTAAGAAGATTAAGAGTAAAGTCGCTCACACTTAAAACTCAACGAGTGTCACAAGACACGTGACTTAAGGTGAGTTCAACTCCGTTTAATAGAAGACAACTAGGATAAATCATCTGACATTAAGGCGAATACACACGTCTTTAACGGAGCGACCGTTTGCTCTGCATCGTGGGAATTTGTTCTTAAATAAATTTCTCATTTTTCAGATAACCTCCCCCGTTACAGTATGTAATTTTTTTTTATTTTTCAAGATAATCTTCTTGAAGGTCGATAAATATTATTAAACGACCTTCCAGTTTTTTTAAGCCATCAGAAAAATATGATATCTGAAAAAACTCAAAATAGGCATTTGTTTCGGCGATGACTTCTTCATTCGACGTGAATCGTTGTCTGGCAAGCCATTTTTTAAGGTTAGGAAATAAGAAAAAGACATTGGGAGCCAAATCAAGTGAATATGGTGGATGGTCAATTAATTCGAACTTTAAATTGTTAATCTTTGCCATCGAAACTGCACACGTGTAAACTCGAGCATTGGTTTGAAGAAAGAGGCATTTTTTTGTTCAAGTGAGGACATTTTTCTCTGATTTTTTCTTTCAACTAACCTAATGATGACGCATAATATTGTCCAGTGATCGTCTTGCCCTTTTCCAAGTAGTCGATGTAGATAATTCCATACGCATCCCAGAAAACCGTGACCATAATCTTGCCAGCTGACTTTACTGTCTTTGCCTTCTTTGGGGCTGGTTCTCCTGCGGTAATCAATTGTTTGGACTGTTCTTTGGTTTAAGGAGTGTAGTGGTATACCCATGCTTCGTCTATAGTTACGAGTCGACGCCAAAAGTCTTGCGAATTATGACGCATGCGTGCCAAAAGAGCCTCAGAGGTGACCACGCGGATTTGTTTGGTTTCAACAGTGAGCAAACGCGGCACTCATCTTGCTGATATTTTTTTCATCCCCAATTTTTCATGCAAAATTGAAATGATTGTACCCTTTGATACCCCTGTGGCCTCAACTAATTCTCGCAATTTTAATCTTCTATCACTTAACAACATATCGTGGATTTTGTTGACCATTTCGGGCGTACTCACTTCTACGGGGCGTCCTGAACGAGGTTCATCTTTTGTTGTTGTACGGCCGCGTTTAAATTCATTTACCCAGTTTTAAACATTCTTAAATACAGGGGCAGACTTGCCATGAACGGCGTTCAACTCAACTGTGAATTCTTTTGGTGTAAGGCTTTTCAAATGAAAATGTTTTATCGCCGCTCAAAACTCTGTTTTTTCCATTTTTCAAATAAACAAATAACTTTTTGTTCAATCAACGCTCACAAAAAAACGCCTTAATGAATAGAGCTAAAACTTTGTACGATATCTAGATAGTAGTATTGCATGCCAAAAACATCATAATTTAAGCGTGACGAACGCCATCTCTTGGATTTTGTAAAGACTTATTGACCCCCCGTCGTATCAACATATTCCATATATTAATTAGTTATACAATACATTCAATTGATTTTATTCCAATCATGTTTCGACGTTTTAGCAGTAGAAATAATTTCGTAATTCATCAGTTCTTATTCTAATAATTTTTGGTCGCTTTTTAAATAATAAAGTTTTTAAATTCCATTTTTTTCTTTAGCATTTTATTGCCACTCAATTTTTTCCATTTCATCGAAAGCTTCCAAATCAGATTTACATCAATTAGCATGTTAAACGGCGCCACCTCACATTATTTGATTGTTTTAGTATCAGGGTGAAATTTCATGACCATATAAGGAGCATGACGTCACATACTTATAGATATAGATATAGTAGTTTTTGTTATTTTATTAAAATATGTTAATTGAGAGTAATTTTGATGAAACAAAGCATTTTTTATATAGATTTTAGGGCATAAATTTAGATTATAATAATTTTAATAGCGTTTAATTATGAAATTATAGTGAATTTTAATATGCAAAGTTAATTTGTTGTGACGGTGTAGGCCTGTCATGGCCTGCACCGTGTGCTTATCTCCCTCTCCTTCCTAGGCAAAGGCGCACGGCCGGCATCAAACGCACGTTTTTATCACGTGCCTGATGCCTGCCCTTTTTATTTTCAGCAACGCACAAGAGCGAGGGACGAGGCCAGGGACGCGACGACGCGTTCGAATATTGAGAGTGCGAGAGAGAGAGAGAGAGAGAAGCAATAGTTTTAGTGGTTGGGCTTGGCGCGCGGCACTTGTCGCGACCGGCATTGCCACGTGCCGCCAATTAGGAGGCGAGTGGTGGGAGAAGGCGTGAGTAGCCGGCTCATCAGGCACTCGCAACAGAGAGTTATGCGACGCACGCGAGAGTAATCGGCCGCATCAGTTAGTTGGTGACCATCGCTGCGAAGCCTGCCCCTTTGTTCGGGAAGAAGTCGGCAGTTCTCGCCAGATTAGCCGGGCATATTCTCTCTGCCAGCAAAGCAGCAGTCAGGAGGTTTTCCTGCAAGAAGCCAACACCAGGACGGTACCCGGCTGGTTCTTCTGCCAGATCACCGGCTGCACAGCAGCCAAGGGTTTTCCTGCTAGGCCGCTGGTGGGACATCTTCCAGATTGCCGGCGACAGCGACGTCCGCCGAAATTGGTCAGGTCACCCATTCCTCTCTCTCTTTATATCTCTCCTTTTCCTCGGCGATTCTCACGGTTCGCGTTGCTACGCCAGGCTTTCCCGAGCCGGCGTAGTTTTCGGCAGTGTGAAATTTAAGTAGTTGTTTGAGCCGGTTAACGAGGTGACATGGCGCTAACGTGCCGGTCATCTCGTTTAGACTAAGTTTGTGTGTTATTCCTAATAAGTGATTTGTACTCTCGTCGGCATTCGAGGTAGTGCGTTTGTAATAAACGGCTTATTAACGAGTTGTGTGTGTGAGATCATTTTGCCCGCTGTTCTCCTTCCTGCTTTGCTTGGAGCGATACACCGCCTCCCTTACCTTCCCCCTTTATAAATAATTGGTAATAGTAGTGAATTTATCGACATTGCACGCCGACACTATTACATTGTTTATTACATTGTAAATGTAACGGTCCTATTTATGAGCTATTTATTAAATCACTGAATTACTGCAACTAGTCTAACGTATCTATCTGTTTATTCAAATCAATACATCAAGCGGCGCTACCTCACTATGTTTACGCGATTGTATACAAAAAGAGTCGAATCAAAATAAACAGCATGACGTCACAAAGTAATAGATATACATATGATGATTTTGGATATTAAGAAAAATATTTTAATTAGAGATAATTTTAATATAACAAAGTATTTATTATATAAATTTAAGTACGTAGATTCAGAATATAATAACACAAATTGCATTTAATTATGAAATAATAATGAATTTTAATATGCAAAATTGATTTTTTTATTACGCTAACAATATGAATTATTAGAAAAATGTAAATATGCAAAGTGAATAAGTATAGAACATGAGTAAGAATTGGTTTCATTAATAACAGCTGAATAATAACTATTATTAGTAAATAAACAATTAATAATTTATTTAAACAATAAGCTGTATATAGAACGAAAGTATTAATTTTATACTTGAAAATGATAGCTTTATAATTTAGGAATCTTAGATAAGTAATCTAATAATTGCATTAGAAGATTAGGAAAAACCGTTACAAATATGAAAAATTAGTTATAATTAAAATGTTATTAACTAATTTAAATATTCATTTTTCGAAAATACCTATGAATTGAATCAACTATAAAGTTATATAAAAATTTATTAATTTTCTATTGTAAATATTGTAATATCACGTTAATTAACTTTATTAGCTAATAACTTTTGACGACATTATTTGCGATAATTGTATATTATATAAAATCAACGAATAACAAATTTTGTAAAGCTTACATATGTAAAAAGCTTAATATTAATGATTAATTACTTGTAAATTAAGAAAACTCATTACTCAAAATTCGTGAATGTATCTCGAATGTTCGATGACATCTCTCCTGCAAAAATAAGCGGGAAAATCTGTGTATAAATAGGCCCACCTTTGCACAGGCTAGCATTCACTTCTAGCCTTGCAAGGTGAGCGCATGAGTCTGAATAAACTTGGCTAATACCTAAGTTCTTTCTCTCATTGTGATTAACTGAGCAAGACTGTTCCTTCCTTATAATTCGAGCTCGACTTATAGAACATTTCGCGCTATTAGAAACTTGGGCCGAATTATATCCTATCCAAGAAAAATTTAGCTCTGCTTATGGGACAATTCGCACCATAAGAAACTAGGGCATTGTCTGACTTTCCTTGAAATATTGTACTTATTTATATATATTTGATTTATTTATTATTGTTAGAATACATTTGATTTATCTATTTATTTTATTGACAAGTAGAGTAAAATTATTGGAAACAAATTCTTACTCATTAGCTAGATACGAGAGTTCGAATTATTATTATTTATAAGTGATACGAACATCAAATAAATATTAATTATTAGAATAATGCAGATACTTTAAATTCATGATGAATATCTTAGAAACATGAGTAAGAATTGGTTTCATTGATAACAGTTAATTATTACTGTTATCAATAAATAAATAATTAATAATTTATTTAAACATAAAGTTATATATAGATCGAAAGCGTTAATTTTGTACATAATAATGACAACTTTATAATTTATTAATCTTTATAATTAATTAATCTAATAATTGCATTATAAGGTTTTAGAAAATACCGTTACAAATATGAAAATTCATTATAATTCAAATGTTATTAACTAAATTGAGTATTTCTTTTTAAAAATTACTTCTACTATTGATAAACTATCAACTTATGTAAAATTTTATTGTTTTTTTATTATAGATAATATGCTATCACATTTATTAACATTATTTGTTAATAATTTTTGACGATACTTTTTGCGATAATTGTAAATTATACTAAAATGATTAATATCTACTTTTATAAGGTTTACATGTTTTAAAATTTCAGTATTGCTGTTTATTCTCTTGTAAATTTGGAAAAATTATTTCTCACAATTGCGTAAATAACTCGTAGAGAACTGTCCTGCGAAAATAGGCGGGAAAATCTATGTATAAATCCGCTGATTTTTGCACAAGCTAGCATTCATTCCTAGCCTTGCAAAGTGAGTGCATGGTACGAACATTACAATATAGAAAGCAGTATTGAAACACTCAACTTACTTCCAATTGAAGTCATCAGCAAATGCTCTAATACTGTAAATAGTAAAAAATGCAGCAAATTACTTTCAATAAAATAGCTCAAAAATTGAAGAAAAAAAAATTGCCTAAAAAATTGAAATAGGTACCAGACAACCACAATGAGTCAATATAAAATTAAATGAAAAAAAAAACATTTAAAACTTGAAGAAAAATATTGTATGAAGAGAAAAACACAGGAATGCAAAATTATTTTAGAATATTGCATCCAATAGAAGCAACGGATTATTCACTATATCATACTATTATTTTATTCACGTTTGTCCGAAAGATTAGTCGATACATCATTTATTAAAGGAGGGAGTCCGAAGGCTATGCTGCTTCGCGAGGGTATGAAAGGGCAACGTTTCTCGACCTCGTGGAAAATGTGAGGAGAAAAACAGGCAAAGTTAATGATTAGTGTTGCAATCAATTTCATAAATATATTTTTATCGACAATATTTAATCAACTACAATTCATCATCCGATCGGCGACTGACCACAGTTACAACATATATGTTGTCGTGATTCACGTCGTCACGTTACCAGAGAGTTTTAGCGAAGGACCGCCAAAACACTCTACGACGATGAGTAAGAATGTGCTTCAACATCGTAACCCAGCGTTGTAGCTCCGGTGTAGAACCGCCGAACCTCTCCTGTTGCACCATCAGTTGCCGGTGATATTGTTTCAAATGAGAGAGGGAGAGAGAGAAAAGAGCAAGCAAATCTTACGATAGAATGCAGCTACAACAACAAAGATGCACCTGCTTGCCACAACCGCTACACATATTCACCGAGTCCCAAAGTCCTTAAAGTATATGCAAGCACCAAAAAATACGAACTGGCATCAATATGGGCAGCACAGTCTTATTTTCTAACTCGCACGGTAATGATTATATTGCCGGAGGACCACTAGCTTTGAAGCGTGAGTCTACTAATGAGAACAATGATCAAGTAATTTCGTTAGCGACTCTATCTCCCAACCATGCTTTCCTTGAAAGAGTTCGGCGGTAGATTGTATACCTGGCCGAACACGCTTGCCATGCTACGTCTCTCTCTTTCTCTTTCTCTTTCTCACTATGACTTGTGTCGTTTTCTTCTGCTGTGCTGATTGTCGCCGCTGTCTTACTGTAAAAATAAAGTTGAGCATGTAAGGTGATAACCTTGCATACAGTTCGGTAATGGCTCGACAGAGAGAGGGAGATCCATCGATGAGGCCGGCTACTCAAAACCGTGACTTTCATCATAACTATCAAAAACCATTAAACGACTTGAAAGATCAACTATAATTATCCTACCTATTAGAAAATATTGCGGTAAATGGATCATATCAAATGTATGGTTAAAAATGGACACTGCCAAACAATATGGTTGATGTCTTCGTGTTCGTTTTCACACGGACAGCATGCAGAAGATACTATATTGACACACGATAAAAATGCAGGCAGATTGTAGTGATTGGCTTGACAACAATTTATCGTTAAAATAATTTCCCGATCTAAATTTATATTACAAAATCAAGGTTTGGTTTCGATCATACAAAAATATTCGAAGTATTTTCTGCCTTTTTATATGCTCATAGTTACTGTTTTTGTTTTTGTATTGATGATTGCTTCATTTCTAAATGTTTGGCGTAAATTAGTATGTGAAATCCACACAATTTAATTTGGGATGTACGTATGTATTTATATAATGAGGCTTGTTATTAGCTAACCGATCCGCATACTTATTTCCAATGATCCCGATATGGGATGGAATCCATGCCAGCTGAACATGGCTTTCGTTTGGAGATGATCTACTGAACTCCGAAATTTTCGTTTTAATTTGTATTGCAATGGTAGCCTATTCAATTAATCGATCCGTTCGCGATTCTGTAACTCGCGCGTTAGTACGAAGAATTCAGAGAGAGAGAGGGGGCGCGCGAGCATGTGAATAAGCAGTTACGCCTCAGCTGTTTACGTGACGATACCACCAAATTTATTTTGCACTGTATTTCACCGATATTAAAGTTTGTTAGACGATTTTAAGTGCGAAAGTGCAACGGTATTACCGCGGCAAAAAGCAGCAGCAGCGCAAAAGCAGCATCGTAGCTGATTGGAGGCATAGTGAGGCAGCGACTTAAGGTGAGTTCAACTCTATTGGATAGAAGACACTGAAACTAAATCATCTGACGTAAAGGCGAATACACGTACAACTATACGTATTTAACGGAGCGGCGGTTAGCTCTGCATCGTGGGAGTTTGTGCTTCAATAAATTTCCTATTTTTTTCAGATAACCTCCCCCGTTACAGTATTTAATCGTTAGTTTTAATGTCGAGTATTACAGAGTTTACTTTTTGTAAAACGCTAAGGGAGTCTATAAAAATGAGTATGTGATTACCTGTATGTTCCAATACCAGATCAAGAGCATCGTTTAATGCAATGGATTCAGCTATGAATATTAAGGCTAGTTAAAAATTCATATGAAGTTCTGTTCTAACTTTTTATGGAAAAAGTCTTGTTTTTACGCGTAATAGATAAAAAAAATTATATTTAATCTACTTTAAATCTCGTTTTCTTTTCAATTTTTTATCTTTGTACCAATTTTTTAATAGAGTACTATACATTTATTAATATAAACTTTTATAAAATTTATTACAATTTAGAACAAACGGTTTTCTAACTTTTTTTGAATAATAATGATAACCATAAAAAAAATGTTCGAACCATAAGAACTTTTTACACCAGCTACAACGTATAATTGTAGCATTTTGACAGCTGTAACGGAACGCGTAAGACCCCATCAGTCGGTGACGACCGACATTACCCCCCGCAAGAGCGGGAGCCGCCAACCGGCTCCACTACCGAGTCGTCCTTAGCGACAACACCTCCGTACATAACCTGCCGATCCGCTCCCGTGCTCGTGTAACACGTGTTTCTCGGCCTGCGACTACGCTCTTCACCGACTCGTTATCTAGTCGATCTCTGCCAGCAACAGCCCGATCTACCCTCTCGTCGAAGGATCATCGCAGCAGGCGGACACCAGCACCGATTGCCCAGAAGCTGCAGATAGTGCATACGCGATTGCGACTAGACGGAGCGCCGTGAGTACCCCCCTTTGTGTACACCGTTGCCCGTCGTGTCTGCAACTTCGTCGAGGCACACGACGGGGCGTGCGCCGAGAGTGGGAAGTGAGTGTGAGTGCGCGTGAGATTGTTCGCGAGAGTAATTGGGGCTCTCCTCGTTCGTTCGTCCGCGCTAGCGTTTACGGCTCGACCTCGGTGATTCTCCTTTGTTCTGCTTGGTGATAATATACGAGAAGTTCTACCCGATCTCCCTTGCGTTATTCTTTCGATCCCCGCTCCCTGAACGATACCTAGCCGTGTGGCAGAGCGGGTGTAAAGTCGGAGCCGACATGTGTTCCGACGTTATAACGGCCTCCGCCTCTCTAAATAAAACGTAATAAGCCTGTTATACAGCTTTCAATTTCGCATTGAATTATAACAATCCGCGAAATTGAAATCACCGAGATTATCAAATTTTTCAGGATTTTCTTCGATGTATTCAATAAAAAGATCTAAATATGAAGGTGACGAAAATTGGTTGTAAACCAAAAAAAGCCTAATAATATTATTTCTCGAATGTAAATTCATAACGTAATTCATTAAAATAACGTTATCTGAAAAATGTGGAACAAAGTTTTTCCACACTTGAAATCCATATACATGTAATGGTTGGATTTTTCCTGTAGTTCCAATTGGAGTTTTGTAACATTAACTTTCTTATTTTGTCATTTAGTTTCTTTATTATTCATTCATTCTTATTCGCAGTGACCACTTGAAGAATCTAGCAGTAATATACTAGTAGAAGCACCATTTGGACGAAAAATGTTCTTAAATCAAATTTTAAAAAGATCTACAATAAAAGAATTTATTCAATATTTTTCTATGAGCATTCAGTTATTTTTAAATTATATTTAATTATTATTTATCTCAAGTTAATTTTCCAGATTTAGATGCTTCTACGTATACATTTTGAGGTATGAAAAATTTGGATGCTACAATTGATCCAAACTTTCTCTTTTTGATGGATTGTAATAAAAAACAACGACTTTCTGTCATATCAATTTCTCACTCCTTATCAATCCTTGCAATCCTCCCCTATTACCCTAATCATTTCGTGTTATATATTTATATGTAATGGTATCTCAAATTACATTTCGGGTATATATCTTATAAAAAAATCATCTTTGTTACGGATGTATTTTGAAATATGCTCACAAAGAATTTTCGGACAAAGACATTGCACTTAGATCATTTCATTATACCGCGGACTGTTGTGCTAATCGATACGCGCCTGCGATATCGAACTCGAAGTCAAGATCGAGTGACCATGCGTCGCGGCATCGACACTCATTTCTAAAGAATCGCTTATCTACCGATATTTGTCGGTTGGTCCCTTTGTTGTCAAATTTCAATCACAGTCTCTTCGAAACTCGAAACTTAAGCCAAAGCAACACTACAAAATATTGTTCATTTTAAAATAAGCGTGTAAGAGAAGCGTGCGCAGCATCAAGCTGAGTTACGATTTAGAATTAAATTTGACTATTTAACATTGCTACGATCACTATCTTCAAACTTGCACAAATGCATACATCGCTAAAAAAGATGGTAAATGCATTGTGGCAATCAGACTGGTTGAAAGGTTACCTTTCAAAGCTGATTGTCGACGACGGACATTCAACGTCCGTTACCCCGTTGTTTGAGCCAAAAGTCGGCACCATCAAACGACGCAACATGAGCCACCAAAACACGGCACAATCGTTAGCGCGCGGTCGGAGTCATCACAGACTTCGACTCGAGTCAATCAACTAGAGCAAGGAGCAGTTGATACATTTTCTTTGTCGAATTTGAATTATTGAGAGAGTATTTATTTCCTCGCCTTTTCCACAAATTGAATTTAGAACAAAAGTATCGCTCTAGCCCTCTCTATTTAAAAAAAATATAGATAACACGGACAACATTGTTGGAAGAATTCCAAAAAACGATGAGGGATCTATCGGGGAACCTTATGGTTGTGGGTGAGTTTAATTCCAAAGTGATCGTGTAGGAAATAACATTGACAAATAAAAGAAGACTGCTGTTGGAGATGGTCGAAAGGCTAAAACTAATAGTATTCAATCTCGGACAAATGCCGATATATAGATGACCAGGCGTATAGAGTACTAGACTCTTACCACAGATTAAGGATTAGGGGATAATCAAGGACTATACCTGTAGTGATCATTAACACATTGTCTTTGAATCGCTAGATCGAATAAAAATAGTATACCCGAGATCCATACGACTGTTGCGATAAAATAGATACCAAACTACACTCTCTGCGGTAATGAGGAACAATGCGGAGCACCTATTTTTTGTATATTCACAAATGATAATTTAATGCAACAACTACTCGTAGATGTGGCATCGTATCTTACTCTGATTATATTGTTGGGACGATGCTGCAAAGCGAAAAGAACTGGAATTTGGTTACTTCCTTTAGCGAGGCCTTTGTTTTAAGGGAGAAGAAAAATGAAAAGTGCTTGAAAAACTGAGTGGACAAGACAGAGCAAATGTTAAAGAACAGCGGTTGGACAAAGGGAGAGAACAACGGTGAAGTAATGTTAATGTAGTTTCAAATTGAAAACATTAAATTTTTAGTAAATTTATAAACAATAAGATAATATTTATCATTGACTAAAATTATAATAATAATCAAAAATAGGATACGACGAGGATTCGAACTCGTGCCCCCATATGTCCGCTCGGCTACGTCCTGCCGCTTAAGCTATAGCCGTTTTTTTTAAACAGTTCGTACTCTGCATTTTTATTTTAGAACACATTTATCATATAAATCTATTCATTTAACCTAGTGAATATAACTCAATTCAAAAATAACTACCTTATATGTATTTACCAATAGACTTTTTACTGAAAATTGGATTGGAATCAAGAAAAAACATACTAAGACAATGGTGGACGTTATAACTCGGTACTCAATAGCTTAGTCGGCAGGCATATCCCCAAAATGTTTCAGTTATAATATACCATGGCTTCAATTGACGAGGGTAGAAGTCCTTACAACGTCCATGAGGATTCGCCTGTTTTTTAATCCATCTATCTGTGTGTGTGTGCGTGTGTGTGTGTGTGTTTTTTTTTGGGGGGACTTCGAAGGCTGGATAAAACCTTGAGTGGAACCCCAGGAATGTTGGATCCTGACAGGTACTAACGTTAGTTACGACTTCTGCCAGGACCTCCTCTTCATTATCTTCATGATCTTCTTTCTTCACCCTATTTTGTTAGACAAGAGGCCATCTCTTCCCTACGTCTCCCCCACTTCGGAGGAGTTCGGGTCGTCAGATGTACACCTCAGTCTTATCTTCTCTCTTCGTCGTCAGGTCTGTATCGTCCTGTTCTTCGTCCGAATCTGCTCTTCGTGGCGTAGGTCTATGAGAACCTTAGTCGCGAAGGTTGTCATCTTCTTCCATGCTTCTTCTGAAGAAAGCATGATTTCAACCATAGTCTCAGGTGTTAGTCGCTGCTCCAGTGATGACTCTAGGTCATGTCTGTATTCCTCGAACCTGGGACAGGCAAAGAACACGTGTTCTGCATTCTCTTCTTGTCCGCTGCAGGCTGGGCACTCCGGGGAATCCTCGTATTTGTATTTATACAAGTACGCCCGAAAGCACCCGTGGCCTGACAGCATCTGCGTCAAATAGTAGTTGCTACTACCATGCACTCTGTTTATTCACTTGTCCACTTCGGGAATCAGGCGGTGCGTCCATCTTCCCTTTTCAGCTTTGTCCCAAGTCTTCTGCCATCGTGATAGGCTTAGTTGCCTCTCCCTTATTGTTACTTCATGGGCATCCTCGTTTGGTCCTCTTCTCCCTGTCTCGTAGACTCGTCTTCTTTCTTCAGCCAGCTCTTCCAGCGGCAGCATGCCCGTGATGACCTCTGCAGCCTCCTTAGACACCGTTCTGAACGCTGCTGCCACTCTAAGTGCGCTCAGTCTATAGACGTTATAACTGACGCCAGGAGCAATCTTCTGTTCTGCTTTGATCCTCCTGTGTTTGGCATAAGCCTTGACAATGCTGCTCTAACCACTGATGTCTTTATAGCGGCTTGCTTAACTTGCTCATAGCAGTTTAGACGGGTGTCAATCACCACGCCTAGGTACCTTATAGAGGGCTGGGATGTGATTTCGTGTGGTCCCACCTTAAGTGTAATGGTCTCAACTATCTTCCTGCTTGATATGAGTACCGCTTCGGTTTTGTGCTCAGCAAGTTCTTGTCCGATGAAGTCTAGATACTCTTTGTACCTGCCATAACTTAATCGAAAGAGGTTTTTCAGTTCATCCAGATATTTGCCGACTATTACCAAGGCTACATCGTCAGCAAAAGCTACTGGTGTAACAGCTCTTGGTAGTTGGACTCGCAGCAGTCCATCGTACATGATGTTCCAGAGAAGTGGTTCAAGCACAGAGCCCTGAGGCACCCCCCCAGTAACCTTAAATTCTTGCGGTCCCTTTTCTGTATCGTACATTAGGATTCGGTCCTTGAAGTATGATGCCACCATCTTTTGTAGGTACTTTGGTACATTGAACCTTTCTAGTGCTTCCATTATTCTCTTCCATAGTGCTGAATTGAAGGCATTTTTTATATCTAAAGTAACTACCAGGCAGTATTCCTACTTTCTACCTTTCCACCTTTTTCCAGCTATGGCTTTGCTTGCTGTTTCGACGACCAGATTAATGGCATCATGGGTTGAGCGGCCCTTACGGAATCCAAACTGTCGTTCCGAGAGCTATTTGTCTGTCATTTCTTCGTTCCTTGCGTATATTATTCGCTCCAAGATTTTGCCGGCTGTGTCAAGCATACACAGTGGGCGATATGATGAGGGATCATCCGGTGGCTTGTTTCCCTTGGGGAGGAGAACAAGTCTTTGCTTTTTCCATTCTGCAGGAAACACACCTTCGCTTAAGCACTTGTTGTACATCGTGAGGAATAGCTGTGGGTAAGCTTTTATGGCTGCTTTTAAGGCTATGTTTGGGATTCCATCCGGGCCAGGGGCCTTCGCGTTACCTATCTTGCTGCATGCTCTTTGCAACTCTCCTAGGGATATTAGTGGAGGCGCATCTATGCTGGTTTGCTCAACTCGGAACTGGTTTTCCTTCCTCCGGGGAAAAAGTACTTCCACTATCCTTTGCAGCATAGTAGGGCATGTTGGTGATGGAGTTGCCCGCTTTTTCAGGCGAGCCATGACGGTCTTGTAAGGTCTCCTCCCACAGGTCACCGTCAACCTCTTCCACTAGCTCCGTCCAGCATAGCCTTTTGCTCGACTTGATTGCTTTAACCAGCTCTAATCTTGCTCTCCTGTGTTCTTCTTTTAACTCCTCGATGTTCAGTCTCTTCTTCTTTCTTCCTGTTGTTTCGGCTCTTCTTGCTTGGATGCAATCCTTCCGTAGGGCTGCAATGTCATTATTCCACCAATAGGCAGCAGATTTTTTGTTGTTTTTGCCACCTTTGCGTGGCATGGTTGCATCACACGCATCTGTAACTCTACTCATTACCTCTTCCACCATCGGTGATACGCTTTCTAAGCGTGTGCGTGTACCGTCGAGTGCTTTGATACAGCTCTCTGTTTCGAAGACGCTGATCTTCCATCCACGGTGGCACTGATTTCGACTGATTTGACTTAGCTGACGCTTGGTCGATACTGTCCATGTGATGAGTTTGTGGTCACTTAATGTGTACTCATCAGTCACCTTCCAATCATTGCCGTTTGACACCAGCCTACTGCTAACAAAGGTTAGGTCAACGATCGAGAATTTACCATTTTTTTCGAACGTTGGCTCATCTCCCACGTTTAGCAATACCACATCGAGTAAGGACATTGCCTCAACCAGTATGTGGCCTCGTCCGTTGTTTCTCTTGCTGCCCCAGTCCGTTGCCCAGGTATTAAAGTCACCAGCAATAGCCGCAGGGACATGTTCCTCAAAATCTCTTGTCAATGCATTTATGAAGCTAGTGAAGTCTTCACTCTCCCAGGTTGGGGGTGGCGGAGCATAGCAACTGTAAAAGTAGACGCCTCCGATCTTTGCGCGAACAAACCCTTTTTTCATTGTATCTGCTGCTTCTTGATAAGTAAGCTTTCCACACGACCAAATAGCCGCCTTTGCTGAGCTATCTGTTGCCCAGGTCGGGAGATCAAGCTGTTTGTACGGCTCTGAGATGATGGCCACATCTGCTTGCTGCTCTCTAAATGACTGCTCCAGCATGCTTTGTGCCTCTGCACAGTGATTCAAGTTGATTTGCACCACCTTCATTTTCTTCTTTGGTTTTGTTTTCGGAGTTCCTCCCTCCGTACTCTACAGGTAACGATACCTGCGACGTGGTCGCAATCCTGTTGCGGGTCTGCCTCTGCACAGAGCATACAGTGAGCATCTTCTGTGCACTGGGCTATTTTGTGCTCGTTTTTACCACATTTCAGACAGCAGCCCGAGCGGTTCATGTCACTTTTACATTGTGTCGCGATATAGCCCAGATGCCAACACTTAAAGCATTTAGTCGGTTTGTTTACAACTCTAATAGGGCAGCTGATGGGTCCTATTAGTACCTTGGCTCTACCGATCGTGAGCTTATCGGCGAGCAGGGCAGTTAGTTGAACCAATGCCACCTGCAAGCCGCCGTAGTAGTCACGCATTCTTATGATCGAGTCTACTGTGATGTTCCACTCTGGGCCTGCCACCTTCTTCAGCGTCTGTGCTACCTCCTCCTTGGAGGTCCCTTCCATTATTTCCTTATTTTCCAGGTCAGCCTCCTGTACTTTGCTAAATACCTCGGCTTCTCCTTCCAACTTTTCCATCACTTGCTTTTGGAGCTCTTCCGTTCTGCTCGCATTTCTGTTCTTCAGGACGAAGAGCATGTCCTTCTTTGTGGTTCTCCTGATTTGCTTAAGCTCACTGCCCACTTCTTCGTTATCGCCGCCAGTAAACAGTGGCTCCACTTTCTTAAACAAGTCCGCAAATGACTTGTCTTTGGCTCGAATCAGGAGAGCGTTTGGAAGATTTTGGGGACCTCGTTTGGTCGGAGAGTGTCTCCTAGTTACCTTCTTCTTTTTTTCCTTTTCTTTCTTTTTCTTCCTCACAGTTTCCCAGCCCTGATCCTGACCTCGTCCGCTGCTGTTCTCCTTGGCTTTATCCATTTGTTGTTCGGGGTCATGCGCCCGTCCAGCCCGTGCTTCTGTACTAGCTTCCTTCGTTTCAGGCGGTGCTCTTACGGCCTGGTTTTTCCTTTTACACTCGCGTGTAGTATTATTCACTGTTCTCTGCTGCTTGTCCTCCAGCATTTGCAGGAGGTCAGCTATAGCATCTTCGAGAAAGTTGAGTTTTTCTCCTAGGTCACTTGTAGTTTTGAATGCCACAGGGGCCAGGTGACCAACACCTGCAGCACTGCGGTCATGTGATGACGACGCCGGGGAGCCCGCTTGCTCACTTCTCACTTGCGCCGGTACTAGGGTATCCCTCCGTTGCACCGTAAACGATTTACTTTGTATTGTACACGCCATAATTGGTTTATATTCTGAGCTCCTACTCCTAGTTCGTGACCCTGGACAGGGTTTGTGTTTGGTCCGCGAAAGGTATTTCATTTCCCTAAGACCCTCCCGCTATTGGCGAACCAATAGTAAGCGAGCCTCACTATCCGCCACCTGGGACGCGTCACGTCGGGGTTCACCTCCCCGTCCACTTAGCCTACTAAGTAGATCCGTGGTGTGTGTGTGTGTGCGCGTGTGTGTGTGTGTGTGATGAATTTGAAGAATTAGATGAAGATAAAACTCAATGTATGTACGTATGTACGTATTAAAACTTATTTGGAAAATATTACATTTGAAATATATGACAATTAAAATACTCTACTTTTCCGCAATATAAGGCAAGGTGACATTATAGTCAGATGGTTCTCTAGTAATTTATAATTTGTTTCTAATTAAATTTTAATGGTACATACCTGAATCCATCGAATTTGTATTCTTCTATATACCAACGTAAATTTGACAGCAGGAACCGTAATACTTCGTAATCTCCATAGTTAAATAATCTGCTATCCCATAGCGGATGTTGCCCTTTATATCCAGAATGAAAAAAACATGCCTCAGTTCCATCAAACATATTTAAACCATCTAACGTATTTTTTGAAGCATGGGAATGTACGACATCCAGAAATACATATAAATTATTTCTATGAGCTTCGTCGACTAATTGCTTTAATTCCTCGGGAGTGCCAAATCGAGATGATGCTGCATAGAATGAAGTAACCTATACATCAAATTCACCATTATATTATATATATATATATATATATATATATATAATGTATATAGATATGGGTCAAAATAATACTTTTCGGCCAAACCGTGCGCGGGGGGTCAACCGATTTCGACGCCAATTTTTTTTCATGCTCCATTGGTTGAAATATGACTCTTTGAATTTTTAGAACTAGATTTGGGGTCCCTAGAATTTTTCAAAGTCTCAAAATCGAGCCAAAATCGCGCTCAAAATGATCATTTTTGAAAGACCACAGAATGGTGAGTTTTGATGCTAAAATATTGTGCCACAGCTCACTCTCTTCCTATTTTAACGTACTTTTTTTTGGTGTATTTCAAAATTAGCTCATGTAATCAGGAAGCATTCAAACGGACAGAAAATACGTTTTACTCGATTTTACCTCATCTTCAAACCCCTGTAAAAGTGTCAATTTTGAGTTTTTTTGATCACATAAAAACTCATCTGTGTGGTCTTTTTAAGACGAAGAAAACTAACTCTCGCACGTTGAAATACATCAAAAATTGACGGAGATACGGCCTTTCAAAGTTGGCAATTTTAACAAAAATCGCATTTTTCGCGATTTTCAAGTGATGATTAAAATGCGTTCGCCTATTTCGATCGAGCTGAAAATTTCAGACAAACTCAAAAAAATGTTCCCAAACAAGGTAAAAATTGTCGGGAACCGGATATCGAACCCCATCATACAGTGGGCGGGCATCTCATTTTATCGATTTTTCAGCGTATCCCGATGATTTTTCAAATCATTTCTAAATAGGAATATGAAAATCATTTCCGTATTTATCACTGGATAACTGAAGATTCGGTTATTTTCCCGGTTATTTTCAATCTGGTAGCTTCAACTCATTCGACGAAAAAAAAATGGTAGAACGAAGTAAAGTCTGATGCTCTATAAGAATTCCAAAGTGAATATTCGGATGATCCCTACAAAATAGTCATAGTCAGTCAGGTACTCATGCGCATGCGCAATGCCTGTAGATATGTACACCCAACGTGGATTGAATCGCGACCCCCCCCAGTTAGGTTGGTATGAGAATTCCGTCGTATCATCGGAACGAAGAAACCGCGGGAAAATTCAAAAATGAAAATCCGTTTTAAGATACGATAAAAAGCTAAAACGTTACTAATTTGTTTTTAGGTTTAAAATTAATTGTTTGCCGAACAATGAATTTAGATGCATGATTATTTGATTTTAGGTTTTAATTATATAATTTAAGAACGAGCGTTATACTATGGCCGATCGGAAAACCACCGTTACGGACTGAAAGTAGCACTCATAGTCTCATACCAACCTAACTGGGGGGGGTCGCGATTCAATTCACGTTGGGTGTACATTGAGGTTTTTAGTTTGACATTCGATTGATATTGAAGTCAATTTTGATTACCAGTAGATATCAAACCAGTTGTCAAATTAATACATTGTTCGTGCAAATGAATTGGAAAGTGTGAGAAGGTACCTCGGTATCTAGACTCATCCTTATTATTGTTAACAAATCCTAATAATAACGCACAAATAATTCTATCAATTATTTCAATGAATTTATTCCCGCACTATCGAATTATGTAAGTTAATTTTTTATTTTTTCAATAATAACTTTTGACGTAGTTACATTCTATTCTACAGCTGTATTCATCGTTGACATAGCAATTCTAGCTTTTCAATTCATAACATGCTCTCAGTCTTGATTTAAATACATAACAGTTAACTCAATAAAAAGATAATATTCTAATTGCAAGTAGTGATTTCAAATTATTAATTTTATAATTGTATGATACAGAAAACAAAATGTCTAATATCGACAGTTGTTGTGTTAGTAATTTGGTCAAAGACAAGTGCCATGCACAAAGATTCCGTGCTGATACAAGTATGCATAAGAATAATAATTTATCAGATGAAGAATTACAACTTCTGTCATTGAGGGTACCTGGTATAGACAATATTGAAACTAAATCTATATGTGATTATCACTATAAGAAATATATTAAATATTATTCACTGGATGAGAAACATTGTTGTGATCCATGCAATAAACATGCCAAAAATGTCATATCCCCTCTGATTATTATTGATTTAGAATATGCAAAAGATATTAAGAGAATATGTCAATATGAAATGGTACCAGGAAAACAACTTTGTAAAAATTGTTATAGCAATTTTTTGGAAGAAATCAAAACTTTCAAAGAACAGTTGAATTTTTGTATTGATCCTTTTGAAAAGCATAGGAGCAAAATTGATGAAAATTTAGTCTGCTTGAAGCAAGAGTATATAGATCATCTAGTGAATATGTGTAATAAGAAATTCACCGTTGAGCATAAGATTTGCAATATTTGCAGTTCACGTTTGGATGATTGTATTTTCAAATTAAAGCAATGCTCTCCTAACTCATTATTGGAATGCAGTGATGAAGTGAAAAAAATTGATGCTGCAAAAGACACACCAGACTACTCTCAAAGCTCTTCTGGTTCTGAATTTCAATCAGATAGTCAAAAAAAAAGGAAATTTGATGACATGCTTGAAATTTTTGGTATACCTCCATTCAAGCGTCAAAAGTTGTCTAACGATCGTACAATAAATGAAGGTGTGAAAATATTACAGAATGTTGTTAATCAAGTTTCAGAAACTTTTGGAAATATCGCTAATGTAAAATTGCCACAATATAATATTACAGAAACATCTGACGAATCTGGTTGGTTCAGAGAAATTGTTTCGAACATACAAGAAAAATATCTGGTTCCTTCAACGACTTTTAATGAGAAAATTTCTTTACTAACTCTTTTGCCTAAAAGTTGGAAGTTGGCCAATGTAAGACGTCATATACCATGCAGCAAGTACATGTTTGGCGAAGCTAAAAAATTGAGAGAAAAAATGGGTAAGCATCAAAACCTCATGATTTTGTGTATATTAGTCACATTCATTCACTTCTCACTTTCACGAAAATTCACACATTTTCTATTGCAAGAAAGCTGGATAGCTATTTTTGAGAATTTTGAATACTGATTACATATCTATGGATTATTTATGATATAATTAATAATAATATATGAGAATATCCCAAAAAGTACTACAATTCGTTCACCGTTTCGTCAAAATTTCAAACGATGGGTGCGTTTTTGGACATGAAATTTACTCGTTCTATATACTATATAAAACCAGAAACCACTCTGGTACAAGTCCGGAAACCTTTGTGATACCCTTTTTCTGCCCATCAAATTAAAAAAATTAATTAAAAAATAGATCCAAATTTGCATAGTTTTTAAAATTCAAAAAGAACGATCAATGATAAACTCAATCTGAATTCAAATTTAAATTCTACGTTAAGGTGCCTCTCTACCCAAGAAAGAATTTTGTTTGTTATTACCTTTAACTTGGATTACAGTTTACCCATGTATTACTACACATTTTGTAAAGTTACTTACCAATTTTCAAATGATTTCTATGATTTTCCATGGAGTAATGTTTAATAATGTGTTTTTTTTAAATAAAAATGGCCAATTTCTCAAAAAATACTTGCGTATGCCATTACACTTTTCACCTTTACCAAAATTCATGTATATTCCAATGCGTATAAAATAGACAGTAATTTTTTCTAAATTTTCATTGACCAATTCAATGTCTATAATTAAATTGTATGATGTAGTCTATATAACATTATAAAATTTCTATACTTTTCACTTATGCCCTTTGGCACCAAAAAAAACCATCGATGAAAATCCAAAATCTGAAAAGATGACCCTTTTTCAAAACAAATGTTAACCGAAGCCAAAATTATAGATCAGTTCATATTTCTTCCATACGCAAGCACTATTTTGAACTAGGGAAAATAAGAAACTGAGAAAACTCATATTTAAAAAAAAAACAATTTATTTGATTCTCCACTCAAATAATTATTAGGAAAAGTATTACACATCCAACTTCTTCATCACAGATTTCATCAGAATAATTAATGGCAATCTCTCAGTATCACAGCTGTCTAAATCCAATTCCAACGCAATTGATATTCACATCACAATAAATAATTTTAGACAGAGAGAAAACATTGAATCCTCCACACAGTTATTATAATCAATTCAATTTCAAACTCCCTAGCTGCATACACACTTTTTCTATCATTGCTACACTCGAGTAAGAACACATTATGTTAAACATTCTCACATAAACTACTATATATTCTTGTATAGCCAATACAAAATAAAATGTATTAACTAAGAGCACTTTCATAAATTAACAAATATTTGGGATGAAATTCATATTACTTGAATCACCTTCATTACATGAATCTAAATTAACTAGATGAGCAAATTTATTTTCAATCACACCTTTTTAAATCAATTCTGATCCATGCTTCTTGAGGTTGATACTTATTTCCTATCAATCTATCTATTTCCACTCATTCTAAACAACCACCCATCTTCAAATTGTTACAGATTAGTTTGGAGAAATTTGTTCGTACCACTTTTTCATTCATGCCAAGGTGCATGAATAAATTTCGTTTGACTAAATATTAGTAGAATAATTTGAATACCAATATATGCGTTGATGGAGTTGTAATGAACATATGATTTCTTGTTTACATCAGTCAGCTGCCTGAGCTTGTATTCAAATTGAACCATAGAGTACAAATGCAAGAGATCACAATCAAAAAATGAATAGTGGCAGTCAATGCTGCTAGCAGTTATTATCGAAAGGGGGCGCTACATTAACATGAAATCAAAACTGCAAGGTATTTTTATTATTTCTGAGAACAAAATTTAAAAAAAGCTGTGATAACTAAAAGATTATTTTTGCTATTTTTAACTATTTTATTTTACAAAGTTTATGGAAAAAAAATAAAATTCTGTTTTCATGATCAATTCATGATTTTTTGCTGATTATCATAACATTTTCAGATTCATTAGGATGAAAGGAAACATAATCTGTAATAAAAAAAATTGATTTTTTGAACCAAATTTGGGTAGAGAGGCACCATAAAAAATACATCGGATAATTGTATTCTGTTATTTTTTTCGTGAGATTTGGAGACGTACAAGCTCTGAGAACATTGGCGGCGCGAAAAATAAAAAAATCCATGAGTAAAAAAAAAAAAATAAATAGCTTGAATCGACGTTTACGCTTCTCAAAGTTCTTGGAAGGTCAAAATTTATCGTATACAAAAAGTATAATATAATTTTCGATGTATTTCTATATGTAGAATACAAATATTGACTCAGATCGTCATTATCGAAATTTCCTTATTTTTAAATTGAGAAAATCTGGCAAAAATGCGGAAAATGAGCTATTTTGGAAATTGAAGAAATCGAAGTTTTCGGCCAATATTCGTTTCAAGGCATGAACGCCGCCAATATTCATGAAAAAAATAATAGAATACACGTTTTCGATGTATTTCGTGACGTAGATTTCGAATCTGGAGTCAAATTAATTATATCTTCTATCGTTATTTTCAAAATTACAAAAAACCAAGAATATTGCTTATTTTTTCATTAATTTTTTTAATTTGATGGGCAGAAAAAGGGTTCCACAAAGGTTTCCGGGCTTGTACCAGAGTGGTTTTTGATTCTACATACTATATAGAATGAGAAAATTTCATGTCCAGAAGCGTACCCATCGTTTCAAAATTTTGACGAGACGGTTAGCAAATCGTAGTACTTTTTGGGGGGATATCCTCATATATATTAAGGAAACTCAAAGGATCATGAAAAAATGCTTATTCAGAAAGTCTTTATCTAGATTATCGTATCTCTCTAGTAAGAATATATGGATGGAAATAAACATTGATGAAGTTATAACGAAAATCATGATCCAAAAGGTTCTCTCAAATCTTCAACCTTCTATTTTTTTCTGAGCTCTTTACAATTCGTGGCAATTAATTTCTTCATATTTGCTACAATTTTATAGGTCCGTTGGGTAAACGCAAAAGAAAAACTTATTTCAGATATCAAGCTGAAATTAGACAGGAAATTGTTGATTTTTATTTGGATGATACTAATAGTTTGGAGTGTAGTGGAGCCAAAGAAAAAATTAAAGTTAAAACTTATGGTGAAGAATCAGAAATAGTTCAAAAGCGAATAATGTTGTATGATCAAGAAGATTTGTACAATAGTTGAAAGGAAAAAACAACTCAAGCTAATATTCCATGCTTAGCATTTTTCTGTCAGTTACGGCCACCAAATTGCTTTTTTGCCGGAGAACCTGGTACGCATAATATTTGTGTTTGTAGCGAGCATCAAAATGTCAAACTCAAAACTGCAGCTGTAAATAATAAAATCAGCTACAAAAAAGCAATGGAAGTCTCAGTTTGTTCAATGGAAAATAAAAATTGTATGTTGCGCAAATGCCATCAATGTCCATCTAAAGAATCCGTGTCTAATTTTTTGAGTGCTGATGTCGATATTGAGAATAAAGGAAATGTGAAATATGCAATTTGGGATACTGTTCAAATAGAAAGTAAAAACTCAGAAAATTCCTCTATGAGCAGAATGACTCTTGTAGAACATAATGAGCCGTACAAAGATGCTCTAAGAACCACTTCTGAAGATATATACAATTTGACACAACATCATTTCATTTCGTCTAAACAGAAAGAACATTACTGTCAATGCCGCAAAGAATTAGACCTAAATACTGCAGTTTTCGTCATGGACTTTGCTGAGAATTATTCCTTCATTGCTCAAGACTCACCTCAAGGGCTTTACTTCAATAATAAGCAGGCTACGTTATTTACTGGGGTCTTGTACTATAGAGATATTGATACCAATGAGTTTTCATGCCAAAGTTTTTGTGTAATCTCAGACACTAAAACACATCAAGCTTATTCTGTGAATGCATTCCAAGAAGCTATTTTGAATGAATTAAAAAAAGAGTTTCCTTGGATACAAAAATTGATATACTACAGCGACGGAGCTCCAACACAGTTTAAGAACAAGTAAGATATGATTACGTTCACTTAAATATCCTAAAATTGTTACCAAGAAGTAAAAAAGTGTTTTTCTTTTCTGAAGATTGATTATCTTTTAACTGTTCAGAAAGCTCCTTGAACTTTAAAAGAATCTGAAAATAATCATTTATAAAATAAAGATGATAGTTCTAGGAATCAAAATAACAGGAAAGAGCTTAGAAGATTGGTCATACCATAATAAACCTCGATCGTATTTTTATATTTACTCTACAGTATTTGACTAATGAATATGATTAAAATTTATTTATTACATCATCTTTCGAGCCAAAGATATTTCGAGGTATAGTTTTCAATTGAAAAAAAAATCTGATGAAGCAGTAATGTTAGTTTCCGTTGATTCACATGAATACGTATTTGAAACATAAAAAATATTTTGAGTACTTGTTCTCTATAAAATATGTGTGTTATAATCAAGACTTCAATCAACTGTCAATAATAATTTCAAAATCAGCATTGAAATTCGTGACCGTATCATTCAACCGTAGTGGCTTTCCTGTAATAATAATGTGATTTGAGATTGAAAAAATCAATTTTGGTGTAAAAATCCATTCCAATAATGATTTGAAAACAATTCAGAAGCAGCAAGGTATGATTATTTTATTATTTTCAGAAATCATCTGATTAACATCTGCTACCATGAAAACGATTTTGGCTTGAAAGTTATTTCTTATAACTTTTTTATGACTTCTCACGGTAAAAGCGCAGCAGATGGTATAGGAGCTGCTGCAAAACGGAGTGCAAGAAAAGCATCTTTACAAGGCACCTGTATTTTGAATGCCGAACAGATGTATGCTTATCTCAGTGAAACTGACTCTGATATAAAGTATGACATAATTAATCATTTTGTTTATCATGACATTTATACAATTATAATGTTTCAAAAATATTTCAGATACTTGTATGTGAGTGACAAAGACGTTGAATCGAAAGGCAAGAAACTGAGTTCCAGATACAAATTAGCTAAGACGGTCAAAAATACCAGGCAATATCACTCTTTTGAACCAGTCAATACGGAGACAAAGAAAGCCAAACTATATTCTTATGATTCTGAGTACGATATCGTCAACATAACTTGAAAATAAAGAAAATAGCCCAATTTTTTTATTTCTTTCACCCATGAAGGACCTTCCTACGTTGACATACAACTTTTTCGATAATCCATGATCATGTATTTCTGGCCGCAATTGATGGATCTGGCGGTATGGAAAATATAAATTTACTATACTACAAACAAAAAACATGTATACTTTTTAATTTACAAAGAAAAAATGAATTTAAAGATTTTTAAGCTCCCTTTAAATCAAGGCAAATAGTGAAATACGCTGAAAAATCGATAAAAAGAGATGCCCGCCCACTGTATGATGGGGTTCGATATCCGGTTCCCGACAATTTTTACCTTGTTTGGGAACATTTTTTTGAGTTTGTCTGAAATTTTCAGCTCGATCGAAATAGGCGAACGCATCTTAATCATCACTTGAAAATCGCGAAAAATGCGATTTTTGTTAAAATTGCCAACTTTGAAAGGCCGTATCTCCGTCAATTTTTGATGTATTTCAACGTGCGAGAGTTAGTTTTCTTCGTCTTAAAAAGACCACACAGATGAGTTTTTATGTGATCAAAAAAACTTAAAATTGACACTTTTACAGGGGTTTGAAGATGAGATAAAATCGAGTAAAACGCATTTTCTGTCCGTTTGAATGCTTCCTGATTACATGAGCTAATTTTGAAATACACCAAAAAAAAGTACGTGAAAAAAGGAAGAGAGTGAGCTGTGGCACAATATTTTAGCATCAAAACTCACCATTCTGTGGTCTTTCAAAAATGATCATTTTGAGCGCGATTTTGGCTCGATTTTGAGATTTTGAAAAATTCTAGGGACCCCAAATCTAGTTCTAAAAATTCAAAGAGTCATATTTCAACGAATGGAACATGAAAAAAAATTGGCGTCGAAATCGGTTGACCTCCCGCGCACGGTTTGGCCGAAAAGTATTATTTTGACCCATATATATACACACGAGTTTAATTACGTAAGAAAGAAATTTATTCATCTTTAAAATTTTATGTACATATTAGTGATCAATTTTGTGTTTTCGAGCTGCAGAACGTAATGTTGATTCTGCAGAAACAACAGTAAAATAACTCACGATTTTTTTTGTGTTTGTGGCTTTTGACGATCTGACAGTATTAGAACGATTTTGAACAGATCTCATTTGTTCAAAATGTATCACAGTCTTTAAACTGTTCTTTTTGTTATATGATCATCCTTATTTTGAAACGTTCTATTAAAAACTTAAACTATATTATTATACGATTTTGTTCGATCACCCTAAATCCTCATTATCAATGGAAATATGTATTACGTAACAAACTGTCTTGATTCCCTTATAGTTTTCTTAAACGATAAATTTTGTAATAATGGAAAGAAGGGAAACAGTGAGAGATGTAAATTCACTTAATTTCAATTATATTCAGCAACGTTTCGTCAGCACATTTGGTGACCTCTTCAGACTTTGCAAAGGGGAAGGAAAAATTCTTACAATCACAATGCGCCACTGCTGTGCCCCCTGCTAGTTATTAAGAGTTCTGTTTCAGTGTAGAAAGCCAGCGCTGACTTCCACAGGCGCGAATCTACCGCGATGACGGGGAAAGTGAAGAGAATAAATCGAAATAATTACAAAAAGGTGATCCTTTTATTTACGCCATCGAAATAACATACATGATTTCTTACAAAGTTAAGATGGTGAGCACGCACGCTCAAGCCATAGAGACGCAAGAATAGGCGACGATTAGGAGCGTGTTCACTCAACTAAATGTACGCGATGAGTCAATAATGTTTAGGAGCAGATTTGCCTAACTAATTAAACATAACTAATCAGTTCGCGGCATTGCGCCGGGCGAGAGCTGGTGCGAGAGAGAGAGTCAGCGAAATAGATACTGACGTAGGACCCGCCGCGCCAGGTATATATATATATATATCCTCTCCCGTGGCTCGCTGGTGGAGAGTCGGCGTCTGCGGAATCACAGTCCTGCAGGCAGTGGGGCTCGCTAGATCACCGGCGATGGCTTGTTGGCTGCTGGCGGCCGTGATCTGCTCCTTGATTGCCGAATGGTGATGGCTGATAAGGCCGCACAAAGCAGCCGGAGATTCGCCACACAGGAAACTCCACTGACTGATCATTTGCTTGTTCACACTCGGTGCACCGTTAATCGATTCTCTGGACCGTGACCTGATTAGTGAGTCGTCACTCTCTCTCTCGCTCTCCCTTGCGCCGTCTTCTCTGCCGGCCGCGCATTTCTTATATCTCTGTACCTCTTCAGGTCCTGCATCGACACGAGCGCGTGAATGCTATGTCAATCATAGCCACACTCGGCCGCCACATCCGTGCGAGGAGTGTGCCGCGCATAGGGCTAGCGAACAATGCTATCAACCCTGTCACAACTTTATTAACATAAAAACAACAAATTATTAATAATAAAGTTGTAAATGTAATTTTAATGGCATATGTACGAGTATATGTATAAGTGTGTACCAGATTTCTCTCGTAGTCAAATTATTATAAGCTAAAACGAATAGCTCGTAGCCAGTCACGTTACAATACAGTAGGAAATCAAGTATTTCAGCACACACACACACACATACATATATATAGTTTAGTTTATTTATTTACAACTTATATGTTACATTTGGTTTACATTTCTTATATTGCTATTTGTGTCTCGTATCCAGTTTGTGTAGTTTATTATGTATGTGTTTTGTGTATGTGTGTGTGTGTGAGTGCGCGCGTGCGTGTGTGTGTGTTTGTGTTGTATAAATATGTGCATTTGTAGGTGTGTCTGCAACTCTTGTGTCCCTGTCTTTTGCGCCTGTCTGTTCCTCTTTTCTTCTCATTTTTCTTCTGATTAATCTTCTCTTTCTCTTTCTCTCTCCAAGATCTGCCTTTTCCGCTCTTCTGTTTTTTTTTCTCTTTCTTGCATATTTTCTTTTCAGCTTTTCCTTTATTACTTTCTTTTGCCTTTTCACCTTTGCCTTTTCTTTGCTTTTGCTCTCCTTCTTGCTAATCATTTCATCTATCTTTCTCCTTATTAAGGCTTTGACACCTTTTTCTTGTTTCCTATTGCTCCCTCTGCCTTTCCTTTCCTCAACCTCACTTACTTTTCCTTAGTATCTTATGCTTTGTCTTCTAGTTTACCTTTTTCTTTCTCTTCTTCGATTCTTCTTCTTTTCCATTTTGCTCCATCCTCCAATACCTGCTTCCTCTCGCTTGTGTAGTTGCTGTTACTTGTGTCTTGAGTTTGTGTGTGCATGTGTATGTTTATGTTTGCGCGTATGTTCGTGTTTTATGTGTATGTGTGTGTATATATGTGTGTGTAGATGAGTCTGCGAGTCATGCTTCTCTGTCCTGTGTTTCCGTCTGTCCTTAGGGTCACGAAGCTTCGTCTTCTTGCTTTTCTTTTTCTTTCTTCTCTTCGTTTCTTCTTCTTTTACATTTTATCTCCATCATCCACGCTATCTTTTCTTTGCTTCCTATTATTATTTTTTCCCATTCTTCCCCTTCCTTTCTGCTTTTTTCATATTTTTCTACTATGTGCTTCCAATTTTCTTCCTCTTTCATACACATTCTGCATCTCTTATTTTCTTCTTTTTCCCAATACCTGCGTCCTCTCGTTTCATTACCTAACCTAAACCTTTCCCTTATTTGCAGGCCTTTTATTCTTCCCTCTCCTTGAATTTCCTTTAACCGATACCTTTTTATTTCTTCTTTCAGCTCTTTTCACTCGTTTATGTATCTTGATTTTTCTAGTTTTTCTTCTAGTTCTTTTTCATCTATTTTCTTTAGCTTATCTCTTATTTCTTCCCAAAACTCTTCCCTCATTTCATCTCCCTCTTCTCTCTCTCTGTATATTTTACTTTTTTTCAGCCTTTCCTCTCTCTCCTCTTTCTCACCCTTTTTATCTTTTTCATTTCTTTCCCTTTTCTTTAATTCTCTCCATGCTTCTTTTTTTATTGAGCCATCTCTTTCTTCTCTTATTTTGTTTTCATACTTCATTGCTCTTTCTAATGCTGTTTCTTCCTATTTCCCATCGTATTAGGTAACTTGGCGTGTTTCTATCTAATCCTAATACCCACTTTATGTATTTTAGTTATAGTCTCTCTATTTCCTCATATCTCTTCCATCCCCAGATTTCTACTCCATACATAATCACGCTTTTCGCCAGAGCATCGAACAGGTTCATCCTTAGCTCCCAGTTTTCTCTAAATAGCTTTTCTCCTAGCTCCCATAGTCTTCCGAGTCCCATATTTATTTTCCCTTCTATCTTCTTTATCTGCTTTTTATTTCCGTTATTTCTGCTTATCACATATCCCAAGTAGTTGTACTCTTTCACCATCTCTATCTTCTCACCTTCCCATTCGAATTCTTCTTCCTTTCCCCTTCCTCCTCCTCTCCTGCATTTCATCATCTTTCATTCCACTTTCACTCTTTGCCATCATCACTATATCATCTGCATATCCTAATGTCCATATTTTCTTCCTTCCTATCACTACCCCTCCTTCCTGCACCTGCTTGATCTTCACTTCCAGGTCGGCGAAGGCAAGATTAAATAGCGTGGTGCTCAAAGGGCACCCTTGCCTTACGCCTTTGTAAGTCTCAAACTCCCCAATTATTTCTCCTCCAACTTTTACGTTACTCCCTGTTTTCTTGTATATTTCTTCTATTCTTTTCCTAATTTTTCTATTTATCCCTTTCTCTTTCATTGTTTCCCATATTTTCTTCCTCTTTATTTTATCAAAAGCGGCCTTTATGTCTGCAAAGAATACGAACAGTTTTCCTCATTTTTTCCTTATTTCCTTCCCTATTATTGTTTTCAAAATATATATATTGTGTCCATTGTTCCTCTTTTCTTCCTCAATCCCATCTGCGTATCGCTTAGCGTTTCTTTAGCTTCTAGTTCTCTTTCCAGCTTTTTCCTCAGTATTTCCGCATATATTTTATATCCCGTATCCATCAGCGTTATTCCTCTATAGTTTCCTACTTCTTCTTTCCTCCCTTTCTTATATATTGGTACTATTATTGCCTTCCTCCATTCTTCCGGGTATCCTTCTCCGTTCCATATTCCGTTTAAGCATTTTGTCATATCTTTTAACAAGCCTTCCGTGCCTTCCATCCATGCTTCATTTGCTATACCATCTTTTCCTGTCACCTTTTTCTTTTTCATTCTTCTTATTACCTCTTCTACTTCTTTTACTGTGATTTCTTCACCTTCCTCTCCTTCGCTCTCTTTGGTTTCTTTTCCTTTGCTTTCTTCCTTTTCTTTCTCTCCCAGTTGTCCCTTGAGGTGCTGTAACCATTGCTCTTTTCTTAAATTTTCATCTAATCCAATTCTTTTCTTCCTATTGCCATTCACTTTATCTCAGAATTTTCTTCTCGTCTTATCTTTTCTTATTTCTTCTGCCACTCTTTTCCCCTCATCTTCTTTTGCTTTTCTTAATTCCTCTCTGTATTCTCTCTTTGCTTCTAAGTATTTGCCTCTGTCTCCTTCCCCTTTTCTTCCCTTATTTAACTCTGCCATCACGCTATCCCTTTTTGCCTTACATTCTTTTTTCCACCAGCTTTTTTTTGATCCTTTTTTTTTCCTTACCTTCTTTTTTACAACTGCGTTCTTCACTCTATTTTTTATATCGTTCCATTTTTCTGTTCCCTCTATTGCGTCTATCCATCTCTGATACTCCCTTATACCTTCTTCGCTCCAGTCGTCTATCATTCTTTCTTCCTCTTCTTTTCTTTCTTCCGCTATTTTGTCTCTCAATTCCACCTCTATTGGTAAGTGGTCCGACTTTACCCTCTTCTTTATTTGAACCCTTTTTATCACCTCATCACCTTCCTCGTTACCTACTATATAGTCTATCGTTGACATTTCTCTCGCTCCAATATACGTTATTTCTCCCTCTTCATCTCCTTCTTTTCTCCCATTCGTTATCACTAAGCCCATTTCTCCTAGACATTTTATCATTTCTTCTCCCTCTGCGTTTAACACTTTATCCTTGGCGTTATATCTTCTAGGTTTTCTTCTGCCTGCCATTCTCTTCCTTCGTTTCCTGTTCTTGCGTTGAAGTCTCCTCCTATAATTATTGTTTTTCCTCTGTTCTCCTCCATCTCTTCGCTTAGGTATTCATAGTTTTCTTTCTTCTCATAATGCATATACACCGATGCTATCATGTATTCCCTCCCTACGATCTTTATTTCTCCTACTATTACCTCACTTGTCCTTTCTTTCTTCCATTCAACCTTACTCATCCTTTTCCTCTCTCTTACCGCCACTATTCCTCCCCCTATTTCTCTCCCCCTTCTTCCTTCCCTTCTTGAGTTCCTCCACTCTATGCTGTACCCTTCCAGTTGCTTCTCCACACCTGTTCTTGCCCCTTGCCTCTTCATCCAGGTTTCCGTTAGCCCTATTATGTCGAATTCCCTAACATATTCCCAGTCTTCTTCCTCCATGCTCCTCACCCCCGCCACGTTCCAGAATAGTATTTTTACTGCCTTTTTCCCCTCTCTCTCTCCTTTCTCTCCTCTCTCTCTCTTTTATCCCTATTGTTTTCGAAACCCTTCCACCCCCTTTCCTACCATTTTTCCCTCTCTCTCGCTCCACCACCATTCTTCTTCCTCTAACTTCACCCCATTATGCCATATCTTTACCTCTTTACCTTTACTTTTTATTTCTTTCGCTTTCCTTCTTAATTCTTCTCTTATCCTTCTCTGCTTCCATGTCCAGTCCTGATCTATGTATATCTTTTTCTGTGCCAGATTCTTTTTCTTCTTCATAATTCCTTCTTTTTGTTCCCATGTAGCGCATCTAATTTGCCACATGTTTTTTCTTCTTTCTCTCCGATCATCCCTTTGCGCTGTTCCTCCTATTCTTCTCAGATCCACTATCTCTTCTTTCATTTCTAGTACCTCCCTTAACCAGACCACTGCCTCTCCCTTCTTTTCCCACCTTAACTCACCCTCTAAGTCTGTCACTATTATATTGTTTATCCTACTTTATACATACTACATACGCACATAGCGCGAAATCCGACGTTTGGATAAGGTATTGTGTTGAGTTTCGCGCTATGTGCGAATCCGGGGTCAAAAAGAGGGGTTTCCATTACAAAAAACACTTCGACCTTGAAATGACCTTCAAAATGAGGTTAAAGGTCAAAGGTTTTTGGTGCATTGGGTGGCCCACTCTATTCTGAACAAATTTTGTAGAGGTCATTTTTCGATATCTTAAAAATTAAAAAAACGCTTTTAGGCAGTTTTTCAAGCATTTGACCTTAAATCGACCTTCTCTAGGCCATGAAAAAAAATTTAAAAATACCGTTTTGGACGTAAAATTTCCCGCTCTTTCCGAATCCGGGGTCAAAAATGGGGGTTCCTATTTAAAAAAACAAAGTTGACCTTGAAATGACCTTGAACATGACCTCCAAGGTCAAATCCAAGGTCATAGAAACATGGCCCCCTCAAAGTTGAGTAACTTTTGTCTGAAACTTTTTTCGATAAAACTCACTCCAATCTAGATATCTGAGTGGATCACTTAAAATGGGCCACCCTGTATATATATATGAATAGTATATATATATATATATATATATATATATATATATATACTATTCATTTCCGTTATTCTTGCATATGGCGTAAATTTGAAGAAGGGTGAATTGACCTCATAATATGGTTGAAAACCTGCTCGATGCTTCGGTACTAGGCTTGCAATATAATGTTGATCGCACTGACGATATGTAGCTCCGTCGCCGAAAACGCTATTACTGTGTTTCAATTTTTATGTTAATGAGAAAGGTATCCTGATATAACGACGTATAAGAATCTTCTTAATGCAATGCGCTGATAAAAGTTTTACGTTTCAAGAATACTTAACCAATACGGTACACGATTCTCTGGAAAGAATTTAAATAAAAATTTGATGTTGCACAAAATGGTGCAAGACGATGAAAAATTTTGTGCACTTATTAATTACTAACGGTAATAATTGTCTGGTAGACTTAATAGCGATTTTCCTGTCGTCTATGGCCTCTCTCTCTATCTACGTGCGCTATCGTTAAGCCGAGGATCGATGTAATTGTGTTAGTACATTGCTAATGTCTAATTTATTTCATTTGAGATACGGATTAGCAGCAAAAATAAGTGAAGGATTCGCCTTGAACGTGCTGAACGATCACTTCACTGGGGTTTCTGTCTCCGTGCTTGAAAATATAGATAGAAAACAATATAGATCAGTCGACCTAGGACCTTTGAATGAGGATGGTATTAAATTTTAAACCCATCACTATCAATGACTTTATCTTGTCTGTGTCGCATTTTTCATCGCAAACGAGCGGGATGGATGGGATTCCCATTGGGGTAATGGTGAAAGGTCTTCCTGTTATAAGTGAATACATTGTCTCAATCTTCAACTCCTTATTTGCCAAAGGAGTCTTCCGGGGTGTCTGGAAGCAGGTACGACTGATAGTTCTAAAAAAGAGCAGCATTCCTCATCCATGACCAGATCATGGAATATTTAAACAAGCAAAAACTTCTGATTTCCCTGCAGGCTAATTTGAGGCGACATCGCAATACGTAAACGGCGCTCATTAAGCTGACTAACAATATACGCATAGCCATTGATAAAAAGCGAGTAACATTATTATTATTTGAGTTCAGCAAGGCCTTAATACGATACCTTCCAAGTTTCTCAGAAAAATTCTTGTCCTTAGGTTCTCTGGATAAATTCTTATGTGACTGAGATCCTACCTGCAAGATCTCACCCAAACGGTTATCTCTGGGGAATAGAGCTCAGATTGGCAGGAGAGCAATCCAGGTGTATCGCAGGGCTCGATACACCTGGAGTATCGAGCCCTGCGATACTCGATATGAGTGTATGCACAACATGTACACACTTGCAGCTTGGCACGGCGCACAGACATTCGTAAAAGCTCGACGATAGAACATCGGTTGTGCCGTGATACTTCGTTACATATTAATGTAAATATCAAACAACCACCGCCACTATCAATATCGACACACAAGTACAAATCAAATATATTTTGCTAATCCATTATTCTCTTCACAAATTATATCAAGTCATTACAAACAATAGCATAACTTGGATTTTTCTTAATAAGTATATCTTTTTGAACACTTTCAAAATCAAATGAATAAATAAAAAAATTGATTCAATGTATAAGGCTTTTGAACAACTGCTGCATACATGTGCGACTCGATAATTTTGCATGAATGTGTTTTTTGTCTCACGAATAATGAAAATATATGAGGCTATTGATTAAACAAGTTCGCATCATTCTTTAACACGTTTAAATCATTTAACGATATTTAACGTAGTTATTTTTTTAGCATGCTGATGTGATAAAGACACTTCAATATTCCTAATAATAGATTTGTTAACACAATATCTTTATCTGGTCTTTCCTCCAATAATATAGCAGTACGCGACTTTATTTGAATAACTTAAACTTTATTAAACATATTTTAATAACTTGATTGGATTTTACTGATATTTAATGCCTTTTTCTACCACCAAACATACTTTAAAGATCTCTTCACAGCCTTTAATGTATTTGGCAGTAATTTTCTTATTATATTGAATGTTTTGTTGATATCTCCTTGTCAAGATTTGAATTCTTTGCAGACAGTATACTCACATTCTTTTTCTGATTTAGAAGCACGAGTTTTCCGATTAGATTTGTAAAAATAGTAATTCAGCATAATAAGTGAAGAACGTAAACTTTTATTTCCACTTGCTTCCGTAATCTTTAATCTATAAGCATTACAAATCACATAAATTACGAGTCACATGTATTGAAGTCAGAAAACAACTGTTTTAATTCACTTTTATTCACTTCTAATTTTATCATTTGTTTTATGGTACAATAAATCCATGCACAGTTATGGATTTTGCGAGAGGGGACAGCCACCGTGCGTCTGGGCTAAGCTCTGCTAATTTTTTTACTGGTTCAATCCCGGTAAAGAAAGCCGGCGCTGACTTCACGGGCCGACGTTCGCTCTGGTTGGGAGAGGATCAAATGAGTAAATTTATCGACGATAAAGTAATAATCATGGTGATCTCATTTATTGACGCCTTTCACATACACATCCGTTACAATAGTTTACTTCACTATGGCGAGTGCGCGCGCTCAGACCTTTCCGCGAACGAAGTTTGCGGGATCACGCGAATGCATCGCTCAGCATGCGCGCAACAGTTCGCTCAGAATCCGCAGATCTGCAATCGAGCGAGAGCTGGCGCGAGAGAGATAAGATTAGGGTTGTACCCACCAGGCACCGACAATCCGTCGACGGAGAGACGACGCCGGCGGAAACGTAGTCCGGCTGGGAATGGCGCTCTGGTGATGATGAGCACTGCTGCAGGAAGGGCCGCAGTACGGCCTTTGCCTCTGTGACGCGGAATGGTCGCTGCTCCTGGTTTAGCTACAGACAATTCCTTTCCGTTGGCAGTCGTAATAGCGGGTCACTCGCTATACCAGCTGGCTCGTAGGAATCGTAGTTCGATCCTCTTTATACTCAAGACGGCCCTAATTGCTTAAGAGCTCACGCCTCACTGGTTTTTCTTCGCACCTTTTTCTCAGCCACGCGCCGCCGCGCTCTTACCTCTTCCGCAGCCAAAAATCGGCCGATATCGCTCTCCCTCTCTCGCTCTTCTCGCTCTCGCTCGTACTCACGGTAACACCTCGCCGACTGTTGCGCTCCTCTCTCCCGGTCCTGCAGAGACACAAGCATGTAACCGTTGTATGGCACACGCTCGGTCGCTGCGCTCATACGAGGAGAGTGCCGTGCACAGGGCCAGCGTACTCGCTGTTGCCTGTTACAATTTTCTCAAGTTGAGTTTAAGTTTACATACTTGATAACTAATGCTCATATATCATTCGAATGGTTTTCTGTAAGAAGCTGAAGAAACTGAATTCAGTTGCACAAGATTCAAATTACTACTAAATTGCAAGTAACACAACGTACTATTTAAAACCACGTAAATTAAAAATATATTTGTAGATACCATCGATGTCAGTATTTATATTGTGCGAATTGTATGAATCTATGCAAAAGTAAACGTAAATCTGTATTTGACATTATTTTTATTATTCAAGCTGAATCGATCTAGCATATAAGGTATAAATATTCTTCACTTTTATTGTATTTTTACTAATATACTTAGTTTTAATTGACCATACAACAGTTTTTTTAAATGAATTATTTTATATTTTTTGAATTTATTTTTTCGAAGTCAGCCATTTAAATTAAATTTTAAATTTATAGGGGTTATTCTTGGCTATTTCGATTGACTTATAACCCTTAGGTTACGGATTTTTCTTTCATTTGGCACAATTGTTGTACACATGAAAGTGAGATTTTTCCCAAATTTTGATGTCGGTTGTAACAGGCTACCGTTTAGTCGCAAATCCCAGGCAATTATAATTACCGTAACGGCCAACCGGTGTTCTGCTAACTGTGTGCTTCGAGCACGCTAACTCACCTTACGCCGGTGTGCGCATGCGCCGAGTCCTCGTAGCAATCCAACTTCGATGTTCGAACTATCCGCTAGAGGCGCTGGTGCGCTCCCTTACCAGCGCTCCGTCGGCCGCAGCAGACAACTCGATTAACGAACAGCTCTGTCTATTGTATTCGCGACCTATGTTGAATTCTCGGCGTGTTCGAATCAAAACGTAAATATAAACACCGACACCGGGCAAGGTGAGACGAAATAATAAGATCGTCTCTTATTATTAGTTAACCACTTTATTAGACTAGGTAAATCCTATACACGGGATGATTTGCCGAGAGTCTTGGACGCACGCCGTATATACAAAATAAATCTAACGGGGAGAGAGAGAGTTAATTTCGCGGACGTCGCGGACTAATCGCACGCACGATACCTACAAAACTCACCGCGCACGCTGCGCGGGATCGCACGCAAAATAAATTCAAAAGTGCAGCGCACTTACCGCAGATATGATGAGGTTGGCCACCGTATCCGCTTACGCGAGCAATGAGCTGCTTCTGCAACCGGCTTTCGTTGCTGTTGTTAAGCTGCGCAGTGGATGCTGCTGCAAAGGTGTTACTGTAGTCTTTGTTGCTACGCACGAGGTGCAAGGCTCACACTCACTCACACACTCGGCACAGAATATCTCCAAAATAGCTCCTGTAATCTGCTATGAAATAATTGGTGAAGGACACGACGTAGCAAGTCTGACGAACACTGCTATACTGACTCGCTAGCTCTCCCCTCTCGGTCGTTGCCCCTAACGCGCCCTCTCTCTCTCTCTAACCTAAGCCGATCACGGCTATTACGCTTAGCCACGCTTGACGGTCCGCGCGAGGCATAACGATTTTCGACAATCGTTGCACGGTACATTAATTGTATCAAAAGTTATTAACAGTTAAAGAAAAATGATAAAAAATTTTCAAACGGCTATATTTTAAAAGCTAATGAAGATATCGAAGTCGGATTTTTTCAAAATACTTATAATGCCTTAAAATATCGAAATAATTACAACAATGAACAATAAAAAATTTTTTTCGAAAGTTATTAACTTTTTGCTTAAACAATTGCTAATATCTCAAAAAGTATTTTTTTTTTCTTAATTCTTACTCCTACCTATTCCTGAGGATTTTTGCTATCGAAATCAATTATAAAATTCAAGGGCCCGACATATCGGAAGGCGTAGCTCTAATCAAAAGAAGATGTCTCGGTGTACGTCGCAACGGCAGCGGGACGTCTTCGTGGTTTTACGCTGAGGCGTATTCTTTTAATTAGGGCTACACCTTCCGATATGTCGGGACCTTGAATTTTATGATTGATTTTGATAGAAAAATCCTCAGGAATACGTACTCGTAGGAGCAAGAATTTTTCAAAAAAAATATAATTTTTGAGAAATTAGCAATTGTTTAAACAAAAAGTTAATAACTTTTGAAAAAAATTTTTTATTGTTTATTGTTGTAATTATTTTGAAATTATAAGGCATTATAAGTATGTTGAAAAAAATCTGACTTCGATATTTTTGTTAGTTTTTAAAATATAGCCGTTTGAAATTTTTTTATCATTTTTCTTTAATTGTTAATAACTTTTGATATAATTAATGTATCGACATCAAAATTTGGGAAAAATCTCAGTTTCATGTGTACAACAATTGTGCCAAATTAAAAAAAAATTCGTATCCTAAGGGTTATAAGTCAATCGAAATAGCCAAAAATAACCCATATCTAAATGATCGTTATGTATCTTGAAGTCATTCCCAAAAGAAATTTTGAGTGACATTCAAGTTTTATTTACATTCTTTACAGAGCACCGTGAGTAGTTACACTTACATGTTATGATATCAAAACATTCATCACACTTTGTTAAACTTATTATTATATATTAATCACATTTTAATGATGTTGTGACGTCGAGGTACGCTTGGAGTAAGCGTAAACTCAGGGTTGCTCTGATTTGGCTATCGTGTAACACATAAGCCGGGACGAGCAATATTGTTGCGTTGAGAAAACTGTATGCTAGCGCGGAATGTAATAACCAAATGTTATTACGAATACACCAGACTCACACTTAATGTGTTCTTAAGGGACTTTGATGAAAATTCACCAGACTCACGCTTAATGAATTTCCAAAAAAAAAACGGATTGTTTAAAGAAAGAAAAGGATAGCCAGATATAAGGTTTTACTTACTTTTATTTTATTTAATTATTTGTTATTATGGCTGTGCTCTCTCTGCTTTTTGACCTCTTTCTCTCTCTTGCTCTCTATTCTGGATGTAGTTGGGTGACTTCTTGATTGAATTTTGGCTGACTTCTTCGAAATTTTCTTCTCTGATGCTTCCTCCAGCACTGACTCACTGGTAGTCACTTCTTATTAGACACTTCCTGGTACTCACTCCACTACTCTGCTCCAGTCTTGTATAGAACTTTTTATAAGCAGTGGGTGGTTGGGTGGAAATCCTTCCACCCAACCACCTGTGGTTGAAATCCACCTGTGGTGGAAATCTTTCCTCAAGCCCATGAAGCGATAACGGCCAAATTTTGTATTGGTGGGAAATTTTCTAATCATATCTAGGATTTCTTTATTGGTCTGTGGGCGTGAATTTTCAGAGAGAGAGAAAGGGCGGTCCCTTTTTAACTTGGGCCCTTTTCTCCAGAGATGGCTACCGGAGTGCCACTTTTAAGAGCAAGAGTAACGCTATAGTTTATAATTACTTCTACAAAATCGTATTAAACTTAGTTAATTTTAACGATACATAGTGATTATTACAATAACTCAATTATTAGAAAAATCCAAAACTTCTATGATTTATTATAAAATATATTATTGTTCTAATATAAAATTATTTATCGGTTATTTGGTGACTAAAAAGATGCGCATTATAATAACTTATAAAATTCATGAAAATCTATTTAATATAACGGATATATAACTCGATGGGAAAAAAAAAGATATTGCTTTTTATGAGCCCCTTCCATTATCAGCGCGATAACGCTTCACGATGTATACGCGATGTAAGGCCGAGTACGCAGGCTCGGGCCACTATCAAAGTTTAAACATTTTATTTCGAACGCGTTTTCATTGTGGGAAATCAGGAAGGTTCCCACTCCGTTCATCATATTTAATAATTGAATTAATCGAAAAAAAACTAAGTTACGGCTAGCCGTCACAATGTAAATAATCATCCTTATCAAAGATGCAATGCAACGATTGCCGAAAATCGTTATGCCTCGCGCGGACCGTCAAGCTTGGTTAAGCGTAATAGCCGTGATCGGCTTAGGTTAGAGAGAGAGAGAGAGGGTGCGCGTTAGGGGCAACGACCGGGAGGGAAGAGCTAGCGAGTCAGTATGACCGTGTTCATCAATCTGGCGACATCGTATTTTTTTCTCTTACGAAGTGACAGCGTTGTACAGCCGTGCCGAGTGACATACAGAGGTAATAAATAGATAATCTGTGCTGTGAGTGGTGAGACGAGTGCGCGCACTGTATAACGTGTGCAGCATCAGCAGCTGCAACTACAACGTCAGCAGCATCCACTGCGCAGCTTAAAAACAGCAACGAAAGCCGGTTGCAGAGGCAGCTCGTTGCTCGCGTAAGCGGATACGGTTGGCCACCGTATCCTCATCAGATCTGCGGTAAGTGCGCTGCACTTTTGAATTTGTTCTGCGTGCGATCCCGCGCAGCGTGCGCGGTGAGTTTTGTAGGTATCGTGCGTGCGACTAGTCCGCGACGTCCGCGAAATTTACTCTCTCTCTCCCCGTTCGATTTATTTTTTAGATACGGCGTGCGTTCAGACTCTCGGCAAATCATCCTTTGTATAGGATTTACCTCGTCCAATAAAGTGGTTAACTAATAATAAGAGACGATCTTATTATTTCGTCTCACCTTGTCCGGTGTCGGTGTTTATGTTTACATTTGGATTCGAACGCGCCGATAACCCAACAAAGATCGCGAATACTATAGAAAGAGCTGTTCGTCAATCGAGTTGTCTGCAGCGGCCGGCGGAGCGCTGGTAAGCAAGCGCACCAGCGCCTCTAGCGGATAGTTCGACCATCGAAGTTGGATTGCTGCGAGGACTCGTCGCATGCGCACACCGGCGTAAGGTGAGTCAGTGTGCTCGAAGCACACAGCTAACAAAGCACCGGTTGGCCGTAGCGATAATTATAATTGCCTGGGATTTGCGACTAAACGGTAGCCTGTTACAGCAAATACACAATGATTAACAAATACAACAATCATTGAGAAACGGAATACTAAACAATTATTTACCTAATCATAGCATCTGAATGTTAAAATCTTTTTGTTAGTTTTTTTCTGATATGAATAGATTCTTTATATGCACATTTCAGTTTTATAGTGTCTAATTATTCGTTCATTTTATTTTTTGTGTTATAAATATGTATCATTTCAAAAAACAATCGCATATTTTTATTTAGTTCAATATCGACAATTTTAAAAGAATCAAACCAAATATTATGTTTACATATATTCACATTATACCAATCACAAATAATGTCTCTTTTGAGTATTACCATTGAAAAACTAATAGAGTTATTAATTTCATTTTCCATAATGAATTGCAAATTTTTATCAAAAATATTAAACGCGTTAAACAGTTATTTATATATATAAATTTTTTTTTCCCTTTAGAGTGGGTTTCGACTCGTGGAAGGGAGTGGATGTCTCTTGGCTGTGAGTGCGAGTTTTGGTGAAAAAGTTAGAGAGGAAAAGTGTTTCAGGAGAGAGATAGAGATGAAAAGAGGGTGGAGGCGGAAGAGAAGTGAAGTAGAGAGAGAGAGAGAGAGGTTTGGAGAAGAGCAGGAAAAAAGCAGACAGAGAGGAATTAAGAAAAAAGAAAAGTTGATGTTAAGACAGAAAATCAGAAAGCGGGAAAGGCAGGTAGAGAGGAGGGGCGGTAAAAAGTAAAGGCGGAGATAGAATATGTAAGACAGGAAATAAAGGTGGGATCTCGAGCAGAATTAGAGAGATGAATTTGAGGCGTACAGGTTAATAATGGCAAGATTTGTGACAACAGAAAAATTAAGAGATAAGGATGGAAGGATGGATAAGAAATGCCCAGAGGAGGAAAAAAAGAAAAGAGTTATGGCGGTGAGGGGGAGAGAGAGCGGAAACGGGCTAAGGGACAATATTAGATGAGAAATGAAAGAGGAAAAAAGATGCAAGAATGAAAGTGAGAGGAGCGTGATGGAAGGGGAGAGGGGAGAGGGATTGGACAACACGATAAGAGAGAAGTGGGAAAATGTAGTGGTGCAGAAGATATAATAGAAAAGATACAGGCAGATAAAAGGGATTTAAGAGAGGCATAGGAAGAAGAAAGGAGAGAATGGACAGAAATGATTAAAGAAATGATGGAAAAAATAGAAAAAATGAAGGCAGAGGAGAAAAAAAGAGAAGAAAGATAGGAGAAAGAAATAGGAAAAGTTGGAAGAGAACAAGAGAGAGAGAGAGAGAGAGAGACGAAAGGAAAACAGAAATGAAAGAAGAATGGGAAAAAACAGACTTAGAGAAAAGAAACTGCAGGAAAAATGGGGAGAGAGGATGAACTAGTTGGAAGAAGAGTGCGTGAAACTAAAAGAAAGTATAGAAGGAGGAAACGAGAAGCAAAGAGGAACGGTAGTAGATAATAAGGAAAAAAAATATATGATAGAAAAAATGGATAGAGAAAGTAGGATAAACAATATAATAGTGATAGTCTTAGAGGGTGGGGTAAGATGAGAAAAGAAGGAAGAGAAGAGGACTGGTTAAGGGAGGAACTAGAAATAAAAGGGGAGATAGTGAATCTGAGAAGAATAGAAGGGACAGCGGGGAGGGATGATCGGAGAGAAAGAGGAAAAAAGATGTGGCAAATTAGATGCGCTTCATGGGAACAAAAGGACGGAATTATGGAGAGGAAAAAGAAGCTGGGACAGAAGAAGATCTATATAAATCAGGATTGCATGTGGAAGCATAGAAAGAGAAGAGAGAAAGTAAGAAGGAAAGCGAAAGAAATAAAAAGTAAAGGTAAAGAGGTAAAGATGTGGCATAACGGGGTGAAGTTAAAGGAAGAAGAATGGTGGTGGAGGGAGAAAGAGAGAAAAATTGTAGGAAAATGGGCAGAAGGGTTTCAAAAACAATAGGGAAAAAAGAGAGAGAGATAGAGTGACGGAGAGAGAGGGAAGAAAGGCAGTTAAGATACTATTCTGGAACGTGGTGGGGATTAGGAGCATGGAGGAAAACGACTGGGAATATGTTAGAGAATTCGATATAATAGGGCTAACGGAAACTTGGGTGAAGAGGCAAGAAGCAAAAAGTCGGGTGGAGAAGCAACTGAAAGGATATAACATAGAGTGGAGAGACTAAAGAAGGAAAGGAAGAAGGAGGGAGATATAGGGGGAGGAATAATGGCGGTAAGAGAGAAGAAAGGGATGAGTAAGGTTGAATGAAAGAAAGAAAGGACAAGTGAGGTAATAGCAAGAGAAATAAAGATCGGAAGGAGGAAATACATGATAGCAACAGTGTATATGCAACATGAGAAAAAGGAAAATTACGAGGATCGTCTGAAAATTCCGTGCAAAAATAAAAACTGCTTGATTTTTTTTAATAAATCTTTTTTATTTTTCAACATAGTCTCCTTTTAGGCTTATACACTTATCCAACAGCTGCTCTAGTTTGTTAATCCCTTCCAAATAATAGGATTCCTCCAAGTCTGTAAAATAGGCATTCGTTTCTGCAATCACCTCCTCCTTTGAATAAAATCTTTTCCCCGCCAGTCATTTTTTCATATCAGGGAACAAATAGTAGTCCAACGGAGCTAAGTCTGGAGAATAGGGGGATGTGAAACAAGTTGGAACCTTATCTCCATCAGTTTTGCGGCCATAACTGCTGAGGCGTGAGCTGGCGCATTGTCGTGGTGGAAGAGGACTTTTTTGTGGGCCAATCGTGGATGTTTCTCTAGCCACTCGGTTTTCAAGCGATCCAATAACTATGAATAATATTCGCCTGTAATGGTTTTACCCTTTTCCAGATAGTCGATGAAGATTATTCCTTGCTAATCCCAAAAGACAGTCGCCATAACCTTCCCGGCCGAAAAAATTGTCTCCGCCTTTTTTGGAGCAGATTCCCCCTTGGTGACCCATTGTTTAGACTGTTCTTTGGTCTCAGGAGTGTAGTGATGTATCCATGTTTCATCTACAGTGATGAAACGACGTTTAAAGTCTTGCGGATTTTGCTGGAACAGCTGCAAACCATTCTTGCAACACTTCACACGATCTAGTTTTTGGTCAATCGTGAGCAATCGCGGCACTCATCTAGCGGATAGCTTTTTCATGTCCAAATGTTGGTGCAAAATATTATGTACCCATTCGCTCGAGATACCTACAGTACTAGCAATCTCACGCACCTTCAATCTTCTGTCAGCCATCACCATATCATGGATTTTATCAATGATTTCTGAAGTGGTAACCTCAACAGAGCGTCCAGAACGTACAGCGTCTTTTCTGCTCATATGGCCATATGGTTTATAAGTGGTTTCAAAATTTTGAAACCATTTATAAACCATTCTAATCGAAGGCGAACAATCACCATAATGTTTCTCAAGCTTCTGTTTAATCTCCTGAGGCGTTTTGCCTTTGAAAAAGTAATGTTTAATCAATACACGAAATAATTTTTCGTCCATTTTTTTATAACCACTCGATTTCTTTGATTGAAACGAATGTAAAACGCAAAGTAATTGGCCTATCTGGCTGAAACTTGGTGTGTGCTCTTCCAAGATATGCCACTAACTAAAAATAACCTTGATACGCACTAGTAGCGCCATCTCTCTGACTTTGCAAGGACTTTTCAAACGACCCTCGTATGAATACCTAAGCGAAGAGATAGAGGAGAACAGAGGAAAAACAATAATTATAGGAGGTGATTTAAACGAAAGAACAGGAAATGAAGGGAGAGAATGGGAGACAGAAGAAAACCTACAAGAAATAAAGATCAAGGATAAAGTGTTAAACGCAGAGGGAGAAGAAACGATAAAATGGTTAGGAGAAATGGGTTTAGTGATAACGAATGGGAGAAAAGGAGATGAAGAGGGAAAACTAATATATATAGGAGCGAGAGGAATGTCAACGATAGATTATGTAGTAGGTAACGAGGAAGGTGATGAGGCAATAAAAAGGATTTAAATAAAAGAGAGGGTAAAGTCGGACCACTTACCACTAGAAGTGGAATTGGGAGATAAAATAGAAGAAGAAAGAAAAGAAGTGGAAGAAAGAATGATAGACGTCTGGAGCGAAGAAGGTACAAGAGAGTATCAGAGATGGATAGACGCAATAGAGGGAACAGAAAAATGGAAAGAGATAAAAAATAGAGTGAGAAACACAATCGTAAAAAAGGAGATAAGGGAAAAAAAAGATCTAAAAAAAGCTGGTGGAGAGAAGAATGTAGGATAAAAAATGCTAGGGTGATGGCAGAGTTAAATAAGATAAGAAAAGGGAAAGGAGACAGAGGCAAATACCTAGAAGCAAAGAGAGAATACAGAGAGGACATAAGAAAAGCGAAAGAAACTGAGGGGAAAAGAGTGGCAGAAGAAATAAGAAAAGAAAGACGAGAAGAAAATTCTGGAATAAAGTGAATTGCAATAGGAAGAAAAGAATTGGATTAGATGAAAATATTAGAAAAGAGCAATGGTTAAAGCACCTCAAGGGACAACTGGGAGAGAAAGAAAAGGAAGAAAGCAAAGGAACAGAAACCAAAGAGAGCGAAGGAGAGGAAGGTGAAGAAATCACAGTAAAAGAAGTAGAAGAGGTAATAAGAAGAATGAAAAAGAAAAAGAAGCATGGATGGAAGGCACGGAAGGCTTGTTAAAGGATATGACAAAATGCTTAAACGGAATATGGAACGGAGAAGGATACCCGGAAGAATGGAGGAAGGGAATAATAGTAACAATATATAAGAAAGGGAGAAAAGAAGAAGTAAAAAACTACAGAAGAATAACGCTGATGGAAGAAAGGAAGAAAATATGGACATTAGGATATGCAGATGATATAGTGATGATGGCAAAGAGTGAAAGTGGAATGAAAGCGATGCTGAAAAAATTAAAAAGATACCTAGAAGAAAGGGGATTGAGGTTAAATGTAGGAAAATCAAAGATGATGAAATGCAAGAGAGAAGGAGGAAGGGGCAAGGAAGAAGAATTCGAATGGGAAGGTGAAAAGATACAGATGGTTAAAGAGTACAACTACTTGGGATATGTGGTAAACAGAAATAATGCAAATAAAAAGTAGAAGAAAGAAGGTAGAAGGGAAAATAAATATGGGACTCGGAAGACCATGGGGGCTGGGAGAAAAGCTATTTAGAGAAAATTGGGAGCTAAGGATGAAGCGGTTCGACGCTCTGGCGAAAAGCGTGATTATGTATGGAGCAGAAATCTGAGGATGGAAGAGATATGAATAAATAGAGAGATTACAACTAAAATACATAAAGTGGGTATTGGGATTAGATACAAACACGCCAAGTTACTGAATACGATGGGAAATAGGAAGACAAGAAATTAAAGAAACAGCGTTAGTAAGAGCAATGAGGTATGAAAACAAAATAAGAGAAGATGGCTCAATTAAAAAAGAAGCTGGAGAGATCTAAAGAAAAGGGAAAGGAATGAAAAAGATAAAAAGGGTAAGAAGAAGGAGAGAAAGTAAAGGCTAGAAAAAAGTAAAATATACAGAGGGAAGAAGCAGACGAAATGAGAGAAGAGTTTTGGGAAGAAATAAGAGAAGAGTTAAAGAAAAAAGAAGAAAAAGAACTAGAAGAAAAGCTAGAAAAGTTAAAATACATAAATGAGTGGAAAGAACTGAAAGAAGAAATGAAAAAGTATAGATTAAAGGAAATTCAAGGAGAGGGAAGAATAAAAGTCCTACAAATAAGGGGAAGGTTTAGTTTAGGTAATGAAACGAGAGGAAGCAGGTATTGGGAAAAAGAAGAAAATAAGATATGCAGAATGTGTATGAAAGAAGAAGAAAATTGGAAGCACATAGTAGAAAAATATGAAAAAAGCAGAAAGGAAGGGGAAGAATAGGAAAAAATAATAATAGGAAGCAAAGAAAAGATAGCGTGGATGATGGAGATAAAATGGAAAAGAAGAAGAAACGTAGAGAAGAAGGAATAAGAAAAACAAGAAGATGAAATTACAAGACCCTAAGGACAGACGGGAACAGACGACAGAGACACAAGACTCGCAGATACATCTACATACGCACACATACACATAAAACACGCACACACACGCAAACATACACATGCACATACACACACACATAAAACACACGTACCAGCAACTACACAAGTGAGAGGAAGCAGGTATTGGATAATCGAGTAAAAATGGAAAAAAAGAAGAATCGAAAAAGAGAAAGAAAAAGGAAAACAAAAAGACAAAATTATAAGACACTGAAGAAAATAAGTGAGGCTGAGGAAATGAAAGGCAGAGGGAGCAATAGAAAATGAGAAAAAGGTGTTAAAGCCCTATTAAGGAGAAAGACAGGTAAGATTATTGGCAAGAAAGAGAGCTAAAGCAAAAGAAAGGCAAAGGTGAAAAGGCAAAAGAAAGTAGCAAAGGGAAAAGTCGAATAGAAAATAAGCAAGAAAGAGAAAAACAGAAGAGTGGAAAAGACAGATCTCGGAGAGAGAGAGGAAGAGAAGATTAAGCAACTGAAAAATGGGAAGAAAAGCTGAACAGACAGGCGCAGAAGACAGAAACACAAGATTTGCAGACACACCTACATACGCAAACATATACGATGGGGGGGGGGGGGTCAATAAATCTTTACAAAATTCAAGAGATGGCGCTCGTCACGCTTAAATTATGATGTTTTTGGCAAGCAATACTACTAACTAGATATCTAAAATATAGTCCATCTTAGAGTATAAATACATTTATCCTCTGTGATATGTGAACTGAATCGTATCTCAAAGCAATAATGACTATATTTTTATTCTGAAGATCTATATATAAACCCTTTAATACTAAATTAATAAGTTAGAGGGTGCTACAGTCGGTTCACCATCACTCTTTCGTTTTTGCTATCCCTTCTATATACTGCCTACAGAGATAATAGTGTTGCTAGCAGCGCTCTCACTTTGCTAGCAGCGCCCTCACTTAACCTTTATAAGCCGCTTCTGCCTAGCAAAAGAGCGCAGTCTCTCGAAACAGCCTGCGAGCTAAGCTTGCCTTACCTTACTCCATTTGTAAGTAGTTCCTCACTAGTTAGTTGAATCCTTATTGATTTTTTAAACAAATCAATATTAATCACCAACTGAGAATGACTTAAAGCTGTTCACTACCTTTTCTGTCCTTTCATCATAATAATCATTTATACAACTATAGACAAGTGCTCTACAAGACAATAAAAACTAGATAACTAACAACATAACTTCTATCCCCTATTTTAAAGAAACAATTAAAAATTTGTGGAAAGCTTATCATCATTCGGACGATTTAGATATAGACGATTGTATTAGATGGAGAAATCTAGCAATTAATGCTATACTCGATATTCAGTAATTTCAATTACTCAATTTATAAAACGACCTGATTTAAATAGAGCGATTCGACAAAAATATCAAACTCATGCTTGTCACTTAAATTCTATTGCAGTCAATTTAAGTAAAACTATAAAAGTTGGTGAAAGTATACATCCATTAACAGCTATTCAGGATAAAATTCCAGGAGATGGAGTTGTTTGCAGGCCAATTCATTCAGCTTTTGAAAATCGAATTAGTACAGTCTGTATAGTTGATCAACATAATTTAGATATAAAAACATTTTTAGTTGCCGCAAATCAACTTGTACAAATAAAAATACATTAATTTCTTGTTATCCATAATAACTCGAAAATAAATACAGAAATGGCAGCACAATTTATCATAAAGAAAAATCAAGAAGAAGATATTCAAATCAAGTATTTCAATATAGAAAATGTTTGCATTTATAAGACTACTGATCTTGATAGATGGTTTCAAAAGAACGTTAAAGATATTACACGAGGAGGCATCAATAAGTCTTTACAAAATCCAAGAGATCGCGTTCGTCATGCTTAAATTATGATATTTTTGGCAAGCACTACTACTATATAGATATCGTACGAAGTTTGAGCTCGATTCATTAAGTCGTTTTTTTGTGAGCGTTGGTTGAACAAAAAGTTATTGGTTTATTTGAAAAATGGAAAAAACAGAATTTCGAGCGGTGATAAAACATTTTCATTTGAAAGGACTTACACCAAAAGAAATCACAGTTGAGTTGAACGCCGTTCATGGCAAGTCTGCCCCTGTGTTTAAGAATGTTTATTACTGGGAAATGAATTTAAACGCGGCCGTACAACAACAAAAGATAAACCTCGTTCAGGGCGCCTCGTAGAAGTGAGTACGCCCGAAATGGTCAACAAAATCCACGATATGGTGTTAAGTGATAGAAGGTTAAAATTGCGAGAATTAGTTGAGGCCACAGGGGTATCAAAGAGTACAATCATTTAAATTTTGCATGAAAAATTGGGGATGAAAACAATATCAGCAAGATGGGTGCCGCGTTTGCTCACTGTTGAAAAGAAACGAACACGCGTGGTCACCTCTGAGGCTCTTTTGGCACGCATACGTCGTCATCCGAAAGACTTTTATCGTCGACTCGTAACTGTACACGAAACATGAGTACACCACCTGAAATCAACGAAAAGTCCAAACAATGGATTACCGCAGGAGAACCAGCCCCAAAGAAGTCAAAGACGGTAAAGTCAGCTGGCAAGATTATGGCCACGGTTTTCTGGGATGCGTATGGAATCATCTACATCGACTACTTGGTTAAGAGCGAGACGATTACTGGACGATATTATGCGTTATTATTAGATTAGCTGAAAGAAAAAATCAGAGAAAAACGTCCTCACTTCAACGAAAAAAAATACCTCTTTCTTCAAGACAATGCTCGAGTTCACACGTGTGCACTTTCGATGGCAAAAATTAACGATTGAAAGTTCGAATTAATTGACCATCCACCATATTATGATCATAGCCTGATTTGGCTCCCAGTGACTTTTTCTTATTTCCTAACCTCAAAAAATGGCGTGCCGGCCAACGATTCACGTCGAATGAAGAAGTCATCGCCGAAACAAATTCCTATTTTGAGGGTTTTCAGAAATCATATTTTTCTGATTGCTTAAAAAACTGGAAGGCCATTTAATAAAATGTATCGACCTTCAAGGAGATTATGTTGAAAAATAAAAAAAAAAATACATACGCAAAACTTTTTTTTCCTTCTTTTCGTAACGACTTATTAACCCCCCTCGTACATAAAATACGCACACACACGCACATACACATACAAAACACATACATTAGCAACTACACAAACTGGACACGAGACACAAATAGTGAAGTAGGAAATGTAAACCAAAATGTAACATAAGGTGTGAATAAAATATATATACTATTATTTTTTTAACTATAAAGCGATCATCTACGTAGCGTTTGTAAAATAGAATTATTCTTTTTTTAATTTCCAAACAAAATAATTTTAAATATTCTAAGGCTAATTCACCAAATAATAAGCTCGAATAACCTCCCATAGAAGCTTCCAAAATTTGTTTTGGGAGGATTCGGATAGTTTGATAAAGAAAATCATCTAGGATAGCATATCTCCCCTTCTAATTCCAACTCCAATATCCTGATACTGCTAATTGACCTACCCGCATCTTGTCCTTCATTTTTCTTAGGTTCAACAAATGGCTTGTTGGCTTTTTGGCTATTCGCGACTTGTGCGCTGTGCCAGGCTCTCGCGGATCGGTACGGCTGAGTTAGTGGTTAAGTTTTCTTTTTATTATTGTGTATCGCGTCGGTAATGAAATGGCAAGGCCCTCACGTACCGGCTATCTCATTTAGTTGATAAGAAGTTATTGTGTATTAGGTTAAGATTTGATAAATTGTTTTGATCGCCATCGCTCGAGGTGGCGATTTTATAATAAATATAATTCGTTGGTAAAAAGGGAGAGTAGTTATTGCGATCGCCTTTCCTCTTCTACCTTGCTGGGAGCGATATGCCGCCTCCCTTACCTCCTCCTTAAATAATTAAGTGATAGCGGGAAAGAATTGCCGGCCAAGGACGGCCAATGCTATTACAGGATACAACTGAAAGCATAAGGATTCTGTTCCATATGCACGGGTAACATCTGTGCTTTTACCAGTTCTTATTGAAACAAACTCTGATCACATCGTGGAAATTGATAAGTCAGAATAAGAAATGGTGACTAATAAAGTTATCCCAGATAAAACATTCGAACTTGAAGAAAGAGAACATTTTAGCACAGAAGCATTAGATATTGAGAATAATATATCGGAAGCAGAAACGTTTTATCAAAAAGAATTAAGTGATCTTTGCAGAGACTTGGGAGATAAAAATTGATCTATTGATCCAGAGAACATTCATTCAGAAAATATTTTATGAAATAGATAATCTAGTCTACTGTTATAAGACGTATTGAAGGATTAGTGCAAGAATACGGTATAGAATACACAGCAAGTGAATGACGATTGTTTATAGTTTCTCCAAAAAGAAGTTTAAAAGTTATCTTATTACATAATAGAAATGTTTATGCCTCTTTATTGTCGCTCATTCTATTGTATTCTATGGAGATTACTATACTTTTGAGTTGCTACTGCAAAAATTCGAGTACGATCATAACCTGTGAGAACTTTGTGGGGACTTCAAAATATTTACGATATTACTGCGACAGCAAACTGGAAACTGGACAGCAAACTCTTCTTATTCTTGCTTTGTTTGTGAATGGAATAGTCAGACTCGAGATGAGTATTATGTGAGAAAAGACTGGCCGTTGAGACATGAAGTTATTCCAAGGGGAAAAACATGATAGATCCAAGTTTGATATCAACCAATAAGGTCCTACTTCTACCTATGCATATCAAACTAGGTATTGCAAAGTAAATTGTCAAAGCCATGAGTAGAAATGAAAGTCCTGCGTTGATTCATCTTTTTCAAGTGCTACCTACTCTTTCAGAAGCTAAAAACAAAGAGCGCATTATTACTGAACCAGAAATAATGCATTTGAGAAGAAAATGAATGCCAAAGAGAAAGAAGCATGGCAAAGTTTTAGAAAGGTGGCGACTAAATTTCTTGGAAATCATAAAGACCCTAATTACAGAAATATTGTTGGAAATTTAATATAAAATTATAAAGAAATAGAATGTTTAATAAATCTGAAACTGTATTTTCTTCATTCACAGTTTGATTGGTTCCCTGAAAATCTCGAAGATTTTAGCGAAGAACATGGAAAAAGGATGCACCAAAACTCGAGTGACTTTGAAAAAAGGTATTAAGTTGTCTGGGGCATAAATATGTTGGCAGATTATTACTGGAACATAAAGTGAGAATCAAATAAATCTCATAAAAGAAATCCAAATTGAAGATTATTTTACGAGAAAGAAAAGCATTCTCGTTTAGAGTAGTACTGCAAGAACCCTAATGTGAGGGTCAAGGGGACTCGCGGAAATGAAGCACCCCAACGTGAAAGGTAAGGGAACTCACTGAAATAAATCACCCGAAAGTAATCGTAAATTTTCAACTCTCTCTCGCTTTCTTCTTCGCTGCTTCTTTACGGCACTCTCCTTTGGGCTTACTCGACCTCGTTCGGTGATCATCGGTGGCTGAAACAAAGGCCACTAGTTAGGCACATGTAACGGTCATAAATAGATAATCCACCAAGCACTAAGATGATTAAGTACGACGCTTGACGGATTATCTTATCAAATAGGATGACAATTAGCACACATAGCGAACGTATAAAGTGTAAATTATGAGCTTGGTAGGGTACTCTGATTTAATCCTCTGACTGTTTAGATCGGTAGATGTTCCGCGGCCTTCACCATTGTGTGCAAGTCACCAACGAACTCACGATTTCAAAATAACTTCTTTTTCCTTTTCTGGCTAGACGGCGTCATTTTTGTGAATGGTGCTCCGCGGTATGTGACAATACATGTGTGCTACCAACGAGAGCTGTTCATCAAAAACACACAAATTATCCATCTCTTAAACAACATATTCTGCTCTAAGGTACATACACAAGGCGTGTGGGTATCATATGAAAAGATGTATTGTTTCCTTTACTTATTCCACGCCAATTTATATCAGGATCTTCGAACTCGAAACTTTTAAGTGTTACAATTGACCCCCGAACCGGGACCTGATTTTTGAAAGTGGTGATAACTTAAAATTATAAAGGAATTAGCGTATAGATATAGCTTGATAGAGGCTGTGAAAAATAGTACAGTAGAGTAAATTAGTATAAGATGTAGGTGTTTGCCCAAATAAAAATTGAAAAATAACAAAGCAAATAATGCAGAAAAGTGACAAAATACGCGTACGTAAGCGAAAAAATGCATATCTCGAAAGGCAAATCAGCGAATTACAGAACTTATATACTGAATTGTTCAACTCTTTTATAAGATTAGGTGATCATTATAGAAAAAACATGTTATTATTCGAAACAAGTATTCAAAACATGAGTTCGGATATCAATGTATTAGCTGATGAAGTCGAGTGACTAGTTATTAGGAGACCTGCCCGTGGAGCCTAGATCAGAATATGTAGAATACAAAATTGTGAAGTCAAACTAATTTTGAAAACAGAGAATCGCAGAGACGAAGTAGGCGATATATAAAAGCTGAAAAATTATAAAACCAAACGAATATAACAACGTTGTGATTTAAATACTCTACAAAAACCAAACGGGAAAATCAAAACAAAAGATAACTAAAATTCTAGTCACAGATGAATACCCGAATGGATACCTTAGTTACATATAGTTAAAGGTCTGAATAACATATTTGTTTGAAGTGTAAATGATCCGTGAAGCATAGGTCAATGATACCTATGTATTGATGTGAAAACATTGAGTATTAAAATTGATATGAGTAGATTATAAGAAAATTAAAGAGCAAATTGCGTGTTTTCTCGTTAAATTATGCAGGAGGATATAGACAATTTTAAGGTAAAATTTAAATACAATCACTACAATGCAATTTTGAAAATTCATATTAGTTTAGTAATTCTGAAATAGATAAATAAATAGGATCCTGATATGTAATAAAATTCAAACACTTGAATGCGAGCTAGTATTAAAGCCAAAACATAGACAGCATTACAAGGATAGTTATAAGTCGAGCTATCTATGTTATTAGTGCGCACGATATTGATAACCGAATATTAGCATTTGAATATTGAAAGATAGAGGCCTTTTATATTTTTGAAATCCAAGTAACGAAAATTATTAATTAAATTTATCTCTAATTTATCTATTGATTAACGTTATGTGTTGACATTTAGTGATGAAATTATTGAATATTTGAATGTAAGAGGAATACGTAAACCGAAAGTGTAAACGTAATCGAATCTCAATTTTATAATTAAAGTCAAAATGAAATTCCGCATTAGAATCAAAATAAATCATATCAATGTTTTGAAGACGATTATAATACTAATTGAGAATATCAAAACATTAAGATTATCAATACAAATAAAGATTTCACACAATTCATTCTTATGTTTCGATTGCGGAAAATTAATTCTATTAAAATAAAATTGTAATAATTACGAGTATTATTTGAATATTGCAGGTCATGGCGAATAAAATAAGGTCGTTGACTATTATGTTCGAAATAAGTAGTATCGATAAAGACATTGAGACTACACAATATGAACGTAAATAGCAACGTTGGATAGAAACAGCAACTGAAGAATTAAATTCGTTTACAAAGCACAAGAAGAAACCACTAAAAAATTTTAAAAAATTTCAGACAAGCTATGTACATTTATGCAAAGTGTTAATGAAAGCATAAGGATTAAAAAAAAGAAATTACTATTTTAAAAGCCGAAAATAATAAGCTACGTCATGATATAAGCGAATAAGTAAATAACGATGATTTAATAACGAACGTCAAATAAGATCTAGTAACTAGATGGAGCCAGTCATGATTTCGAAAAATAACTTGAGGTAATTAAAGATTCCGTTACAAAAAACGATGAGAGTAGTTATTGGAATAGCACTTTATTGAACACCGGTACAAAATTCAAATTATCGATACTAACATTCAAAGGGTCGGATAGCGAACGCCTTATCAAGTTCTTAAACGACATTAAAAAATATATGTTGTTAAAAAAAAATTTCTTCTGACGAAAGTATTGACTTAATATCGTAAACAGTAGAAAGGGAAACAAAAGAATGGTGGTACATAAACGAATCAGACATAAAAAGTTATGACGAATTCAAAAAAGCTTTTAAAAAAAGATTTTGGAGTGCAGCCATACAAAAACAAACTTGTCGTAAAGTCAAATTTGAGCAATATAACTCAAATAGGAAACTAACCCATATTAAATATGCTACAACTTTATTTGGTTATGCAAAAGACTTAGAACTACGTTTATCTGAAGAAAAATTAGCTGAAAAACTACACTATCATTATGAAAAAGGAATTCGTCACTTATTTGCAGAACAACAATTGAAAAATAAAAATACATTGTTTCAGATATTATCGGATTACGACAACGACGACAATCGAGCAGCAGCTCCAAAAAAAAATCAAGATGATATAAAATTCGAAAAAAATACGGAAAACAAGAAGAAATGAAATTAACAAAGGATGAAAAAGTGAATATAAAGAAACCTTGGCAAAATACGAGTATGAATGCCATGATGTACCAAAAAAAAAAATTCAACAATAATCAGAAAATAAAACAAATACCACAGTTAATAAAAAGTTAGTGAAAACAGCGCATGATGAAATTGATATATTCAATATAGATTCAAATAAATCTAGTTTGTCAGATTTATCGGATTCTGAAAATTAAATACAGTTATGTCTTGTAAATCGAATAAAGAGCAAAACAGAATATTGCGAAGCATAATTGATTATCACTTAATAATTGATTAGCACTAGTTAACGTACAAAAAGACTTAACATATGATATTAAACTTTAAGGGGAGAATTTTACTGAAGCACATGGTTCTCAAATACATACATTATTAAACAGCAAAATTGTACAAGTATGAATAGACACTGGTAGCGAAGTAACTGCTGTATCAGAAAAATTCTATAATGAAAACAATAGAATTTGCAGCATGCCTTCATTTACCATTATACGCAAAATTTATTAAATCAGCTACTGGCAATAAATCAACAAGGTTAAAATTACAAATACTGAAACAAACTAAAATAAAAAATCCAAACATCAATATAATATATATAGTCGTTCCAAAGCTGATAAAAGATTGCATAATTGGAATTAATACACAAGAAAAGTTAGATATGATAATCGATACCCAAACAAAACAATTAACCATCACATCCTATATAAATGACTTATTGAGTCTGTAATTTTTCTGCTGCTTTTCATCTCGATGTATAGAGAATATACATTATATAGTTATCTGAATTTCCTATACACTTATGACTAAATCAATTGCCGGACGTGCCAACAAAGTTTATTATAGGTTGAAGGTTGAAACGTGCCATAAATTGAAAGTAAACCCCACACGATAGAAATCCTATCCCGATCACAGGTGAGTCCATCGTTCTAGAGGTGATAACTCCCATACCTCCACAGGCCTAAATATGAGAACATTCTGACTTTGACGAGGATAATATCAACTCGTTGTCAGACACACTACGGCATTATTCTCACATTCAAGCGCTCCCCTGCAAGACAACGCGCCTTTGCTGGTTTCATTACTGCGAATAGTTGGACTAAACCTCTATACAATAATGAAGAGTATGTTTCTATTGGTAAAGAGCAAATTGTTGAAAAATATGATCAAAAAAGTCTCAACGATTTAATTAGAAAGATTAGTTTAACTAAAGAACAATCGGAGTTACTAGCTTGATACTTAAAGTGGAGAAATATGGGAACAAAGGTTACTAAAGTAAGTGTATACCGTAACCAAGAGCAAAAGTTTCGTAAATATTTTAATGAAGATGCAGATCTAGTTTACTGCACTGACGTAAAAGGACTCATCGATGACTTAAGATCAGACATGTACAAACCTGGGGATTGGCGACGGTTCATTAATTAATCACAACGCAGCCTTAAAGCAGTACTTCTTCACAATACAAACAAGTATGCTCCTATATTGTTAGCACATTCAACTATGCTCAAAGAAGAGTATTCAAATTTTAAATTAGTTTTGACAAAAATAAGGTACAAAGAACCTAATTTGCATATATGTGGAGACTTGAAAATTTTATCCATGATATTAGAACAACAATCTAGATTCACATAATATCTATGCTATTTGTGTATGTTTGATAGTAGAGATAAAACAAACTACAAAAAACATAATTGGCTATCAAGAGTGACATTTGAACGTGGAAAACAGAATATTCTTAAAAAGCTTCTCGTGAACCCGTCTAATATTTTAATACCTCTTTTGCATATAAAGGTTGGGTTGATTAAACAACTAGTCAAGGCATTGGAGAAAAGGGCAAATTTTTTAAATACTTAGAAAAAGTGTTTCATAAAAAATCAGATTTAACCCTGTGGAAAGATGCAATGCAAAGAGAAATTAACTGTATAAATAAAAATAATACATGGAAACTAGTACAAAGACCTAAAAATAAAAAAATAATTGACGTTAAGTGGGTTTACACAAATAAGGCAAATAATTTAAAAAAGGCAAGGTTAGTAGTCAGAGGGTTTCAGCAAAAAGAAATTGTAGAAGATATATACTCACCTGTTGCGAGACTGCAAACATTAAAATTATTGTTAGCATATTGTGTACAAAACAAATATTTGATTGAGCAAATGGATGTGGAAACTGCGTTTCTAAATGGTACAATAAAGTCGGAAATTTATGTAAAACAACCGGATGGATACAACGACAAAACCGACAAAGTGTATAAATTGGAAAAGGCGTTATATGGATTGCGAGAGAGCCCGAGAGCTTGGTATGAGTGCTTTGATAAGTTTATTACAAAATTGAATTTTAAAAGAAGTAATAATGATTATTGTTTATACATTTTCGAAGATAAGAATTGTAATGTGGCACATTACAAAGCCTTTCCTGAGTGCTGCATTATTTGCAACACCTCAGAAAGACCATCCCCGTCCCTTGCCGCCCCGTAACCGGTTGTTTAAAATAAAACTAAACACGCCCTACACCGAACCATTATTATTTTCCATGTCCGAATGACCACGCCGGAGATATGGGCGAAACAAACTTGCCCAACGCGATCCGACGGATGCTCAAAGAGCAGAAAAGAAAAAAGGAGCGCACCACAGAAAAAGAGAGCGCACGCACACACTCACTCACAGACACTCCCGACCACGTGTTGCCGGCCGGCAAAAAGAAAAATGCAAAATCTGACTGGGAAATGCAACGGAGATGCATGTTGATGACACATGCAGATCCGTTACACTCCCAGACACTAACACGAACACGCACGAGGCACTGACACTCCTGGGGCGAGCAGAAAATCGCCGATGAAGTGGCAGCCGGCAATCAGCTGTGTCGGGCTGCCGAACACCATCGGCGACATCCTGAGCGCCACACACACGAAAATCAGCGCCACACACACGAAAAATCAGCGACCACACACATAAACACCCGGAACAACACCACAGAACCGACACGGGAGCGCCCCAGGAGGCGCTCCAACAACCGGCGCAAGAACACGAGGTGTACGCGCGAGAAACTGAGCGGCCATCTTGAAGCGCCGATATAGACTGAGAGCGAGCGAGCGAGACAGACTGAAACAGAGCGAGCGAGACAGAGCGAGCGAAGCAGACTAAACAAGAGCGAGCGAGACAGACTGAGACAGAGCGAGCGAGACAGAGCGAGCGAAATAGACGAAACAAGAGCGAGCGAGACAGACAATATAAAATAATAGAATAATATGTAAATGCGAAGATGAGGGCGCTATAAATGAAACGGCGTATATTATATACGTATTTCTTAGATTAAAATTAAAAAAAATTGAAAAAGAATGAACACGAAATAAATATTAAATTGTAAAATTCGCACACGACCGACACCCCTATTATGATAGCGAGCGACAACTACCCCCTTTAGATTTAATAATAATTTAACTGACCGAATTCGAACATCTGACAAAATTCGCTAGTGACGTCACGACCAATAGGCAAATTAGAATAAAATTTGATTTCCGTCCGCATAGACGAATAGATAAGAGTAGGGGTAGACCTTTTCCGACAATTAATGATAGATACCTTAGTGGGGGGGTGAGAGAGAGTAAATAACGACGAAAGTAGGAGAGTTAAGGAGGGCGCTGTATTATTCTAATTTACATACGGACCAATGATAAAAATCCGGAGGGCGCTACCGATATCCGAATTAGCATACCGACCAATAATAATATTTCTTCTCGGAAAGAGGAGAAGAGAAACGATCTTTGACCGCGAGAAGCCGATTCTCGTCAATTTTGCCACTGGATATCCGCAAGGAAGGAGCCTCTCTCTATTGTTACTCTCGCTAGACGCCTCAGATATTTCGCTATTGGAGATATAGAGAGAAGGAGTCTCTATTAGCTGATTTTCGCTGTCGAACCTTTAGCGCTAGACGCCTCTTATATTCCCTGTTGCCAATTTTGTTTGCCAGTACCACCAGGAAAATTTGTAAGTAGGCAAAATGCCGCTCAATTCTAATTAATCGTGAAGTGCGGGAATCGATAGTTCAGTGCCGTAGGTCGTCGCGACGCGTGGATCCGTCGACGTCGGTGCCTATAGGATCGTGCTGACCTGTCCGCCATTCCGCGAATTTAAATTGAGTGTTCGGTTTACGAAAGAGATTCGCGATTTAGGATTCGCGCTGACCTTCGTTTACCATTTATTGAGTGTAGAGTTTACGAAAGAAATTTGCAACTTAGTATTCGCGCTGACCTATCGTCGACTTTATTAAGTGTTCGTTTTGTAAAAGAAAGTTGCTACTTGGTATTCGCGCTGACCTTTCGTCACGTTTATTAAGTTCGTCTTACAAAAGAAAATTGCAAGTTAGTATTCGCACTGACCTTTCGTTAGTTACTTAGTACAAACGTAGGTTCCGTTGAAGTAAATTGTTTTGACTAACTAGTTGTGCTGACCTTTCCGCCATTTCGCAAGCCGAATTTGAGCGTAGGTTTTATAAAGGAAAATTGCGATTTGTTACTCGCGCTGACCTTTCCGCCATTTTAGGAACCGTTTAAATTGTATCTCAGGGATTAATGGAAATTTAGGATTCGACCGACCACATTTATTCCGACCTCGTATGTGAGAAACTTTTAATGCATCAATAAAATTATTAATTGTCTGTATATACATATATATCTTATTTGATAACCTGCCCCTGTTGCATGTTAGTGATTTTCAGCCGCGGTCGGTTACATACGAGTTTATTAATTCGCTATATTTTCGGATTATTCGTTAGGTAAAATACGCGCGATTTCGAACGTCCTCACGACCTGACCTAAGGAGTCGTCATCTGAGCTGCCGGCGTACACTAATTAACGAAGGAAAGTTGGACACCAAAGGCCTGAAGTTAGGACACAACGCGTATCCCCCCATCTGCCCACTCTGCGCAGTCGCCGTTAGGCAGACCGGGATGCGCGTAACCCTACTGGCCTTACCCCCGACGATCGCCGTAATCAGCCGACGGTCTGGCGCCCTAAATAATCGGGGGTAGAGCCAAACAGGCCTTCTGGCGGAAGAACTCGGAGCGCGGTCAAACCCCCCGAAATTCCCTGCCACAGAATGAAAAAAAAATATATATATAATTTTGTTTGTAGATGATTTATTAATTTGTGGAAGGAATAAAAGTAAAATAAATGAAATGAAGTTGAAATTAAGTGAAAGATTTGCAATGAAAGAAATGGGTAAAGTAAAGACTTATCTCGGTATTAATATTGATTATAATTATAAAAATGAAATTATGACTTTAGATCAGAATGATTATATTGAGTCCTTAGCAAAATACTACAAAATAATTGATAGTAAATTACACAATACACCTATGGAACAAAATTTGAATATTGATCCCGCACAATCAGCATCAAATGACATAAAATACCGTAATTTGATAGGAGCTTTACTGTACATAAGTTCATGTACAAGATTTGATATAAGTTATAGCGTAAACTATTTGAGTCGATTTCAAAACTGTTATGACGAAACACATTTTAAATACGCTTTGAGAATTTTAAAATATTTATACCGTACAAAAAATTTAAAATTGACTTACAAAAGAAATTTAGAAGCCGAAATTCTAGATTGCTATGTTGACGCTGATTGGGCAGGCGATACATTAGATAGGAAATCCACTACTGGATTTGCAATAAGAATTTATGGAAATATTATATTTTGGAAAACAAAACACGGTGGGTTTTAAAATATTTTAATTTTTTTGAATACCACCCCGGAAATTTTTATGAATATCTATTGCAGGAGGTTTATAGAACTAGGAAAAACCAACCCCGAAATCGTAGAACCTCAACTTTTCGTTTTATTCACATTGGAAATTTGTTTTTACTCTTTTGGCATTATAATCATTTTAAAAATGTTAAACTTAGAAAAAAATCAAATTAAAATTGCTCTTGTTTTAAACTATATTATATTTATTACAAATATATACATATATACTGAAAATTATTTTTTTTTTCAATTATGACATAATTTTTCAATGCATTTTTTAATTCAAACACAGTTATAAGCATAATCGTGTAAACATATACGTATTTATGCAATATCATATATGTGTACGTGTGTGTATTATGAAATAGGAAGAATCAACCTCGTTCAATAGTCAATTGGTTGCTGGTACTCATGCTATTATGATGTAAACAATATCAAAGGTCGCGCGAGTTTTCAAATATAACGTATGCCGCGGAAAATATGTTGAAGTATGTAGAAAGTGGGGGAAGTTGACTATAGATTCGACCGTTTTCGCGTCAGTTAGCTGTTATCAGTCTACACCTTTCTTTGGTGTTGCTACAAGTTTTGAAAATTCTCAGTGATAATGTCGCAACTTAATCATGCAGCTTCTCACGAAGAGAATAGAAAAAAAGTTTGTGTAGGTTGTAAAGAAAAAAAGAAAGGCATGAAAAATATTGGATCTGAAATGAAGAAAAAACTAGATAAAGTTTCAAATTACAGTGATACAGACGTTCGTCTACCTACATCAATTTGTACATCGTGTCGTATGAAGGTTTATGAATTAGCCAGAAGTGATAACAAATTTAACTTGCCTGATTATTCTAACTTTACATTTCCTAAAAAAGTTACAAGAACAAATAGTGATATGATTTGTAATTGTACTCTATGTGACTTTGCGCGAACTGATTTGGGATTTGTTGTGAAACGTAAATCTGAATTGAAAAAGAAAGGTCAAAATCTATCGAAAAAATGTGCCAAGTGCATATCTACATTACATAAAGGAGTACAACACAATTGCACGTCATCAACAAAATATAAAAATGTTAAAGATATAGTACAAAGTTATTTACCTGAGAAAACAAAAGAGCATTTAACGTGTGAGCTTATAAAAGGAAATGTTGCTGAAAAACATAATCAAGGAAGTATTGAATCAGCAGGTAATGTTATTTCCTTATTCCAAAAGCACGGAAAGCCTCTTAGAATAGAACTGTTTCCCAAAGACAATCGTAAAATAATATCTGCGGAAGATATGTTACAGTTACAAACAAAATATGGATTGAGTACTAATAAAATTTGTGGAATAGGAAATTTGATTCGCATAGCGCTGAAAGATAGGAAATGTATCGAAAATGATTTAAAAAGAAAATTGAACTCTCTTAATCACCGGCTTGATGACTATTTTTCAATCGCAGAAGCCAAATTCTCTAAAACAAAGGGCAAACTTAAAACAACAGAAGATAAGCCGTTTATTTTTTGTAATAATGTTGTTGAACTATGTCAACTTATAGAACAAGAAAGATATGTAACTAACTGTTCTTACAAAGTTGGTATTGATGGGGGTGGCGGTTTTCTAAAAGCTTGTATTTCTTTGATAGATAGTAGTGAAATTGATGCCAGAACTGAAAATAAATCAAAAAAATTGCGACAGTCATATAAGGATGGTATAAATGTAAAATTTTTGAGTTCTAGTGTAATGAAATTATTCATCATTGGTTTAGTGGAATCAACTCAGGAAAATTTTGAAAATATTTCTCTGCTATGGACATTATTGAAGCTCGATACATTTAATTGTACAGTGGCCACTGATTTGAAATTAGCAAATATTTTAATAGGTATAATGACACATGCCAGCAAATACCCTTGTACTTGGTGCACAGCTTCAAGTGATGAATTACATACATGCGGTGTACTCCGAACACTCTCTAATTGCCTGAAAAACATGGAAGCTTGGGAAAAAGATGGAAGTAAAAAAGAAAATGCCCAACGCTTCAAAAACTGCGTGAATAAACCTCTCTTTAACTACACAAAAGATAAAGAAATTATAGACCTTATTACACCTCCAGAACTGCACTTGTTACTCGGTGTTGTCAATAAGTTGTATGAAAGCATGGCATCAGAATTCGAAAATGAAAGTCAAGCATGGGTTACAGAATGTCATGTAGATCGAGAAGTATACTATGGAAAACCTTCTTTCAATGGCAACTCTTGCAGAAAATTACTAAAAAGTGTTGACATTTTACGAAGAATCTCTGAAAAATATGTAGGAAGATGTATGAAATATGTTCAATGTTTTCAAGACTTCTGTCATGTAGTTGATTCTTGCTTCTCAAATAAACTGGACCCTCAATTCAAAGTGTACATAAATAATTTTAAGAAGAGCTACGCAGTTTTGGAGATTAGTATCACTCCTAAAGTGCATGCAGTTATTGAACATGTACCATATTTTTGTTCTAAGTATAAAAGAGGACTTGGCTTTTATAGTGAACAAGCTATGGAATCAGTCCATGCAGATTTCAAGAAGACATGGTGTAAATATAAACTTAATAAATCACATCCTGAATATTCACAAAATCTATTAAGAGCAGTTTGTGAATATAACAGCAGCCATATTTAAATTAAAAAATGCATTGATAAATTATGTCATTATTGAAAAAAAAATTATTTTGATCCATATATGTATATATTTGTAATAAATATAATATAGTTTAAAAGATGAGCAATTTTAATTTAATTTTTTTCTAGTTTAACATTTCCAAAATGATTATAATGCCAAAAGAGTAAAAAAAAATTTCCAATGTGAATAAAACGAAAAGTTGAGGTTCTACGATTTCGGGGTTGGTTTTTCCTAGTTCTATAAACCTCCTGCAATAGATATTCATAAAAATTTCCGGGGTGGTATTCAAAAAAATTAAAATATTTTAAAACCCACCGTGAAAAAAGAAAAAAGCGTAACGAAATCATTAACATCTGCTGAATATGTTGCATTGTCAGAGGCAGTAAGCGAATTAAAGTTTATAAAAAGTTTGATAAATGATTTCAAAGTTAAAATTGATTTACCAATAAAGATTCATGAAGATAATGCTGGAGCAGTTTTGATAGCAAAATATGGTAATTTAACAAAAAAATCCAAATATATAGAAATACACAATCATTTTGTAAACGAATGTTATGATAAAAAAGAAATTGACATCATTAAAGTAGACACTGAGAATAATTTAGCCGATATTTTTACCAAAGCTTTAGGAAGAAATAAGTTTGAAAAAATAAGATCATTGTTAAATTTGAGAAATTAATTATTACGATTGCTATCTTTACTACAATAACCAAAAGTTTATTGAGAAAGGAAAATTGTTAATTTAATTTTATAATTTGAAAAATTGTTTGTAATCAGAAAAATAACTGTTTACCAAAATTACGTTTGTACAGTATAGTATTAAGGAGGTGTGGTGAATTATACGTAATAACTATACTGTACACACATACAAATGTAATATAAATATATCCATGAGTGATGATGCGCGCGCCGCTATCAGTATGTATGTGAGGATGTGTGAGTGCGTGCGCACATGTATAGAGTATATGATAGTCAGTCGGCTATGTAAGAGACAAGAGAGCGCATCTCGACATGGCTTGGATACATGTATGTAATCTATATGTACCAACTCAATCATTGACTTTTAACATTAAATAATCATGTCATTATTATTGTTGTAATGAGGGGAACCTCAACATTGTTATTATTTCAACGATCCACCTCATATTCAACAGTACGTAATTATCAGAAATTAGACTGCCTAATGAACTTAAAACTTCATATTCTTGATTCTTATATTGATCAATTTTCTGAAGATATCAGTGACTTTAGTGAAGAGAAAGGTGAAAGGTTTCACCAAGACTTCAAAGAATTTGAACGTAGATTTCAAGGAAGGTGAGAAATAAATTATTAGTAGATTACTGCTGGATAATAAAAAAAGAGATAACTTCGACGAGGGGACAAAAACGTCCCAGAAATCCTGTATAAAAGAAATGTACGTATTAGAAGTGTGGTTGGAGTTGAGCATTTAATACGTATAAATGAATTACCAAGTATATACAATTATGATCACTCTATTATGAAAAGACATATTAGCACTAATATGGAAATAGCATATAGTTTGCTAAACAGTGATAAACTTAATGATCTTTTCCTTGAATTATTTAGCAATGCCGATTCTATACAAATTTTTACTAATGGTAGCAAATGTCAAAATGGACTATCAGTTGGAACTTCCTGTGTATGTCCTGACTGAGCGTTATAAAAACAAGAAGTAAAAATAATAAAGCATCTATCTTTACGGCAGAATGGATGGCAGTTGTTGATGCAATGGATATCGCTCTTGCAAATAATAATCGAAAAATAGATATTTTCACTGATTTCTTGAGTGTTGTTCAATCATTGAGTGTTATCAAAAATAAAGTGGATATCAATTCCTACTTATTAGAAATTCGAGCCAAAAACCTCATTTATTGCCAATCAAGTTCTAGCAACTATATTATTAGCATCTATTGGATACCAGCACATGTTGGAATAGAGGTAATGAACTTGCAGATGAATATGCCAAAAAAGCCACCCAGCAACACCCTAAGCAACAACAATTGCCATACACCTTAAATGCAATATGGATGGTTCCTACCCTTTTTCGGGGAAATTTTCAGCTCAATAACAAATCTGCTTATAACACTATAAAAACCATACCTTAACAAAGAAGACATCGAAATCTAAAAAATAATAATAATCCCGCCGGTACTAAATTTCAAATTATCAGCTCCACCTATCCCGAATAAACCTCCTCCCCTCCTCAAAAATACAATTACTAATACCTCAAACATTAAACGACTAAACAGACCGTTTTCTCTAGAAACGTGATAAACAAATAATAATTTTAACATTTTACATTATTTTATCACCTGAAATACCAAACACAATAAAAAGGAGGACATTTTATATTTCAGCTTATCTTAACAACAAAAGATTTCAACAATTATTTGTTTTTTTTATTTTACGGCGCTCTATTTATGCTCCATCAGTGCTAATCAGCGACGGAGGCTTGCAATGTGTTTGAGAACAAAGCACATGAAACTTTTTTCAGTGGTGCTTGTATCAATCAGCAGGAACTGGGAATCGAACCCGGGCCTACCAGGTGCGAGTCCGTCGCCCTACCGACCGAGCCATTGCAGGCCTCTTTTCAACAATTATATATTATAATTCATTACGATTTCATAGTGAAACGGACTGGTTTAATAGTATGCTACATTTACCACTTCGTGACATACTCCCCCGACGACGGATGCTTTTGCAAAACTATAATAATTCAACACTTATATATACATCTAAATACAATCGCATGCATAACGATGCACTGTACAGGACCAACAATCACATTATAATAATTACAAAAATCCTCCATATAAATCCATCGAAAACCATTTCAGTACACCTGCAATTCATAAAAGAACAGGCCCCGAAGACCATAAGTGTTCTCCGCAGGGCTATACTCTCTCCCAGATAGAGTGATTCCCAACAAAGTCACCCAATCCTGAAACTAATAAAGAAAAGACGAAAATTATATAACCCAAAAGTTCAACCTCACCAACACAATAACCTGTGTACTAACGCATATTCGCTTATACCTTCGCATACCCAGCTTGAAGTCAGCGAGTAAACCGTTTTTTCTAGCCCATTTCGTAACACGATATGGCTAATACTGCTGATCCTCAAACTATAAATTGAATTCACACACACACACACACATACATAATATATACATAAATATATACATAATACTTACGCTAACAGTCGACTATCTTTTCCTCTGGAATCTAAACATCACCTTTCATTCACACTCACAAAGAATAAGAACTATGTAAAATCGACCGCACACACGTCTTATATATCGAAAAATATGTTCATAAAGCAAAAAAAAACTGAACGGAAATGTACTTGACACTCACTGAATTAATGTATAAGAGCTCGAAAGCTAGGAACTACAATGGCATTTTCTATCCCCTCTTTCCTTCTCCTCAAAACTAAAGATTGCGATTAACACTATTAACCGCAATATCTTAGGCTCTGAGGTATTACGGTTATTAGGTATTACGGTACATCTCTTAACTTTCAATATAAAGTTCCGAAACTCAAACTCTTAAAGAAACTCAAATTCTATACACGTCAGCAAGAAATCAATGCACTCTCATGAACTCTTGCCACAAATAGATATGTGGCAAGCTAATGTCTTACTCTGCCAATTATGGTGTAGCAAGCAAGACCTACCTAAAACTATACGGAAGCTATAAGAACCTTGCAAGCGCCATGGCGGACAGTTCGTAAGTGCAAGTACTGTATCTCAGATCTCCGTACTACACCCATACGTAAATTCGGTGTATTTATATATATTTGGTAACTACAGCTGTAAACGTACCTAAACCATTTTGTCAAATCCTAAATAAACATTATTTGGTCACAAAAATATTAAACACGTCTAATTTGTATTTCTCAACCTGATTTACAAGACATCTCAACGATAATATCCCAGGTATTGTAATACTAATTCATTAACTTCTTTGCTTCCTCTTTTGACCGTATTTCTACACCATAGCTAACTAAATATATTTATTATATATTAAAGTACATATTATAATATATTGAAGTATATTGCTTGTGAAACATAAGTAAGGCTTAACCACTAGATTTCATATTTGTACGTCTTAAATGTTACGTTTCACGGGTAGCTAAGGCTCAAGACATACCTTGCCGAGCAGATGACAGGGAGAGAAAGAGAGAGAGAGAGAGAGAGAGAGAGAGAGAGGGAGAGAGAGAACAGACGAGAAGCAGATGCGTTACTTGCTCTCGTCACAAAAGAAGATGTTCAATATCTTACATTAGTCGCATTTATGAATCGTTACTGAATTTTCTTAAGAAACTTTGATTGTAAGACTATTATTTGCTTTTGCATTTGTGATTTGTACGATAGCTTTAATGTACGCTGTATTATTGCGTTTCATACTTTCTTTTAATTGTCACTTAGCAATTTACTATTTTCGTCGAATTGCCCCAACACATTTACGCGTATACTCGTATGTGAAATAGCGCCTTAGCTCTAATACCGTTTTTCTTCAGTTTTCTTGTGTATGACGCGTTGCTGTTTTGCAGTGGAAGACCGAAGGAAAAAGCAAATCAGACTGGACCGTTACAGTATAATAGATGACTTATTTTCAAATCTATAAAAGTGAATATATTTAGCCATTGAATCAGTTGTTTCGTAAGCATAAACTTTATAATGGTAATTTACCTCATTTTGCGAAGTAGGTACCGCTGTGAAATGGAGACTTGACAACCAGAGTAGCAGAGGATAGTACTTCGGTTTGAGCCAGCACCAAGAGATGATTCAAAAAGCCGTCTAAGTCAAGAGTGCTGTCGCGTAGGGAGAACGCGACACGAGTTCTTGATCGGGTGAATTATCATTCGCATGAAAAATTTTGAGTTTTCTCAACGCATTTGTCAAATTTACCGGTAGAAAACCAGAACCTCTGGTATTGACACCCTTACTAACGAGCGCGGAACATGTTGATCTGCCGTGCGTTTATTGTGAACATCTGGTGGTATGCCAGAACTGGGACAGGACGACGGATGTGCATAAAGAGCTTGCCAGGAAACTACACAAACCTAGTAGACAAAGACAACGGGTCTACGTCATCTGACTCCCAGTCCGGGTGATTAATGGAGCCGAGTGGAGCGACGGAGTATAGAAGCAATGAAGCAAAGAGAAGCGAAAAAAAAAGAAGAACAAAGAGAGAGTTTTGAGTTGTGCATGTTGATAATTCGAAGAGAAAAAGACAGCTAGTCAGAATGAAGCCGGTATCTGCTTTACCACGCGTGTCTGTTCTCTCGCAGGTATTTCCGGGTTTTCTTTGTTCGGTACCAATCTTCTTCTAAGACTTTGTTACTAGAATACATACCTGGTGTGCAGGGCGTACGTGCACTTTTTTGTGATTGGTGCTATAACTTGGTCGTGGTGAGCCAGCGTCTATCTTCGACACCGATATGAGTGGGGAATCGACCATTATTTGGAGATTTATTAGCGGCGGGCATCGAAAAATCTTCCTTAAATGCGAAATGCGAACGAATATCGAGCAATTTAGATAAACGAGAGACGAGTTAGAGGCAGCAGCAAGCAGAAGCAACGAGACGCGTCGAATAGTGGCACCATCAGCAACAGCTAAGTCGGTGCCATGTTCTCTCTCTCTCTCTCTCTCTCTCTCTCTCTCTCTCTCTCACTTGGTGATTAGCGGCGCACTTGTTTTTAAAGCGATCTTCTATCACTAACATTTTCTGTACTCTTGCCACTTCCTCGAGCAGCATACTTTTACAGGCGTGTTCATACAGCTGGCCTCTGCGTTTCCTTCTAAAAATTCTTGACTTTTTAAACGTAACATATTGTCTTGATTCCCTTATGATTTTTTAAATGATCAATTTTGTAATGATGGAAAGAGGTAAAATAGTGATTGATGGAAAATCACTTAATTTTAATTATATTCAGCAACGTTTCGTCAGCACATTTGCTGACCTCTTCAGACTTTATTAATAGAAAAATAACAAATTATTAACAATAGAGTTTGCACAAGTAATTTCAATAGTATATAATTATATGTATATGTGTATACCTGATTTCTCTCGTAGTCAAATTATTATAGGCTAAAACGAATAGATCGTAGCACATTCAAGTTACAATAAAGTGAGAAATCAAGTATTTCAACCCATATGTATATACTTCATTTATTATCCCTTCCTCATCGATCTTAATAAAGGCTTATAGGTGTGACTAAGATATTGCATATCCTCTTTTCTATTTAACGTGTTTTTATGTAAGCCAATGTGTAACATTTTGGATATTCTTCGTTTCTGATTATTCTTTTCATAAACTAATATCTTAGATTTTTTCCAGTCAAATTCATGTGAGAACGTTCTTCTATGTGTAGCTACTACTGTATCTGAATCAATTGTTTTTTTTGTGTTCGTTTAATCTAATTTTTAAGGAACGTCTTGGCTTTTTAGTCAATTTTTTGGCCAGTGGATGAATTCTCTCGCTGGTTACAACATAACCTTCACCAAATTCACCAACTTTGACGAGTTTCGAGCTATACACCTCTGTTAACAACGCTAACAACACAGCCTCCACACCAGGACCATTACACTCTACATATTACACACTGCACACGTTACTGATTGCACCACTTCAAAATTTTTGCTGTTAAGTATCTGTATCAACAATTTTACCGTTACTCCATACATTACAAGCTACTCGGACGTACTCCTCATTGCCGCTATTTTTTTTTTGTGCTGCATTACATCTCATCACTTTAAATTGTCTTGCGTTTAGTTATCGCGATGTCTATTTTATTTTATTTTATCTTGTTTTGTTTTCCAGAATTTTAATTTTTGTTCTTTTCTGCATCTAGCGCTATCTACACGATAGACAATTTTAATTTTAATTTCAATTTTAATTTTATTTTATCGACAATGTCAAATCGTGTTTTTTTTGTACAATTAATTTCATTCTAAATGTAATTTCTACGTTCGTTATTCATCAAACATTGTGTTTTTTTCAATTACATTTTCTCATTTCATTTACGTATGTGCTATTTGTTTGTTTTTCCAGTGCGGAGCCAATTTTCAAATCTTTTGAATTCTGACTTTTCTTAACTCCCGTTTATGACTTGTCAGTGATCCAAATTTCCGTGCGAAATTCGAACATTTCAAATTGCCGTATCAATCTGTCCTTTATAAATTACCTCTTATATTACAGTTTTCTTGTGAAGTTTTGAGATCCGAGGAGGAGAAACGGGAAAGAATTGACACAATCTATCAATTTCTATTCTTTATCATAATTTTTTCTTGACTTCCAAACTGCTTAATTTTATCAAATGGTCTTGTCTTTATGCGCCGAGTGTGGTGAAACATTGAGTTACCGGGGTGGCCAAATCTCTCAGTGCGAAGCCTGTGCTAGATTGTTCCATCAGCGCTGTACTAATATAACTTCAAACCCTTATCTAGCGATCTTTATTTGCCGTACCTGTTCTTTTGAGACTGCGGTCTCGGCTAACCCTTGTCAAACTGGTGGCGCGATTTTACCATCCCCTCCCTCTACTTAAATCGAATCTGCTTCAGCTGGCACCATTTCTCTCGTCGAAACCTCAGGCCGAAAGAGACAAGCGTCACCTTACAAGCTTTTCCCGTCGAAGACGTTGAAGGTGGAATCGCGGAGTGATTCTTTGTACACGACCCGATCGGTTTCCCTTCCCACTGTTTTTTCCTCCAGTGTGGATCAAATCTTCTTGCTCGACAGTATGACTCTTATCATGGGCGACAGACCGCCAGCATGGTTTTCCGGTTTGGTAAATAACGAATTTACCGAGTTTTGCAACGAGATTAGAGCCACCCAGACTTCTACCCTGACCGAAGTCGATCGTGTCGCCGACGAGGTGAAGAGCCTTAAATCTGCAATGGGTCTCAAGAACCGCTCCGAGTTCCTTATTCCGGGCCTTCCGCAGGAGTTCCAGGGTTCGTTAGAGGATGCTGCCGGTATGCTCTTGGCTATGCAAACGCTCGGGGTTGCATAGCGGCCACCAGAAAATGGACTGCCACTCGCTCACGTTTAAACCCGACCGAGAATGCCCTGCGGGGTCAGACGTACACTACTACGTGTGCTTTCGTCGTGCGCATCGACTCAGCGGTAGCGCGTAACATTATTTTGGAGCGCTCTGGGAAGCTCGCTGAGAAGACGGCGAGGGACATCTTTAAGTGTGATTTTGGTTATCCCGTCTTCATCCGCCAGCTACTATGCTTAAACAGCCACATCACCAACCATAGATTAACCCTAGGCTGGCTATCACTTACACCGAACAGGTATCTGGCCTACTCCGTAGTGTCTAGAAAATCGTCACACTAACTAACTAAAAACCTATCTGTCCTGCTTGATAGTGTCATTATCCGGCGCTAAAGTCGCCATCTACCATCGGCATTTGAATACAAAGTTCCTCGAAAAGAGGCCTGCAACCATTCATTTACGATCCTTGGACAATGTATACTCAACTCATTGAGCATGACCCTGTTCTTCACTGATCGGATCTCTGACTTCAAGGATTGAACACGTGACCTATTTTTAAATTACGAGGCTAGAGCGTGGATTGAGAGAGCGACTCGTGAAAACCTAATGCCATGTCGGTACAGTCTGATTATACTCGTATACCAAACAAGGTCAATCCAGTAGCGTTTTCCCAAAATTATTCAACCTCCCACAAATACCCCACTATCAACATTCGGTTCATCAAATAGCTAATTAAACTTTGCTGTTTTTAGCAAAATGCACGTTGCTCCCCCTTTATACCTTCCATTATTCAGTCTGTTTTGTAAAATAGGTGTCATCGCGTTTTTATTATTTTGTCATTACATTTATTATCTTTGTTATTTTTATAATTTTTATTATTTTTTATCTTTGATTATTGTTATTATTGCTGTTTATCTGTTATATTCATTATATTTATATATTTTTATTTTATTATTTTTTTTTATACTTTATTCTATTTTTATATTTACGAGGTGTGATCAAAAAGTAAGGTGAATTTTGAAATTTAGCGATTTACTCAACAGGGTTATAACAGGTGACGAAACATGGGTATACGGTTATGACGTCGAGACTAAGACTCAATCGTCCCAGTGGAGGCATTCTGGATCACCAAGACCAAAAAAAGCACGCCAAGTTCGATCAAATGTAAAGGTTTTGCTTACAGTTTTCTTTGACTGCAGGGGCGTGGTGCATCATGAGTTCTTGCCACAGGGTAGAACAGTAAATAAGGAATATTACCTGCAAGTTATGCGCAATTTGCGCGAAGCAATCCGCCAGAAACGTCCGAATTTGTGGAAAAATAAAAATTGGCTTTTGCACCATGATAACGCCCCTGCTCACACATCGTTGCTTGTGCGCGAATTTTTGGCTAAAACAAACACAGTAACGATGCTACAGGCACCGTATTCCCCAGATCTGGGCCCCTGTGATTTCTTCTTGTTCTCAAAACTGAAGAGGCCCATGAAAGTACGGCGTTTTGCCACGATTGAGGAGATAAAGACGGCATCGAAGGATGAACTGAACAAGATCACAAAAAATGATTTTTTGAAATGCTTTGAGGATTGGAAAAAGCGTTGGCACAAGTGCATTATATCCGAGGGGGATTACTTTGAAGGAGATAAAATAAAAATTGATGAATAAATAAATATTTTTTGAGAAAAATAAAAATTCTTCCTTTTTGATCACACCTCGTATCTTATACCCAACATATTAGAAATTTTCGACTGCATAGGAAAAAACAAAGTTTTCACCACCATCGATATGGTTTCTGGATTTCATCAACTAAAAATGAAAGAGTCAGATATACATAAAACGGCGTTTAGTATCCCTGACTTGGGACGTTTTGAATTCAAAGTATTACCTTTCGGACTAATAAACTCACCTAGGGTCTTCCAAAGAGCACTAACAAAAGTACTCGGAGACCTATTGGAAAAAGGGTTCTGTTACCTGTACATCGATGATATAATTATCGTTGCAAATACGGTTGAAGAACATAATAAAAGATTCAAACTCATTGATTTGACACTTACTTTTTGATCACACCTCGTATATACATTTTCTGAGTCACCTTATCATTATTACAATTATAAACTCGCTGCTCACCGTATATACCATTCACACATTTATCTAAACTTATATTCTTTAATTAGTTAAATGCGTTAATATTTATTCTTGCATCTCTTCTTTTGTCATTATATAAATTTTTGTTATGTTTGATTTGTACATTTCTAAACTGCTAGACGAGGTTCCACCTCATTGACGCAATAAACGAACTAATCTAATCTAATCTAATCTCTCTCTATCTCTCTTCCATGTTTGAACGATTCCATTACGTGTGTTGCTAACTAGGGAACCACCCTAACACTCCGCCTCCGATTTTTCTGCAATTAAGATATTTTATAGTTCGTAAAAAAATAAAAGACCCGTTTTTTTTTTTATCGGCGGAAAAAGCTATCTAAGGGATGAAACCCACCCCCAAAAACAGCCCCCAAAGCAGTTTTATAGCAATATTTTTAGTTGTAATAAATATTATTTTACGAAACAAAAAACACAAGTTACTTATAAAAAAAGTAACCGACACACATCAATTTTGTCCGCGGGGATTGCAACCTCTACTTTGTATGGAAGAAAAACTACATTTTTAAGTGTATTTTTACCTTACAAAATCAAAAAATTATGTTAAAAAAATTTTTAAAATGATATTCTAGTAAAAAATGAAAAAACAAAATAGACGGGTTTCAGGGTTATCCTATTATCTATTATTTCGAGGGTAAACTACCCCTTAATGTTATTAATACAATATAAGCAGTTAATCACAGATTATGCTGAATATTTCATGTTCTATGACGCTCAAAAAAGCCAAATACATGTATACTTTTATTCTGCTGAACAAACTATTTAGAGGGTGATAGCTACCCCCGAAAGTTACCCCTCAACACCATTTTATAGCGAAATTTTCGTAATTTATGCACAGTTTTCGACGAAACAAACTCTAAAAAATTTATTTAAAAAATTTCGGCTAAATATATGGATTTCGTCTACAGGGATTGCAACCTCCTAAGTCGCCTGAAAGAAAAGCTATATTTTCAAATATTTTCTTGCAAAATTGTTTCAGAAGAAATGAAGTTTATGAAATTCCGTTTAAAATCTAACACAAAAGTATACAGTATCCGTCACCAAGGGCTGCTACCCCATCGTTGGAGAGTGAAAAGTGCATTCATTTGTAACCCTGATCCCCTACCACCCCGGACCCAATTTTCTTAAACCTCGAGCTAGTTACCCTGCCACGCTGTAACCCGTAACACCTACACCCCAATTTCCTTAAATCTCGAGCTAGTTACCTTGCGACGCTCGAACCCCGAACTCGTACACCAGAATTTCATCAATCCTCGAGCTGGTTACCCTGCCACGCTGTAACCCTAAACTCTTACACCCGAATTTCATCAACCCTCAAGCTGATTACCCTGCTCTATCCAATTTTCTAGTCTGAAACCCGGTTTTCTGTTATTCAAAATCCCAATTTCGACATATTTGTAGAAGATAACGTTAAATTTATTTTATTTTTATGTTATATTTACGTTATATTAATTCGTCAGTTCATCTGATATTGAGATTACATTTTTTGAATATACGAGGGTCGTTTGAAAGGTCCGTGCAAAGTCAACGAGATGGCGCTACTAGTGCGTATCAAGGTTATTTTTAGTTAGTGGCATATCTTGGAAGAGTACACACCAATTTTCAACCAGATCGGCCAATTACTTTGCTTTTTACATTTGTTTCAATCAAAGAAATCGAGTGGTTGTAAAAAAATGGACGAAAAAGAATTTCGTTTATTGATTACACATTACTTTTTCAAAGGCAAAACGCCTGAGGAGATTAAACAGATGCTTCATAAACATTATGGTGATTGTGCACCTTCGATTAGAATGGTTTATAAGTGGTTTCAAAATTTTAGGAGTGGCCATATGAGCACAAAAGACGCAGAACATTCTGGATGCCCTGTTGAGGTTACCACTTCAGAAATCATAGATAAAATCCATGATATGGTGATGGCTGACAGAAGAGTGAAGGTGCGTGAGATTGCTAGTACTGTAGGCATCTCGAGCGAACGGGTACATAATATTTTGCACCAACATTTGGACATGAAAAAGTTATCCGCTAGATGGGTTCCGCGATTGCTCACGATTGACCAAAAACGAGATTGTATGAAGTGTTGCAAGAATGGTTTGCAGCTGTTCCAGCAAAATCCGCAAGACTTTAAGCGTCGTTTCATCACTGTAGATGAAACATAGATACATCACTACACTCCTGAGACCAAAGGACAGTCTAAACATTGGTTACCAAGGGGGAATCTTTCCCCGAAAACGGCGAAGACAATTCCTTCGGCCGGGAAGGTTATGGCGACTGTCTTATGGGATTCGCAAGGAATAATCTTCATCGACTATCTGGAAAAGGGTAAAACCACATCATTCATCGTTATTGGATCGTTTGAAAACCGAGTTGCTAGAGAAACGTCCACGATTGGTCCACAAAAAAGTCTAAAGTCCACAAACCGATATCTAATCAAGGTGCCCGAGATTCCTCTACTGTTAGATCTTGGCTTATCACATACGTCAACGACTGCGATTTCTATCAAGGAAAAAAACAGTTGCAGTTCCAATCTTACTAACTAAACCACATGAACCGCATTCATTGATTGTGGTTTCCACGTCATGCCACAGTTTGATTTTGTTTTGCCACGCACGTACTCGAGTGTGTTTAAGGTGGAAAATAAGAGTAACATTATCTCATGTCAGTATTTTGATATTGGCTAAAACCGCTTCGCGAAATACGTACATATGCCTATTAGTATGATATGGGTTAGATCGTAGCAGGATAACCAGCTCGCGGGTGAAAGAAATTCGGATGAATGCTTTCGGGGTTAGAGTGTGACAGGGTAGCCAACTCGATGGTTGATGAAATCGGGGTTTAGGAGTTATAGGTTACAGCGTGATATGATAACTAGCTCGAGGATTGATGAAATTCCGGTGTAGGAGTTCGGGGTTAGAGCGCGGCAGGGTAACCAGCTCGAGGGTTAAGGAAATTGGGTTAAAGAGTTTGGGGTTGCGTGGCAGGATAACCAGCTCGATGGTTACTGAAGTTTGGGTGCAGGAGTTACGGGTTACAGCGCGGCATGGTAAGCAGCTCGAGGGATAAGGAAATTGGGGATAAGAGTTTGGGATTACAGCGTGGCAGGGTAACAAGCTCGAGGGTTGATGAAAATGGGGTGTAGGAGTTACAGGTTACAGCGTGACATGATAACTAGCTCGAGGATTGATGAAATTCCGGTGTAGGAGTTCGGGGTTAGAGCGCCGCAGGGTAACCAGCTCGAGGGTTAAGGAAATTGGGTTAAAGAGTTTGGGGTTGCGTGGCAGGATAACCAGCTCGATGGTTACTGAAGTTTGGGTGCAGGAGTTACGGGTTACAGCGCGGCATGGTAAGCAGCTCGAGGGATAAGGAAATTGGGTATAAGAGTTTGGGATTACAGCGTGGCAGGGTAACAAGCTCGAGGGTTGATGAAAATGGGGTGTAGGAGTTACAGGTTACAGCGTGACATGATAACTAGCTCGAGGATTGATGAAATTCCGGTGTAGGAGTTCGGGGTTAGAGCGCAGCAGGGTAACCAGCTCGAGGGTTAAGGAAATTGTGTTAAAGAGTTTGGGGTTAGATCGTAGCAGGATAACCAGCTCGAGGGTTAAGGAAATTGGTGTTAAGAGTTTGGGGTTACAGCGTGGCAGGGTAACCAGCCCGAGGGTTAAGAAAAGTCGGGTGTAGTAGTTACGGGTTATAGCGTTGCAGGGTAACCAGCTCGAGGGTTAAGGAAATTAAGCTTAAGAGTTTGGAGTTACAGCGTGGCAAGGTAAAAAGCTCGAGGGTTGATGAAATTTGGTTGTAGGCGTTACGGGTTATAGCATGGCAGGGTAACTAGCTCGACGTTTAAGGAAATTGGAGTCGGGGGTAATAGGGGATCAGGTTAACAAATGAATACTCTGTTCACTCTCGAATGAAGGGGTAGCAGCTTCTGGTGACGGATACTATACGAGTATACTTTTGTGGAAGATTTTAAACGGAATTTCATAAACTTAATTTCTTCTGAAAAAATTTTACAAGAAAATATTTGAAAACATAGCTTTTCTTTTAGGTGACTTAGGGGGTTGCAACCCCTGTAGACGAAATCCATATATTTAGCTGAAATTTTTGAAAAGAATTTTTTGGAGTTTGTTTCGTCGAAAATTGTGCATAAATTACGATCATTTCGCTATAAAATGGTGTTGAGGGATAACTTTCGGGGGTAGCTTTCACCCTCTAAATAGTTTATTTGGCAGAACAAAAGTATACATGTGTTTGGCTTTTTTGAGCGTCATAGAACATGAAGTAACCAGCATAATCTGCGATTTACAATTGCTTATATTGTATTAATAACATTAAGGGTTAGTTTACCCTCAAAATAATATATAATAAGAAAACCCCAAAACTCTTAAATTTTGTTTTATCATTTTCTGCTAGAATATCTTTTTCTTTAATTTTTTTTGGGGTCAATAAGTCCCTAGAAAATCTAAGAGATGGTGCTCAAAGCATCCGAACTTATATTGCACCAACAAGCGTCGCTATTAAATAGAGTGACGCCGAAGTTTCAGCCAGATTCATTGAGTAGTTCCGTTTTTATCATCGATCAAAGTGATCAACTTTTTTTTCTTCTTAAAATTGGAAAAAATTAAGTTCCGATCGGTGATAAAACGTTTCTGTTTAAAAGGCCTTACACCGAACCGTTTGTTCTCAGTTGAGAACAGACGCAGTCGAGTGGTGGCCGCTGAGGCTCTGTTGGCACGGATCCATCGTAATCCAGACGACTTTCTGCGTAGACTCATAACTGTAGATAAAACGTAGTTACACCACTACACTCCTCATATGAAGAGACAGTCAAAACAGTGGATTGGGAAAGGTCAAGCAGCTTCAGAGAAGGCGAAGACAGTGAAATCGGCTGGCAAGATTATGGCCACCGTTTTTTGGGATGCACGTGGAATTATCTTCGTCGACCATTTAGAAAAAGGACAAACAATCACCGGGGAGTATTAAGCGTCGTTGTTGGACTGGTTAAGCGAGAAAATAAAAAAAAACGTCCTCATTTGAACAAAAAGAAATTCTATCTCATCAAGATAATGCAAGAATGCACGATTAGTTTCAATAGCTAAAATTAATGAATTGAAGTTCGAATTAGTAAACCATTTACCACAAGATTTAGCCCTTAGTGACTTTTTTTATTCCCAAACCTAAAGAAGTGGCTTGCCGGATAACGATTCATCTCGAACGAGGAGGTCATAACATAAACAAATGAGGAACTTCCAAAATTATTTTTTTTTTTTTCTGATGGCTTAAAAAAACTTGAAGGACGCCTGAAAAAGTGTATCGAACTAAAAGGAGATTGTGATGAAAAATAAACAAATCTACCAACAAAAAAATTGTTTTTCTATCTTTTTTTAAGGACTTATCGACCCATCCTCTTATCTATTATCTTCTATCTATTTGTATCTCTTTACTAAGTCAAACTGCTTATCGCAGACAATATCGCCTTAAAATCAGACGATTTGGGCACTATCCTTAATAATCGTATATGAGTTTTTACTGTTGTAAATGAATCCAAGTAATATAAATAAATGTAAATAAATCCAGGTTTCTACAGGATTCAAGCATAAGGAATTTTAACTACAAGACTCTTTTTTCTCGAATCAGAATAACTAATTTTATTTTACCACTATGAAAAAATAAGTGGCCTTTAATTTCGCCAAAAACTGCAGTTATGCCAAAAACTTCGCCATTTAAAATATTTAGACCAGAGAAAGAACGACCTTCGTAACAACTTTAACTGTCTATAAAATGGCCTTCGACCTACTCATTAATTGAAACAATACCGCCAGTAACACTTGTGCACAACAAAGCGGTAACAACTATAGCTTTGACCATCAGGAAATCGGCTAGTTCGTTGTCAAGCATCACACGGACATTCGGCTAAGGTCACTGACATCGATCAACAATTGACAAACATTACAAATGATACTAATACCGACTTTACGGCATAAGAATATATGTACAATATAGCTTTAGTCTGAATTTTTTTAAATTCAACAAATTATGATCACTACAAAAACGAAAATACATTTAAATTATTTTATCTTTTTTAAAGGCGGTTATAATTAATTTTATAGTTTTAACTACACCAATTTAATATTATGCTAAAATTTATTCGAAAAATTGAATTTCGTTATTCCAAAAATATGACAAAATCGGGTTTTTCTATGGTTTCTTGCTTCTAACCCTCTTTTCTATCTCTCACGGTTTGCTTCAGGATTAATATTCCCCCACAGTTGATAACACGGTACATAATCCTCCACAATTAATAACATGATTTTCTCGTATATTTTCAAGTAAAATATGATGGTGTGATTTATTTGATAGTAGAACATACCTATGAAACGTTAGATACGAAAGTCACTTGAACATAATGTTCGTTGCTTCTTCAAGCTTTAGGTTTTAAGTTAAGGTTATTTTCGTAGTCTAAATCTACAAAAATATTCTTTTAAATAACTATTAATGCTATTAATTCTGTGGACGATAATATCCATTTTATCTAGATTGGAATTTAGACGTTTACAGAAGATGTTGTTATGAAAACGTACGATATGATTGTACAAATGGTGTAGAAGTGACTTATGAAGTTGATGGTGCAAAAGCATTTGCTTAACCATGCTATGTACGGTTTCAACAACCAATGTCACATTTGAGACCAAATCGAGATTCAATTGATTCTTCTAGAGTTAGTCTAGTAGTAGAGTTAGTTTCTTGACTCTCTTCAGAGCAGTATCTTCTCTTCAATTATCAGTACATTGTAGTCCTTCTCCTTTAACGCTTTCAGTTACACAATTCATACGGTAATTTGATCACCACCATAACCTACTATTTTAAGGTTTTTGAGGTCGTGGATTATGAAAATGAAATCGAACTTTTCAAATTCAAAATGGCGAATTTAATACGAATTCGTTTTCTGTATCTTTGGGGCTAAATTTTTTTATTTCAATTAATATTATTACGGCTGATCACCGTAACCGCAACTCACAATAGATGCACCTATCATAACTGCAATTTTCTCTACCGCGTAAAAGTTAGTACATGAGCCGAATAACCCTTTAGGTGGCCGTGTCAAGCGTTAGTTCGTATAAATGTTTATACTCTCTCTCTCTCTCTCTCTCTCTCTCTCTCTCTCTCTCTCTCTCTCTCTCTCTCTCTCTCTCTCTCTCTCTCTCTCTCTCTCTCTCTCTCTCTCTCTCTCTCTCTCTCTCTCTCTCTCTCTCTCTATCCCCGAATTGTATATTAAATTTGTACGCGTGTGAAAGTCTTTCAACCCGTATAAAGGCTTAGTTGATTAAAAGGTTTTAAGATAATTCACTGCTTTGTGATCTTTCGCTTTTTGGTCAACGTTAAATCCAATTTTAGTATTTGAACCGATTCTGTCCAGTGAGATTGGGAAAGTAAACAACAGCCTCTTCACACGATACGAGCGACAAGAGTTGACAGTTACGTGACTTAAGGTGAGTTTACTCTAGGGAGTTACTTGAAAATGGAACAGCGTGACAGTCATAAAGGTGAAATCGCATACTCAAACGTAGTTAATAGAGTGACGGTTAGTCCTGTATCGCGGGATTTTGCGGAACCATTTTCCGCTTTAGCACGGCTTATTCCCCCTGTTACAAGATATATTTTAGTTCAAATTTAATGTAATTTTAAATGCTTTATTTGCCATGTTAAATTTGTAAAATCTGACTCCATTTTTGTAATCAGCGACCTCGAAAATCTTAAGATGGATAAGTTGTAGCATGTGTTCATCATCTAATTCCGCTGCAAACGAATTCTATTGACAAAAACACTCTTTTTATATATATTTATTTATAACAATGATAATTATGTATAAATTCGTAAAAATTTCGAAACACTTTAAAGTTTTCGAAGTTTATCACCAAAAAATATAAAAATTTCCAGATTTTCCGATGATTTCGAAGAATAAATGAAGAAAAAGGGAAATTAAATATATAGGCAATATAGTGATTTCCGTTACTAAAAAGGTTAAAAGTGTTACAACAATACGGAAACCTCTATTCTTTTTTTAATATTTCTGTTTTTCAGAATCGCTTTGAGTCCTTCGAAAATTCTAAAAGATGTTCTGAAAATTTTAGCCTACTTAATATTGATATTGAATGGTCAATCTATATTAACAATGAAGCCATTAGCAGCAGTAATTGCAAAAGACTTGCAAAATGAAATTTTCTCCTGCTTACAGTAAAATTTACGTTACGAAATATTGTTACTACTTTTCCTATGATATAAATAAGTGCAATTACATATCAAGGCAAAATTATTTTTTTAATCTCTTTTGTGCATATCTTGTATCGGGGCTTTGCGTTCGGTTTTGTACAGGTAACTGTGCATTCATGCCGATGGCTTACAGTGAAGACTTGACCACGCGTACCATCTAATCGCCCCTGTGCTATTTTGGAAGTGTTATGATCATGTTACGTCGAGGACGAGTCAGACTATTTTATGGCGGTAAAATTTGAATTTTTTATGGAAGGGGAGTTCCCATAATTAAAAGCAATAGTCATTTAATAGCTGACTTTAATCTCAGTGACGCACTTACCCCTTCTGGGATTAACCCTTTATCGATTAGTTTTTATGTATTTTGTGCTATAAAAGAGAACGCAAAATAATTGTAAAAGAGACTCTGTATCCTACTCTGTGACACTACGCACCTTCTGTAATTCGATCAATATATATTATAAATCTATTTCTATAATAACTTATTTAAGAGTTATTCCTAATCCACATCCATCTCTGGGTTCTAAGGTACGAGTTTCTGGACCAGTTATACTGCAGGTAAATTATTTAATTATTACTTATTCACTAGGTATTTTAGATATGTTGCCGCCCTGCTTTCGTTTGAGTCTCGTACCAGTGGTAAAGCGCTTACGCGTTGACCGAAAAAAGACAGTCGCGTTTGAGTAATTCGTGTCAATTCGCGGCCGTTGCGTGAGACGTAACAATTGGGGACCCCTCTGGGTAAATTTTTTTAACGAAAAGCAGGATTAGGCAAAAGTAAATTTTTTTTTACAAACATGGATACGGGAGCCGATTTGAGAGACAAACGAAATGAGGAAGCACTATTAATATTAAGAAACTACATAGGAAAAGTAGATCCGAATTTTATAACTAGTAGAGAAGCAACATTACTAGAATGTATGAAATTTCTGCACGCTCATCAAAGTTTAGGTTTCGAAGTAGAACGCAACAAACAACAACAACTAGAAAAATTAATAAAAATTTTAGAACATTATATAAATGAACAATTTAGAAGGAATTCATGTCAAGATCCACTTTTACTACTCATTGTAGAAGAATTATCAAAACGTAATATAAGTCCAAAAGAAATTTTAGTCGCAGTAAATCGTACTGACAAACTAGTACAATTTGAAAATAAATTTGAGCCAATAATTGAATCAAACGCGGAAATAACGGAAGACGAGTCAAGGGAATATTTCCAAGCTTTCACAAACTTGTCAACTGACAATGATAACGAAGACGAAACAGATAACATATTAAACGAAATTCCTATTATAAATCATAAAAACGTTAAATTTTTAATACCAAAAATCACTGAAAAAAGTTAAAACGAGAAAAGTAGTAATTCAGTATACTTTAGGCCAAAGTCAACAAGCAGATCATTTGCCAGCACAAGACCGATTTATCATTCAACTCCACAAGAAGTAATCCGTACAGTACAAAATTCCACAATTAGCCCTTTGAGAAATGTAGGTTTGAAATATATCGTAGATTTCATTCCTAAATACGATGGATACTGCATTCCATTACATGACTTTCTAGACGGTTGGTGGGAAGCTTATAATGTTATTCCACCCGGTAATGAAGCGAATCTAGCAAGATTAGTTAAAATGAGATTATACGGGGATGCATTAAAAAGTATGTGTGGAAAACATTTTGAGAGAATTAGCGAGATTGAAATGTATTTAGATCACCTTTTCGGATCAGACAAAACTTTCAACCAATTATCTGGTGAGCTGACTATGCTCAAGTAAAAAGCCTCAGAAAATGTAGTAAAATTCTCAAATAGAGTGAAAACAGTAACTCGAGAATTAGTAAGCGCAGCAGTGCGTGAAAAAAGATATAATGTCTGATTCTTAAATCAATTAGAAAAGGATAAAGTCAAGTTTTTCATTCGCGGCTTACACTGGGTGATTAAAGCGCGAATGGGACAGGCAAAAAATCTTGAAAAAACAACAGCAAAAGCAGTAGAGATTGAACGCGATTTCGCAACACAGGAACCCAACGATCTCAACCAGACAGTAAAAGTACTTGCAGAAGCAAAAAAAGAATTAGCAAACATTAAAAGTGTAAAAGTAGTAAAAACTGATAGCTCGAAAGTATGTCAAATTTGTAAGTTGTCAAATCATTTAGCAGATACGTGTTTTTACCGTAACAATGGCAGTACAATATTTAAAAATGAAAGATTCAATAGTAACGAAGGCCAAAAGCAAATGAATAGTCAAAATTCAGCCAATAGAGAAAGAATGAACCAGTAAGTAGCTTCGCCCCAAGCAAATCAGAACTCTGCATCAAAAAATCAATACCAGGGAAATTTTAATTCTAATAATCGCGGACCAGGAAATCCAAACAGAGATCCGACTATTTGTAATTATTGCGGTATTAAAGGTCACTGGAAAATAAGATGTAACAAAAGAATTTTTAACGAACAAAAGAAACAACAACAGGGAAACGCCGGTGGTTTCCAGGTGAAAGGCGCGACCGGGGAAACAATCATCCAAACGGAGCGCCGAGCTTAAGTAAGAATACAAAGAAATTAGAAGTAACAAAGAGACTGGTATTGCTAAACTTGAATAGTAAGTCACCAACTTTCATTTTAGAAGATAAAAATGAAAATATCAGTCTTTCTATCATGCTAGATACTGGTGCTGGACCATCTCTACTGAAATGGTCTAAGAAACCAAACGAAGCATATCTGAATAAATTGAATATTTTAGAGTTATGAGGTATTACACATAACAGTGTAGTAACATTAGGAAAAATAAATATTACAATAAAAGATATAGAATTCGAATTTCATATGATACCCGATGATTTACCTATTGAAGAAGACGGACTAATCGGCAGTGAATGTTTGCGTAAATTTAACGCTAAAATAGATTATAAAAACAATATTTTAAAAATCGTTGATAAAGTATTCTCTTTATCCACAAATAATACAACTACTGATAATCAATATACAACATCGCAAGAAGTTATTCAAAATCAGTAGAAAACTGCAAAACTTATGCTGCAGTAGTTAGACATCAAGTAAAAATTTGTAACAATTTAGACAGATTTGTGAGAAGCGTTCCCAATATTAAGGAAAGCGATGAAGAATCAAAGATAGATTTTGAGCCAGATAAAAACTATGTCAGGAAAATTAGTCAGAGCGGTTACGAAGGCAATCGTTCAAATAAAATTCGAGTAAAATTGCGAAAATGCGAAATTTGTAAATTGCCACACAAAAAATCTGAGATTAGTATTTCCGAAATTGGACTGAAAAAAGCTAGCGAAGTTCAAAAATTAGTGAACCTGAAATCTGTACATACGAAATTCCATTAACATCAAAGGTACCTATCCGCATAAAATCTTTTAGATAACCCAGGAGTTAAGAAAAGAAATTGATGCTCAAGTTTTAAATATGCTCGACCAAGGTATAACTGAAAGGTTTTTTAGTCCTTACTCATCTCCAATATCTTGCGTAAACAAGCAAAGAAATGCTGAAGGCATAAATCAAGAAAAGACCAGTAATAGACTTCCGCGCAGTAGATACACTGATATCGGATTACAATTTTCCAGTGCCGAATGTAGATGATCAGTTAGATGCGTTAGGAGGATCCATAATATACTCGGTCTTTGACCTAAAAAGAAGGACAGGTAGGTGACAGCATTTCAATGCGATCAAGGCCTTTTCCAGTTTACAAGGTCGCCTTTCGGATTGAAAACAAGCGCGCCGGTCTTTCTATCATGAATTCACCTTTTAATGACAGGAATGAAAGGAGTAGTAACCTTCTTCGATGATATTTGCGTACATAGTAAAACTATTGAGGAACACTGTGAGAGCATCATTGAATTAATGGAACGTCTAAGAAAAGCGAATTTAGTATTAAATCCTGAAAAATACGAGTATTTTAAATTAGAAGTAGTATACCTAGGATATGTAATCTCGAAAGACGGTTTACTACCTCACAATGATAAAATTTTAGCCGTTCAACAATTTCCCACGCCGAGAATCCCAAGGAATATTAAACAATTTATCGGCCTGTGTAGTTACTACAGACGATTCATTGACAAATTTTCTGACATCGCGCAACCCTTAAACAAACTGTTAAGAAAAGATCAGCAATGCATATGGAAAGAAGAGCAGCAGAAAGCCTTTGAACTGCTAAAACGCAAATTGTGTGAGCCACTTATATTGGTTCACCCAAACTTTGAAAAACCATTTACTTTAACAACAGATGCTAGTGGATACTGTGTATGATGCGTTTTATCTCAAAAACAAGATGAGGACGACTTTGATAAGCCAGTAGCCTATGCATCACGAGCGTTAAATGATGCAGAAAGACGTTACAGCACTTTCGAAAAAGAAATGTTATCAATTGTTTTCGGAATTCTTAAATTTCGACCGTACTTATATGCAAAAAAAATTACCGTCATTACTGATCATAAACCTCTAGTTGGATTAAGATCGCACAAAGATCCCAACTCACGAGTAACTACAATGAGACTGAAAGTAGCAGATTTTCAATATGAAATTAAATATACAGCCGGACATACAAATTTCAATGCAGATGTTTTATCACGTAACCCGATAGAATTACATACGTTAGATCCGCAATTAATTCAAGAACCAATCAATATAGCAAAAGGATTAGGAGCAAATGATGATAAAGTACCGGAACCGAAAGGGATGATTACACAATCGCGTACTGGACGAAAGCCTAGCGCTAAATACGAAGAAGCTATAAGCGCACTGAAACCTACTAAACAGAAAAAGAGACGAGACCAAAGTGCCACTGAGGTAACAACAGAACAAAAAAGAGAAGACAAGAAGTCAGAAACCCCTGAAAACACCAATAGCAACACACCATGTACGCAACAAGTCGAGAAACAAGCAACAGATGTACAAAGCAAGGGGACAGGTGTTCCATTAAAAACTAGTTTAGAAACCATCAAAGAAGAAGACGAATACGAATCAAACGAAACTAAGATAAACGCAACAGAGGAGATCGTAAATAATAAGAATAAAATAAAAAACAAATTACCTGAAAGCAACATCATTTATTGTCGCGAAAAATTGTTTATGAGAAAAGATAATTATTTGTATTTTGTCAATGATAAAGGAGAACATCTCGATAAAGGAGCTTGTCTTTTAAAAGAAGTAAATAAACTATTAAGATTAGAAAATTTAAAAGTAGGATATCCTAAGCTAATTAAAGTTGGGAAAAGATATCACTTAGTAATGCAGCTAAGGTGCGAACAACGAGAAAGCACCGAGGATATAATTATTATGTTAAAAGCATTACTCATAAATATAAGAAACATTATTGATGAAAACAAGATAGTCACCTATAGTCACCTAAGATAGCTTAGACAAAAGTGAAAGCATAGAGAACGTGTTATTCAGTAAAATTATTAACTGTATACGAGATAAGCTTGGAAAACTAGATGTCAAGGTCATAGTATGTACCGGACAGGTAAAACATCCCTTACCTAATGAGAGAGCAGAGATTATACAAGAAACACATTGTTCAGCAGTCGGAGGACACGCGGGAGTTAATAAAATTATTCGACACAAATCGAACTAGGAACATCTTAAAGAGGACGTACTTAGTTTCATACAACAATGTGTTGATTGCCAAACAAAAAAATTAGTACGTGAAAAAACTAAACAGAAGATGGTCTTCACCGATTTTCTGTCAGTACCATTTTTCAAAACTACAATGGACATTGTGGGACCGATGCCAACAACCAAACTAAGTAATCATTATTGTTTAACATTTCAGTGCATGTTTACACGTTTCGCTATAGGTATTCCAATACCTGATCAAACGGCTATTACTATAGCAGATGCTTTTATTAAACGCGTAGTCTATGTTTTCGGAGCACCAACCGGCTTGCTTACCGATTGCGGGCAACATTTTTTGTCAAAATTAATGAAAAGAGTTGCAAAAAGATTTCGTATTAAACAATTTCGCACAAGCGCTCTTCATCCTGAATCAAACGGATTAAAAAAAAGACAACACTCCTCATTAAATGAATATTTAAAAGTTTTTACAAATAAGTTTGAAGATTGGAATGAATTTGTAGAAATGGCAATGTTGAATTATAACACTAGCAGACAAGAGGCTACGCATTATACTCCATATAAACTCATGTTAGCAAGAGTTGCACAAGTACCATCAGCAACTCCGCCAGAACCGGAAGATCTTGTGCCTACTTATGCCGATTATATGTCACAACTAATTAACCGTTTGAATGCTTTGCACCAAATTGCTTGTGAAAAAATTACACTTGTAAAAATTAAGTCAAAACATTATTACGACAAAAAAATCAATCCCAGAGAAATTAAGGTAAACGATTATGTTTGGCTTTTAAGTGGCCCCGAACCGAAAAAATTCGATGACCAATATTCTGGTCCATATCTGGTATCGGAAGTATGGCCCAACGGAAATGTACGAGTTGAGATCGGCAAAAACCGCAGCAAAATTATACATACGAACCGTTTACGCGTATCGCATATAAGGCCAGCCGAATAATCGTTTCGCAAAATTTAATAAACAATCGCACAGATTGCATGTTCTGATTAAGATCTATTAAGGAATAACTTAAATTCATTGTTTGCAGATGATGAATCTTCTAATTTGCCTACTGCTCTTGGAACTTGTCACCAAGGCGACGGCCTTCACTGGTTATGATTGTGCGCAGAAGTTCGCAAATATTATATCTTTTTCTTTAGTAGATATTGCAGACTGCGAATTACCACTACCAATCGTCAATTCTACGCGGATCGAAGTATCACTATTGCAAGTCAATGAATATTCGTCGGTCTGAGTGCGCTATTGCAAAATAGAAATAGATAGAGACGCTAAGAGATGTGGCTATAATAATCATAATATGGAAGTTGGATTAGGAAGAATAAAATATCTAAGCGAAACATCAAGAGACGAATGCGAAAGAATGCACGTACACAGATCAATATCTATAGGATATCGCCTCTTTCAGTCCTTAATAGTGAATAATGCAGTAGTACACGCTACAACTTTCGCAGGATCAGCTAGTAGCACAGGTGGATGCAGTAATGGAGGCTACTATAATGACCCATATGGCGAATTTCAAGACGTTTCTGTGACAGGAAATGTTAAAATTTCATTGCAAGAACACTGGAAACCAGTATCGCTAGATAATAATAAAATCACATTATCAACAGGTACGGATTGTAAATTCAGTGACGATAAATGCATAGATAGCGTTCTCGGTTACGCTTTCTGAGACCCAATTCCCATGCACGAGTGCCAAGAAAATAAGTTCACAGAACTTTACACCGGATACGTAGATAAAGTCATGGAACAGGGTAGCGAAAGGCTACCACTATACGTATTAGATACATAAGTGGTGTCCTTCCCATTTAAAGATCTAGGAGCATTGCCTAAATGCGGATTTGTTTTAACTAGAACAGAATATCCGAGAATTTTTATCCTAGACGATGAAAATAAACATACCTTCCCGGCAATAAAAGATATAAACATTAAAAACATTGATTTATTTGCATATTTTAATGCAAAGATACTTTTCTTTGAAAAACACGTAAGAAAAAGTTTACGAAAGTTATATTATGACGTGTTATTTCAACAGTGCCAGTTAGAAAAGAAAGTCATAATGAATTCACTAAATATCGCAATAATTAGTCCGGATTTATTAGCCTATTATTTGATGAACGGACCAGGCTACATGAGCCTACTCGCAGGTGAGGTCATTCACATAATTAAGTGCTTACCAGTAGATGTACGGACAAGAAACTCTTCAGAGTGCTATTAAGAACTACCTGTAGAGCGCGACGGTAGACCTATGTTTATGACACCTTGCACGCAGATATTGAAATTTTTCGGTACAGAAACAGCCTGTGATGAGACAGTAATATTTAAGGTGGGAAGTGGATGGTTTAAGATGTTACCACGACCGACCTATTTTGGAGACGGACCAGGAGTTTTAAAGCCTCAGACAAAACAAACATGGAAATATCTAGCACCCATTGATATAACTAACAGCGAAATTTATAGTTTGTCAGATATTGAAAAATTAAAAAGCTACATCATGTTTCCAAACGAACAAGCCGCGATTTTGAATAAAGTAGCAAAAAGTGTATCTTTGAACGGACGTTCCGGAGCAGAATTATCATTCTATGATATGCTCGATGAAAAAGCGCTAGAAAAATTAGACGAATCCACATGGTCGAAGTTATGGAGAAGATTTATGAGTTTTGGTTCGGTAAGCGTAGGCATTATTTCCGTAATTATGCTTTTTCGCGTGACTAAATTTATACTCGATACAATCATTCATGGATACGCACTCTATTCGCTTTTCGGATGGTCTATCAAAATAATAGGTGCAGTGTGAAATTTACTTACAAATTTACTTGTCTATTTAGCTAGGACTCCTACTAAGAACGGGAACAAGATAAGAATCAAAATAAAATCGATCGAGTAACAGTGGTCAACACCAGTTATATAAACGCCCCACCAAATTCCCCATCTGCTCCAAGTTCCTCGGACGCACCAGCATTGAAAGCGAAAGTAATCGAATGTACCTTTAAACCCAACATACAACAGGTAGAAAACAAATTAATAGATACTCGACTGTATCCCGTATTACAAGAGCCTTGCATTCGGTCAATTCCTCCAAGGAATAAACGAGCTCCTTCAGATAGGGACGAATAAAAAATAATTGGTATCAAAATTAGATTTGTCATCATGAATGATTCAGAAAAAATCAAAGTACTAGAAAATCTAATTTGTATAAAGACAAAATTAATATGTATGGCTCAAAGAAATAACGAATGAACTCATAAATTTGGAAAAAGAGCCATAAACTTATTAAAATCATACAAGATTGCAGGCCGATTAGCTCAATTACAGTTAGATGAAGGAACAGACACTATGGAAGAAAGAAAACAATTAGCAACGATGTGTTTTGTTGAATACCTAAACAAAGGCATAAAAAGATACACGTGTCAATACAAATTTTATAATTCATTACAGCAGGCAGTTGCACACGCTGAACAAATTAGCAACAATCTAAATGAATTAAAAAATATTGCAAACGCAACAGATTTAGCAGCTAATCAATATCAAAACATTCAAAGATCTTCTTTTTAATCACATAATGTATTTGATTCATTAGATAACATTTGTAAAAGAGTGTTATAAAAAAAAATTGTAATAACGATAATACACGACCTAACCCAAGCATGGATTAACAATAGTGTATTTGACGTTAATGGTCTTATAAGCTTATATAAAAAAAATTATATAATTTATCCAATAATAACACAGGCCAACAAAATTTGACAAAGGTTCAGAACCAGAGACCAGACATAATATAATCGAAGGATTTTGATGCGCTGAAGCCAAATCCGAGCTCAGAATTGCGCCAGCACGTCAGGATTTTGAGATATCCTAACCTAAAAGTGCGAAAATCAAGTTTTTTTGGCTATATGCGGTACCTTATAACATTGAGAATAATTTTTTTCGTGCAAAATTGACAACGGCATCTAAAAAGCAATTCTTATCGTACAATAACACTAACAATTTTAGTTTATGTCTTCTTTTATCGTCAATTGAAATGTACTACTTATCAATTGGTTTATACGGCAACGCAATGAATTTCGACTATTATAACTCAAATACCTGATCTTGGAGCATTGTAACCTGCGGGGCAATAAATCTTACCCACTTAACCCTAAATCCCTTAACCCCCGAGCCCTGTGACCTCCGATGCAATAATCCCCGTCTCCTTAACCCCTAATATTTTAACCCAAGAAGGTTATAACAAGCGCGACAATAAAACCTGCCAACTTAACCCCGAATTTCTTCACCTCGGAATCCTGTAACCTGCGATACAATAGCCCTAGATTCCTTGTGGCGCAAATTACTGGGCTCAGGCATTAAGGGATTTGCGTAACGGCATCGATGGTTATAACATCACAGGTTTCAGGGCTACAGGGTTAACGGATTTAAGGTTAAGGGGGCAGTTAAAGGTTAAGGGGTCGGGGGTTTTTGGGTTAACGGATTTAGGGTTATGGCCACGCAGATTATAGCCTTCTAGAATATCTCGGAATACTGACGTGCTGGCGCAATTCTAAGCTGGGATTTGGATTTAGCGCATCGAAATTCTTCGGGTGCGTTATGTATAGTTTTTGGTTCTGAAGTTTGTCGGCTTGTGACAGACAGACAAATATTAGAATTAAAAATTTAAATAATTTGTTTAAATAAATTTAAATGTACAAATCTGACATCGAACTCGTGACTAGTAATCCCCAAAACCATGTAGATGTGATGCAGCTTGCAAAAATATTCTATTATACAGGAATTTGTTTAAAGAAATTTTTTAAATAAAATACATTTTGCAAATCTGATATCAGATTCATAACCAGAGACCTCAAAAATCAGCAAAAGTACGTGCAACTTGCAAGAATATTGAGTCTTGCAACATTTGTTTAAATAAATTGTTTAAATAAATCTAAATTCACAAATCTAACATCAAACTCGTAATCAGTGACCCCTAACACCATAGAAATGAGGTGCAACTTGCAAAAATATTCAATTTTCAGAAATTTGTTTAAACAAGTGGGTTAAATAAAACACATTTTGTAAATCTAATATCAGATTCATAACCAGCGACCTCAAAATTCAGCAAAAGTATGTGCAAAAACTTGCAAAAACATTGAGTCTTGCAACATTTGTTTAAATAAATTGTTTAAATAAATCAAAATTCACAAATCTGACATCAAAGTCGTAATCAGTGACCCCTAAAACCATGGAAATAGTATAAAATATTTGGGGTTAAGGGGACGGGGATTATTGCATCGAAGGTCACAGGGCTCGGGGGTTAAGGGATTTAGGGTTGAGTGGGCAAGATTTATTGCCCCGCAGGTTACAATGCTCCAAGATCAGGTATTTGAGTTATAATAGTCGAAATTCATTACGTTGCCGTATAAACCAATTGATAAGTAGTACATTTCAATTGACGATAAAAGAAGACATAAACTAAAATTGTTAGTGTTATTGTACGATAAGAATTGCTTTTTAGATGCCGTTATCAATTTTGCACGAAAAAAATTATTCTCAATGTTATAAGGTACCGTATATAGCCAAAAAAACTTGATTTTCGCACTTTTAGGTTAGGATATCTCAAAATCCTGACGCCATTTTAGAGTGCATCTAACAAATTCAGCTAGATTCGCCGTAAATTAGTACAATGGTAGACCTTTATATGCTAGTATAAGTTTTTCCTACTACTAAAGATTGCAAAAAGAATCACGATTTTTCATACTCCAGTATAAATCAATTGATAAATGGCACATTTCAATTGACGGTATCTCTGCTGGAAAAAGACATAAAAAAATCGGTAATGCATTTTGTCGGTCAAGAGTTGCTCTTTCAGATGCCGTTGTCAGTTTTGCATGAAAAAATATATTCACAATGTTATAAGGTACCGAATATAACCAAAAAAACGTGATTTTCGCACTTTTAGGTTAGGATATCTCAAAATCCTGATGTGCTGGCACAATTCTGAGCTCGGATTTGGATTCAGCGCACTAAAATCCTTCAGATGTACTATGTCTGGTCTCTGGTCCTGAAGCCTTGTTGGCCTGTGTAATTGTAACCTATATCGAATTGCAGTTTGCAGAACACACACAAAAAAAAAAGACAAGATGAAAAAACAGCAATCTGACTGTATTTTCCTCTCGGATTTATGGCAGTTAAGGGACGAGAAGAAAATCCCGTCGTACATCTGATTGAAGACAATCCAGGGATTGCGTTTCATATATTTGAACGTAAAGCCTTTACGTGTGAAAATTGGAGTTTACTAACAACCATTGACATGCAACACATTTTCATTTAGAACGAGGTACTTACTAATCAAGTAACTACTTTAAATAACATCTTCATAGAAGATAATGTATCCAACATAAGAAGCAAGTTCGATTATACAGCATGTTATGGATGATCTGCGGGATATTAATCATGTTTTGTCAACATTTTGCATGTTGATAAAATTAAGGGGGAAGAAAAGATTTATCTTTTCAAAACAGTTACGCATTGAGTAGCACAAAAAAAGTTATAGAAAGAGCAACTAACATGCGTATAAACGATCTATCTTATATTGTGGGCAATGAACCGAACACTTATTACTTTGACAATGGTCTACATGAACAAATTAAATCAGTAAACTCGAAAACTGACTATATTAAAAGATGCGTGCAACTGTTAAAACAGAACCCGAACATAATAGACAATGATTAAGCCGCTAATTTCCATAAAACAATTTCACTCATTAAAGAACTACAACATGAATGTAAAGAAATTATGTTATTAATGGTTGAAATGTTTAAATATACAGTACCGCTTACGCACTTTTACCCCCCCACGGGCAAAATCAGTCTAACTTCAAAGTTTTATATCTCTGGTAGAAATTAACGTACAGAGACGCGCGTGGATGCGTTTGAAAGGTCTTTCGGAGAGCTTTCAAATGATATGACTCACGGTTGCCATCGATTGTTTTTTTAAATTTTGCAACAATTATGCAAAATTGAAAATTCTGAAACTTTTTTATTATTTTTGACAATTAGCCAATTTTGGAAAAAAAATAGTACGAAAATTTGAAGTACACCATTTTTTAGCTATTACCAAGCCCTATCTGAATCACTCATCAAAAATTTATTTTCGTCAAATATGACGCGCGCACGGGCATTTTTTCCTCGAAGTGACAGTTTTTTTCAACATTTTTTATCTCCATCAAATTGTAACAATCGAAAAAAATTTATAGGAGCAAAAATGTTTGTTTTTTCACGTAGAATACTGCAATAATTTTTTTTTTGGTTTTTCGAAAAATTTTTTTTTTCGGTTTTTTTCAATTTTTTTTTCTCACAGTCGGTACGCTAAAAAGATGAGAAACCACAAAAAAAAATTTTTTTCCACCCATTCAATAATACTACATAACAAGTATCGTAAATTACATAAAAAAAAAACTCTTTTTTTTTTCGATCTTGAAAAATAATTTAAACCGAAAAAAAAAATTTTTCGAAAAACCAAAAAAAAAATTATTGCAGTATTCTACGTGAAACAACAAACATTTTTTCTCCTATAAATTTTTTTCGATTGTTACAATTTGACGGAGATAAAAAATGTTGAAAAAAACTGTCACTTCCAGGAAAAAATGCCCGTGCGCGCGTCATATTTGACGAAAATAAATTTTTGATGAGTGATTCAGATAGGGCTTGGTAATAGCTAAAAAATGGTGTACTTCAAATTTTCGTACGATTTTTTTTCCAAAATTGGCTAATTGTCAAAAATAATAAAAAAATTTCAGAATTTTCAATTTTGCATAAATGTTGCAAAATTTAAAAAAACAATCGATGGCAACCGTGAATCATATCATTTGAAAGCTCTCCGAAAGACCTTTCAAACGCACTCACGCGCGTCTCTGTACGTTAATTTCTACCAGAGATATAAAACTTTGAAGTTAGACTGATTTTGCCCGTGGGGGGGTAAAAGTGCGTGAGCGGCACTGTATTGTCACAATGTTCTCGAACATCACGCCATACATTAATATTCTCATCAATAATTTGTTGCAATGTATAAGCGCCATTAATTTGGGAGTTTAAATACAAGGTTAAAATACAATTTGATTTTATAATAGGATCAGGTCTAAAATCACATCCCGGGCATCTAATTCCAATTGTTAGTTCATGCTCAGTAAGTTTGCGTATTATTTCAAATTTTGTGCAAATATCTAATAAATAATCTGCAGCATCTTTTTGAATAAGTAGTAAATATTCAGTGTTCAGATAATTTGCAAGTGGAACCAAATCAACTGATGTTTTTGATATATATTTGTTAAATATTTGTAAAAGGATGTCTTGCTGCTTACATTCAAGCAAACATTTTCTGATAAGTTGACAGTGAAAAAGACTTTGTATACATGATTTTGCATACGATAAGCTATTTTTATCTTTTAATGGTTGGATAAAGTCAGTCAATGGACGTTCAAGAATATTATTACGATTATCGGCTTGAACCTGCAGTGCATGACACGAAACAGACCATACACTGTCAAATATCTTGTTATTTTTATATGGATCCGTGTCTGGTATATTATAAGTATCAAGATCTGGGCGATGTTCTTTTCTCAATCTATTATATTCTCTTATAGCTGACTCGTTAGCTTTGATACTAGAAGGATCGAAATTAATTAAATGTAAACCTTCTAATTTAGTAATCCTGGATAAAGCTACATATGTTTGACCACAACTAAAAATTTTATTTCCTGCTTCTACAACAGCATTTTCTAAACTTAAACCTTGACTTTTATGAATAGTGATAGCATAACTGAGACAAAAAGGAAATTGTTCTCTAGTAATGAATACTTGATCCATTATTTGGAATTGATATTCTAATCGTTTGATAGAATACTCTTGATTCGATTGAAGTTTAATGGTAACGCTATCTATACCTGTTTTTCCTTTGCTCACTGCAATAACTGTTGCTATAGTTCCATTAACTAATCCGATAGACACATCGATATTCCTTCGTATCATAATTTTGCAGCCTATTTTTATTGTGATCACTCGAGAAATACCGCATGCGTTGTCATCGTCTTGATTTAAAATTTTCAAAACCTTTTTTTCTAATCTTTTGGGGCATTTGTAACAATCATTGGCAATTAACTTTATCTCTTCTGCCTCCAGCTTTTCCAACATGGTATTATTAAGTATTGAACACATATCTTTAGTCGGCATCAAACAAACTGTATTATTCGACAAATTATTCAAATATTCGCACAGTTCATGAAGAGAAATTGAAGGAGTATCATTGGAAAAAGGAATTTTTCTCTGTTGCAATGTTTCTATATCAGAGTTGGCTAAATAACCCAATCTCAATTTATCTAAAATTTCTGAGTAAACTTTATCATGTTTCTGTCTCATATTTATAGTCAATTCCTCATATTCGAACAAAGTCCATAAATTAAATGACAACATGCCTTTAATATATTTTTCAATTTGCGATCTTGTTAGTGCAATGAAAGCAAAATCTTCTCGCACAGGTGGTAGTTGCAATAAATCACCAAATACTACAATATTTATTTTACCAAACCAACCGTCTTCTTTGTCCGATGTAAAAAAAATCTCTGCCAGACGTAAGTGAATATACATAAGGGTTATATTTGATATCATCGAAATTTCATCAATGATAATAAAGTCAACATCCTTTAAACTTTGTCGTAATCTTTTCAACGCATTATCGGATAAAGGTTTATATTTTGCCGTGCCTCCTTGCTCTACAGGTAATTGTAATAATCTGTGGATTGTTAGTCCCTGGATATTAAATGCTGCAATACCAGTTGGAGCAGCAACAGCGGTGTTTTTGTTTCTCTTTAGTTTGTTCCATAAAACCAAGTTTTCAATTAGGTAACTTTTACCAGTACCTCCAAATCCGCTAACAAACATTCTTATTACTTTATTTCCAGATGATATTTCAGACGTAATTGTATTAAATATTCTCAATTGATCAGTATTGAAATTTTTGATAGATTGATCTATGTCAATATCGTCTTTTTTTTCACAGACCTTTTCAATTAAATCTTGAACATCTTTTATAACTTGTAATGCATCAAGAGGATCAGCATTTTCCAGATGTTCTGATGTTTGGGTCAACGTCTTTGCTAATTCTTGTTGCTCAATTAATTTATTAGCTTCATCCATGGCACTTTGAATCATCTGTACTTTATCATGATATTTAAGTGCTGCAGATAATTCATCCTTTATTTCAATAAAAGCATTATGATATGTGTCTTGTTTTCCTTTTAGTTCCTCAGTTTTTCTCCATGGTTTAAATAATATTAGTATAGAAAAATAATAGGGTTCAGGTTGTGTTTGAGGATTGTATTTCATATGAAGAATTAAGCGTGCTTGTTTTCTTTTTCTACAATATAAATTTTCATCCATTTTATAATATTCAGCTTTGCGAATTGGCTTTTTTTTCCATATATCAAAAAATCTAGAAAAATCATATAAACAGATAGTTTCTAACTCTTTAGGGCGCTTTGGATAGTACGTATCTACTAAATTATCACAAAAAATGTCAGTTGAATCTTCAGGCAATAACTCCAACTCATCTTTTCGTTTTAATTTTCTCTTTTTCTCAAAACCAACATCAACCTATAGAAAAGTAGTATTTGGATCAGTTTCATGAAGTGGATGACCTAATAAAGTATCAGCAGCTTCGATAGCTCCACATTCTCTGTGAGTAAGTCCGCGTAGACCTACGGTCCAAAGTCTACTAGCAAGAGATCTATTCAATGCTATATCAGTAAGATCAATATTACTTTTTTCACCTTTTGTCCCATAACACGTAATGTAATATGTCAAAAGAAATATTGTTTCACCAATAAATTGAGCATCAGTATTTCCTTCCCATAAAACTGATATATCAGGCATATAATCATTTGTAAATCGTTCATTGAAATCTCGAGGCAGATCATAAAGCCTACTATTATTCTTCAACTTTCTACGATTTGTTATAGCCATGATAACAGCACGTAAAATAAACTCTTTTGTTATCTTTCGCGGAAATTCGAAACGGCAAGTACTCATAAAACCACTTCGTGTTTTAGTTTTACGCATACAGTAGTCATTATGTTTATGTTGTTGATATTCCATAACTCTACGATGCATATCTGGAGATGTATATTTATTGGGTATACGACATGTAATGTGTTGCATTATAAATTTCTTTATATCTTCATTCGAAGATATGCCACATACTGGAGCATCTTTTATCCAGAAAATATAATGAAAATGAGGTAATCCTCGGCCTTGATACTCACGAACATAATAGTAGTGCTCAATTTTTCCTATAGGTTTTGCGTCAGAAAGCAAATAAGCCATCATAGCTTTAAATTTTTGTTCGATATAAATTGCAGCTGGCACAGGATAGTCCACAATGAGTTGACTATTAGATCTAGAATCATCATCCAACGATTGATAATTTCGTATGAATTCAGCTAAATCAGGCCAGTTCCATTCTGCTGGACTTAACGTTACGAAAAATGTTACTGGACCATATTCCTGCGCCATACAATTCAGTTCTCTTCTCGGTCTTCGCCAGTATGCTTCAGTTCCTCTCAAGCGAGAAAATATAGAGTAAAGATTTGATTCTAAAACATTGTCATCCAATTGTTTCTTGAAACTTCCTGCTGTGTATTTGTAACGTGTATCCAACACATGTAACATGTGATAAATTCCTGCGTTGAGATTTCTCATATTGCTATCATGTAGATAATAAAAAAGTAATTGTTTGCTTTCTCTAAATTGTGAATGTTTAGATGTTAATATATGTTTAATAAAATCAGAATCTCTTAATTTTATATCTCTCGGAACACGTTGGCCACATTCACCATAGGGATAAATGTCTGGAAAACATTTCAAATCTAAGTCCATCTCATTGTAAGCTAAAGGAGTTTCATAAACTTTTTTCATTTGATATAATTTTGTATCTGACTCATTTGGTTTTTTAACATGCAAAGCATTTATTGTATATTCATCGTAAAATGGGTCCGATTGCGATTTTGCTGTCAATAAAGCTTCTGGCTCAGGCATTTTAGTAATACCTGCAGCTTCCTTGCAACTGCCTTGGTCTACTTTGTTAACAGAATCTTCTTCAACATATTCTAAATCTGTATCTTTGAGTTCATTCATTAAATCTTCTGGATTAGCAGGAAGATTAATTTTTGAATACAGTTTATTATTTTCTTTAAGCCATTTCAAAGCATCCCATAGTCTTTTTACATTTACATATTCTTCCCAAATAATGTTACCTTTAGTTGGAATACTTCTAACCAATATATATAACTCATGAGCAGTGTTCAATGGATCGGTTTCTTTACACAATTTTCGTAACGTTTCATCTAAAGGTAGAGGCAAATGAAAAACTTTCCCAACGAGTTTGTCATGGCGAGCGTAATGAGGTAAATTTTTTTTCATAACGGTGGTTTTTTTCTGGATAACTTGAAATGCTTTTGCACGCTGAATTAAAATCTTTTCATACATGTTCAAACATTTCAATTCGTCAGGAATAGATTTGAAGTAAAGATTATTTAAAAGACACGTAGGGGGTATAGAATTTTTTTTAAGTTTTTCCAAACAAGTTTTGCAAATCTTACCATTGTCAAATACTTCTATCAAATTATTGTTTTCATAGTATTGCACTAAATTTACTCAAGCATCATTCGTAATTCCTAGTAATTCACATGCAACATTTGGTTCATATTTTTTAACATCTACATCTTTTTTTAATTTCAGTATCCTCAAGGGCATTTTTGATATGCTTACCGGGTGGGGCTCTTTAGTTTTAAGATAAGTATTGAGATATTTCATTTGAAAAAATTATTTTTCGGATGACACAATTTGAGTTATGATGTATACAAGTTATATGGAACTCGGAGGCCAACAATGCCGAGGAGCCTGGAACGATAACACAGCCACACAAAAAAAAAAAGTGGCAAAACCCACAGACCAGACCATGCAGACTTTATGTTTTTGGGGTCGCTGAGTCCGAATCCGGGGTCAGTTTTGCCCCACCACGTCACAGTCAAGGGCAAATGCAGGTCAAATTTGCAAAAATGGAGAAAATCAATTTTCTCCAGTCTATATATACGTTTTTGGGGTCGCTGAATTCAAATCTGGGGTTACTTTTGTCACACCACCTTGGTAGTGTAGTATTCATCAAAAACAAACAGAAAGTCATGCCATCTAATTTTTTCTGCTATACCTTACGCGTTTCTCATCGAATGAACGGTGCAAAGGTTTTCTTTTACGTTTTTTTGCCGTTTTACAATCTCTTTTCAACATCCAACAGTAGTCAGCCAACATGCATGTATCCCATCTTCCTTGATAACGCTTTTCCATCACTTTCACATCTTGATGGAAACGTTCACCTTGTTCTTCACTATAATCACCACAGTTTTCAGGGAAACAATCCAAATGATTGTGTAGAAAATGTAATTTGTAATTCATGAGACAACCCATCACCCTAAAGCTCTCCACCATTTGAGATACAATTTCTTTGTAATTGGAGCTTCTACGATTACCCAAAAAGTTTGCGGTAACGTCCTTGAAGCTAAGCCATGCAGTTTGTTCGATGCTGGTCATGGAACTAATAAACTTATCATCAGCCATCATTTTTCTAATCTCTGGACCATCAAAGATACCTTCTTTTAATTTCGCATCCGATTTACTTGGAAATTTGCTTTCCAAGTACTTGAAGCTCTGAGCATCTTTATCTAAAGCCTTGACGAATTGTTTCATGATACCAAGTTTTATGTGCAATGGTGGAATGAGAACTTTTTTAGGGTCAACCAATGGGGTAGCTTTAACGTTGTGTTCTCCAACAGTTAGAGATTTTCTCTCAGGCCATTTATGATCAGTATAGTGCTTTGCTCAATCTCGACTATCCCATAAGCACAAGAAACATGGCGTCTTCGTAAAACCAGACTGCTGTCCTAACAATATTCCTGAAACTTTCCAATCACCACAAATACGCCATTGATCCTTGTCATATTTAATTTTTTGCAGTATAATTTTGAGATTACCGTATGTTTCCTTCATTGTGGTGGAGTGCGCTATAGGAACTGAGGCATAATAGTTGCTATTGTGCAGTAATACAGCTTTCAAACTTCTGTTTGATGAATCTATGAACAATCTCCATTCTTCGTCTTTATACACATTAGGTTTAATTTCATTCATTAAACCTTTTACGTCTTTACAATATACTATTTTATCACCATCACGATTCATATCTTCAAAGTATGGTTCGAAACTTTTGCTTCTTTTTCTGTAAAAAGATACTCTAGTAGAACTTGCCAACTGATTCATATCTTTCATCGTCTTCTTTAGTTTCTCCATCGTTATCACTTTCGTAGAATTCAACCTTGAATCATCATCCGAGTCATCACTTCTATCCTCATCATTGCCGCCACTTACTTCGGCGTTATGTTCTCAACAATTTCAGATACTTCATAATTTGGGCTTCTGCTACCCCCCAAAAAGTTAAAAATCATATTTATTTCTTTCATATTTGTGAAATCGTACGTTCAGCAATTTCCTAAATGCATTAGAGTTTTCTGTATCATGAGTAGAGAACTTTTTAGAAAACCAGCATGTATTTGCTAATTGTATAAATGTATGGTGATATGAATGAGAAGAATTCAAATATGAATTTTTTCTTCAAAGTTGCCTTAACCTGCTGCCTCGACAAAAACTGTGACGGTGACACTGCCCTAAATAGGGATGTGTGGGATGATCCGCTCATTAGTTTGTCGAGGTAACGATGCCAGTGTAAGCGCACTGCCTTGCAGGGGGCGTTAGGGTGTGAGGATGAAGCTGTAGTGTGTCTGACGACGAGTTGACACTGTCCTCGTCAAAGTCGGAAAGCTCTTATACTTAGCCCCGGAGAGGTATAAGAGTTATCACCTCCGGGACAGCGGACTCACCTGCGATCGGACCAGGATCCCTAATGTGCGGGGTTATACTGTCAATCATGGAACATTTACCTTCTACTTCTCGTCATAATTGCAAAAAAAATCGTGATCTTTTTTGTTTCGTCTGTGGAGTATATACTCCTAAAAAATTTCGTCGTGATTTTAATGGACGCCTCAGAAAAATTCACAAATCATGTTTTCAATTAGAGACGGATGATATTATAAAAGAGTGGACTCCAGGTAGCATCTGCGAACGATGTCGTAAAATGCTTTGTAAATGGGAAAAGACAAAAAAACGTGATGATGTCATATTTATTAGCCCAATGGAATGGTATCAACCAGATGGAAGCGAAGATTGCTACTTCTGCAATACTGAAGTTTCAGGATTGAATAGTAAATCAAAAACAAAAGTGAATTACGCTAAAGTCACTTCTGTAAAAAAAGCTGTTGAAAAATCGAGTACCAATGAAGAGCTTTATGTGCTTGAGAAGTTATCCATTGAATCGGATACGAATGATGGAGATCATAATGACGAAGATTGTGACGACATAAGTGATGACAATAATGGCAATGCTACCAATGATGTAGGTGATGATTTGGAAGATGAATCCTATGAAAGTGATATTGATGGAAAACTGATGATGATGATGAAGATGATGATATTTTCCTTCCAGCGGGCCCGAAAGACAAAAGCGTAAAATTATGGTCTCAAGATAAACTAAACGACCTAGTTAGAGAGCTTAACTTACCTAAAGATGGAGCAGAACATTTAGCTTCAGCTTTGAAAGGCATGAATCAGTTGGCAAGTTCTACTAGAGTATCTTTTTACAGAAAAAGAAGCAAAAGTTTCGAACCATACTTTGAAGATATGAATCGTGATGGTGATAAAATAGTATATTGCAAAGACGTAAAAGGTTTAATGAATGAAATTAAACCTAATGTGTATAAAGACGAAGAATGGAGATTGTTCATAGATTCATCAAACAGAAGTTTGAAAGCTGTATTACTGCACAATAGCAACTATTATGCCTCAGTTTCTATAGCGCACTCCACCACAATGAAGGAAATATACGGTAATCTCAAAATTATACTGCAAAAAATTAAATATGACAAGGATCAATGGCGTATTTGTGGTGATTTGAAAGTTTCAGGAATATTGTTAGGACAGCAGTCTGGTTTTACGAAGACGCCATGTTTCTTGTGCTTATGGGATAGTCGAGATCGAGCAAAGCACTATACTGATCATAAATGGCCTGAGAGAAAATCTCTAACTGTTGGAGAACACAACGTTAAAGCTACCCCATTGGTTGACCCTAAAAAAGTTCTCATTCCACCATTGCACATAAAACTTGGTATCATGAAACAATTCGTCAAGGCTTTAGATAAAGATGCTCAGAGCTTCAAGTACTTGGAAAGCAAATTTCCAAGTAAATCGGAAGCGAAATTAAAAGAAGGTATCTTTGATGGTCCAGAGATTAGAAAAATGATGGCTGATGATAAGTTTATTAGTTCCATGACCAGCATCGAACAAACTGCTTGGCTTAGCTTCAAGGACGTTACCGCAAACTTTTTGGGTAATCGTAGAAGCCCCAATTACAAAGAAATTGTATCTCAAATGGTGGAGAGCTTTAGGGTGATGGGTTGTCTCATGAATTACAAATTACATTTTCTACACAATCATTTGGATAGTTTCCCTGAAAACTGTGGTGATTATAGTGAAGAACAAGGTGAACGTTTCCATCAAGATGTGAAAGTGATGGAAAAGCGTTATCAAGGAAGATGGGATACATGCATGTTGGCTGACTACTGTTGGATGTTGAAAAGAGATTGTAAAACGGCAAAAAAACGTAAAAGAAAACCTTTGCACCGTTCATTCGATGAGAAACGCGTAAGGTATAGCAGAAAAAATTAGATGGCATGACTTTCTGTTTGTTTTTGATGAATACTACACTACCAAGGTGGTGTGACAAAAGTAACCCCAGATTTGAATTCAGCGACCCCAAAAACGTATATATAGACTGGAGAAAATTGATTTTCTCCATTTTTGCAAATTTGACCTGCATTTGCCCTTGACTGTGACGTGGTGGGGCAAAACTGACCCCGGATTCGGACTCAGCGACCCCAAAAACATAAAGTCTGCATGGTCTGGTCTGTGGGTTTTGCCACTTTTTTTTTTTTGTGTGGCTGTGTAATTAATTGTTCAGAATTTTTCTCGACCATTTGAAAATATTCAAAATTTATGTCAACGATTGAGAAAACCAGTGTTCAATAATCGATAATTTAAAATATCGATAATTTAAATTGTTGCTGTCAAATCAAGTAATAAGAAGCAACGCCACAGATCTAAATAGCATACGACAATAATATGATCAGCATCGAGTTATTCACTATTACTAAATTTATGCTCTTCATTCTCCCACGAGTATTCGATAAGTTTTCTCTCTCTCTCTCTCTCTCTCTCTCTCTCGCTTTTCTTTTAACAAAATAGACATCGCACTTTTTAGTCTCCTAAATACTGTTCTTAAGTCGCTTTCACCCTCGATGCAACCCTCATAACATGGCTGCTGATGCTGAATGCTAGTTTGCATCAGAAATATATAGCTGGTAACTAAGTAGGTCGAGGTATTATTTATGATAAATGCGAGTACTCAGGCAAATTTCTACGTTTGATAATTGCTCCGAGCACTTCTTGCTAGTAAACTACTTAATTTCGTCTTAACTAAATTCAGAACGGTTGACGAATTTTGACTTGGTCATTGTCGTGGCTCTCTAATCAACAAGATTTCGGGCTTGGTAGACTCGGACGACGATCGGCTCACTTAACGAGGTTGCTCTAGCCAACGCCTAGAGATCTCATATACCATTATGCATCTAGATTCTCTGAACTCAGAACAAAGGCAGCAAACCGATCTATATGGCAAACGACAATAATAATTGATCATCGAAAAGTATTCCCGTGTTACATCTTACGGCATCTCTTAACCTTCAATATAAAGTTTCGATACTCAAACTCTTAATAAAACTCAAATTCTGTACAAGGTGTATTCAAAAAGTACCCGGAATTATCGTTTTTCCAAAAAAATAGTTATTTTTACGTTTACGTCAATGTGGTCCCCTTCAAAGTAATCCCCCCAAGATATTTGTAATACACTTATGCCAGCGTTTTTTCCACTCTTCGAAGCACTCTTGATATTCACTTTTTGGTATGTCCTTGAGTACTCTCAGCGATTCGGCCTTTATTTCTTCAATCGAGGAAAAACGCCGTCCTTTCATGGGTCTCTTCAACTTTGGGAACAGGAAAAAGTCACACGGAGCCATATCTGGTGAATATGGATGTTGGGGCACGACTATGGTATTGTTTTTGGCCAAAAAATTACGAACAAGTACCGACGAATGAGTAGACGCGTTATCGTGATGCAAAAGCCATGAATTGTTTTTCCATAAGTCGGGGCGTTTTTTTCGGATTGCTTCACGTAAACGTCGCATAACTTCAAGATAATACTCCTTATTAACCGTACGACCTTGTGATAAGAACTCATGATGCACCACGCCCCTGTAGTCAAAGAAAACTGTAAGCAAAACCTTCACATTTGATCGAACTTGACGTGATTTTTTCGCTCTTGGTGACGTTGAATGCTTCCAGGTGGACGATTGTGCTTTGGTTTCGACATCATCACCGTACACCCATGTTTCATCACCAGTTATGACCCTTTCAAGCAAACTTGGATTGTCGATGACGTCGTTTAACAGCTCCTGAGCGATGTTCATGCGATTTTTTTTTTGTTCAAAGTTCAGCAGTTTTGGAATGAATTTTGCTGCCACCCATTTCATGCCCAAAACATTTGAAAAAATGTTATAACATGAGCCAATTGATATGCCAACTTCATCAGCAACTTCTCTAATTGTGATTCGGCGATCATTCAGAAACATTTTTTCCACATTTTTCACATTTTCATCGATTGTTGACGTGCTGGGTCGACCGGAGCGTTCGTCATCTTCAACGTCTTCGTGGCCATCTTGGAAACGCTTATACCACTTGTAAACACTTGTTTTTTTCATAGCAGACTCACCATAGGCTTTTCGTAGCATTTCACACACTTTGTTACACTTTATTTCATTTTTAACGCAAAATTTAATACAAATTCTTTGATCCATTTCTTTTAAAAAACGAAAATCGCAGAGCTCATAAAAACACGTCAAACCTTAGCGACTACCGCAAACAAAGTAAACAGTGAATATAGCTGAAAATTTTATCATACTTCAGGGGCATGTATACCAACGCAATAAAAAAAAATTTTGACAATCGGACTCTCCAGACCCGCGAAATTTAAAAATTCCGAGTATTTTTTGAACACACCTCGTATATGTCAGCAAAAAATCATTACACTCTCATGAACTCTCGCCACAAACAGATACGTGACAAGCTAATCTAATTATGCAAAATGCGATGTAGCAAGCTAGACCTACTTAAAACTGCAAATATCGAAACATAATGAAATTCAGAAGCTATAAGAACCTTGCAAGTGCCATGGCGAGTAGTTCGTGAGAGTTTGAATCACTGTATCAAGAGCTGTATCTCAGGTTTCCGTATTACAGCCGTACATAAATTTGGTGATCTCATATATATTTGGTAACTACAACTGTAGAACGTTCCTAAAATATTTTGTCAAATCCTGAATAAACATTACTTGGTCAAAAATATACTATACTAGTCTATTTCCGTATTTCTCAACTTGATTTACAAGACATCTCGGCGATAAGATCCCAGGTATTGTAACACTCGTTTCATTCATCTCTTTGCTTTCTCTTTGTCCGCATTTCGATACTATAGTTGAATAAATATACTTGTAATACATAAGTGAGCGTTACCCACTAGATTTCATATTGGTACGTCTGAAATGTTAGGTTTAATGGGTAGCTAATGCCAAAGACGTAACACTTGTACAAATCAATAATGACTATTTTCTCAAAAAAGAATGCAACTCTTCCAGATCTTCAAGCACTTGAAATTTTGTTCAGGAACTATCGATTCGAATTGATGAATTCCATAAATAATGATAGATATATTTTATAGAAATTGAATAATCAAACACAAAATAAGTATATGAACTAGTTTCTAAATGTCAACTTGAATGAAAGCCGTTATTCATTCATACTCGAGATAAGATAGACAACGTTGTACGAAAATAATTTATTTTTAATTTTTAAAAGAATACTAAAGCATTTCATATAACAAGCAATAACTTTGACATATAATATAATATACTATAATAAAACGCAACATTTTAGAACAGTTTTTAATTGTTCGAGATATACTCTTGAGCAATTTTCGAGATTAGGAACGGTACATAATACACGGAAGATTGTGCACGGTGAATGATACACCGAAGAGGCGGATAGTATACGGTACACGGACAATGGCATACAATATACGGTGCACGGAAGATGGCTCATGGTATGTTGTACATGAAAGACGATGGATAGTAGACGGTAATCGTTAGAAAGTGAACCCTATACGATACACAAAACTTTTTGGATCTGAACAGTTTATACGCCATATATGAGACTGAGAGTTAGTTCACTTTTGCCTACATACAAAAATTTGGAACAGTTTAGCAAATATGCTGCTAAATGCTTTGAAAGTCAATGTTTTGAGCATTGTGCTTTCGAAAAACGCTACATGAATGTCACGTACAGTGCCGACCAATTGTTTTTGCCCACCGAAAATGAAATTGTTCAAAATTCAGAAGTTTTATATGTAGATCAACAATGAATGTATAGAGACCAGTTGCCGTGCATTTGAAATCTCTTGAAAAGATATTTAAATCTCTCCTGATTATTATATGTGCGTAATTTTGTTTTTGAATGAAATCTTTGCAGCTCGAGCGTATCTGCGCGCTCCAGACTCATACAAACAGTTGATCGATAACAGCTAGAGCAAACTTTAAACCGGCAACGGCTTTCTTGTTACAAAATGCGAAGGGGCATAAGTTAGCTCTTCACCGAGGCATATGCATATATATCTAACATAAAAGTTAAATACGATGGAGATTATTTACTAAACACTTGATTCCTGCAATTCTAGTTACAGTTCACAAATTAAAAAATCAAATCTTCAGCTGGTAAACGAAGAGTCTTTTTTTATAGAAATTCACCCGTGATTTCATTTACAAATTATTTACGCAGAGATATGGGAGGCGAAATATTTCAGCTATTTAGTAACCTGTCGGGCGTGTAGGTTGCAATGTACGAGCACAAGTAAGTTTGGGACGAGAAAGAAAGAATGTCGGGATAATATATCACGTTGACGAACAAATTCATTTCCGGCCCATTAACATGAAACAAAAAAATAAAAGAAACAAAATTTTGGCTCGGCAATATCATGCCTGTAACAACGATTGGGTAAGGCACCATCCTAGGAGGTGTGCGCAGCCGTTATGGGCGGGCACGAATGCTCGCCAGAATAACGGTGTACCTCTCCGGTCAGTTTTAGGGATGAATAAGTCACTCAGCGGTGGCACTAACGCTTACTCCGCCAATCCGTACCTCAAACAGGCAAACTATTCACATACATGCGTTTGATTTGACGAAGACACGCGGGCAAATAACGAGAAACAATAATCAACGGGAAAATCTCTAGCATAGCAGCTTTTCCTGTCATATGCTGATACGGAAAATATGAATAAATTCTACCGGCTGAATGTGAATCTCCATCAATTGTAGACGCATATGTAATCATAGCTAAAATTGAACGTGTGATATAAGATAGACTTTATTTATATTAGGCCCAAGAAAATTCAGAAGTAAAAATTAGATGTATTATTTGTACATGTTTATGAACCATATATTATTTTGCATAGAACATATATCAAGTATAATTTAACTCTTTCACACCTGATATCCAAAAGAAGCATAATAAGCGTGTTCCATTATAGCCATTAGTTGAATAGCATTATATCCTTGCTTGACAATACGAGGTATAATATTTGTAGTGAATTCCGAATATGTTCCAACACGACATTCTTGTGTTGCAATACCTACGTGACATTCATATATACGTAAACTTCTTGGTTTCTTTGGTTTTGGATACTTAGGAATGTATAGCTGAAATATATATGAATGGAAAATATTCAAGAATAAAGAAGAAAACATCAATATATGTTTCGCAATCTCACCTGATCAGGTCCTGGAACCCATAATCTCTGTTTGTATGACGTATCATTGGAAGGGTTATTTGCTTGAGTAACATATGTTGCCCAAGGACTCAATCTTTCAAGGTATTGACCATTTTTATCTTTGATGATGATCTTAATTTCTGACAAATGTTTTAATTGACACGTTCCATCGTTATTTGGCGGTATAAACAATTCCCATTTTCCATATTCTAACTTTTGAAAAGGATTTTCTGTTTTCGCCCAGTTGTCTATTTTTCACATATTAATGATAGCAAAAACGTTAATAACAAGGATATAACAACATATATTTTATGAATTTTTAGCTAAAATATTGATTATTTAACAAGTTATTAACGATTGAAGATAAATTTGAGGATTTTTTTCTAAAACTAAATAACTTTATTACTTATAAATTATGTAACGTTACATTTAATTGTTTATGGTATCAAAATGTTTGATACAATAACACAAACTTCGAGCAACAGAACTGATTTTTATTTGATTTTTAAACATGCAGACATATAATCTGTTCTACCAACTTATAAAATATTTGTACATTACAAATCATTGCTAGTTTTAGTTATCTTTAGCTGATCAACAACGGTCAATAATTATGATAGTTTTCGGTTACCAGTAACTATGAAGACCAAAGTTCGATCAAAAAAGAAAATATAAATAAAAAAGTGAGATAAGAAAAGATACGGGTATAGAAGGAATAGCATAAGAGAGACAGAGTGAGAAAAGATAAGCGTGCAGCTAGTTATCCATCAGAGAAGGAGCGTGAGTCCTGCATACATCGATCGAAAGATTACAAAATAAAAAAATTATTCTATAGATATCAATCACAACAGTGACAAAGACTTGAGAAGTATTCATTGACTTGAATGAACATTTTTGTCTATCTTGCTGGTACTTGCCTTGATAAATTCATTTTAAAAACTGAGAAAACTATTTTTAAAGAATCTGTAACAGGTCCTTGATCAAACCACTTTGAATTATTATTGACCAAAGGTGTAGTACACTTCTATTTTTTAGACTATACATAGTAGTCTCGATAAAATAGTCGAGCCAATCAAGAACAGGTAGATAAATAAATCCGTTAGAACTCACACGACAGTTTTTCGAGAGCTCAGTTTTAATTAATATCTCGTAATGAATTTAAACGGAAAAATTTCAGGAACCACTGCTCTGTATGTTTTCGAGAGTGCTCTTTCCAATGGTGTTGGTTTCACGTTGAGTAAACCATAAGGATATTTTGTACTAAAACTAATATATTCTACAACACATTTTTTAACAACAAAAATGTCTTAGAATTGGTAAAAGAGTAATCTAGAATTGTTTCAGAATTTTTTGACACAATTTTAGAATTTTCCGGAAGCGGCCGAAGTTATGGAGGTAGACCAGATGTTGAGGTCTGCCGACCCGTTTTCTGATGCAGGGCAAGCGGCTTCTGATGATACCGACGTTGCCTTCTGTACCTCGCAGTTAGCTCAAGTGTCGGTTGACGAGTCTGAGGGCGAAAAAGCGAAGGAACAACCTTTGCCGCCGCCTTTGCCTTCGCCGTCGACGGCGTTTGTGAGCGACAGGTGCGGAGTTCGTTTGATAACGAGAGGTAAAGGAATAGGATTCTTAAGTCTTGAACTCAGTTGTCCAGACTTATTATTATAATATATATTTTTCACGACTTATTTATAATCTATTTCAAGCGATAGAATTTTACCTGGTTTATTTATTGCGGATCAATTGGCCGAGTCAATTGCTGAAGATCGCGCTGTAGATAGCTCGTTGATTTTTTAATATATATAAATTTAGCTGAGTTCATTCAGGTATTGGTAAATCGAGAAATTTGTGTTTCGCAATACAGACATGACATCAAATGTTTAATCGACTATCTTGGTTTCGATTTAATGCTGATGTGCTCAGCAAAAAGCTTACGTATAAGGATTCGACATCACCGTGGCTAGATCGTTGTATATCGGTATATTATCAACGTAAATCACAAAACAAAACTAATAATATAAATTTATATTAATATGAGATATTCAGCAATTAATCGATTACGTTTTATTTGTCTTAATATTCAATTGTAATGCTACGTGGATCACATTACATTATTTTATGGTATGGTAGAGTTTCATTTTAGGATCCTTATTAACATAAATTTCGTAATTTTGATCAGCGTATTTCTAATGTAAATAGTGAAATGTTTTGCTTGTTAATTATGGAGATTTTATTTGGAGCGGGATCTGGGAGTATGATTTTTGGTAATTGGTTGGATGCAATTGGGACAGTTGGTAATGATTTTGGGGTTACGCTTTCTGTTTTGTCGGTTATTATTCCATCCAATTCATATTCTTTAGTTTTCAATGAAGCTTTGTAATTTTGGCTGGCTAATTGCCTATTTAGCATTACGAGCAGATGCGTGATTGAGCTAAATATGGCTCCTAATAGGTATGTCGATAATCCGTATATAGCATGTAATATGTAACCTCTAATTGTTATATTGAAAATGCTTTTATCACATTGGAATATAATGACACTCATTATAATGGTGGAACTTATAGAACGGAATTTTGTTAGCTTAATGATGAATTTATTCCATATGTTTTCTACGATATTGGTCAGTATCTTTTCTGTGATTATTAGGTCGGACATCAATCCTCCTTGAATGCTTTCCTTGCCTTGTAGTTGTTGCAGGTCTTCTTGCGAATAAATACCACTGGTCGCTAATGACTCTAGTTCAGTTGGTTTCCATGTTATTTTGGTGGTTGGTTTCAGAGTCAAGACTATATTGACTGTTTTTCTCGGTCCTGGTGTAAGGTTTATCCATTGGTTTCCCAGTTTATAGTACTGGGGAATAATTGTGTTGCAGTTTATTTCTGTTTCCGTTTTCAGCAAGATATGTGTTTTTTGTGTCGGATAAAATGTCTCGTCTGTATGGAGTATCTGGACTTAAGTAGGCGTATATTGCGTATAATATTCCCTTGCCTGCCGAGCTATGTACCCGGATTTTTTTATGATGTTGTATGCAAATTCGTCAAGTGAGATTGATGCGAGGGATAGGGAGATATATAGAACTTGCCTTTCTAATTCACATTTTTGTTTCAAAAATATCTAAATAAACGCTTTTTATTTCGGACCTGAAATGTTTCTATACATAGACGAATTTACTGTAGAAATATGTGAATAGATCGTAATTAAGTATCACTTGCTTTGTCTGAATATTATTAACGTATAAAATGTTGAATTAAGATTGCTCGTATATAAAAAGTCTTGGGTGCTCAGTTTTCATCAATATTCTGTTAGAAAACCTCATATTTCCTCTAGCTATGCAAAGGATACTTCGTTTATGCTTATACTAAATATTGTTTCTTGATTGGGTAAGGTTATTTTGGTGACCGGCCCTCTATATAATACATCGTATTGATTTTTAAATCAGTCTTCATGTAGTAGTAAAGATCAGAAGGTGTAGTCCCCTTCCATATCGATGCAGTGTTTGTCTGAAAACTTACATACCGCATCCGAATTTAATCTTATCTTATCATTATCTAGTGTTACAGCTGCGTAACATTCTAATAATTATTTTTATGAATCTCTGTACAAAAACATTATTCCATGTCCCAAATCTATCTATATAGGCTGCTCCCGAGCAAGATTTTTTCTGAATGTTCCCTGCTAAATCTAGTCCTATGCTTTTCGTACAGTTAATTTTTAAATCAGCTATGGTATATACATTATCGTATTTAAAAATACCCGTTTGATGAATATCATCACAATCATCGTGTGAAATATCATAAATGTACACCTGGATAGCATTTTCGGTTGGACCTAAATGATTAAGCATACCGCAATGAAAAACCGTACGTCTTATTTTTATTTTACATTGAATAGTTTTTGTTGATCTAAATTCTGTTTTTTGTAATAGTTTTACTGTAGACAATGTGGAATTTATTTGCATTTCGTGAAAGTCACACTCTTTTGCGTCCAAGAGAAAATATCTTGTGATGGTCGGGTTTGTTAAACTGCAATTGAAACCAATGAGTTCTGTATTTGTATGAAGGAAGATGATTATGCTTGAATTCCGTGCCATTGTGTTTCCTAAAAGTCAGAAAAGAGTTAATATGTGTGTTTAGAAACGCTTAATTTTTTCGTGTTTTTCCGTCGTATCTCGAACGTATTCGCGATACCGGACAGCGAACTCATACAATCGTCGCCTTGAACAAGGTCGCCATGGTGTCACGACTGTTCGCGATGATCGGGCGATTGTTCGACAAGTTCGACGTAAACCTTTCATCAATGCGAATATCGTGGCAAGAAATTTCCCAAATCGGGTACAACAGCGACAAAGAAATCGACAGCGGCATCAAGTGTGAAACATTTCTTCCCGAACAGTAATCAACCGTCTTCGTGAAATTGGGTTAAATGCACGACATCCTAATCGTGTACCCCTTTTGACAGCGAGACATCGCCGAGCACGCTTAGCATATGCTAATGCACATCGGGCTTGGACATTAAGACAATGGGGAAATGTTTTATTCACTGACGAATCCCGGTTCGTCCTTCATGGGAGCGACCGACGTCCCCTTGTTTGGCGTCATCGTGGAGAACGTTTTCGCCAGAATTTTGTTTGTCCGATTGTTACCTACGGCGGTGGATCAGTCATGGTCTGGCGCGGCGTTTCACGAACTTGAAGAACACCACTGCTGATTGTACGCAAAAACTTAACAGCTCAGCGCTACTGTAACGTCGGGCCGTTTATTATCAACAAAATTTTTTTTGTGAGTGCTTTTGCGTGAACTATATACGCATTTAATACGTGACTTAGATTTTAACTCTGTGAGTAAGAAAAAGGAGAGCATTCAGCTGAAGCGGCAAAAGGATACGTGAAAACACCCATCCCTTTGTCGCGCACTTTCCGAATTTTACTCCGAAAGATTGTAAAGTTTTTTTTGAGTAGGTTTAGATATAGAGTAGAGGAGCCGCGGAATTCTGTCTGCATCCTGTTACACGACAACTCCTCAAAAGTTTCCACTTTTAGAAGCTAAAACTTTTACCATAGAGAAAAAATCTAATAATTATTTTTGTATAAATGAATTGAGAAAATAAAAGCATGATAGGAGAATTTCGCAGCTTCTTAAAACCTCCCGCACACTTGTTGATTAAAGACGTAGTTTCCGCACAATTAACGAAAATATCCAAAAGTTTTGAAGCTATAAGTTGGAAAATTTAATAAATATTCAGAAAACAATTACATAAATGAACTATAGTATATTAGTCAAACATGCGACATAAATTAAAATTTTGTTTGTAATAAATAAAATTGAATTTCATTAGATAAAATAATAAATACAAGTTTTTAACAATTTTCCTTTTACGTTCAAATATTTAAATTAATTGTGCAGAAATTAAGTTAATCAGAGAGCCAACACAACTCAAATAAACAAAAGAAAAAGACAACAAGACATTTTTTTTTACAATAAATCAATTAGATAGTTCACAATCAACTATATATATTGTGACGGTAAACGTCAAATTAGCGCTAATTGCCTAACCTAGTGGCTGCCTGCGGGGGCAGCACTTACCGGGAGACGAAAAATGTAACGACGAAATTCGGCACGCGAGCAGACGGAACGCGCGCGATTGAAAACGAACAAGTGAAGAATCAACTACCGATACGGAGGCCACAAAAGTCGAGGTTCGCGAACTAATTGCCCGTACGTGCTCCAAAGTTCACCAAATAGTTGTCACCGAGCTATACGTGGTGCAGACCTGAGCCAGCTGAAGCAGCGTCGTTCCCTGCGGAATCCAGAGTGTGTGTGTGAGGTTTCGCCATCGAGGGCGAAACCACATGCGCGCGAATTCGCGATCCGCGACACAAAACAGACAGACTTTCCCACACTGGGAGTGCGAATCGTTCCCTTCGTCTTCGTACGTCTGCAAAATAAAGGTATGCTGGACAGCTTAATCTCGCGACCGCGATTGCATGCCGGATAATCTATTTTCCATACTCGAAGCGAAGCGTGCATGTAATAGCTCCGCTAACAAAGAGCGGCGAGCGATCCGACACTATATGTTGTCGTCGTGCGAGCGCCACTGTAAACATAAACACGCGGGCCAATTCTAGTGTAACATTCAAAGAGGACAATAAAGAGTTTTCGTTCGTGATATTATACAGTACTTTTGGCGTGTTTATCCCGTATTGATTCCACTCCTGTAGATTTGTTGGTTGACTGACACCCGTTCCCTCTTGCTCTCCGACTTTCGTATTTGATATAGGTGATTACGCGCACCCATCTATGCGATCGTCCGAATAAAATAATTAAACGGTAGCAACTCAACCCCGTTACAATATTAAGCTTCATGTAAACGAATGCGATTCTAAATAATGCAAAATCTCTCCTTTCTCATTCCATATTATTTAAACAACAAATTTAGTTAATTATTTAAGTTATTCATTGTAAACGCGTAGGATTAGAGATTTTCACATAAAATATGTTTAGATATTAATAAAACTGTGTTATTATTAAGAATTAATTATAACAATTTATGTAAAGGAATAAATTAATAATTATAAGAAAATTTGTGACGAAAATGGTACTTGGAGAGCCATCTAACGAGATAGGGCCCATACCCTTGAACGCACGCCCCCGATTCTCACCACGCCCCTAAACCAATTAGGGCCCGAAAACCGAAAGAGAATAGTGGGAAAATCTCAGTCAGCCAATTAAAATTTGCTGCCATTTCCACTCTTCCCAAATTTTGAGGGACTGAAAGAGGGATTATCCTCCCAACCACCCCCAGGCTTTAAAAGGGCGTGCGCGAACGAAAAACACTCACTCTCGCTTTTCCAGCTTTCCAGTTTTTTTATCTTGTTCCACAAAGTTCGACCAAGTGCCAGATCCAGATTCAACTCTCCAAGTACCAAACAATTACGAGGAATATAAAGAAAAAGTAAGTTGAAACTAAAAATTTTTTATCATTATCTCTCCTTTTCCTCTTCTTATTAGAATAGCCAATCGAAACTCGTGAGAATAAGTCTTCGAAAAGTATTTCAGCAGGAATTGGGATACTTTTCTCATGCAAGTCCCGATTCCATTGAATCCTGGTGTTTGATGGAAGACTTGCAGTTCAAACTTTTTTTTTCTCTTTTAGCGCGAAACGCGAAATAGGAAGCTCTAATTCTCCAATTGCTCGTCCCGGTTTAAGCGTACGCACGCAGACCAAAAAGAGCACCTGAGATAACATCCGCCTCAGACGTACCTGAGATAGGGACCCGAACGTCATACTACATTGACCATATTTTGAGACCGATTGTACTGCGTAGCTAACAACATCAGAGAGCGTTTATTCTAATGCAAGATAAAGCACGTCCACACATAGCCAACATCACTAGACGCTTTTTAGAACGACATGACATGACATTGCTACGGCACCCACCAATGAGTCCAGACCTCAATCCCATCGAGCATGTTTGGGACATAATGGGTCGTCGTTTGCGCAGAGAGTATCCAAATTTGTACAACTTGGCCGCATTAGAGCGTGCATTTCTGCAAATTTGGAACACCATTCTGCAACCCCAGATTGCCAGCTACATTAATATGACTGAACGCTTGGCAGCCGTTATTGAGAACAGGGGTGGCAATACCCGTTATTAAGAGAATTGAAATGCTTTTTTTGAAAAATTTTTTTTCCTCATCACACCCACACCCACACACACACATATTCTTAGAAAAATGAGTTTGGAGTCATTAACTACGGAGGAACTGACGAGCCTCTGGGTCTCATTTCTCCTACACACGTGAAGCGTAAATTCGACCGGGCAACCTCCATGTGGTACGCTTAGGGTAATACTGATGCCGACGGTAGTTTTTGTTTAAATTTTTTCGAGTCATTAAAAAAAAATGTTTCAAAATTAAAAAAAAAATTTTTTTGCCTTTTTTTCAAGATTATGATCATTTAAAGTCAAAATTGTGATCCTTTAATGTTTTTCAAAAATTCGGAAAGAAGACATTCGATTTCTTGAACAATTGTTTATGCCGTGTTTGTTGCTTAAGCATAAGCTACAAAATTTTTCTTGATTGTTATCTAGCGCTTTTATTTCTAGGCATGTGTTAGTTCTGTGTTCTGGCTTTTTAAAAATGTAGAAAATTTCCTCAATTTCGCGCTTTGTTGGAGAATTTATTGATTATAATGATCCCGAGGAGGTATGCGAGTCGTGTCCACTTTCTTTGCATTTGTCGTATATTTCACATGCTTGTCTGAAAGGACATTGTGAGACACCGTCTCCGTGCACCTGACAAGGACTACCCTTCAACTTGTTCAATTTGCAGGCGTCAATTGAATGCCCTTTATTATTGCAAAATTTATATATAAGTGCAATTTTTTTCTTTGCGAATTTACAGTTGTAGGATAAATCATCCTTGTCTTTGTAGTACATACATGCTTCGTTATGACAAAATAAAGCTTCGTGATTATAGTTCTGACATATTTGACAATTATACAGGGTGAACCATTTTAATCGAGGTGGCTAATTATTTCGTTCGGGAAGCATGATAGCGAAAAATATTTCGGACAAAAGTTTTAGGGTCTCGAGGGTGACAGCCGATGCTGACCTCCAACTTGATCTTGAACTTGAGTTTCAATATTGTTTGAAGGTCATCTTAGTTTTTTTAAATGGAAAACTCTATTTTTTATCCCGGATTCAGATAGAGCGGGAAATTTTACGTTCAAATCATGTAATATGTCTGGGGTCTAAATAACTCCCACCTCACCCCCAAAGTCATTTCGAGGTCAATCTTACTTTTTATATAGGAGCCTTCATTTTTCGTTGCAGATTTGAATTCTACGTGAAATTGTACGTTCAAATCATGTAATGTGTGTGGGGTCTAAATGACCCTTCACTCCACCCTCAAAGTCATTTCGAGGTTAATCTTACTTTTTATATGGGAACCCTCATTTTTCATCGCAGGTTTGAATTCATAACTTTGAGGGTGGGGTGGGCGGTTATTCGGATCCCATAAAAATCCCATTTTCTGAACGTACAGTTTCACGTAGAATTCAAACCTGCCACGAAAAATGAAGGGTCCTATTGAACAAGTATGATTGACCTCGAAATGACTTTGGGGGTGGGGTGGGGGTTCTTTGGACCCCAGAGATATAACATGATTTGAACGTAAAATTTCCCGCTCTATCCAAATCCGGGATAAAAAATAGAGTTTTCCATTTAAAAAACAAAGATGACCTTCAAACAACATTGAAACTCAAGTTCAAGGTCAAGTTGGAGGTCACCATAGGCTATCCCCTTTCAAACCCTAAAACTTTTATCTAAACTATTTTTCGCTATCATGCTTCCGGAACGAAATAATTGGCCACCTCGTTAAAATGATTCACCCTGTATATGGATTATTCTTGGCTATTTCGATTGACTTATAACCTTTAGGTTACAAATTTTTTTTTAATTTGGCACTATTGTTGTACACATGAAAGTGAGATTTTTCCCAAATTTTGATATCGATACGTTAATTATATCAAAAGTTATTAACAATTAAAAAAAAATAATGAAAAATTTTTAAACGGCTATATTTTAAAAACTAATAAAGATCTCAAAGTCGGATTTTTTTATAATACTTATAATGCCTTAAAATTTTGAAATAATTACAACAATAAGCAATAAAAAATTTTTTTTCGAAAGTTATTAACTTATTGTTTAAACAATTGCTAATATCTCAAAAATTATATATATATTTTTTTAAATTCTTGCTCCTGCGTGTTCCTGAGTATTGTTGTTTCGAAATCAATCATAAAATTCAAGGGCCCGACATATCGGAAAGCGCAGCCTTAATCAAAAGAAGATGCCTGTTGAAAATCAAAAGAAATGCCCGTCGCAATGGCAGCGGGACGTCTTCGTGGTCTTACGCTGAGGTGTTTTCTTCTAATTAGGGTTAGACCTTCCAAAATTGTGCCAAATTAAAAAAAATCTGTAACCTAAGGGTTACAAGTCAATCCAAATAGCCAAGAATAACCCATATGTTCGATATGCACGCTGAAGCTAATGTCACGTTAAAAAGATTGGTTAGTGTGCTAGGATTGTCGCTTCTCAATAATTTCTGTTTTTTCTGATTACTTTCTATTTCTATAGCATTTTGTAGTGCTGTGCTGAAGTTATTATGATCTCGCATCTTCAACCGTATATTCTGTTGTAGTCAAAACGTTTTCAAAATATTTTACTGCATCCGTGTTTTTAGCGGCCTGGAATTCTCTGTACTTTTCATCAGTTATACCCGTTTCTACTGACCCGTTTCTACTGTTCATTTTTTTGATTTGTAAGACCAAATTTTGTAATCTATTGGTGTAACTTAATGCAGATTCCTTCGGTTTTTGAATAACTTCGATGAATTTCTTTTGTTAATATATATATTATTCATCGAGGGGTAAAGTTGTCTTATTGTCTGTATATATTCTTCTATTTTATCAATTTTTACGTCGATTAATGCTTTATAAACTTCTCTGCTTAATTTGATTTTCCAAATAAGAATCAAATTTGCTTCATCTACAGCTGCTATGATTTTTTTTATGTAATAAAGCTTTACAACATATTTATTAAGAGGCATAATTTTACCATCGAAATCCTAAACTAAATTTGCTACATATTTTAGCAGTAGCCGTTGAGCCTGAGCCATTATTACTTCGGTTTGATTACTCTCTTGGTACATAAAGTGTTATTTATTTATTTGCGTTAAATACGGATTTCGTGTCTATCGTTGCACTGCCAATGCTATTTTCATTCAAAATTCTGCCGATGTCTATATAGTCGTTTTTAGAGAAAGAAAACTCGTGTTCGAAACTGGTGTTCATTAGGGGATCACGGTCCAATAAAGACTTTGAATGGGTGAAATTAAAAGTTAACCATTTTGCTGATCTCTTATCGAAGAGGTTGTCTTCTAATTTGGAATTCAAGAGGTTTGTTGAGTTTGCTTCCTCGTCAATGTTCATTAAAGTTTCCGTCTCACTATCAGTTATTTTTTCGGCTCCAATGCTAATGTTATTTTTTGGAAGAGAATACGATGTTTGAGATTACGATTTGATGACGTAAGGGACGTAGACGAAATTAATTACTGTTTAAATCTGGATTTTTTTTTCACTTGCAGTCGTGTCAAACGTCTTCCTCGGAATTGACCTTCTTTTTATCATTCATTAATATATCAAAGTTTGCCAAACTTATGTATATGCAAGCAAAACGGGAGGAAGAAAAAAGAAAAAAAAATTTTAAAACGAGTGTCGTAACACTTTATTTGTATCGGAACCATTGCTAAGTTCTGAACTCGGTAGTCCAGACTTATTATTATAGTATATTTCTCACGCAAATAATATAACAACTTATTTATAATCAATTTCAAGTTCGGTCAGATATTAACGATTCGAGAAATTTGTGTTTCGCAAAATAGAAATGACATCGAATGTTTAACCTAGCCCACTATCTTAGTTTCGATTTATTGATGATGTTTTCAAGAAAAAACTTACGTATCAGACGTAACAGGATTGACGAAACGTTTGGACGCGCTGACGCGTACATAAGATAAGACCGTGCGTTGGAGCGCGGCTCTTCAAATTACGAGACCTTGTAATTTCTAAGTGGCGAAAATGTCGAGTTCTATATTGGCTAGGACAGGTATCGTGCTTCAGCTGACGGAAAAGAGTATCCCAAGCGAAAAATCATCGTGCTCTCAATTAAAAGAGCATCTGAAATAGCTGGGCGCTCCCGACAAGAGCGGCGAATAGAGGCCATATGACGCGTGCAATAATCAGTATGGGGCCTGTAGTCGCTTGTTGCAAGATGCCACTAACGGTATCTTGGAGGTGGTGTTGATCTCGAGTGACTCAGAATAGAAGATACAGACCCGGAAGCTACCTGGTGTAGATCCGCAGTCGCACATTCACACTCCCCTTTCTTTCAAGCCCCTTGAACCCCACAGACTGGACCTAGTGTACCAGTTCTTCCTACTAGGTGAGCCCGGGTATTATTCACTGGCGTTGTATGACAGACGAGAGGAGCGATGGGGCTGAGGCCTGTCAGAAAGCAGGTGGCACGAAGCCCTTGATGCGTTTCAACCTGTCCGCGTCTAACATTGAGAGGCCATCTTCCGGACTAACGTCATCGATACCACGGGCGGCAGAGGAGGCTGTTGTGGAATTAACAGTCATCCACACATCGCCGGGATCTTCGATGGGGACACAGAGACAGCCTCGAGAAGTGGAACCGTCACCGTAATTAGGGAGACCTTCTCAGGTAGTAAACTCTGAGTTGCCATGTTAGGTAGTTGAGATGGGCATGAAGTTGGCGAGGGGAACTTTTCCTCCGGGGACTAACTCCAATTCCATGGAATCAGAAGCTGGATGTGCCATCGTTCCGTTGTTTCAAATGTCGAACGTTGTAGGAGGCAGAAAAATCAGCAAGTGCATCCCTGCAGAAAAAGGTTAAAAAAAAAGGTGACCAAACGCAATTCGAGTGTTCGCCTATCTGCGCGCATAATAAATGGGAGGCTGCCCTTTGCTGTGAGATACACGATTTATGCGCTTACTGTCTACCTAATAGAGTAGAAGAGGTGTTACTAATGCAGTTTCGCTCGGCGACCTACTTTACCATATCAACCAGCCCGAAAAAAGAAAAGCTCGAGTTTTCGCATTCCTACCCTAGTTTCTCACGCCATGGCGTATTTGTGATCGCGTTAGATTTAAGTGTGGTAACGCTCGGTCGCCACGTGTTCACATACGGTAAACAGAAGATGACAGACCGTATATGGTTGATGGAAGACACTGGTCAGTAGACGGTACAGGAAAAACGGCGGACAGTATACGGTCCACGGAAGAAGGCGTACCGTATATGGTTGATAAAAGATACTCGACAATAGACGGTACACGAAAGACGCTGCATAGTGCACGGTACACGGAAAACAGCGCACGAAAAACAGTACATTGAAGATGGCGTACCGCAAATGGTTTACGGAGGACAGCGTATGATATATGGTACATAGAAGTTGCCAGACTACATGGTTAACGGAGGATTGCGTACGGAATACGATACACGGAAGACGGAGGACTATATATGATACTCAAAAGACGGTGCATGGTATAAATTTGACGGAAGATGAAGCACGGTTGGTACGCGAAAGATGTCGCGCAGTATACGGTGGACGGTATACGGTACGCGGAAAATGGCGGACCGTATGTGGTTAACGGAGATCAGTGCACGATATACGATACGAGGGTGGTCCGATAAGTAGTTAGCCTCACCGCCCGATGGCGCCACTATCGCAAAAGAAATATTCTATCACGTAGTACAACCTTCTCGATGGTTACTGTCAAGATTTCAGTCGGATCGGAGTAGTAGTTTATTTTTGAGAACGTGTGAAAGCAAGTGTCTCCGTTGATTTTTGAACAATGGAAAAAGAGCAGTATCGGTCGGTGATTCGATTCTTATTTTTGGAAGGAAAATCGCGCAGCTAAATCAAAAAGCGCTTGGATGCTGTGTACGGTGACTCTTCAACTTCGATGGCGACCGTCAAAAATTGGTTTAACGAGTTTCAACGTGGTCGCACGTCAATTTTTGAAGAGCCACGTCCAGGTGCTCCGAAAACGGCTACCACGGAGGATATCGTCACAAAAATTCACGATCTCATATTGGCAGATCGATGATTAAAGGTGCGCGAGATAGCTAAGATCGTAGGCATCTCAAGAGACCGCGTGGCTCATGTCCTGCATGAAATTTTGGGCATGAGAAAGCTGTCGGCGCGATGGGTGCCGCGTTTACTCACTCCGAACAATAAGCGCAACCGTGAGACCACTTCAGAGCAATGTCTGACGCTGTTTGAGCGCAATCCGAAGGAGTTTCTGCGTCGTTTCGTGACAATCGACGAAACATGGATCCACTGGTATACACCAGAGACCAAGGAACAGTCGAAACAGTGGACTTTACCCGGCGAAAGTGCTCCAAAGAAGGCGAAGGCTGCCCCATCGGCCGGAAAGGTGATGGCCACCGTTTTCTGGGATTCACAAGGTGTGATCTACATCGAGTATCTGGAGAGGGGCAAAACAGTCATAGGGCTGTAGTATGCCGAATTATTGGGCCGATTCGACGTCAAATTGCAGAAAAAACGGCCCCATTTGGCGAAGAAAAAAGTGTTCTTCCACCATGACAACGCACCGGCTCACACCTCCGCCGTCGCCATGGCCAAATTGGTCGAATTAGGCTACGAACTGCTGCTCCATCCACCGTATTCTCCAGATTTAGCCCCGTGCGACTTCTTTTTGTTTACAACCTTGAAAAAGTCACTCGCCGGGCAGAAATTTGAGTCGAATGAGGAGGTAATCCCTGCCACGGAAGCCTACTTTTCAGACCTCGAGGAAACGTATTTTTCAGACGGGTTAAAGAAGTTGGTGCATCGCTGGGCCAAGTGTATCGAACTAAAAGGAGACTATGTTGAAAAATAAAACGCCACTTTTCCAAAATTTTCGTTTTTCTTTTGTAGGCTAAGTACTTATCGGACCACCCTCGTATGTCTATTATAGATTAATGGCTTTTTTAGGGTCATTTTTTAGTTCTAAAAATATTATATAAATATCTTTCGACCATTTCCGCCACGCTTTTTTAATTATTTTTGAATTAGAAACATAAAACTAATTAATGTCTTCACGTAGTTTAATATTAATTGAAAGAACCGATGGATGAGGTAACTCAAACTGAAAGCCGGCTGACTAGCTCGATGAGTAGTTGCAGGTTGCAGTTCAATTCAGTTCAGAAAATTAAGATCTCGAAATTGATCATCGAGTGCTTGTTCGAGCATGTGAAGTAGAACTTGTTGAATAAAATTTTCACAGCTAGAGAAGAAAATAAAATTAGATCACCTCGGAAATAAGAATGATAAAAAAATGAACAAATGTTAAAGTAATAATGAAACTTGTACTTTTATGACATAGTATAACGCATAATAAAACTTGTAATAAGTTTAAAAGAACGTATGAATATATCACCCGTGGCAAAGCTATTGTGAATAGTGTCGCGTTAGTCCGCACTTCCTGCATTCATGCCGCATTTCGTGCATATTATTTTCAAATACGTGTGTGAGTGTGTGTATATATACTTTTCAATCTTTCGCACTTGATAATAAATTTTATTTCAATAAAAAATGTATGATAATTTATTTTTGTCGTTATAATTTTCTCCTTCATGAAATACCATTTTTTATGCTCGTTTGGTTATTTTTATCAAAAAAATTTTAATTGATTTGAAAACTTGGAAGTAAGTGTGTTATTATGTGTGTGTGTATGTGTGTGTGTGCGCGCGCGCGTATGTGTTTGTGTGTCTGTATTATTGACTTGAGTGATGTATTATTTTTCCTTCTCTAGATCCCTATCGATAAGAGTGGGTCAATAAGTCTTCAGAAAATACAAGAGATACGCGTAAGATATCATAACTTACGATATTACAGCAAGCATCAATTCTAACTAGAGTGCTGTTAAATTTTTAGTCAGATTCATCAAGTGATTCTATTTATATACATTATCGTAGATCAAAGTGAACAACTTTTGCTTATCTTTTAACAATGGAAAATAATGAGTTCAAGTGGTATTACATTGCTATTTAAAAGGCCTTACATCGAAGGAAATCAAAGCTGATTTAGATATAGTTATAGCGTATCTACCCCTGTACTTGTAACTGTTTATAATGGTGTAGATGAAATTGAACGTGGTTGTATATCCACAAAAGAACTTCGCTCAAGACATCCTGTAGAAATGAATATCCCGCTAATCATCGAAAAAATCCACATGGTGTTGAGTGATCGCAGAATAAAATTGTGTGAAATAATTGAAATCAAAAGGTACTGTTGTTTCAATTTAGCATGATAAATTAGTCATAAGAAAAATTTTGGCAAGATCGATACCGCGTTTTCTCACAATGGAGAATAAACGCAGTCGTGTGGTCACAGTCGGGGTCCTCTTAATACGCATTCACCGTAATCCGGTCGATTTTCTGCGACCATTCCTAACTGTGGACGAAACATGAAAGTTTCTCGCTAACCTTCGGTTCTCGCATTAACTTTTTTAAACTAACTATTTCCATTAGTAAGATGGTTTAAATAGAAAGACCAACGGAATTGTATCTTCTTCCAAAAAAACAAGTAGCAATCTCGTTAAATATAAATTCATTTACAAGCTATAAGTCAGGCTGTTATTTTAGTATCAATCTTACTTAAATACCTCTTGCAACGGTAGTCGATTCGATCAATCGATACGTTCGTGATTCGTTAGCACTCGCGATGCTAAAGCGAACGTCTAAGAGAGAGAGGGGGGGCGCGCGAGAGTTCAAAGTTTCAGTTAAGCCTCAGCTGTTGTGCGTTAGAGTACCGCTAAATTACTTTCTCCTGTGTTTTGCCGTTTTGCTGATGAAAGTTTTCATGGGATTCTTTGATACGTGCGTGACACGGTGGGTTTTAAAATATTTTAATTTTTTTGAATACCACCCCGGAAATTTTTATGAATATCTATTGCAGGAGGTTTATAGAACTAGGAAAAACCAACCCCGAAATCGTAGAACCTCAACTTTTCGTTTTATTCACATTGGAAATTTTTTTTTACTCTTTTGGCATTATAATCATTTTAAAAATGTTAAACTTAGAAAAAAATAAAATTAAAATTGCTCTTGTTTTAAACTATATTATATTTATTACAAATATATACATATATACTGAAAATTATTTTTTTTTTCAATTATGACATAATTTTTCAATGCATTTTTTAATTCAAACACAGTTATAAGCATAATCGTGTAAACATATACGTATTTATGCAATATCATATATGTGTACGTGTGTGTATTATGAAATAGGAAGAATCAACCTCGTTCAATAGTCAATTGGTTGCTGGTACTCATGCTATTATGATGTAAACAATATCAAAGGTCGCGCGAGTTTTCAAATATAACGTATGCCGCGGAAAATATGTTGAAGTATGTAGAAAGTGGGGGAAGTTGACTATAGATTCGACCGTTTTCGCGTCAGTTAGCTGTTATCAGTCTACACCTTTCTTTCGTGTTGCTACAAGTTTTGAAAATTCTCAGTGATAATGTCGCAACTTAATCATGCAGCTTCTCACGAAGAGAATAGAAAAAAAGTTTGTGTAGGTTGTAAAGAAAAAAAGAAAGGCATGAAAAATATTGGATCTGAAATGAAGAAAAAACTAGATAAAGTTTCAAATTACAGTGATACAGACGTTCGTCTACCTACATCAATTTGTACATCGTGTCGTGTGAAGGTTTATGAATTAGCCAGAAGTGATAACAAATTTAACTTGCCTGATTATTCTAACTTTACATTTCCTAAAAAAGTTACAAGAACAAATAGTGATATGATTTGTAATTGTACTCTATGTGACTTTGCGCGAACTGATTTGGGATTTGTTGTGAAACGTAAATCTGAATTGAAAAAGAAAGGTCAAAATCTATCGAAAAAATGTGCCAAGTGCATATCTACATTACATAAAGGAGTACAACACAATTGCACGTCATCAACAAAATATAAAAATGTTAAAGATATAGTACAAAGTTATTTACCTGAGAAAACAAAAGAGCATTTAACGTGTGAGCTTATAAAAGGAAATGTTGCTGAAAAACATAATCAAGGAAGTATTGAATCAGCAGGTAATGTTATTTCCTTATCCCAAAAGCACGGAAAGCCTCTTAGAATAGAACTGTTTCCCAAAGACAATCGTAAAATAATATCTGCGGAAGATATGTTACAGTTACAAACAAAATATGGATTGAGTACTAATAAAATTTGTGAAATAGGAAATTTGATTCGCATAGCGCTGAAAGATAGGAAATGTATCGAAAATGATTTAAAAAGAAAATTGAACTCTCTTAATCACCGGCTTGATGACTATTTTTCAATCGCAGAAGCCAAATTCTCTAAAACAAAGGGCAAACTTAAAACAACAGAAGATAAGCCGTTTATTTTTTGTAATAATGTTGTTGAACTATGTCAACTTATAGAACAAGAAAGATATGTAACTAACTGTTCTTACAAAGTTGGTATTGATGGGGGTGGCGGTTTTCTAAAAGCTTGTATTTCTTTGATAGATAGTAGTGAAATTGATGCCAGAACTGAAAATAAATCAAAAAAATTGCGACAGTCATATAAGGATGGTATAAATGTAAAATTTTTGAGTTCTAGTGTAAGGAAATTATTCATCATTGGTTTAGTGGAATCAACTCAGGAAAATTTTGAAAATATTTCTCTGCTATGAACATTATTGAAGCTCGATACATTTAATTGTACAGTGGCCACTGATTTGAAATTAGCAAATATTTTAATAGGTATTATGACACATGCCAGCAAATACCCTTGTACTTGGTGCACAGCTTCAAGTGATGAATTACATACATGCGGTGTACTCCGAACACTCTCTAATTGCCTGAAAAACATGGAAGCTTGGGAAAAAGATGGAAGTAAAAAAGAAAATGCCCAACGCTTCAAAAACTGCGTGAATAAACCTCTCTTTAACTACACAAAAGATAAAGAAATTATAGACCTTATTACACCTCCAGAACTGCACTTGTTACTCGGTGTTGTCAATAAGTTGTATGAAAGCATGGCATCAGAATTCGAAAATGAAAGTCAAGCATGGGTTACAGAATGTCATGTAGATCGAGAAGTATACTATGGAAAACCTTCTTTCAATGGCAACTCTTGCAGAAAATTACTAAAAAGTGTTGACATTTTACGAAGAATCTCTGAAAAATATGTAGGAAGATGTATGAAATATGTTCAATGTTTTCAAGACTTCTGTCATGTAGTTGATTCTTGCTTCTCAAATAAACTGGACCCTCAATTCAAAGTGTACATAAATAATTTTAAGAAGAGCTACGCAGTTTTGGAGATTAGTATCACTCCTAAAGTGCATGCAGTTATTGAACATGTACCATATTTTTGTTCTAAGTATAAAAGAGGACTTGGCTTTTATAGTGAACAAGCTATGGAATCAGTCCATGCAGATTTCAAGAAGACATGGTGTAAATATAAACTTAATAAATCACATCCTGAATATTCACAAAATCTATTAAGAGCAGTTTGTGAATATAACAGCAGCCATATTTAAATTAAAAAATGCATTGATAAATTATGTCATTATTGAAAAAAAAATTATTTTGATCCATATATGTATATATTTGTAATAAATATAATATAGTTTAAAAGATGAGCAATTTTAATTTAATTTTTTTCTAGTTTAACATTTCCAAAATGATTATAATGCCAAAAGAGTAAAAAAAAATTTCCAATGTGAATAAAACGAAAAGTTGAGGTTCTACGATTTCGGGGTTGGTTTTTCCTAGTTCTATAAACCTCCTGCAATAGATATTCATAAAAATTTCCGGGGTGGTATTCAAAAAAATTAAAATATTTTAAAACCCACCGTGGTGAGTGATCGTAAAGACAATTACAGCAGCAGCAAGCGGATAGCAGCATTAAGTGCAGCAACAGCAGATTGGTAGCGAGGTGAACTAGCGCAGCCTTTCCAGGGAGGAAACCGTTGACTAAGAAGAATTTCTTCAACAATTACGGCTGATCACGGTAATTACACCACAGGGTAGGTGCACCTCCCTTTTTCTGCGCGACAAAATACTAACGAGAGTATTTTGTCTATCGCGACTGTTATTTTTGTATTAGCGCCAAGCGTTAGTTTTCGCGGTAGAATTTTGAATTCTCTCTCTCTCTCTCTCTAACCCCATATTATTAAAATTTGTAAATCCTATTCGCGTGCGAAATTCTTTCGGCCTAACAAAGACTGTAATTTTCTAGTCATAGACATTTTGTCTAGGGAATAGTGGCAAAAAACATTAATCTACGTACACCTAAGATAAAGAAAGTGTCACAAGTCAGGTGACTTAAGATGAGTTCAACTTGGTTGGAAAGAAGACATCGGAACGAAAGTATCAAACGTAAAAGCGAATACACGTATACTCATAGGTGTTCAACAGAGCGGCGGTTAGCTCTGGATTGTGGGAGTTTTTTCTTTAATAAACCTAACTTTTACTAGCTGATCCACCTCGTTACACTCTGTAAAAAATCTTACAAAGGCAAATATTGGGTAAATAGTTACTTTATTACTTACTGTGTGTGTATGTATTACTCTTATTAAATCTCTATTTGAATCATCTCTAATTCTTACTTATCTCACTATGTATCTCAATTACGTTTCATTAATTTTTTTAAATTTTAAATCTAAACTTTTAAAAGTACTGAAATCTATGTTATAATGGGACGGATATTAATTTATTTTATAAACAGCTTACGCAAATTGAGTAAAATTGAAATCAAATTAAAATCAATAAAATTTAGCACCATCACGGCAAATCAATGAGCCTGGTATTATTTATACTGCAACGGCAATCGATTAAAAGTATCGATAATTTAATTTAATCATCTGAAAAATTATCTGAAAAATGGAAATGGAGGTTATCTGAAAAATGGAAAATTTATTTAAGAACAAACTCCCACGATGCAGAGCAAACCGCCGCTCCGTTAAACACGTATGATAGTACGTGTATTCGCCTTAACGTCAGACGATTTATCTTAGTTGTCATCTATCAAACGGAGTTAAACTCACCTTAAGTCACGTGTCTTGTAACACTCGATGAGTTTGAAGTGTGAGCGACTTTACTCCTAATCTTCTTAATCCCCTAGATGTAATCAGATTAAAACCTAAGCCTTTTTCAATTACTTAAGCTACTAGGAAAATTAAATGACGAAAACGGCCAATAAATTTAACAGACTTTAATTAATAAAAATCACTACAGTCTTTGTAGGGCCGAAAGACTAACGCACGCGAATAGGATTTTACAATTAACTATGTTCGGTGAGAAAGAGAGAGAGAGAAGATTCGAATTCTACCGCGAACTAACGCTCGACGCGAATACAAAAAAATAACGCTAACACAATTAGACAAAATACCGAATGTATTTTGTATCGCATATAATGACGGAAGGTGCACCTACCATGCGGTGCAATTACGGTGATCAGCCGTAATTGTTGATGCAAAATTATCAACTGCCGCTGCCCCTCGACTAATCAGCTGCGCTACCTCGATCTGTCTTTCATCTGCTGCAATCTGCTGCTTCCGCACCGCTACTTATTGCTGCAATACTATCGTTGCACACACGCACGTAATTATCTGAAGGAAACTTTATTTTGGCGAAACTAAGTGCGAAATACAAATCGGCGGTATACTCGCGTGAGCAGCTGAGGCGTAACTGCTTATTTTAAAAGATCGCACGCCCCCTCTCTCTCTTAATTATTCGAACTAACGCGCGAGAAGCAGAATCGCGAACGGATCGATTAATTGCATCGACTACCGTTGCAATATCATATAGTTTAATTTTTCAATAAAATTTATTCATTTTTCATAACTTATTCTTGCCGAATCCTCCGTCTGGAGGTAAAGTAAGAATGCACTCAGATATTTCTTCATTGCAAACATATACATACAAGTAAGTAAATTAAAGTGGCCTCAGCTTAGGGGGATAACAACTCACTGAGCTGATGTCCTTCCTGAGCTGATGCCCGAGCGTTCCACATTTTCATTTCGTTGTGTGTGTGCATCTGTTACATTTTTAGACGTAATAAAGTAAATTTAATTGAAAAAAGACAAACGGACAAGTCGAGGGATCGAACCTGCATCCTCTGGATCCATAGGCCAATGTTTTACCGCTAGAGCCACTGCCACTAGTACTACGGACAATTCGTACTGTGTATATTGGCTACACGATTGGTATAGGGCCGGAAGCGCTAATATATATATATATATATATATATATATATATATATATATAATGCTATTTATATATATTTATTATAATTAATATATTATGAATTTTTTTCAGTGTGTGTGTGTGTGTGTGTGTGTGTGTGTGTGTGTGTGTGTGTGTCACCTACCGAAGATGATTCAATAAAAAAAGTGCAAATTGGATTGAAAATTGGAGGTGAGAGAACACGCCTCTGCTCTAATTTTTGTCGCACGCTTAAAACGATCATAATCAGCGGCGGGAGTAATTAAAACAGCGCTGGAAGTAACTAAAATGTTAGTGATTAGTGCGGAGCAGAGACGCGAAAGTGTATTAATACAATCACGATCGTACTTATGCTTTCTTTTCACTCAACATGCAAGTCATTTCAATCGGTCAATGGCAACGGACGAGCCACACTAGCAAGCTGCATCGGCTCATTTCATTGATATAATCAATTATTATTTATTTAAAATAGTACTTTTTAGTGCTACATATAAACTTGTGAGTAAATATATCGTAGCCACAAAAGTAAGTATTATACAAATAAAAAACAAGTGTTTGAACAAAAAAACAATTAAAATTACAACATTTCGGAGCCTCGTTTTCTTGTCAATGATAAATAAAAAACAGCACTTTTCAGTGCTACACGTATGAACAAACAAAAAAAAGATAATTAATAATAAACCGTAACCTTGTTATTTTTTTTACTTATCCCTATTATATTTCTTTTCAGCGGAAGCAGCAGATAAAAAAGTCTTATATAAAGGTATAAAGTCTTATACTTAATATATCTTTGTACTCTCATATATCTTTTAAGTTATATTCATTGTATTAAAGACAATTAATAATAATTATTTCTTATTTGCTAAATAAAAAAATAATATAGTTAGCACGTACTCTACCTATAAGAGTTGTCATAGGTCCAGCCGTAGAGCGTTGACATGCGGATGATTGGAACGCACGTTCAATTCTCCGTAATATCAAATTTTTTTTATAAATTTGTTTCCAATTATTTAATCGAATCCTAATGATAGGTTTTATATAATTTTTGAAAATTCAAGTAAAAAAATTTTAAAAATATCGACTTTTCTGTAATGTATACAAGTATAATGTCATTTTTCAATGGAATGTATGGAATTTTTTTAATGGAGGGAAAATCTCAGCCGTCCACTATAAAAATAATCTGCATCTCATTAGCAGTGGCATTTGCATCGAGCGTGTACTACGTAGCGTGTAAAGTGTGAAAGAAAGAAAAAGGTGATACGAGGATTCTACAATGAGCACTAACAAGGTATTTATTTTTTATTGTTTATAGAGAATATTATATATTTTATATATTTTTTTTTAATATATTTTTATAATTTTTATTTGTACAGAGTTGAGTAATCGAGGCTGAATAGCTTCACATCTCAATGGACATGCGCACACAGACAACCAGCAGATCTTGCTGCAGCCGGCTTTTATTATATGGGGCAGATTTATCGAGTGTGCTGTTTTAAATGTGGTCTGGAAGTCTGTCGTTAGAAAGAAGGTGACAACCCTGTTATGGAACAGCGGCGCTGGGCTGGTTGGTGACTTTTTATTCGCAACAAAATTTGCGGCAATGTACCGATTGGATCGAACGCCGTACCAGTACGTCCTCGAAGTAGAAGTGATTGTGGACAGTGTAAGCTCGAGTATCGGGCAGCAACAATGTAGAAAAAGCCAGCGCGTGCAACGGCTAGTGTACCTACTGCCAACCCGCATGCATGTACAGACGAGCCTGCGTTATCATCGATGAAGAGTCTTATTACAAAGCTTTTTTCTGACTTACATTTGATGGAGAAATGGAAAGCGAGTAGAAAGCAGCCATTAGGATTGTATCTCTTTATGAAGAACTGTTACGCAGTCATAAAAAAAGTATTGACAAACAGAAAAAATGAATAAAATTAGCGAAAGGATTGAACAGTCATAGCGAGATAGTCAATATGTTGCGTCAACTTGAAATTACTAGATGTAAGATATGTTTGGATGCTAGGATTGCTGTACTCTTTTTACTTTCTGAACATATCGCTGTATGCATGGAATGTGCATCAAGAATTCATAATTGTCCAATATGTCATCAAAGTATTACCAAGCGTGTTCATACTTATTTTGCGTAGATTTGTTTTTTTTTTAATAAAATAATGTATATGTACTTTTTTCTCTTTTAATCTACTATTTTGTATTTAATGTTAAATTTCATTTTAATAAAAAAAACTGTATATATATATATATATATATATATATATATATATTTTGTGACGGTAAACGTCGTATTAGTGCTAACAGCCCAACCATGCGGCTGCCGACAAGGGCAGCACCTGCCGGTTGGGGCGAAATGTATTGAGGGAATTCGGTACGAGACGCGACGGAACACGCGCGAATGAAAACGAACCAGTGGAGGAATAACTACCGATATGTCTAGTCGCAATTTCGAGGATTGGTATCCGATCGCAGAGGAGTGCAGGAGGTTGTTGTTGTTCCTGAGTTGTCCTGAGTGTCGAGACAAGCTGACCTGAGCCCGCAGGAGCTGAGCTATCTCTCGTTGGGTATAAGTGTGTGCAAGTGTACGTGAGTGAGGGGTTTCGCCATCGAGGGCGAAACCGTGCACGCGAGTTTTTGAACAGCAAACAAAAAAAACTATAGACTTTGCCAGAACTCGATAGTGTGCTGCGTTCTCTCTTGCAGCCATACGACCGTTAATAAGGTAAGCTGGCCAGCTTAATTTCGCGATCTCGATAGAATTGCTAATAATTAATCTCTCGTATTCGACAAGAAATGCGCATGTAATAGCTCTGCGAACAATGAGCGGCGAGCGATCCGACACTGCATGTTGTTGTCGTGCGCGCGTCTTGTAAACATAAACACGCGGGCCTAATACATTGTATAGTTTAAAGGAAATAAACAATCCCGTATGTAATATTAACAGTATTTTCGACGTATTTATTTCACGTTAGTAGATAGTTGGTTAACTGACACCCGTTCCCTCCTGCTCTCCGGTCTTCGTGTTTGAACATTCAGGTAATCACGCGCGCTTTTCTATGCGATCGCGCGCTTAAAATAAAAAGACGGTATTAACCCCGTTACAATTTATATATATATATGTGTATGCGTTTATATATATACATATTGCAACGGTAATCTATTAAAGGTATCGAACCGTTCGCGATTCGGTAGCGATCGAGGCGTGCGATTAAACTAACTGAAGAAAGAGGGAGCACGCGCGGTAATTAAAAGTAGTATAGTCTGAGCCGGTCTCGAGTTTGCGTCAAGCCTTGTTCGTGCATAAAGTTTCCGTACGCATAAAGTTTTCGTGCTGAGATCTACAAATGGTGACAAGTGTCGATAACGACACTAGCTCAGAGCAAGCAGTAGCAGAGATTGAGCAGCAATATTTGTGACAGCGTCAGCAGATACACTTGCTGCGGTGTTAACGGAATTAACGGCCTAAATCTGCAATGACAATAACAACAGCGGCGCCCGGAGTGACCGAGACCATTGGTTTCAAAATTGCATTAAAGGTTTCAGCTAATTACCATAACCGCAACAAAGGGTAGGTGCACCTACTTTATTCCCGTCGCTATTTTTGAATTAGGATTGCGTGATAGGTAGGAATAAGACCGAGAAATATATGATTGAGCCATACGGAGCAGTAGTTCGTACCAAATTTATTTTGTATTTTCTTTCCCTCTCTCCGCCGAGTTTGTAAACCAATACGTGCGCGCGAAAGACTTTCGGCCTGTATTATTGTATTAAGTACTAAATCTATTAAAAAAGATTATCGTTTTAACACGCCACATTGCATTCTCTCTTCATCTTCACATATAGTAAGCTCATTTCCTGGAAAGATTTGAACGATTTGGTCTAAGGGATTGTATCAGATAGACATTAACATCTGTAATGGTGTAAGCTGGTCATTGCCTACACAGTGTATTCCTCTCACTCCTTCTTCAGGCGAAAGCTCACGACTGGTATCAAATGCACTCTATACACGTGTCTGATGCCTGTCATTGTTTTCAGTGACGTAACCAAGAGCCGGCGGTAGAACCATCAACAAGAAAGAGAGAGAGAGAGAGAGAGAGAGAGAGAGAGAGAGAAAGCGCAGCAGCGAGCGAGCCATCATTGTAGAATGAGACAGAGACAGAGAGAAAGAACGGAATAGTCGTAACTTAAGCGGTAAGCTAGGCGCGCGATACTTGCTGTGCTGGGCAGTGCCACGTGCCGCCGATTTAGTGGGCGAGTGGTGGGGGAAGGCCAGAGGCCGAATCGCATGCACTCACCACTAACAGGTAAGATTCACTGGTGATCGACTGCAACCATCATCAATCGACATTTTCTACCCGCATACAACTGGCCGCATGAGGGGAACTAAATCTTCGTGTGATTGCTACTTCAATTGGGAAATCAACAACGTGCCGTCATTCTGCAAGCTGCCGTCTCATCATCTGTAAATTTTTATCAGGTCATCCTCTCTTTCTTCTATTTATTGTCTCTCTCGATGGTATCTCACGGACCTCATGTAGTGCCAGGCTCTTCTGAGCCGGCGACTTTTTTTTATAAATGAATACTATCTGGTTTAGTATGCGAAATAGCAAGGCACTCACGTGCCGGCTATTTCACATTAGTTTTAAGTTGACTATTTATTAATTAGGTTAAGATATACTCGTATTTATGTGTATTTCATCGGCACTTACGATAATGCGTATGTAATAAACGAGAGTGTGAGGAATTCTTTTCTTTTATTGTGTACACCTTTCCTCATTGCCTTGCTGGGAGCTATACATTGCCTCCCTTGCCTACCCTTTATTTAAATAATTGGTAATAGTTAATATATTGTCGGTCACGGACAGCCGACACTATTACACATCTATACACAATACGGAATAAAAGAATCGCAAATCAGTCTAATTAAGGTGAGTTCAACTGAGATTGATAAGTGAGGTTGGAGCTTGTGTCAATCATAAAGGCGAGATCACGTATACTCTATACATGCTTAAGAGAGTGATGATTAACTCTGTACCAAGGGATATTGTACAAATATTTTCCCCATTTGCTCGGCTTAATTCCTCCCCCCCTGTTATTATATATATATAGGACGTTTCACGTTAACCGAATCACCTGCGTACCCAAAATTTGTGTTGATGGATCTTGACGTTTGAGGTATCAAAATGTATGTTTGGACAAGAATTTTCACAATTTTACCGGCGAAATTCAAAATTCAATATGGCGGCTACAATATGGCGGCCGGAAGCTGGAAAAAAACCGCGTGTAAGGCATAAAAAGCTTGCAGAAAGAAAAATGCGAAACCTATCGGGTCATTTTTAGGCTCAAATTGTAGCTTAGGGATACCCTTTATTAGCTTTTGGGGTTGGATGAAAAAATCTAACATGGCGGTTCCAATATGGCGGTCGAAATTCACTATGGCGGACAAATTTTTAAAAATCAACAAATTTATACCAAATTCGATATATGGGGGTTTTTAGGGTCGCTGTTCACAAATCCGGGGTCAGATTTACAAAATTCAAAATGGCGGATCTAATATGGCAGACAAAATTTTTAAAATTAACCGACTTTTCTTAAATTCGTTATAGGGAGATTTTTGGGATCGCTGTTCATAAATCTGCGGTCGGATATACAAAATTGAAGATGTTAGATACAGGATGATGGACCTAATTTTAAAAAATTATTCCCCAAATTCGGTATATTGGGATTTTCGGGGTTGCAAAATTCAATGTGGCGGATGTAAGTGTATAGACCACTATTTTTAGTGAAAATTGCTACTCTTGCACTACCCAGGAGCAACGACGTGGACGTAGTAGTTTTCTGCTCCCTTTGGGGTGCTTGTTTTTAATGAGTCCCCTTGCCTCTCACTATCAGGATGCTTATTAATTTTTAAAAATCAACTTATTTGTAATTATAATCAATTTTTGCAAGTAGTTTTTTTGCATTCTTTAGTTTTTACTTCTTGTAGTTTTTTGTATTCTAGTACAGATAGAGTTTTATCTGTATTCGGAACGAATCCATGCGATGATTGGATTTTTGTAACTTTTGGACATTTATCAAATCTCTTTTTCAGAACTGAAAGGACTTTTTCATGATCCTTCTTAGAATATAAGAAAAATTTTATGCCAAATTCTTGTTTATTAGCCCAATTAAAGAGGCTCTGAACATTCAAAATTGCTTCATTTTCTGAAATTTGCAAGCTCGCTCTTGTAGCTTCTCTTTTTACAATGGCTCCGACGCCATCTGGAGCTCCTTTTCCGTGAGCAGTGGCGGAAGTATGCCATTCAGCATCCACTCCAAAATCCATCTTGTGGTTCATTAGATTAACCATCTGATAACGATTTTTGAAGTGCTGGCATCATCACTGATATATATGATCTTTTTAACATTCGGTATGACTTTGCAGATTTCAGGTACAAGTTTTTTTTGCATCAAGTATACAGCAGCAGCATCGTGCTTAGTACACTCCGACATCGATAAACAGCTAAAATGTTTTAATTCACCTTCTGATTTATAGTAAACAACATCTGGAAATATTGTAGATTGATCATTATTATAATGAAATTGCTGGGCGGCATTTTGAGCAACGTAAGCATAATTTTCTGAAAAATCTAATTGTACGAGCACTTCACAAGCTGAAAGATTATTCTTTTTTTCTTCAATAAACTTAGACTGTTGCTTAGCAATAAAGTGATGAGGTATCAACTTTTTCAATGCAGAAGAAAGAACTTCAATGAAATCTTGCGTTGATAGACACTGCTTTATCAGTGTACATCTGTCGGTTGCCTGCCAGGTACTGAAGATTACTTGACTAATATTATTCTCTTCCATAACATTTTCAACGTAGTCTATGAATTTTTGAATTTTCGGACAAAGATCACACTGCGCCAAATAACAGTTTTCTGTCGGATTCTTACAAAGAACATAATTTATACAGTCATTATAATCTTTGAGAGTACTATTAGAGATATTTTCTAGATTAATAGCGTCAATCATCGCTTTGAAGTTTTCATGTATAATACACACACATACATTATGCGTACCAGCGGATCCTGCGAGTACACACCACCTTGGTCTGAGCTCGGCAAATTTGGTAAGACCAATCGGATATTCAGGAAAATTCTTTTTAAACTCTATGTGAAGATTTTTAATATCATTTAGTAATAATCTTTTTTGTTTTTTTGTCTTTTTATCATCAATACGAACAGTAACAGTATCTTTTTTATTGGACATGATTCTGATGTTAATATCGTTTTCATAATAATCTATAACTGCTTTTATGGTTTCTGGCGGTAAAGTTTTTCTAGATTTTGCAACTGGAGACGCCAAAATCCCAGCTGATTTTTTTAACTGTTTGGATATACGTGCCTTCCTATAAGATGTATCAAATTCCTCGGCAATTCTACGTATACTCCATTTTTCAGGCAAAATAGTGAGTATACTCGTACGTAATGGGTCATTCTGTGGAAGAGAATTAAATTTGTTTTTAAGTCCAGTTAAAATATCTTTAAGATCATCAGCAGTATTTGAATCCTCCTCTGCCTCATTTGAGTCAGAAGGAGGCTCACTATCTTGTAATTCGGCATTATTACAAGAGTCCTGCTCAGAATCGAGACTCATATTGTTTGCTGAAGATGAGGTATATAGTGTATCAAAAGATTTTCTGCATGCATCACAAATTACTGACCATTCTGGAAATTCAGGATGTACTTCGTGAATTTTCTTAGAGATCTTCCTGATAATTTTGCTATGTCCTCTATCAATACCGAAAGGGTTAATACATCTGTCTCCACGGAATTTTTTTTCTGGAGGAGACATTGTTCAGAAAATGGACGAACAAATTGGAAAAAAAAGGAAAATATAAATAAAACTGAAAAAATAAAAATAAAAAAACCAAAAAATGTGTGAATGATAAAATAAAATTTAGAAAGACTGGCCTACCAATTATCCTAAAAAGAACGATTGGGAAAAAAGTTGCCTACAAGTTGGTATTAAATGTCGCTGTTGGATTCTGAAAAAGACCTTTGAAAAACTCAGATAGAAATAGTAAACATCGATAAAAATTGCTGTATTTATAATTTTGACAAAGTAAATCACTTGTGTCTAGTCATGCTGATATCACCTAATGATGATAATTTGAAGTTTAACTATCGTATGATGACCAAAATGGAAAATTCAAATTAATTTGATTCTGCACAAGTTTGCTCTAAAAGAGTGTCAAAATTCAACGTTGTAATTCTAATTTCCTATATGGGGGTGTTTCGAATCATTAATCCAGATCTGCAAAATTTAAGATGGCCAATGCAAGATAGCGGAAGAAATCTTTAAAATTTGACTGATTTACGCAAAATTTGGTATACAGGCGGTTTTGGGGTAGCTTATTGTGAATTCGTGGTCAGATTTTCAAAATTCAAGATGATAAATTAAAGATGGCAGTACATATTTGCAAATTTATTCCGCATCTTGGATCTGTCACATTTAACCCTTAATTGGCACTGTGGGTAAAAAATATCCCAAGTAATTTTTGAGCTTAAAATATACGTACGTACTAAATTCGATAAAATAGATCATGTGGTGACATCTATCAGTAGTTGATATTACTAACTACAGGTACAATAGGTACGCGTAGTGCAGCAGGCGTCAGTGTATGTTGGGCAGTCGCTCAAAGTAGACGCCAAAAATTGTTGGGAAATTGATTACCCTGTGTATTTTGCAAAATGAATACCTTTTTTTGGAAGCATCAATGTCGCGGTAAATTTTTTCTTAAAGTATAATATCTCAAGCATTTACCCATAAATTTATAGCTAAAAATATTACAAATTATGCGACTTATGATTATTTAAGTGAAATTTTTTTCATGTTTTTTTGCAAACTATTTTTCAAAAATTTTTTTTACTAGATTAATTTAAATAAATGACTATGAAACCAATTAGACTTCGAAAAACATACCCTAAAGTACATTATATAATGTTTTTGAGCAAAAATATTAGATATTAGCTGAAGAAAACTTATTTTAACGCATTGGGATATTAAATACCCCATGTGTCAGTTACGTATATTGAAACCAACAGTGCCAATTACGGGATAATTCCAAATTTGACATTCAATTTATGAATAGCAACTTTAACAATCCCATATACCGAATTTTAGGGCAATCAGTTGATTTTTGAAAATTTTGTCGTCCATATTGGATCCGCCATCTTGAATTTTGTAAATTTGACCCCGCATTTGTGAACAGCGACCCTAAAAACCCCCATATATCGAATTTGATATAAATTTGTTGATTTTTAAAAATTTGTCCGCCATAGTGAATTTCGACCGCCATATTGCAACCGCCATGTTGGATTTTTTCATCCAACCCCAACAGCTAATAAAGGTATCCCTAAGCTACAATTTGAGCCAAAAAATGACACGATAGGTTTCGCATTTTTCTTTTTGCAAGCTTTTTATGCCTTACACGCGGTTTTTTTCCAGCTTCCGGTCGCCATATTGTAGCCGCCATATTGAATTTTGAATTTCGCCGGTAAAATTGTGAAAATTTTTGTCCAAACATACATTTTGATACCTCAAACGTCAAGATCCATCAAAACAAATTTTGGGTACGCAGGTGATTCGGTTAACGTGAAACGTCCCATATATATATTTTTTAAATTATTTTTGTAACGAGCGGGCTCGTTAAGAGATGAATGAGCGATTTTCGAAAAAGCGCGCCATGCGCAAAAAACCCGCGCAGCGAGAAAGAGAGAGAGAGATAGCTACGACACGCGGGCTCGAGAGAGTACACGTGAGACCGGCAAGCGGATAAGACGCGCTCGGAATCCTTTTGTTTCTCGGAGTGGAGAAATTGGGTGGAGAATCGATCCCGTGTGGTGACCAGGGAGAACGGTGTGGAGCGAGTGCTACGAGTGCACGGGAAAATCGACGACGAGCGAGGATCAAAGGGGGCCAATTCAAGGCTATCATACGAGCCGAGGGATACGACACGTCGCCCACCACCCATAAGGACCGGCCGGTAGGACACTCACCCCCGAAGACTCTGGGCGACGTCGATCGAATAGCTAGGTTTGAAACCCAAGGCGTAGCTGTCTGCAGCAGCGTTCACCCGCGTAAGTCTTCTTCGTTGTAACAGTATTACGTGCGAGAATTCCGGGAAGCAAGAGTATGTAAACAGCGTCGGCTGCGTGCCATTCGAAATCGTATTTTCCGTCTCTCTCTCACGCGTACGTGTAATTAGACTGTGCGTCGCGAATCTCTCGGTCAAGGTGGAATGTGCGCTAATGTGAAAATAAGTGATGAATAAATTCGTTGGAAATATATTAAGCAAGTCGGCGAATTCATTCGATAGCCCCGAATTTTCTCTACGTTCCCTTCTTCTTCGCAACGTTTTCTAAGAACCTTCGACCATCGCTTTTCTTTGTTGTTCCGTGCTTTCGCGCTCGTTTTCAGGTTGCGCGTCCAGCACGGAGCTAGCCAAAAGAGGGAAACAGCGGTGACATATAAATTTTGCTAACGGACGACGATTTACTTCTGAAGAAATCAACAACCGTTACATTTTATATAAATATTTATTATTTATACTAATGTTATTGAATGCTTACATGTTTGAATAATAAATTCTATTTTCTCTTTTCAATAGTTTCCATTACTTATTTTGTGAAAAAATTTTCAGTGATGTCCTGTACATACGAGTACAAAGATTCCACCATATTAAGAAAACTTTATCTTTTCACTTTGACTGGTATTGAAGTTTATTATATCTAAGTTGTTCTATTTTCTTTTAATTGTTTAATGTCAAGTAAAGATGGTTTATGTTATTCTCATTTTTTGAGGAATTTTTTAAAAACTCAATATAGAATAAGTTGCATTAAACTATACATAATTTGACACCATGAATATAAAATCTTTTTTTCATATAGCAACTTATTATTCTCACCTTTTTTATTTTTAAAACGGTTTTAGTTCTAATAATCACTTGATGGCTAACAGTATAATATAATATTTTCCCTTTATTATCATAGTTAAAATAAGAAAAATAAAATTCATTCCAAAATACTTGATTTTCTTTGTACTAAGCATTATATGATATCAGTCTTGTCCAGTTTTAATGTAATGTATATTGAATACACAACCTTCAATCTTTTTTGTGTAATAATCATTATAGTTATTATTCAATACTAAAAGAAATGAGAAAAATGTTTATTTTTTCAATTTTTCAATCAACAACTGATTAATTCTTCTTTGATATCAGTTTCATGTAATTGAAGATTTTTATTTTCCTATATCATTGTATTACTATATAGAGGTTATGCTTTTGAGCACTGTTGAATTATAAACGAGTTTATTCTAAAATTTCCTGGTACCCAATTTTATTTATATAAAAAGGTTATCTCAAATATAAACTTTAAGTATTTTTAAACTTATTATCTTTCTATTATATTTTACAATGGAATTTGAGAGCTGTTGAGTGCATTTATAATGATGTTGTGTATTTTTATTTTTAAGTAGCAGACTCTACATATTTTACGTATTACGAGGGGGGAGCGGGTCAATAAGTCTTTACAAAAAGAAGGGAAAAAAGTAGGTAATTTTTTTTTATTTATCAACACAATTTCATTGAAGGTCAATACATTTTTTTAAACGGCCTTCTAGTTTTTTCAAGCCATTAGAAAAATATGATTTCTGAAAACCCTCAAAATAGGCATTTATTTCGGCGATGACTTCTTCATTCGACGTGAATCGTTGTCCGGCAAGTCATTTTTTGAGGTTAGGAAATAAGGAAAAGTCACTGGGAGCCAAATCAGGCGAATATGGTGGATGGTCAATTAATTCGAACTTTAAATCGTTAATTTTTGCCATCGAACTGTTTTTCTTTGATTTTTTCTTTCAGCTAACCTAATAATGACGCATAATATTATCCAGTGATCGTCTGGCCCTTTTCCAAGTAGTCAATGTAGATGATTCCATACGCATTCCAGAAAACCATGGCCATAATCTTGCCAGCTGACTTTACTGTCTTTGCCTTCTTTGGGGCTGGTTCTCCTGCGGTAATCCGTTGTTTGGACTGTTCTTTGATTTCAGAAGTGTAGTGTTGTACCCATGTTTTGTCTACAGTTACGAATCGACGCCAAAAGTCTTCCGAATTACGACGTATGCGTGCCAAAAGAGCCTGAGAGGTGACCACGCGGGTTCGTTTGTCTTCAACAGTGGGCAAACGCGGCACCCATCTTGCTGATATTTTTTTCATTCCCAATTTTTCATGCAAAATTGAAATGATTGTACCCTTTGATACCCCTGTGGCCTCAACTAATTCTCGCAATTTTAATCTTCTATCACTCAACACCATATCGTGGATTTTGTTGACCATTTCAAGCGTCCTCACTTTTACGGAGCGTCCTGAACGAGGTTCATCTATTTGTTGTACGGACACGTTTAAATTTATTTACCCAGTTATAGGCATTCTTAAACACAGGGGCAGACTTGCCATGAACGGCGTTCAACTCAACTGTGATTTCTTTTGGTGTAAGGCCTTTTAAATGAAAATGTTTTATCACCGCTCGAAATTCTGTTTTTTCTATTTTTCAAATAAACAAATAACTTTTTGTTCAACCAACGCTCACAAAAAAACGCCTTAATAAATCGAGCTAAAACTTTGTACGATATGTAGATAATAGTAGTGCTTGCCAAAAATATCATAATTTAAGCGTGACGAACGCCATCTCTTGGATTTTGTAAAGACTTATTGACCCCGCCTCGTAATGACTGTGATGATGATTTAGATTTTAAACAACGAAAAGAAGACAAAATCATTCAGTATTATAATTATAATAATATGAGATAGATAAAATTAACTATTACAGAGAGTACGTTCTTCTTTTGTTATCTTTTAGGAGAGAATTTGAAGAAGTTGAGAATGCTGACTGCGAAAAAAAATTTTACGATAATTTTGAGCAAATTAAATCGGTTAAAATCAATTGTTGTAAATACGGCAATAATGATTTGGATCAACTAATATTTGATATTGAAAATCAAAATTATGATTCAGAAAGTGATTCTGATGATACTGAATCTTCTTCTAACTCAAAAACTAAATAAATAATGTTAATATATTTGAAAAAATGGGAACTGACAAGACAGTTAAGAAAACCACCAAATCAACCGTTACTCGATTTTTTAACCCTGAAATTACCACTAAAGAACAAGTATTTAGTATGGTTGATAGTTTGTATGTTGAACAAAGAAAAATTATGATGCACATGTTTCAAAACTAATCAATTGCCAATTCGTATTTTTATGAGCTGTTCTGCTGGAGTGGGTAAAACTAGAGTCATCAATACAATTTATCAATTAATGTCAATTCATTTCAACGAAATTCCAGGTGAAAACACTGATGATACAAAAATATTATTATGTACACCTTCTGGTAAAGCTGCTTTCTTGATCGGCGGTGTCACCTGTCATCGTGCATTTGCTTTACCAGTTTCCAAGTATTGCAAACAAATGTCTGAATTATCCGAAGAGATAGCTAATACGATTAGAAAGTCATTTTTCCATTTAAAATTAATAATTATTGATGAAGTTTCAATGGTTAGCAGTGTTATGCTATCGAAAATAGATACGAGATTGAAAAGAATATTTGGTTACTAAAGAAAATTTTGGTGGTAAATCTGTTCTACTTGTAGACGATTTGAATCAATTACCGCCAGTTAAAGATTTCCATTTATTTTGTCGTCCTTCCACGTGTGAATTAAGTATTTTTTGTGAAAATATCCTTTGATCTGAATTTAAATTTTTTGAATTGACAAAAAGAATGCGACAAGAAAATGATAAAAAATTTATTATTGCGTTGAATAATTTAGTTCTAGGGAAGATGACCAACGATGATTTGATATTATTCAATTCTCGTTCAGTTAATTCAAATGACGTACCTGATCATGTAGTTAGATTGTTTGGTGAAAATGAATTCGTTGACTCTTATAATATGCATAGGATTGAAAATGCTACCGGCACTTTATATATTTCTAAATGCGTAGACACTGTCGTCGGAACGATTTCCGAAAAAGCCAGCAAAGCTATTTTACGATCTTTTGTTTGTCATGAGTTTTCCCCCGTTGCCGAAGAACACGACGAATTCTTTAGAGATTGGGGCCCGGAAGGCCAAACTGCTTCGCGGGGAAAGCGAAAGGCAACGTTTCGACACGCGCAAGAAGGAACAGGCAGGAATGGTCAACACAATAATCACTCACAAATTCGTTTAATACATATATTTATCTACACAGTCGAACAATTCTAATCAATAATTCAACCAGACAATAATCGCGCTTTCGCACCACCGCAGCCGCGAGTTCCTGCGGAAAATCTCATGGAACCCGGCTGGCGTGGCGGTTACGAGTTATTCTCTACGTTTCTCCATAAGCCCTCGAGCGACATAATCACTGACCCTCTCTATCCTCCGCGGGTAACTGGTGACGCGATCTTACGAGAGAGAGAGAGAAAAACTTGACCAACCTTGAGGGAAAACTGCTCGATGTCCCTGGGTTATACAGATGCTCGTAGCTCGTTCACTCTTTCTTGAAACACAAGTCTCGTGACAAACAGCTGCACCACGTTGCACACGCGTCGCAGAATCAAATCTCACTCGCTTTATAAAGGCCACAGAAAAACCAAGTAATCAGACGGCGCGGACAAAGCGTGCTACGCTCACTCTTTGTCGCAGTCTACTGCCGGACACCGAGCGCCCCCCCCCCTCCACAAAAACCCTTGAGTAGCGGGCAATCGGCGGCATCTCACGCGTGCCAACTCTGCCGGCGTCCAAATCATACTTCTGGTTCTCTCTCTCTCTCTCTCTCTCTCTCTCCCTCTCTGTCACCGGGAAGGGAGTAAGCGAGATTAAAACGCGTACGAAATACAATCAAGTTGCCTTGAAGTTAAATATAAGTAAGAAATTAGTTCCGATTATCAAAATTACGGTTATATGCAAAAGTACTTTTAACAAACAAGTAATAAGAAATCAGTTCCCTGTTGTGCCTGCTGAAGCCCTCACTGTTCATAAAAGTCAAGGACAAAACCTCGATAAAGCATGTATAGATTTAACTAAATTCAAACACATGAAAAGTAGATCTTTATTTTACGTTGCTTTTAGTAGAGTGAAAAATTGAAAAATCTTTATATTTTTGGCAAATTCAATCTTCCAAAAAAAAAAACAGCGATGAAAAAGTTCAATGTGAACTACACAATTTAAGGACGAATAAATGTCTAAATCTGGCCTACTGTGATGATATTATCTCTGATGAATTAGTTATAATTTACCAAAACGTTCGTTCTTTTAAGAAAAATTCCAGTCACATATTAAAAGATCCATGGTATTTTCAAGCTCATTTGTTAGTATTTTCTGAAACAAATTCTATCAATACAGATTCATTCGATATACCTGGATACAGTATTATTTTTCGATCGGATGATGAATATCATTTCAAAAAAGGTATCACTGTTTTTTTAACGAAAAATAAAAATTATAAAATTATTTACCATCTTTATTATCATGAAATTGTTAACAAACAATTTAGTCATATTGATTTGTTATTGTTGCAAGTGATTGATCATTTTATAATAACTGGATACAAATCACCTTCTATCTGTCGTTTATTATTCGAAAGTTACTTTCAAAAACTGCCTTTTGATAGTTATTGTTCTATAAAATTAATTTTTATTGGCGATTTTAATTTTGACACGTACTCCAAAAATTCATATCTAGAAAATTTTTTAAAACCTTTAAATTTCATAAGGGCTTTATATCAAGGAATTTCTACCACTAATTTTAACACCCAAATTAATGTCGAATTTGTTAATAATATGGTCCATCCTTACCGTTGTGGAGTATACGAAAAATTTTTTTCCGACCATAAACTATTATTCATTAGTCTAGATGTTGAAAAAAAATAAAATTGTATCATGCAAAATACTCGTATTCTAACTAACCAATCATGCAATCGCAACCAATCAAACATAGAGACATTACATCCCGAATACGGATGGAATATTCACGGTTTAAATAACATGGATGGAGTGTCGTGTTATCCAAATGTAACTGTTCAGTCGTTATTGAATTGTGAAATTTTGAGAAATCATGCAATTGAAAATGACCCATGCCCACTTTTATCATTTATATATAATAAATATGTAGACAATGAACTAGATGTTATAGATGTCCGTAACAAAGTCGATATAAAATTAAACAAAAAGAAGTTTTCTTTAGTAGAAGAACAAGATATTTCTGAGTTTATTTTTGATATTTGTAAAATTTCTAATATTTTCTTAAAAGCAGTTGAACACAAATTAATGTATCATATTCGCTGTCAGAATTGTAATTACAACAGAACCTCGAACGAAAGCAATACGATTGCTATTTTGAATTTACCAAAAAATTTAAAAAAAAAAATACAATCTCTATGAAATTTTTGAATTCAACTTCTCTTGTTGGAAGGAAGTAGAGAGACGGTGTTCTATTTGTGGCAAATGCTCATTGGAACAGAGAACAAAAGTTGATCTTAATGAGAACAATCTTCTAATACGTTTCTCATACACTTTTCATAGGAAGCTGGGCAGCCGTCAAAATTAAATATTTTAAAATTAATCAAATTAAATAATTTCGTTAATCTACAAATTGTGATAAACAATTATATTTATTCAAGTTCACGTAGACAAGTTTTCAAAATTAAAAGTCCCATCTTTCACCACGATGATACAATTCAATCTGGCCACTACACCTGCCTGCTGCGGAAGAGCAATGATTGGGTCCGAGGTAGTGATAACAGCCTTAAAGTAGAATCATAGCCATTTCTTTCTAAAAATAATCTTCCGATAATTCTATGACTTGAGGAAAGAATTCATTTTGGTTTTTTCTACAATGGTTTTTTTTTGTTATAATTTTATTATAACTCAGAAGAATAAATACATTAAGGACAAGTAGATTTTGACTGTGGTATTTTTTTATATTTATACCATACACGCACATGAAGTTCGGGAAACTCGCGTAAAAAATATCTACCTTTATTGGAACTTATCCATTTCACAGAAATGAATAGATCGAATTTGGAAAGGCATATCATTAAAGACGAACAACGAGACGTCTCTTTTTCTCTTTTCCTTTATCGAACAATATTGTGAGTGAACAGTAGTATGATTTACCAGTGAATTAATACTAATGTGAAATTGAATTTCCAGGTACAATTCAAAGTCAATGGAAAATTATTTGTTACGGACAGGTGCCATAAACAAGATAAAAATAGTATGAAAACCTGTTTCTTCGATGGTCATGGCATCAAGGATGACCCATGGTGTTTTATAATGGGAGTGCGCTTCGACCATTTTATACATAATTTTTATTACTGACTATTTTTTTAGCTCCCCATTTCCCAGACCTAACAACTTCAAAATTATTGAAACGAAGTTATGTTTCAGTAGTTCCGTTTTCCTGCCATAAAATTTGACCCGTGAGAGCTGTACGTTTTTTTTAAATGCGTGTGACGGCGAGCACTATTGACCCCAATAGTATGGTATTGCGTTATTAGCGATCCGTGTCCAGGAATTATCCAAAACCCGACTTGAAAAATCTGAAAAAGCAGTTTATCAGCAATTTTCCCTTGAAATCTTGCTGAGTTACCGTAAATGCATTTTTCCGCCCTTCATTTCATAAAAATGCATCGAATGAGCTATCCCAGGATGACATCCGACCATAAATTTTTACATACATCCACACATACATACGTACATTTTCCAAAAACATCGTATTCGACATCCCCGATCATCAAAACATACTTCTATCATACTTTTAACGATACTTTTTTTTCACGAAACCAAAGCTTCCTTTACGAGAAGCAAAATACGAATTGGAAGCAATCAGTTAGACACCACGTGAATCATTTAAATGAATAGTTGTTAAATGACAGAAGTAGCGTTGTTATTTTTAAATTTTAACAATTCTGAATGAATAATAATTTTTCTTTATATATCTATTATAGATTAATGGCTTTTTTTAGGGGTATTATTTTGTTCTAAAAATATTATATAAACATCTTACGACCTTCCCGCCAGGTACCCCGAGTTTACGACTTAAAATAATTCTGTAAACGTTTCGCCCCGAGAAATAAAACTCAGCTACGATTTTGCTTCGTCGGAAGCTGTTACAATATATCTGCTTATTTTTTCAATATGTGTAAAACAATAATTTTTTTAATTGCAACTGTAATGTTTGATTCTATCTCGCGTTAATCAAATAAATAGTTCGGGCTCTTTCTGTTATATTTGTAATCGCGTTTCCGAGAATAGCAAGAAGTTAAAACGCATATACTGTATAAGAACTGAGCTTTCAAAATTCACCGAATAGCAAACACAATATTCGCTGTTTCGATGAGCCGTTTTGAAATATAACTAAGTATAGTTGCATCTATCGGGGAGAAGCCTGATAGTGCCGCAACAAACACTCAATTCTATTTCGAGGCAATTAATGATTTTATAGACAGGAGATATCTAAAGCTACTTTTTCTCATAAGAGAGAGTCTTATGAGTTGAGCGCTTAGATATCGTAAGAAAAGGAATTAGCAGGCTAACCACTGAATAATGAAATTAGTCTCAGGAAATTGCTGAGTATTTATTTCGATTCAATGCTCGCGCTGCTAACAAAGGTAGGATAGTGAATCCTCTTGCCGCAGCGACAAGCGAATTTATACTTGCGAAATTGGCTCCTTTCTACGCTTGGTAGCTCCTAAAACACTATTTTCGAAATTAACATAAACTTTGTACATGTTTTATCGCAAAATGGCTCGATCGAAATTGGAATTTGATGATTTAAAAAATTAAGTATGAAATAACAAGTTTTTTAACATAAATCGTTTCTCGAGGAAAAATCGCCTTTTAAAGTTATTTATTTATTTATTTATTTAAGTCCAGAGTAAATATACATTAATAATGATTAATAATATACAATTACATTACATTACATGTAATCCAGCAGAGGAATTTCTTCCTGTGCGCTGGTCTGGCATGTTTAATAAACTAATACTAATACTTAAAACTAATTAATAATTTGTATAAAGATATTTATGATTTGTTATTTTAATCCCATGTTCTATTTAGCATCTGTCTGGCTGTAGTGAAATATCCTGTTGTTGCATTCATGGTTCTTTTGTAGATGACACGTTCTATGTTTGTTAATCTTGCTGGAGATAAATTGCAATTGTTATTTGCACAAATAAATGTTCTAATATCTAGTATTAATTTGTTGTGGTCTACTGCATCCTCATGGACTTCCGATGTCGGATACAGAGTACCATAAAGATCAATTAATTGTTTTATATTTTTGCAGTTTAATCTATTTGCCATATTGGGTTTCCTTTGATCCATTTTTTAAGTTTGTTTTTCCTAGTTTTCGTGTTGTTAATTGTTTTCAAGTCATTTGGTAGTTTATTGTATAACATAATTGCTCTTACATAACTGTTTTTTATGCTGATAGTTAGTGTTCTTTTTGGGTGTTGGATTGAGGCGAATCTTGTTTTTCTTTCTTTTCCAATATATTTGTCCTTAAAAGTATCGTAGTGGAATAATAGAGATTCCAATGAAAAGCATTGATCTAAGTTAAGTGGGTATTCATGTGTCACAAATTGGTTTTTATAGATTATTTTTAGTAGTCTGTTTTGCAAGTTTTGTATTACTTTAATTCGACCTGTGTACGCTCCTCTCCAAGCTATAATTCCATAGGTCATTATGCTGTGAAAGAGTGCGTAGTAGATCATTTTTAATGTACTGGTATTCATTATTTTTGATAGCTTATATAGGACAAATGTTAGATATTTTGTTTTTTGGTATAGTATTTGTAGATGTAAATCCCATTTCATATTACTGTCAAAAGTAACTCCAAGATATTTTGTGTTTTCAACTCGGTGTATTGGATGTCCTAAGATTTCAATTTTCAGGTTTTTTGGCGTACTGTCATGACAATTTCCAAATTCCATGTACGTTGTCTTGTCTATATTCAAAGATAGTTTATTAAGAGCAAGCCAAATTCCCACTATTTTTAGATAACTGTTCATATTAGTTTCAGCTTCTTTCCAATTCTTACCTTTTGCTATGATTGCTGTATCGTCTGCAAAAGATAGTATGGATTTTTCTGGTAGTATCGTTAGTAGATCATTTATGTATAGTAGGAAAAGTAGCGTCCCCAGTATAGTTCCTTGTGGAACACCCATTTTTACTATTTGTTTATCGCTACTTGCATTATTTACCTTTACACATTGTTTTCTATTTGTTAGATAGCTTTTGATAAGGTTATAGGCACTACCCCTAATACCATAGTTGTATAATTTTTGTAACAGTATCTTGTGGTCAACTGTGTCGAAGGCTTTGGCAAGATCCAGAAAAGTTATTGTTATAGGTTTACTTGCATCTAATTGTTCATAAATGTTGTTTGAAATATAATTTAGTGCATGTTTTGTGCTTCTGTTTTTTCGAAAGCCAAATTGATTTGTGGAAAGTAAATTACAGTTGTCAATGAAAGATTGAATTCTTCTATGTATTATTTTTTCAAAGATTTTAGCTATGTTGGAGATTAGAGAAATAGGTCTGTAGTTATTTGCTAAATGTTTTTCTTTTGATTTGTGGATTGGTATAATATCCGCTTCTTTTAAAGCATCAGGCCAAGTTTCATTAATAATGCACTTATTTACAGCAAGTGCAAGTAGTTCAGATACGTAGCGAATTAATGATTTTAATAATAATGAATTAATTCCATCAACTCCTCCTTTTTTGTTTTTTAGTCTGCCAATTATTTTCTTTACTTCTTGTTCATTTGTAAAATCTAAAAATATTGTTTTCGGGTTTATTTTTGGGAGGTTGAGCGTTGCATTTTGCGGTTGTATTATATTATTGCTAAGTTCCGTTCCAATTTCACAAAAAAATGTGTTCATTTTGTTTGCAATTTCTTCTGGATTGGTGATTCTATTATTTTTGTCCGTGATGTAATCAATAGTTTTGTTATTTTGAGTATTTCTCCCTAGTTTGTTGTTGACAACTGACCATAATTTCTTAGGATCATGTTGCACCATTTCTATGATTTTTTTATCGTAATTTTCTTTTGCTATTGTAATTATCTTATCTAAAATTTTGATAAAATTTTTATAGTTATTTTTTTTTGTTGTATCGTGAGGATTATATTTCCATTCAATATATAGGTTTTCTTTAGTTTTACATGAGTTTATTATGCCTTTGGTGATCCATTTTTTTCTTGGCTTCAAGCTATTAATAGTTTTGTTCGTAACATTTTTCTTTTCTGCCTGTTTAAGGCAATATTGTATTTTCATGATTAAGTTATTGATAGATTGATTTGTATCATTAGTTTCACTATTTTCATTCCAATTTATAGTTTGAGCTATATGTTGAAGTTTTCGGTAATTAATTTGTTTTTTATTATGTGAGTGATTTATGCTTTTTGTTTGGTTCTGCAACGCCATTATTAGTGGATAATGGTCATTGAACGGAGTGTTGACGTTGAAAGTTTTGTATGCGTTATTTTCCATTTTTATAAAAAAATTATCAATGCATGTTCCACTGTTGTTGTTGTCCAGCGAAGGTCTGGTAAACGTATTAAATCCTGGATGGTGTCCTTTTTCCATTAACATTTGCAAGAATTCTTGATCCCAAGGATCTTGGCTTAAAATGTCGCAGTTGAAATCGCCTATTAATATTGAATTTTTTTTCTTTATGTGTTGAGTTATGTATGTTTTGATCGATTGTATGAATTGTGGTTTGTGTAGGTCATATGATCTGTATATAGCTGCTAACAGTATAGTTTTTTCATTTTCTAACTGTATTGTAGTTTGTAAGATTTTTAAATTTTGTATTTGAATTATTTCTGTTGATTCAATTATGTCGTCTCTGATATAGGTCACCACGCCATCAGCCTTAAATACTACTATTGTTATAGTACATACTGTATCCTTCAATATTGAAGACTAGGAAATGTTGTAAATTCCATGTTTCAGTACATATTATAACACTTGGTTTTTTTTGTAGGTTGTTTATAAATGTTAGAAGTTTGGTGTAATTGGCATTCAAACTTCTGATATTAACACAGATAATAATTTCCTTTTCTGTTATTATGTGCTCATTTAATTCATCAGTGTTATTAATAATAATTTCGTTGCTAATATTTTCATCGATGGGATGCATTTTTATTTGTATTTCGTATTATTGTTACCATGTAAGTTGAGCGAGGATATGGAGGCTAATGACGATAATGATGCACCGCTTGATAGAGCAGGACGTTAATTGTTGGTTTTTCTGCAGCCGGGTGTTCTATTTTTCCGAAGTAGCGTTGGTGTCTTGGCATTATGGGGTAGTCCGTCATTTCAATGTATTTGTTTATTTTTGTTTTTAAAATTTCACAAGATTGGCTGTCAATTGCACTGTGTTTAGTATCAAATTTAGTTTGTAACGGAGAAATCCGGCCGTACCCGTCTGGGTTGCTCGCGACCGTCCGCACAAATTATTTATTCGGGGATTCGGGAAGCAAAAGACGTTCCCACGACTGAATAACGCGTCGAGCATAAACACGTTAAACGCACAGATTCGAAGTCGGGATGAGGAGTGATACAGCGGCGAATAAACACAACAGCGGATTAATACGCTGGTCTTTAATTGTCAACAAACGATTACAATACGGCAACCTCGGACTTACACACTACGAGCGGTACAATAACAAACGCGAACGCGAAGGTGAATCGGTGGCTGGTCAGCCTGCCGATTCCCTTATAAAAACTAGATATTATACAAATGCCCGACAAACACTTTTCGCGCATAGGCTATTAACGAGTAGCCAGCAGGTCTGCTGTGCTACCAACCATAGACTGACGCCCAAACATGCAAGAGAGAGAGAGACAAGAGAAAAGTACGGCACCGACCTCGACCTTCAGCCTCTCCGACGGCTGGAGCGCTCTGCACCGTGACGTCACTGGTATGCTCCCGACCGTATTGCTGGTATATTTGTTGTCGCCGCTATCTGTCCTCTGGCTCGTCCTCTCGCTCGCTCCGCAATATTGCTACCTCGATCTCAACCCGTTGCTCGTTGTTTCTGCCGCCTCCTCGTTGCTCGGCGCTGCAGCACGTCAAGTTCCTCGCGCGCTCGCCCGCGCACCTCGCCGGTTACCCGCACGCACCGGTGCCGGGTATCTTGTGGAACACGGCTGGGCGCGACCCAGCCTCACGCTCTATCACTCGTCCGCGCACCGGGCGTGTCTCCGGAATGAACAAAACGTCGGCGAGGTCGCGAGGCCAACCCGGAAAAAACCGTGACCTTCCGGTTTATCCGCGCGCGCGACTTTCTCTGCTCATTGCCTAGCAGAGACTCTCCAATTTTCCGCGGCGATCCGCAATTCGAGCGCGCTCTCTCTCTCTCTCTTTCTCTCTTCTTCTGCGCCATCTGCGTCGCTCCAGCAGTCAGCTCAGCCCGTGTTCAGCACCTCGCAAACAAAAGGTCCAAGCATGAGTGTGTGTGCCAAACGTACACCCTCTCAGCCTGGCGCGGCGCACGGACATTTGCGAGAGCTAAACGGACGAGATCGGCCTAGCCGAGATTCTCCGTCACAAGTTTTGTATTTAGTATTGTGGTATGTGCAATTAGGACATGTTTGTGTTTTATTGTTGCATTGACTACCAGTGTGATTACCGCCGCATTTGTAACACGTGGCTTCATTTTTACATTTGCTCCCACTATGTCCAAACCTAGCACAGTTATAATAAGGGCTTGTATTTATAATGTCATAGACTTTGCAGTTTTGGCAACCAACAAAAAGTCTGCTTTTATTCTCTCTAATGTGTTTGTACAAATTAGCTGATACCTCCATTATAACTGTCATAGTTTGCAATTTCTCATTAGTGTATGTGTGTATTACTTTACCTTTGTCATCATAATTGTGGAAATTTCTTTGGTTTATATTGACTCAATGTCTCGCATATTTTGTGTGAAAGATTTGCTGATGCCAGTAACTTTAACAGTTGGTTTCCTAATTTGCTCTTTTTCAATTTTAGCAAACGTGTGTATTTTTTTGTGTAATGTTTTTTCTATAGTGTTAATACTCTCTTCATTCATGCAGTTAATTATGACAGTATCGTTATTTACTGTTTTAATTTTTTTTGTTTGTATTGTTTTATCTTTGATAAGATAATGAGCTACGGTATTTTCTAAATTAGTGGTATCATTTTTATTAGTTCGTTTGATAATAAGTCTTGGTACCTTTTTTGACTTAGCCTTTGGTAAACTCAATGTTTCTGCATATGAATTTTTAAATATGTTATTTGGTTTATTTTTCTTTTCTTTTGCTAATAACTCATTCCTATTTTGCTTTTCTTTGATGAGAAATTCATTTAGTAATTCATTTTTTTCCTTTGTTTCTTTGTAGAGTTCTTTCAATAAGTTATTTTCAGCTTTTAGTTGTTGTATTTCATCTAATTCACTTACTTGTGTTAAATCCATATGTTCATCATTTTCATTCATTATTTGTTTCTCATGCACGAGCTCATTTAGTATTTCTTATTTTATTTCCTCTCTGCTTACAAGTTTGAATTGTGTTATGAAAGCACTAGCTTATTCACTTAAGTCCCCATATGGCAAGTTTGATGTTAGTGCAAAATTTGGATGCTCCTGGCATATTATGAATGAGCTGTTTATTAGTTTGATTGCATTTCCTGCATTGATTTTTGCTACTATTTCACTCCTATGATAGAAATTTCCACATACTAAACACACAACTGCTCCTACTTTTGTATTTGGATGACACTTGAAATGCTTATGTAGCGATGATGCGTCAGGCGGTTGCACTTCCGCACCGCTTGACGGCGACATCGCGACTCTGAAGTTATAAGTGATATAATTTTAATATTTAAATTACACAAAATTTACAATAAATTTACGGAAAATTTTTACATCAAAAAATCGCTTGTGATTAGTGGAATATTATTCAAAACAAAAACGATTAATTTAATTATCCAGTTTTGAATAATAACTAAAAAACGAATTTGTAATTTTCTCTTTTAGCCATTTAAAAATCAGCAAATTGGTAACAATCATTATCATTAATTTTATAGATATATACAGTCGAATCGCTATCTAGAAACGCAATTTTAATTGTTTAAATAAATTATAAATTTTTTATTTATTGATAACTCATTGTCAGTGAAAAATTAGTTATCAAAGTGTCAAATTCTTGTTTCTCTGTTTCAATACGTTACGAACGCAATTGTATATTCGAATTAGCAATATAATTATTTGTCGCAAAATGACTAACACTATTTACTTGTAAATTAATTTAAACTATCAAATACATATTTAATGACTATAATAACATGAAATTCGAGATTAGCGCATCAAAATTGACTAAAAAGTGCTTTTGCAAAATTGAATAAATAATGCCCTAACACATTTACATGTATCTGAGAAGAGCGCCTTCGCTCAATTACCGCTTTTCTTTAGTTTTTCTCGTGCACGACGGGTTGCTATTTTACAGTAGGAAAAGGGACAAATCAGATTGGACCGTTACACAACAACAGTTCATTGTCCCAAGATGATATATCGATAGAAATAAACTGTTTATAAATACATTTACTTACTGAAATCTCCTGTTAGGAAAACTTGCTCCGCTCCTGGTGCCCATTCTTTAATTGATACGGAATTATCTTCATTTAAATGGATGCCAAACTTCATATATGACTTTGAAAAAGAATCTAAATCTTTTTCTCCTGTTTCAATTTTTTCCAGGTAATCTTTAAATAAAGCGTATCTAAAAATATGTAAGTTAATGTATGAAAAGGTTCATCAATAAAAATGAAGATAAGGGGAAAACTGTTGAATTTTTTTATGGATTTTGATGTTTATGCATACAACATAACAAGCTTAGATCAATTAATATGAAGATATCTTGCACAATCCGAGAGTTAATCAGATTGAACTTTACTTACTTGCATAAAGAAAAATAAAATTATCATGTTGTGCATAAACGTTTGTCAGTGGTAGAAACAAGGTTACCGCAAAAATTGAATATATATTAGAATTAAGTGAATTACATGTACATTAAATAATGAAGTTAGGTGTATGAAACGTCGTATCGCAAACGAAAGAGTTTTTGCCTTTAACTTTACATAGTTGATAATCGTGTATTATGTTTGCATTATTCTAAACGATATCTTTGATTTTGGAATTGTCAATTACCATTTTGTTAGCGCATTTAGTCGTTCCCCTTTATATCTTCCACATCGCTTAATATCCACTTTTATATGTTTGAGGAGAGTCAAGAATATAGTATCGTACTTCAAGTCTAACAAAGACGCGTAAAGTAAGACAGTAGCAAATCAGGAAAAGTATACCGGGATAAATAAACAATCAAGAGCAACATACGTGCGTGACCATTAGAAAAGATCACATGATAGATTGTCTGCGCGTGCACGTCAAGATTAGAATTGTCTGTCGTGATTTTCTACGTTTTTACTTTTCTTGAATAAAAGCAGATATCAACGTAAGATCTTCGTTCTTACGTAGCAAATGATGATAATAGAGTACGGTTATTCTAACCTAAACATCGTTTACTAGATTATCATTTATCCCGAGATCGGTTGCGTTTAGCGGCTACATGGGTTTTATTACAATATGTTAGGTATTGAATGTCGCAATTCCGCTTCATAATATATCAGGATATTCCTAGTTATACTAAGTGTTTGGTATAAACAAATAAGAATCTGAATTATGAAATAGTTTATTCGACATATAACCTAAAAATAGTCCAATATATATAAATGATGTAACTATATTGAACCATTGTATATTTGAAATTTTACGAGTACTTATAACGGACCTCTTTTTTTAAATTATTTCATAGAGCTATTTTTAGAACTAGGCACGGAGTTGAGCTAATTATAAATTTTTTATTTTTCATCTAATTTTAATTTTAGTAAAGGTTATCATAAAATTAAATACCAACAAACTATTTACCCGGAAGGTAGTGTATTAAACTATCACGCTATGTTATTCAACTAGCGTGAATGTGTGTGTGTGTATGTGTATGTGTGTGTTACTCAATAAGCTGTATTATTTTGAAAGATCCGACATATAACTGAGATATTTGGCTACTTGCATTAAAATTAAAAGATACTATTATTACCATAACTGTGAAGAGGTAGGTAAAAAATCTTGCTAGTAGAAAATGATAATACGAAGCTACCTCTATTTTAATTAGCATCATATAAATAAGTTTTGCTATACAAAACATAGTAGCAGAATTAACTTAATTTCATGAGAAGAATCTCGCATTGAAGAATTTAATTCGAGATGTAAAGAAAAAGAAGTACTGCATCCACAGTAAGAAGCCAACTACATAAGAGTGATGATCTGTGTTCAGATTCCTCTGTATAATTAATATATAAAACTAGGCGCTGCAAAAAAAATCAATGTTCGTATACGGATCCATATGAGCTTTAGTCATATTATTTACTGAATGTTTGAAAATTCAACATGTTAAGAAGATGAATAGTAATACTTGCAGCACGTTATTGTAAGTCACGGATCCGGGAAATATGCGAGTCGTTATAGCGGTGCAGAATCACGCGCTGCTCAACTCGTGAGTTATTTGCGGTGTCAATTACCGCCTTTTTATATGCGTATGTAGATTCTCAAAATGAAATAAAAGTGCGTGTTTTTCTGGTCCTTTCAAGAGGCTCACGGTACTCTTCTTAGATAGGGCACATTCGTGCGCCGTGAATCCGCGACTATAAACATAATTCAGTTGTGGTTAGTCCCAGGCCAATATTTCAGCGTCGGTTTTACTCTAGCGATTAGCTGCACACATCAGTTACGAAAAGTGATGTAGTCGTGATTTTCGTTCTATTTACGTTTATTATTTAGTTTATTCATGTTAGTAGATATGATACATATGTTCTGGCTTACAAGTAATACTACCCAAGTTTTAATCGCCGATCATCCTGTAACTTTCAGATTACTTTTATCACATGTATACAAGATACTTTCAACAATTTTTAGCGGCCGGTTTCGCCTTGGATTCATAAAATAGTGATTTATTGTCTTAACCCATTAACGCTCAAAACCATCGATCTTACGCTATGTTATCGACAACGAAATTCATACATAGATCGAAGATACCGTAACTTATGTATTTGGGCGTTCTAAATATGAATCCGGAGTCAAAATTCAAAACTGTTGAATACAAAATTCAATATGTCGGTTTGTTTATAAAATAATGTTTATATAAAAATCTCCAAAAAACCTGTTTTTCTCATTATTGTTCTTTTTCTGAAAAACTATAAAGTTAAGCAAAAAGCTCCAAAGACAAAGATGTCTTATAATTCGTCAACGAACTCACTTGAAATTTTTTTTGAAAATTTTATATTTCACTGATAACGATGAACAAGTAAAATCTTCGTACCCATTTAATTTAATTAGTTGTTAACATTATCTTATTTCTATCTTTGCAACATGTCAAAAATAGAATATACAAATACAGTTTAAATTTATTGGTTTTCAAGTTTTGTTTAATCAATGAGATAAGCGGATTGAATATAATATTCTTATACATTTTTCCAATTATCTTACATAGGTCATTCAGCGTTTGAACCTTGAGGTGAGAAGATGTGTTAAAACTGCGCTCTACCGGAAAAGTCATAGTTATAGCAATACCATATCAAGTAAAGTGACAGTTAAATGTGAAACGCGTTTAAACAGAACGACAAAACAAGACGGCCGAAATGGCCACAAAAGTAAGTGATGATTCGTCATTCAACAATAAAAATAAACCTGGAGAATGGAAAATCGCTTCTAACAAAAGAAGTCTAAGCAGTCGAAGCAGTCCAGGCAATGAAACTCAAATTATTCAAACTATTAAACAAGCAAAATTAGACTACTGGGTAAGTAATGCAACAAATAGATTCGAAATACTACAATATAATAAAGAGAATATTCATAGTGAAGATGAAAAATCAGGAAGTAACGAAGCAAACAAAACGATAAACAAATCTCCCCCGATCTTTGTTTACAACGTAGAAGATATCCGACCATTAGAAAACACAATAGCCAAAAATAATTTTACACTAAAAGTAATAGGGCAAGATAAAATTAAAATTCAATCAACAACATCGGAAAAGTATCTCCCGATAATAAATGCGCTGAAAGAAAAAAAAATACAATTCTACATTTACTAGCGTAAAGAAGAAAAAAATTTCAAAGTAATATTAAGAAGCATGTATCCGTCAGTTGATACTGAAGAATTAAAAGCTGCCATAGAAAATCACGGACACAAAGTACTAAGTATTCATAACATAAGGCATCGCATCACAAAAGCACCACTACCGCTTTTCACAATTGAAATTGAATATGATTATAAAAGTCAGGACATCTGCAAAGTAACCAAACTTCTTCACACAGTAATGAAATTCGAACCACCAAACATAAAAAGAGAAATTCTTCAGTGTCAAAACTGCCAAGAGTACGGACATACGAAAAATTACTGTTTCAAAAGTGCAGTGTGTGTTAAATGTGCTGAATATCATCAAACTAAGAAGTGCCCAATCAAACATAAAATCAAAGATGTAATATGTGCAAACTGCAAAGGAAATCATAAAGCAAATTATAAAGGTTGCCCGGTAAGTAAGCAATTACAGCAAAATTTATTTCCCAAGTTGCATGAAAAAACATTTCAAAATAGCATACAAACACATATAATCACAAATGCAACTACAAATCCAAATGACAATAGAGTTAGACCGAACACAACATACACACAGGTAATAGCTAAACATAACGGTCAGAACGAAACAGAAACACCAAAACAAACAGCAGTACACACAGAACAAAACAATTGCAGCAATGATGAAAAGTCAATTAATAAACTTGAACAACAGATGGAAAAAATGACGCAAACAATGGACATATTGTTAAAATTAGGAACAACACTTATTAACAAATTAGTATAACCATGTCAAATCTAAAATTTGCTATCTGGAATGCAAATGGCCTTATAAGAGGACACCTCGAATTAAGAGCATTTTTAATACACGAAAATATTGATATTATGTTAGTTTCAGAAACACACTTTACCAGCAAAAATTTTCTACACATACCAAACTACTCAGTACACAAAACCAATACCCACTCGATAAAGCACATGGAGATACTGGGATTCTAATCAAAACAAATATAAATCACCACGTTCATAAACATACTAGTGAAATCTACCTTCAAGCAACTAGTATAATCATCAAAGATAAAGAGGGACCGATTACAATATCAGCTGTTTACTGTCCTCCAAACAAAACAATCACAAAGGAAAAATGGACAGAATTCTTCAAAACACTAGGAAACCGTTTAATAGCAGGAGGGGATTATAATGTGAAGAACCCGTGGTGGGGATCTAGATCAGAAACTCCAACACCCAGAGACAGAGTACTCTATGAAATTCTACAAAAAAATTAATTCACCCCGATATCCACCGGAGAACCAACATACTGGCCTACAGACTTAAAAAAGCTCCCGGACTTGATTGACTTTGCAATTGTAAAAGGGATAAGCAAAAATTATTTCGAAACGGCATCATGCCTAGATCTTACATCGGACCATTCGTCGGTAATAATTACTCTACACCATCAAGTACACAACAATGTAAACAAACACATAAAAGTAGACTGGAAAAAATATGCTCTTTCCATAGATGAACGCATTACATGTATATAGAAAGCTGTACAAATTCACTCAACGTACTTTTATCTAACACCATTAATGACTGCTCTACAATAACAACCAGAAATAATAAGCAACAAATCAACTCCCCTAAAATAACCAAAAAAATCAAAGAAAAAAGATCACTAAGAAAAAAATACCAAATAACCAGATCAAGTCAACATAAATCAAAACTCAACAAAGCAATCAAAGTCCTAAAGAAAATGCTACAAGAAAAAAAATTACCCAAACACAAAATTATCTTAGAACACTAAGTCCAACAGAAGCAACAGACTACTCACTATGGAAAGTCACAAAACGACTTAAAAGACCAACATCATATATACCGCCTATCAGAAAACCGGATGGGGTGACTGGGTGAGATCGGACGAGTAAAAAGTTGAAACCTTCGCAAATCACCTTAGCACTGTATTCCAGCCACACCAAAGAATGATTTCCGAACGGGAAGAAAAATTTTTACCAGAAGTATCTGATGCACAAGATAGCACCCCAATCAAATCAATAAAAATAAAGGAAGTATTACTCATTATTAATAATATAAAATACAGAAAAGCTCTCGGATTTGATAATATTACGGGAAAAATGATTAAAATGCTACCCAAAATTGCGATAAGATACATAACGATTGTTTTTAATGCATACTTACGTCTCTGCTATTTTCCTTTCCAGTGGAAAGTAGCTGAGATTGTATTAATACCTAAACCTGGAAAACGACCACAACTGGTAACGTTTTATAGATCAATCAGCCTTCTACCTTCACTATCAAAAATTTTTGAGAAACTAATAATAGCTAGAATCGTTCCAACGAGAGCAAACAGGAAACTTATTCCCGAGCATCAATTCGGATTCAGGAATAGTCATTCTACGATTGTGTGTGTGTGAGCAGGTCAATCGAATAGTGGATGTAGCTAGGAAGACGATAGAGGACAGGGAGTATTGCACTGGAATATTTCCGGATGTCGCACAAGCATTCGACAGAGTGTGGCACAAAGGACTGATATACAAGCTAAAGAGTTTTCTCCCTGTGCGCCACTACAAACTACTTCAGTCATACCTACAAAATAGAACTTTTCAAGTCAAAACAAACAAGTGTAAGTCAAAAACTCATCTAATAAAGGCAGGAGTACCACAAGGCAGTGTTCTTGGAACAAAGCTATATTTGTTGTACACCTCAGACCTACCAATATCAAATAACATCGTGACAGCAACATATGCAGATGACACAGCAATTCTAACCAGAGGCAAGAACAGCATCCAAAGCAATTCAAAATCACATAGATAATCACCCTCAAAATTGGCTTAACTCATGGAGAAATATAGTTAACGAAATTAAATCAGTTCACATCACATTCACTCTCCGTAAAAATATGAGTCCATCTACGAGGGTCGTTTGAAAAGTCCGTGCAAAGTCAGAGAGATGGCGCTACTAGTGCGTATCAAGGTTATTTTCAGTTAGTGGCATATCTTAGAAGAGCACATACCAAGTTTCAGCCAGATCGGCCAATTACTTTGCGTTTTACATTCGTTTCAATCAAAGAAATCGAGTGGTTGTAAAAAAATTGACGAAAAAGAATTTCGTGTATTGATTAAACATTACTTTTTCAAAGGCAAAACGCCTCAGGAGATTAAACAGAAGATTGATAAACATTATGGTGATTGTGCACCTTCGATTAGAATGGTTTATAAGTGCTTTCAAAATTTTCGGAATGCCCATATGAGCACAAAAGACGCTGAACGTTCTGGACGCCCTGTTGAGGTTACCACTTCAGAAATCATTGATAAAATCTATGATATGGTGATGGCTGACAGAAGAGTGAAGGTGCGTGAGATTGCTAGTACTGTAGGCATCTCGAACGAACGGGTACATAATATTTTGCACCAACATTTGGACATCCGCTAGATACGTGCCGCGATTGCTCACAATTGACCAAAAACAAGATCGTGTGAAGTGTTGCAAGAATGATTTGCAGCTGTTCCAGCAAAATCCGCAAGACTTTAAGCGTCGTTTCAGCACTGTAGATAAAACATGGATACATCACTACACTCTTGAGACCAAAGAACAGTCTAAACTATAGGTTACCAAGGGGGAATCTGCTCCGAAAAAGGCGAAGACAATTCCTTTAGTTGGGAAGGTTATGGCGACTGTCTTTTGGGATTCGCAAGGAATAATCTTCATCGACTATCTGGAAATGGCTAAAACCATTACAGGCGAATATCATTCATCATTATTGGATCGTTTGAAATCCGAGTTGCTAGAGAAACGTCCACGATTGGTCCACAAAAAAGTCCTCTTCCACCACGACAATGTGCCAGCTCACGCCTCAGCAGTTGTGGCCGCAAAACTGATGGAGATAGGGTTCCAACTTGTTTCACATCCCTCCCTATTCTCCAGACTTGGCTCCGTCGGACTACTATTTGTTCCCTAATATGAAAAAATGGCTGGCGAGGAAAAGATTTTATTCAAACGAGGAGGTGATTGTAGAAACGAATGCCTATTTTACAGACTTGGAGAAATCCTATTATTTGGAAGGGATTAACAAACTAGAGTAGGGTTGGATGAAGTGTATAAGCCTCAAAGGAGACTATATTGAAAAATAAAAAAGATTTATTAAAAAACATCAAGCAGTTTTTATTTTTGCACGGACTTTTCAAACGACCCTCGTATTATAGCCAAATACTTAGGCATTCATTTGGATAGAAGGTTGACATGGGAACAACATATATTCACAGAAAGAAAACAACTAGGATTAAAATGGAGAAAAATGTACTGGCTTATTAGAGCAAAATCCGAGCTAACAATCAAAACAAAGTTTTGTTATACAAAGCAGTACTTAAGCCAGTCTGGACCTATGGCATTCAACTATGGGGAGCCGTTTCGAACTCGAACATCGAAATACATTAAAGTATTGTAACTTTCTACAACCAGATCAGCGTCAATAGCTTCTTTTAATAAATTTTCTAAATTATTTATAAATTTGTTTTCATCAACTGTAATAATATTATCTATATTATATTCAGGACCATTAAATCTTTGATATAATAGACTGCAACGGTAGTCGATTTGATCAATCGATACGTTCACGATTCCGTAGCACTCGCATGCTAGAGCGAACGACAAGAGAGAGAGAGGGGGCGCGCGAAAGTTCAATTTTTCAGTTAAGCCTCAGCTGTTATGCGTTAGAGTACCGTCAAATACATTTCCACTGTGTTTTGTCGTTTGATAATCCAAAAGCTGTTTTTCTGGTTGTTTTGGATACGAGTGCGAGTGATCGCAATTAGGCAACTAAAGCAGCAGTCAAATAGCAGCATTTGGCGGAGCAACAACTGTTCTTTAAGGGCGAAACGACACAGCATAAACTCTCCACGAGCACCAGTTATTTCTACAACAATTACGGCTGATCACCGTAATTGCACCGAAGGGTAAGTGCGTCTCCCTTTTTCTGTGCGACAAAATACTTGCGAAAGTATTTTGTCAATCGCGACCGTTTTTTTTTGTATTCCCGCCGAGCGTTAGTTTTCGCGGCTCTCTCTCTCTCTCTCTTTCTCTCCTTCTCTCCCCGTATTATTGTAACAAGTTGTTAATCCTATTTGCGTGCGTAAGTCTTTTGGCCTATCGAAGACTGTAGTTTATTAGTCATAAACGATTTTGAATTTATTCGCCGCATTACATTATTTCGTTTTAACGGATAAATTTAATTTAACTTTTAGTTTAACGGATCCGTCATTGGTTAATTTTTAAGCCGATTTCATCTACGGGATAGTTGGAGTAAACATTAGCCAAAAAGTCAAAAATTGTCTCAAAAAAAAGTGAAAAAATTTGAGAGTATTTCTTGGCCAATTTTAAGACTTTTTTGTTCCTACAAATTTTTCGCGAAAGTCTTTAGTTTTTGAGGAAAACGCTTCTGACGTTAAAAAAGAAATTTTTACTTCGCCGCCATTTTGAGACGTACATTTTGGAACTTTTATAGGTCATATTTCGAAAGTTTGAAACGTTTGTGCAAACTTGTGCTCATTTTTGTTAAATAAAAACATGCTATTTTTATAGGAAATTTAATTTTTTAATTTTTCTCGACAAATTTTTCAGTGCTTTTTTCGAAAAAAGTCGCCATATTTTTTTTCTTAAAATCTAATCATCATTTTGACTTTAGAATCTTCTAGAGCGACCCCAAAAACATAATGTAAGTCATTTTTAGACATACGAGGGTCGTTTGAAAAGTCCGTGCAAAAATAAAAACTGCTTGATGTTTTTTAATAAATCTTTTTTATTTTTCAACATAGTCTCCTTTTAGGCTTATACACTTCATCCAACGCTGCTCTAGTTTGTTAATCACTTCCAAATAATAGGATTTCTCCAAGTCTGTAAAATAGACATTCGTTTCTGCAATCACCTCCTCGTTTGAATAAAATCTTTTCCCCGCCAGCCATTTTTTCATATTAGGGAACAAATAGTAGTCCGACGGAGACAAGTCTGGAGAATAGGAAGGTATGTGAAACAAGTTGGAACCCTATCTCCATCAGTTTTGCGGCCATAACTGCTGAGGCGTGAGCTGGCACATTGTCGTGGTGGAAGAGGACTTTTTTGTGGACCAATCGTGGACGTTTCTCTAGCAACTCGGATTTCAAACGATCCAATAATGATGAATGATATTCGCCTGTAATGGTTTTAGCCATTTCTAGATAGTCGATGAAGATTATTCCTTGCGAATCCCAAAAGACAGTCGCCATAACCTTCCCAACTAAAGGAATTGTCTTCGCCTTTTTCGGAGCAGATTCCCCCTTGGTAACCTATAGTTTAGACTGTTCTTTGGTCTCAAGAGTGTAGTGATGTATCCATGTTTTATCTACAGTGCTGAAACGACGCTTAAAGTCTTGCGGATTTTGCTGGAACAGCTGCAAATCATTCTTGCAACACTTCACACGATCTCGTTTTTGGTCAATCGTGAGCAATCGCGGCACGTATCTAGCGGATGTCCAAATGTTGGTGCAAAATATTATGTACCCGTTCGTTCGAGATGCCTACAGTACTAGCAATCTCACGCACCTTCACTCTTCTGTCAGCCATCACCATATCATAGATTTTATCAATGATTTCTGAAGTGGTAACCTCAACAGGGCGTCCAGAACGTTCAGCGTCTTTTGTGCTCATATGGGCATTCCGAAAATTTTGAAAGCACTTATAAACCATTCTAATCGAAGGTGCACAATCACCATAATGTTTATCAACCTTCTGTTTAATCTCCAGAGGCATTTTGTCTTTGAAAAAGTAATGTTTAATCAATACACGAAATTCTTTTTCGTCAATATTTTTACAACCACTCGATTTCTTTGATTGAAACGAATGTAAAACGCAAAGTAATTGGCCGATATGGCTGAAACTTGGTATGTGCTCTTCCAAGATATGCCACTAACTGAAAATAACCTTGATACGCACTAGTAGCGCCATCTCTCTGACTTTGCACGGATTTTTCAAACTACCCTCGTATTCTTAATGTTTAAATACTTCAAAAATGAACGCAAAGTAAAGTTAAGATTTTTGGCTTTGTCGGCGTTAATGGATTAAATCCACGCGCGTGACCTTCTCTCTGTTAAAGCCCAGCAAATTCTCTCAAATTTTTGCGGTGATCCACAACTAGAACGGTCTCCTTCTCTTTCTCTCTTCCTCTTCCGCGCCATCTCGATTGCTCCGGCCGTCAGCTCATCCCGTACACAGCACCTCGAAAACGAAATCCAAGCATGAGTGTGCGTATCACACGCACATACTCTTAGTTTGGCGCGGTGCGCGGATATTGACGAGAGCTAAACGGACGAAATCGGCCTAGCCGCGATTCTCCGTTACAACCTCTTCAAAATTGTCTCCAGCTATCTATTTAATTGCAGGAATTATTTAGTTTCGAAGAAAAATTTAATACTATTGAGCATTTAAGTTACCATAAATAAAAAATGGTCCGATGATACCGTAGTTAAGGATTCCTGTCTAAATATTCAATTTGTGCAGATACTGTGATTTATCTTCTCGCATCTAGTGAGAATTTTCATCTGACCAATATCTGAAATTATGTTTATTCAATGTTCCATTAAGTTTGAAAGTTACTTCATCTGAAAAAGTTATATTGGATGCAAAGATAGGATCATCTTCTATGCGTGCCATCATATCTTCAAAAAATTCAACGCGACGATCGAAATCGTCTTCATTGAATTGGTAATCAAGTTTTACATTGTAAAGATGAAATTTTGCTTTTTTGAGTACGTTGCATACAGAATATTTATTAATTCCATGCTCTTGAGATTATGGATGGAATTATGTGTAGTTTCATTAAATGATAATAAAACATTTCTCGTCATTTGTTGCTAACCGTGGTCTGCTTGATCGAGGTAATTCGCTGACATGGCCGAAGTTACTAAATCTCTGAACAGTATTTTGAACGGTCGATAATACGATCGGAGTTCTTCCAAACTTGAATATGGAAACCTGAACATTGAAAGCCGTTCTTACTACCCTAAGACATCTTGGTACTTGATCCCAATCTCTTATCATAAGAAGTGTTATTCTTTCTCTTTCAGTGAAGAGTTCTATTTTGCCTTTAACGTCTAATCAGTACTTTATTTCCACTCTGAGTTAACTTAAAATGCAGATGAAATTTGGAAAAACTGGTAATCGTAGTCTGCTAAATAGATGTGAAAAATTTTTACTTGAAAACAGGTATATTCACAATTGATAAAAATGTTTGTAGGGTAAAAAAAACTGCTTCTTTTAGTACCAAGTAGCAATGATGAAGTTTCAAATATTAGCTATGCAGTACCTTAATTATTAACTAGTTATTTATTATTTTATCAATTTTTTAGTTCTTACTTTATAATTTTTATTTTTTGAATAAAATATTTTTTATTTTATATATAAGTCATGTAAATTTTTTGAATAACATTCTAGATTTTTGAAATTAATATTCAAAATTTAATTCTTTTTAATGAAAATTCATGAAAATGGAATTTTTTGTATCAAACTTGAATTTTAAGTTATCACTCCATGAGCTAAATATTGATTGAATGGTATCTGTAAACGAGGCGTCAGTAAGAATATGGTGATTGATATTAATATTTTAAAGTTAGACTCTGAGGAACTTAAACAAATCTAGCATAATTATCATCAGACGTAAACTGCCTCAGACAAATTAAGCACCCCAAAAGGAACAAATTTTTCTACGTGCACGTCGTTGTTCCTGGGTAACGCTAAATATAAAACTAATGAACTTGAAAGTCATGTGTACCTAGCCTATACTTGAATAAATTCTAAAAACCATCAGCTAATCTTGAAGATCTTCGTTGATCTAAAATTTCAGCACAATATTAAACGTAAAATTTCCCGCTCTTCCCATTGCCGTTATCCAAAATAGGGGTTTCTATTGAAAAAAACAAAGTTGACTTTGAAATATCATTGAAGGACAAGCTCAAGATTAAATTCAAGGTCACCAATCGATTTCTCAAGAAAAGTTATCCATAGAATGATCTTGACATTTTCAAAATATTAGTTTAGTAGGCAATTATTTGTGGTATTTCTTTACTTTTTGGACACCCGGTATGTCTATAAATATATTCTCATCCACTTCCAATGTAGGATATATATTTTCAATGAATTATTTCAATTTTTTTATAATTTAATTTTGAGTTATCATTCATTTCTGTACATAGAGATTTTTTATATTCATTTTTTAGTTTCATTTTTGTGATATTTTTGTTGCCCATTATTATGAATTTATTTAGAAGTTTATCTAATAGTGTAATAGCCATTATATAACTATTTTTTAATCTTATCTCTCTGAATATTTTTAAGTTGCAGTCTCTTGTTAATTTGTTCTTGATTAGTCTGTTTGAGATCATTCTTCGTAATGGTAAAATAGGGATTGTTATTGTTATGTCTAGCCGAGGAGATATTATGGTTAGACGTAATAATGTTTAAAATACTGTCGCGTTGGTAAAAGTTGGATCTTAGTCCAATACATAGGAGCTAAGCGGAGGTTGTTTAAAGAAATAGCGCCCTTATTATATGTAGTGTGTTTAGGTAGATAACTTAGTTTTTTACCTTGTTAGGACTGGGTTTCAGAAGAGGTTTTACTAAATAGTCTCAGGTATTTGCACTTGAGTAAGATTTATTGTTTAAAGACAAGTTTATAATGCGTAGCAGAGTATAATTCCGGTTCTGAGTAGCCGGGTAGCGAAACTTAGAAATAACTAAATCAGTATAAGTACGAGTACTAGCTTGAATATGAACTAGAGTATGAGTGTTGCCGCGGATCCTGAGCCAGCCTTTTTTATACCATAGGCTGATGTGCCACTTCCCTTGTTTTTGCCAAATTAATATGCGGTGAGTAATCTTCGCGTAAATATTATGGAGAACGTGCTTAGACTAATCTATCTAGCTAGATAGATTTGCAAATGTTTCCGGGAGGGTTGATACGATAGGAAGTTAAATTACTGATACCCGATTAGTTACCATAACCCGTCACGTGTGATACATACGAGGTGTGTGCAAAAAGTAAGGTGACTTTGTATTTTTAAGAAAAAATATTTATTTATTTATCAATATCTATATTGTCCCCTTCAAAGTAATCCCCCTCAGATACAATACACTTATGCCAACGGTTTTTCCAATCCTCAAAGCACTTCTCATAAGCACTTTTCGGTATAGCCTTGAGCTCTTCCAGCGATGCAGTCTTTATCTCTTCAATCGTTGCAAATCTCCGTCCTTTCATAGGTCTCTTTAGTTTTGGGAACAAGAAAAAGTCACATGGGACCAAATCCGGGGAATATGGTGGCTGAGGCATGATTGTGGTGTTGTTTTTGGCCAAAAAATCTCTCACAAGCAAAGATGAGTGAGCAGGGGCATTATCGTGATGCAAAAGCCATGAATTGTTTTTCCATAATTCTGGGCGTTTTCTTCGTACTGCTTCTCGCTAACGGCGCATAATTTCAAGATAAAACTGTTTATTGACCGTACGTCCATATTGTTAGAAATCCTAATGCACCACGCCATGGTAATCGAAGAAAACAGTGAGCAAAACATTGACATTTGATCGAACTTGGCGTGCTTTTTTCGGTCTTGGCTCATCTGGGCTCTTCCATTGGGACGATTGGACTTTGGTTTCGATATCATAACCATATACCCATGATTCGTCACCAGTTATGACCCTTTTGAGTAAATCTGGGTCGTCGTTGACGTCATTCAACAGTTCTTGAGCGATGCTCATACGACGGTTCTTTTGGTCAAAATTTAGCAATTTCGGAACAAACTTCGGTGACACACGTCTCATGCCCAAAACGTTAGAAAAAATTTCATGGCACGAGCCAAGCGATATACCAACATCCTCAGCAACTTCTCTGATAGTGATTCGACGATTTTCCAGAACAATATTCGAGCGGAGAAAAGTATTGAAGGCAGTTGAGGAGTGACCGTACGCTAACGAGGTCACGGCGCGAAGTAAGTTTGGACGGCGCGCCGACGGGGAGCAAGCCCAGGATGAGCGAGAAAGTCTTTGTGTGGCGAATCTCTGGCATATGAATTGTAGCGCGTGATAGTTGAGCAAATCCGCTCCTAAAATTTTATAGACTCTTCGCGTATGATAGTTGAACGACTACGCTCATATTCGCCGCCTACTGTCGCGTTTCGTGGATTGAACGAACGCGCTCACCATTGTGATTTTGTAAGAATCCGTAGATGTAATTTTCGATGGCGTAAATAAAGGGATTGCCTTTCTGTATTTATTTCGATTTCTTCCATTCACCTTTCTCGTCATCGCGGTAGATTCGCGCCCATGGAAGTCAGCGCCGGCTTCCTTTACCGGAGTAGGATCCTTTAATAAATCGCAGGGGGCACAGTAGTAACGCACTTAGCTGTGTCTTTGAGAATATTTCTTCCCCCTTTTCATGGCATTCCTTGTGTTCTTTCGACGGGAGAATCTTTTGCATCGTTTTTTTTTACGGGAGGCGAAGGTGATCGCGAGAGCAGTTAGTCGAAATCACGTTTTCTTTGTATCAGAGGCGGTGCGATACTTTGGTTGACCTGTGTGTTTTCGGCGAGTTCGCTGAGCTGCGGGTAAGTACCGGTGAGACGCTGAGAGAGTCTAGGATTATATTTAAAAGTGAATTTCCTTTGTCGTTATGTCGTCAACACATTAGGTTCGAGTTACGCCAAAGTTCGAACGTTCCAAGAAGGGCAACAGCGAGAGTCGCTTTGTTTACATTGCGCGATTAGCGCTGGTAATTTGAAATCAAGCCTGGAGTTCGGGCGACGAGGTGAGCTTGGTGTTTTGGCGAATGTGCATTATTTGTGTTGTGAAGCACATCCACATTATTGTGCTATTAAAGCGTGTGATTTGTATCATTGCTTCTGGCTGTTTGAATTTAAGTATACGTGGGTTAAACGAACTAGCGAGCGGCGATTAAGATTTTGTGTTGCGTGTTCGCACCAAAGTCACCGCTACTAAGAGACTTAGTGTGCGTGCGGGTAACCGTTGCGAGTCGCAGAGCAAATTCTCAGAGGGTTTGTTTGTTTACGCTGGATTAGGCGTGTAAGACGATGCCTCTAGCAAGGTTGCCGAAACGGCCGAAGCCAAGCGAGTCGCGCGCGCGACCGAAAACCTTTAGACGACGAGTTATGAGAACGCCGGAGATAAAGGAACTATGGGAAAGCGTGCGGGAAACGCGTCTAAACGACTTGTTAACATGGCTGTCGGCCCGGGCCTAGCGACAGAGGGAACAACGGCAACCGTGCAGGATAGGGTATTTCGCGTGTTTCTATTTGGCACGCGCCACGAATCGGCGCCCCAGATAAAAGCAGAGGACTTCGTAGCGGGCGAAATCCTGACTACCGTTCACGCGAGAACCGTGCCAGCGGCGCGGGATGGTGCGTTATTAAAGGCTTGGGAGGCCGCGGTGCATGCAGCGGTGATTGCGCGATGGACGACGGGCGAGAACTCACAACGCGGCACCGCGGAACCGTCGGAAACGCGAATTCGCGTAACCGACGGTACGACCGCGAACGAGGAGCCGCGGAGAACAAAGGTGACGTCAGCACTGAACCGGTCGGCGCCGGTGAGCCTCGCGCGAACGGTGGGTCCTGCCGACGGACAGACCGAGGCGGTGCAGGTGCGCATGGGACAGCGACCGAGTAGCTTTCATGGGCAGGAGCCGTCAATATGCGACCTTCGCAGCGCGAGTTGATAGAGCAATTGGTGCGATGGGTAGTACCCGAGAGATCGCCGGCATGGACGCATTTGATTCGGCATGAAATAGACGTGCAGGGTGCGCGGCCGGTGAAGATTCCTTTGAGGCGATATTCGCAGCAAATGATGGACTTTATGCGCCGCGAAACGAAAAGATTGAAGCGATTGAAGCGATTGAAGCAGCGCGCCGATGATCGTGAGGAAGCAGGACGGTACAAATCGAATGTGTATTGATCTGAGACCGGTGAATAAGACGACAAAAGAAGACGCATATCCGATGCCGTGCATTGACGCAATCCTGGATCGTCTGCGTGGAGCGCGATTTATCTCGAAGATCGATTTGACAAACGTATATCTACAGATACCGTTAAGCGAGGAAATTAAGAAGTATACGGCATTCGCGGTTGCAGGGATGGGCCTATTAGAATGCACTTATATGATCTTCGGGTTGATCAACGCGCTGGCAATATTCATGCGTCTGATGGATGCGCTGTTTGGTCCGGAAGTCGAGCCGTTCGTGTTTAAGTATCTCGATGACGTGATAGTCGTGACTGAGACTTTTAGCGATCATCTGGTGTGGCTTGAGCGGGCATTGGAAAAGTTAGTTAATGCGGGACTCGAGGTAAACATAAGGAAATGCGAATTCGGATGCTCGGAAGTGACATTTTTGGGATACCGTCTGGATAGCCAGGGGCTGCGGCCTGACGCAGACCGCATCCAGCCGGTAGTTGAGTTTCCTCAGCTCAGAAATGTCAGCATGAGAGCGAAATCAAGGTGCCGTTAACTAAGCTCACGCGCAAAAGTGAGCGCTGGCATTGGGGACCGAAACAGGCCGAAGCATTTGAAAAGCTTAAGAAGACGCTAACGGAAGCGCCGGTGCTGGTGAGACCCGACTTTGCGAAAACGTTTTATATCCATTGCGACGCGTCGTCATATGCGCTGGGAGCGTGTTTGGTGCAGAAGGACGCGGACGGTTTCGAGCACCCGATCTGTTACGCGAGCAGGATGCTGAACATGCATGAGCGAAATTACTCGGTATCAGAGCTGGAATGCGCGGCAAAGATAATGGGTACAGATCAAACAGCGCTCACATGGCTGCGGAATAAGAAAGAGCCCGCAGGTAGACTCGCAAGATGGATTCTTCAGGTTCAGCAATATGATTTTGAGATCGTGTACAGGAAAGGTCGCCTGCATCATACGCCGAACACGTTATCGCGCGCGTATGAAGATGGCGAGGAGGTAGTGTCTTTCGCAACCATCACGGACCCAGACTACTTAGAGTGCATTAAAGATGTGCTTCCAAGACCGGATAAATTTTGGAATTGGGGAGTGGAGGACGGAATGCTGTAATGATTCTTGTCCGATAGATTACTCGATCCGGTCACAAATCGCGAACAATGTTGGCGCTTAAAGCGAACCACCCCAACCCTCCGCCTCCGATTTTTCTGCAAATGAGATATGTTATAGTTCGTAAAAAAATAAAAGACGCGTATTTTTTTTTATCGGCGGAAAAAGCTATCTAAGGGATGAAACCCACCCCCAAAAAACAGCCCCAAAAGCAGTTCTATAGCAATATTTTTAGTTGTAATGAATATTTTTTTATGAAATAAAAAAACACAAGATACTTATAAAAAAAGTAACAGATACACATCAATTTGGTCCCCGGGGATTGCAACCCCTACGTTGTATAGAGAAAAAACTGCATTTTTAAGTGTATTTTTACGTTACAAAATCAAAAAATTATGTTAAAAAAATGTTTAAAAGGATATTGCAGTAGAAAATGATAAAGCAAAATTAACGTGTTTCGGGATTTTTCTATTATCTATTATTTCAAGGGTGAAGTACCCCTTAATGTTATTAATACAATATAAGCAGTTGTTAATCGCAGATTATGCTGGTTATTTCATGTTCTATGACGCTCAAAAAAGCCAAAACATGTATACCTTTGTTCTACCGAATAAACTATTTAGAGCTACCCCCCAAAAGTTGCACCTCAACACAATTTTATAGGGAAATTTTCGTATTTTATGAACAGTTTTCGACGAAACAACTTTAAAAAATTCTTTTAAAAAATTTCACTTAAATATATGGATTTCGTCTACAGGGGTTGCAACCCCCTACGTCGCCTGAAAGAAAAGCTATGTTTTCAATTAGTGTCTTGCAAAATTTTTTCAGAAAAAATGAAGTTTATGAAATTCCGTTTAAAATCTTCCACAAAAGTATACAGTATCTGTCACCAGGGGCTGCTACCCCTTCATTGGAGAGTGAAAAGAGCATTCATTTGTTACCCTGATCCCCTACTACCCCGAACCCAATTCCCTTAAACCTAGAGATAGTTACCCTGCCACGCTATAACCCGTAACTCCTACACCCGAATTTCATCAACCCTTGAGCTGGTTATTCTGCCTTTTCCAATTTTCTAGTCCGAAACCCGGTTCTTTGTTATTCATAATCCCAATTTCGACATATTTGTAATATCTCTGAAGAAAAGGACATAGGTGAAATAATTGTAGAAGGTAACGTTAAATTTATTTTATTTTTATGTTATATTTACGTTATATTAATTCGTTCATTTCATCTGATATTGAGATTATATTTTTTGAATATAAAAAGACGATCCGCGCTCATTATCACTGTACATATTGTGAACAATAATGATACTCTATAAATAAATGCTGTAGACATATTAGCTTCTTACACCATGCACATTTTATAACTGCTATTTTCTCACAAATCTCGCAGATAGGCTGTTCTGAAATTTCGAAGCAATATTCAACAGGATTGTCGAACGAATCAGGTTCTTTATCCAAGTACCCACTTTTGTACCAAGCATATTTAAATACGCTTTTCAAGATGATTGATTATGTGTGATAGACTGTAATTTTATAATATTATTCATCTCATGTAAGCTGATGTCTGATCCGAATAAAATAATGGCATCAGATATTTTTCTTACAAAGTTTTTCCAAAATCGAAAACCGAATACATCCAGTGGTTGAATTTTGCCTTAGCAATTGTCATCAATCGAAAATTTGTATCTGCTGGTGTCACATACAGTTCGTTCACACTGTCCACTTCATGAGTCTAGTAATAAAACTGCTGTTTTCCCACAGTTATGAAAAAATACATATTGCAAGCATGTTTCAAGTAATTCACTCGACATCTTTCCTGATGCACTTGCTCGTAAAAATATATTAGGCAAATTGAATAGTTTTTTTGAAACAATGGGTCCAAACTCTCCGTTTGTTTTTTTTAATACCATAAAAAGGGGTGATAGCAATGTACCTTCTGAAGATATTGTCGGTTGAATCGTATAACTATACGCAGTCGATGATATTGATTGTACTACTGATTCGACTGTCTTCTTACCTTTTTCGCTCAATGTTCAGCCAGTATGTATTTCTAAATTGAATCAACTTTGATCGGAATTATATATGTTACTGGCACTTTTGGTTGATAATTCTGTTTTTATGAGGTTGATAAAATTTTGACAATCTAACTTTAATCTAGCCTCATTTTCAGCAGATACTTTAGTCACATATTTAGTTATTTTACGCGATACAATTTTATGCTTTTTTTTTAATAGTAATATCCAATTGAGTGAAGCTTTAAATCAAGGCATATCTAACTCATACTTTTTTTGTAAAGCCCATCTTTTAAAATCAAAATCTTGCACTGTTAACTTCCGATTTCAAGCATCTTTGCGTTATTGTAAAGTATATTATGAAACTTTGAACATATTCTCTCTTTTGGTCCCGCCTGTCAAAATTTGCTGTTTCCATAGTCTCAACTGACGTTCTGACGAAACTTGTTTATATTTACTCTGGAAGGAAGTTAAAGACAGTTTCTTTTTCTTACCACTTTCCCAGTATTCAACAGCTTTTCTTTTATATCCATCGTCGAGTAGTTCCCATCTTACTATTTGAACCACATGAACCGCATTCGTTGATTGTGGTTTCCACGTCATGCCACAGTGTGATTTTGTTTTGCCACGCACATACTCGAGTGTGTTTAAGGTGGAAAATAAGAGTAACATTATCACATGTCAGTATTTTTATATTGGCTAAAACCGCCTCGAGATATACGTACATATACCTATTAGTATGGTAAAATCAGTTTGTCTAATGAATTTTTTCGTAATAACATAATAATCGAAATTCCTCAGAGATAGTAGTAATATTTGTTGAACATAATAATTTTAAAATGAAATTCCCCGTAGCTCTTTCGAACTTCAAAAATTTGCATGATTTCGTAGTTGCTTTTGCTATTTCCTACCTATACATAAAGATACGTTATTAATTAAATGTTATTTTCTACAAAAAATGTGCATATGTCCTTTTATTTGAAGATACTATAAATATTTCGAAATCGGGATTATAAATGACAGGGAACTGGGTTCCGATTTTTAGAAAATTGGAATGCAGGAATTCGGAGTTACAGCGTGGCAGGGTAACCACCTCGAGAGTTGATGATACTGGGATGTAGGAGTTACGGGTTACAGCGTGGTAGGGTAACCAGCTCGAGGGTTGATTTTTATATGCAAAAAATGTAATCTCAATATCAGATGAAATGAACGAATTAATATAACGTAAATATAACATAAAAATGAAATAAATTTAACGTTACCTTCTACAATTATTTCACCTATGTCCTTTTCTTCAGAGATATTACAAATATGTCGAAATTGGGATTATGAATAACAAAGAACCGGGTTTCGGACTAGAAAATTGGAAAAGGCAGAATAACCAGCTCAAGGGTTGATGAAATTCGGGTGTAGGAGTTACGGGTTATAGCGTGGCAGGGTAACTATCTCTAGGTTTAAGGGAATTGGGTTCGGGGTAGTAGGGGATCAGGGTAACAAATGAATGCTCTTTTCACTCTCCAATGAAGGGGTAGCAGCCCCTGGTGACGGATACTGTATACTTTTGTGGAAGATTTTAAACGGAATTTCATAAACTTCATTTTTTCTAAAAAAATTTTGCAAGAAAATAATTGAAAACATAGCTTTTCTTTCAGGCGACGTAGGGGGTTGCAACCCCTGTAGACGAAATCCATATATTTAAGTGAAATTTTTTAAAAGAATTTTTTAAAGTTGTTTCGTCGAAAACTGTTCATAAAATACGAAAATTTCCCTATAAAATTGTGTTGAGGTGCAACTTTTGGGGGGTAGCTCTAAATAGTTTATTCGGTAGAACAAAGGTATACATGTTTTGGCTTTTTTGAGCGTCATAGAACATGAAATAACCAGCATAATCTGCGATTAACAACTGCTTATATTGTATTAATAACATTAAGGGGTACTTCACCCTTGAAATAATAGATAATAGAAAAATCCCGAAACACGTTAATTTTGCTTTATCATTTTCTACTGCAATATCCTTTTAAACATTTTTTTAACATAATTTTTTGATTTTGTAACGTAAAAATACACTTAAAAATGCAGTTTTTTCTCTATACAACGTAGGGGTTGCAATCCCCGGGGACCAAATTGATGTGTATCTGTTACTTTTTTTATAAGTATCTTGTGTTTTTTTATTTCATAAAAAAATATTCATTACAACTAAAAATATTGCTATAGAACTGCTTTTGGGGCTGTTTTTTGGGGGTGGGTTTCATCCCTTAGATAGCTTTTTCCGCCGATAAAAAAAAATACGCGTCTTTTATTTTTTTACGAACTATAACATATCTCATTTGCAGAAAAATCGGAGGCGGAGGGTTGGGGTGGATCCCTTGTTAGTCTCTTTTTTTCTATTATTAAGTTTTCGAGTAATTTTCTTTTGGCTCTGTAATCCATGCTTTCAGACATATAGCTGTTGTTGACTTTTATGTTTTGTTGATTAACGGTGGAATTTCTGGTTCCGATAATACTGGATAGATCTCTGTATCCGGGGACTGGATAGATCTGGTTTCTGGGTCAGTTGATCGTCACGTTCAATTTTAAAGACAGCAGTTCGCTGTCTTTAAAATTTGAGTTTGTTTCTCTTTCAGGTTCCCTAGCTAGTTAAAGTAGCCAGTTAGTCAAAGAATTCCAGAATGCGCCAAGCAGGTGTATGCTAAAGCCATAGAGGGAATGAAGGGCATAACCATGTATAATGGTATCACGGACAAATTTAATTGCTCTAAAGATCATAGGGATGGCCAAAACAGCGGCACTCGCTGATCCGAACGTAATGAATCGACTCCATAGCGATTCCCACGTGGAATTCGCAATACGATTGAGAGTATCTTCGTGAAGTAGGTTATATACGGATATTCCCGGAGCTAGGTTGGATTTTCCAGCGAAACCGAATGCGATTTGATTAAGGACCGCGTTCCGTTCTGTAGGGAACATAATAAACGTAGGAAGGTGTTCGATATCATTATATGTGTAGATTACGCTTGTTGCCGTGTTTATGGGGCTATTATATTCCCAACTTTGCTTGGCGTGAAGTTTGATTACGTGCGGAGCTTCTTGGCTAGTGACATCCGGAATAACCTTTACCCATGTGTCACCGAATTTATACATTACCGACATTTTAGTATCGCAACCTATTTTGATTCCATATTGTTTTATTATATGCGTTCGAGGTGTGATAAACATCGGAGTCTCGCCGCGCATGACCGGTAGTTCTTGGTAGCAGGTTTCAGCCTTTCTAGCTTTTATTTCTGCTGGTACGCATTTGATGATGTGTACCACCACACCCGCCATCATGGCCATGTATCCGGGTTCTCTCATTAAATAATATGCTAAAAGATCTGGTGATAAAGTGGCAATATTTTATGCGTTTGTAATAACTTTCCTTTCTAATTCGCATTGCTGTAACAGTACATCATGGTATAATTTTTGCAGGTGATTTTTAATATGTTTTTCAACGAATAATATTTTCGAATTGACATAAGTGAAAAGATCTAGATCGTGCATATTTTTAACTTTGTTAAAAATGAAATGTTCACCGAGCCTATTTTCTAATATAAATAATCTCGGGTGTTCTGTTTTAATAATTTCAAAACCGCACTGTATCATTCTACCGAGGTCTTTGAAAGCAAAAGATATATCCTCAGAATCCAATACATAAAGTGGTCTTCGTTCATTACCGACCTCTGTTACTTTAGTGACGTGTCCTGAATATAGATTAGTATACTTGCTGGCTTGGCATGCCTGAGACTCGGTTCTGTCCCAGAATGCGTATCCGAATATGCCATCAATGCATTGTTCTTCGGTAAATTGACAAGAAGATCCGGATTCGAGTTTAATTTTATTTATTTCCAGCGTTACGGAATTAAATCTTTCCTCCAGTGATACTTTAACATAGCCAGTAACGTGTACATATCTGAATGTGCCGTAAGGATCGGAGAAACTTCTCGCGTTAGTGCATGTGCCGTCTGGAGCAATGTATCCTGCTAATTCTATCGGGTGTACGGTTGTTTGATTTATCGTAAAGTTTTGTACTAGATTATCTCCGATCGTCATTATTCCATAAGAGTGCATTTTAATGCATTCTTCTCGTATCACTTCCTTAATGTATTCTATTTCGGGAAAAAGGGGGGACCATTCATGAGAGAGTGTGCCGCATGTCTTAGCTGATCGTTTGACCTCTATTTTGCAATAACGAACTTTTCCAGTTGAAGAATCATTAAGTTGGAGGAAGGATATTTGAGTTACAGTATAATTGATTATCGGATTAGGAATGTCGCATTCTGCAATGACTATAAGAGAGAAGGTAGTAAAGTTAGTAAAAGGTTGAAAACAATCGTAGGCTATGAAAGGAGTGACTATTTTTGAAGTATTGTTGGAAAAAGATGCTGAGAATTACTGCTTTCATCTGAAACATAATTTTTCAATTACTACTTGTTTCGATGTATGATTTCTTTAAACGATTGGCGTGGACTGTTTGAGTTTCTTTTTCGTTTATTTTTATTTTAATATTTTCTTTTTCTCCCACTTCCAGAACCAAGTAGAGGCCTGCAAAGTGACTGCCTGTGAGTTTATGTGGCTTTGGGCCACTTTTTAGAAAAACCTATTGACCAACTTTAAATTTGGCAGGATTTGTTTTTTTATCATATTGTATTTTGGTTTTTTCTTTACATGTTATTAATTTTTCTCTAGCTATATCATGTATATTATGTAATTGTTTGATCAAGTTTTCCACGTAGCCTTCGTAAGTAGGTAGTAAATCTTGCTCTAGTAGGAACTCTGCGCTTGGTAGGCGTGGCTTACGAACGAACAGCAGTTCCCATGGCGAAAACTGCTGGCTGCTGTGCCAGCTTGTATTGTAATTAAATATAGCAAGTTCGACATACCCGTCCCAATTTTTGGTCTTGGAAGTAAACATTTTTAGATATTCAATTAATGATAAATGAATTCGTTTAACATTGTTAGCCTGCGGGTGATAAGCCGTTATAGTAATATGCTTAATTTTGAAGCGAGCTGCAATACGTTTCATTAGTTTTGAAGTGAAGTTAGTGCCTCTGTCACTTACTATGACGTAGGTGCTCCAAAGGTACATATTAGTTTTTTAATAAGGTTATCAGCTACAGTAGTAGCTGTTTGATCTGGTATGGGTGCCGCTATGGCTTATTTGGTAAACGTGTACATGCAGGTAAGTAAGCGTTTGCCGTTTCAGTAGGTTCGAGTGGGCCTACTACATCTATGCTGAATTTAAAAAAGGGAACCGGCGGAATATCGGTTATGATCATTTTTTGTTTGACATTATGTCTAATTAATTTTCTCAACTGGCGTGATAAGCATTTTTGAATGAATTCTTGCACATCTTCCTTTAAATGTACCCAGTAGTATTTATTCTAGATACGTTTGTATGTTCTATTGCAACCGTTATGACCGCCTATCGTTTGTTTTTGTTGACGATGCTCGATGAGGGCGAAGGCAATATGTCCCTGACATACTATAATCTTGACTTCAGAACGACCCAGTGTATTTTTTATCATTCGTAAAATGTCAAAGAATTCGACGAGTTCAATTTTTTTACTTTGGCCTATACTGACGGTTTCAATTTTATTTTCAGTTAAATTGATTATTAATTGCTTCAGTGCCAGGTATATAGAATTTCTAATCTTTTTAGTAGTCTCTCTATTTTCATGACGGATTTGGATAATAAAATGCATCTTGTTCCCTATTTTGATTACAGTGGAAACAGCTAATTGTAATTTGTTCATTTGTGGTAGTTTATCATGTTTAAATAAGCTGAGCTCACCTTCATCCAGAACGGATACCAAAGGTGTCAGTGAAGTATAAGTAATTGTCTCGCCTCATAAATAGTACGTCTCGACAATAGATAATGTTTTCATTAGGTAAAGTCACGAGTTCGGTAGGGGATTTGACTGAGTCTTCAAGCATCACGTCTTTTAAAGAGGTCATATCCTGTTTTGGTTGTGTATCCTGTTTATTTTTAGTGTCTTCATTATACATATTATATTGTGTGCGAATTTTATTGCCTTCGGAGCAGTACGTGTTTTCGGCAACTATAGGATAATTAGTATGCGTGTCTGGTTGTTACTGGCGTGTCTACTTCCCGATGAGGCGGATTCTTTTTCTGACGCGGCAGAAGGGACTTGATGGCGTTCAGGTAGTTTGTACTTGGTTGTCGGCCCCTCGCGCGTCGCGTGGTCATGGCGTGCGTATTTTCTGGCCTTCTGGTGACATCATCTAGTTAGCTGTCAAGACCAGCGTTTGAACAGGATCTTGCCTAGTTGCTTGCAAATGCTTATTGAGCTGTTCGACTTCCTGTATAGGATTTCGAGAGAGTGCGTCTACATTGACATTTGACGCGCCTTTTTTATATCTGACTTCGAAATTAAAATTTTGTAACAATAGTCGCTGATGAGTTGCTTGTGAATTTGGGTCGCTTATCGAGTATAAATGTACCAATGGTCTATGATCAGTAATGATGATGAATTTTCGGCCGTACAGATATGGTCTGAATTGTGATATACTCCATACTATTTCTAACAGTTCAAGTCGAATAGCAGGGTAATTACTTTCAGCAGGTGTAAGGGTACATAAGATGTATGCTACAGCGTGTTCTCGCTCTTCGTCATCAAATTGAGAAAGCGACCCTGGGATTCCGATTTTGGATGCGTCAGTGGTAAGAAAAAATGTCCTGTCGAAATCCGGGTGTCTGAGCACTGGAGGTTCAAATAATTTATCACAGAGTGCCTCGAAAGGTCTTTGTTGCTCTTCCGCCCAAACGAACGGCTGGCGTTTCTTTAATAGAATAGTAAGCGGTTTAGCGATTTTAGCAAAATTTTCTATGAATTATCTATAGTATCCTGCCAGGCCGAGCCATTGCTTAACATTCTTTGGCGTGCGCGGGACTGGGAATTCTTTTACTGAGCATAGTTTATCGTTGCACGGGCGTAGTGATTATATGTCCGAGATATTCAATTTCCGGGCGTAGAATCTTGCATTTCTTCGGATGAAGGCCCAGATTAGTTTCGTGAAGGCGTTTCATTAAGTCGATGATGCTCTCGCAGTGTTCGTCGAATGTTTTAGAATATACGCAAATATCATCGAAAAATGCTACTACATTTTTTAAGTCTGATACTAATATATTTATTAGTGACAGAAAAACTGGTGAGCTAGTTTTCAGTCCAAAGGTCGAGCGACAAAACTGATATAGGCCTGACTCGCAGTGGATGCCGTTTTATGCCTGTGTTCCTTTTTAATGCTTATCTGATGATATGATGAATACATATCGAATGATGAGTATAGCTGCGCATCGGCCATGCGTTCAAATAAGTCGACAGGTAGAGAGATTGGGAAATTATAATCCGGAATAATTTTATTTAGCGCGCGATAGTCAAATACAATGCGCGGTGTTTGCGGTTCGCCATCTTCTGTATTCTTTTTGGGCACGCAAAAGACTCGTGCGCAGTATGCACTAGTTGATTTTTCGATAATCCCTCTTTCTAATAATTCCTCCATTTGTTCATTTATAAATTTTCTAATCTGCGGGGGGTGCCTAAACTGTCGGAGTCTGATTGGTACTTCGGGGGTAGTATAGATCTCGTGCTCGATAATTCTCGTGGCTCCGAGCTATTCGCCCTTAACAAAAAATCTGTCGCTATAATTTTCGACGATTTCTTCAATCTTAGCCCGTTGATCTTAAAAATTAAGTGAATTTCTATCTCTCATTATTTCCCTTCTTTCTATTATTACAAAATTTATCATTGACGAAAACTATAAGGGAATCAAGACAGTATGTTACGCCTCGAAAATAATGTCAAAAAGTCAAAAAAATGAATAAATCGATTAAAAATCAATAACGAAAAATTGCTAGTACAGACATACCATAAAGGATGCTATTTTTCAAGTACAAAAATACACTACATTATCAGAAAAAAATGTACTTTTCGAGAAATAGCGATTGAATAAAATTGCTTTTTTTTTTCTTTTATAGCGTCCTGACAAATTTTATTTTGGAAACGGTTGTAGAAATTAGACCAAAAACTCCACATTCTGACACCAAAGTGGAAGTTACACTAGTTAGAATTTCGGAATCGAGTTTCCGTTTTTGAAACATTACATTTGCTTCCAATGTTTGTATGACTGTATAATCGAAAAAAAATATTTTCGGCCAAAATTCCGAAACACGTGTCTTTTTAAATATATCCTAGAACGCATTTACATTAAAAAAGGCAAAATTAAAACTCAAGTGACAGCCTTCATGAATATGGATGGATTTGGCTATCAGATTACAATCATCAAAAAATTGTATAGGTATATTTTAAGCATTTTTTAGTGCATCTAGCAAAATTTCGGTTTTTTATGCTCTTATTTGTATTTGAACTATAGAAGGTATTATTACTTTCGTTAATGTTTTTAATACTTCTGTATACGAGGTGTGATCAAAAAGTAAGCTGAATTTTGAAATTTAGCGGGCTACGTCCGTTCGATCTTCGACTTTTTTATTTGGTTATGTCGGTACGCTCGTCTAGAACATACGTTCCAAATTTCAGCTTTGTAGTATGTTTGGTTTGTTTGTGAGAGGCATCAAGGTTAGAAGTGTTTTGCGTGCTCCACGATTTGCTGCTGTCTAAAAACATGGATCAAAGAGTTTGCATTAAATTTTGTGTGAAAAATGGAATCAAATGTTCCAAAACACTTGAAATGCTGAAAGTGGCATACGGTGAGTCTACTTTAAGCCAAAAAAATGTTTACAAGTGGTATAAACTCTTCCAAGAAGGCCGAGAAGACACCGACGACGAACCTTGTTCTGGACGCCCCAGCACATCAACAACTGATGAGAATGTTAAAGAAGTGAAGAAAATAGTGTTGGGAAATCGTCGAATTACCATTAGAGAAATTGCTGATAATATTGGCATCTCATTTGGTTCGTACCAATCAATTTTGACGAGTGTTTTAGACATGAGACGTGTGTCAGCGAAGTTTGTTCCGAAATTGCTTAATTTCGACCAAAAGAAACGTCGCATGAACATCGCCCAAGAGCTACTGAATGACGTCAACGACGACCCAGATTTACTCAACAGGGTTATAACAGGTGACGAAATATGGGTATACGGTTATGACGTCGAGACTAAGACTCAATCGTCCCAGTGGAGGCATTCTGGATCACCAAGACCAAAAAGAGCACGCCAAGTTCGATCAAATGTAAAGGTTTTGCTTACAATTTTCTTTGACTGCAGGGGCGTGGTGCATCATGAGTTCTTGCCACAGGGTAGAACAGTAAATAAGGAATATTACCTGCAAGTTATGCGCAATTTGCGCGAAGCAATCCGCCAGAAACGTCCGAATTTGTGGAAAAATAAAAATTGGCTTTTGCACCATGATAACGCCCCTGCTCATACATCGTTGCTTGTGCGCGAATTTTTGGCTAAAACCAACACAGTAACGATGCCACAGGCACTGTATTCCCCAGATTTGGCCCCCTGTGACTTCTTCTTGTTCCCAAAACTGAAGAGGCCCGTGAAAGGACGGCGTTTTGCCACGATTGAGGAGATAAAGACGGCATCGAAGGATGAACTAAACAAGATCACAAAAAAAGATTTTTTGAAATGCTTTGAGGATTGGAAAAAGCGTTGGCACAAGTGCATTATATCCGAGGGGGATTACTTTGAAGGAGATAAAATAAAAATTGATGAATAAATAAATATTTTTTGAGAAAAATAAAAATTCACCTTACTTTTTGATCACACCTCGTATATGCTGTGAGCACCATAATTGTTATTTTTCATTTTTTGAATTATTTCTTTTATTTCTATAGCGTTTATTGGTTTCAGGAATATACTTAAAGAATTCATATGTGACATTTTTTTGTTTCTGTTTTATAGAGTGTTAATTTTATTGTTGAGTGTTCTACGAATATTGCAGAATGATAGGTGACAACTCGCGCGAGGCGAGTTTGTCCCGTACGAAGGCCTTTTTTAACAGCCGAGCGGCCTTAGACTCGGGCGGCAGTCAGGCTTTCGGGCACCCCAGCCCGTTCATGCGTCAATAATGAAATCCCTGTTAATTATAATCCGACACTCGATATCGCAATTGTAAAATAAATAATTGAATGTTTATAACGTTTTTCGCTTGTTTATTAAAAGGAAAAATGTAATAGCGATTTTCTTTAATATAATGGGGAAGCATATGAATACACTTATAGGCGTTTATAATTATAATACTTATTCTAGTCTCTTTCACAACATAAATAAGTTAAGCAGAATAGGGAGATATATATATATATATATATAAATTCTCAGGCGCGTACTTTTCGCCTCGGGATGTCTATTATTTTTTTGGTTACATAAAAAGTATTACTCACTTTGTATTAATATTGTAAATATAAATTAGTCCAAAATATTATTTGCTTCGTGATGTGGCCAATCACTTTTTCTTTGAATCTGATCAGATCAACTGGTCCAATATATTTTTTTTATCCAATAGTGTAGCAACACGCAAGAAAATGATAATTCCTATGATTTTCGTGGTCCAATTATATTTTTTTATCCAATAGTGTAGCAACACGCAAGAAAATGATAATTCCTATGATTTTCGTTTACACAAAATTATTAAAACAATTGTACTCGCCACTTCTAATACTTAATTGCAACTCGAACAATTATATTCTCAAACTCTTATTATGGATTTAACTTCAGTAGGAAAAATGCAGGCTTCTTAGTTGAGCGCTCACTCCTAACTAGCTAATCTTTCTCTCTACTGTCGTTGTTTTCGCCGGTTCATTATATATTTTTTGTCCCTCGCATTCCGTCTCTCTCTCGCACATATGCTTTAGACGTTTACGCTTCTCGTATCGGCTCGTCTTACCTAGCTAAGCACGCTGACCGAAGCATGCTGTCCCAGCATGCTGCCGCAACGTGAATCAGCCTCGGCCGCTCATTCCTACCGAGTCGCGCACACGAATACTGCTAGCTATACTATGTCCGAACGGAAATCTCGAGAGCGAAATATTATTCGACAAAATACAATTATAACACAATGAAGCGTCACGTAACACAGAAAAATTTATTCATTTTATCAGCCATTCCCGTTTTATTAGTGATTTTATGGTTGTCATTTACGATGTAATCTAATGTAATCTATTTTATTTACTTTTTTTTATTCTTTACTAATTTCTTGTTAATAACTATCCATAAGTTCCATGGGTTATGTACGGCATCTTGAATGGTGATTTACTTCATTAATCACTCTTTCTAAAGTTACTACGTAATTTTTGTAGTTTTCTTTTTTGTTAGTATTATTTAAATATTTTTTCCATATGTTATAGTGTTTTTGTTTCATTTTACATGAAATTTGTATTGTTTTGGTTATCCACGATTTTCTTGGTAGCATATTTGCAAAGGGGAAATTATTTCGCAGCTTATTACGTCAATGTTGTGCCCATGTGGTTTAAAGTAGGCTCTATTCCGGTAAAGGAAGCCGGCGCGAACTCCCACAAGCGCAAATCCAACCCAATGACGGGAAAGGTGAAGAAAGCAAGCCGGTATTATTATAAAGGGCGATCTTTTTGTTACGCCAATATCACCGATACAATAACAATACACGGAAACTATATTTAATATAATAATGGTGATCGCACACGCTCGAACCATTTAGACGCGACAAACAGGCGAGCGACAAATAGGAGCGTTTTCGATCAACTATCTCAGCGCGACAAATATAAAATCATGGCGTTGTACCGGGCAAAAGCTAGTGTGGAAGAGAGTTAGCGAGAAAATATTTTGTGCGACCCACCGGGTAACTCCACCCGCGGCTCGCTGGTGGAGAGCCACCGCCGTCGGAAATGTAGCCCCGCTGGCAGTGGAGCTCGTAGAACCACCGACGATGGTCTGCTGATCACTGGCGCACGTTCTTAATCGCCTAATGGTGATAGACGATGGGGCTGCTGGAAGTAGCCGAGTATCCACAGACGAAAGATCTGATCCTCACTATTCGCAGCCGGTGCACCGTCGGTCCAACAAATAACTCGTGACCTAATTACGGAATCGTCTAGACCGTTTTGCCGGTTTACACTTGCTCGCTCTCTTTTCTTTGTTTTTGCCCCTGCACCATGGTACAAACCGCGCTCTCCGCGCTCTCGCTCGCCCTTCTCGCTCTCTTGTCCTCTTCCCCGCTCTTCTTGCTCTCCTCTCCAGGTCCTGCAACGACACGAGCGCGTGAATACTATATCACCATAGCCACACTCGGTGGCTACATCCGTGCGAGGAGAGTGCTGCGCACAGAGCCAGCGAACATCACTGTGAGCCTTGTCACATATTGATCATTTTATTTTCATTATTAATATTAATTTGTGCTTTATTTTTGCATATTTAGATATTATCAATTATTTATTAAGTTACTTCATTATGATTTGTAATGGATTGTATTGTATTCTAGTTAACGTTATTGGTAACACTTTTGTCTAATTTTTGGTTTGATTGTTAGCACACTTTTTTTCAGTTTGTAATATTTTTTATCTACAACTGAGTTATTTATTGTGATGGATAAAACCACTTTTCTAGCGATTTCTTCTTCGTTTGTTGCTTCTCACTACCTATATGCATGTGACGAGAGCAGGCCGTTTGCCCGTCTCTCGTCCGCGTTTCTCCCTCCCCCACTCGGCTAAGCGTGGTGGCCAACGTTGGGCGCATTTAAGTATGCGCCTAACACTTGGTCTTTTGTTTCAGCGCCAAGGACGAGCCAGCGCAGTTGAGCGCAAGAAAAGTTGAAGAGCGCGGAGAGAGAGTGAGAGAAAGAGAGAGAGAGAGAAAGAGAGTATTAGGCCTATGCAGGGATTGGCAGGCGCGCAACGCGTGACCGATAAGCGACGCGTTGCGTGCCGCCTAACTAATAGGTCAAGGTAGGGAGAGGAGCGAGCGCCGCTGAGCGACTGCAAGATGCGCGCAAGAATTAGTGCGTGAGAGAGTCGCAGCCGAGCCTTACGAGAGTGAGGGAGTAGAAGCCTAGTCCTACTACAGTGCGGAAGTCCAAGCCCAGCAGAGAGAGCAGTTTGGGATAGCCGGAAGGAAGCACGATCAACCCTACCGGCAACGGCCTTGCCAGCGACAGCAGCCAGCCCACCTGCCAAGAGAGTCAACGTCGCCGACGGAGACCTGGTCAGCGACAGCGGTTAGCGACGATCTGACCAGCGACGACGCCCGGTACGTCCTGCGGCAGCACATCGCCCAGGATTCTCGACGTTGCGAGGAACAGGAGAACAAAGGTCAAGCCTTCCTTTTCTTCTTTCTCTCTACACTCTCTCTCTCTGTTGATGCGACGACCGGTGCGCGATGAAAGAGACAGCCTGGCACTCACGTGCCGGCTATCTGAAGGTACGCGCTAAGATTGATTTGTAGTGACGTAAGTTGCGACCGGTGAATTGTCCAGGCCGGGCAATTTACCCGGTATTAGTTCGCGTAGTTTTTAAGTGAGTTTGTAATAGGTTAAGTATGCGATTTGGTATTAGGATAAAATGCGAAATGTTCATTTGTGATTATCTTAAGTATTTATTGTTCTATTCGCAGTTTGTTAGTCGGTAATTTAGATTATGTTATGCGCGCGATTGTTCTGTGTGATAATTAATAATAATAATAGGTTGTAAATGAGATTTGATTCTTGTCTGTGTATAATTTATTTATCAACCTCCCCTCATTCTTCTCTCTCAATCGTCATGAGCGAAAGTGCCTCACTTACCCCGCAAAAGAATTGGTAACAAAGGATTAAGTTTTGTTACATGCATGCTCTTGTCAGATAGAACGCATGTATGTATGCGAGAATGCATCACTTATACCCGGTTTGTTATATTGCAACGGCCGTAACAGCAAATATTCGTGGGGACAGAAATGGAAAGATAGGGAGAAAAGATACAAAAAAGAATGTGCAGTTCAACGCAGAACGAGTGAGTGCTCGAGAAAGCCGCGTTGCACACGCACACGCAGGTAAATATAAGAGGACAGGGTAGCGTGTGTGCCAGCGTTTGGCCGGGCGCTCGTTCTCTCTTTTGCAGGACACCGGACGGGTAACAGTAGCTGAGAGAGGAATTCATTCAACACCATGGACTGCTGCGTTTGGAAGTGGAATTCATTTCAGGCTTTGGTAACTTAGATCACATCAGTCTTTGCAGCGACTCCGTCAGCATCTACGGTAAATCCAGTAGCAGGAACAGGAATAGCAGTGGTAACAAAAGTAGTAGTAGCAACAAGAAGAGCAGAGCAACGATAGCGTCAGCATGACTTCTCTCTCTCTCTCTCTCTCTCTCTCTCTTTCTCTCTCGTTCTCTCTCTTTCTTCCCTGTCACCGCGTGCGGGACTTCTGCGTGAAAAAGTTTCTAAAAAAAACCTAACTATTTAATATATTTATGATGCACTGCATCCTGCTAGAGCGCTCTTTTCGACGGACAAATGAACTATTTTCCATTTTTTTGTGTCTTTTTCCTCATTTTTGACCAGGAAGCCATTGTGACACTATCTTGAGCCTATTTAAAAAAAAATTTCGAAGAATCATGCTTAAAAATTTGTTATATCCCAGTGTGTTTTTGTTCATAAACCAAAGCTTAATGCACCCTTACTATAATGATTAATTTCGCATGCAACGTAACATGTGCCACGCTTTCACTATTACGTCGGTTTACAAGCACAGAAAAGCAGTCTACATCTTCGACAAGAATCATTATAATTATTTTTTTAAATTATCTTATGTTTAGAAGTTTTGACCGAATCCGAATTTCAACCATATAATTATTCTGAGTATTCTGAGACTTAAGATTATTGTAACTTTTAATTTATTATAATTAATTAAGTTATTGTAATTCTAATTATACATATTGCTAGAATGTTAAATGATTTCTATAGTTTAAATTAATTTTGATACACTAATTATAGATCAGACACGAATGATTATAATATTTCATATAAGCAATAACTTTATTTATAATATAAATTTTTCATCATGTAACTAATTATATTTTTTAATAATAATTTGTTGACTAGAAATATTTTATATGAATTTTTAGTCATTATCGTATTCATCTTCGTTATCACTGCTTAAAATTTTTATAGTTTCCTCTGGAATACTCTTCTGTACGGTAGGATTCTCGTCTTTTGAAGTTTTATCCGGAATGATCTTTTGTACAACAGAACTCATTTCTGGTTCTATGTCGATATCGTTGTATTTATCAATCGATAAATCCACTTCCTCTTTAAAGAGTTCAGTAAGTTTTTCATTCGGTCTAAAATTTTTATTTTCATATCTTGCACAATCTAGATAATATATCACAGCAGGTACGTTACGTCAACAATCTACAGTCCACAAAATATTAGGGCAATCACAAGACATTTACAGAAAATCCTTGAAGTCAGTTGGATATAGCTGTTAAAAATCTTTGATTTTACGACTCCAGCCTTCTGATATTTCTTATACAATGGTATCCTTGGCAAATGTTGAATCCAGTATTTTGCTAATTACTTCATCGCTGATGGTATCATCTGTTTTAAATCATTTAACGAACTCATTGTTCAAGTAACAAGTTATTTGCTAGAATAAATTCGCTTCTCAAAGTATTTTATTATCCACACAACAGTATAGCAGCTTGAATTTTCATTTGAACTGCCCATGTATGGTTTCATTAACCTAACGTAACTTAATTACAATATGAGAGTGATTTACTTCTACTATAGGAAGCTGTTTTCTTTTCCTTTTTAAAGCAGGCTTTATGACAAGTAGATAAGCAATGTACTATATGTTCTGGGATACAAAGGAGCCGACAAAGGATGCCGCCAATGTATAAAGGATATGTGTATGTTCTGGGACACAAAGGAGCCGCCCAATGAAGGTGTTACGGTAGTGACACCTTTTAATTTATGGTCAGACCCCTTGCTGAGTGTCTAAAAGGCTTTTGATGTACCTTTGATACCACCCGCGTGCCAGTGGGCTCCACGCTGAGTGTTTAAAGGGCATTTGTTTTTCGTTTGACACCTCCCGCGTGCCAGTGGGCCCCTTCGACAGAGTGCCCCCCCTTCCCTCTCACCCACCCACCCACCCACCTACAGAGGTTGGTAAGGTAGGATGCTATAAAATTCGGTAGGCTGTTTGATAAACTATATGATGGTTTCTCTCTCTCTCTCTCTCTCTCTCTCTCTCTATCCCTTTCTCTCTATCCCTCTCTCTCGCTCTCCTTCGATAGTAGGGCAATTAGTAAGCTTATGCTGGCTGAGTGTGGGGCCTCGGAGAGGGGGTAGCGTCTCCAGCTTGCTAGGCGAGTACGCCGTATAGTGTGGATGCTGTTCTCTCTCTCTCTCTCTCTCTCGCTCTTCTTCGATAGTAGGGCGCGTAGTAAGCTTATGCTAGCTGAGTGTGGGCCCTCGGAGAGGGGTTAGCGTCTCTAGCTTGCTAAGCGCAGCCACCACCCACCCACCCACCCTCCACCTTTCGTCTGACTACCCCCTCTTCAACCTACAGCGCCGAAACCGCTGCTTTCAGCGCCACCATAGTGCTTAAAAGCCGTGCTCGATTGGAAAAGAGCGCAGATTTCGAGACGGCCCGCTTCACTAGCTTTCTTAGCAGTGACAAGCAGTAGTAGTAGTAGTACTAGTAGTAGTAGTAGTATTACTAGTTATCCTACGCGCATTTTCATTACAATGGCTTATTTTGAAAATACAGTACGCCATTTATGGAAAGCCTATTACAAGTCAGACGCTAATAAGGATGATTTCATTAGATGGAAAAATATAATAATTACCGCTTTGAATTCTCTACAAGAATATATGTTACAGCCTAACTTAAATAGAGTAATACGACAGAGATGTCAAACTTGCGCTACTCATTTGAATTCAATCGAAATTAATTTAAATAATTCCATAAAAGTCGGAGGAAATCTTAATTCATTACGAGTCATTTCAAACCAAATTGAAGGGGACGGAGTTATTTGGCGTGAAATAAATTCAGCATTTGAAAAACGTATCATTACTGTATTCATAGTCAATCAAGAACATACAGATATAAAGTTATTCTCAAAAGCAGCAAATAAACTATTACAATTACGATTACCAAAATATCTTCAATTCATAATGCTCTAAAAATAAATATAGAAATGTCAGCTTAATTTACCGTAATAAAAGATAATGTAGAGGACATTCAAGTAAAGTGTTTCAACACTGAAAATGTTTCTATTTATAGAACGACAGATCTTAAATTATGGTTTACAGAAAATATTGAAGATGTTATACTTAAAAATTTAGAAGAATTTCAAGAAAAAGATTCCGGTTGGACATTAAAAACTATCATCGGTATTATTGTTAATATAAATAAACTTAATCCTTTCAAACCTGGCTCATATATTCAATTACCAAAACAAATAGCCGATAAAAAAGCAATGTGATGTTCGTATCACTTATAAATAAATTTAATTCGAACTCTCGTAATTTAGCTAATGAGTAAGAATTTGTTTCCGATGATTTTACTCTAATTTCAAGAAAATAGCTAAGTGAAACCAATACAATAATTAAGTAAATCAAATATATATAAGTAATTATAAAATATCGAGGAAAGTCAGACAATGCCCTAGTTTCTTATGGTGCGAGTTGTCCCATAAGCAGAGCTAAAGTCTTTCTTGGATAGGATATAATTCGGCCCAAGTTTCTTATAGCGCGAGATGTTCTATAAGTTGAGCTCAAATTATAAGGAAAGGTTAGTCTTGCTTAGTAAATCACAATGAGAGAAAGAACTTAGGTGTTGATCCAAGTTTATTCAAACTCATGCGCTCACTTAGCAAGGCTAGAAGTGAATGAATCTAGCCTGTGCAAAGGTGGGCCTATTTATACACAGATTTTCCCGCTTATTATTGCAGGAGAGATTTCATCGAAAATTCGAGAGACATTCGCGAATTTTGAGAAATGATTTTTCTTCATTTATAAGTAAATAACCATTAATATTAAGTTTTTAACACATGTAAATTTTACAGAACTAGTTATTTGTTGATTTTATACAATATATAATTATCGCCAATAGTGTCGTCAAAAGTTATTAACTAATAAAGTTAATTAACGTGATATTACATTATTTACAATAGAAAATTATTAAAATTTCATATAACTTTATAGTTAATTAATTTTGGAAGTATTTTCCAAAATTAATTATTTAAATTAATTAATAACATTTGAATTATGACTAATTTTTCATATTTGTAACGGTTTTCTTTTAATCTTAATATGCGATTATTAGGTTAATTATCTAAGATTTCTAAATCATAAAATTGTCATTATCAAGTATTAACTTAATATTTTCGTTCTATATATCGCTTATTGTTTAAATAAATTATTAGTTGTTTATTTATTAATAACAGTTGTTATTTAGCTGTTATTAATGAAACCAATTCTTACTCATGTTCTATGCTTGTTCATTTTACATATAAATTATTTATATTTTTCTAATATTTCATATGTTAATAAATAAATTAACTTTACATATCGATATTCGTGATAAATTTATGATTGAATAAGATATTGTGAATCTGTATGTTAAAATCTATATAATTGATACTTTGTTATATTCAAATTATCTATAATTAACATATTTTTCTCAATATTATGATTCATTATATCTATGTCTATTATTTGTGACGTCACGCTATTTGTTTTGACTCGACTCTTATTTGTATACAGTCGCGTAAACAGTGAGGTAGCGCCGCTTAATGTATTGTTTTGACTAACAGATAAATACGTTAGACTAGTTGCAGTCATTTAATAAACAGCTCATAAATAGGACCGTTACAGCAATTATCAACGTTCAAAATACAGATAATGAATGTTTTAAATGAGCTGTGCTTACCTGTCATCATCCAGCTAAATTTCATAGCAAGAGAGTTCAAAATTATATGCCCTTTGCGAATGAATTGAAATTCGATGATATAAACTTTCCTGTTGAGGTAAAGAATATTCCTAAATTTGAAAAATTAAATAGTATTTCAATAAATCTATACATGGCCCATTCTCGCTTACGGCGAATGCCTCCAGACCTATATGTCATCGATTTTCATGAAACTTGGTAGGATGATTATTTATATCAAGAACAATATCCGTACAAATTTTTAGGTCAATATATTAATTATTTAAAAAGTTATTAACAATTAAAAAATTTCAACGAATTTTTTTTTTCTATTCATATCTCGCTAACCGCAAAAGCTATCTACACGAATGTTTTTTTAAAATACGCACAAAACTACATACTTTGAAGATAATAATATAGAAAACCATTTTTTTAATTTTTTCAAATGTTATTAACTTTTGAATATAAAAAGTAAATTTTTTTCGATGACGGTAGTCTTGGATTTCAAAAATTCTTTTTCCATTGTATTCCTTGGCCCTTTTTCTATGAAAAACCGTTTTAACATTTTTGTAATCGGCACTTCCAGCCTCGTAATAAACAATAAACTAGTGACGGCGCCGACGCGTCGTTCGGACGGCCGCAGACGCTCGAGCGGCACACTAACCGATTGTAGCTTTCTTGTTGTATTTGTATTTTTTTTTTTACTACAATTTAGTCTTTATTACCTCTACTTTATTATACTATTGTTAACCTAATATCAAATTCAGCTTTTATATTAATAATGAAAATGGGGAAAGCTCTAAATAAAATATTCACTTTAATTTTTGTTTTATTTTGAATAAATACATTTGTACGTTTATTATAGATATAACAATGCAATTATAATTAAATAACTGCAACACGTTCTGTACAATAAATTCATTAGAATATGATACTTTCTTAATTTTTATCTGTTTTTCATTAAGCGGAATAAAAGCATGAGACATTTGTGTTCCACTAATAGTCATAGCTTTTGCGAAATCTAGTTTTAGTTCTTCTGTTATTTTTGCGTGCTCTTCGTTTGTACAATATGCAAAAGTCATATTCGGTAATGCTGACACTACTCACTCGTACAATTCTACAGCACTGCTTATATATTTGCCTCTTAAACTAGCTCGGCGGGCTAATCTTTTCACAGTTCCGCCTACTCCATCACACGGACTTTTTCCGTGGTAACTTGCAAAAAAGTGCCACTCTGCATGGATACAATACTTTTGATGATGATGGGCTAAATTAAAAAAATTGTATCGATTCTTGTACTGACTCGCAGTTCCATCAGACACATAAAAAATTTTGTGTACATTGTAGTTCTTACTTTTGATATAATTAATAAGTTTTTCTTGAAACAACGACACTGCTTGTACGTTGTGTTGAAGGTTTTCGGAAATTATCACAAATGATTCCTTCTCTACCTTACCATTTACTTTTCTATAAATAAAAAATGGATGTACCGTTACTTGAGTGTAACGCCAGTGAGCAGCTTGGACTTCACCTTGATGGGTGCAAACATAATTTTCTGCAAAGTCTGACATCACAACTATTTCATCTTCACTCAAATTTTCTATTGTTTTTCTTACAAAGTCACCCTGACTTTTAGCGATATAATTATGCAGTCTAAACTCTTTCATAAATTTTTGTCGGAAATGTTGAATGAATTCATTTTTTTATACTGCACATCAATTAATTGACATCTATTGTCAGTAGTAGCCCATTGCTTAAATTCAAGTGTCTCTATTGAATGTGATTGAAGTACATCGAGGATCTTACTTAGTATATTATTTATACCAGGACAGTCAAAACATTCATCATAGTGACATGCTTCCGTTGTCTCTGAACATAATGCTTCATCTAAAACTTGTCGATAATTGAAAGGAATGTGGTCTTGCAATTTGAATTTTCTACATATTTTAAGTATAGGTTCTAGTAGCAGTTTAATATTTTGATGACTGATGCAAACACAAACATTATGAAAACGTTTTGATTCGTCTACTAAAATACATTGCGGAGGGCGATATCGACAAAATGTAGAAAACCCAAGGAACTTACCGTGTTCCTCAGTAAAAAGAGCAAAAATTTCTTTCATACTGTGTAGCAGTAAACGTTTTTGGAGCTTTTCTGATGACTGTCCTAGTTTTACAGTTTTGGTATCCCTCATACCAGGACATTCTCTACTTATTTCAAAATTGAAGAAAAAATCTATTACCATCTTGATTTAAACATCTGATAGAGCTGATGACCTATTGCGTTGCACGGGCTGATAAAATATAGTTTCAGTTTCACGAATTTTTTTAGACTCACGAGCAGCATACATTGTACAACCTATTTTTTTCTACATTTCAGATAGATTCCAAGTAGAAGGTGCAAATAACAAAATGTTAATTTTTTCTGAATAATTTTCAGCTTTATGGTACTTTAATTTTAAATCCTGCGTAAATTTTGTTTCAAAATCACTTTGATTATCTGTAATGGCATTTTTGGAGTCTTTGAGGAATAACTTACTGAGACTTAATGTGACAGTATGTAGCTTTTTCTGTATAACTTCAGAATTTTTCTTATCGGCTGTGCTTATAATATCTATGTTCAATTGTTTGCACAATTTATTCACTGTTTCAAGCACTTCATTTTGTTGCTGACACAAACTTAAACTAAAATCTTCGTCTCTAGTGCCATCAGTATCAATGAATGGATTTTGAAATTATTCCGAATCGCACGAGTCTATCTCCATCGGCTCACCTTCCTGGCCTACTGGAGAAACAGATCTATTAATTTCTGATTCAATTTTGCTCTGCTTTTCTTGCTGTATATTTCTTACATAATCTTCTATCGAACGTGGAGTCTGATTATTATTGATCAGATTTTTTCGTTCTTTCATGATCCGATAACATACTACTCGGCAACTTGTAATAGTATCGGCCTGCAATGCCGATTAATTCATCACTATCACCAATTATTTGTAAAGGGGGAAGGCTAGGGAGGCGGTATGTCGCTCCAAGCAAAGCAGGGAAGAGAGATACAGGCAAAAGAATTTCACACACACAATTCCTTAACACACGTTTATTACAAATGCACTATCCGAGTGCCGACGAGAATACAAACACTTATTACTATTAACAACACGGGCACTTATTCTAAACGAGATGACCGGCACGTTAGCGCCATGCCACCTCGTTAACCGGCTCAAACAATTACTTAAATTTACACACTGCCGAAAACTACGCCGGCTCGGAAAAGCCTGGCGTAGCAACGCGAACCGTGAGAATCGCCGAGGAAAGACAGAGATATAGAGAGAGACGAATCGGTGACCTGACCAAATTGGTGGACGTCGCTGTTGCTGGCAGCCTTAAAGGTGTCCCACCGGCGGCTAGTCTGGAAAACTCCTCGCTGCTGCATGGCCGGCGACCTGGCAGAAAAGGCTGTCGGGTTCTGCCTCGGTGACGGCTTCTTACAGGGCAGCTGCTGCATCGCTGGCAGAGGAAGTCCCGTCCGGCCGATCTGCTGAGGAATGCTGACTTCTTTCGGACAAAGGGCAGGCAGCGATGGTCACCAGCTAACTCTCGACTGATTGCTGTCGCGCGCGTCGCGTCACTCTCTGTCGCGAGTGCGTGACAGCCGGCTTCTCACGCTTTCTCCCACCACTCGCCTAATCGGCGGCACGCGGCAATGCGCGTCGCGACAAGTGCCGCGCGCCAAGCCCAATACTCAAACTATTGCTTTCTCTCTCTCCCTCTATCTCTCTCTCTCGCACTCTCAATACTCGAACGCGTAGCTGAAAAATAAAGGGCAGGCATCAGGCACGTGATAACAACGTGCGCTTGATGCCGGCCGTGCGCCCTTGCCTAGGAAGGAGAGGGAGATAAGCGAACGGTGCAGGCCATGACGGGCCTACACCGTCACAAACTTTCACACAAAAATTCACCACTTTGCAAAAATGAAGAAAAGGCAGCATAGATCCCATCTGACAATTTTTTGAAATTCTCTCTACGGGCTTTTTCATGTTTATCAAAAATATTTTTGCAATATTTAATGCTTATGGGGCTCTTTCTTACCATTTTGAAAGCACAAAACTTCACTGGAATGGCAGACACAACCTTCTACGTGAACTTCACGAGAAAACTAAATTTGGAGGACGAACCTCAGAGACTTATATTTCGGCCAGCCTACCTCACACCTACAAATTTTCTTAATAATAAATATTGTCACTCTCACCTACACTATCTATGAGGCCATAAATTAGAACTGTCATTAGTGCGACATCAGCTAATTGCCAGGTGCTTAAGCTGACGCCAAGAAGCTGTCCAACCGGCGCGTCTTAGGGCCCTTAATTATTATAGATTTGTATCACTAATATAAAAGCTGAATTTATTTGATATTAGGTTAATAATAGTATAATAAAATAGAGGTAATAAAGACCAAATTGTAGTAAAAAAAAAATACAAATACAACAAGAAAGCTACAATCGGTTAGTGTGCCACTCGAGCGTCTGCGGCCGTCCGAACGGCGCGTCGGCGCCGTAACTAGTTTATTATTTATTACGAGGCTGGAAGTGCCGATTACAAAAATGTTAAAACAGTTTTTCATAGAAAAAGGGCCAAGGAATACAATGGAAAAAGAATTTTTTATATCCAAGACTACCGTCATCGAAAAAAATTTACTTTTTATATTCAAAAGTTAATAACATTTGAAAAAATAAAAAAAATGGTTTTCTATATTATTATCTTCAAAGTATGTAGTTTTGTGCGTATTTTAAAAAAACATTCGTGTCGATAGCTTTTGCGGTTAGCGAGATATGAATAGAAAAAAAAATTTCGTTGAAATTTTTTAATTGTTAATAACTTTTTAAATAATTAATATATTGACCTAAAAATTTGTACGGATATTGTTCTTCATATAAACAATCATCCTACCAAGTTTCATGAAAATCGATGACATATAGGTCTGGAGGCATTCGCCGTAAGCGAGAATGGGCCACATACTAAAAGAATACGGTTTTAAATTCGAAGTCTCACCATATTATATATCAACTTTAAAACAAGATAAGCATGTAAATCTTTTGTTATTACAAAGCGATTATATTGATGAGAATGAAACAGAAAAATCTAATAGATCAAATAACAATGATAATTTCAAATAAAAATTCCACTATGTATGAATTAAACACTTATCTGCTCTTGTTAGAAGTCAAGTAACGAAACATACTGCACAAATTTATCTATGTGAACGCTGTCTCCACTATTTTAATAATAAAGTGATGTTATTTTCATATTCATAAATTGAATATTCATGAGACAGATTGTTCAAAATTAAATAAATATAAAGTTAATCTACCTAATTTTCCTCTTCTGAAATTTAATCATTATGATCGAAAAGAAATGGTTCCGTTTATTTTATTATATATGCTGATTTAGAGAGCTTATTGAAACCAGTAAATAATGGACGATCATTCCAAGATCATGAAGCCTTTAGTGTGGGGCTTTATATAAAATATAATTATGATGATTCCAAATCAGTCTTTAAGATGTATAGAAAAAACTGAATGAAGAACAATCATCCGCATAATGGATTATCAAACAATTTCAGATTTTGATAGATGAAATGGATCAAATATGTAAGAATGCAATAGAAATGAATCTTTCATGTCGTAATCAAATGGATTTCAAGATGAGCAAAGTGTGTCATATTTATAGAAAATATTTTCAACGTGATGAAACAAGAGTTAGAGATCATTGTCATTTGACGGGCCGATTTAGAGGTGCTGCTCACGTATCCTGTAATTTAAATTATAAGAATCCTTATTTTATACCAGTCATCTTCCATAACCTTACTGGATATGATACTCATTTTATACTCAAAGAAATAGCTACTAGCTCTGATCTTGAGGGAAATGCGACTGTTTTAGCTGAAAACAAGGAAAGATATATAGCCTTCACAAAACACGTGGACGGTAGTACTATAAATTTTCGATTTATTGATTCGTTTCGTTTTGTGACATCATCTTTTGAAAAACTGGCTTCGTATTTAACCAAACTAAATATCATAGAGCATGAATTCAAGATAGATAAATATACAAAAACACAAATAGAATTATTGAAGAGAAAAGGCGTTTTTCCATATGAGTATGTTAACAGTTTTGAAAGATTAAAACAGACTCAATTACCATCGAAGATTTTCATAGTTAATTGATAGATAGCAACATCTCTGAAGCTGACTATGGGCATGCACAAAAAGTGTTGAATGCATTTGACATCATTGATTTAGGACAGTATTCTGATTTATATTTAAAAACTGATGTATTACTTTTGGCCAATATTTTTGAAAATTTGTGACGAGAGCAAGCAGTACGCTTGCTCCTCGTCTGCTCTTCTTCTCTCTCTCCCTCTTATCACTCGGCATAACGACGTGGTCAGCGTTCGGCGCATATATTTATTGCGCCTAACCACTGGCCTTTATGTTTTTCCAGCCGCCAAAGATTGCCGAGCAAGATTGAGAGCGCCCGAAGAAGCAAGAGCGCAGCGACTATGAGGTAGAGAGAGACAGAGAGAGAGAGAGAGAGAGAGAGAAAGTTAGCGAGTATGCTAGAGTGCGCGTCTATGCACGCACTATGCAGCTTTAGGCCGGCGTGTGACGCGCGACCAATTAGCGCTTTTGTCGCACGCCGCCTAATGAGTAGGCTTGGTGGGAGAGCCCGGCGAGAGCGCGAATGTTGACCGTGCGTCAAGTCGCGTGAGGTAGTTCCCAGAAGAAAGTTGAGGAGAGAAGTTGGAAGTAGCAGCGCGGTGAGAGAAGAAGAAACACAAGTGCAGCAGTGACCAGACCAGGGCGAGCCGAGGCAACGTGTGGAGGCAACACTTGCAGCAGGGCATTCAGTGTCGCCCTCGCCGCCATGCACTGCATGACTTCCAGTGGGTTCACCACGGACTACGCCGAGGAAGACGTCCAGCCAGCGGCCACGTCAACTCCCCGTTGCCGGCTCATCGCCAAGAACAAAGGTCAGGTTATCTCTCTCTCCCGGTATTTCTCTCTCTCATGGTGATGCGCGGCCGCGTAGGAACGATAGGTAGCCAGGCGATCACTTGCCGGCTACGCTCATCGTAATGCGGTAGAGAGGTTTCAACGTATTCTTTCCTTTGTAAGGAGGTAAATGGCCAAGGCGATTTAGTCGCCGGGCCATTCGTCCTCCCGCGTTAGTTTAAGTTGTTCTGTATATGTGTGCATGATGTAAACGTTATTGTAACTGATTTTGTATTTGTTTGTCTGAATAGATTTAAGTTGTATGTTCCAAGTAAAGAAAATTATTTATTCGTTCGACCTATCCTCTCGTTCCCCGATTGTTAAAGAGCGAAAGTGCCTCCCTTACTCTCCCCTTAATAAATTAGTGACGTCAGTGCCGAATAAGGCGCTGCCCCCGTTACAAATTTTCATAAAACTTGTATGGATGCGTATCAACTCGACCCAGCACACTATTATACTACTCCTGGATTAACATGGGATGCTATGTTAAAGTGTACAAAAATTGAGCTAGAACTTTTAACCGATATAGACATGGTTTTATTCATCTAAAAAGGTATTCGAGGAGGTATTACTCAATGCTGTAATAGATATTCAAAAGCTAATAATCGATATATGGGCTCAGAATATAATGAAAAAGAACCTAGTAAGACTTTGATGTACTTTGATGTTAACAATTTATATGGATGGGCGATGACGCAATCATTACCATATAAAAATTTTAAGTGGGTCTCTAACATCGATGAGCCTCATTTTTTCAATGTTTCCGATAATAATGAGGTTGGATATATTTTAAAAGTTGATCTAGAGTATCCAAAAGAGCTACACGACAAACATAAGGACCTTCCACTTTGTCCTGAACATAACACACCACCCGGATCAAGACAAAAAAAACTTTTAACAACACTGTATAATAAAGAACGGTATGTCATTCATTATATAGCGCTTAAGCAGGCTATTAAATACGGACTCAAAATAAAACAAATACACAGAGCACTTCAGTTTAATAAAAAATCGTGGCATAAAACTTATGTAGATTTGAATAGGGAAAAAAGAAAACAAGCTAACAATGAATTTGAAAACTTATTCTATAAACTGATGATTAATGCAGTATACGGAAAAACTATGGAGGATGAAAGGAAAGGAAAAGACGTTAAATTAATTAGTGTATGGAGTGGCAGATATGGAGCAGAAGCACGGATCGCCCAACCCAACTTTCATAGTAGTTCAAACTTTGATGAAAATTTAGTAGCAATACAGTTATCATGGACATCTATTAGTATTAAAAAACCAATATATATTGGACTTTGTGAGCTATATCTCTCAAAAACATTAGTATATGACTTCCACTATGGCTACATAAAAGAAAGACTACCTCATAAAGCAAAATTACTTTATAATGATACAGATAACCTCGTATATGAATTTCAAGATGTTGGTATATATGAAATAATGAAAGAAGATATCAATAAATTTGATACATCAGATTACTCAGAAAATAATCAGTTTAATATGCCGTTAGTTAATAAAAAAGTTCTCGGTATTATGAAAGATGAATGCAATAGTAATATTATGAGAGAATTCATTGGACTTCGAAGTTAAATGTATAGTATACTAATAGAAGACCATCAAGCAATAAAGAAAGCAAAAGGCGTAAAAACACATACTGTCATAAAAACAATAGATCATGAAGATTTTCGAAACTGTTTATTGGATTTAGAAATTATTAGGCGTGAGCAATGCAATATACGAAGTGTATTACACCAAGTAAGAACAGAAAGAGTGTAGAAAGTAGCACTAAGTCCATATGATGATAAACGATGTATATTGGATAAAAATCCTGATACACTTCCATGGGGTCATTACAAAACTATTGAAACGTCAGAGCTTAAAATCAAGAGTGCGAAACAACGACGAAAATGGAAGAAAATCCTCAAGAAAGTTGTAAGCTTCCTCCAACCTCCGATATAAGTCGCTCAGAATAGAGTAATAATAGTGGGGAGGAAGAAGGCTTAGTTAGGAAAAGACTAAGGATAGAATAGTGAGAGAGTGGGGACAACGGTAGAGTGGGGGACAACGGCAAACATGGCGACTGAAGTCGGAGGAGTATGGGTATGGAGACTGTGTACAGGAGGCGAGGCAGAGACGATTTATCTAGGCAACTTTCTCTTTTTCTCGGAGGGAATTAGCCGATTTCAGCGCCGCGCTCGATAGTTAGTGAACCACTAGAAGACTTATAATGAGCGCAGCTTATCGACCATGGAGATGTATACAGTCTCCATGTTATCGACCAAGGTATACTGTAGGTGACGAAGATAACCCGCCCTTGCATATCTTTTTGAAAAAAGGAATCCATTAATTTTGTAGAAAATTAATACTATTTTACGATGAAAAAGTCTTGCAATATATCGTTTTTGTTATTTTTTTGAAATGGTAAAATACGCTTTTCGATCACTCGATTTAAATAATTTTATAGTTTTTTTTTGTTTTTATATTTCCTTATTAAACAGTATAATGTCTAATAATAAATAACATTCGATATACTTAACTTTAATGATAGTTACGATGATTAATATGGTCATTGTCAACTATCCACGAAATTTTTACCGTGTAACATAATTATCTTTTTAATAGAAAAATATTGTTACGAAAGCCATAATTCAATTGTATAAAAAGCATAGATTTTTAACATAAAAATTTACAGTAATTATAATTATTTTTTAATTTGTTAGTAATTGTCACCTGTTTTGAATTTAGTAAAAACTAAATGTTGGCAATTACTTTGATTTTGAATGACAACAAAAAATGAATCAATTATCTTCTTTAGATTGGGAGACGCGACATTTGGACAACGAGTGCGAAAATTGCAATCTGCATTTGGAGTCGTTCTCCAGTGATGCTGCACGCCATCAACTTACAAATGCTAGAGAGAGTTTTGGTGGCTTAATTAAGTCTAGCGACAATGTTTTTGAATTAATTAAGATGGTTGAAAATTGTGTGACCTTTATAATTGAGTGTAATAATGGCATGACTAGAGATAGTATGCAGTTCATTGTTCAAAAAATAATAAAAACGAACTCTCTAGCGTTTGTTGGTTGTACAGATCATGTAATAAAATTTTTTTTTTTTTTTTTTTTATTACTACCATTTATTTACAATCTGTCTATTGACAATAAGTAAATGTTGTATACATAAATGTTTCAATTACATTAATTGGTTACAAAATAATTACAGGAGGGTACTTCTCCACTGATCATTACCAGTACTTTAATACCGCGCTTGTTCAATCTTGCACAAACACTGTTTTATATTTCTTGTATCTTGAAACTATCGGTGTTGTGTATATTAGTTTCTTTGCTAATTTGTTTGTGTGTTCCTTTATCCTGCTGGTGTATTTCCGGCGGGCTGATTCAATTTCTTCTCTTACTGTGTTTATGTTTATGTCTTTTCTTATATATTCATTTGTGACAAACCATGGTGCATCAGTAATAGCTCTTATTGTTTTGTTTTGAAATCTTTCTATTATTTCTATGCTTGTTTTTGGAGCTGTGCCCCAGAGTTGTATGCCGTATGTCCATACTGGTTTAATTATTGACTTGTATATAAGAAGTTTATTTTTAATTGAAAGTTTAGATTTTCTCCCTAATAGCCAGTAATATTTCCTTATCTGGAGATTGAGTTGTTTTCGTTTGGTCCATATGTGTTCTCGCCATGTTAATCGTTGATCAAGGTGCATTCCAAGATATTTTGCTTTTTCTCCTTGTGGGATTTGTTGGTTTTTAATACATACTGGTGGACAAAATCCTTTTTTCTTGGTATAAGTTACTTGTATTGACTTTGTTTCATTTATTGTTATCCTCCACTTATCGAACCAGCTTACGGCTACGTCTAGGTATATTTGCATATTGTGGGAGGCTGTTTTTTTGTTAGCATGTGATATCAGAATGGCTGTATCGTCTGCATACGTGGCGATGTCAATATTTTTCTTGGTTGGCAGATCATGCGTGTATATTTAGTACAATATTGGACCGAGAACGCTTCCTTGTGGGACGCCGGCTTTAATTGAGTATAAGTTAGTTGTTTCATCATTTACTCTAACCTTAAAAGTTCTGGCGCTTAAATACGATTTCAACAGTAGATAGAGATTTGGTGGTGTGATTTTTGTAAGTTTGCATAGAAGCCCTTCATGCCAAACTTTATCAAAAGCTTGAGCTACGTCAAGAAATACTGCATTACAGTATTCGTTGTTTTCAAAACTATTTACTATTTTGTTAGTTACTCTATTTATTTGTTCGATTGTGGCGTGGTTGTTTCGGAAACCGAATTGATGTTCGGGAATTATGCTTTGCTCGACTAAAATTTTGTTTAACCTTTTGATTATTATTTTTTCACAGATTTTTGATAATGTAGGCAGTAGACTAATTGGTCTGTAGGACGTGACTTTTTGGGGCGGTTTTCCCGGTTTTGGTATTAGTATTATTGTTGCTAGTTTCCATGCAACAGGGAAGTATTGTAAACGAAGTATTGAGTTTATTACGATGGTTATGTATCTTATAGCTTTTATTGGAAGTTCTTTCAGTAGCTTTGCATTTATATTATCATGTCCAGGGCTCTTCTTTTTTTTTAAGTGACGTATTATGTGGTTTATTTCTTTTATTTTAGTATTGTTAGTTGGTTGAATATTATTGTTGTTGTATTGTCCGGTTTTTAATAGATCTTGTTCTTCTTCTTCTGTTATTTTACGTTGTGAGGGTTTGAATACATTTTGTAGATGTTTGGCAAATGTGTTAGCTTTTTTAATGCTTGTTCTAGCCCAAGTCATATCATTTTTTAATATAGGAGGAGAGAATTTTTGTGGTTGTTTAATTTTTTTAGTGGCTTTCCAGAGCGAATAGTCGGTAACCTCAGTTGCGGTTAGGTTTGTTAGATAGTTGCTTATATTATCATTTTTTTTCGTCATAAAGAAGTTTTTTAAGTTCTTTAATAGACCTATTAAATTTTGTTTTATCTGTAGATAGCCTAGTCCGTTGCCAGATTTTTCTTAACTTTCTTTTTTCTTTTATTTTAGCTGTTACTGTTTTGGAATTCATTTCTTTTTTATTTTGTTTTATTGAGTATGTAGGGGTTGCATTTTTGATGGCTATATAGATGTTATTGTTTAAATTTTCAATCGCAGCGTCTATATCCTGTTCTGTTTTTAGAGGTATGTTGCATGTAATTTTTTTGTTTATTAATTCTCTGTAAAGATTCCAATTTGTTTTTTTGTTATACATATGACTGGTTTTTTGGTTTATTTCTATTGTTGAGTTTAGGTTAATAATGACTGGAGAATGATCTGAGGTTAGGTCAAGACATGATTCAGCTATTATGTGTTTATGGCATAGTCCTTTTATAATAGCGAAATCTATTAAATCCGGTAATTTATTTATGTCTGAAGGCCAGTAGGTAGGTTCGCCTGTTGATATTGGCGTTAAGTTTTCATTTTTCATTACTGCATATAAGGTTGCTCCTTTTGGATTTGGAGTTATTGATCTTGATCCCCACCATGGATGCTTTGCATTATAGTCTCCTCCTGCAAGAAAGCGGTTTCCCAGACTATCAAAATATTTTTTGTATTGCTCATTTTTTATACTATGTTTTGGAGGGCAGTATAATGCCGAGAGAATGATGTGACCGTTGCTGTCTGTGATCGCAACATTTGTTGCTTGTAGGTAGTCATGCTTGTGTGGTTCTATTTCGTGGTGTTTAATTGTGTTTTTTATTACTATTGCCGTTCCTCCATGAGCCTTACCCTCGGGATGATTTGTACTGTACAGTGTATATCGTGGGATTTTGAAAAAACTTTTGTGTGTGAAATGAGTTTCAGAAATTAGCATTATATCAATATTGTTTTCTATGAGAAAAGGTTTTAATTCTATGCTTCTTTGCGCTAAACCGTTAGCGTTCCAAATTGCTATTTTTATTTTTGTATTCATTTTATCTTGTTTAGAAGCGTGTTGATTAGGTTTAACATAGTGTCCATTTTATTCATCATTTGCATCATCATTTGCATCATGTTTACGAATTGACTGTCGTTGGTGTTTACTGTTTGTTGTGGTGTCGGTGTTTGTTTGGGTTCAGTATTTGTCGTGTTTATATTTTCGGTTGCTGCCTGTGCATAAGTAACGTCTGGTCTAACGGTATTTTCGGGCATTTGTTTTGCCCTTAACGGTGGAAAAAGTTTTTGCTGTAAGAGTATCCTTGCACTGCAGCCCTTATAACTAGCCACATGATTCCCTCCACAGTTTGCACACTTTACTTCATTTATTTTTGTTCGGATTGGGCAATCGCTGGTGAGATGATTGCTTGCGCATTTTACGCAGACTGGAGGTCGGTGGCAATAATTTTTGGTGTGACCAAATAATTGGCAGCGCATGCATTGAGGGATATCTTTTTTTTTATGCGGAGGTTCAAAGCTAATTATTTGTTGCATTAGTTTTTTTATTTCAAATATTTCTTTGTTATTTTCTTTTGGTTTTACTTCAATAAAGAATATTGGCAACGGTTGTTTTGTGATTTTGTGCTTTATATTTGTAATTCTTACTACTTCGTGGTTAAATGACTCAATTTCAGTTTTTAATTCGTCTATGTCTACTGTTGGATGCATGTTCTTTAGTACAGCTTTGTACGGTTTATTTTCTTTACGCTGAAATGTGTAGAAATCGGTATTTTTTTTTTCAAGTTCATTGACTGTTTGTGTGAAGAGTTCCGGTTTATTGATTTGTATTTTGATTTCGTTATTATTTAAAATTTTTAACGTGTATTCATTTTTTGCTATCTGGTCGAGCAATTCACGTAGTGGGGTTATTTTTAAGACACCATTAACATAAATTGGTGGTGATTTCGCAGCTTTTGGAATTACGGTTTGATTTTGAATATTTGATTTACCTGTGTTATCACTGATTTCCTTTTCTTGCAATACCTCGTATTGATTACTTGTTTCTATTTCCTTTGGGCTATTTCCGAGCCAGTAGTCCTTAATGTGTGTTTGTCTTTTTTTAACTGATTTGTTTTCATCTGGGCTATTTCTTGGGCGCTTTTGTTGAGCAATTTTCCAGGTTGTTGTTTCATCGTTTATTTCTTTCGAATTTTTTATTGGTGTGATCTGCACCTTTTCTTTTATTGTAGCCATGACGGCTAAACTAATACTATTATTTGTCTGTATGATTTGGTTTTGTTTGTTTTATTTGCTCTATGTTTCTTTGATATGTCTGTTTACTGTCACTGTCTAACGGTCACTTTAAACTTAGAGAGCGATCATTCGCACATCTGAACACCTCGAGCGTTACGAGTGAACTGAAAAGCGAGTAAGCTTAGCGTTAGAAAAAGACGGAGATATGTTACAGAAATTATACGAGACCATGGAGAAAAAAGAATTGTTTATTCATCATCGAGAAGGCTAGAATTTTGAATTTAAAAATTACATTAGTATAATGTGTAAATGTATACATAGTAAATAAATTTATATTTAAAATTTTAATTATGTCTTTAATTATTCGTTCTAATTCTTTTTTTGGAGAGGTTGAAGTAATTACTTATGCGTTCTTTCTGCTGAGTTTCGACTTTTAGTGTAAAGATCTCATAAGCAATGTTAGTAGTGGAAGCACCTCACAGGTGAGAGCGATGGTTAGGGCTCTCACCATTCCATAACAAAAAAAAAGAAAAAAAGGGGGGTGATGATTTCGGTGGTAGAAGTAGTACTAGAAGAAGAATACGTAAGATTCTAGATCTCTTTACCTACAGCAAGATGAATTTTGCAATGTTGAATAACGTTGGAATGAAGCTTTTTGATATACTTCCTGAAAAAAGTCATTATGAATTGCATGAAGATGAGAATTATCTAATAACATTCATGAGACAATGTTACGTGACACTTCATTGTGTTATAATTGTATTTTGTCGAATAATATGTCGGACCCGAGATTTCCGTTCGGATATAGTATAGCTAGCAGTATTCGTGTGCGCGACTCGGTAGGAATGTGCGGCAGAGGCTGATTCACGCTGCGGCAGCATGCTGCAACAGCATGCTTTGGTCAGCGTACTTAGCTAGGTAAGACGAGCCGATACGAGAAGCGTAAACGTCTAAAGCGTATGTGCGAGAAAGAAACGGAATGCGAGGAAAAAAGATATATAATGAACCGGCGAAAACAACGACCCGAGACAGGGAGAATTAGTCAGTTAGGAACGAGCGCTCAATTAAGAAGCCTGCATTTTTCCTACTGAAGTTAAAACCATAATAAGAGTTTGAGAATATAATTGTTTGAGTTACGATTAAGTATTAAAAGTGTCGAGTACAATTGTTTTAATAATTTTGTGTAAACGAAAATCATAGGAATTATCATTTTCTTGCGTGTTGCTACACTATTGGATAAAAAAATATATTGGACCAGTTGATCTGATCAGATTCAAAGAAAAAGTGATTGGCCACATCACGAAGCAAATAATATTTTGGACTAATTTATATTTACAATATTAATACAAAGTGAGTAATACTTTTTATGTAACCAAAAAAATAATAGACATCGCGAGGCGAAAATTACGCGCCTGAGAATTTATATATATATATATCTCCCTATTCTGCTTAACTTATTTATGTTGTGAAAGAGACTAGAATAAATATTATAATTATAAACGCCTATAAGTCTATCCATATGCGTCCCCACTATATTAATGAAAATCGCTATTACATTATTCCTTTTAATAAACAAGCAAAAAACGTTATAAACGTTCGATTATTTATTTTATAAAAACGATATCGAGTGTCGAATTATAATTAACAGGGATTTCATTATTGACGCGGAAACGGGCCGGGGTGCCCGAAAGCCTGACTGCCGCCCGAGTCTAAGGCCGCTCGGCTGTTAAAAAGGCCTTCGTACGGGACAAACTCGCCTCGCGTGAGTTGACACCTATCAATTGGTAGCAGAGCGTGGTCTCTCAGGCTTTATCTTTTCGCTTTTCTCGCGTTGATAAAATCTTAATAATTAAGTGAATAACTTCACAAAATTAATACACATTGATTAATGTAATAAGTATTAATACACTATATTATTAGTATATATATATTATTGATTGGTGTGTAATATATAGTATTACATAGCGTTAATATATGTTGATGCGTATTAATTAATATTAATACATATTAATTAATCCACCGTCTCTATCATCATTATTAATATTATTTTTTTTTCTCATATCTCATATATTATTTTACCTTAGTCTTGTGTAATATTTACGATTAGAAAAATATAATTTCTTTCCCGTGCTGTACGAAACGCGATACGGGTGAATAGGACGCTCGTTTTTGAGCAGGCTAAAGCCACGCCGAAGACGTGGAAAAATTGTTTTTCACACGATCGGGCGCTCAGGAATTCATCGGAGTTTCGTTTTTTGGTCGCGTAAGCGTAATTAGAGCCTTCGCGTCTGAAACCGGGTGCGTCCTTTTTCCATTCCCACATTTCGTGCTTAGTTGACGGAATAGCATTGGCAACGTGATTCTTTTGCTTAAAAATATATGAAAGTCGAAACGCGGCTTAGCAAAATTCCTTTGGGGTATTATTTTATGAACGATTGTATAAAATTTTATGCGCTCGTTTACGAAATATTTTATTTCTTTTTTTTATTCTGCTGTAATAGGGGACTGACACTTGGCATTATCCCGTACCATTCAGTTATTAAAATTTTCCTTAATTATTTTTACTTTTACTTTTATTACTAAACGATAGATATATATTAGTTATTAAAATATATATTTTATTGGTTAATAAATTAATTTATTAATCAATGATTTATTTTATTAATATAATTTATTTATTGATTAATGGAATAATATAAATTAATTATTAAAATAAAAACTTATAAATATATATATATATAATAAATTGTTACTGATTGATAATAATAATTAGTATTTTATTGGTAATTATTATTTGAATAAATTATTAATTGTTAATTATAATTAATTAATAATAATAATTGGTATTGTGACGTCGGGGTAACTCTCAGGTACGCTTGGAGCAAGCGTAAACTCAGGGTTGCTCTGATTTGGCTATCGTGTAACACACAAGCCGGGACGAGCAATATTGTTGCGTTGAGAAAACTGTATGCTAACGCGGAATGTAATAACCAAATGTTATTACGAACACACCAGACTCACGCTTAATGTGTTCTTAAGGGACTTTAATGGAAATTCACCAGACTCACGCTTAATGAATTTCCAAAAGAAAGGCGGATTACTTAAAGAAAGAAAAGGATAGCCAGGTTTAAGATTTTACTTACTTTTATTTTATCAATTTAGTTATTATTAAAGTTGCGTTCTCTCTCTGCTCTTTGGCCTCTTTCTCTCTCTATATGCTCTGAATATACTTGGGTGATTTTTCTTCTTTGATGCTTCCTCCGGGACTCACTCACTGGTAAAAACTTCTTATTAGGGACTTCCTGGTGCTCACTCCCGCACTTACTCTATCTGAACTTGACTTCCTCTAACTTAACTGACTGAACTTAACTTACTCTCCAGCCTTGTACAGAGCTTTTTATAAGCCGTGGGTGGTTGGGTGGAAATCCCTTTCCTCAGGCCCATGAAGCGATAACGGCTAAATTTTGTATTGGTCGGAAATTTTCTAATCATATCCAGAATTTCTTTATTGGTTTGTGGGCGTGAATTTTCAGAGAGAGAAAGGGCGGTCCCTTTTTAACTTGGGCCCTTTTCTCCAGAGATGGCTCTCGGAGTGCCACTTTTAAGAGCAAGAGTAACGCTATAGCTTATAATTACTTATACATAATTGTACTAAACTTAATTAATTATGACGATACATAGTGACTATTATGAACATTCAGAAAAATTCAAACCTTTTACGATTTATTATAAAATACATTATTGTTCTATTTATTGGTTATTCGGTGACAAAAAGGTGCGCATTATAATGGCTTACAAAATTGATGAAAATCTATTTAATATTACGGATATTTTCTTAAAAATCGGTGGGAAAAAAAGATAGATTGCATTTTCATGGTCCCCTTCCATTATCAGCGTGATAACACTTCACGATGTATACGCGATGATCGTAGGCCCCTGTCAACACATACGTGTGGGACAAAGCAGGATAGAGCGTTGATTGTAAGCTTGAGTACGCAGGCTCGGGCCACTATCAAAGTTTATATTTCGAATGCGTTTTCATCGTGGGAAATCAGGAAGGTTCCCACTCCGTTCGTCATATTTAATAATTAAATATAAAAAAAACTAAGTTACGGCTAGCCGTCACAGTATTTTGTTGATAATAATTATTTGAATAAATTATTATCTTGTTAGGAATTATGATCATTGTATTATCGGCTTTATTCATTTATTATCTATAATATTGAAAAAAAAAAATAAATAAATAAATAAAAATATATAAAAAGGACCCTGGGCCATATATAATCCGTAAACCACTGCGGAAAAATTTACTGCGACCTTATATGAAAAAAAAGAAAGCCGAATGCCTCGTCTTCTTATAGACCCCTGAGTCTGCTAGAGACAGCGGGTAAACTGTACGAAGCGCTAATAAAACCGAAACTAACAGATGTGGTAACATCAACGGAGAACCGCGGACAAGCGGCATGGTTTTCTAAGGCAATGCTCGATAATAAGGGTAATACGACAGATCACGGATAGTTCTTCGTAGACGAAGCGCATTTGCTACAGGGCGAGACCAATAGAGACAGTGGACATCAAGATGCCTTAACCTAGCCAAATGGAGTGATATACTTGAGGCCCTTGAAAGCCTCGACTCTCCATATACTTCATGTGTACGCAGGGATCTATCTTGGATCTGAAATTCTGGAATATAGTATATGACGCATTACTGAGACTGAAGATGCCGTCGGGAGTGAAGATGGTCGCCTACGCCGGTGACATCGCAGCAGTGATAACAGTACGCACCACGGAGTTGGCATAAATGTTACCGAACCGTACGATGCTACGAATTAACAGATAAATGTCTAGATATGGGCTGAGGCTGGCTCTGGCTAAGAGGCAACTGATCCTTCTAATGGGAAACAGAATTAACACACTATACCTTTATATGCCCGGTAGGAGGACCTGTTTTAGATGTTAATCTAAATAGCAAATACGAACTAGGACTGCTATTACAACCATCCAAGCATGAACTATACCATTGTGACATAGTTCTGAGAATACGACGAATTACCAATTGGAATTATATATCAACAGATGGATCGCGGATATACTCAGCCAACCAACAAGATACAGTCCGAATTGCCTGCCCGGATGCCTGAAGAGAAAACCCGACTATTTTGTCGACTCCCCTGGAAAATTGAAGAGAGTTATAGGGAAATCTCGTTTTTCCAACACTTCGTACAATTCGGACCCTTAGTGTATCATAAAGTGGTACGAGATAACAAGGAAACCCTTGCTATAGGCTACGCTCAGTATTACAAAGCTGCTGATGCCGCAACAGCCTTAAAAGAATGCGACCCTATTTACGGCGCTAGATATGCTGATATAAGGAAAAGAAGATGGGACCACAGTGATGAAAATAGGCACCACTGGCTTTGCAATAAATGGATAGACGCATCAATCTATGAGGAACACGATACCACTTGCAAATGGCAGCACCAAAATAAGCTCAGGGAAGGAAAAATAAAAAAACGATACCCTAAATCAGAAGTGAGAAAAATATATAAGGTGAATTCTACCAACAAAACGACCAAGAGGAACAATTAGAGGATGAGTGGGATGAATTACCTGCAGAAATCCAACAATTATTTATACAGAGAAATCAAGGACAGCAATTGTATATGAATAATCAGAATAATCAAGGACAGCAACAGAGTCGATCTCAAGGGCAGAGACCGAACCAAAAACAGGAATTGGAAGCCTCATTACAAAAATTATCAGGACAATGGACCACATGCAGGACGGCTATATAACCCAGATACAGACTCTTATCATCATCCCTCTGGAAAACGCTATGGAACAATAGCTTACGACCAGCAGCAAAGAGGCGAGTTTAGACCTAATCCAAAGTACCAGCAACATAATTATGCAAGTAATTTAAACTCAGATGGGGCTCGCCCAGCAGCGAATGGAACGGACCCCTGACAGACGTGCCGCCAGAATCAAGAGAAAGTTCAACCGAATGCGAAGACGATGTTGACCGAAATTCAGGAAGTATCGACGTCCAAAAAACCGGGAGTACCCCCGGCAAAAGTAATGACAATAATAAAGAATCCACAATCGTTAACGAACCAGTCATCGCAGTTGCCTCAAATTGGGGACTGGCACAGGAAATAATCAGATCTATGCGCCAACAAGAGTAAGGTTTCGTATACCAGAGACCTGTAAAAAGTGGACCGTGTTCACGGTTGATAATGGATCGGCCGTGAACTTAATTAAGTTTAGTGCATTAAATTGGACTACGAGGTTTGATCCGAGGGAGGTCACTACCTTGAGCGGTATTACGGCACAAACCGTTCCGACCATAGGTACGGCGATATTAACGATTAATGGAAAATCCGCAAAATTCCACATAGTATGGAACAATTTTCCTATTGAAGAGGACGGGATGTTAGGCAGAGATTACTTGATCGATACCGATGCAGTGATTTCGTATTATCATAACAGCCTAATGGTAAATAGCGACGTAATGAATCCGATATCGTTTTTACCGAATGATGTTCCCATTGACCGATTACAAGATGACCTAATACAAGCTATGAGTATTAGAGCTCGTGAAGATGAGGTATCGGATATTGAAACTACAGCGGACCTAGATCGAGGGATAGAACAACTGGGTTGTAATGAAAACGTGAATAATAAGATTACAAATGGCGAAGAGGGACTACCGGTTGGCACGGTACGATATACATTAGCACCAAAGACTCGTCAAGTTATACAGATTAATTTGCTGAAGAGTACGCTCGCAGAAGGGTATTTACCTAGAATAAATGTGGCGGATGATAAAGTGTTTCTTGGGGAAGGCATAGTCATTAACGATCATGAGACCTGTAAGATTATGGCCATCAATACCCATGAAAGGGAAGTAACAATAGAAGTGGACCCGAAGAAAATTATCCCATTTAAATATTACAAATCGGAATTCTCTGGTGACACGAATTAGGATCGAAAAGGTAGCCTTCAAAGACCACAGACTATGGATCAACCCGAGAACCGATATAGGCAATTATTGCAACTGATTAGAACAGGACACCTTAACTCGCATTAAACGCTTATTGAAGAAATATCCGAATGTGTTCCTACTTCCTGGAGAACCTTTACCGTGTACTAATTTAATAGAAAATGAAATACACTTAGAGAATAGAATACCGGTTAATACCAAACAGTATAGGCATCCCTGTACACCGAAAATTTATATCGGACCAAATTAAAAAACGATTAAGGGAAGGAATCATCGAAGAATCAATTTCGCCTTATAACTCGCCGCTCTGGATTGTTCCTAAAATCCCGGCGAGTGATGGTACACCAAGGTGGAGGTTGGTCATTGACTTTAGAGAACTAAATAAAAAAACCATTGGTGATGCCTACCCTTTACCTAACATCGCTGATATTCTAGATCAGCTGGGAGGTTCGATGTATTTTTCAACGTTCGACTTAATCAGTGGATTTCAACAAATTCCCTTAAGAATTGAGGACAGGGAGAAGACAGCATTTTCGACCTCTGATGGACACTTTCATTACATCAGAATACCAGAAGGACTAATGAATGCGCCAGCGACCTTCCAACGAATGATGAATGCGTTGTTGCGAGGACTCTTGAATGTAGAAATGTTAGTGTACTTAGATGACGTCATAGTTTACGCTAAGAACCTACACGAACATGAAGTAAAAGTAGGGAAATTATTTGGAAGACTTACCAACGCAGGACTAGTTTTACAACCGGATAAGGTAAATTTCCTATGCCGGGAAGTAAAGTTCCTGGGACACATTGTTAGTGCTCGAGGAGTTGAGCCAGACCCTAAATTGGTCGAGGCCGTAAAGAAATTTCCAAAGCCCAATGGAGTAAAAAGCATTAGGTCTTTTCTTGGACTCTCCGGATATTACCGACGATTTATCCAGGACTACTCGAAGATAGCCAAGCCTCTCAGTGACTTAACAAAAAAAAATCAAGCATATATCTGGGGACCGCCACAGGAAGAGGCTTTTGAAAGGCTGAAGCGGATGCTTTGTGAGGCCCCTATCCTAGCTTTTCCTGATTTTGAGAAGACCTTTACCTTAACCACAGATGCTTCGGATTACGCAATAGGTGCGGTTTTATCACAAGAAGTGGATGGTCATGAAAGGCCTGTAGCATATCTTTCTAGGTTGTTAAATGAAGCAGAAAGAAACTATACTACCACGGAAAAGGAGTGTGTTGCAGTTTTATACGCAATGAATCAGTTCAGACCTTATCTCCTATGTAAGAAGTTTACTCTGGTTGCTGATCACGAACCTCTAAACTTTATGCATAATCGCAAGGATCCAGGACAAAGGCTTATGAGATGGATGTTTAAATTCACAGATTACCAATATACATTCAAGTATAAACCTGGAAAATTAAACTGTAATGCAGATGCACTTTCAAGGAATCCGATTAACCTACAAGAGTACACTGAGACGAAGATAACTCCAATGCGCGACTCAACTATTAAGACTTTCATAGATGGATTGCTAAAAGAAATTGGAGACTTAGTGGACATTAAACAGCCTAAAACCTTGGAGGATGCTTATAAAAAAGCGTTGCGTATAGAAACAAAAAATAAGTTAAGGGCAAGGCATGGGGACTCGAACCCTAACAAATGGACAAATTTATTGCGCAGTCTCAATGTTAACTTCGTACAAAACCAACAAAATGATCAGGAGGAAAAATTAGGGACCTATAATCAATACCTACGCGATCTAGTCTTACGTTTGATAGAACTAAAGATAGCGGCGGGTGATAATCAAATTCGTGAAAAGGAAAAATCTAAAGACCAATATGATAAACACGCTAGACCCTTTAAACGGAAAGTCGGTGATTACGTCTGGATACTAAACGAACCTCGGATAGGAAAAGCTGATAGTTATTATAAAACACCTCTAAAAATCGTTGAAATTTTGAATCATAAGAACGTTTTATTAAAATTACCCAATGGAAAAACAATACGGAAGCATATGGATAAACTTAAATTTCAGGCGTAGCTATATAAGTACAATTACTCACTTATCTTATTTGTTCTATATCCTTCGTCTATACTATTTATTTTGTTCTATTCTTTCAGGTACTATTTCTTTTAATATATTTCCTTTCATTTAACATGTATCTAATCTTACTTTCCTTTCTCTCCGTATTCGCATAATCTAATACAAAGACCCCCAAGCTTACACGATAGAAAATTTGAGCCAAAACCCAGGATTATATTATGAAAGATTGGACCCCTTGAGAATAAAAAGAGCGGATTGGAAAGTATACATTACAGTTGATACGAAGTACTTCTTGGCAAGGACAACCATAATACATGACCTTCATATATTACTTGGGAATTGCACCAAACACCTAGATGGAATGACATGCAACAACATGTTAAACAAAGATATTTTGGATGTGAAAGAGCTCACGCTTCAACAACTACAAACGGAAATTACTGAATCAATCGGAAACATGGGAAACATCCAACCACCCAGGGTTCGGGGGCCCGGAAACATCAGGAACAAAAGACTAATACCATTTGGAGGGATAGGAAGCTTAAGCCACAGTTTGTTTGGATTGGTAACTGTGGACGAAACGAATAAAATAGACGCAAACATCGATCAATTATACCAAGACCAGAAATCGCTAATCAACCTCTTTAATAAAAGGACACACATTATTACCATGGGAATAAACAAATTATTCAAAATGATAGACATACATGGTGACAAAATCTTTCAACTTGGAACCCAGCTGCAGCAGAAATTCGAAAAATTAGAAAATGAAAACGCACGCTTAGAATATATGATTTCTGTATAATCTTTTGGAAGAATGTTGGAATCTATATTAGATTATTTCATTAAAGGTTCAGAAAGATTTCTAGAAATTCTCCGCGCATTAAAAGAAGGAAAAGTGCACCCAGATTTAATAGACACTGATGTGCTGCATCAAATAGTTAATGATATCAAACATACTGTAATGGACCTTGATTTTCCCATTCCAACGGAGCATCTCAGAGCGAAAGAAGTTGTTAGAATTTCAAAAATTGATGCATCGCATCGCGAAGGAAGGACATATATAGTGGTGCACTTGCCCCTTGTGGACAGAAATTACTACAATTTATATAGATTGCATTCTATATCAGTACCACAATTAACGATCTCTAAAAGAAGGTCGGCATATATAAAATATAATTACCTTTACTTAGCCTTGAGCTCGGATCAAAAACAGTATATGCAAATGGACCATCAATCTCAATCAGATTGCATTCGAACTCACTACACCTTTGTATGCTCAGTAAAAGGACTCCTTCTAGATGTTAATCTGAATAAGAATTGTGAATTAAGAATGCTAATACAACCATCCAACCATGAGTTGTATCATTGTGATATAGTACTGAAAAGTCAGGAAACGACGCACTGGAATTATATTTCGATGGACGGGTTGTGGATTTTCTCTGCTCATCAACTGGACACTATACGAATCGCTTGTCCGGACGGAATGGACCAGATGATCCACATACAAGGGCTAGAGATACTCAAAATCGCTCCAGGCTGTATTGGATACACGAGCGACGCGACTCTGTTAACAGAAGCAAAAAAGAATGATACAAACATTTATCTATATAAACCAAATTTGAACCTCAACTTAACGACTCTATATCTTACCGTACATCTCTTATTCGATTCAGATATAAAATTAGATAAATGGGTCCCGTAATCTGGAATGTGGACTAGCCAGGAAAAGGCTTTAAATGACATTATCGAGAAGTCATAAACTATAAGTCAATACAATAAAATTACTACAACTTTAAAAGAATTTTTTAAAGTTGTTTCGTCGAAAACTGTTCATAAAATACGAAAATTTCGCTATAACATGGTGCTGAGAGCTAACTTTTGGGAGTAGCTTTCACCCTCTAAATAGTTTATTCGGCAAAACAAAAGTATACGAGTACATGTATTTGGCTTTTTTGAGCATCATAGAAAATGAAATATCCAGCATAATCTGCGATTAACTGCTTATACTGTATTAATAACATTAAGGGGTAGTTCACCCTCAAAATAATAGATAATAGGATAACCCCGAAACACGTCAATTTTGTTTTATCATTTTCTACTAGAATATCATTTTTTAAATTTTTTTAACATAATTTTTTGATTTTGTAAGGTAAAAACACACTTAAAAATACAGTTTTTCCTTTATAAAACGTAGGGGTTGCAATCCCCGGTGACCAAATTAATGTGTGTCTGTTACTTTTTTTATAAGTATCTTGTGTTTTTTTGTTTCATAAAAAAATATTCATTACAACTAAAGATATTGCTATAGAACTGCTTTTGAGGCTGTTTTTTGGGAGTGGGTTTCATCCTTTAGATAGCTTTTTCCGCCGATAAAAAAAATACGGGTCTTTAATTTTTTTACGAACTATAACATATCTTAATTGCAGCAAAATCGGAGGCGGAGGATTGGGGTGATTCTCTATTAAGTATTGTTGCATCTATCGACGAAAGGTCTGACAGCCCCGCAACAAATACTTAGTCATATCTCAAGGCAGTATTAATTTTGTTGGGAGAGGAGATAGTCTAAGGCTGTTTTTTTCTCATAGGAGAGAAAGTCTTATGAGTTGAACTCTTAGACTGACAGAAAGGAAAGGAAATAGCAGGCCTAACTACTAAATAATGAAATCAGATCTCAGGAAATAGCTAAGTCTTTATTCCAAACAGTGCTCGCGCAGCTAAACAAGGCAGCAGTGTAAGTCCTCTTGCCGCAGCGACGAGCGAATTTATACTCGCTTAAGAGGCTTCTTTATCTTACCAAGCGTAATGTAGCCCCTATGACGCTGTTTTTTATTTTCGCATAAATTTTGAACAGGTTTTGTCGCGAAATGGCTTACTCAAAATTAAAAGTTGGTGACTTAAAAGATCAAGTCAAAGATGATGAATTTTTTAGTATAAATCGTTTTTCACGGAAAAATAGCCTCTTAAAGTTATAAGCGATTAAAGTTAGATAACTGAATAACACGAAATTTACAATAAATTTATAGAAAATTTTTATATCAAAAACTCACTCGTGATATGCGGAACATTATTTAAAATAAAAATCACCAATTTCACAAACAGTTTTTGAATAATAATTAAATAATGTATTCGCAAATTATTCTTTTTGCCATTATACAATCGTTATCAGTAATTTTATATGTATGTACAGTTGAATCACTTTCTCGCAATATAATTTTAATTGTTTAAATAAATTATAAATTATTTGTTTATTGATAACTCAGTTAAAAAGCAGTTATCAAAGTGTCAAATTCTTGCTTCTCTTTTTTAAGATGCTAGGATTACTGTCATATATTCAAATTTGCATCATATTTATTTGTTACAAAACTACTAGTGATGTTTACTTACAAATTAGATTAAGTTAACAAATACGTAGTGAATGATTATAATAACTCGAGATTCAAGATTAGCCCCTAGAAATTGACTGATAAATGTTTTTGTTCGTTAAAGATAACTTTGCAATTATTGATTTTCCATTGCAAACAATAAATTTCCCACGCTTGTGACGTTACGCTCCTTATGTGGTCTTGATTTCTGAGGAACAGCCCTAACACATTTACGTGTACTACATGTGAGGTAGCGCCATAGTTTTGATATAGCGCCATAGGTTATCCTTAGTTTCCCTATGTTACTGTTTTGGAGTGGAAAGCAAATGAGATTGGACCGGTACGTAGCCCCCCCCCCCATTAGAATGGCGAATAAAACGAACTATTATAATGTTTCCAATGTTGTCTGATTTCTTTTTTTTTTTATTTATTTACATTTTTCTTTTCATTTGAGCCATTCTGCTCCCGGTGTTAGTGGTCTCGTCGGCTGTAGTGGCAGGAATCTTTGATGTTGGCCCTCTCTCTCAGCATCCTGATCTCCTCCTCTTTGGCAGCTATCTTTGCTCCCAACCTTGTGATCCGCTTGCACACCCTGCGTAGCTGCTGCTTGGAGCTCTTTCGGATGTCCGTAGCTGGTGCAGGGGTGCCTGGTCGTGGGACGCTGAAAGGAAAGAAGATGAGGGATGCTTTCCTCGCTCTCTTTTTGGTAGGATCTACTAGAAGCGACTTAGCCTGAAGGAACCTGGCTGGAGTCTATATCCGTTTGCAGACCAGCCAGAGTACCAGGTTGCTCGAAGGAACCGAAGGAACAAAGAGCCGACCCTTTATTTGAATTTCTTTTCCATCATCAGAAACATTTCAACGCATAATGTTAATGTTAAAAAACGAAATTGAACGAAAGTATAATCTCTTAGAAATAAGCGATATAAGCGATGACGCAACACGCATAAAACTATTTATGTATCTTACATTTTTCTACTATTCAAAAAGAACAACATTGATAGTGGAAATATAGGAACCACTACAATAGACAATGTACAGTATATATAACAGTTGCTTATTAATCGTATCAATTCACTCGTCTAATGTTGATAAGTGATTTTACATCATTCTTTAGTTCATTGCAGGTAAGTATGTGGGATAAAATCTCATAGGTCCGAGAGGTTGATTTGTGTGACGTTTTCTTTTGTACAAGAGGCCATGACCAAAAATTATCTGGTCTAGTTCTCCAAAAATGCTTGTATATAGGCATGACTTCGAATAATTCAATAATCAATAATCAAAAAACGTAATTGATAAACCTATAGTGACTAACTGTGATATAGTTTTATTAACTAAGTATGAAATTTTTACTTTGTTGTTGTTCAGCACATTTCATATACATAACACTTTTGTAACAATAATTTTTTGTATGCCCGTATTCTTGGCAGTTTTCACATTAAGAAATTTCTTTTTTAATGTGAGTGGCTCGAATCTGAATACCGTGTTTTATAGTCGATATACTTTATAAATTTCCTAGCTTTTATAGTTATATTCTATACCAACTGTGAATAGCGGCAATATGATGCGATAACTTATATTATGATAACTTAATACTTTATATTCTTAATTTGTCTATATCAACTGACGGTTGAATACTCCTTAATGTAACTTTGAAACTTTTGTCGTGTATCTTTAATTTAATGCAGTAATAAATGCAAATATTTTTCGGAAGTTGTTGGCTGAATTTTAATTTTGTTTAGTTCTATCATTTTTAAGATATAATTTTCTTCGGCTATTAAGTTCAGTAGATTTTCTAATGGTTTGATATTCGCTATATTGTAAATGAAGATCGGAGTGGATTTGCTTTTCAACTTATTTGCTTCGTTGTTTTCTTCTTCACTATGTTTTTCTTTATTGTATTTATTTTCTATATTTTCTTGAAGTAATTTGTATCTGTTTTTTGTGTTATTTCGGCAGAAATTCGATAATTGTACTTATTATTTTTTGTTTTGGGTTTGGTTTTCTGGGCTGTTTCTTTGTCTTTTGCCGCTTACGATTTTTAAATTTTTGTTGTTTTTATTAAGAGTGGTGTTGTCATCTTCTGACTAAGTGGCAATTTCGGCTGTTGTTTTCTTTTTTTTGGAGTTTATTAAATTAAATTTTGAATTTAACTATCACTTTACTAATTGGCTAATGTCATGGCACCTGAATCCAAACACGATTAACTTTCTTTCGCTTGACTAGTCACACTTGCCAATACTTGACAAACAAAAGACTCTCCTCGTCTACCATCACTTTCACTGTCATCCTGCTGCTGATACTTATTTTTCTTATTGGGACAGTCTCTCTTCCAATGTCCCAATTGATGACACTTATTATGTAGTTTTAAACCTTGCGAATTAAAATTTTGGTTGTTATGAAATTCATCATAGGTGGCACCTCCAGTTTATCCTCTGTTTTTCCTCTTTGTGCTCCTCTACCACGAAAACCGAATAGATTGGTTGCCAAGACACTTTCACTGAAGAGAGCATGTTTATTTATCCTAGATTCTTCGATAACCAGCCTTGACATCAAATTTTCCATCGTTCTGTCACGTCGATACTAAGAGAACGCACGGGACGGGACATGGTAGCTAATCAGGTGTCACGAGAACGCACGTGACAGACTATGGTAACTAATTGGGTATCGGTAATTTAACTTCCTATCAACCAATTGTCAACTTTCCTAGGAAGATTTGTAAATCTATCTAGCGAGATGGATTAGGCTAAGCACGTTCTCCATATTAATTCCGCGAATATTACTCGCCGAATATTAATTTGGCAAAAAGAAAGGGAAGGGGCATGTCAGCCTATGGTATAAAAAAGGCTGGATCAGAATCCGCGAATAGGCAGTAGTAGTTCAGTAATTCTATAGTATAGTACTATTGTATTATTTCTAAGTTTCGCTACACGGTTACTCAAAACCGGGATTGTAATCTGTTAAGCATAATAAACTTGTCTTTTCAAACAACAAATCTTAATCAAGTGCAAACACCTGAGACTCTTTCATAAAATCTCCTCTGAAGCCCGGTCCTAACAAGGTAAGAAACTTAGTTATCCACCTAAACACACCACATATAATAAAAGCGTTATGCCTTTAACCAACCTCGGCTTACCTCCTGACTAAGATTCAACCTTTACCACCGCGACAGTATTTTAAACATTATTGCGTCTAGCCATAACACCTCCTCGTCTAGGCATAACAGTTCTTTCTCCTTCAGCAGTAGATTCTCAAGCCGTAAGGAAGTTATTATAACAGTCTAGAACTTTTGTCTTAAATATTTCATCTGAAATGTTTTCATCAACCATTCTCAATCTGTACTTCAAATGTTCTAATTTAGATATGAATATGTCAATATTATCATCAGGGTTCTTGGTAATAATGAATCATTCATTTTAAAGCATATGATTTGTTGAGTATGATTGTTTTTCATACACGTCACATAGCGCATCCCATATGTCGTTCGATGTTTCACAATGCATAATATGCAGCGTAGGCTGTTTTCCCATTATAGTTGCAATATTATTTCGGCATTCGCATTTAACGGGAGCCATTTTGGAATGTTCTTGGCGTATTCGGTTCTCACTTCTGTGGACGCTACAGATACTGGCGTAACAGATTTTATTTAAGAGCTTTCGACTATCTCATACGTCCTGGCCAACCTCAGGATGACCTTACTTGGAACTTCCACACATTCCGATTGTTTTTATTTTACAATTTCGCAATTCCACTCAATTCGCTATCCATGATTGCAATATTTATTCGATATCCATGATTGCAATATTTATTCTTTTGTTCTTTTAATGATTTTATTTTCACCTTCTCTTACGAGTGATCATAGAGAGGATGCAAATTTACCTTTTGTCCCAATTTTACTTAAATATTGATCAAACGGTCTCTAGGTTCCTAACCTGTTAACTATTATTAGAATTGAATAAATAAACAAGTTAAGATTAACGAGATAAAAGTGGGTTTATTCAAGACAATAAAATAGTAGAGTTGGCATGGTCAGTCATATTAACTAATTTTGCAACTACAAATTATAATTATAATTAAATTATAATTTCACACGCACATACACATTTCACGTTGCTAACGCTATCTAGTACTACATAATAAAACTATATCTTACAAGTGATACCAAAATATAATACTCTAAATACATTAAAATTATTTCTAACAAGAATCAATTGTTTCCTGCGAAATTTCCTTGGCTTGGCATGCGTCGAGACGTGTAATAATCCGCGTTTAAACTTGCTTTTCTCTTTGACTCTCTCACCCGTCGTTATTAAAAAGTACGGCCGCTTTGATGCCTGTATTACTGCGTTGCATAAAACTTTCAGCCAAATCTTTATTGTCTGTGTTATAACTGACAAGTGAAATAATGATCATAATAATAATCATAATAACGTTCTATCATATCAAGATATTTTATCATATTAACGATATGATATATATTTTATAATACCATTATCCATCGAGAGACGAACCTTCTTTAACAGCGATAAATAATCTTTCATTTAGCCAATTTTTACTATATATATAATATATATGAATTGTAATGATATAATTTTTTCCCAACTGTATGAAAATTTTTTAAAAATTATCGATTTGAATGTAATTAAAAATTTTATTCTTTTTTATGCATTGAAAAATATTGAAAAGTGTAAAATAAATTCTTATTGATCACCTGGATATGTTTTAAAAATTATTCAACCAATTTGTGTCTAATCATTTAAATGATATTCAATTGTATATGCTATAGAAAAATATTAAAATTTATTAAATAATATTATATAAGAAGTTATTGGATAACTATTCTTCAAAATTAATTTTTAGATATAAAAAAAATCTAATTGCTAGATGTCAATAAATATAATATTGGAAATTTCATTCATCTATTTAAAACTATTGAACCTTATTTGGATAAATTCAAACTTCTATTTGGATATTCAACTGTATATGCTCTAGAAAAGTATTAAAGTTTATTGAATAGCATTGGACTAAAAGTGATTAGATGGCTAGTATTTGAAATTATATTCAAAATTAGTGAAAATTAGTGAAATCAGTAACATATTTTCAGATTAAATGTTATTATACTTTTAATTTATTGAAAGTAATTGAAGTTTTATTCTCATGTTTATTGAAAATCATTAAATTATTAAGAATGATTCAATTTTATGGAATTCTAATAAATTTAAATTCATAATTTTCAAATGTTATTTTCACATAGAACCTGTGAACATAGATGGTTGTAATTTCAGAATTGGTTTTTTACAAATTTGATTATCTAATACCTGAAATGCATCCACTTCAGTGAAAACATTCTTTTAACATATATTAGTCCCTTAAGTTCGTTTTTATGGAAAAAAATTAAAAGAGAATTTGTAATCTCTATTGTGACTATAAGTGTCTATTCTAAATATTAACAGTTGACTGATTTAATTTTTGTACATAGAAAATAATACATTGTCTTGTGAATACAATCAGAATTTCCATTTATATGCCCTAACAATCGTTGACAGTAACAAAAAAATTAACGTAAAAATTATCTTTAGTTATTTGCAGCTTACTTCACCTTATTTTCAATTTTTACATGAATAATGAAAAAGCTTAAAAAGAATATTTATATACACACTTTCAATATAGTACAGTTTGTTTGTTTGTAGTGTATAAATTTGACAAAAATATGATTATTTCTTACTACCTCACTGTCTATTTTGACAAACCTAAAATGAATCAGATTTTGAATGTTTTTACAAAAATGAAGCCTTGTTTTAAATAAACAGTTATAACGCATTTTCAAATGACATGAAATAAATAATTTGGTTGATTGGAAATTGTCTGGAAATTATCTAAAAATTGTCAAAAACTTAAAAAATAAACCATTCTATTCATGAAATAATTTCATTCCAGAATGAACATGAGAACTTCAATTTAAAGAAGGTACATATTAACATTTATATTTATAGTTCCTGCTAAGTTCTGATGTCTTTGAGCACCTATTTTTAGTTGAACAATTAGGAGTTTTTCATGCTGCTTCAGTAAAGAAATTTTGAACATAAATCGATAAATACAAATTTCATATATTAATAAAATTGAAGTGATCATTGCTTTAGTTTTGAATTGAAAAATAGTGTAATTATTAGGTTACTCATGATTTTTACAAAATATTAAAATTTTTCTCTTATTAGCATTAGAAAAAACAAAAATTTTTTATTTAGAATATTCTAAATGATACTTTTAATATAAATAATATTTAGATTTTCTTTATAAATTATTTAATATGGTTTTTTTAATAATACGTTGAAAATCATCATTCTTGTTGAATCTTCTTATTATCCATGTAGATATTATTATAGATTATAAAAAAATATTATGGCTCTTAAAGGAAAAGATATAAATAATTTATAAAATGATTTGGAATTGTTTTTTTATTATTTAATTATTCAATTTAGTCGACATATCATATTAATATATTATTTAAACAAATAAAATCAAAATAAAAAAGAACATTTTGTTTAAAACCAACTCAATAGTAATAGTATGTATTTAGTTGTTGGTAAAAAAATATTTTTATTTAGAGTACTACATATTAATAAATAAGAAAAATTTTATTTGGTGTGTGCTACCATTATCTTCAGACTCTTTAACCACGTAACTTACAGAATTTTAAATATACTTAAATACAATGAGAAAACTTAATAATAAATATATTACTGGCCGATATTTTTTGAATTAGTATCTTAATACATATTATGTCATTAACATTTTACACCTGAGTATTAGAACATTATTATGGTAGTTAGACAATTTTTAATATTTAATTAAAATTCAAAATGTATAAATTACTAAAAATCAACAACAATTAAAAAAAAACATGAAATTTATTATAATATTTTCCGTTTATAATACAAGTCCATAGTTTTACTTATTCTAAAAGAAACAACTAAAATTTGGATTTGAATGAGCAGTGACTGTATGAAAGTTGATGTACTGATTGCACTTATTTGAGGTTAGTAACTCCAAATTAACTTTCAACAATGAAATGAAATCGTAAACCACTGAATATTTTTTCAAAAATTCTTTGACTTTGTAAGTAACTTCATTTCATAATATTTTACCTTTTCTTAATTTCATTTTTGTAAGGTTTTAAATAAGGATCTCTATCCAATAAACTTTTAAGATTAGGAATTTGAATGTCTGCTGGATCCATACTAGAATACTTTCCACCCATTTCAGGTTATTTAATAATTATAAGTATTTTGTCTAAAATAACAAATCCCCATGAACAGCAAAAAATTAATAACAATTTTCTTCCGTTTATTATAGAAAATGTCACTTGAAGGTGACTCCAAAAACTCAGATTCAATTAATTAATATATTAGCAAAGATTAGGAGGTACCGCATTCTTCAATGCTTTACCAACATTATCCCATGCCACGTTTGAACCGTTGATATGAGTGCCTCGTGGTGGCAAAGTTGTTGAAGCTGAACTGACATCAGCGATAAGCATTCGGTCACCCATCCCAAACTTCTTTTTCTCCTATTCATAACGCATCTAGGTGTGTTGTACACTTGTGGCTGTTTTATTATTATACCGTGTCCGAATTCCGCGTTTTAAATTAGTTTTGTTTAAAAGAAGGAAAATATGAAAATTCTCAATTGTACAATATATAGCTATTGTTTGGTCATCGGCATATTAAATTGATGTTAGCCTGGGGAAGTAGTGATTATATATTTTCAAGTACAATTGATATGTAGTCTAGTAGTAAGAGTAAAAGTCCAAAGAAAGAGGTATTGTAAAAAATATAATTTATATTCTCATACTATTTTTTGAAGAATTGGAAAAAACGTAAACATATCATAAATTGTCTAATCTTAATTAGTTTATTCTTATTTAAGCTCTGTAAATTCATATAGGTCATACGGTAAATTTAGCAAATTATAATTCTTGTTTGAAACATTTTCTTTATTATAGCTAGAACAGCTAACAATAACCCCCTTTTTAATAGAGGTAAATACAGTATTTTTTGTACTGTTTTACTACATGTAATATAGTAAATCAGCTCGAGTGATTTAAATATCGCACTGATAACGAGAAAATACCAAAATTAAATTGACGTGTTTCCAGATTAAAAACAAATATATTTAAGGGGTGTTTCACCCCCTAGAAACCACCCCCGTCAAACTATCAGCAGGTTAATCCACCTAACCTTGGGATCAAAAAAGTTTAGTCGTTTGTTATTTCCTGAAATAATTTAATCCTACGCCTAAGCGAGCTACCTCAACTAACCAACCTGCCTCTAACCCACCAAACCCCCATAAACCACCCTTACCCAACCAAATGTAGGCTAATAGAACTAACTTCGGGAGAATTGAGTTTATCAGTTGCTTTTTCTTAAAATAATTGATTTCTACACCGTACGTGGGGTATCCCATTTTTATTGATAAAATATATATGTAGCTCAAATATAATTTATGACAAATAAAAATATGTTTAATACATTTTATTTTAATAGTATTTATTTTAATAGTAAAACGGCGAGAAATATTTCTTAAAAATAAACACGAGAATAACATGAGATCTAATTATCATTTACAGATCTATACATATATATTTATATTCGTATGTAGATACATAAATATATTTACGTAAGAGCCATCGTACGCGATACTACATATATTTTGATTTTTCATAATAATTTTCATATTTTTCTTTTTTTATTTATTGGTAAATTAAAATGTATCATTCAACGAATTCCTTACAGAAATGATATTCATCGAAAAAGTGTTTGAAACATAATGATCTTTTACATCAACCACACCGTATTATAGCAACATTTTTACATGCTTCTACTTCGCAATGTATATTGCAAGAATCTCCAAAACTAAAATCAACAGGGTTATCTGTTTTAGCTGGTTTATCAGCAATGTAGCTACTTTAATACCAAGCGTATTTAAAAATATGAGGCCTGTAATGGTTCGGTCGGTAGGGCAACGGACTCGCACACGGTAGGCCCGGATTCGATTCCCAGTCCCTGCTCATTGATACAAGCACCACTAAAAAAAGTTTCATGTGCTTTGTTCTCAAACACATTGCAAGCCTTCGTCGCTGATTAGCACTGGTGGAGCATAAATAGAGCGACGTTAAATAAAAAAAAAAAAAAAATTTTTAAATATTTGTATATCTTGGCGAAGAAAGCTGGTTATGGACAAGAGACAGCATTTTTATGATGTTATTATTTTAAGAAAAAGCAACTGATAAACTCAATTCTCCCAAAGTTAGGTCTATTAGCCTACATTTGGTTGGGTAAGGGTGGTTTATGGGGGTTTGGTGGGTTAGAGGCAGGTTGGTTAGTTGAGGTAGCTCGCTCAGGCGTAGGATTAAATTATTTCAGGAAATAACAAACGACTTAACTCGTATTTCCCAGGGTTAGGAGGTTTAGTCCGCATGTGGTTCGGTAAGGGTGGTTTATTAAGGTGGCGGTTAGATAGGTTAGGGGTAGCTGGATAAGAGGTATGTTATACAGCTGGGATAACACGCGTATGGTGTAAAATTTAATTATTTCAAGAAATAACAAACGACTAAACTTGCTTTTCACAGGATTAGGTAGTTTAGCCTGCATGTGGTTCGGTAAGGGTGGTTTATGGGGATTTGGTGGGTTAGAGGCAGGTTGGTTAGTTGAGGTAGCTCGCTCATGCATAGGATTAAATTATTTCAAGAAATAACAAACGACTAAACTTGTTTATCCCAGGGTTTGGTGGATTCCCTATTAAACAAATCCAGCTGGAAATCCAGAATGGATTTCTACATAGCTAGATATCCATGTGGATATACATGGATTCCATGTGGATTTGAGTTGGATTTTCAATATGGATTTCCATCTGACATCCAGGTAGATTTCTGGCCAAATCCAGGTGGATTTCTTGACAAACCCAGGTGGGTTTCTCGACGAATCCAGCCGGTTTCCAGAGTGAATCGAGATGAATTTCTGGCCAAATCCAGGTGGATTTCTCGACGAATCCAGATGGATGACTTGGCAAATCCTTGGGGATTTCTGACCAAATCCAGGTGGATTTCTTGACAAACCCAGGTGGATTTCTCGACGAATCCAGCCGGTTTCCAGAGCGAAACGAGATGAATTTCTGGCCAAATCCAGGTGGATTTCTCGACGAATCCAGATGGATGACTTGACAAATCCTTGGGGATTTCTGACCAAATCCAGGTGGTTTTATTGGTCATTTAGGTGGATTTGTGGGCCAATCCAGGTGGATTTTTAGGTTTATCGAAATGGATTTCACCGGAAATCCAGGTGGATTTCTTAGCCAATCTCGGTGGATATTTAAGTCAATTCCGGTGGATTTTTGAGTCAATCCAGGTAGATATGTTGTCCAGTCCAGGTGGAGTTTATGGAAAATCCTAGAGGATTGAAATGATTTTACGAAAATCTCGGTGATTTTTTTATTGAATTCAGATGGACTTTTTCATGAAATAAAAAGGATTTGATGGTAAATTCTAGTGGATTTTTTGGTCAATTCAGGTAGATTTTTCTTATCATAGTCAGGTTGATTTCATAGAAATTATATAGACTTCTAATTCTTTTAGAATGTAGTCGTTTTAGATACATGGAAACTTAACATAATTTGTTTTTTTATATAGTAATTTGAAATTATAAAAAAAAATAATCTTGAAATAAATATTAGTTTAATGTTGGAAAGTTTCACTTATATACATGAAAACTAAACATAATTCGTTTGTTATATCGTAATTTGAAATTATTATAAAAAACTAATAATAAATAAATATCAGCTTAATTTTGGAAAATGTCTGTTTCATAAAACATTTTAAACTAATATTTTATATTCTAATTAAATATTTAATTTTTTCTTTTGATTCTTAATGCAAGTGTTAATTTCTTCAGTTATGATGGCATTTTTTTTTGCCACAATCTTCTTCGCTTCATCTGATATTACTTTTGAGACTTTGTTCAGATAAGTTTTCAAACACTCTGAAATAAAATAGTGATTAATTAGACAACTTTTCATAATTCACCATTTTATGAAAAAAGGCACGTACTTATAATATTTCATTGAAATGTTTCTGCAAGGTTGCTGAAATATTCCTCAAAACTTCTTTGATAGCTTTCCTGAAATCTTTCGTGCAATTTTTCTGCAAGTTTCTAGCAAGTTTCTAGGTTGCACCGCATTATTTTTAAACGTGAAGAATGATATTTCATTGAAATGTTTCTGCAAGGTTTCTAAAATATTCCCTAAAACTTCCTTGAAAGCTTTCTTGAAATATTTCGTGCAATGTTCCTGCAAGTTTCCAGCAAGGTTGCTGAAATATTCCTTAAAACTTCTTTGATAGCTTTCCTGAAATCTTTCGTGCAATTTTTCTGCAAGTTTCTAGCAAGGTTGCACCGCATTATTTTTAAACGTGAAGAATAATATTTCATTGAAATGTTTTTGCAAGGTTGCTGAAATATTCCTCAAAACTTCTTTGATAGCTTTCCAGAAATCTTTCGTTCAATGTTTCTGCAAGTTTCTAGCAAGGTTGCGCTGCATTATTTTTAAACGTGAAGAATAATATTTCATTGAAATGTTTCTGCAAGGTTTCTGAAATATTTGACGAAATATTTTACTGAATTATTTTAAATAACTTTCCGAAACTTTCCTGCGATATTTTCACAAGTTTTTTTGCAATATTTCATGGAACATTTCCCTGAAATATTTCGTGCTGTGTGGGTCGGGTTGCCTCACTCTTCAAAGAAGCACCTAGTCCATCACAGATGCATTTACCATGAGACGTTGCATAACAGTGCCATTCCGCATCAATTTGAAAATCAGTCTTGTGATGGGCAAGGTGCATCATTTGAGTTCTATTCTTAAAATGTTGCTTGGCACCATTAGATATATAATAAATTTTTGTACTTTTTGGACACAACATTTTAATTATCGGTATCACTTTCTGCTGCATTAAATAAACTGCTGTTGCATCATGGGTTTTGCAATCTGATAGTAAAATCATGTTGTGACCCTGCTATAAAAGTTCCATTGAAAACCATTGAAGAATTTCTGAATGGTTTTCAATCTTCGATCTGAACACTCCAAATGACCATTGAATATGATTCCTCATCCAACAAGAAATGTCAAGATATTAAATACTATTGGTTCCAATAATATAGATTACTATTGATTCCTAATCGAGATTAATCATTATCAATAGAAAAATATACTATTAAAGTAATGGTTTTCAATAGGATTCAATGAAATTTCTCATGTATATTACCCAATCGATTTCAATGGTAAAATTCGTGGTCAAATCGAAGATTTGAAACCATTCGAATGCGATAATCAATTTGATTGAATTGATATCAATGGTTTGTTATTGCAACATTCAAGTCTCGTATCGTTGAATAATTTTCAATAGTTTTGAATACGAAAGTCGTAACAACTCAATAATATCCAGTAGAAAATATCAATCTAATTGAATGGGGATTAATGGTTTGTTATCGCAGAATCAACTTTTTTTCTGACGTTGAATAATTTTCGATAGTTTTTAATGTGAAAATCACATTAATCCAATATTATGCAATAGCAGAAATTAATCCCATTGAATAAGTATGAATGGTTTGTTATTGCATAATTCAGGATTGGTGCATGGTTTACAAAAAGTGTATTTATAAAAGCACTGTATATCACAGTGAAGAATACAATCGAGCGAAGAAAACTGATGATACTGTCGTTAGACTTACTAGTGGACAATACGCTAGAATAACAAAAATTCTCGAACATGACGACGATTCATACATTGTTGTACAAACGTACAACGTATTTCCAGAATATCCATTTGAAGGAGTGACTCATATCCGAAAAATTCAAAGCGAAAACGAGATTGATCTCATCAAACCCATTGGTGAAATAGATTGCAAAATAATTTTGGTAGACGTTAGAAATGCTAGATATTTATGCAAAATGCCCAATTCATTTGAAATCCAATAATAATGTTCATGTCAATTTTTGTAATTTGTTGATGTACATAAAAAACCATTTATTTACAATTGAAAAAAAATCGAATACCCATTAAAAATTATATTCGAATATGTTTTTACTTAAAAACTATTAAAATTGATAAAAGTCTATTCAATCAAATCATATACGGAGTTTTTTCATTCATGACCTATATAAAATTATAATATCCAAAGCATAAGATACGATTCTTCAATTATAGTATCGAACAACTATTCAAATTTATAAAAAATCATTCAATTATGGAAATTTTTTCTTTCATCATCTAATGAAAAATTATAGAATAAAATTATATTTGATAAGTTTGTAGAATGAAGGATTATTCAAAACTATACAAACCACTTCTCAATAGAATACGATTGAGTTTTACTTGCATTTACCAATCATTAGATTTCATTAAAAAATATTCCATTGAAAATATTTGAAATTTTTTTGTTTGCCTTTCATAAGAAATTATAGAATACTATACCTCATTGAATGCGATTGGGTTATTTTTATATTGACCAATAATTAAGATTAAAAAAAAAACTATTAAATGAAATATTGCTAAAGTTACAGTATTGCTTTTGCTCATATTGGCATATATGGAAAACCATTCTATAAAATATCATTGACCAACCGTGTAATTGGATAAAAATTAATATCCATATAATATGATTCAATAAAATATGATTGGCCAATTATTGTATCGAAAAATTATTAAAATTCATAGAAAGATATACAATAAAATATCATTGATTAATTATTTTATTGAACTGTGATTGATATTCATTCAATGCAATTGGATAGATTATCATTGAAACCATTCCTATACAAAGTATTATTCAGAAAGATTGAATTCTATTAAATTTAATGGTAAGTTTTACTATTAGTTATGCTTACCATGAAGTATTATTGAAAATCATTTAGTTTCAATCGTCATCGGAACATTGAACCATTCAGTTCATTGATTACCATTGAATATGAATGATCCCGAATAGGAATGAATGGAACTTTTTTAGCAGGGGATGTTTTAATTCGATATTGGAGCGATAGTAAAATGCAACAATAAAAACCGAACATTGGTCATTGTTATAATGGAAAGCTTGAGCGGCATCCTGAGCCACGTATGCATAATTTTCCGCAAAATCACAGTGTAGCAATATTTCATTTTCTTTTAAATTTTCCCTTTTATCAAATATAAATTTTGTTTGTTCATTTGATATAAAACTATAGGTAATGAGAACTTTGATGCGATCACACAATACTTCTATAAATTCATCTGAGGGAAGACATTCTTGTTTGAGGGTACAGCGATCAGTAGTTTGCCAAGTGCTGAATATAACTTGTTCGATTTTATTTTTTTTCAATAATTCCAAAAGGAAGTCGGAAAGCTTCTCAGTATTAGGACATTTGTTACACTGTAGCAAATGACAATCAGTTGTAGGTTTCTTACACTGAATGAATTTAAAACAATCTTTGTAGTCACATAATTGAAATTCAGAATCCCTGCTCAAAAATTTAAGATTTATAGCATCTAACATTAGTTTAACATTCTGGTGAGTCGCGCATATGCAAACGCTGTGTGTTTCTGATGATCCAGCTAAAACACACCATTTAGGATGCAGCTCTGCGAACTTAGATGATCCAATAAGATATTCTGGATATTTCTCCTTGAACATGAAATGTAAAACTTTAACATCATACAGTAGTAAATGTTTTTGTTTAGAAACTATCACACCATCTATCTTGACCTTGATAACTTCTTTTTTATGCGGCATAATGCGACCGTTTGTGTCATTTTCGTAAAATTCAATAACTTTCGATACAGTTTCTTCATCTATATTTTTTCCCCTTTTGAAAGGTGGTACTGATAATACTCCACCAGAATTTTTCAAATCCTTAGAGATTTTTGCCAGTCTATAAGAACATTTAAATTCTTCCATGATTGTACGAATGCTCCAACAATCAGGAGCTATAGTGAGAATAGACGTACGCATTGGATCATTTTCAGATAAACTTAGGAATTTCTTTTTAAGGCCATTCAAGAGTTCTTCTAACTGTTCTTCTCTAGATTTGCATGCAAGTTCTTCCAAGGAATTATCAAATTTCATGTCCTCTATACTATCATTTTTACTGCAGGATTCGCGTATTCTTTTATTCGGAGGTTCATTCAAGGAGTCATCGAATTCTATGTAATCTCGACTATTACCTTCAAAAGAAAGATCTTTATGAGAGTTATAAATACTTTTTCTGCAAGCGTGACAAATTTTTGATAGTGGATGCAAATTTGGATAGGACTCAAAAATACCTTGCGAAATATTCCGCAAGTTTTTACCCCCCTGACCATCTTTACCCAGTGGGTTACAACATCTCTTAGAATAGAGATTTTGTGACGAATCAGCCATGTTCACAGTTAGGATGCAAATGCGTACTTGTAAAAACAATGGAAATAAAATAAGAAAATTAAAAGAAATGAAACAAGTAGGAAATACACCAATTATTCTGAAAAGGACTGTTGGAAATTGACCACCGATGTTCCGCACAAACCTGGAAAATTATCTTAATAACTATCCTGAGAAAGACCGTTACTGAGTTTCTACCGATGCTGAGTACCACCCAATATATCAGAAAAACGACTATCTTGATAAAGACTGTCGTTTCCGAAAATAAAAGGCGTAGAAAGAACAAGCTAAAATAGACCAACTAATTTAAAAAAAAGTTCTTATAATTAGTAGTAGACTACGTATGAATTTTTGTAAAAGATCTTGGGAAGTTTTTTAATTTTTCAAACAATCCGATAAATCCAAAAAGCAAAAAATCGCTCAAAGGAATTCGAAAAAATTCACACTTGTGTTTTGATGAATTTCAAGCCATTTTGTTCCTTAAATTTTTTTTTCCAAAGTCATTTCCTTCTGAGTAAAAAAATCGCAAAGTTTTTTATTTTTGAAAATTTTCAAAAAATTATAACTTTTTTATTTTTCATTTTAGCGAAAATGGTCTCTGTTACTTTTTTGTAGGAAATGAGCCAGATTTTTATAAAAAAATATGAAATATTAATTTTTTTAACATTTATTACTAAAAATTTGAAAAATAAAATTTTTTGTTTACGAGTTTGTCTCTTGTAGCCGCCATATTGGAGCCGCCATGTTGGATTTTGCAAAGGCGCACACAGCATCAGAAAGTAGATATCCTAAGCTTTAAAATGATTCGTTGCACGATTTTTTTGGTCACATCAAATTTTGGACACAGCAGTGATCCGGTTGACATGGATCGTCCCATATACATTTGTCACTTACCATAGCATTCAATTTTTTGTTTTCTTCTTCTATTCTAGAAATTTCCTTTAGTTCCTTTTCATATCTCACAAGGTTTATTTGTAGCCTTTCATTGGGGAGTCGATATGTTTCAATTCTTTCATTCAATACCTCATTGCTATTTTTCAATATAGTATTATCTGTTTTCAAACTTTCCATTTCACTTTCAAGTTTATAGTCCAGGAAAAAGAGGGATTTGCGGGTATAATTCTTGGGCCAGGCTGATTTTTTGTGAGAAGGTAGTAAAAATGGTATATAGTAAAATGTGACTTATCCGTAGAGTCAAATTTGACCTCGATTTTGTTTATAAGCCATGAAAGGTACGATTTTCGTAAAATTTCACGTTTTTCGTTTATAACTTTTGTCTGGTTGACTTTACAGAAAAAAAGTTAACATCATTTTTGTTCGTCTTTTCAAGACGAACAAAATGATTCCCTGCAAGACAAAAAATATTGACCCAGACCGATGTTATTGTTAAATAACCATTATTTATTGCACATTTAATTAAACCATAACCAGGAACTTTGGTACCTTCCGATTTACTTCAACCATTTGCTCTTGATAAGAGACAATCTGTGCAAAAGATCAAATTTCTGAGTTGAATATTTCTCGAGTTATAGCGTTATAAACAAATTAACTAATTGTCAATCTCAACAAGTCTGACGGTTATCCGTAGTTGCGCTAATTTTTTTATAGGTAGATTTTACCATAAACTATCGAAAGCCTTTATTATTTTTCCAAAAAACATAATTTTGCAACGTAGGGAATTTTTTATCTAAATTTCCTTAGTTGCAAAATAGAATATTAACAACATTTTAATACTTATGCAATATTTTCTGACGCTTATCGATAGAGCCTTGAAAGATCTTTAATTTAAAGCAAGATTCGTCGAAATTCATTAATAAATAAGGAAGCTACGGGCTCCCAAAGTTAACGGCTTATTGTTTAACAAATTATATGTGTAGCGAAAAAAAAAAAATATGTCCGTAAACGGTACACGGAGCAATGTCATTCCGTGAAATATCAAGCTTTCGGTAAAAAGCTACATATGTTTAAATAATTCATAAAACCTCCGCAAGCAACCGAAATTCCAGCGGTTCTCGCTTGGAGAAGGAGTGGGGGGCGATCGATTTCTCATCTAACTACGAAAAAAAAACTCGACGCGCGCCTTCAAAATCGACCGCGCAACTTTCAATGCACTTTTCTCCGGAACTATTTATGATAAACACATCATTTTTTTTTAATTTAGTACTACGCGACGAGAGGAATCGATCTAATTACATATAAATGACGACAAGTAGAAAATATTGCGTTTAATTAGTGTAAAGTTTTTTTTTATTTTATATACAATCATTTTACAATTAAACGACGTATATTATACAACACAGCATAAAAGAATTACATCAATTATTTATCAGCGCTTCTATTACTAATTAACTTAAATTTATTATGCAATTATAAATACAATAGATCTCATCAAATCATTTACTACTAACTACCATCGAAGCTATCTTACTAGTACCTATATTTTATTAAACTTTTTTCTTTTTAACGGGTGGTTCATTGTTATCAAGGGATATTATTTCGCTCTCGTGATACGCTAGACTACGCAGCTCGACCAATCATCGAGCAGCCGCAGGTAAGGTTCGTCAGTCGAAAACATTGTTGCCACTTCTGGCTTAGGTCATAAAATGGAGAAGCGAAAGACGGTTGCAGGCAGGTGTTCAAATTTTGAATGGGACCCGACATCTGCCCTATAAGGACCGACGCTTTAGTCTAGTGCGCATGGCACTAGCAGTTGTGGCGTGGCTCTCGATCTAGCAGCATGCTTGTTTGTGACTGTTCTGTAGTGTTATATTATTAAGAAATGAAAATTTGAAGAATCTGCTTGTAAGTATTAAATCGATTCATCATTTCCAGCGATTTCTAAAGAACTTAATTAATTAACAATGCATTTGTAGAGTATAACTTATTTTATCGTTTTTTTTAGTTTTCTAACTAAAGTACGTTAACCTACAAGTTATACACGTGTTTATCTGATATTTTAACGAAAATTAGAAAATATCAAAGTTTTGAATAGAAAGTGCATATTAATACATGTAACTTTAAAGTGCAATTACAAACTAAATAATTTCATATCACAGCAAAAAACAACGCCTTTCTCAACTATTCTTTCGGAGTTCAAGTGCAGTCTACCAACGGCTTTTTCGAAAATCTTTTTGGAGTTGGAGTGCAATAAATCTTTTTGGAGTTGGAGTGCAGACTATACTACGACGGAAACAATTTGTTTTATAAACAATTTTGCATCAGGTAAGATATCAGATTCAAATAAAAGTAAATTATACATAAAATTCACTAGTCGCACTTAAATTTCAAACTATCGTGGCAAACGTGGTAGTATCTTCAATATATGCAACGCAGCTCACTGCGCCGCAGGGAGCCCATGCCTCTCGGAACCTTGAATTTTTCTACCTGCTCTTCTTGTTCAAATAGATACATCTACCGTTTAATTTTAAGGAAAGGAGCCATATGCTTTCCAGTAAAGCCGTATACTTAGCCCGGGAAAGCAGGTAAGAGACCCGATCAGATTATCCCTCTGTGGATTATACCGGCCTTCCCGTGCTAAGTATAGGACTACACTTGAAAACAATAAAATCACAATCAAAAATATATTTGTTTTGTTTGGAGCAGTCTGAATTAATAGTTATTTTTATAATAATTTTTCAGACGTAGTCTTCGCAACAATTAAACCATGGCTGAGTTATCAGCAACACAAGATCCGTGGGTCGACAACTGCGTTTTGTGTAAAAAATCTTTGCAGAGTACTCCAATCAGCACTGTTAAACGCGCAGGTATTCAAAATTTAATCAAGTCGAGCAAGCGAAGAGGAGATAACGACGTTGCAGAGATTCTTAACAATAGAGAGAGCATTGTAGTTTATACTAGCTGCGCTAAATCATACAATTCTAAGCAAAATATAAAGTACAGTGCACATCGTAATATAAAATTAGAATCAAGCGTTCCGACACGTAGCATCAACGTCGAATTTGACTTCAAAAATAATGGTTTTTTTTTGTGGTGAAATTTTAAATCCAAAAGATTTCGCGGCTATTACTATATCGCGCGTTACTACTACAGAATATAGATCGTCTTTGCTAAATAAGTATGCGAATTTAGAAAAAGCGCGAGATTTTATTGATCGAATATCGCTGGTTCCATGTCTTCTTGAAGCTGAAGCAGGCTATCATAAAAAATGTAAGAAACATCCACCGTTCGAGTCTAGGCGTGCAAGTGTCGAATGTGATGTACCGAAGCTAAAGATTTTTGACAATATTATTGATTATATTATGAACAAACCCGATGAAGCTCAGTTTTGCCTTAGCGATATTTTAAAAAATGAAGTTGTGGACGAAATGCCAAATTTAAAGGCTTTAAGATATAAATTAATGACAACATTGCAATCTGATTTTATAATTCAAGTTTGGAAAGACGATATAATCATATCCCGTATATCTTTAGCAAAAGTTTTATTAGCACAAAATTTCAAAGATTCACAAATAAGCAATACAGAAAAAGAACGCTTAAAAAAAATTGACGATTCCGCGTCCATTTGTATAAAAGATATTCAAAGTCGAGACTATGATATGACACATTATCCACCGCAAGATCAATTTCTAAAAGATAGTGATAAGTTAGTTCCGGAATCTTTACGGAGGCATTTATTTAACATCATAGCCAAACATAAAGCAAAGCCAGCTGATTGGAATGAAGTCATAAATTCGATTGCTCACTCAATAATCGCAGCAGCGAAACCTGCGTCTTTCGTTTCCCCAGTACTTGTTAACATAGCTACTGTTGATCCAGCCATGGATGATTATGATATGGAAGTGGATTCTGATAGCGAGAGCGAAATAATATCCCTTGATAACAATGAACCACCCGTTAAAAAGAAAAAAGTTTAATAAAATATAGGTACTAGTAAGATAGCTTCGATGGTAGTTAGTAGTAAATGATTTGATGAGATCTATTGTATTTATAATTGCATAATAAATTTAAGTTAATTAGTAATAGAAGCGCTGATAAATAATTGATGTAATTCTTTTATGCTGTGTTGTATAATATACGTCGTTTAATTGTAAAATGATTGTATATAAAATAAAAAAAAACTTTACACTAATTAAACGCAATATTTTCTACTTGTCGTCATTTATATGTAATTAGATCGATTCCTCTCGTCGCGTAGTACTAAATTAAAAAAAAATGATGTGTTTATCATAAATAGTTCCGGAGAAAAGTGCATTGAAAGTTGCGCGGTCGATTTTGAAGGCGCGCGTCGAGTTTTTTTTTCGTAGTTAGATGAGAAATCGATCGCCCCCCACTCCTTCTCCAAGCGAGAACCGCTGGAATTTCGGTTGCTTGCGGAGGTTTTATGAATTATTTAAACATATGTAGCTTTTTACCGAAAGCTTGATATTTCACGGAATGACATTGCTCCGTGTACCGTTTACGGACATATTTTTTTTTTTTCGCTACACATATAATTTGTTAAACAATAAGCCGTTAACTTTGGGAGCCCGTAGCTTCCTTATTTATTAATGAATTTCGACGAATCTTGCTTTAAATTAAAGATCTTTCAAGGCTCTATCGATAAGCGTCAGAAAATATTGCATAAGTATTAAAATGTTGTTAATATTCTATTTTGCAACTAAGGAAATTTAGATAAAAAATTCCCTACGTTGCAAAATTATGTTTTTTGGAAAAATAATAAAGGCTTTCGATAGTTTATGGTAAAATCTACCTATAAAAAAATTAGCGCAACTACGGATAACCGTCAGACTTGTTGAGATTGACAATTAGTTAATTTGTTTATAACGCTATAACTCGAGAAATATTCAACTCAGAAATTTGATCTTTTGCACAGATTGTCTCTTATCAAGAGCAAATGGTTGAAGTAAATCGGAAGGTACCAAAGTTCCTGGTTATGGTTTAATTAAATGTGCAATAAATAATGGTTATTTAACAATAACATCGGTCTGGGTCAATATTTTTTGTCTTGCAGGGAATCATTTTGTTCGTCTTGAAAAGACGAACAAAAATGATGTTAACTTTTTTTCTGTAAAGTCAACCAGACAAAAGTTATAAACGAAAAACGTGAAATTTTACGAAAATCGTACCTTTCATGGCTTATAAACAAAATCGAGGTCAAATTTGACTCTACGGATAAGTCACATTTTACTATATACCATTTTTACTACCTTCTCACAAAAAATCAGCCTGGCCCAAGAATTATACCTCAAATGGCTATTTTTGGGCTAGATTTCCTGGACTAAATGATATCTCCGACTGACTCGGCTGTGGAGTATGTTATTCTACTTCAAAAATAAGCCGACACGTATTTTTTTTTTTTTTCGATTAGACCTCTACATCATTTTTTACAAGTATTTTAAAAAAGTGGTTAAAAAATAAATTTTCTAAAAATCAAATATTAAAATTTAAAAAAATGCTCTATATTTTCTAATTTTTTTACTTAATATGTTATTTATAGCTTATTTTACTATATTTCTTATACTCTTTCGAATGCGCCATGCAGAATAAAAAAATATTGAAAATTGGCGGGAAAAACTCAATTTTTCGAAAAAATTTCAAACTCAATTTTCTCAAAAAAGCCATCGTTTTTTTTTTCAAATTTTTATGATAGATTAAGCATTACAAGACCTTTAAATTGGTATAAGAGTGATCGCGTACTCTTACGTTTTAGTGATAAAATATCGATTTTTCGTTTTTTTTTTTTGCCCAAAACATTGATAATTATAGTTTTAACATGTGAAACGTGTTTATATATATATATATATATATATATATCGGAAAAGGTCAGTTTGACGAGATTTTTAGACAGTATTGGTCAGTTTGGCGATTTTTTCGGTAGTTTGGGGATCTCCCCAAAGTGCCCTTCCAGTATTGGTCAGTTTGGGGATCTCCCCAAAGTGCCAGTATTGTAATCAGGCAGTTTGAAGTATTTATAAAAAAAAATCGAAAAAAAACCTTATATGGCTAAGAATCAATCGATTCATCTCAAGTTAAGATACCTTTAACAATCTATCTTTATGGTTGCGTACAATTATAATTTGATACCATCTTCAGCTCTGCGTATACTATTTGAAGGCTGAGCAATTTGATTAAATGCTTTAAATAAGGTTTTGAAATGTAGCTCCCAAAACAGATTGGGCACTGGCAACTAATTTTTTATTTTTTTGCAACTAATTTTTAAGACATCTTGAATAGTAAATTCGATAGAAATATAGGACAGCGTAGGTAATTCAAATCCAAATTGTATGCGGAATATATTGATCTCTTCATAGATCTACTCCTACTTAAATATCTCTAAAAAATCAGTTTATCAGAGCACATAACAATGCATTGGATTCTGTGAACCGACATACCAAAATCTACATTGAATGCTAATCCTATTATAAGTAAATAGATCGCCGCCATTGTGAGGTCAAACGTGATAGCCAATCACAGGCGTTCTTTGGTTTATGTCACATCTCTTTTATTGTACAGTATCATTAATCAGACCTAACTTCAGATCATACGTTACTTTTGGTGCTAAGTCACCTGATGCCGGCATATACCCTCTGCCTCAATCATTCTACCGCTTTTTTGTTGAAATAGTTGAATAACCTCAGATATCAGGCATACCTCTGATTTTTTTATTTTTAAGGTCTTAATATTAAAAATCTTAATATTAAATTTATTGCATCACAAACTGAAATATTAATTGAATGTACTGTAATATTAACCTGAGAAGTGGGCAAACTTGTCTGAGATGGAGAAATATCAAGAAATACCAGAGACTGGTAAGATTTTTCACTAGTAAATCATTATTAATTTATTTTCGTTTTAATAAACAATATCTATTTTATATTTCAGCTCAGATAATATAGCTTCATATTTTAGCTCGTTATATCGACCATGAAAAACCGTGCGACCGTTCCCTAAATCCGATCCCAAATACGATTCGATTCAATTCAATAGTATTTTTATTGGCATAAACTTTTTACAGCCACAACACTATTACATTGGCTCCGCTGAGGACGTGTTGAAATACAAGTCTTTAAATATAATATTATATAAAAAATTTACATCTTATTCGCTATGTGCGACCGGATGGAGGGGATAGGCGAAACTATCAAAGCGCGCGCAGTGGCGAACTGAGGCATTTTTTTGGACGTTATTACATGCAGTCTTACGGTGGCTTGACTGAATATTAATTATTTAGTGTATCTAAACAATGAATATGGTAATAAAATTTCTGATGTGTCCTTATAATCCGGTTAATGCAGACTGTTCGAGTTGTACTTGTAGGCATGCGCGCCAACTATGCGAGAACGTCAATAGGTATAACTAATTATTACATTGGTAGCCAAGGTACATGTAACAGGATCAGACCGATTTAATATCATAATGGAGCCACGATCATCTATCACACAGATGTTGCGGACACGCCTGCCCTATTTGATCAAGCTAAGATTATTATGAGAAAGTAATGAACCCCAAAACCATGTGTTCCATGTAATTCCCTCATGTCCTTATAATGCGGTTCACGCAGTATAGTAACTAGTAGTACTGGAAAACTTGCTTGCTAGATGCTGCGACAGCGTCGCAATATGAAGAGAAGCAATTTACAGTGCCACGGTCACGCGACGGCCCTCAATATCACGTCAGAGCAATGTATCCCTCTGGAACGACTCTTGTAGAAATTCGCAATACGGCTTGAGACCCCAAATGCCTCCTATTTCTGACGTGTCCTTATAATCCGGTTCATGCCGAGTAATAGAGTTGTACTTCTAGGCATACGCACCGACTTTCCAAGACCGACACAAGGTATAATTAATTAATACCATGGTAGGCGGAGGTTATTCTGCAGGCTCGGACGAATTGATTATCACATTACAGCCACGATCATCTTACCGATCAGCTCGGACGAATTGATTATCACAATATAGCCATGTTCATCTTTCACAGAGATGTTGCGGACACACCTGCCCTATTTAATCAAGCTAAAATTATTATGAGAAAGTAATGTACCTGAAAACCATGAGTACCATGTAATTCCCTTATATCCTTATAATCCGGTTCACGCAGTATAGTAACTAGTAGAACTGGCAAGCTTGCTTGCGACGCTCACGCGACGGCCCTCAATATCACGTCAGAGCAATGAATCCCTCTGGAACGACTCTTGTAGAAATTCGCAATACGCCTTGAGACACCAAATGCCTCCTATTTCTGGCGTGTCCTTATAATCCGGTTCATGCCGAGTATAAGAGTTGTACTTCTAGGCAAGCGCCACGATTACGCGAGAACGCCACTAGGTAGAATTAATTAATACATTGGTATCCAGGGGATATGCTGCCGTTTCGGACCGATTCAATATCACAATATAGCCACGTTCATCTTACAAACACATCTTATGGACTCGTCTGCCCTATTTTAAAAAGCTAAGATTATCATGAGAAAGTAATGTACCCGAAAACCATGAGTTCTATGTAATTCCCTTATGTCTTTATAATCCGGTTCATAGTAAGTAATAGTACTGGCAAGCTTGCTAGCTAGATGCTGCGACAGCGTCGCAAGACGAAGAGAAGCAATTTACAGTGCCACGGTCACGCGACGGTCCACAATATCATTTCAGAGGAATGTATCCCACGTGCACGACTCTTGTAGAGATTCGCAATACGGCTTGAGATCACAAATGCCTCTTATTTCTGGCGTGTCCTTATAATCCGGTTCATGCTGTGTATTAGAGTTGTACATCTAGGCATGTGCGCCGACTTTGTAAGACTGCCGCAAGATATAAATAATTAATACCATGGTAGCCGGAGGTTATTCTGCAGGCTCGGACGCATTGATTATCACATTACAGCCACGACCATCTTACCGATCAGCTCGGACGAATTGATTATCACAATATAGCCATGTTCATCTTTCACGGAGATGTTGCGGACACACCTGCCCTATTTAATCAAGCTAAAATAATTATGAGAAAGTAATGTACCTGAAAACCATGAGTACCATGTAATTCCCTTATATCCTTATAATCCGGTTCACGCAGTATAGTAACTAGTAGAACTGGCAAGCTTGCTTGCTAGATGCTGCGACAGCGTCGCAATATGAAGAGAAGCAATTTACAGTACCAAGGTCACGAAACAGCCCTCAATATCACGTCAGATCGATATAGCCCTCTGGCACGACTCTTGTAGACATTCGCAATACGGCTTGGGACCCCAAATGAATTCTATTTCTGGCGTGTCCTTATAATCCGCTTCATGCTGAGTATTAGAGTTGTACTTCTAGGCATACGCCCCGACTTTGTAAGACTGGCGCAAGGTATAATTAATTATTACCATGATAGGCGGCGGTTATTCTGAAGGCTCGGACGAATTGATTATCAGATTACAGCCACGACCATCTTACCGATCAGCTCGGACGAATTGATTATCACAATATAGCCATGTTCATCTTTCACGGAGATGTTGCGGACACACCTGCCCTATTTAATCAACCTAAAATAATTATGAGAAAGTAATGTACCTGAAAACCATGAGTACCATGTAATTCCCTTATATCCTTATAATCCGGTTCACGCAGTATAGTAACTAGTAGAACTGGCAAGCTTGCTTGCTAGATGCTGCGACAGCGTCGCAAGATGAAGAGAAGCAATTTACAGTGCCACGGTCGCGCGACGGTCCACAATATCATTTCAGAGGAATGTATCCCACGTGCACGTCTCTTGTAGAGATTCGCAATACGGCTTGAGACCACAAATGCCTCCTATTTCTGGCGTGTCCTTATAATCCGGTTCATGCTGTGTATTAGAGTTGTACTTCTAGGCAAGCGCCACGATTACGCGAGAACGCCACTAGGTACAATTAATTAATACATTGGTATCCAGGGGATATGCTGCCGTTTTGGACCGATTCAATATCACAATACAGCCACGTTTATCTTACACTCACATCTTATGGACACGTCTGTCCTATTTTAACAAGCTAATATTATTATGAGAAAGTAATGTACCCGAAAACCATGAGAATAATATATATATATATATATATATATATATATATATATATATATATATATATATAAACACGTTTCACATGTTAAAACTATAATTATCAATGTTTTGGGCAAAAAAAAACGAAAAATCGATATTTTATCACTAAAACGTAAAAGTACGCGATCACTCCTATACCAATTTAAAGGTCTTGTAATGCTTAATCTATCATAAAAATTTGAAAAAAAAAACGATGGCTTTTTTGAGAAAATTGAGTTTGAAATTTTTTCGAAAAATTGAGTTTTTCCCGCCAATTTTCAATATTTTTTTATTCTGCATGGCGCATTCGAAAGAGTATAAGAAATATAGTAAAATAAGCTATAAATAACATATTAAGTAAAAAAATTAGAAAATATAGAGCATTTTTTTAAATTTTAATATTTGATTTTTAGAAAATTTATTTTTTAACCACTTTTTTAAAATACTCGTAAAAAATGATGTAGAGGTCTAATCGAAAAAAAAAAAAATACGTGTCGGCTTATTTTTGAAGTAGAATAACATACTCCACAGCCGAGTCAATCGGAGATATCATTGCCGTAGGCCTGCCCGATCTGAAATGGATCCGGTCTTATATATTCCAATGAATATAATTTTTAGAATGGCCCTTGAAAGAACAATCGTTTAAGCTACTATTTATAATAATTTATCATAAATATTTTTCAATTTGTTTCAACTTTACTGAGTTCTTAACACAGTTACACAGGTATAGTTTCATGGTCACTCACAGTCAGTGATGAGAATCCGATGAGACTACAAAAAATTTCATTTTCACGAAGTCGTATCATATCTATATCGTTTATACAGCTATGACCAAGATGCTATGGGAATGCCGGCTGTGACCTCCCTTACCCCAGCCTGCAAAGTATAATGGACAGTAAAAATAAAAAATACCATTCGAAACATCTCTAATTGAACCCTCCAAAAATGCTCATTATTTTAATTGAACCCCTTCAGTTGTCCCAAAAAAAAATTAAAAACTATGATAATTTTTCCTTTTTTTTGTAACTGCGATATCTTTAGTAATACTTAATATTTTTGTAAAAGAAACAAGGCAAAAAATTGAACCTTTGCTCGTTTTAATTGCACCCCTCTCACTTTTTCAAAATTATTAATATATATGTCAAAAACAACAATCTAACTTTATTGTATGTTCTTTTCAAATAGATTATTGGGTTATTGGGTTATTTGGAAAGAACATACAATAAAGTTAGATTGTTGTTTTTGACATATATATTAATAATTTTGAAAAAGTTAGAGGGGTGCAATTCAAACGAGCAAGGGTTCAATTTTTTCGCCTTGTTTCTTTGCAAAAATATTAAGTATTACTAAAGATATCGCAGTTGCAAAAAACGAAAAAATTATCATAGTTTTTAATTTTTTTTGGGACAACTGAAGGGGTTCAATTAAAATAATTAGCATTTTTGGAGGGTTTAATTAAAGATATTTCGAATGGTACTTTTTTTTTTCACTGTCCATTATACTTTGCTGGCTGGGGTAAGGGGGGTATTGTTTGTAGCGTCATCGGATTCTCATCACTGCTCACCGTCGTCGAATCACTAGTATTAATATATATTTTTTTCATCGTTCTATTTCATTGTATTAATAACTAGTAAATTACAATAAAAAGTAATTGATCTGCGTATTGAACTATTTTCAATTTTTGAAAATGGGAAGTCGTAGTAGTGACGTTATTAACCACGATAGCGATATAATGTTTCAAAGTTCAATTTCAACCGAATGGAATGTTAATTCAAGTTCAGATGGTAGTACTGACAGTTTTATTAGGAGATTACGTACCTCATTTTCTGATCATTCACAACAATCAGAACATAACTCTCTAAATGGTAAACAAATTAACCATACGTATTTTACTATTTGTCTATAATTATTAATATATATTTTATTTTTTTCTCAATTAATATTATTTAATATACTTATGTTTTTTACTGTATCCTATTGTACTGCTGTTCTTGTAGTATTAAAAATTGTTATACCTGTGCTTTCCATTTCAATTAAGTTAGATGAATTATTTTCTTTTCAACTTAAGTTTAACTATCGATCATTTAAACTAAAACTTGTAACAGGCTGCCGCCTAGCCGCAAATCCCGAGTAATTATAGTCCTCAATACGGCCAGACGGTGCACTGTTAGCTGTATGCTTCTAGCACACTTACTCACCTCGATCCGGTGTACGCATGCGCCGTGTCCACTCAGCGATCTAACTTGGGTGCGCGATCTCTTCGCAAAGTGGCGCTGGTGCGCTAGCTTACTAGCGCTCCGTCGGACACCGCAAACACCTCGGTCGACGAACAGCTCCTACTATGCTTTCACGCGATCCGTGCTAGATTACCGGCGCATTCGAATCGAATGTCAACAATAACACCGATACCGGACAAAGGGAAGACGAAATAATAAGACCGTTTCGTATTGATCTCTAACCACTTTATTTAATCAAAACTGAACGTGTATAAGGGAGGGATTTGCCAAGAGACTTACGCACGTTGTTTCGACACAATAATTCGGATGGGGAGAGAGAGAGTAAATCTCGCGGACGTCGCGGACTATTCGCACGCACGCTGCATATAAATTCCCCGCGCACGCTGCGCGGGATCGCACGCTAAACACAATTAAAAAGTGCTGTGCACCTACCGCTAAATCGACGGTGATACGGTGGCCAACCGTATCCGACTATACTAAAGGACGACGAACTGCCTCTGCGACTGCTTCTCCGTTGGGGCTGTCGCGTTGCTGTTGAAGCTGCTGAGGTTGACCTCGCTGCTGCCGAGGCAGCACACGTTGAGCAGTGTGCGCACTCGGCACTCCACTCACAATTATCTGTACCACTGTCGGTGCACACGTTCCGCAGTGTGCACACTCGCCTCGCCACTCACTAATTGTCTATGCCAACTCCCTGGATCTCACTCGGAACGAAAGGTCACGTCGTATTGATCTCTAACCACACCGATCACGGCTGTTACGCTCAGCCACGCTTAGTAGTTCACGCGAGTCCAAACGATTTTCGGCAATCGTTGCAAACTATAAAAGTTTTTATTAAAATGCTACTAATTTTCAGATGAAGATAATTGTATACAAAGGTCTATTCCAAATAGCTTAGCTAGATCTAGTATCCCACATGATGCATTGTCAAGTTCAACGTCAAATTGTAATCAAAATGTTCAATTAAATTTAGGTAATAATTGTACTGTTATAAGCAGCATAACAATGTATGTTCTAGCACACCTGCGAGGGGGTCTGTAACCCTTTGGCCCCACCGGACTTAACCCTTTGGCCCCCCTGGCTTAACCCTTTCATGTTAATAATAATTATTATTGTTAACAATTATTATTAACAATATTCGTGGGGGTCACTGGTTTAACCCTTTGATTCCTTGGCTTAACCCTTCCATGTTAATTATTATTAATGTTAATAATTGTTTATAATTTTTTGAGGAAGGTTTCTAAGGCTCCTAGTCCCTAGGGACCCTATACCTAATGCTTTCAGTCTAATTAAATTTAAATATTTTTTTTTTTAAAGTTATAAATATATATTATTGACAATTTACTTGCTAATTGAGAATGAAACGAATAGAAAATAGCGACGATTTTTTGAAAAAAATGAAGAGACAGACCGGAGAATCGAACCGGAGTCCTCTGGGTTGGCAGGCTAGCGTTCTACCACTAGAGCCAATGCCACATGTACCTTAGAGGATGCATATTGTGTATATTAGCTACACATGCATACATTTGGTATAGGGCCTGAGCGTGCGGAGGAGGAGGGGAGCGCATGCTGTCTATAGTTCTAACTTGAGGATGCGTGCACTCTCTCTCTCCCTCTCTCTAGCTCTGACTCAGCGTGGACCACAGTGCGAGGTGGAGGGGAGCGCATGATCAGCTATGCTTACTAACTACCCTATTATCTTAAGTTGATTATGTTTATCATAAAAGTAGATCACAGCTGGTTTGAGGGTAATCAAGCTTCTCCACTACTTTTAGAAAGAGAGAGCATCTATGCTTACTACCTTCCCTCTTATCTTATGTTGCCTATGACTATCGCAAATGCAGATCATAGACGGTTTAAGGATGGTCAAACAAACTCATTAGCGCGGACGCGTGACCATCTGCGTTTAATGTGTTTGTTTGCGGATGACCATAAAGTCACCGGGACGTCAAGATTTATAGAGTTTTTAGAAAGTGACAAACTTTCTAGCCTACATGGGGAGGGAAAGGGTACACCAAACGTCCTATCTCACTCAAAGAATGTCTACGTTTGTGTGTAGCGTTACATATATTGTAGAAAATTGTGACAGGGCTATAGCGATGCTCGCTGGCCCTGTGTGCGGCACTCTCCTCGCGTGAACGCAGCGACCAAGTGTACGCTATATAGCGACTACATACTTGTGTCGTTGCAGGATATGGAGAGAGGAGCGCGACGATCGGCGAGGTGTCGCCGTGAGTGCGAGTTAGAGCGAGAAGAGCGAGAGAGAGAGAGAGCGATTTTGACTGATTTTTGACGACGAGAGAAGTGGCAGCGCAGCGGCGCGAGGCTTAGAAATTAAGAGAGAAGAAGGGCAGTTAGGCGTGAGCTCTCGAGTAATTAGGGCCACCTAAGGAGAGACTGGACGAGACGATATTTCGGCCAGAGAGGAACTACTGCCAGGAGTGCGACTGCCACTTGCCAGGAGAGCCAGGAGTTCAAAGCCGAGCCCGGACAAGCAGCGACGATTCGCCGTCCACGGGGCAAAGGCCGTGTTGCGGCCCTTCCTGCAGCAACCCCGGTCGTCGCCAGGACGCCGTTTCCAGCGGGCCTACGCTTTCGCCGGCGTCGCCTCTCTGTCGACGGACCGTCGGCATCCGGTGGGTCCAAAGCCTGTTTATCTCTCTCGCGCCAGCTCTCGCTCGATTACGGACATTAGCGTATTTCGATTTTATCGCGCACGCTGAACGATCTCGCTCGCGTGATCACGCGAACTTTGGTGGCGGAAAGGCTGAGCGAGCGCGCTCGCCGCGGCGAAGTTAATCTTGTAGCGATATTTGTGAAAAGGCGTCAATAAATGAGATCGCCATATGTAATATCATTGAATTAGAGTGTCCGATTCTTTGTATCAACCTTCCCCAACCAGCGCGAACTTCGGCCTGTGAAAGTCAGCACCGGCTTTCTTTACCGAGAAAGAACCCAGAAAATTTAGCAGAGACCAGTCCAAGGCGCACGGAGGCTGACCACTCTTGCAAAATTCGTACCTGATAATAGTGTGAGTGTTCAGTAGGATTTTTGTTGGTCAGTCTTAAAAGAAACTTCGAGCTGTTTAAAGTGAAGTACTGATTATTTAAACATTAGTAAGTTTTTATATTTTTTATAAAGTTTATTAATAAAAAAGAAAAAAACAAAACTATGGAAAACATTATCAAAGCGTGTGAGTTTTTAGAAACTGTAAGTATAATTTTAAATAATTTAAAAATAATTAAAATAACTTTTAGAATTTTTTTAATAATAATATTATTCAATTTCAGCTGTCTATTCCTACCGTACAGAACGTAACAAAAGAGCCGTTATTTCGGCTCTTAATTCTAATATTAATAACTGTAAGTATTTTTTTTCTCATATATTTATTTATTTATTATCATTTATTTTTCAGTTGCAACGATTTCTGGAGGAGAGCCGTCCTCAAGGACTGCAAATCCGAGAGATAAAAGCTACTGTTCAACAAGTAAGTATTATTATAAAATTATATCAATTTATATTTTTTATTAATATTTAATTGTCTTATCTCTTTTCAGTGGATCAAGAAATCTATGGCGGCCAGAATGATGGCGCACCAAGTCGCTTATCAAATTGACAAGATTGTCAATGATCGCGTCAAGGCAAAGTTGGAGCAACGTAAGCGTGCGGACGCTATGAGGAAGCAGCAGGAATCCGCTCGATTGGAGCGGAAACGGAAAGCCGACTTAGCTAAAGCGGAGCATGACAAACTTGCTGCGAAAGTTAAGCGAGGGTTTCCAGAATAAACAAGATTGCTGCACCATCAACAACCGCCATGATAAATGAAGATAATGCACCACCTTCGAGGATGTCAACATCATCTGCGTCGGTGACATTATCATCGTCATCAGCAACGTCGAGGTCAACATCACCAGCGACGTTTACAGCAACCTCATCTACAGCAACATCCGCAGGCTGTCAATGAGGAGACGATACCCAAATCGATATACCACTCGATTTAACTGCTAATGTAAGTAATTAAATTATCGAAATAATTAATAAATTTAAATTAAAAATAATAATTAAAAATTTTTTTTTTTACAGAAAGAATTCCGTTGGTGAAGAACGTTGAGTGTGTTCGACGGAAAGTGATTTTGATTCCGGCCCAACCAACAGTGAGGAAGCCGACTAGCTCCTCTAAGGTCGTCGGATAAAAAAAAATTAAATAATAATAATATGAAAAAGAAAAAAAACTGTATTTTTAATTTTGTAAAAAAAGTAATAAAATAATCTAAATTAAAAAATTAATAATGTTTCAATTTACTTAGGATCTACCAGTAGGGTGGTCGTTAATTTTTTTTTTTTCGAAGCCACTTTCGGGCCGGGTGAATTTGTACTCTATACCCCTCAAAACTCGTGCGCAAATAGGTTTTAATTTTTTAAAATTGATTTAACACGTGCCTCAAAGCACCTCAAGTTTCCCATGTATTTTAAATGGGAAAAACATGTAAAAACGGTTTTCCCTCTAAAACGCAATCAAAATCTTGAAAATTCAATTTAAAAAACATATTTTCTTGTGTATTTTGAGACGCTGAATCGAATGGTGCAATTAGTTTTTGCCTAAATTGCGTCAAAAAAAAATTATAAGCCAAAAACTTCGAAAAAATCGAAAAATAAGCTAAAAACGGCAATCGACTGGCTTGTAAACGTCATTACCGATCAATTTCGTTTTTAAAAATACATATTTTCTATGTATTTTGAGACGCTGAATCGAATAGTGCAATTAGTTTTTGCCTAAATTGCGTCAAAAAAAAATTAAAAGCCAAAAACTTCGAAAAAATCGAAAAATAAGCAAAAATCGGCGATGAACTGACTTCTAAACTTTGTCACCAATCGATTTCGTTTTCACAGGTGGGTATTTTAATGTATTTTGACTTGCTGAATCGAATGGTTCGATTAGTTTTTGTCTAAATTATGATTAAATGAAGTAGAGAGTGAAAATCGACGAAAAAAACATGAAAAATCAATGCAAAGTTAAAAACAAATTCAACAGGGAATGAGATAAAAAAAAGGGTTGTAAAGTTTGAAGCTCATTTCTTTTTTATTTTTGTACGATAAATCATATATTGAAAAATAATTCTCTTTTTATCAATAAATTATAATTTCCCCTTCTAGAATTAATCAAATATATGAACGATTCAAATAACATGTCTAATTAACGAATTATGTATACGGTTGCATCAACGTCTCCTTATTGGTATTTGGAAATAAACTTTGGTAATCTTTTATCACTGGTAATAGATATTGTGATTGATTATAATCTTTTGTTAAAAGGTTGTTAAACTCCGTGACTAATTTGATTTCTCGTTCTGCCGTATCATTCACGACCCTAAGGTTTTTAACAACTTCTAATCCATGAATGTAGCTTCTGTCTTTTGCCCATTGAGATGGATGTTTCGTTAAAAAAGAGATGTCAATTTTGAAGCGCTTGAAAAATTCATACGTGTCATGGCAAATAAAATCACTGATACTTGAATTGATTATTTGAGTCACATTTTTGTCCGTTGCCAAAATTCGTTTTTGATAAACAAAAGCACTACTAGTTGACTTCAAAGCTTCACACATCTTTAACTTTTCTTCTGTCAAAATGGTAGAGTCAAAAAATGCTAGTGCTGATAGTTCCGGTACTAAATACCATAAATGATTCTGAAATTTTGTTATTGCACAACTGGATACACTTTTATCAATACTTTTGTATTCATACAAGGACTTCAAAAACTTCAAATCTTGACTTGGTGCCTGAGCAGCGTTCTGTGTACTAAACCAGCCTTGAACGTAGACTCTTGTTATGAAGATACAAACATCCCTACATTTCTTTCGAAGTTCTGAATCTAATAAATATTGTTTCCGGAAAATGAACATTTTTAAACAATAAATTGCTTTTGCCATAAACCTGGCATGGTGAATAGCACCAGGTGGATGGAAAGTATTACCTTGAGGCAACGTACCTCCAAGGAATATAACTACTAATTCTAAAAATTCTTTGTAGTCACTTCTGACTACGTCTGTTTTTAGCTGGTCTAAGCAAAAGCTTAAAATAGGCTCTATCAAATTTCGAAGAGATATTTTTACAAAATTATCCCTGATACCTGGTTCATACTTATCTTGATCAACGGATGGCCAAATGTCTTGGAATTGTCTAAATAAAGGCACATCGGGGCCAGTAGACTTACCGAATTTCAATTCAAAAATACATTTGAGTACAAGCTCGTACATATGGTGTCTACAGATTAAATAGAGAAGATCCTTGCCGATTAAGCCCTCTAAGATCACACAAGCACCATTAGTGCGACCAGTATTGCTAGCTGTAGAATCGCAGCAGAGAGCTTCAATATTATTATGTAAGGACCAATCAGTTAATGTTTCATATACTGCTTTCGCTTGATGTGCTCCTGTACTTGAAGAGATTTCGGGAACACCCAAGAGTTGTTCTATTTCGCCGCAGGTGATGATAATAGCAAGTCTGTCTACAGTTTCTCTTCGTAAATATCCTGGAAGCAATTTCCCATCCCAATGGATGGTGCTTGGTAAATTAGAAAAAAGAAACGGAGCAAGCTTCTTAATCGCCTCATATCGTTCTTTGCGCAATTGTTTACGAGCCTCGGCAATGGATGTATTGTTTATTACTAAATTTCTCGTGTCAACGCCAAATGCTTCTGCAGCTGCCATCAATATATGCATTGCGTTTCTCTTGCTAATTTTACATTTATCTAATGCAGTTGCAAGTTTTGCAGTGACTACTAGTTCAGTAGCTCGTTTTTTTACAGGAGGTGTTGATTGAAATTGTGGAGATTCAGATTCTGGTCCAATTATCTCATTTAATAGTTCTGGAAAAAAATATGAAATGATATCATATTGATGAAAGAAAATTACACTGGTATCAAATATTTTTGTCAATAGACTATTAATAGAATGCAAACCTTTAGAGACTGGTTTGAAAGACTCGTACTTGTTCAATATTGTTAAAATACCTTCTGCTCTGTCATTGTCAACGTTGGCCAAAGTTTCGTTCTCCTCAACATTGGAATTTCCACACTCTACTTCCATTGCCGATGATTCATTATTCTCTAAATTGCTACCAGATGATTCATTTTCTGATCGTTCTAAAACTGATTTATATTTATATTTAATAAGTAACTATAATCTAGGTTTAAATAATCAAACTGAATATATATATTTTACTCTCAAATAATTATTTCGTATTAAAAAATAACTTCAAATATTCTGAGTCATTTTGAAAAGTTAAATAATGATCAATTTATATTATAGTACTAATGAATCGTTTATAATTTTCAAAAACTAAGCTCACCCCTTTGATCCCTTAAAAATTGCTTGTCAAATTCATCTTCCATTAAGTCAAGTGCATCTGCATGAGCAATATCAAATAATTTGCTTATACTCTGTTTATATTCTTGTTCTCTGTTCTGCTGTGTTATTGAGCTGCGAGAAGGATTCTTTTGTATTTTTCTCCACTTATCATACTCATTTTCTAATTTTAAAACACATTTTTTTTCCTCTTGTGTTGGTATTCTTGCTTTCTTCCAAATAATACAACATTCTTCAATAGCCAATTTAGCAGATTCGCGTAGAGTCTTTGATACTCTTCGGAGATTGTAAAATAACACAGCCAGCATTTGTTGTATAGATGGCAGATTATATGTTGCCACTATTTGATTTGTGCAATAACCAATGTGTTTGATCTTTTCACGTAAATAATAAGACATAATTGAAGATATTCAAATAGCCATATATTTTAAAGATGAAGAATTAAAAATAGCATTTAAAATTTTATAATCGACCGTGGATTGAAGACTCAACGATTCATTCTCTTTACTTTCGTCTAACTAGTTAACCAGGATTTCTAAAATAAAACATAGAATTGACAGACTGTTTATGAAATATCTTTGCAATTTAAGAATTCAGTTTCTTTAATTTATGCATTATATTTATTCTCTAGTTAAATCAGATTGCTGAAAACTTCTTTGTATTTTTTGATCATACTGTAAATCCTGTAAAAAGTATAGAAATAATTATTAGTGGAAATAAATAATAATTTACAGAAATTGTGTTCATTAAGGTGTCTTTGTACCAGAATATTAAATTTTTCAATTATCTTTATTATTTTACATGCTTGGAGTTGTGAATACATATTTTGTGTGAAAAAAAATGTCACTAAGCCCTTTACTTTTATTAATTTTTATAATATTTTATAAGAGCATTCAGCTACTTTTTTAATTATTTTTCAATGCGAGTTCACAATGGTCATGATTTGATATAAAAATTATATTACTGGGTCTCATTTTCTTTGTTAAGTATTGGAGTATGGTTTTAAATAAGTATAAAGACACCGAAATATCTTCTAATATTATTTTATTTAATAAACAACCTGTCAAGCTAACGACTGAAAATATATTGATAGGAAGAGAGAAAATAAAAGCTTCGCCTTTGCGCAATGTTGTTCATATACTTTAGAACAAGATAACTGAATAATAAAGAACAAATTGATTTTATTTATTAATAACAATAATATTTAATTCACACTGAAAATTGCGTACAACTTGTAAATTAAATATTAGAAAATATTTCTCACCCCAAAATTTTTAAATGATTCAAAAAATCATTTAAAAATCTATTTCCCACACATTAAAAAAAATCGTGAAACACTTTTGTCTTATAAACTTTTACACACAAAAATTATGGAATACATACCTGAATGACGAATATTCTCTATTAGATTGGTATAGGGCATCATTTTTTTTGTAAAAATAAAACTCGTAGATAAAATCCATACATGTTGTTTTTTCAAGGATGCTTCATAAAAACCAGTCTATATTTGCAATAAAGGAGATATAGATATAGATAGATTGTATATATCGATTTTTTTCAAATAATATCAGTCTCCTCAATTTAATTGCCAATTAAAATGTTAAAGAAGCTATTATCACTTTTTGCTAGATTGCTAACAATATTCTATGTAAATAAATGTTTTCATGTTGTATCTTGTTATCAATAACACTGTGTAACTCTATTTTTTGTTTGAAAACACAAACCACATCACATTTTAATTTTAGTTTAGCTTCTCTTGTTTACGTTATGAAGTCATTATAACCTATAAGGCAGCTCTTGGAGATTGACAACTGAATAAGACTTTTATTAAGTAACTGATAAACTAATTATGGCATCCGTAGTTCTCCTTAGGAACTAACGTATCTGTAATAAAATTGTAACTAAATCAGGTACTCGAAAATAAGAAACTATTGTATTCTACAATTAGAAATATAAATACAACGTCTTACGGTTGACAGCATGATATCCAATGCAGTTTTTACTAAGTGGCGGTGGGTCTCCAATGAAGTCAGTTCGCGCATGCGCTTCCGGTAATATGCTACAATACCCACATTTAAAATGGCTTTACTTTTCGTTATTCAGGAAATAAATTAAACAGATACGATAATCTTATAATTACAGTAACGTGGTTGTCTGTACTATTCATAAAAATTATTGTATTATTTAAATTGTTTTAGCCGTTTTTGAATGAATTAATATGACCTAAAAGTATTTGATACATCAGTTTTTTTGACTTATTGAAAAAATTTCATATTTTTAGTTGATCTCAAACATTACAAGTACATATGTCGGTCAATTGCATTGATTTTTCATGTTTTTTTTCGACGATTTTCACTCTCTACTTCATTTAATCATTATTTAGACAAAAACTAATCGAACCATTCGATTCAGCAAGTCAAAATACATTAAAATACCCTCCTGTGAAAACGAAATCGATTGGTGACGAAGTTTAGAAGTCAGTTCATCGCCGATTTTTGCTTATTTTTCGATTTTTTCGACGTTTTTGGCTTTTAATTTTTTTTTGACGCAATTTAGGCAAAAACAAATTGCACTATTCGATTCAGCGTCTCAAAATACATGAGAAAATATGTATTTTTAAAAACGAAATTGATCGGTAATGACGTTTACAAGCCAGTCGATTGCCGTTTTTAGCTTATTTTTCGATTTTTTCGAAGTTTTTGGCTTATAATTTTTTTTTGACGCAATTTAGGCAAAAACTAACTGCACCATTCGATTCAGCGTCTCAAAATACACAAGAAAATATGTTTTTTAAATTGAATTTTCGAGATTTTGATTGGGTTTTAGAGGGAAAACCGTTTTTACATGTTTTTCCCATTTAAAATACATGGGAAACTTGAGGTGCTTTGAGGCACGTGTTAAATCAATTTTAAAAAATTAAAACCTATTTGCGCACGAGTTTTGAGGGGTATAGAGTACAAATTCACCCGGCCCGAAAGTGGATTCGAAAAAAAAAAAAATTAACGACCACCCTAATCTACCAGTGCCCCCACCCCCATTCACCTACTCCATCTACCTACCCATTCACCTACTCCACCCACCTACCTACCCACACCCACTCACCCACCAACATTCACCTACATAGGTTGGTAAGGTAGGATGCTGTAGAAGTTGGTAGGGTATTTAGTAAGCTATATGATGGTCTCTCTCATTCTCCTTCTATAGTAGGGAGCATAGTAAGCTTATGCTAACCAAGTTTCGGCCCTCGGAGAGAGGGTAGCGTCTCTAGCTTACTAGGTGCGGACGCCGTTTAGTGTGGATGCTTCTCTCTCTCCCTCTATGATTATCGGTAGTTTGTATTAAATTCTAGCAATATATATATTTTATTTTCTTTTTATTGAAAAGCATCGTGTACATTGATGTCTTGTTAATTTTAAACTAATTTTTTAACATCACCACTAATTGGATTATATTGTACAATACGATCGTGTAATATTAAGCAGTAGGCTGCAGTATCTTCAGGAAAATCGGTCCGAATTTCAAATTCTAGGCGAACATCGACTGGTGCACTTTTTAATGTTTTATTTTGTTTGGAGCAGTCTATAACTATTAACGGCACTTTATTAATGAAATCCTTATTATTGAGTAACGGCTCGTTTTCTTTACCATAGTAAGCGTTTTGAAAATTAGTATACATATCGTAGAGAACAGCAAACTGATTTTGATTGATATTTAAATTGAGATTTCCATACGGATAACATTGTGAATTGAGAAATAGCTTCACATTACTAATATTATAATGATCAAAATTACTAGAATTAACACTCGCCGAACTTTTACGTTTAGTTTGAAAAGCTAAAATAACAAAGCGAGGCTTTTCCAATTGATTGGAAGTCTTAACACTGCAAACATGCTTTGATGTACGAGGTAATTTTGGATACTCATACATTTCCCAAGTACGATAACTCATAGTAATTGCACGATCTCGTCCAATCTGATTGAGTAATTTGATTTTTTCTTTGTTTGCAACCATCACATATGGCATCAACCATTCAACCTTAGTTAAAGTAATTTTTGATTTTTCAGAAGCATCAGGATTCCTTACTGGAATACTTAAAATAGCATTCAAATCATCTTTTGATCTTGTGAGAATAAGTACATGCTTGACATTGACTACAATTTTCCGATAATCTTCAGCAAAGCCCAGCAACATACTGAGAGGGATAGTCACATCAAAAAAACCTTGAGCGTTACATATTAAAACTTCATCACCATTCCATCCGGCATTTTCAGCGATAGAGTTTTGACATGGATTGAGTGAAAGCCAATTTTTCACGAGGCTCGTTAAGCCTACATTTTTCACTTTATCAATTTCAATAGCATTTATTTCATATCGTATTTCCTCGAACAAATGACAGAGGGCGTTGTTGACTAATAAGGTGTTCTCCACTGGCGTAGTACCGTCCGGCTTGGTCAACTGACCACAAATATGAATCATACTGCGTGATGGAAGCAGAGATAAATCTCGATGTTGAATTGCTATATGAATTTCATCACTATTATTGAAATATGATAATGAATAAGGCTGATGCGTATGAACTTCATAATGAGCTATAGACTCATCGAAAGTGACACCTGAATGAATGTCTAGAATTCCCTCCATATTGTTGTTGTTGTTTTATACAGCACACTAATATGCACAATATTTTCTTCCACGATTTTCGACGACTTTCAGTCTCAAGCTTTTCAGGAATTGACTGTTCTGTATAGTATGTATAGTATGTACATGTATAGTATGTACTTTGCGATCGTTTATGTAAGAGCCTGTAGTAATATTACACTCTACACGTAAAGCGTTGACTTTGAGAATAGTGACGGGTAAGTCAGAATGTGTTTCGTTTTCAACGAGCGCATGTCTAGTGAAGCCTAAAATTGATTCAATAGAATCATCTGGTTCAAAATGTATTTTTTGACTGCACTGAATGACACTACGTAAAGTATTATTATTTGGTTTCAGGCTAAACGATATACCTTTAGATGCTAATGCTTCTTGGAGAAAGCTTTCAATATCTTCTATTTCGTAGCTACCAGTTGGTAAAGTGATAGCTTCTTGACCTTCAATGTAAAACTTATTATAACCAACGTCAATGTTTGGTATTGAATTAAATGTTAATAGCTCAACTAGACCAAGAACGTATTTTTTGTTTGGTATCAATTCGATCGGTGTAAAATAAGATGTTTCGTGTACGGGTGATGTTCCTGAGAGACTCAATGTCAGTGTATTCCCCATGACAGATTCATGTCAAATGATAGTCATTCTTTGAATGAGTATTTTATATACTAGTCGTCTTTTCTATAGTTTGTTTAAAAGAAATTTGAGACAAAGATTACTGCAATTATATGTATTAAAATCTTGATATCTAATATAATTATACATGATTCTATTAACTTTGAGATAAAGCAATAGATCTATAGGTGGTTGTAGATTACCAAAACTATCAAAATACATAACCTCATCACCTTTCTTTTTGTATGCCACCCAATGAGTATCTGGTCCACGTTTATCATCTAAATTTACAATAGCTGTCTCTTTATATCGTGGTCCATCAGCTGGCAGAGCATTGCACATGAAAACACCTCGGAAATTTACAATTTTTAGTATTTTAGCATATTTTCTTGTATCATGATCTGTCAGTGATCGATTAGGTAAAGTTATTTCGAGCTTTTTTTTTTTAAACCTTTTCCACTTGAATATGGTTTCAGATGAAGACCATAACCTTTACGATATGGTTTCAAATAAAGTCCTTTACCAATAGCAATAGCTTCCATAGTTATATTATGTCTATGAGCTTCTTTCAATTAATTTTGAGCGGCCTTAGCACTGTTAACGACTTTTGCTATTGAAGCAGCTCCTCCAGCTAGAGCTCCAGTGGCGCTGAAACCAGCAAATAATGGAATTAAAAAAGGAAGCGCTCCACCAACTTTACTGGGAATAGGTAAAATACGGGGTATATTTATTTTACTTCTACCACCAGCCTTTTTCACAGCTTCTTTGGCTCCTTTTATAGCCGAACGAATAATTACAAGAGCTCTATTGTTAGGCACACTACTTTTTGAGACCGTCTTAATAATTTTATTCAATGTAACTGACGGCTTTTTGATTTTACTACATTTCTTTCATGCTTGGCGTTTGTTAAATCTTCTACCTCGTTTCTTACTATCTTTCTTCATAGCAACACCCATACCAAGCTTACTTTTAACTTTCATAATGTTGGCTACAGTGAAGGCAGCTGCTTTCTCACCAAAACTGCTATCTTTAGCTTGCACTCTTTCCCAAGCTTTGTTAGCTAGAATTTCGTCAGCTTTATTTCTTCTCGCAATATCCTCCAGATTTTGCGCATAAGCAATATCGTTTTATTTACAAGCAACGTCTAATGGATTTTTACCAGGATCTCCACGTGCCAATCGTTTGTTCAATTTTGTACCAGGACCACAATACTGATATCCAGGTAAGTGAGCTTCAATAGGCAAGTTATTTATAATCTTGTTCACTAGATCATCACCAGTCTTTCTTTTATAGAACGTTATCATACTTCTTCGAAAAACAGCATGTTAATGAAATAACAGATATATAAGCAGACTTTTTATACCTAACAAATTCATCCATTGAGGTGTCGATGATGAGTAAACAACATGGATTTCAAAGAACAACCTCTTAAGCTTCAAGTCATTAATGTCGATAGAGTGGTGGAGACGGAAAAACAAGAAAAAAGACATGGTGAACTATTGCTAAATAGTATCAGTGCCGTTTTCTGCGGACCTAGTAATTGTGGAAAAACTAATTGTTTATTAACATTAATCACTCATCCTAATGGTCTTAGATTTGAAAACGTATATGTCTACTCGAAATCCCTTAATCAGCCTAAATATACATTTTTGAAAGATTTATTAGAGCCTATTAATGATATAGAGTATCATGCTTTCAGCGAGCATCAGACAGTTGTTTCACCAGATATAACACGACCAAATTCTATCATGATTTTTGACGATATAGCCACTGAGAAGCAAGATAACGTAAGAGCATTCTTCTGTATGGGTAGACATAAAAAAGTAGATAGTTTCTATCTCTGTCAATCGTACGATCGCATTCCGAAGCATCTCATTCGAGATAATGTGAATTTACTTGTTTTGTTTCGACAAGATGGTGTGAATATTAAGCACATTTACAATGATCATGTTAACTCAGATATGTCTTTTGAGAAGTTGAAAGCAATTTGTTCAAAATGTTGGAGAGACGATAATCATGGGTTTTTGGTTATCGACAGAGACAGACCAATAAATCATGGACGATATAGAAAGGGATTTGATTCTTTTGCTATAAATTTAGATGAGTGAGTGGATGAAGATTATTTAACTTCAGAAATTAGAAGCGTAAACATGGCTGAATTTGAAAAAGAAAAGAAGGTTGCTCGAGCAGTTATCCATGGCTCGTGATGCCACACAAGTATCAACTAATAAAACGCGGTAAAGCTGATTTAGAAAAGACATTGCATGAAACTTTTAAACCTATGGTTGATCCATTGAAGAAACTCGTAGAGGCAACTACTGATAAAAGTAACGCTACTACTCCTGAACAGCCAACGAAAAAGAAAAAGAAAATGGAGTTCGATAATGTTTTCAAATCAGAAGTAGCAACTGACACTCCCTACAAATCTAGATATTTCAATAGTACTGCTAATGAATTAAATTCTACATTACAACCGCTTCATACTACATTTGAGTCTGCTATTTCTATTGACGATAATGATGATGATCATGATGAATCATCACTTGATACAACTGCTATAAATTTGAACAAAAGTAGTTCAAATGTAACTACAGAACAGAGACAACAGCTATTGGATGATTCGATTGTAGGAAACTATGTTCGACTATTGCATGAACCTCAGCAGAAAAGTAATTTAGACAAGACATTTGGTCTTCGCTTACATGAAAATACATATGTCATAGGCAATTCTCCAATTTCCTTCCAAAACGATAACGTGACTGTGAATGATAAAGCATACAGCAAGACGCTTGGTTTAATGGAACTTCTCTTTCGTAAAGAACCTGATTCTAAATTAATCAGTTCATTGGATATTGAAAATTATATAAAAATTCTTGAAATCACTAACGCTCATCGAAAGAGATACGAAACAAATGGAGAATATCGCAATAAGCATGTAAATAAATTCAAAAAGTATATTGGTCCAAATTTATCTTTGAGCAGTAGCGCTAAGAAGCGAAAATCGACTATTGATGGAAGAGGTCTTTTTCCTAACTATAAAATAGCTAGAAAAGGAACGTTACTTGATTACGTATATTGGAATGATCTAAACGAGCTCGTTGATCGATTGAGATTGTTTATTGCCGAACAAACCGCCGGTAATTCTAGTCATGTTAATGAAATTCATTCAATTATTGAAGAATTACGTAAAGCTGGCTATATATATTAAGAGAATCCTAAATATTACTCAGTAATAAAATGAGTGTTGATGTGTTTGGACGTATATTGAATAAAATAAAAGAGGGTAATCGAGGTCCTCCCGGTATACGGTATAATATCACTAAAGAAGGACAATACGACGCGAATAACAAAAGAATTTGTAATGTAGCCGATCCTCAGGAGAGTAACGATGCTGTAAACTTACGAACGTTGCGAAAAACTAGTGAAGCTAACGTCGATACGCTTACGACTACAATAAATAATCTTAAAAAATCTTTAAATTAATAAGAATACAATTACGATCGTATGGAGAAGCGATTCAATATTTACAAACAAATGATAATGATAATAATAAGGAGAAAGAAATAAGAAATAATAATGATAATAATAAGGAGAAAGAAATAAGAAATAATAATTTAAATTTTCAAAGACTAATGACAAAGTATAAAATAAATCTATATTCAACCTATAGCAATCTTAAGGCAACTATTTGTGAACGTTTCAATCGCACGCTAAAAAATGTCATGTGGAAAAAATTCAGTCTTCAAGGAAATTACAAATGGATCAACATTCTAGCTGATTTATTGAAATCTTACAATAATCGAAAACATCGTACGATAGATATGAAGACTAAAGACGTAACTAAAGAGAATGAAATGCAGGTGTTGAGACGATTCTCTTACGACCGACGTCTTTTTGTTAAGAGCCCTAAATTTCAAGTAGGCGATAAAGTACGTGTGAGCAAGTCTAAACACGTTTTCGAAAAAGGATACACTTCTAACTGGTCTACTGAGATTTTTACTATTCAACGAGTTGCGAAGACAAAGCTTATCACTTATCATTTAAGAGATTATAAAGGCAATCCAATTGTTGGAGGGTTTTACGAGCAAGAACTACAGAAAGCTATGTATCCTGATGTATATCTCATTGAAAAAGTTTTAAGGAAACGTGGTAATCAAGTATACATTAAATGGTTGGGATTCGACAATTCGCACAATTCATGGATAGATAAGACTTTATACGTATGAAAGAATTAAGACGTTTATGTAAAGTAACTTTTATTCAAATAAATATCATAATAATAATAAATAATTTTTGTTTTATTTTAATGATAAGAGCCCCAACCTTCGCTCTCACCTGTGAGGTACTTCCATTTGAGCATCATCACTTGTGAGTCCATTAGAACAAGTCGAAACCTGCTTTAGTAGAAACACCTATGACTCATTTACCTCTCCATAATATATTTTATAATAAATTTATTGTACATACTTTATTGAAATAAAGATATATTGTTGTTACATTAAATAATAAATCGAAATCTACCAGCGCTATGATATTCAATCTGTAAACAATATTTTTGTACATGATCTGAAAGTAATATATATAAAGATCATAATGTTTCATGATGGCTTTTGAAATTCGATCTGGTAAAATAAGTTGGAATTCACAATCGAGTTCGAGAATGATTCGATTGTTATCTTCTTCCTTAAAGTTTGTTACTAAATAACAATGATTTTCTTCAAGTTCATAATGATTTTTCTCCGGTAGTGGATCAAAGGACTTCATAGCTATTTTATTTAACATTTCTAAGTCCATCTTGCTATCGAAGACTTGAGAATAGTGGAGAAGGAAGTGGATACTACTGGTAATGATTCTTCGAACAGAATGACGTTTTCCGAGCTCTTCTCTCTCTCTTAAGACCTTTACCCCACTACTACACTTTTTTCTAGCCGGCACGACCGCCTCCCTCCACTTGCTACTTCTTCCACCTCCACTTGCTGCTTCTTCCACCTCCACTTAGATTTTTAGTTTGTTAAGTGTATATACTATACAATAATTTTTTAGTATAGGTTCAAGAATATGATTCATCATTATTATACGTTTTTTAAATAGTGCTCGCAATATTATACTACTTAGTTGCATAATACGACGTTGGAAGCGTTCTCCATCTTGTACAAGCTGTCTCCACACTCCTTTCCTCGAGTCTTTGTCTTGAATAGGTAGATGATGAATTTGAATATTATCCGAGAATCATACATGCTTCGAAGCACGAATGCTCTTCTTGTTTCTTCTAATAGGCGCTATGATGAATCACAAGAGGATAGTCTTGCTAAAGCTACTTCTTCTCACTGAATGATGGTAAAGCAAACTATGCATCCTTCTTATAAATATATTAGAACTCGAATGACTGCCCTCTATCGGAACTTAAGGTTCATTATAGGAATAGTGAGAGCCCCAACCTTCGCTCTCACCTGTGAGGTACTTCCTTTCGAATCATCGGTCATGAGTCACCTTTATATTGAGATAAAATTCATTGGAAAGGGCTACATTAAGAACTTTTTTTTTTTACCTCTCCACAAAAGGAAATAAGGATAGTTAAATAAAGGAAAAAAGACAATTCAATTACATATATTTTTTTTTATTATTCATAGTGCAGCTATTTACATTAGTATTATAATACATTTAATTACTATTCGTTGAAAATACAATTATGTTTAAATTCGAAGTTTGAACCGACAATATGGTAAATAAATAACTCCTCCTTCTCACTAGTCTGATGTAGGTTTTTCAACATTTTTTCATCTTTTTCGAGTACTATGTTAACCCTTTTAAGCAGGAACACATCAAATTCGTCATCAATTGTAATAACAACGCTAAATCCATATTTCGTTGTTAATGATCTAACTTTAGTAACTTGATATAATGTGTTCGATGTTAGTTGGGACATCGCCTTCCGAGGAAGGAAAGTCGTCTTGGAAATTTTATTTATTGCTGAGAAATTCATTCTGTAAAATAAAAAATCAAAGAATTAATTATTTATTTATTTATTACTAAGGTATTAATAAACAAAAATTATTTAAATATCTTACTTGTTTCAATAGTTAGTGGAAGATGTATTAGAGGTTGAGGTAAGACTGTTGCTTGAGTGAGAGCTGAGCAACTATTTCGAACAAGAGTGAGCTCTTAGTTTTATAAGTGGTATCCCCACTCTTAAAGCTCAAGCCGCCGTCGCCGCTTCCCTCTCTTTCAGTCTCCCCTCTCTCATGATTCTTCATCTAAAACCATTCTCCCACTCTGTAGACTCAGATACCCATTGTTTCTCCCTCTCCATTACTAGTCATCAGCGCCATCTTGTAACTGTCGAAGGAGTAGAATTCTTTCGCTAGTGCTGCCCTCTAGAATTATTTTCTTCAATTCTGAATCTTTTCATATTACTATTTTGTTCTATCACTTCGTCTTCTTCTCTATCCCTCTTTCTTCGTAGCTGTTCAACTCTTTTTTTCATTTCAGCAATTTCGAGAGTTTTATAATGCCCCCATGGAAGTGTGTCCGGATTATTATCAAAAATACAACGTTTATCATTATGAGGACTTAGTGCTGTCTTTTCCTCTCTCTCTGTTATTACTTGATGTAATTTAGATCGAATATTACATTGAGTAAGTTTAATAATTTCCATTTCGTTTAAACACTTTGTAACGCATCGATTTGATGATTTGAATGACTCAAATCATATTCGCATGTGTACGTGGCAGTTCGTCACATGTGGGTCTGCCGCAATCCCAAAACTCGAGCATGCTATAAGACTCGAGCTACGGCAGCGCTCCTTCTTCTTTGCTCGGCCGCCACACACGAGATAACAGCTCCGACCTGCGCGACGACGCTTCTCGCTGGACAAGGATCACCGTGAGCACGCCTCGTACATCAAGCCTCTCACGCTAGTCGACATCGTTCAAGAGATCAAATCAAGAACTGCGCCATTACCGAGTATTCTCCATCGAACATCTCGTCGTGCATTGGAGGTAACGACGCATAGCCGGCCCGGACTATTTTCTTCGCCAGTGTCGAGCCACGCGGCGGCTGCGGATTTCAATATATATCCGTGTGTGGTACAAGAAAGCCGAGCATTGCGAGTTATTATTCTTCAATTACGAATCAAAGTAAGGAAATATTCGTTATAATCTCCGTAATTAGATTTGAATGTTGTTCGAACTTAGATATAACATAGATTTTATTTACGTGTGAATTGACGAAACCGCATATCTTGTTTCGAGTGTTTGTTCTCTGGATTTTATTTAACATTCAACTATCAACTTGTAATTTATCGTCTAATTTAATGATACACTATTGAAGGTGGTATTGTCGAGTTAAGAATGAGGTATTTAGTTTATTGTGGTTGCAACCAATAAATATGATGTATTCATAATAACGATTTTGTCATTCTAGCGACCTTCCTCTTGTTATGCAATCCAGCTCAGCATTCATAGTCTCGCTCCTAATTTCTAGCCCGGCAAATTCATTTATTATATGACTTATTTCACATATGATCGACTATAATTAAAAATAATTTTACATTGGCACCCAAACGGTTATAATCCACGCAAACATCTGATAAAATGAATGGCTGATGGGCTGAGTTGCGTAACGAGATCGGGAAGAATTTCTAAAAAGATATTTCCTGATTTTATTTTGTTTCCAAAACGAACGAGAAAAAACGTAATCAACATGAACGTCATTCCCGACGATCCAAGGGAGGGACAGAGACGGCGCGAGGAAGCGCAGAGACATCACGCCGAGGTTGCTCGCTTGGAGCAGCTCGCAAACGCAGAAACGGAGAGAGCGAACGGCCTACTCGAGCAAATACAAGAACTCCAGCGCCAACTCGACGCTGCGCACGTTCGACCAGAAAATCAAAATGTTGAAAACGCACAACCTCAACCTGCACCTCACGAGATGCGACCACACAATATTGAGCAGAACAATATGCTTGCGGATCTTCTGACGATTGTGGGTAATGCGAATTTGAGTCAAATTGAAGTTAGGATACCTGAATTTTCAGACGAGGATACGCAAAATCCTCTTGAGTTTTTAGATGAGTTGGAAAGGTATTTTCGTTTCAAACAGACTATTGAAAGCAGAAAAATAAGTGTTGTTAGCGTCATTCTTCGTGGAAAAGCGCGAGATTGGTTTGAATTACAGCATAACTTTCAAGATTACCAGTCATTTAGGTTGGCTTTCATAGATAAATTTTATACAGTTCCCATACAGGTTAAAACTAAAAGCAAATGGTTATCCAAAAAATTCAATAAAGAGAGGGATGGAAACTTACAATCTTTCTTTTTCGCACGAAAAAAACAGGCTAAGTTCTTGATGCCTATTATGTCAAATTTTGAAATGAACCATAATATAATTTTGCAAATGCCATTCCAGGCTAGACAGTCTTTGGCATCAATTAACTGCGATGATTCAAATTCGGTTGTTGCAACATTATCAACCCTAGACACACTCTATACAGAAAAGAAAAATCAATATCAGAATTATTCAAATTATCAAAACATTCAACAACAAAATTACCAAGACGTAAAAGTTCAACAGTTGTATACAGACAATAATAGAAATCGAGGTCGTTATAACAGAGGTCGCGGACGTCGAAATAAAGGCCGTGATTATTTTGAGGGTTCATATAATAACTATCATAACCACAATCGACGAAATGATCCCGATGATCGATCGCATAGTCGGGATTCAGATTCGGGTCAAAATAGAGTGAATTTACCAGATGTATCTCAGCCCCCTCCTAATTATCAAAGTCGGAATAGCAATGAAAACACTAACCATGGATCGGGTAATAATTTAAACTAACGATAGGCGTATTGAATACTGACCCACCAATGCGTCTATATCAAGAATTAGAAAATAATTTGTCGTATGGTGTAATAAATGATAAGGGTCAAAATGATAATGTTTGTCAGAAAATTCCAGCTTCACCTCATATTTTGATTGACGTGTTAAGCAATTTAGTCTGGTGCTTAGTTGACAGCGGTAGTCAGATAACAGCAATTTCGGAAAATTATTATAACAAACTAAAAAACAGGACAAAGTTGTTGGAACTTCCAGTTTCTAACATAATTGTTTCAACTGCAATAGGCAAAAAGTCTACCAATATTAAAAAACAAATTTTACTACACATAAAAATTCATAATTTTGAAATTTCTCATTATTTTTTGGTAGTACCTTTTTTAACAACCGATATTATTCTCGGTAATGATTTTAATTTGAAGCTTGGTTTAGTGATTGATTACTGGAAGACAGCATTAAAAATAAAAGAGGAAAGAATCCCAAATCATTTGACGAAGTTTGAAAAGAGCGTTTCGGAGAGAGTCGTATTATCAAGTAAGGACGAGGTTACTTGCATTCATATTGTTAGAATAGAGGACGAGAACTATAAAATTTCAAAGGAAAATAATGTGGAAAATTCACTTGACAATAATATTGAAATCAGAAATAAAGAGAAAAATAATGATGCTCATAAAATTGAAATAAATAAAAATGAAATAAGCAAGATAAATAATATAAATGGAGTAGAAATACTCATGAGTCAAGTAGAAGAAAATATTGTACATGAAGATTCTCATCCTTGTTTGTGCGATGTATATGGCAATGGGACTCTCTCCGAGGAGATCCAACACATAGTTTCCTCAAATGAAATACTAAAGGAAACAGAAAAAAATATTTTTCACGAATTATTAAATAGATATCAGAACCTTTTCTCAAATAAAATTGGGTGTGCGATCGGTTATGAACATAAATTAAGACTAACTAAAGAAAACCCTAAAATAAATAGACACTATTCCGTACCTTTTGAATTCCGACAACCCGTTGCTGTGGTAATAAAAGATATGTTAAATCAAGGCATAATTGAACCTGCTATCAGTCAATTTTGCAACCCTATCAGAATCGTTATGAAATCAGATAAAACTATCAGGATTTGTCTTGATGCGCGACAATTGAATGATTGCATTGAAGATGATCACGAGTCCCCGCCTATTATTGCTGAAATGTTGCAACAATTTTTTCAATGTCAATATTTTTCAAAAATAGATTTAACAAATAGTTATTGGCAAATAAAGTTACATAAAGATTCAAGACCATTGACCGCTTTTAGATTTGAAGGATATATGTATCAGTGGATCAGAGTCCCTTTTGGTATAAAAACTGCGGGAAGTGCTCTTATCAGAGCTTTCAATATAGCCATACAGGCTCCCCTTCCGCGAGACTTCAAACTGTTGGCATTGTCAAATGAAGGTAGTGATCATGATTCCTCGTGCCTGCATGCAAACTCTCAAACTTATATAGATGATACTGTAATTGCAACAAAAACTTTTAATAGACATATTCAAGTGCTTCAAATCATTTTTCAAAAATTGCTTCAAAATAATTTTACGATCAGACTCAACAATTCCGATTTTTTTCAAACGGAAGTATTATTCTTGGGTTTTCGCTTGTCCTCAAAGGGTATTGAACCAAACCTTGAGAAAATCAAAGATATTATTAATTTTGAGCAGCCTGAGAACCAAAATCAATTGCAGTCTTTCTTTGGTATGTGCAATTATTATAGAAGGTTCGTAATAGCTCATAATACCTTCATTACTCCTTTTCGTGATCTATTGAGAAAAGATGCACCATGGATTTGGACTGAAAATCACGCGGAAAATTTCGAAAAAGTCAAAAAGAATTTTGTAAATGCTGTATGCTTAAATCATGTGAATCCACATTCTAAATTCAAAGTCCAATGTGACGGTAGTCTTATTGGAATAAGCGGTATTTTATATCAATTAGACGAAAATAAAAATCACTGTATAATATCGATAGCTAGCCGCTGTCTCACGTCAGAAGAAACTCGATATACGACGACAGAAATTGAATTGCTCGCGATTGTGTATTCGGTAACGAAGTTTAGATATTATTTGATGGGTACGAGATTTGATATCGTGACGGATCATAAAGGCTTAATTTTTATGCTATCCACTATATATCACAATTCTCGTCTCATTAGATGGATCCTGCTTTTACAACAATACACATTCAATATCGAGTATTGTAAAGGTGTCGATAATATTGCAGCTGATTTTTTGAATAGAAATCCCAGTGGAAAATTCCATAAGGAAACAAATGAAAAACTATTCATTGGTCTTTTGAATCAATTTGCTTTTCCTTATGTAGAAAGTGAAACATCTCCATTGGTTATTTTTTCGATACATAGTCGCGACGCTCTATTAAAAGCAGTATTGAAAAATTTACAGAGCGAACAAAATATTGATAAAATCTGTAAAAGTATCATCGTTCTGCTTGAAAAGGACAAAAATCATAAATTGAGTAGGAATTTTCAAATTTATAAAAATATACTTTTTCATTGTGATAATAAGAGTAATAATTTCCGTATCGTGATACCTTTAACTTTGAAGCAGAGCCTTATCGATCATACACATAAAAAGCTTGGCCATCCGGGTGTATTCAAGACGCTAACATACATGAAGCGATTTTATTACTGGCGCTTTATGCATCGTGACATAAAGGGTTTCGTATTATCATGTGACCTGTGCCAACGAGTCAAGTACCTTTCGGTCCCGATGGAGGGTCCGTACAATCTCGTGACCTCTGAAGCTCCTTCAGATTTGGTTACTGTAGACTTCTATGGACCTCTCCCTCGGGCCCGGGGGGGGGGGTGGAGTACTTGTTTGTCGTGCTGGATGCTTTTTCAAAGCTTGTTAGGCTCTATGCGATGAAAAGAGCGACAACTTTAGCATCAGTTAATAGAGTCATAAAAGAGTATATACCGGAGTGTGGCAAACCTAAAAAGATTTTAAGCGATAACGGTACGCAGTTTACCTCAAACCGATGGATAAAACCATTGGAAGAAATAGGCATAAAGGTTTTGTTCAGTAGTATACGTCACCCTCAATCAAATCCTACCGAGCGTGTTATGCGTGAAATAGGTCGGCTTTTTAGAACATTTTGCACAAAAACACACAACCTGGATTGATCACGTTAAAACCATAGAAAATCTATTGAATATAACTACTCATTATAGCACGAATTTTGCTCCTATTGAGTTACATTTTGGAAAACATGTCCAAGATGAAATAACAAAGATTGTAAGATTTCCGTCTTTCCCTATAATCGATAAAACAATAATGATTACACTTGTAAGAGAAAATATTTTGAAAAGTTTTCAAAAAAGAAAAAAAAATCAAGGAAATAAGATATCTAAAGTAAGGCTGAATATTGGCGACTTGGTAATGTTGAGAGTGAGACACTTGTCTAACGCGCTGGACAGGGTTACACAAAAGTTTTTTCACTTGTTTGAAGGTCCCTATAGGATCTCGAGAATTGTTGGCGAAAATGCCTTTCTTTTGGTCGATCCGAATGATGTTTCTGTCGAGAAGGGTACATACAATCGACTGAATCTAAGGAAGTATAACTCAACAGTTTCACAAAGCTCTTTGTGCGTTGCCTTTCGTGTTCCCTCGCAAAGTCTCTGTTGCGCCTTGTTCGATGGTAATGTAATTAATTCAAAGAATGATGACTCTGATACATATGTTGTAAATGGGACGTAAAGTATTTTACTGTAAATGTATATAGCATGGGTATGAATGAGAAGCGAATGAGTGTGCGAAATAACATTAATTTCTGATAGGATTCAAACTGTAAATATTCAATAGGTATTAGGCTAGATAAGTAAGATTGTATAGTGCGCTTAAGCGAAATTAAAGAAATGACGTTGAATTGATGCATCCTTTGAGCAGACGACATGAAATGATGTACTTATTTGTGAATGAGCTGCAATTATTGATGATTTGCGCGTGACTTTTCAAGATTAAAAGGACCAAAGAGTGTGTGCAGGATGTGTGGTTGAATCGATTTCGCTATTCTTTTAAGATTTAATTCGAATGCTTCCACTAGAACACGGAGCATTCCGTTCCAACAATTCGGATTTAATCTACGGAGCATATGTAACGCATCGATTTGATGATTTGAATGACTCAAATCATATTCGCATGTGTACGTGGCAGTTCGTCACATGTGGGTCTGCCGCAATCCCAAAACTCGAGCATGCTATAAGACTCGAGCTACGGCAGCGCTCCTTCTTCTTTGCTCGGCCGCCACACACGAGATAACAGCTCCGACCTGCGCGACGACGCTTCTCTCTGGACAAGGATCACCGTGAGCACGCCTCGTACATCAAGCCTCTCACGTTAGTCGACATCGTTCAAGAGATCAAATCAAGAACTGCGCCATTACCGAGTATTCTCCATCGAACATCTCGTCGTGCATTGGAGGTAACGACGCTTAGCCGGCCCGGACTATTTTCTTCGCCAGTGTCGAGCCACGCGGCGGCTGCGGATTTCAATATATATCCGTGTGTGGTACAAGAAAGCCGAGCATTGCGAGTTATTATTCTTCAATTACGAATCAAAGTAAGGAAATATTCGTTATAATCTCCGTAATTAGATTTGAATGTTGTTCGAACTTAGATATAACATAGATTTTATTTACGTGTGAATTGACGAAACCGCATATCTTGTTTCGAGTGTTTGTTCTCTGGATTTTATTTAACATTCAACTATCAACTTGTAATTTATCGTCTAATTTAATGATACACTATTGAAGGTGGTATTGTCGAGTTAAGAATGAGGTATTTAGTTTATTGTGGTTGCAACCAATAAATATGATGTATTCATAATAACGATTTTGTCATTCTAGCGACCTTCCTCTTGTTATGCAATCCAGCTCAGCATTCATAGTCTCGCTCCTAATTTCTAGCCCGGCAAATTCATTTATTATATGACTTATTTCACATATGATCGACTATAATTAATAATAATTTTACAACTTTCGATAATCTGAGTGAGTTATTGTATTTTTTACTGTATGTTTTTTCACTCCTTTTGCCTTTTGCAAGGGATCCTTATTTATTATTTCGATACTGTATAGTTTACTTCGTAACCCAATGTACTCCCTCATAATAGCAGCATTGCACTCATCCTTCATAACACCAAGAACTTTTTTGTTAGCTAGAGGCATTCCAAATTGATTATCAGCAGGATAATCCGATGTGTCAAATTTATCAATATCTACTTTCATGATCTCATACATATCAACATCTTGAATTTCATAAATGAGGCTGTCAATATCAGTATAAAGTAATTTACATTTTTCACCAATTCGTTGCTTCATGTAACCATAATGAAAGTCATAGACTAATGTTTTTGAAAGATCTAATACACATAGACCGATGTATATAGGTTTTTTAATACTGATAGTTGTCCAGGATAATTGAATAGCAGTTCAATTTTCATGAAAGATGGAACTACTATGGAAATTTGGTTGGGCAATTCGAGCTTCAGCGCCATATCTACCACCCCATTGATTGATCAGTTTGACATCTTTTCATTTTCTTTCATCTTCCATTGTTTTTTCATATACTGCATTAATCATAAGCTTGTAAAATAATTTTTAAAACTCAATTTTAGCTTGCTTTCTTTTTCAGTATTTAAATCAACATATGGTTTCAGCCATTGTTTTTGTTTGAATTCTAGCGCTCTATATATCTTTTTGAGTTTTAGTCCATATTTGAGAGCTTGTTTTAACGCTCTATAATGAATAACGTATCGTTCTTTATCATAAAGCGTTGTCAAAAGTTTTTTCTGTTTTTTATCCGGGCGGTTTAGTATGTTTAGGACAAAGAGGTAGGTCTTTATGATCATCATGCAGCTCTTGTGGACACTCTAGATCTACTTCTAAAATATAGCCTACGTCGCTATCATCAGAGATATTGAGAAAATTTGACATATCCACATTTGAAACCCATTTGAAGCCCTCAAATGGTAGTGATTGTGTCATAGCCCAACCATAAAGGTTGTTTACGTCATAATACATTAAAAATTTGTTTGGCTCATCCTTATTGAATTCTTCAACCATATATTTATTGTTTGCTTTTGAAAATCTATTGCAGCATTGACTAATACCTCCACGAATACCTTATTGAATGAATAAAACCATATCTATATCTGTTAATAGTTCAAGCTTCATATTTGTATATTTTAACTGTGACGTCCGGGTCACTATCTCAGGTACGTCTGAGGCGGACGTAATCTCAGGCGCTCTATTTGGTTTGCGTGCGTACGCTTAAACCGAGACGAGCGATTGGAGAATTAGAGCTTTTCTACTTCAGGTTTCGCGTAAAAATAGTGAAAAATAAACTGGACTACAAGCCTTCCATCAAACACCAGGGTCCAATGGAATCGGGACTTGGATGTGAAAATCCCAAACCTTGCCGGAATTATCACATAAAAAGTATTTTAATTTTTATTTAACGGCGCGACTGTCTTATTGAAAAAGTATCCCAATTCCTGCTGAAATACTTTTTCGAAGACCTATTTCTCACGAGTTTCGATCGGCTACTCTAACAAGAAGAGGAAAAGGAGAGATAGTGAATAAAATTTTGTTTCAACTTACTTTTCTTTTATTTAATTCACTGGTACTGGGAGAAGTCAATCTGGACCTGGCACTTGGTCAATGAGATGCACTTAGAGCCTTGCGAGGAGCGTGAGAGAGAGCGATTTTCGCTTGCGCACGCCCTTTTAAACCCTGGGGGTGGTTGGGAGGAAAATCCCTCTTTCAGTCCCTCAAAATTTGGGAAGAGTGGAAATGCCAGTGAATTCTAATTGGCCAACCGAGATTTTCCCTCCTTTTCTCTTTCGGATTTCGGGCCCTAATTGGTTCGGGGGCGTGGTGAGAATTGGGGGCGCGCGTTCAAGAGTTTGGGCCTTATCTCGCTAGATGACTCTCCAAGTACCATTTTTATTACAGTTTCTCTTATAATTATTAATTTATTTACTATATAAAATTATTACAATTAATTCTTAAAAATAACGCAAGTTCCTTATTATTTAACATATTTTACGCGAAAATCTTTTGATCCTACATGTTTACAATTAGTAACTTAATTAATTAACTGACTTCGTTGTTTAAATAAATTGGAACGAAAAAAGGGTATTATTTAATTGTGGACTATATAACTGATTTGCTAAAATTCGTTCAAGTAACTGTTTTCGACTATTTACCTCATTTTTCTAATTTGTAATTTTAAAACTTTGAGTTATTTTCAATGATTGCGCGGCAACTATGTTTCTAATCAAAAAGTATGTGGGAGGTTTCAAGAAACTGCGAAATTTTCCTATCATGCTGTTATTTTCCCGATTCATTTATGTAAAATTAGTTATTAAGGTTTTTTTTTTATATAGCAAAAGTTTTGACTTCTAAAAGTGGAAATCTTTTGGGTGAAATCGAATAACAGGATGCAGGTGGAATTCCGCGGCTCCTTTACTCTTTATCTAAACCTACTCAAAAAAACTTTACGATCGTTCGAGGTAAACATCGGAAAGCGCGCGATAAAGGGACGACTATTTTCACGTGTCCTCCAGCTGCTTCAGCTGAAGACTCTCCTTTGCTAGTTTACCGAGTTAAAATTTAAGCTACACAAAAGTACATGAGGAAAAAAAAATAATTGGCTAATAAACGGCCCGACGTTACATAACATTGCGTCCCATGTTAATCCAGGGGTACTGTAATAATGAGCAGGATCGAGATCATATGCGTTCTTACAGGTTGATCGAAAATTCTCAAAAATATCAGCAAGTAAAAGTATATCAGTTTTCAGATAAGGATCAAAATACATTCCTAAATCTATGTTTCTAATCAAAAAGTGTGTGGGAGGTTTCAAGAAGCTGCGAAATTTTCCTATCATGCTGTTATTTTCCCGATTCATTTATGTAAAATTAGTTATTAAGGTTTTTTTTTTATATAGCAAAAGTTTTGACTTCTAAAAGTGGAAATCTTTTGGGTGAAATCGAATAACAGGATGCAGGTGGAATTCCGCGGCTCCTTTACTCTTTATCTAAACCTACTCAAAAAAACTTTACGATTGTTCGAGGTAAACATCGGAAAGCGCGCGATAAAGGGACGACTATTTTCACGTGTCCTCCAGCTGCTTCAGCTGAAGGCTCTCCTTTGCTAGTTTACCGAGTTAAAATTTAAGCTACACAAAAGTACATGAGGAAAAAAAAAATAATTGGCTAATAAACGGCCCGACGTTTCACCCCCCACTTAAACGGTTACTTATGGAGCGTAGCGAGGCAAAGTAATCGCTAATTAAGATGTAATTGTAGAGCATGGTAACCAAGATTTATTAACATTTACTGTCGAGAAAAGAAACTATTGTTAGTTTGGATTGAGGACACTGGATGTTCTTTTGGTACGTTGGCATCTGTTTCTTGAGCCTGAACTGGTATGTAATGGGGTATCTGTATTGGCATAGGAACTCTACTTGGTTCTTCCTGGGATTTTTCATTTTCCTTCTGCGTTGAATGGCCTAAGTGGATAAGGAAAGTTGTGAGACTGTTCCATATGGCTCCAAAAAGTTGGTAGGACCACCCATAAATACTATGCAGAGCCATGCCGTTGATAAAGATTTCTATCACCTTTTTAATTATTTGAATAATAAAAAGGATAGCTATCACTCCTGCACTGAATGTTCCAAACGTCATGAATTTACCCCACATTCGGTTCCAAGTGGTATGAACTAAGCGTTCTAAAGTGTTCTCATTGAGCAATTTATTAATTACTCCTTCTTGATCTTTCATCGCATGACCTTTGATTTCTCGAGCAACATCATTGATGACAGCTAATTGTTCGAGAGGATACATGATTCGATTTAGAAGATCCTGCAGATCTTGTTCAGTATAAATACCACTTGTAGCGAGAGTTGGAATATCTTGATATTTCCATGTCATTTGGGCAAAAGGCTTCAAAATCTCTGGTGTTCTGGCGTCTACAGGACGTGGCATGAACTTATACCAATTTTCGTTGACATAAAAGTGAGTGGACAGTAAAGCGTTACAATCCACTATTGTTCCTTGAGTCTTGAGAATATGTGTTTTGGGTGTCATAAATTTGGTGATATTGTTATGGACTACTTTTAATTCTTCATAACAGTCGGTCCCCGGCGAAATCTTTACGTCTACCGGGATACATTTGACGACGTGAACTACTTCGCCAGCCGTTACCGCCATATATCCAGGTCCTTTCATTAAATTGTACGCGAATTGATCAGGTGAATACGTGGCTATTGCTAAAGTATTTTTTAAAATTTCGCGTTCTTGTCTACAACGCCGTACAACTACATCTCTATACAAACTATTTATTTGATTTTTGATATAACGCTCGACGAATACAAATTTAGAATTAACGTACGCAAATATGTCTAAATTGCTTAATGATAATTTCTTTGCTACGGCAAAGGTTGAGACTCCTCTAGTGGTTTCAAAAATGAATAATTTTGGATGTTCTGTTTGAACTATTTCATACCCACAGATTTGTCTTTTTCCTTTGGCCATTAAGGCGAAGGTAATATCTTCTGTTATCAAGGAATATATACGGTTCTGGTGCTCGTCTATTATTTTGTTAGCTATGCCTTCATATAATATCCCGTAATGATTGAATTTACATATATCCCGTGGTATCGTTTTCCAGAAAGTATTACCTCCTTCCGGGTCTATACAAGTTTCTTCAGTTAATGTGCATTTGATACCTGAGCGTAGTCTTACTTGATCGTTATTTAAGTCAACTGATGCAGTATAATCTTGCACGGTTATTTTTACTAAACCTTGAACTACAACATTCTCCCAGGTACCATATGCATCAGAATACACACCACCGTCGCAACTACCATCGATTTTTAAACTACCAGCTAGTGTTAAGGGTCGGATTATGGTTTGGTTAACTTTAATATCGCGTAGTACACGTATCTCATCGAAATATAATGTGCCGGTATTATACAAGTCTGAACAGCGTTTTTGGCTGATCTCGACCATATATTCGTGTATTCCATCTTTGACAGCCGAACTATGGGAGTGCATTCCACAATGATAAATGTGACGTTGTAGTTGTATCTTGCATTGTATCACGTGTACTTCCTCGAATTGGTTTAACTGTAATAACTGTATATGGATCTGAGTGCTATTAATTTTTCCGGGAGGTATATCGCATTCTTCTACGCCAAGCAAAGAAGCAGTGGTAATGTTTAATGATCTCGCTCCGCAATCGTATCCTATGATGGCTTGGCCTTGATATGCAATGGTAGATAAGATTAATATGTAAAATCCAAATTTATTCATATCCATTTTCTGAAAAATAAATAATGTTAATTCTTATGTTAACTATTAATTGCTGGAACGGAAAACCAATGATTAATTCGGTATATTTATTTATACTTATTATTACTATTATTTTATTACTATTATTTTACTATTATTATTTTACTGGAAATGATATTGTTCATTTTATCTATGGTTTATTTATAAAAAAAAATATTTTTTTTCTTTTTTTTTTTGTTTTCTAGTTTTATGTCTCTCCTCCTTTTTATGAATTATTATTATTATTATTAATATACGATATTCTAAGCCTATTCGCGTGAACTACTTTGGTTCCTTTTTTCATTTGTATTTTGACATTGTTTTTCGGTAAAATTCCTATTATTTTAAAAGGGCCTGAATAATGATCTTCTAATTTACCGGGTTTTGGACCACTTTTCAAAAATACAAAATCTCCAAGCTTAAAATTTTTCGGATTAAGGTGTTTGTCATAATATTTCTTTGATTTTTCTTTTGATGCTATTAAATTGTCGTATGCCAACTTTTGAATTCCTGTTATTCGGGTGACTAACTCTGTAATGTACCCTTTATAAGTGGGCAATAAATCTCCTTCTTGTAATGGATAACTTGAGGGCAGTCTAGCTAATCTGCCAAAAACGACTTCATATGGAGTGTGTTTGGTACTCTCTTGAACACAAGTATTATAATTCAATATGGCTAAGTCTAACCATTCGTCCCAATTGTTATCGCTATTGGTATATTGTTTCAGAAATTCTGCTAAAACATGATGGGAGCGTTCAAGCGAACCATTAGATTGTGGATGAAAAGCTGTGGTCTTTAACTTCTTATTCTTGAAACGTTTAGCTATACGGCTCATCAAATTACTCAAGAAATTTCTTCCTTGATCAGTTAAAACGGATTTTGGACAACCAAATATACAAATGAATTTCTTTATGAATGCATCTGCGATTGTTGTGGATGAAGTGTCGACTAGAGGTACGGCTAGGCAAAACTTACTTAGTTGGTCTTGCATAGTTAAAATGTATTCATTGTTATTGGGGGTTTTTTTCAAGGGTCCTACAATATCCATTGCTATTTTGTCAAAAGTAGCGGCACAGGTATCGGTGATTACCATAGGTTGTTTGGTCTGTAGGCGAGTTAATTTCTTTAACTGACACTCAAGGCATTGTTGTATTCGTCTTTGAATATCTTCCTTCAAATTCTCCCAATAAAAATTCTGTCGTATTCGATAAAATGTTTTAGAAACACCACGATGTCCTCCGACCGGAGATTGATGACATTCGTAAAATACTATATCACGTTTCTCTAAAGGCACATACTCAAGGCTATTCATACATATTAAAATCGTTATTCCTGTATTTCTGAAGACAGTATCCAATAAATTTACTACTTCTCCCCATGCTAGATTTCTTATCTCTTTACTTTTGGCGATACAAATTTCCGTTAGCTTTAGGCTAACCAACATATCTCTTAATACATTCAAAGTTGTAAGCATATTGTCTCTTAAATGACTCAACGACTCCGGGTGTTCTCCGCATATACAGAGTCCAAAACGATAGTATTTTTTTCCTTTTCTTTCTTTCACAACTTCTCCTACATTAATAATCTGTTTACTTTCTATCTGATTGTTTTCGATCATCATTTTGGCGCCTTCGTCGCATGGTGCGCCATTACTATCAATAAAATAAACTACGCTGTCAGTACGCATATGGATTGAATCCTTGATCTTAACCAGTTTAGTGTACCCAGTTGAAGATTCATCAAAGTCACTAAGAATCGATTCATCGTCAGATTGGTTAGAAGCATCGGCATGATCTGGTTCTTCTTCACTTGTCGAAGATAATTGTATCTTCTTTGGTCTGCCTCGAGGTTTTTTTGAATGGCTTTCCGGTGGTTGAGATGATTCGATTGGCGCTGGTTCTGTGTTTCCGGGAATTTGGAGTGGATTTTTGCGAGGCCTTCCTCGGGGTCGTTTCTCAGGACTTATCTTTTCGTTAACAGTCGGTGGGGTAGGTATAGCAGATGGTAAATTTTCTAATCTTTGTTTTTGTCTTCGTGTCATTATATTTATTTCCGCTATTTCACGGCTTGTTTGTGGGAGTAAGTTTTTACAAGAGTTTTGATTGTCAATTCTAATATTCCGTATACGAAATGGGATAATCATATTTCCAAGGCGCATTGTTCTGGTGTTGAAATTTAGTGCCGCTTTACTCCTAATGAGATAATCAATTCCCAGTAATCCTTCGGAATTTATAGGAAAGTCATTAGGGACTATGCAAAATTTATTTATTATGGAAAAGATTTCTATTTGTATGGTACCAAGTGTTTGATAGGTTTTCCCACTAATGTCTCGTAAGATAATTCGGTCGCTTTCATCTATCTTCTCTGTTTCAGTTACATATTGTTTCTTAATTATACTTTGTTCACATATTGTATTAATTGAGAGTTGTATCCGACATTCGAGATTACGAATGTATGAATCCACTAACAACAAATCATCTTTGACAATATGTAAATCAATATTTCGCATTGCCCTAAATTCTGTTTCATAGTTTTTGCTACATACTGACTTAAGCGGTGTGACTATTCCTGAGTGTGTTAACTGTAATTTATCAAAATCTATTCTACTTCGTACTTCATATAAAAATTTGGAACCAATGATTCCATGATACGGCAAATCATATTTATCTTCTACTGCATAAAATTCAAAAGTGCGTCCTAATATAGCCAATTCTGTATAGTGTGTTACTACGATATTATCTGAAAAAAGTCCTTGTAGTAATATTTCTTTATTCAGCTTAATTAATAATCCATTGGGTATAGAACTGATTTTGATTATATTTACACTGGAGATTGTATCGATAAGAAATTCGAATTCTTTATCGATCAAACTATTGGTGATGTTCACTACTAGATTTCCTAATTCAATTTCGGGTAAAAACTCTTGAAGAGTGGGCGCTTTTTCAATAACATTTACATCTGCTGGATTTCTTGAGAGTGCATCTGCTGCGGCATTAGATTTTCCTTTGGTGTAAATTATTTTATACTTAAATTGTGATAACCAAAATCGCCATTTTTGTACTCGCGTGTTTAAATCTGCTGTTTCAAACCAAACTAATGGCTGATGATCGGTAATAATTTGGATAGGCCGGTCATATACATAGGATTTGAAAGCTTTGACACTCTGTATGATCGCTAAGGCTTCCTTTTCATATACTTCATAGTTTAGCTCTGATCCACGCAGAACTCTAGAAAAATATGCAATAGGACGGTCGGATCCGATCGGGCCTTGGGATAATATTCCAGCGATAGCAGTGCCAGAGGCATCGGTACGTATGTTATACCCTTTGGACAAATCAGGGAATTGTAAAAGAGGTGCATTACATAACATCTCTTTCAATTCAATAAATGCCTTTTCGGCTTTCTCATTCCATTCGAACTTTATATCCTTTTGTAATAATTTAGTTAATGGTTTAGCTATCTTGGCAAAGTCTTTGATGAAGCGCCTATAGTACCCAGCTAGTCCTAAGAATTGGCGGACGTTTTTAACGGTTTTTGGTCTTGGGAATTTTTGTACGGCTTCAACCTTTTTGGGATCTACTTCTAGACCATCCTCACTTATAAGGTGCCCTAAGTAGCTGACTTTTCGCATGAGGAATTTACATTTATTAATTTGTAATTTCAGTTTTGTTTCTCTTAACCGTTCGACTAGTAACTTAAATTTCCGATCGTGTTCTTCAATATTGTTAGCATAAATGACTATGTCATCTAGGTAAACAAACAAATCGAGGCCTTGTAGTCCGCGTAATAAAGTATCCATAAGCCGTTGGAAGGTTGCAGGTGCATTCTTTAAACCAAATGGCATGCGGACAAATTCGTAATGACCAAAAGGGGTACTAAACGCTGTTTTATGAGCGTCTTTTGGGTGCATCTTAATTTGATAGAATCCCATTGCGAGATCAAGCACGGAATAAAACTTAGCTCCTCCTACTTGGTCAAATATCTGTGTGATATTTGGAATAGGATAAGAATATGCTACGGTTTTTTCGTTAAGCCCTCTCATGTCGAGCACCATTCTGCCGTTCGGATCTGTAGCTTTTGGATCTATCCATACAGGTATATTATACGGTGAATTAGATTCTTTAATGATACCAGCTTTCAATAATTTGTCAATATGATAATTAAGCTTATCTTTCATTGCATGTGGGAACTGGTATTGTTTACAATTCACGGGTATGTCATCAACAGTATGTATTTCATGCATTACTAATTCAGTACCTGGTAGTTTGTCTCCAGGCAAGTAAAAAACATCGGCGACTTTATTGACCAAGTCTATTACATATTCTTTTTCTGTGTTATCTAAATGACCCAATTCTAGATGATCTTCTATTTTTTTCTCAACATCGTTTGTTTCTTCTTCGATGTATAACTCGGCTATGTTAAAATCGACATCGTCAAATTCCTCAATGTTAAGGTCTTGAAAGATTTCACTCTGAGATATATTAAACACATGACGTACTGCGAAACTAGGTACTTCCATAGGGATTAATTCCTGTAATAGTTTATCGAATTCTGCCTGTGTAAGTTTCTTGTCCAATGTTTCTATGATTAATGGTGCTAGGAAATTTTTAACTTCAAAAGTATTATCTTTGAAGTTTATTCTTGCTTTACTGTCTTCAAAAAATACGGCACCTAATATTCCAGCATGAATCATTTCAAAATTATCCTCGACTACATGGAAAATAGTATCCGTATCGAAAAGCTTAATTTCTGTTATTCCCAGAGTTAGTTGCATATTTCTACCTATTCCTTTTAGGTTAATGATGAGTGAATCGTCAATACTATTACCAGGTGGTAATAATCCCTTTTTGATCAAATTACATTCTGATCCTGTGTCTATTAGGAAATATTCCTTCGAGCCAGTGGGTGGATTCTTTACCTCGATTCTTGGAATAACTCGGTCTATTTTTGATTCATCTTTAACATTATACATGCAGCAAATACCAGTATAAACTGAATCTTTGATTTCTTTGAAATTTATTGTTCTATCTGGTAGGATGAACTGTCTGGTTTCGAAATCAAGAATTATTTTGTTGGATGACAAATAACTTGCTCCTATCACTATATCACAGGGAATCGGGAAATCATTCTCAACTATTAAAAATTCAGTTTCCCTTCCATACACATAGAGAGTAATTACTCCTATGGTTTGAAAACTTTCTAGACCAATACCTTTCAATGTGTGTCGCTTAGTCATGTCTACGTATTCTAAATATTGTTGTAATACTTCAATCTTCATAATATTAACTTCTGATCCGCTGTCTAACATTGTATCATATATAGTTCCAAAAAAACTGACACTTATTATGGGTACTTTGGCGGCAAATCGAGGTTGATTTTTTATGGGAATAGTCGAACATCCTCTGATTCTTCGCTGTTGTCTATCCGAGTCATATTCGTCCTCTGTGTCGGAATTACAGAGGACGGCTTGTCGTTTCCCTGGTTCTGACCATCGACCCATTTCTTCCTATAGCAATCGGCCATTATGTGCCCACGTTTTTTACAAAAAAGGCATTCTATTTTGGATTTATCAAATCTATTAAAAGGAGGTTGACTAGCTAGAAATTGATTATTGTTAAAATTGGGAGTTTTAGTTTTACAATCTTTTGCAGTATGTCCTCGGTTATTGCAAAGTTGACATACAATTTCGCTATTTACTTGTGTCCTTTCTATATCTCGACAACTTTGAGCACTGTGTCCCAAATTATTGCATAATTGGCATTTTATTTCATGTATAGCCTGTGTCCTAATTCTATTCCTACACTCTTTAGCAGCGTGTCCCATCTTTTTGCAAATTTGGCATTGTAATCTCGATTTACATTCGCGTGCATTATGTCCTTTTTTTCCGCATATTTGACAAGTTAGGTTATCTAACCTAATTTTAGCAAAGCAATTATTTGTATCGTGACCTGTTTTATTACAGAAATTACATAATTTTTGTTTGTTCACGAGCGTGTTGCAGTTTAAAGCTTCATGTCCGTGTTCTTCACAAATTTGGCATATTCTTACATTTTTCTTGGGTTGTAGATAATCTGAAGTGTAGTTAATTTTTCCTCTTAGATTTCTTTGTAATTCTAATTCTTTTTCTACTTTGATGGCTTCCTTTAAGGCATTAGTGGCAGTAATTCCTGGTGGGAGATTTATTTTTATTTCTGGCTTTAATCCTCGTTTAAAGCATATAAATGCATTTTCTTCTAAAGCATTTTTCTCATCGATGTTTATAGAATCGGTATTGTCTTGTCTCTTTTTTGCATCTATTATCTTAGTGGTTAATAGGCGAATTCTATTAGCGTACGTTAAGACTTTTTCATTATCTTTCTGATATTCATTTCCTAATTCTCCTAATAATTGATTCATGGTTTGAGGTGGCGCAAAGATATCAGCTAAATGAGATATAAGTTCGTTAATGGTTTTAAAATTGATGCCAACCATTGTTGATCTGGCCTCTCCTTCTAGTTTACCTTTTATTAATTTTACTAGATCTTCTTCGCATTTTGAAGGCAGCATATTTAAAGCTTCCCTACAACCTTCTGTAAATGGTACCCATTGGTTAGGGTTTCCATTGAAGTTGGGTACAACGTTTAAGGCATCTTTCAATTGGATGGTTTGCTTCATGGTCCTTTGAATTTCTTGATCCATTTTAGCCGAGTTTGATTTTATGCCGTGATTTTCGCGTATGGACTTATTTAAAACCTCGTCGCTGATCTCTATAGTGACGTTGTCTAAATCTTCACTAGATCCTAATTGACTATTTGGAGCTGACCTTCCTATTAGCCCTTCCAATTCGTTATTTATTTTTAGACTATCTAATTCTTCGTTAAATTTTTTTAACTTATCTAGGTCAGGGTATAAGTTATCGCCTATGTTAGATTTTGGGTTTATGGTTCCTTTCTCGTCAGATTTCTCCTGTTGAAATTCGTCGGAATGCCTAAGCCGCCCAGAACCAATACCTACCGTCCAAGATGTAGACGGATTTCGGGCTTGGCTACGCGTCAATCGTTTATCACCCGGTTCTTTATTATTCATTAAGAGAGGTGTGACGGAGAATCTCGGCTAGGCCGATCTCGTCCGTTTAGCTCTCGCAAATGTCCGTGCGCCGCGCCAGGCTGAGAGTGTGTACGTTTGGCACACACACTCATGCTTGGACCTTTTGTTTACGAGGTGCTGAACACGGGCTGAGCTGACTGCTGGAGCGACGCAGATGGCGCAGAAGAAGAAAGAAAGAGAGAGAGAGAGAGAGAGAGCGCTCGAATTGCTGATCGCCGCGGAAAATCAGGGAGTCTCTGCTAGGCATTGAGCGGAGAAAGTCGCGCGCGCGGATAAACCGAAAGGTCGCGGTTTTTCCGAGTTGGCCTCGCGACCTCGCCGACGTCTTGTTCATTCCGGAGACACGCCCGGTGCGCGGACGAGTGATAGAGCGTGAGGCTGGGTCGCGCCCAGCCGTGTCCCACAAGATACCCGGCACCGGTGCGTGCGGGTAACCGGCGAGGTGCGCGGGCGAGCGCGCGAGGAACGTGACGTGCTACAACAGCGAGCGGGTTGAGATCGAGGCAGCAATATTGCGGAGCGAGCAAGAGGGCGAGCCAGAGGACAGATAGCGACGACAACAAATGTACCAGCGATACGGTCGGGAGCACACCAGTGACGTCACAGTGCAGAGCGCTCCAGCCGTCGGAGAGACTGAAGGTCGAGGTCGGTGCCGTATTTTCCTCTTATCTCTCTCTCTTGCATGTTCGGGCGTCGGTCTATGGTTGGTAGCACAGCAGACCTGCTGGCTACCCGTTAATGGCCTATCACCGAAAAGTATTTTGTCGGGCATTATTGTAACGGTCTAATTTATAAAGAGAATCGGCAGGCTGATCAGCTGCCGATTCACCTTTCGCGTTCGGATTCATTGTTGTGCCGTTCGTAGTGTATAAGCGCGAGATCGCTGTATTGTAACTCATTGTTGACGATTAAAGGATTAGTGTTAATCCGCTGTTGTGTTTATTCGCCGCTGTATCACTCCTCATCCCGACTTCGAATCTGTGCGCTTAACGTGTTTATGCTCGACGCGTTATTCAGTCGTGGGAACGTCTTTTGCTTCCCGAATCCCCGAATAAATAATTTGTGCGGACGGCCGCGAGCAACCCAGACGGGTACGGCCGGAATTCTCCGTTACAGAGGAAAAAATATTTTATAATTTTATAGGGGAATAGAGAGAGAAAAAAAAGATAACACCAATTTATTATTTTAACTAAAATATATTTTTAAAAAAAAGACAAAATAAGTTATAAATTTTTTAAAATTGCTTTTATTTCTTTTTCTTTTAATTTTATTTTCTTTTCTAGCTCTTCTATTTCCTTCGCTCTATCTTCTTCCCTTTTTCTGTTTTCTTCTGTTTTCTTCCTTTCTTCTTTGTGTTGATTTATTTTCTTCAATATTTTTTTATCTGGAGCAAATAGTTTTTTATACAGCCTGTTTGGGTCCCTTTTTCCACAATTTTGTTTATTAATTTGTTCCGGCTCTTTTGCAGGCTCTTGCAGACTCGGTGGGGTTATTACTTTCTTAGGGATAGGCCCTAATTTTTCGAATGTCTGCACGCAAAGTCTGCAGTAATACGGGTCGTTCCCGTGTTTGCAGCTGAATGGTTTGTTGTCGGCTAACAAGGTCTTTATCCGCAGGTCTAAGTCTCTTCTTTCCCTATTTATTTGAAACTGTTTTTTCCTTTCGGCCTCATAAATGTGTTTTGGTAGAGCGTCGGGATGTTTTTGGATCTCCCTCGCTAACCTTCTGCGTTGACACTTAGTCAACTTCTTTCTAATGGGCCGATTTTCTGCGTTCACTAAAATTGAACAGGCAAAAGAAAGGAAAAAAAAAATTATTAATTATCACGCTTAGTCAAAATAGAAACGAAAAACTAACACTATCTTAAGTTTCCTTATTTTTTTCCAGGTTTAACTAATAAGATTACTATGTTAAAAATATTTTAAATTAATTAATTAATAATATTATTTTTTAATTTTAAATTTTCTAATTTTAAGGTTAATTTCGCGATTTTTGCGGTTAAAACTTTATTCGAAATTGCGGTTTTGGAGATTAATTTATCTTTAATTCCTGATCGCTTCCTAAGTTTTTTTATTTCCTTTTTTAAGGCTGTATTAGATTCAATAAGGTTGACGCAGAGATGTCCTAAACTAGCTATCTGGTAAATTCTATTCTTATTTTCTAGCTCTAATTCCGTAACACGTGCACTTAAACTACGACCGTTCTGATTTATTTTCGCGATATCGTTACTATGACTATTTACCCGACTTATTACCGCGTCCTGACTTTCTCTAGTTGTTGAAATATCTTCTACAACTTGGTCTACCGTTTCTATTAAATCGTACGAAACACCGCTAAATTCTACAAAGGGAGGCATAACAGGAGGCAGAAGAGAAAAAAAAAGGTTAGATTTCACTAAAAAAATTTTTTTTTTTTTTTTTTATTTAATACGTAATAATTTTCTCTAATTTTTCGCTTTTGATTTATTTTATTAATTAAATCTTTGCAACTTCTCAATTTTTGCTACCTCGTTATTTTATTTCAAATTTGTTATATTTTTTTCGAATTCGTTATTTTATTTCAAATTTGTTATATTTTTCAAATTCGTTACTTTATTTTGAATTTTTTTATATTTTTATCAAATTCGTTAATTTATTTCGAATACTTTGTTTTTATTTCAAGCTCGTTGCTTTTTTTTTTTTTTTTTTTCAATTTCGTTAATTTGTATTAAATCCGTTACTTTTTCAAATCCGTAATTTTCTATACAAGAAAATGAAGACAGGAAAGTATGAGGTTGTTAGTACCCTATAAAGCTCTTTTCCTCCAACTTATCCCTCCGGGGCCTCCAAAAATTTTATGTGACGTCCGGGTCACTATCTCAGGTACGTCTGAGGCGGACGTAATCTCAGGCGCTCTATTTGGTTTGCGTGCGTACGCTTAAACCGGGACGAGCGATTGGAGAATTAGAGCTTTTCTACTTCGCGTTTCGCGTAAAAATAGTGAAAAATAAACTGGACTACAAGCCTTCCATCAAACACCAGGGTCCAATGGAATCGGGACTTGGATGAGAAAATCCCAAACCTTGCCGGAATTATCACATAAAAAGTATTTTAATTTTTATTTAACGGCGCAACTGTCTTATTGAAAAAGTATCCCAATTCCTGCTGAAATACTTTTTCGAAGACCTATTTCTCACGAGTTTCGATCGGCTACTCTAACAAGAAGAGGAAAAGGAGAGATGGTGAATAAAATTTTGTTTCAACTTACTTTTTTTTTATTTAATTCACTGGTACTGGGAGAAGTCAATCTGGACCTGGCACTTGATCAATGAGATGCACTTAGAGCCTTGCGAGGAGCGTGAGAGAGAGCGATTTTCGCTTGCGCACGCCCTTTTAAACCCTGGGGGTGGTTGGGAGGAAAATCCCTCTTTCAGTCCCTCAAAATTTGGGAAGAGTGGAAATGCCAGTGAATTCTAATTGGCCAACCGAGATTTTCCCTCCTTATCTCTTTCGGATTTCGGGCCCTAATTGGTTCGGGGGCGTGGTGAGAATTGGGGGCGCGCGTTCAAGAGTTTGGGCTTTATCTCGCTAGATGACTCTCCAAGTACCATTTTTATTACAGTTTCTCTTATAATTATTAATTTATTTACTATATAAAATTATTACAATTAATTCTTAAAAATAACGCAAGTTCCTTATTATTTAACATATTTTACGCGAAAATCTTTTGATCCTACATGTTTACAATTAGTAACTTAATTAATTAACTGACTTCGTTGTTTAAATAAATTGGAACGAAAAAAGGGTATTATTTAATTGTGGACTATATAACTGATTTGCTAAAATTCGTTCAAGTAACTGTTTTCGACTATTTACCTCATTTTTCTAATTTGTAATTTAAAAACTTTGAGTTATTTTCAATGATTGCGCGGCAACTATGTTTCTAATCAAAAAGTATGTGGGAGGTTTCAAGAAACTGCGAAATTTTCCTATCATGCTGTTATTTTCCCGATTCATTTATGTAAAATTAGTTATTAAGGTTTTTTTTTTATATAGCAAAAGTTTTGACTTCTAAAAGTGGAAATCTTTTGGGTGAAATCGAATAACAGGATGCAGGTGGAATTCCGCGGCTCCTTTACTCTTTATCTAAACCTACTCAAAAAAACTTTACGATCGTTCGAGGTAAACATCGGAAAGCGCGCGATAAAGGGACGACTATTTTCACGTGTCCTCCAGCTGCTTCAGCTGAAGACTCTCCTTTGCTAGTTTACTGAGTTAAAATTTAAGCTACACAAAAGTACATGAGGAAAAAAAAAATAATTGGCTAATAAACGGCCCGACGTTACATAACATTGCGTCCCATGTTAATCCAGGGGTACTGTAATAATGAGCAGGATCGAGATCATATGCGTTCTTACAGGTTGATCGAAAATTCTCAAAAATATCAGCAAGTAAAAGTATATCAGTTTTCAGATAAGGATCAAAATACATTCCTAAATCTATTTTCTTCCAAAAACTACCGAAAATATTCCATACGTTTTAAGCATGCTTATATTCTTCAGTAGGAATATCACTATCTGACAATTAACTATGAAATTTTTCAATAGATTGTAACTCTGTCTCAGTTAGTCTATTTAAATTTTGTATGTATTCATATGGGAAAACTCCTTTTTTTTGAGTAAATTAATCTGTTCTAAAGTGTAATTATCTTTCTGAAATTCTCTCTGTACAATATCTAGCTGAGGTAAATAATATGCTAATTTATCTAGAGATGGAGGCATAAACCGAAAGGAATCAATTAAACGAAAGCTAATTCGACTGTTTGTAACTTCTTTTGTGAAGGATATGTATCGCTCCTTGTTTTCAGCGAGAACAGAGATCTTTCCTTCAAATTCTGAGTTAGTAGCAATTTCTGTTATAATAAAATGTGAGTCATAGCCTGTAAAGTTATGAAATACGACTGGTATGAAAGCAGCATTTTTATAATTCAAATTGCAATGATTGTGAGCGACACCTCTAAATTTTCCTGTTAAATGACAATGATCACGAACTCGTTTTTGGTTATCTTGAAAATATTGGTTGCAAATATGACATCTTCTTTTGAACGTTTGTTCATTAATAAATGATAAATCCATTTTTATTGCATTATTATATATTTTTTCTAACTCAATCACTAGGGACTTCAATTGCTTTATAAACCATAATGCTGGTGATTCGTCTTCATTTAATTTTTTTCTATATGACTTATATATCGACTTACTATCATCATAACGTCATTTTACATATAATCCAATGCTATAGGCTTCATGTTCTTGAAAATTATGTCTCTTAACATTGAGATTTCTATTCGGACCTTTTATAGGTTTTAACAGACATTCAAAATCAGCGTATATAATAAATGGAACTTCCTCTTTATGCTTAAAATTTTTAAATTCTAAAGTAGCATCGTCAGGTAAATTAATCCGGCACTTATTTATTTTGGAACAATCAACTTCATGAGATTTCAAATTTTCCTCGTTAGTAAAATAATGAAGGCAACGTTCGCAAAGATAAATTTTTTCAGTATGTTGAGTAACTTGTCTACGAAGGAGAGCAGATAAAGCTTTAATCTATACGTAGTGAGTTTCTAATTTGAATTTTTCATCATCTATTAATATTCATGGTCTATTAGTATCATTTTCATCAACATATTCGTTTTGTATTAAGAGTAAGTTCACATGTTTAGTTTGTTTTAATTTCGTTATATAGCACGGTGAGACTTCATATTTCGATCAATATTTTTTTAGTATACGAGGTGTGATCAAAAAGTAAGGTGAATTTTGAAATTTAGTGGTCTACGTCCGTTCGATCTTCGACTTTTTTATTTGGTTATGTCGATACACTCGTCTAGAACATACGTTCCAAATTTCAGCTTTGTGGTATGTTTGGTTTGTTTGTGAGAGGCATCAAGGTTAGAAGTGTTTTGCGTGCTCCACGATTTGCTGCTGTCTAAAAACATGGATCAAAGAGTTTGCATTAAATTTTGTGTGAAAAATGGAATCAAATGTTCCAAAACACTTGAAATGCTGAAAGTGGCATACGGTGAGTCTACTTTAAGCCAAAAAAATGTTTACAAGTGGTATAAACTCTTCCAAGAAGGCCGAGAAGACACCGACGACGAACCTCGTTCTGGACGCCCCAGTACATCAACAACTGATGAGAATGTTGAAGAAGTGAAGAAAATAGTGTTGGGAAATCGTCGAATTACCATTAGAGAAATTGCTGATGATATTGGCATCTTATTTGGTTCGTGCCAATCTATTTTGACGAGTGTTTTAGACATGAGACGTGTGTCAGCGAAGTTTGTTCCGAAATTGCTCAATTTCGACCAAAAGAAACGTCGCATGAGCATCGCCCAAGAGCTACTGAATGACGTCAACGATGATCCAGATTTACTCAACATAAATTCATTAATTGAAATTATAGCATTAATTGTTAGATTTCTCCATCTAATACAATCGTCTATATCTAAATCGTCGGAATGATTATAAGCTTTCCAAAAAATTTTTAATTGTTTCTTCTAAAGAGGCGATAGAAGTCATGTTGTTAGTGATCTAGTTTTTATTGTCTTATAGAGTCACTTGTCTATAGTTGTATAAAGGATTATTATGATGAAAGGATAGAAAAGGTAGTGAACAGCTCAAAAATGAACTTGTTCTCAGTTGGTAATGTCACGTTGATACGAAAGAATAAGTACGTGACGAATTATGAGTTATGGTAACAAACCGGGTATCGGTAATTTAGTTTTCTATTGTACCAACCCTCCCGTCAAGATTTGTAAATCTATCTAGCGGGATAGATTAGTCTAAGCACGTCTCTATAATATTTCCGCGAATATTACTCACCGCATATTAAATTGGCGAAAACACACGAAGGGGCATATCAGCCTACGGTATAAAAAGGTTGGATTGGAATTCGCACAACACAGTACGCAGTATACAGTTGACAATTCAGCAGTTTGGTAGTTTCGCAAAGTTATTTTTTAAGTCTAACTATCCGGCTACTTAGAATCGGGATTATACTCTGTTAAGTATTATAATATTCTTTAAACAATAAACCTTAAATCAAGCGCAAACACCTGAGACTGTTCGTAAAAAACCTCTTCTGAAATCCAATCCTAATAAGGTAAGAAACTATGTTATCTACTTAAAACGCCCTACGTATAATAAAGGCGCTATCCCTTTAACCAACCTCTGCTTAACTCCTGACTAAGATCCAACCTTTAGCAAAGCGACAATACTTGAATATATTATTACGTCTGGCTGTAACATCTCCTCGCCTAGACATAACAATTAGGGGCCCCTCATTTCTTGATAATTAGGATCTTATCGCAAAATTTCAATGGTCGAAACATCTTACGAACGAAAACTAATCACATTCAAAATACTAACAAAAAAAATTAGCGAAATAGAACCAAACTTTACAACAAACAGGGAACCTACGCTTACAGAATGTCTCACATATCTGCATCAAAGATTTCCACCCACCGAAACAAAGCAAATTATCCGAGTCGAAGAATTACAAAGATTAAAATATAATTTACAAGACTACATTGATACAAACCCACTGGACTTTCTATGTAAAGATGACCTAATATTCGACATCCTCATTGAAATGACTAGTAAAAATTTAAATCCAGCATTCCTCCTTAACGCTATTACGGATATAAATTTTGAAAAATTAAAATTAGATAAAACTGAAATTCCATTACTCGAGCTCATCGAAAATCAAACGGGTTACGAGACAGCAATTGAAAATTCAGACACGTACAACGCGCCCACTACAAATGTATCTATGACTAACACACCGTTCGCTTCCAAATCACCAGAAATGACTCATAATAAATCGGAAAAAGTTGATTTCACTCCAACTCGACACTTTATCCCTACAAACAAAACTAATTTTGCAAGCAGCCCATTTACTATGTATTATACGCCGGGGACTTTCAGAACGGGACTAATGAATTCCACTCAAAACATAGTATCGCCAATAAAAAATTTTAGCTTGAAAGACGCTGTTAACTTCGTACCTAAGTTCGACGGATTTAACATACCCTTACACTTGTTTATCGACGGTTGTCGAGAGGCACGCAGCATAGTCCCGACAATCAATGAAAATGATCTCGTCAAGTTTATTAAAATTAAACTAAGCGGTGAAGCACTTAAAAGCGTGCAAGGAAAAACGTTTGATAATGTAGAACAAATGATTAAATTTTTAGACCTACTGTTCGGATCAGCAAAAACTTGTAATCAATTAACAGGCGAATTAGCAACGTTAAAACAAAAACGTGGTGAGAATGTAATCACATTTTCTAATAGAGTGAAAAGAGTGGCTGACGAACTTTTTGAGGCAGCAGTAAGGGAAAATCGAAACTATGCTGGATTTAAAAACCAACTTGATAAAGACAAAGTAAAATTGTTCATCCGCGGTTTATACTGGGTCATCAACGCACGTATGGGGGAAGCCGAAAATTTAGAATTAGCTACAACGAAAGCAATAGAAATTGAACGAGAATTCAATGTACAGGAACCTGAGGAAATAACCAAAACAGTAAAAGCGCTAATCCAACCTAAAATAGAGCCAGTTCGATTAATGAAAGCGGAAGATAGTAGCATCTGCCAAATTTGCAATAGACCAAAACACACAGCTAAAGACTGTTGGTATCGGATACTGCAGAATCAAAATCGAACTCGGCCAACTACGCAACAGCAACGGCAGCAGCCCAAACAGCAGCCGTGGGCGGAGCCTCGCGCGGCAGCTAACAATAACACTAACTTTGGGCCGCTCAAAATCAAGTAAAAAAAAGCGCCCCAGTCAATTTAAATTCGCAAGAAATATTACAACAAATTAATTCCTCGATTTGCAATTACTGTAAAGAAACTGGACACGGGAAGAGTGATTGCGAAAAACGAAAACTCAGAAATCAAAAATTACAACAGGCGGAAAAAGACAAGGGTTCCCAGACACTCGGCGCTGCCCGGGAGCCCCTGTAAATACAGCGCCTCAAACGTCGCACGCACAAAAAAGCATCCTTTTACATTTTAACAGTCAGTCACCAACAATTCAACTTGATATAAAAACAACTAAACAAAAATTTAGCTTCATCGTAGACACCGGGGCAGCAGTCTCACTACTTAAAATTTCAAGCAAACCAGACGGTGTCCACGTAGATATCTTTGACAGATACGAACTACGGGGGATCTCGCAAGAAAATATCTCGACATTAGGAAAAGTTTCATTAACCTTTCATAACTTTGTACTAGATTTTCACTTAGTACCGGAAAATTTTCCTATATTAGAAGACGGTGTAATAGGAAGCGAGTCTTTAAAAAAATACAGAGCATATATTGATTACGCCAAGAATCTCTTAAAAATTAATAACTTGTTTTTCCCAATTATCACCGAAAGTAAGTCCTGTTACATTGGAGCTATTCCCGTAACAAAAAAAATTAACCAGGCACCCAGCAAAATACCTCTCGCAAACGAAGGACAGGCACAGCCTGGCAATAACTCCTTGCATTCGGTCGACGACCCTACTAGAAAGCTACTGGACCTAGCAGTCGAAACTCAGAGGACGAACGCACCTGTATACAAAACCCATGTAAAAAAAAATGGTCACGAGGCCATAAAACAAGGTGACATACTGACTCCTAAAGAGTATATAGCTCAGCTGTCTGAAAACAAAATCCGAGAAGCACTAAAAAAATTAGATTCCGACAAACTGTACAACCTGTCTGTTAACTACCTTTCCGAGAACTCCGAAAAAATTAACTCTGTATCTGTAACTTCTGGCATGCGCATGCAAACTCTGAAAAACGAATCCAATTTACTCTACGCTTTAAACAAAGCATCAGAAATGATTAAAAAATCAGAATCAGATTACCCGTCAATACGAGAATTAACTAGCAGTATTATTAGTTGTCTAAATAATAAAAAATCTGAAATTAATAGCGATCGCTTATACTTGCTCGAAATACTAAATAGGTACCTCGATCTAATTATAAAATCACAAAGTAACTTACAAAAGCCAAATATAATTAGTAACGCATAAATGCATTATTAACGGCCCGCTCGATTGTTAGGGGAAAAGTACCTAGAGCGCATTACGAAGCACTGCTTGTTAACCCAGAAACGAATAATCGTCACGAAAGAGTCAAACAGTTACTTCAGTTGATTAAATTGGACCATATCAAACAAGATCAACGAACAAAAATTAAAGAAATCATCGAAAATTACAGCGACAGATTTTTTGTTAAGGGCGAAAAGCTCGGGGCCACGAATATTATCGAACACGAGATCTATACTACCTCCGAAGTACCAATCAGACTACGACAGTTTAAGCACCCCCCGCAGATCAGTAAATTTATAAATGAACAAATGCAGGAGTTGCTAGAAAGAGGTATTATTGAAAAATCAACTAGCGCATACTGCGCTCCAGTCTTTTACGTGCCCAAGAAGAATACGGAAGATGGCGAACCGCAACCGCCGCGCATCGTATTTGACTATCGCGCGCTAAATAAAATTATTCCAGATTATAATTTCCCTGTCCCTCTACCTGTCGACTTATTTGAACGAATGGCCGGTGCGCAACTATTTTCATCATTCGATATGTATTCATCATATCATCAGATAAGTGTTAAAAAGGAACACAGGCATAAAACGGCATTCCAATGCGAGTCAGGCCTGTATCAGTTTTGTCGCTCCCCCTTTGGACTTAAAACTAGCGCACCAGTTTTTCTGTCACTAATAAATGTACTAGTATCAGATTTAAAAAATGTAGAAGCATTTTTCGATGATATTTGCGTATATTCTAAAACATTCGACGAACACTGCGAGAGCATCATCGAGTTAATGAAACGCCTTCGTGAAACTAATCTGGTCCTTCATCCGAAGAAATGCAAAATTCTACGCCCGGAAATCGAATACCTCGGTCATGTAATCTCGAAAGACGGACTACGCCCGTGCAACGACAAACTGCGCGCAGTAAAGGAATTTCCGGTCCCGCGCACGCCAAAGAATGTTAAACAATGGCTCGGGCTGGCAGGATACTATAGACGATTTATAGAAAATTTTGCTAAGATCGCAAAACCACTTACTATTCTATTAAAGAATCGCCAGCCGTTCGTTTGGGCGGAAGAGCAGCAAAAAGCTTTCGAGACACTGCGGAATAAATTATGTGAACCTCCGGTGCTCAGACACCCGGATTTCGACAGAACATTTTTTCTTACCGCTGACGCATGTAAAATCGGAATCGCAGGATCGCTTTCCCAATTTGACGACCAAGAGCGAGAACACGCTGTAGCATATATTTCACGTACCCTCACACCTGCTGAAAGTAATTACCTCGATATCCGGCTCGAGCTATTAGCAATAGTATGGAGTATTTCGCAATTCAGACCTTATCTGTACGGCCGAAAATTCATCATCATTACTGACCATAGACCTTTGGTACATCTATATTCAATAAGTGACCCAAATTCACAAGCAACTCATCAGCGACTATTGTTACAAAATTTTAATTTCGAAGTCAGATATAAAAAAGGAGCGTCGAATGTCAATGTAGATGCGCTCTCTCGAAATCCTATACAGGAAGTCGAACAGCTCAATAAGCATTTACAAGCAACTAGGCAAGATCCGGTTCAAGCACTGGTCTTGACAGCTCGACTAGATCATAATACAAAAAGGCCAGGAAATATGCACGCCATGACCACGCGATGCGCAAGAGGCCGACAACCAAGTGCAAAATACTTGGAAGCCTTCAAGTCCCTCCTGCCGCGTGAGAAAAAGAATCCGCCTCCTCAGGAAGTAGACACGTCAGTAACGGAAACTGACATGAATATTAATTACCCTACAGTTACTAAAAACACGTACTGCTCCGAAGGCAATAAAATTGGCACACAATATAATACGTATAATCAAGACTCTAAAAATAAACAGGACTCACAACCAAAACAGGAAATGACCTCTTTAAAAGACGTGATGCTTGAAGACTCAGCCAACTTCCCTACCGGACCCATGACTTTACCCAATGTAAACATCATCTATTGTCGGGATGCACTATTTATGAGGCGAGACAATTACTTGTACTTCACTGACACATTTGGTACCCCCCTGGATGAAGGTGCACTCAGTTTATTTAAACATGATAAACTACCACAAATGAACAAGTTGCAATTAGCCGTTCCCACTACAATCAAAATAGGAAACAAGATGCATTTTATTATCCCAATCCTTCATGAAACTAGAGAGACCACCGAAAACATTAGAAATTATATATACCAGGCACTGAAGCAATTAGTAATAAATATAACTGAAAATAAAATTAAAACCGTCAGTATATAGTAGCCCAAAGTAAAAAAATTGAGCTCGTCGATTTCTTTGACATTTTACGAATGATAAAAAATACACTGGGACCTTCTGAAGTCAAGATTATAATTAGTCAGGGACTTATAGTCTTCGCCCCCATCGAGCATCGTCAACAAGTAATCGAAGAAGCCCACTGTTCAGCTATAGGCGGTCATAACGGTTGCAATAGAACTTACAAACGTATCAAAAATAAATACTATTGGGTACACCTGAAGGAAGATGTGCAAGAGTTCATTCAAAAATGCTTACCATGCCAGTTAAGAAAATTAAATAGACATAATGTCAAACAAAAAATAATCATAACCGATACCCCACCAGTTCTCTATCTTAAAGTCAGCATATACGTAGTAGGCCCACTCGAGCCTACCAAAACGGCAAACGCTTACTTACTTACCTGCATATGCACGTTTACCAAATACGCCATAGCGGCACCCATGCCAGGCCAAACAGCTACTATTGTAGCTGATAACCTTATTAAAAAACTAATACGTACCTTTGGAGCACCTAACGTCATAGTAAGTGACAGAGGCACTAACTTCACTTCAAAACTAATGAAACGTATTGCAGCTCGCTTCAAAATTAAGCGTATTACTACAACGGCTTATCACCCGCAGGCTAACAATGTTGAACGATTTCATTTATCGTTAATTGAGTATCTAAAAATGTTCACTTCCAAGACCAAAAATTGGGACGAGTATGTCGAACTTGCTATATTTAATTATAATACGAGCTGGCACAGCAGCCACCAGTTCTCACCATGGGAACTACTGTTCGCTCGCAAGCCACGCCTACCAAGCACGGAGCCCTTGCTAAAGCAAGATTTACTACCTACCTACGAAGGCTACGTGGAAAACTTGGTTAAACAGTTACACAATATACATGAAATAGCTAGAGAAAAATTAATAACATATAAAGAAAAAAACAAAATGCAATATGATAAAAAAACAAATCCTGGCAAATTCAAAGTCGGTCAATAGGTTTTTCTAAAAAGCGGCCCAAAGCCTCATAAACTCACAGGCATTCACTTTGCCGGTCCCTACTTGATCCTGGAAGTGGAAGAAAAAGAAAATATTGAAATAAAAATAAACGAAAAAGAAACTCGAACGGTCCACGCCAATCATTTAAAAAAATCGTACATCGAAACAAGTAGTAATTGAAAAATTATGTTTCAGATGAAAGCAGTAATTCTCAGCATCTTTGTTCAACAATACTTCAAAATAGTCACTCCTTTCATAGCCTATGATTGTTTTCAACGTTTTACTAACTTCACTACCTTCTCTCTTGTAGATATTGCTGAATGCGACATTCCTAATCCGATAATCAATTCTACTGTAACTGAAATATCCCTCCTCCAACTTAAAGATTTTGCAACTGTAAAAGTTCGTTATAGCAAAATAGAGGTCAAATGATCAGCTAAGACATGCGGCGCACTCTCTCATGAATGTTCCCCCCTTTTTCCTGAAATAGAATACATTAAGGAAGTGACACGAGAAGAATGCATTAAAATGCACTCTTATCGAATAATGACGATCGGAGATAATCTAGTACAAATCTTTACGATAAATCAAACAACCGTACACCCGATAGAATTAGCAGGATACATTGCTCCAGACGGCACATGCACTAACGCGAGAAGTTTCTCCGATTCTTACAGCACATTCAGATATGTACACGTTACTGGCTATGTTAAAGTATCACTGGAGGAAAGATTTAATTCCGTAACGCTGGAAATAAATAAAATTAAACTCGAATCCGGATCTTCTTGTTAATTTACCGAAGAACAATGCATTGATGGCATATTCGGATACGCATTCTGGGACAGAACCGAGTCTCAGGTATGCCAAGCCAGCAAGTATACTAATCTATATTCAGGACACGTCACTAAAGTAACAGAGGTCGGTAATGAACGAAGACCACTTTATGTATTGGATTCTGAGGATACGAGGTGTGATCAAAAAGTAAGGTGAATTTTGAAATTTAGTGGGCTACGTCCGTTCGATCTTCGACTTTTTTATTTGGTTATGTCGGTACACTCGTCTAGAACATACGTTCCCAATTTCTGCTTAGTAGTAGATAAGCAATGTATGTTCTGGGGCACAAAGGAGCCGACAAAGGATGCCGCCAATGTATAAGGATACGTGTATGTTCTGGGACACAAAGGAGCCGCCCGATGAAGGTGTGAAGGTAGTGACACCTTTTGATTTATGGTCAGACCCCATGGTGAGTGCCTAAAAGGGATTTGATGTACCTTTGACACCTTCCGCGTGCCAGTGGGCCCCATGCTGAGTGTTAAGGGGCATTTGATGTTGGTTTGACACCTCGCGCGCGCCGCCAATGTATAAGGATACGTGTATGTTCTGGGACAGAAAGGAGCCGCCCGATGAAGGTGTGAAGGTAGTGACACCTTTTAATCGCGATAAGGTGAGACCCCATGCCGAGTGTTGCATTTGATGTTCGTTCGACACCTCCGGCGTGCCAGTGGGCCCTTCGAGGGGGGCCAGTCTCCCCCCCCCCTTCGATAGTAGGACGCTTCACCCACCCACCCACCAACCCACCCACCCTCCAACCCACCCACCCACCAACCCACCCACAGAGGTTGTTAAGGTAGGATGCTGTAGAAGTCGGTAATAGTGCGGATGCTGTTTTCTCTCTCTCTCTCTCTCTCTCGCTCTCCTTCGATAGTAGGGTGCTTATACTAGCTGAGTGTGGACCCTTGGAGAGGGGGTAGCGTCTCTAGCTTGCTAGGCGCGTACGCCGTATAGTGAGGATGCTGTTCTCTCTCTCTCTCTCTCTCTCTCGCTCTCCTTCGATAGTAGGGTGCTTATACTAGCTGAGTGTGGACCCTTGGAGAGGGGGTAGCGTCTCTAGCTTGCTAGGCGCGTACGCCGTATAGTGAGGATGCTGTTCTCTCTCTCTCTCTCTCTCACTCTCCTTCGATAGTAGGGCGCTTATGCTGGCTGAGTGTGGGCCCTCGGAGAGGGGGTAGCGTCTCTAGCTTGCTAGACGCGTACGTCGTATAGTGTGGATGCCGTTCTCTCTCTCTCGCTCTCCTTCGATAGTAGGGCGCTTAGTAAGCTTATGCTAGCTAAGTGTGGGCCCTCGGAGAGGGGGTAGCGTCTCTAGCTTGCTAGGCGCAGCCACCACCCACCCACCCACCCACCTCCTACCTTTTGTCTGACTACTCCCTCTTCAACCTACAGCGCCGTAACCGCTGCTTTCAGCGCCACCATAGTGCTTAAAAGCCGTGCTCGATGGGAAAAGAGCGCAGTCTTTCGAGACAGCCCGCTTCACTAGCTTTCTTAGCAGTGACAAGCAGTAGTAGTAGTAGTAGTAGTAGTAGTAGTAGTAGTACTAGTAGTAGTAGTAGTATTACTAGTTGACCTACGTGCATTTTCATTACAATGGCTTCTATTGCTTATTTTGAAAATACAGTACGCGATTTATGGAAAGCCTATTACAACTCAGACGCTAATAAGGATGATTTTATTAGATGGAAAAATATAATAATTACCGCTTTGCCTTCTCTTGAAGAATATATGTTACGGCCTAACTTAAGTAGAGCAATACGACAGAGATGTCAAACATGCGCTACTCATTTAAATTCAATCGAAATTAATTTAAATAATTCCATAAAAGTCGGAGGAAATGTTAATTCATTACGAGTCATTCCAAACCAAATTGAAGGGGATGGAGTTATTTGGCGTGAAATAAATTCAGCATTTGAAAAACGTATCATTACTGCATTCATAGCCAATCAAAAACATAGAGATATAAAGTCATTCTTAAAAGCAGCAAATAAATTATTACAACTACAAATACCAAAATATCTTTCAATTCATAATGCTCTAAAAATAAATATAGAAATGTCAGCTCAATTTACCGTAATAAAAGATAATGTAGAGGACATTCAAATAAAGTATTTCAACACCGAAAATGTTTCTATTTATAAAACGACAGATCTTAAATTATGGTTTACAGAAAATATTGAAGATGTTATACTTAAAAATTTAGAAGAATTTCAAGAAAAAGATTCCGGTTGGACATTAAAAACTATCATCGGTATTACTGTTAATATAAATAAATTTAATCCTTTCAAACCTGGCTCATATATTCAACTACCAAAACAAATAGCAGATAAAAAAGCAATTATCAACGTTCAAAATACAGATAATGAATGTTTTAAATGGGCTGTGCTTGCCTGTCTTCATCCAGCTAGATTTCATAGCGAAAGAGTTCAAAATTATATGCCCTTTGCGAATAAATTGAAATTCGATGATATAAACTTTCCTGTTGAGGTAAAGAATATTCCTAAATTTGAAAAATTAAATAGTATTTCAATAAACCTATACATACTAAAAAAATACGGTTTGAAATTCGAAGTCTCACCATATTATATATCAACTTTAAAACAAGATAAGCATGTAAATCTTTTGTTACTACAAAGCGATTATATTGATGAGAATGAAACAGAAAAATCTAATAGATCAAATAACAGTGATAATTTCAAATTAAAATTCCACTATGTATGGATTAAAAACTTATCTGCTCTTGTTAGAAGTCAAGTAACGAAACATACTGCACAAATTTATCTTTGTGAACGCTGTCTCCACTATTTTAATAATAAAGAAAAATTGAATATTCATGAGACTGATTGTTCAAAATTAAATAAATATAGAGTTAATCTACCTAATTTTCCTCTTCTGAAATTTAATCATTATGATCGAAAAGAAATGGTTCCGTTTATTATCTATGCTGATTTAGAGTGCTTATTGAAACCAGTAAATAACGGACGATCCTTCCAAGACCATGAAGCCTTTAGTGTGGGGCTTTATATAAAATGTAGTTATGATGATTCCAAATCAGTCTTTAAGATGTATAGAAAAAAACTGAATGAAGAACAATCACCCGCACAATGGATTATCAAACAATTTCAGATTTTGTTAGATGAAATGAATCAAATATATAAGAATGCAATAGAAATGAATCTTTCATGGCGTAATCAAATGGATTTCAAGATGAGCAAAATGTGTCATATTTGTAGAAAATATTTTCAACCTGATGAAACAAGAGTCAGAGATCATTGTCATTTGACGGGTCGATTTAGAGGTGCTGCTCACGCATCCTGTAATTTAAATTATAAGAATCCTTATTTTATACCAGTTGTCTTCCATAACCTTACTGGATATGATTCTCATTTTATAATAAAAGAAATAGCTACTAGCTCTGATCTTGAGGGAAATGTGACTGTTTTAGCTGAAAACAAGGAAAGATATATAGCCTTCACAAAACACGTGGACGGTAGTACTATAAATTTTCGATTTATTGATTCTTTTCGTTTTATGCCATCATCTCTCGAAAAACTGTCTTCATACTTAACCAAACTAAATATCATAGAGCATGAATTCAAGATAGATAAATATACAAAAACACAAATAGAATTATTGAAGAGAAAAGGCGTTTTTCCATATGAGTATGTTAACAGTTTTGAAAGATTAAAACAGACTCAATTACCATCGAAGATTTTCATAGTTAATTGATAGATAGCAACATCTCTGAAGCTGACTATGGGCATGCACAAAAAGTGTGGAATGCATTTGACATCATTGATTTAGGACAGTATTCTGATTTATATTTAAAAACTGACGTATTACTCTTGGCCGATATTTTTGAAAATTTTCGTAAAACGTGTATGGACGCGTATCAACTCGACCCGGCACACTATTATACTACTCCTGGAATAACATGGGATGCTATGTTAAAGTGTACAAAAATTGAGCTAGAACTTTTAACCGATATAGACATGGTTTTATTCATCCAAAAAGGCATTCGAGGAGATATTAGTCAATGCTGTAATAGATACTCAAAAGCTAATAATCGATATATGGGCTCAGAATATAATGAAAAAGAACCTAGCAAGACTTTGATGTACTTTGACGTTAACAATTTATATGGATGGGCAATGACGCAATCATTACCATATAAAAATTTTAAGTGGGTCTCTAACATCGATGAGCCTCATTTTTTCAATGTTTCCGATAACAATGAGGTTGGATATATTTTAGAAGTTGATCTGGAGTATCCAAAAGAACTACACGACGAACATAAGGACCTTCCACTTTGTCCTGAACACAACACACCACCTGGGTCAAGACAAAAAAAACTTTTAACAACACTGTATGATAAAGAACGATATGTCATTCATTATAGAGCGCTAAAGCAAGCTATTAAATACGGACTCAAAATAAAACAAATACACAGAGCACTTCAGTTTAATCAAAAGCCTTGGCTTAAAACTTATGTAGATTTGAATACAGAAAAAAGAAAACAAGCTAGAAATGAATTTGAAAAGTTATTCTATAAACTCATGATTAATGCAGTATACGGAAAGACTATGGAGAATGAAAGGAAACGAAAAGACGTTAAATTAATTAGTACATGGAGTGGTAGATATGGAGCAGAAGCACGGATCGCGCAACCCAACTTTCATAGTAGTTCAATCTTTGATGAAAATTTAGTAGCAATACAGTTATCATGGACGTCTATTAGTATTAAAAAACCAATATATATTGGACTTTGTGTGCTAGATCTCTCAAACACATTAGTATATGACTTCCACTATGGCTACATAAAAGAAAGACTACCTCATAAAGCAAAATTACTTTATACTGATACAGATAGCCTCGTATATGAATTTAAAGATGTTGATATATATGAAATAATGAAAGAAGATATCAATAAATTTGATACATCAGATTACTCAGAAAATAATCAGTTTAATATGCCGTTAGTTAATAAAAAGGTTCTCGGTATTATGAAAGATGAATGCAATGGTAATATTATGAGAGAATTCATTGGACTTCGAAGTAAAATGTATAGTATACTAATAGAAAACCATCAAGCAATAAAGAAAGCAAAAGGCGTAAAAACACATACTGTCATAAAAACAATAGATCATGAAGATTTTCGAAACTGTTTATTGGATTTAGAAATTATTAGGCGTGAGCAATGTAATATACGAAGTGTATTACATCAAGTAAGAACAGAAAGAGTGCAGAAAGTAGCACTAAGTCCATATGATGATAAACGATGTATATTCGATAAAAATCCTGATACACTTCCATGGGGTCATTACAAAACTATTGAAACGTCAAAGCTTAAAATCAAGAGTGCGGAAGAACGCAGGAAAAGAAAGATCATAGAAATGGAAGAAAATCCTCAAGAAAGTTGTAAGCTTCCTCTAACCTCCGACAGAAGTCTCTCAGAACAGAGTAGTATGAAAGAAAGTTGTAAGCTTCTTCCAACCTCCGACAGAAGTCGCTCAGAACAGAGTAGTAATAGTGGGGAGGAAGAAGGCTCAGTTAGGAAAAGACTAAGGATAGAATAGTGAGAGAGTGGGGACAACGGTAGAGTGGGGGACAACGGCAAACATGGCGACTGAAGTCTGAGGAGTATGGGCAATGGAATCATATGAGAAGTTACTCAAGTGGGGATAAGGCGAAAAGAGAGGGAAATTACGGCGGCTCGAGTTCTCCGAGAGGGGACGCATGGTACAAAACGGAGAACACACCTCAGTCCGGCGCAGTTATTCAGCAGTAGATTGAAGCAACAGCAGTAGTCTCTCTTCCTAGTTCTCCTATTAGACTTCTAAATTTTCTCTTAAAAGTAAGTTTCTTGTATACTAGTAGCTCTCTAACTATATATCCTAGTAGTATTAATTATTGATTGATTTTTTGTTATTGTAGAATGGACTTTTCATCAATTAATAGAATAGCCAAATCAGCATTTTTACCAAGAAAAACAATGACGCAATTAGAGAATAATTGTACATATATGATAACGAGATTAAGATGGCTTAATACTCGTTATGGTTTTAGCGTAGTGATTACAGTAGACGATGAATTTGAAGTATTTTTACCTAAGCGAGTAAGCTTAGCATTAGAAAAAGATGAAGCTATGCTGAAAAAATTATTCGAGACCGTGGAAAGAAAGGAGTTGTTTATTTACCATCGAGAAGGCTCGAATTTTGAATTTAAAAATTAATCTAGCATAATATGTAAATGTATAAATAGTAAATAAATTTATATTTAAAATTTTAATTATCTCTTTAATCCAAATTTAATTATTCCTTCAAATCCTTTTTTGGAGAGGTTGAAGTAATTCCTTATGCGTTCTTTCTGCTGAGTTTCGACTTAGTGTAAAGGTCTCATAAGCAATGTTAGTAGTGGAAGCACCTCACAGGTGAGAGCGATGGTTGGGGCTCTCACCATTCCCTAATAAAAAATAAGAAAGAGAGAGGGGGGGGGGATTTCGGCGGCTCGAAAAGCGAAGTAGTGGGGTTATATTCTAAAATATCGATAAGATGTTAATAGGAATACCATTCTGTTCGAAGCATTGGTAAGAAGAAGAAGTAGTAGTAATAGTAGAAGCTTAGCCATGCCAGCTATAAGAGACAACAGGAGATCTCACTCCTCTTCTAAGCATGTATGGTTTGCGAAGAATGTTAAAATAAATCATCTTCCATACGAAGAAAAAGACTCTAGAAAAGGTATTTGGGAGCAAATAGCACGAGATCACGAACGTTTCCAAAGACGTATTGCTGAATTGAATAAAGTTATATCACGAGTATTACTCAAGAAACGTATATTGATGATGAATAGAATGCTTGGTCCTATATTAGAAAATCATCACACTATATATATGTTAAATAAAATGGAAATCTAATTTAAAGTAGAGGGAGGCGGTTGTGGCGGCTCGAAAACCAAAGTAGTGGGGAAAGGTTTTAAAAGAGCTGTGAGCCTCGAAGAGCTTCATTCTGCCTCAAGAATCGAGTAGTAGCAGTAGTAGCAGTAGTAGCAGTAGTAGCAGCAGTAGTAGCAGCAGCAGCAGTAGCAGCAGCAGCAGTAACAGTACAAACAGCAGTGAGAGCAGTAGTAGTAGAAGTAGTAGTAGAAGTAGTATTAGAAGAAGAATACGTAACATTCTAGATTTCTTTACCTACAGCAAGATGAATTTTGAAATGTTGAATAACATTGGAATGAAGCTTTTCGATATACTTCCTGAAAAAAGTCATTATGAATTGCATGAAGATGAGAATTATCTAATAACATTCATGAGACAAGATGAATCTCGAATTATTCTTGAACTCGATTGTGAGTTCGAAATTGTTCTACCGGACCGAATGTCAAGAGCGATAATTCATCATTTGGATCTTTTTATTTATCTTTCTGATAGAGTACAAAAATATGCATTATTTATTCAATATTATGGATGTGATCGATTTCAATTTAATATTAAGTAAATGTATTTGTATATCTTATTAGATCTCAATAAAGATTGTATTATATAAATTTATTTTCTGGAGAGGTAAATGAGTCATTAGTGTTTCTATTAAAGCAGGTTTCGACTTGTCTTAATGGACTCACTAGTGTCGAATATAAAAAATGGAAGTACCTCACAGGTAAGAGCGAAGGTTGGGGCTCTTATCCTTAAAATAAAAAAAAAACAATGTAATATTTATAAATGAAAACAATTATTTATTTAAATACAAGCTAGATACATATAAATTTATATTTGTAATTCATTGTTGTATAGTCTCCTTATTTATCCAAGAATTGTGAGTATTATCAAAGCCAAGCCATTTTACATAGACTTCATTACCCCGTCTTCTGAGAATTTTTTCTACAAGATAAATATCAGGATACATAGCTTTCTGTAGTTCTTACTCATAAAAACTTCCAACAATGGGATTTTCTTGATAATCTAGTAGGTGATATGTTACAGGTTTAGTTCTCGAAATACGATGAATAGTAAAAATTTCTGTAGACCAATTAGGCGTATATCCTTTTTCAAAAACGTGTTTAGACTTGCTTACTCGCATTTTATCTCCTACCTGGAATTTCGGTTTTTTGAAAAGACGTTGATCGTAAGAGAATCGTGTCAAGACCTGCATTTCATTTTCTTTAGTCACGTCTTTAGGCTTCATATTTATTGTACGGTGTTTTTGATTATTATGAGATTCTATTAAACTGGGGAGAAAGTCAATCCACTTATAATTTCCTATTAAACTGAATTTTTTCCACATAATATTTTTTAGTGTTCGATTGAAACGTTCACAAATTGATGCTTTAAGATTGCTATAAGTAGAATAAAGGTTTATTTTATATTTTTTCATTAAACTTTGAAAATTTGTATTGTAGAACTCTTTGCCTCTATCCACTTGGAGATTTTTAGGAATGCGTCCCTTTTTTAATACAGACTCCATTGCGTTAGTGACATCTGTAGCAGTTTTCTGTTTTACTGAAACTCCCCAAGCATATTTAGAGAACGTATCTATAATAGTTAACAGATAGCGAAAACCTTTATTCTTTCTAGAATAGTTTTGCATCTCAACAAGATCAGCTTGCCACGTCTCATCTATTCCGCGTATATCGACTTTTCGACGAGGATAGTTTCGACGTGCTGGTTTGTGTAACTCATCCACCACTCTTTGATGTTTCATTTTAAAGTTTTGTTTTTTTTAATTTCAAACGGTCCAATTTTTGTAAAAATGTCTAACGGTCCAATAGTTTTTTCTATCACTTTCTCTTTCTGTTTCTCTTTATGATTACTAATATTATCTTTTTCTAACTTAGCAATAATTACTTGATGCTTTACTAATTCTAATCTTATTGTATCCAATGATTTTGAGAGATCATTTATCATACTCGTAAGCGTAGTAACGTTAGGTATAATAGTTTTTTGCAACGTTCGTAAGTTTACAGCATCGTTACTCTCCTGAGGATCGGCTATATAACAAATTCTTTTGTCGTATTGTCCGTCTTTAGTGATATTATACCCTATACCAGGAGGACCTTGATTACCCTCCTTTTTTTTCAATGTACGTCCAAACACATCAACACTCATTTTATTACTGAGGAATATTTAGAATTGTCTTAATATATATAGCCAGCTTCACGTAATTCTTCAATGATTGAATGAATTTCATTAATATGACTAGGATTACCAGCGGTTTGTTCGGCGATAAGCAATCTCAATCGATCAACGAGCTCGTTTGGATCATCCCAATATACATAATCAAATAATGTTCCTTTTCTTGCTATTTTATAGTTAGGAAAAAGACCTCTTCCATCAATAGTCAATTTTCGCTTCTTAGCACTACCACTTAAAGATAAATTTGGACCAATATACTTTTTGAATTTATTTACATGCTTATTGCGATATTCTCCATTTGTTTCATATCTCTTACGATGAGCGTTAGTGATTTCAAGAATTTTTATATAATTTTCAATATCTGATGAACTGATTAATTTAGAATTAGGTTCTTTACGAAAGAGAAGTTCCATTAATCCAGATGTCTTGCTGAATGCTTTATCATTCACAGTCACATTATCGTTTTGGAAAGAAATTGGAGAATTGCCTATGACATATGTATTTTCATGCAAGCGAACGCCAAATGTCTTGTCTAAATTACTTTTCTGTTGCGGTTCATGCAATAGTCGAATATAGTTTCCTACAATCGAGTCATCCAATAGCTGTTTTTGTTGTTTTGAACTAACATTGTCTAAATTTATTGCGGTTCTATCAAGTGTTGATTCACTAGTCTTACTAAATTCATCTTCATCACCATCATCAGTAATAGACATAGCGGATTCAAATGTAGAATCAAGCGGATTTAATGTTGAATTTAAGTCATTAACAGTACTATTGAAATATCGAGATTTATAGGGAGTGTCAGCTGTTGTTTTTGACTTGAAAACTTTATCGAACGTAATTTTCTTCTCCTTGTTCGTTTCCTGTTCAGTATTATCGTTAGTTTTATCAATAGCTACCTCCACAAGTTTCTTCAATGGATCAACCATAGGTTTAAAAGTTTCATTCAATGTATTTTCTAAATCAGCTTTGTCACGTTTTATTAGTTGATACTTACGTCTGATGGCATCACGAGCCTCAGATAATTGCTCGAGCATCTTCTTTTCTTTTTCAAAATTAGCCATGTTGACGCTTGCAGTTTCTAAAGTTAAATAATCTTCATTCGTTCACTCCGTTATATTTATAGCAAAAGAATCGAATCCTTTTCTATACCGTCCATGATTGATTGGTCTATCTCTATCAATAACTATAAATCCATGATTATCGTCTCTCCAACATTTTGAACCAATTACTTTAAACTTCTCAAAAGTCATATCTGAGTTAACATGATCGTTATAAATATGTTTAATATTCACGTCATCTTGTCGAAACAAAACTAGTAAATTCACATTATCTCGAATGAGATGCTTCGGTATGCGAGCGTATGATTGACAGAGATAGAAACTATCTACCTTTTTATGTCTTCCCATACAGAAGAATGCTCTCACGTTGTCCTGCTTTTCAGTGGCTATATCGTCAAAAATCATGATGGAATTTGGATTAGCTTTATCCGGTGAAACAACTGCCTCATGCTCGCTGAAGGCATAATACTGTATACCATCAATCGGTTCCAATAAATCTTTTAAAAACTTATACTTTGGTTGATTGAGAGACTTTGAATAAACATAAATGTTTTCAAATCTAAGTCCATTAGGATGTGTGATTAGTGTTAGCAAACAGTTAGTTTTCCCACAGTTACTAGGACCACAGAAAACTGCTCGTATACTGTCAGGCAGTAGTTCACCATGTCTTTTTTCTCGTTTTTCCGTCTCAACCACATTATCAAAATTTATGACTTGCAACTTATGCGGTTGCTCTTTGAAGTCCATATTGTTTTCTAATCACCGATCGAAGGACGAATGAGACTACTAACTATAAAAAGACTGTTTATATATTTTTAGTTTCATTAAGACTTTGTCTTCTGATGAGGTATGATCATTTGTTACAAAAGAAAGACTGGTGGTGCTGGCTTAGTGAATAAGATCATTAATAACTTACCATTCGAAGCTCATTTGCCTGGTTATCAGTATTGCGGACCGGGAACTAAATTGAAAAAACGACTTGCTCGTGGTGATCCTGGAAAAAATCCGCTAGACGCTGCTTGTAAAGATCGCGATATTGCTTATTCTCAAAATCGAGAGAACATTGAGGCGAGAAACGAAGCCGACAAAATTCTAGCTAAACAAGCCTGGGATAGAGTGCAAGCGAAAGATAGTAGTTTTGGTGAGAAAGTTGCTGCATTTGCTGTAGCCAACATAATGAAAGTTAAAAGTAAACTTGGTATGGGTGTTAAAATTTTAAAACGAGGAAAGAAACGAGGTAAGGGATTAAAAAATCGCCAATAACGACGACAGCGACGAAAGACACATGTAAAAAGGAAAAATCTATCAATTGCATTGAAAAAAATTATTAACGCTGCCTCGAGAAGTGTTGTTCCTAGTAATAAATCACTCTTTGTCATTCGTTCGGCTATAAAAGGCGCTAAAGAAGCTGTGAAGAAGGCTGGAGGAAGAAGAAAAATAAATGTTCCTCGTATTCTACCAATTCCTAGTAAAGTGAGTGGAGCTCTTCCTTTTTTAATTCCATTATTTGCCGCTTTGAGCGCCACTGGAGCTTTAGCTGGAGGAGCTGCTTCAATAGCAAAAGCCGTTAACAGTGCTAAGGCCGCTCAAAATGAATTGAAAGAGGCTCATAGACACAATAAAACTATGGAAGCTATTGCTATTGGTAAAGGACTTTATTTGAAACCACATCGTAAAGGTTATGGTCTTCATCTGAAACCATATTCAAGTGGAAAAGGTTTAAAAAAAAAAGCTCGAAATAACTTTACCTAATCGAGCACTGACAGATCATGATATAAGAAAATATGCTAAAATACTAAAAATTGCAAATTTTCGAGGTGTTTTTATGCGTGATGCTCTACCGACCGATGGGCCTCGATATCAAGAGACAGCTATTGTAAATTTGGATAATAAACGGGGGCCAGGTACTCATTGGGTAGCATATAAAAAGAAAGGCGATGAGGTTATGTATTTTGATAGTTTTGGTAATCTACAGCCGCCTATAGATCTATTGCTTTATCTCAAAGTTAATAGAATCATGTATAATTATATTAGATATCAAGATTTTAATACATATAATTGCGGCCATCTTTGTCTCAAATTTCTTTTAAACAAACTATAGAAAAGACGACTAGTATATAAAATACTCATGCAAAGAATGACTGTCATTTGATTTGAATCTGTCATGGAGAATACACTAACATTGAGTCTCTCGGGAACATCATCCGTACTCGAATCATATTATTTTCCACCGATCGAATTGATAGCAAACAAAAAATACGTTCTTGGTCTAGTTGAGCTATTGACATTTAATTCAATACCAAACATTGACGTTGGTTGTAATAAATTTTACATTGAAGGTCAAGAAGCTATCACTTTACCGACTGGTAGCTACGAAATAGAAGATATTGAAAACTTTCTCATAGACGAATTAGCACCTAAAGGTATATCGTTTAGCCTAAAACCAAATAATAATACTTTACGTAGTGTCATTCGGTGCAGTCAAAAAATACATTTTGAACCAGATGATTCTATTGGATCAATTTTAGGCTTCACTAAACGCACGTTCGCTGAAAACGAAACACATAGTTCTGACTTACCCGTCACTATACTCAAAGTCAATGCTTTACGTGTAGAGTGTAATATTACTACAGGCTCTTACATAAACGATCGCAAAGTACATACTATACATGAATTTTTCCCAGCAGTCCCACCTGGATATAAGATTATAGAAGTTCCCTCTCACGCCATTTACCTTCCAGTCGCTGTGAGGAGCATTGATCATTTTCAAATTCGTATAGTTGATCAAGACGGAAACCTAGTTAAATTTCGAGGAGAAGTCATCACAGTGCGAGTGCATATAAAGACCATATCTTAGTAATGGGTATCATTTACAATATAAAGAGCGGCCGAGGCTATATTAAAAGACAAAAATGTCGAACAGCAATCAGTCAACAGCGAGCTATCAGACCGCTCACACCTCAGAACATTCAATTCCTGAAAAGCTTGAGACTAGAAGTCGTCGAAAATCGTGGAAGAAAATATTGTGCATATTAGTGTGTTGTATAAAACAACAACAACAACAACAATATGGAGGGAATTCTAGACATTCATTCAGCTGTCACTTTCGATGAGTCTATAGCTCATTATGAAGTTCATGCGCATCAGCCTTATTCATTATCATATTTCAATAATAGCGATGAAATTCATATAGCAATTCAAGATTTATCTCTGCTTCCATCGCGCAGTATGATTCATATTTCTGGTAGGTTAACCAAGCCGGACGGTACTACGCCAGTGGAGAACACTTTATTAGTCAACAACGCCCTCTGTCATTTGTTCGAGGAAATACGATATGAAATAAATGCTATTGAAATTGATAAAGTGAAAAATGTAGGCTTAACAACTCTCATGAAAAATTGGCTTTCACTCAATCCATGTCAGAGCTCTATCGCTGAAAATGCCGGATGGAATGGTGATAACAATGAAGTTTTAATATGTAACGCTCAAGGTTTTTTTGATGTGACTATACCTCTCAGTATATTGATGGGCTTTGCTGAAGATTATCGGAAAATTGTAGTCAATGTCAAGCATGAACTTATTCTCACAAGATCAAGAGATGATTTGAATGCTATTTTGTCTGCTCCAATTGGGAATCCTGCTGCTTCAGAAAAAACAAAAATTACTTTAACTAAGGTTGAATGGCTGATGCCATATGTGATGGTTGCAGACAAAGAAAAAATCAAATTACTCAATCAGATCGGACGAGATCGGGCAATTACAATGAGTTATCGTACTTGGGAAATGTATGAGTATCCAAAATTACCACGTACATCAAAGCATGTTTGAAGTGTTAAGACTTCCAATCAATTGGAAAAGCCTCGCTTTGTTATTTTAGCTTTTCAAACTAAACGTAAAAGTTCGGCGAGTGTTAATTCTAGTAATTTTGATCATTGTAATATTAGTAATGTGAAGCTATTCCTCAATTCACAATGCTATCCGTATGGAAATCTCAATTTGAATATCAATCAAAATCAGTATGCTGTTCTCTACGATATGTATACTAATTTTCAAAACTCTTATTATGGTAAAGAAAACGAGCCGTTACTCAATAAAAAAGATTTCATTAATAAAGTACCGCTAATAGTTATAGACTGCTCCAAACAAAATGAAACATTAAAAAGCGCGCCAGTCGATGTTCGCCTAGAATTTGAAACTCGGACTGATTTTCCTGAAGATACTGCAGCCTACTGCTTAATATTACACGATCGTATTGTACAATATAACCCGATTAGTGGTGATGTTAAAAAATTAGTTTGAAATTAACAAGACATTATGTAATCAATGTATACGATGCTTTTCAATAAAAAAGAAAATAAATTATATATATTGTTGGAATTTAATAAAAACTACCTATAACCATACTATATAGTGTCTATGACGCCCTATACTTTCGATTGGTGAGGTATGCTGACTATGGCGCCCTCTACTTTCGAATAGTGAGGTATAGGCTTTATATAGAACAAACACGTGCCTCTACTCTCATAACGGTTTTGGGAACTAGTAGAGTTCACATTAACTTTTCAAATAGATTTAGCATATTTTCAAATATGCTAAATCTATTTGAATTAAACTATAGCATCTTTTCAAATGGATTTCGTAATAGATTTTCAAGGTTTTCAAAGTTTTAACGAGACTTTTGTTTGTAAAGAACTAGCATATCTACCATTAGATATAGATACTGTTCCAACTGTGTTTTTCTTCGAACCACCATATCATTGGTTTCAACTTCCTATCAAGTATCGAAAAGTGAATCATTTCTTAGAAACGTGTCATCATGGTTTATTATGGAGATCCGGTCTTATTCCATATAAAAATTTAGCACGTGTACTAAACAATCATTTAAATAATTCTAGAAATATTTATGTAAAAGGATTAACAAAGAAACAATGGTTACAAAAAATTTTACCTGAAAAGTAAGTATTTTTATTTATTTATTTTTTTGTTAGAAATTAAAATCATTATTAATTAAAAATTTTTTCCTTTTTTAGAAAAATTTTAGAACTTGAAAGCGAGATGAGATGTCCTCCAATGAGTGCATTACCTTACCCATTAGAAACAATATGTACATATCATTATAATAAACCAGCTAACTTTGTATGTGCCGTTACAAATGCACAAAGATTGTTTTCATGGATAAAAGCTAGACTGAAGCAATCTGAAATGGAAGGTATTGATGAAGTGGACAATATTACCTATAAAAATTCAATTCAATATTTCAATATAGCGATGTCAACTACTGAAAATAAAGATTATAGACAGACTGTATTATATTCAATGTATAGTTGAATGAACAATAAATTAATAATTAAACGAAAATTCTATAAGTTTTATCAATTAATATTCGAATAAAATAATAATCGAGGTTGAAAGGTTCCCGAAATCTAATGAAAATACTATAGCGCTTGCTTAGAGAAAGAGAAAGAGAGCAGCATATAGCTTACCAAGCTATATGCTACCCTCTCTCCAAGGGCCCAAATACCCTACTATTAAAGGAGAGCGAGAGAGAGAGAGAGAGAGAGAGAGCAGCATCTACACTATACAGCGTATGCGTCTAGCAAGCTAGAGACGCTATCCCCCTCTTCAAGGGCTATACGGAGCACGCTCCTAGCAAGCAGCTAGAGACGCTACCCCCTCTCCAAGGGCTATACGGGGTACGCTGCTAGCAAGCAGCTAGAGATGCTACCCCCTCTCCTAGGACATGCATCTAGTCAGCATGTTTACCGTTGAAGGAGAGTGAGAGAGGAAGGGAGAGAGAGAGAGAAAGAGAGAGAGATATTTTTTTTAAATTTAAATCAATTTATTTAATTTTATTACATTAAATTTAATTAGATTACAAAAAATTTTTTAATTTTCAATTATTTTTCCTACCACATGGTTTGGTAGGTCGTGTTGGTTTCCTGCTAAAACAGGAAAATACACTAGGGTCCTCGATTATTTTGATACATTTTACCTTAGGTACCACTTTCTGCTTGCTCGTGGTAGGTAAAATTATACTGTTGCTGCTGCTGCTGCTGCTGCTGCTGCTACTGCTGGTAGCGATGACTGCCGGTGGAAGGGCATTTTCAATGCTACTCATGGGACATCTCGATGGTTCATTTCGATCCACAGCATCAGTAGCAACATTCATCTAAAAAATAATATTTATTTAAAAAAAAATTTAGTTATTAAATAAAAAAATGTATTTATCTATAATAAATAATCTTACCTTCAGAAATTTCTTCTTTGGCGGAAGAGATGTAAACGCTGCTAACGGAACAGCGTTTAGACATCTTTTCTTGGCTGCTTTTACGGCTGTCGTTTCGTTCGCAGCCCTCGCAGCCTTTTCGGCTGCAGACTGTGCAGCCCTCGCCGTCTTCTCAGCCGCAGCTTTAGCAGCCCTTTCAGCCCTTTCAGCTGCATACTTTGCAGCCTTTGCTGTTCTTTCAGCCGCGGCCCTTTCGAGCTCAGCGGCCCTCTCGCTTGCGGCCCTTTCAGTTGCAGCTTTTTCGGCTGCAGCTTTTTCGGCTGCAGCTTTTTCGGCTGCAGCTTTTTCGGCTGCAGCTTTTTCGGCTGCAGCTTTTTCGGCTGCAGCTTTTTCGGCTGCAGCTTTTTCGGCTGCAGCTCTTTCGGCCGCAGCTCTTTCAGCCACAGCTCTCTCGACTGCAGCCCTTTCTATTCTCTGAACATCGCTCTGTAACTAAGAAAACAATATATATATATATATATATATACTTATTTAAAAATACTTATTTAAATATAATTATTTATATACATACCTTTATGACTACTGTTAATATCTGTTGAATATGTCGCCTATGCGACGGTTCCGGCACAATTATATTTAGCTGAAAAGCAAAAATAAAAAGATTAAAAATAAATATATTTAATATTATATAAAAAATACTTACCACTCTTAAAATGGCAATAATTAAGCAATAAAATATGCTAGTTGGTAAACTAGCTAGCAGCATCGGAGGAGTCTGAAAAAATAAAAAATTTATTATAAAAGCTGTCTTAAATAATTAATAGAATATATAGATAAAAAATACTTACATTAACCATGAAAATAATCATGGCATTTATTGTACTTATTATTTGTACACTATCCATTTTAATTTTTTATAAAAAGCAAAGAATAGTTACTAAAAATATTAAATGCTTCGTCGATGTATACTTCTTGAGCACTACCGAACGATTGACTCCGGAAAAGATTTTCGGAAAAATCAGGATGATTCCTACTCTCCAAAAGAAACTCTAGTCAAATTGATAAAAATCTTTAAAGGAAGAAGAACATTGATTTCGCTTTAGACGCTCAGCATGTTGGAGGATGTTAACGCAACTAAACAAGGCTAACTCAAAAACCTTATCTCTAAGGCAAAAAAGCAGTAAAATGACTAACAGACAATTCATCATTAAGATTACTCTATCTCCAATCACCTGCTGCTTACATACTTTCGAACGCATCTTCATTGAAAAAGGAACATCGAATGCGTTTTAATCCTCAGCATGAGGTAAAGCGTTATTGGAGAAAGTGCAAGCTGGTGTGGGTGGTCGAAAGTTTCCTAAATTATATGTGTGGCCCTGAAAAAGGATAGTGCACGCTGCTAGAACGCATCTTCATTTAAAAAAGGAACATCGGTTATGCTTTAGACTCTTAGCAACGACTTCTACAGCAACCTACCTTAACAACCTCTGTAGGTGGGTGGGAGAGTGGGTGAAGTCGAAGGTACATCAAATGCCTTTTAGACACTCAGCATGGGGTCTCACTCTGTCGAAGGGGCCCCATAGCGCCCTACTATCGAAGGAGAGCGAGAGAGAGAGGGAGAGAGAGAGAGAGAGAGAGAGAGAGAGAGAGAGAGAGAGAGAGTGAAAACAGCATCCTCACTATACGGCGTACGCGCCTAGCAAGCTAGAGACGCTACCCCCTCTCCGAGGGTCCTTCACTCAGCCAGCATAAGCATATAGTTTACCAAACACCCTACCGACTTCTACAGCATCCTACCTTAACAACCTCTGTAGGTGGGTGGGTGGGTGAAGCGTCCTACTATCGAAGGAGGGGGGGGGGGGGAGACTGGCCCCCTCGAAGGGCCCACTGGCACGCCGGAGGTGTCGAACGAACATCAAATGCAACACTCGGCATGGGGTCTCACCTTATCGCGATTAAAAGGTGTCACTACCTTCACACCTTCATCGGGCGGCTCCTTTGTGTCCCAGAACATACACGTATCCTTATACATTGGCGGCATCCTTTGTCGGCTCCTTTGTGTCCCAGAACATACATTGCTTATCTACTCAGCTTTGTAGTATGTTTGGTTTGTTTGTGAGAGGCATCAAGGTTAGAAGTGTTTTGCGTGCTCCACGATTTGCTGCTGTCTAAAAACATGGATCAAAGAGTTTGCATTAAATTTTGTGTGAAAAATGGAATCAAATGTTCCAAAACACTTGAAATGCTGAAAGTGACATACGGTGAGTCTACTTTAAGCCAAAAAAATGTTTACAAGTGGTATAAACTCTTCCAAGAAGGCCGAGAAGACACCGACGACGAACCTCGTTCTGGACGCCCCAGCTCATCAACAACTGATGAGAATGTTGAAGAAGTGAAGAAAATAGTGTTGGGAAATCGTCGAATTACCATTAGAGAAATTGCTGATGATATTGGCATCTCATTTGGTTCGTGCCAATCAATTTTGACAAGTGTTTTAGACATGAGACGTGTGTCAGCGAAGTTTGTTCCGAAATTGCTCAATTTCGACCAAAAGAAACGTCGCATGAGCATCGCCCAAGAGCTACTGAATGACGTCAACGATGATCCAGATTTACTCAACAGGGTTATAACAGGTGACGAAACATGGGTATACGGTTATGACGTCGAGACTAAGACTCAATCGTCCCAGTGGAGGCATTCTGGATCACCAAGACCAAAAAAAGCACGCCAAGTTCGATCAAATGTAAAGGTTTTGCTTACAGTTTTCTTTGACTGCAGGGGCGTGGTGCATCATGAGTTCTTGCCACAGGGTAGAACAGTATATAAGGAATATTACCTGCAAGTTATGCGCAATTTGCGCGAAGCAATCCGCCAGAAGCGTCCGAATTTGTGGGAAAATAAAAATTGGCTTTTGCACCATGATAACGCCCCTGCTCACACATCGTTGCTTGTGCGCGAATTTTTGGCTAAAACCAACACAGTAACGATGCCACAGGCACCGTATTCCCCAGATCTGGCCCCCTGTGACTTCTTCTTGTTCCCAAAACTGAAGAGGCCCGTGAAAGGACGGCGTTTTGCCACGATTGAGGAGATAAAGACGGCATCGAAGGATGAACTAAACAAGATCACAAAAAATGATTTTTTGAAATGCTTTGAGGATTGGAAAAAGCGTTGGCACAAGTGCATTATATCCGAGGGTGATTAGTTTGAAGGAGACAAAATAAAAATTGATGAATAAATAAATATTTTTGAGAAAAATAAAAATTCACCTTACTTTTTGATCACACCTCGTATATCTTTTGTTTTCAAAGTCCTCGGAAAAATGATACAATGCGGTTTTGAAATTATTAAAACAGAACACCCGAGATTATTCATATTAGAAAATCGGCTCGGTGAACATTTCATTTCTAACAGAGTTAAAAATATGCACGATCTAGATCTTTTCACTTATGTAAATTCCAAAATATTATTTGTTGAAAAACATATTAAAAATCATTTGCAAAAATTATACCATGACGTATTACTACAACAATGCGAATTAGAAAGAAAAGTTATTACGAATGCTTTAAATATTGCCACTTTATCCCCGGACCTTTTAGCATATTATTTAATGAGAGAACCCGGATACATGGCCACGATGGCGGGTGAAGTAGTACACATTATCAAATGCGTATCTGCAGAAGTCAGAGCTAGAAAGGCCGAAACGTGCTACCAAGAATTACCGGTCACGCGCGGTGAGACTCCGATGTTTATCACACATCGTACACGTATAATATAACAATACGGAACCAAAACCGCTTGCGATACTAAAATGTCGGTAATGTATAAGATCGGTGACTCATGGGTAAAAGTTATTCCGGATGTCACTAGTCAAGAAACCTCACACATAATCAAACCGGAGGCCAAGCAAAATTGGGAATATAATAGCCCCATAAACACGGCAACAAGCGGAATTTACACATATAACGACATCGAACACCTTTGCACGTTTATAATGTTCCCTACAGAACGGAACGCGGTCCTTAATCAAATCGCGCTCGGTTTCGCTGGAAAATCCAATCTAGCCCCGGGAATATCCATAGCTAAACTACTCGACGAAGATACTCTGAATCGTATTGCGAATTCCACGTGGAAATTGCTATGGAGTCGATTCATTACATTCGGATCAGCGAGTGCCGCTGTTTTGGCCATCCTTATGATCTTTAGAGCAATTAAGTTTGTCCTTGATACCATTATACACGGTTATGCCCTTCATTCCCTCTATGGCTTTAGCATACACCTACTTGGTGCATTCTGGAATTCTTTCACTAACTTGCTACTTTATCTAGCTAGGAAACCTGAAAGAGAAACAAACCCAGACAAATTAAACAAGGAATCCCCGTCGGCAATACAGCCCGAAGAGCGAACTACTATCTTTAAAATCGAACGTGACGATTAATTGACCCAGAAACCAAGCTACACACAGAGACAGATATATCCGGTATTATTAGATCCAGAAATTCCACCATTAATCAACAGAACATAAACGTCAACAATAGCTATATGTCTGAAAACATGGATCACAGAGCCAAAAGAAAACAACTAGAAGACTTAATAATAGAAAAAAAGAGATTAAGTATATCAACTCAAATGCAAGACGAAACCGCAATAGAATTCGGACACAGAATAAATACATATTTACAAAAATACATTGTCATGGAAAAGGCCGCGCAAATTTTTTTATTCGAAGTTACAGAAGACGAAACTCAGAGAGAAAAATTAGCTATTTATATTTTTATTAAGGGCCTCAAACATGAAATCAGACGTTACGTTTGCCCTTTTACCTTTTACAACAAATTACAAGACGCACGCTTACACGCCGTACAAATAGAAAAAAATCTAATAGACATCAATCGCATCAAAAGAAATTCGATCCGCCCCATATCGGAGTCTTTTAGAAAATAACAACACTGAACATTACACAGAAAAAACAACTGTTTTGCATTATTTTCTTTTTTAGGATACTGACAAGTAACTACAAGACATTGCAGTAGCCACCGGGTTCTAAACACCGAAAGACCTCACCCGTTACCAATCTCTTTCCGTAAAATCCCACAAAAATGTACAAAAGTAACACTAATGAACAATCCCCCCCCCCCCCCCTCAACAAAATACCTCATACTGAAAACACATTGCATAACAAATCAAATTTAATGGAAGCAGAGGTTACTTATTATGTAAATAGTAACTTTTCACCTACTTGCACAAGTTGTCATTATACCCTACCCATTCAACAACAATTATCATATAACCTTGTCTATGTCAAAATCATCAGTCCTCACAGACCACCATACGCCATAAGATGCATTAAATGCACAGACTGCATACATCATGTCGTTCTACACTATCCCAACCTAGAGTTACCTATAGACTCAATTCCTAAAACACCCGGCATTAACAGCCTTTTACCTTTCCGAACAAAACAATCCGCTCTTTAAAACAATTTCATGAACACTACTCTAACTGCTTACAAATAGCCATGAAATATATAGCAGAAATAAAAGATATCTTTGAGAAACACACTGACCAAAACACACCTACAAAAACACATTACACCGCTAGTAATCATCGCGACATCCAAGATAAAAATACAATGCTCAGCGAACTACTCAAACCCAGTACCACTTATCCTTCCGACTCGTCCCCACGAGTAGCACCGCTCCTTCTCCGTAGAAACTATAACACCTCCCCAACCACACTAATAAACATCTTTGACCAAATAGACAATTGGGAATGGATGGAGCTTTTTAACAAAATCGCTGTCAACGCTAGACAGAAATTTAAAAAAAAAAAAAAAACAACTCTTCAAGCTAACACCAGCAAAATGCCCCTACCCTGAGTACTTTTCATCAGTCTACTAACTACCGTCATATGCCGAAATCAACCAAGTACAAAGCAATATGATAGTCAGCCTGGAATTGCTTTTGAAAAAGGACCTACCATACGATTTATTCAAGAAAAATGGAATATTATCACCGCTCTCGACATCAACTTAGTGCTTAACTCTCACTACAATTTCACCCAAACACTGGAAAAAATATCTGCAGCTTGCAACACAATCGAGATAAACGATTTCATCAAAAATTCTATATACACAGCCTATGAAGAAACAAAAAAACTCCAACACATCAACGAAGCAGTCAGCACCTCTCTCAACGCGTACGCTTTTGACACACCCAACGGGGGGCGGGATGCCCTAGCATCGCTGGACAGCCTCTTACTGGAACATGCCGATAAGGCCCTTGAAGATGTCTTGTATATGCGCGAGAGTAATTTGACCGAACAAATAGGCGAGTATGACTTATCTTATATTACCGAAAATAATTTACAATCAGAGACAAATCTTTTGCTTTTTAGAAAATCTCGCGCAGATTTCATTACTAGCGCAATGAGCCCAGTATATAATTCTACATACATTAGCCTTATTTTAGCCGAAATTAACGACATTTTACATAAGATTACTTACATATCAACTGAAGTACGTCAACTCCTGCAAAACAAACAATTTTCTTTCAATCCGCAATGTTTGCTAAACGCGATAGAAACTATCAAGGCAATTACTAATTCAAAGTTGCCAGTACATATGTCAAAAATCAATATCATAACACTACAACAAATTGCAGAAGTTAACGTAGTCTACTTTCGTAAGAACATCGTTGTCGAAGTAGTTTTTTCCCTTGTCGCAAGCAGCAATACACAGAGTTTCAAATTATATTCGCTGCCAGTATTTCATTATCCTAACAAAACTAACCAAATCGCTAAGTTCATTAGACTACAAAGTGATTACCTGACTGTGACAGAGGGAGAAGCTACCCATGCCTTTGTAAGCAAGAATTTAATTGATAACGAGTGTAAACGTATTTTTTCCTTCTATCTGTGCCCGCGCCCGACTATACGCAAGCCAAACAATAATTCCTGCGAGTTTAACCTGTTAACATCACCGGAAGAGTCAAATCTTGTATTTTGCCAACTTGAAACTAACTCCAAAACTGACTATTATCTTATACCGACGTTACAAAATAATGTTTTGCTATACTCAGTGACTCTCAATACTTCCTTTGATATTAATTGTAACGGCGTAGTACAACCCTTTCCTTTGAATGGTACCGGATTAATACAGATTCTCCAGCCGTGCAAACTTAGAACAAGCCACCATATTTATTTAGGGGCAAAGAAAAAACTAAAGGCGGAAAATTTTGTAATTCCGAAAATCTCTTTGATAACTACAGACAAAATAGTAATGAAAAGCCCAAACACAAATAATAATCAGAACAGATACGAGTACTCGGACCGAGCGAAATTATTGCACGTATATTTAACTTTAGGTATAACCATTGTAATCGTTGTCGTATCCGTAATCGCAGTAAGTTGCATACTCTGCGCATATAGAGTGTGCAGTGACAAAGACCGCGGCTTCGAAAATATACCAATGCAAGAACTTAATCCACCCTTAACTCCTCAAAAAAGAATGATCTGCAAATCTACACAGACATTACTTGACGGAAAATATTTTAGGCTACCAATCAACTACGACACTCCTCACTCCCCACCCGTGGCCGTGCAAGTGGTCCCACTCCAAAAATCCGAAACGACAGACACTCCTCCAACTCGTCCCACTCTCTAAAATAAAAAAGGTATAAAAACGCTAACATACCCCCCTGTCATATCAGACACTCCATAAAATCAGCACGATGAAACGTACAGCAACTACTACACTCGGCCCGCCATGCAAGAAGGCTAATCGATCCTGGACGACGGAACAGATATGCAACAGTCGGACGTCGGCAGCAACAATGGAACGACTATTTGCAAGATGGGAGAACCGGAAGGCCCAGACGAGCATGCAACATCCCGAACTGCCGCTATTAGACGACGATGGAGACTGGAACTACCACGAGCTGACGCAGTATATTTTCCAGGAGGCTCATCACGGACACCTGCACTTAAGATTCCTCTTCGAGGAAACCTATGAAGGAGAGGGATTCGGACGAGCCCCTTTCAATCCATGCCGTGTGTGCGGGCAAGACACCGCACATTGGCAGGGATGCTTCTTCTGCCGAGCACGCGTCGCAGCCGCTTCAAAGGATCAACAACTAGCCATGGAGGCCGAATGTGTCCGCCCGGAGCATTTTATGCTCAGTAATGCCCCTTGTGCCAGATGTATTGGCAAGGAGTTTTTATATAGGTTCCAGAGGAGCTTGCAGGTTCATCGTTTGGAGTGGCTGTAATCCTATCCCCAGTCCTTCCTATTCTTAGAATAATTGAATAATAATAAATAATAATAATAATTACAAAAAAAAAAACAACACAAAAAAAAATACAAAAAAATATATATATGTGTGTAAAATATATATAACAAAACACAAAAAAATCTTGACAAATATGTATGTAGAATAATAAGACACAAAAAAAAAGAAGATAACAAAAATGTATGCTCATACCAAATAGTTGCAGTAGCGTTCGGAGAACGCTAGTCCCTTGCTCTATCAGCAAAGGACTCCGAGGGGTGGGCATGTCACGTCGATACGAAAGAATAAGTACGTGACGTATTATGAGTTATGGTAACAAATCGGGTATCGGTAATTTAGTTTTCTATTGTACCAACCCTCCCGGGAAGATTTCTAAATCTATCTAGCGGGATAGATTAGTCTAAGCACGTCTCCATAATATTTCCGCGAATATTACTCACCGCATATTAAATTGGCGAAAACAGAGGAAGGGGCATATCAGCCTACGGTATAAAAAGGCTGGATTGGAATTCGCACAACACAGTACGCAGTACACAGTTGACAATTTAGCAGTTTGGTAGTTTCGCAAAGTTATTTTTTAAGTCTAACTATCCGGCTACTTGGAACCGGGATTATACTCTGTTAAGTATTATAATTATCTTTATACAATAAACCTTAAATCAAGCGCAAACACCTGAGACTGTTCGTAAAAAACCTCTTCTGAAATCCAATCCTAATAAGGTAAGAAACTATGTTATCTACTTAAAACGCCCTACGTATAATAAAGGCGCTATCCCTTTAACCAACCTCTGCTTAACTCCTGACTAAGATCCAACCTTTACCAACGCGACAATACTTGAATATATTATTACGTCTGGCTGTAACATCTCCTCGCCTAGACATAACAGTAATTAATATTGATTTGTTTAACAAATCAATAAGTATTCAACTAGCTACTGAGGAACTACTTGCAAATGGAATAAGGTAAGGCAAGCTTAGCTCGCAGGCTGTCTCGAGAGACTGCGCTCTTTTGCTAGGTTAAAGCGGTTTTTAAAGGTTAAGTGAGGGCGCTGCCAGCAAACTGAGGGCGCTGCCAGCAAACTGAGGGCGCTGCCTACAAAGTGAGGACGCTGTAGGTAGTATATGGAAGGGATATCTCAAACGAAAGAGTGGGGGTGAACCGACTGTAGCACCATCTAACTTATTAATTTAGTATTAAAGGGTTTATATATAGATCTTCAGAATAAAAATATAGTCATTATTGCTTTGAGATACGATTCAGCTCACATATCATAGAGAATAATTTGATTTATACTCTAAGATGGACTATATTTTAGATATTCAAGGCTTTCAGAGTCCTAATAATATTTTTATTTGTAAGGAGTTTGCCTATTTACCAGTATGTTCTAATACTTCACCTACAGTACTTCTTTTTAAACCTCCGCATCATTGGCTCAAACTACCTATTGAATATCAAAGAGTTAATAAGTGGTTGGAATTACATCATCATGGTATTTATTTTTATTATCGTTAATTAACATTAATTTTATTTGATATATATAATATAATCAATTTTATAAGTATATTATGGAGAAATGGTATTTTACCATATAATTTTTTAAATTGTACTATTCGTAGTTATTTACATAATTGTAGAAATATTTATGTGAAAGGATTACAAAAGAAGCAATGGCTCAAAAAAATTATTCCTGAAAAGTAGGTTCAAATAATATACAATAGTAGAAAATTCTAAATTTGAATTTAATTAGTTTTTTTAATTACAGAAATATTTTAGATATCGAAACTGAAATGAGATGTCCGTGACTGGAAGATTTAAGTCTTAAATTTAAACCATCATGCATATATCATAGTCAAAATCGCGAGAATATAGTATGTGCTGCGGTAAATACACAAAAGATACACGATTGGATGATGGAAAGACAAAAACAAGCAAAATCAAAAGGGATCGACACCGTCGAAAGATTTACAGATGACTATAATTCATATAAAAATTCAACTGAATATTTAAAAATAGCTATGTCAGATACTGAACATAAAGATTATAGACAAAGTGTACTTTACTCAATGTATAATTAAAAATAATAAATATTAAATACATAATAAAATGTGTACTTATTTCAATAGTAAAATAATCATAACGATTGCAAGAAAGGGCGTACGGATGGGAATAAGGTTCTCTCCTAGTAGAGATGTTTAGGAGGAACATCTCAAGGAGGTGTCAGTCGAGCGACTGCATTCGTAGTCTCTAGCATTTTCACGAAAGCAGTTCCCTTCGTGGAGAGAGCACGTATTGACTATAGACAGCATACGCTCCCCTCCGCCCACCATGGTCCACGCTTAGCTAGAGCGTAGAAGAGAGAAAGAGAGAGAGCGCACGTTTACTACTACTATAGTAGCGCATCCCCATCAGGCCAGAACTATAGACAGAATGCGCTCCCCTCTTCCTCCACGCACTGTGGTCCACGCTGCGTCAGAGCGTAGGAGAGAGAGAGAGAGAGAAAGAAAGAGAGAGCATATGTTTACTACTATAGTAGCACATCCCCATGAGGCCAGAACTATAGACAGCATGCGCTCCCCTCCTCCTCCGCACGCTCAGGCCCTATACCAAATATATGCGTGTGTAGCTAATATACACAATATGCATCCTCTAAGGTAAATGTGGCATTGGCTCTAGTGACAGAACGCTAGCCTGCCAACCCAGAGGACTCCGGTTCGATTCTCCGGTCTGTCTCTTCATTTTTTTCAATAAATGGTCGCTATTTTCTATTCGTTTCATTCTCAATGTAGCAAGTAAATTGTCAATAATATATATTTATAACTTTTTAAAAAAAAAAAAAAAACATTTAAATTTAATCAGACTGAAAGCACTAGGTATAGGGTCCCTAGTTCAAAATTCGATATGGCCTTTACAAAGGGTTGTAAATGAAACCCCCCAAAATTTTCGTGCCATAAAAACAATAACATGTGCATTGTGGTTTGGTCGTAACAAACCAAATATGACGTATTTTTTACGTTCTTTTACCGAGCAAATGAATAAACTTTCGGGAAATGGAATTGAAGTGCAACTGCATAATCAAAAAAAAAATTATATTTATATGCGTTATGTTGCTGTGTGGATTCCATCGCACGAGCACCGATGCAGGGTTTGGTTTAGTTTAATGGTTATTATGGATGTAACTGGTGCTTGCATCCCGGTTCGTCAGTTCGTCATGATACTGGTTATTCTGTGAAATATCCTATACTGGATGAATTTCCTGAAAGACGAACGGTCAATGCTACATTTATTTTAATGCAGAGATCTGTTGAATCAAATATTTTCCTTTTTGGTGTAAAAAATGTTACTCCCTTGTTGCTTTTAAATGTTTTCAATATAATTGACGGATTCGATCCATGTTCATTGCACTGTGTTGATCACGGCGTAGGCAATCACATTTACCAACTATTGGTTCAATTCATCAAATAAACCTTATTCTATTCCGAAGAATAAAATAAAAGACATTGATCAATTACTGAATAACATCAAAGTCCCTACGCAATTAACGCGATTGTCACGTTCTTTAAGTGATCGAGCTTATTGGAAAGCAATAGAGTGGCGCAATTGGATTCTATATTATAGCATACCAGTATTAAAATATATATCTGAAGAAATTCCAGCGTTTGAAGAATATATGAATCACTGGTCATTGTTAGTAGAAGCCTATTATATACTATTGCAAACTGAAATAACTGTCATGGAATTACAACGAGCAGATTTTCTTTTGAATGACTTTGTTTATACTACGGAGAAGCTGTATACTGTTGATGCAATGACGTACAACGTACATCAATTGTTGCACTTAACGCAGAGTGTTGCAGACTGGGGTCCCTTATATGCACATAGTGGATATGTATTTGAATCAGGTAATGGAAGAATAAAAAAAATTGAAAATAAAAAAAGAAAGTCCCCATGCTTAAAATACGTAAGATATTTAGATAATAATTTTACTCAGAACAATGTAAAATTTGCATATAGGTATTTTGGACGAACTAAAGTCAATGACGATATTGTTAGACAATTATAACTTTCAGTAGAGAAATTAAGAGCTTATAAAAAAATTGTAAAGGACGGATGTCCATTTAAATCATCTGAAAAAGTTTTATATAGATCGGACAATTCCTTTGCATCTTTAAAAAATGGGAATTTCATAGAGATTCAACAATTTCTTATAAATATGGAAAATGAACAAGAGTATGTGACATACAAAAAGGTTGAAGTCACCGGCGGTGATAATGTAATCAGTAATAAGTTACACTGCATAAAACAAGTTATAGGAATAAATCAAAACATTGAAATGACATTTACAAAAAATATCGATAAAACTTGTGTGTACTTGAAGTATGATAGCAACAATTACATTTCTAGAGTTTGTAATATGTATTGAAATTAATAAATATTCTATTATCATACATTGATTATTAAATATTATATTATTATGTAAGTATTAAACCAATTTCTTTGTAATTTCCATACATTATAATTGTTTATTACTTTACAAAGCTGTACTTTCACTAACATAATAATGTTCTTTAATAATAATTAAAATTAAAATAATTAAAATAATATAGATATACACATGCATACGCGCGCACACACACACATGCACACACACATACACACACATATATATATAGATATAGTAGTATTAAATCATTTCCCTTAGGATTTCTTATGAATGATAATTATTTGGTACTTTGCAAAGTTGTAGTTTCTCTAAGACAATAAATTTCATGGCCCATTTTTCATATCGCATTATGATTATCCATTCAAGAAATCCATCTGGATTCGCGCAGGAAACCACCTGGATTTGCAAAGAAATCCACCTAGATTCGCCGAGAAATCCACCTGGATTTGCCAAGAAATCTATCTGGATTCGCCGAAGAATCCATCTGGATTTTACAAGAAATCCACCTGGATGTCAGATGGAAATCTATACTGAAAATCCAATTCAAATCCACATGGAATAGATGTAAATCCACATGGATATCTAGCTGGATATCCATGTAGAAATCCATTCTGGATTTCCAGCTGGATTTTTTTAATAGGGTTAACCTGCTGATAGTTTGACGGGGTGGCTTCTAGGGAGTGAAACACCCCTTAAATATATTTTTTTTAAATCCGGAAACACGTCAATTTAATTTTGGTATTTTCTCATTATCAGTGTGATTTTCAAATCACTCGAGCTGATTTACTATATTACATATCGTAAAACAGTACAAAAAATAGCGTATTTACCCCTATTCAAAAGGGGGTTGCAACCTTTCGATATAAATGTTATTTCCGTAAAAGCGAATTTTTTTATGAGAAATTTTTTAACGTTGAGTTTACTGAAAAATATTTATTTGATGCTGAGAAATATTAAAAAATCTGATTTTAGGGGTTGATTTTTAGGGTGGATTTCACCCTTTAAAAGCCCTTATGGGCCAATAAAAAAAACACGTATCCAATTTTTTTTCAAGTACTACAAAATGTCCCAAAATCATTTAAATCGATGAGATCGGGTTGGGGTGGTTCCCTTGTCAGTGACGCACTCACCCCTTCTGGGTATAACCCTTTATTGATTCGTTTTTAGGTATTTTGTACTATAAAAGAGACACAAAGCAATTGTAACACACACTCTGTATTCTACTCCATGACACTACGCACCTTCTGTAATTTGATCAATAAATATTATAAATTGCGACGGTAGTCGATTTAATTAATCAAACCGTTCGCGATTCTGCTTCTCGCGCGTTAGTCCTAATAATTAAGAGAGAGAGGGGGCGCGCGATCTTTTGAATAAGCAGTTACGCCTCAGCTGTGAACGCGAATTTACCGCCGATTTGTGTCGCACTTTGTTATCGCCGAATAATTAGTTTTCTGGGACAATTTCATGCGCGAGTGCAACGGTATTCCCGAGGTAAAAAGCAGAAGCAGTGCAGAAGAAGTATCGTAGCTAATTGGAGACAGTACAAGGTAGCGCAGCTGATTAATCGAGGGATAGCGGCAGTTGATAATTTTGCATCAACAATTACGACTGATCACCGTAATTGCACCTCATGGTAGGTGCACCTTCCGTCATTATGTACGATACAAAATACATTCGGTATTTTGTATAATCGTGTTAGCGTTATTTTTTTGTATTCGCGTCGAGCGTTAGTTCGCGGTAGAATTCGAATCTTCTCTCTCTCTCTTTCTCACCGAACATAGTTAATTCTAAAATCTTATTCGCGTGCGTTAGTCTTTCGGCCCTACAAAGACTGTAGTGATTTTTATTAATTAAAGTCTGTTAAATTTATTCGCTGTTTTCGTCATTTAATTTTCCTAGTAGCTTAAGTAATTAAAAAAGGCTTAGGTTTTAATCCGATTACATCTAGGGGATTAAGAAGATTAGGAGTAAAGTCGCTCACACTTAAAACTGATCGAGTGTCACAAGACACGTGACTTAAGGTGAGTTTAACTCCGTTTGATAGAAGACAACTAGGATAAATCATCTGACATTAAGGCGAATACACGTACTATCATACGTGTTTAACGGAGCGGCGGTTTGCTTTTCATCGTGGGAGTTTGTTCTTGAATAAATTTCCCATTTTTCAGATAACCTCCCCCGTTACAAAATCTATTTCTATAATAACTTATTTAAGAGTTATACCTAATCCACGTCACACCTCTGGGTTCTAAGGTACGAGTTTCTGAATCAGTTAAACTACAGGTAAAATTATTTAAATTGTTACTTTTCCACTCGGTGCTTTAGATACGTTGCTGGCTTGCTTTCGTTTTAGTCTCGCACCCGTGGTAATGCGCTTACGCGTTGACCGAAAAGAAACAGTCGCGTTTGAGTAACTCTTGTCAATTCGCGACCGTTACGTGAGACGTAACAATTGGGGATCCCTCCGGGTATAATTTTTTTAACGAAAAGCAGGACTAGGCAAAAGTAAATTTTTTTTTGCAAACATGACTACGGGCGCCGATTTAAGAGGTAAACGAAATGAGGAAGCACTGTTAGTTTTAAGAAACTGCATAGGAAAAGTAGATCCGAATTTTATAACTAGAACAGAACCAAAATTACTAGAATGTATAAAATTTCTACATGCTCGTCAGGATTTAGATTTCGAAATAGAGGGCAAGAAACAACAACTAAAAAAATTAATAATAATTTTAGAACATTATAAAAATGAAGAATTAATAAGGAATTCATGTCAAGATCCACTTTTACTAATCATTGTAGAAGAATTAACAAAATAAGTCCGAAAGAAATTTTAGAAACAGTGAATCGTACTGACAAAGTAGTACAATTTGAAAATAAACTTGAACCAATAATTGAGTCAAACGCGAAAATAACGGAAGATGAGTCAAGGGAATATTTCCAAGCTTTGACAAACTCGACTATTGACAATGATAACGAAGACGAAATAAATAAAACAAGAAACGAAATTCCTGTTATAAATCACAAAAACATTCAATTTTTAATACCAAAATTTACTGAAAAAAGTCAAAACGAGAAAAGTAGCATTTCAGAATATTTTATATCAAAGTCAACATGCAGATCATTTGCCAGCACAATACTGATTTATCATTCAACTCCACAAAAAGTAACCCGCACAGTACAAAATTCTACAATTAGCCCTTTGAGAAACATAGGTTTGAAAGATATCGTAGATTTCATTCCTAAATACGATGGATACTGCATTCCGCTATATGATTTTCTAGACGGTTGTTGGGAGGCTTATAATATTATTCCACCCGGAAATTTAGCGGATATAGCAAAATTAGTTAAAATGAGATCATACGGGGATTCATTAAAAAGTATGCGTGGAAAACATTTTGAGGCAATTAGCGAGATTGAATAGTATTTAGATCACCTTTTCGGATCAGACAAAACTTTCAACCAAATATCAGGTAAGCTGGCTATGCTCAAGCAAAAACCTCAGAAAATGTAGTAAAATTCTCAAACAGAGTTAAAACGATAGTGAATTAGTAAGCGTAGCAGTGCGCGAAAAAAGGTATAATGTTGGATTCTTAAATCAATTAGAAAAAGATAAAGTCAAGTTTTTCATCCGCGGCTTACACTGGGTGATTAAAGCGCGAATGGGACAGGCAAAAAATCTCGAAGAAGCAACAGCAAAAGCGGTAGAGATTGAACGCGATTTCACAACACAGCAACCCAACGATCTCAACCAGACAGTAAAAGTACTTGCAGAAGCAAAAAAAGAATTAGCAAATATTAAAAGTGTAAAAGTAGTAAAAACAGATAACTCGCAAGTATGTCAAATTTGTAAGTTGTCAAATCATTTAGCAGATACTTGTTTCTACCGTAACAATGGTAGTACGAAATTTAGAAATGAAAGATTCAATAGTAACAAAGGCCAAAAGCAAATGAATAGTCAAAATACAGCCAATAGAGAAAGAATGAGCCAGCAAGTAGCTCCGCCCCAAGCAAACCAGAACTCTGCATCAAAAAATCATTAGCAGGGAAATTTTAATTCTAATGATCGTGGACCAGGAAATCCAAACAGAGATCCGACTATTTGTAATTATTGCGCTATTAAAGGTCACTAGAAAATAAGATGTAATAAAAGAATTTTTAATGAACAAAAGAAATAACGACAGGGAAATGCCAGTGGTTTCCAGGTGAAGGACGCGACCGGGGAAACGACCAGCCAGACGGAACGCCGAGCTTAAGTGAGAATACAAAGAAATTAGAAGTATCGAAAAGACTGGTATTGTTAAACTTGAATAGTAAGTCACCAACTTTCATTTTAGAAGATAAAAATCAAAATATCAGTCTTTCTATCATGCTAGATACTCGTGCTGGACCATCTCTACTAAAATGGTCTAATTGTAAGAAACCAAACCAAGCATATCTGAATAAATTGAAAATTTTAGAGTTGCGAGGTATTACACATAACAGTGTAGTAACGTTAGGAAAAATAAATATTACAATAAATAATTTAGAATTCGAATTTCATATGGTACCCGATGACTTACCTATTGAAGAAGACGGACTAATCGGCAGTGAATGTTTGCGTGAATTCAACGCTAAAATAGATTATAAAAACAATATTTTAAAACTGCTGATAAAGTATTTTATTTATCTACAAATAATACAAATGCTGACAATCAATATATAACATCGCAAGATGATAATAGTTATTTAAAATCAATAACAAACTGCAAAACTTACGCTGTAGTAATCAGATATCAAGTAAAAATTTGTAACAATTTAGACAGATTTGCGAGAAGAGTTCCCATTAATAAGGAAGGTGATGAAGAATCAAAGATAGATTTTGAGTCAGATAAAAACTATGTCAGGAAAATTAGACAGAGGGGTTACGAAGGCAATCGTTCAAATAAAATTGGAGTAAAATTGCAAAAATTCGAAATTTGTAAATTGCCACACAAAATATTTGAGATTTGTAATTCTAAAATTGGACTGAAAAAAGCTAGCGAAGTTAAAATTAGTGAACCTGAAATCTGTACATCCGAAATTAGAAATTAGAATGTTAAAAATTGTAAAAAATCAGAAATTAGAAAAAACCAAAGTACGTACTTAGTTTGTAATTTAGCATTAGCCAACCAAGAATACGGGAGTGCACGCCCAAGTTCCGCGAAAGCTAACTCATTATTTATTCAGAACCATATAATACGTAGGGTTGAGCAAAGCCATAATGAAAGCACCCTCCATAAAAATTTTGTAAATGATAAAATTCACCCCACGAAATTCTCAATGACAATAAATAAATTGAGTATACAGCCATATTATAAGTTAAAAATTAGAGAAAGTAGTAGCAACGATCGCAAAAAGGTAGATTGTTACGATAATGCTGACGAAACGACCCTATTGGAAAAGGTTAATAAAGGTATCAATGTATTAAATAATACGAATTCTTACACAAGTAATAAACCATATTCGGTGAGTAACTTTTTATCAGTAATTAATTCTGCAACCACCCTCCTCGAAACATTGGACAAAATCAGAGATAAAGAATACATTAAAGAATTATTAGAGGAAGTGGCACAAATAGCCGAAAAATATAAAACTATAAGCCACCTTCAAAGGTCCAACAAACAACGAATAGTTTTACAACTTTTGGTCGCCGTAAAGTTTTTATTGAAGGGGAAGACACGAATACCTCCTACTATCAACGAACACGTACGGATAGCCAAAATAAGTATGAATCAGAATACGGAAGATAGGGCATCAAGAATAATCGGCATGTCACAACTAGATCATTTGAATTTAAATGAAAAGGAACATATAGTTGATATAATAAATAAATTCAATGACAGATATCACTTACCTGGAGACAAATTAGGATATACTAATCTATTTCAACACGAAATTTCATTAATATCGAAGGTACCTATCCGCATAAAACCTTTTAGACAACCCCCGGAGTTAAGAAAATAAATTGATACTCAAGTTTTAAACTTGCTCGACCAGGGTATAATTGAAAGGTCTTTTAGTACTTACTCGTCTCCAATATTTTGCGTAGACAAGAAAAGGAATGCTGAAGGCCAATCAAGAAAAGACCAGTAATAGACTTCCGCGCAGTAAATACACTGATTACGGATTACAATTTTCCAGTGCCGAATGTAGACGATTAGTTAGATGCGTTAGGAGGATCCACAATATACTCGGTCTTTGACCTTTATTCAGGATATCATCAATGCCTAGTTAAAAAGGAGGACAGGCAGGTGACAGCATTTCAATGCAACCAAGGCCTTTTCCAGTTTACAAAGTCGCCTTTCGGATTGAAAAAGAGCGCGCCAGTCTTTCTATCATTAATTCACCTTTTAACGACAGGAATGAAAGAAGTAGTAACCTTCTTCGATGATATTTGCGTACATAGTAAAACTATTGAGGAACACTGTGAGAGCATCATTGAATTAATGGAACATCTAAGAAAAGCGAATTTAGTATTAAATCCGGAAAAATGCGAGTATTTTAAATCACAGGTAGTATACTAAGGTTATGTAATTTCGAAATACGGTTTACTACCTCACAATGATAAAATTTCAGCAGACCAACAATTTCCCACGCCGAGAAATCCAAGGAATATTAAACAATTTATCGGCCTGTGTAATTACTACAGACGATTCATTGACAAATTTTGCGACATCGCGCAACCCTTAAGTAAACTATTAAGAAAAGATCAGCAGTTTATATGGGAAGAAGAGCAGCAGAAAGCCTTTGAACTGTTAAAACGCAAATTGTGTGAGCCACCTATATTGGTTCACCCAAACTTTGAAAAACCATTTATTTTAACAACAGATGCTAGTGTATACTATGTAGGATGTGTTTTATCTCAAAAACAAGATGAGGACGACTTTGATAAGCCAGTAGCTTATGCATCACGAGCGTTAAATGATGCAGAAAGACGTTACAGCATTTTCGAGAAAGAAATGTTAGCAATCGTTTTCGGAATTCTTAAATTTCGATCGTATTTATATGCAAAAAAATTTACCGTCATTACTGATCATAAACCTCTAGTTGGATTAAGATCGCACAAAGATCCCAACTCACGAGTAACTAGAATGAGACTGAAGGTAGCAGATTTTCAATATGAAATTAAATATAAAGCCGGAGCTACAAATATAAATGCAGATGTTTTATCACGTAACTCAATAGAATTACATACATTAGATCCGCAATTAATTCAAGAACCAATAAATATAGTAAAAGGATTAGAAGCAAATGATGATAAAGTACCGGAACCGGAAAGGATGATCACACGATCGCGTACTGGACGAAAGCCTAGCGCTAAATACAAATAAGCTATAAGCGCATTGAACCTTAGTAAATAGAAAAAGAGACGAGTCCAAAGTGCCACTGACAAGGGAACCACCCCAACCCGTCCTCATTGATTTAAATGATTTTGGGATATGTTGTAGTACTTGAAAAATAATTAGATACGTGTTTTTTTTATCGGCCCATAAGGGCTTTCAAGGGGTGAAATCCACCCTGAAAATCAACCCCTAAAATCAGATTTTTTAATATTTCTCAGCATCAAATGAATATTTTTCAGTAAACTCAACGTTAAAAAATTTCTTGTAAAAAGTCGCTTTTACGGAAATAACATTTATATCGAAGGATTGCAACCCCCTTTTGAATAGGGGTAAATACGCTATTTTTTGTACTGTTTTACGATATGTAATATAGAAAAACAGCTCGAGTGATTTGAAAATCACACTGATAATGAGAAAATACCAAAATTAAATTGACGTGTTTCCGGGGTGGTTCACCCCCTAGAAACCACCCCCGTCAAACTATCAGCAGGTTAGTCCACCTAACCCTAGGATAAACAAGTTTAGTCGTTTGTTATTTCTTGAAATAATTTAATCCTATGCATGAGCGAGCTACCTCAACTAACCAACCTGCCTCTAATCCACCAAACCCCCCATAAACCACCCTTACAGAACCACATGCGAGCTAACGTTATATAAATAGCGAAAAATAAATGTATTTCTTGAAGAACATTCATGTTGCATAACAATATGTCCCAAGTATTACAAATTTTATGTAATAATTATTATTTTCTTTTCATTATAAATACAAAAAAGATAAAAATAATTAATAACGGCTTATAAATATAAGATTTGAGACTAAAATAAATTATAAATAATTATTAAATATTTTGTTTTTTCGAAATTAATAATTACAGTTATAGTATCAGTTTCTTTGTAAATATTATTTGCATTGTATTACATATAGCTGTGTATAAAAAAGTAATAATAATAGTAATTATTTTTTAAACGTAATAAATTAATTCGTAATAAAGAAAAATAACTAGTAATAACAGTTAAAAATTATTAATGTCAAAAGTGGAAGTTTAATATAGTTATTATTTCTTTTTTAATCATTTACCATTTGTCAATGAGAAAAGAAATTAGAACAAATAATCGATTATGTTAATAGTTATAAATAGTTATTATAGTTCAATTCCTATATTTATAAACTATATATTTTTCCAATTTTCACTTCTGGTTTAGTTTACTTTTTCTTGGTACTTTACTTTGCTGTACACTTTATCTTATTTACAATTTTGTCTTATCAATGGCTCGAAGAAGATAAGTTATGTTAAATCAACGCCCCTTACGATAATAAGACATCCGATACATTTTTTATTATTCATAGTAGTTGAAGAAAAGTCAAGTATTTAAAAAGTTAAAGTTTTTTTATAGTGCTGGATTTATACATAAACTTATTTCTATATTTACATACAAATTTCCCGAATACGAAAATATAGCCCTATTAAAAAAATCCAGCTGGAAATCCAGGCTGGATTTCCACATGGATATCCAGGTAGATTTCCAGATGGATTCACATGGATTCCATATGGATTTCATATGGATTTCCAGGCTGGATTTCCATATGGATTCCAGATGGATTTTTTTGAAAATCCAGGTGGATTTATCAATCTGGATTTGACGTGAAGTAAAATTTCAAATAATAAATAAATAACGTATTGGTTATCAGTATATAAAATTTTACTAATAGGTTCTATGGAGGATGAATTATAAAAAAAAAAAAAAAAGTGTCTTGACCAAGGCTTGAACCTGGGATCTTTATATTATCAGACTTGTCCTTTACCACTTTGCTATCGATGACTGTTCGGATGCATTCGTTTTCTTTCCTATATCACGTGCAACTTGAAAGTTGCGAATAAGCCATATTTCTACTTATTGTATTGTTCATCTCTGATTATATGCATGAGTTTCAAATTAAGGACGTCGTCTGGTCCATTTCAAATAATGACAGAATTTACTGTAACTCAAACTGATCATCGTTTGAAGTCTTCTGTACTCACACAAGTTTTTTTGGGACATATAGTATAGTACTACATAAAGAGAAATATGATGTTTAACATGTGCTCTTATGAGATGGCATCGAAATTATGCGTAAAAAAATAAGTGCACTTATGGGGCAGTGTCAAAACTATAAGAAAAAAATGTAAGCTGCTAACGCCGAGACTGCGATGATGACTTAAGAGAGCCTTCTTATAATAAGGAAAAAAAAGTAAAAATAATGAGCGTTAGACTCGCAGGTACTTCGGTTGTGGCTCTCGTGGTTTACCTGTCTGAGTTGTAGCGCTGTTACAGATTACGGTTTTCTTTCTAAAGGAAAAAAATTAAAATAATAAGCCTAAAACTCGCAGGGTATAGGGTTAGAAAAGAAAAGTACTAATCTGAAACAACGCTACAACTAAGAGAGGTCAAACTCGAGAGCCAAAATCCAAGTACCCTGAACCCTGCAAGTTTTACGCTACATATTTTTTCTCACGCTCCCGGTGAAATATAAAATTTTACGCTCGATATTCTTACACGTATTTTCCATTAAGAAAAAAAAAATAGAGCCGACGCTACACCTACGCCGGCTATTTCCGGGAGCCGATACCAAACTACCCTGGACCCGCCGAGTCTTACGCTCATAATTTTCTATTTTTTCCTGTAGAAAAAAAAACACTAATTTGAAACAACGCAACGACTCAGAGAGGTAAACCACGACAGTCATAACCCAAAAATCTTGTACCCTGCGAGTTTTACGCTCATGATTTTTACTTTTCTCTTAAAAAAAAACACTAATCTAAAACACCGCTGTAATTTAGACATGCAAACCACGAGAGCCAAAATCCAAGAACCCTGTACCCTGCGAGTTTGGTGCTCATATTTTTTTTTATATTATACCTAATATTTCGTAAGTATATGTTATATTTTCTGTAGGTATTTCTATGAAAGCAAATAATTTTTGAATAAATAGAGCTAAATTTCTTAAAATTTTGTTGTTGATCTTGATCAACAATTAAAAGCCGAAATCAAATTCTTCAGAGTGAACAAAATTTGTTCAAGAAGAAAGAAAAACTCGTGTAAAAGTCTGGAGCATAAAACTCGGCGGGTCCAGGGTGGTTTGGTTTCGGCTCCCGGAAATAGCCGGCGTAGGTGTAGCGTCGGCTCTATTTTTTTTTCTCAATGGAAAATGCGTGTAAGAATATCGAGCGTAAAATTTTATTTTTCACCGGGAGCGTGAGAAAAAATATGTAGCGTAAAACTTGCAGGGTTCAGGGTACTTGGATTTTGGCTCTTGAGTTTGACCTCTCTCTGTTGTAGCGTTATTTCGGATTAGTGTTTTTCTTATCTAACCCTATACACTGCGAGTTTTAGGCTCATTATTTTAATTTTTTTCCTTTGGAAAGAAAACCGTAATCTGTAACAGCTCTACAACTCTGACAGGTAAACCACGAGAGCCTGCGAGAACCGAAGTACCCTGCGAGTCTAACGCTCATTATTTTTACTTTTTTTTCCTTATTTTAAGAAGGCTCTCTTAAGTCATCATCGCAGTCTCGGCGTTAGCAGCTTACCTTTTTTTCTTATAGTTTTGACGCTGCCCCATAAGTGCACTTATTTTTTTACGCATAATTTCGATGCCGTCTCATAAGAGCATATGTTAAACATCATATTTCTCTTTATGTAGTACTATACTATATGTCCCAAAAAACTGGTGTGAGTACAGAAGACTTCAAACTATGATCATTTTGAGTTTCAGTAAATTCTGTCATTATATGAAATGGACCAGACGACGTCCTTAATTTGAAACTCATGCAAATAATCAGAGATGAACAATACAATGAGTAGAAATATGGCTTATTCGCAACTTTCAAGTTGCACGTGATATAGGAAAGAAAGAGAATGCATCCCTACAGTCATCGATAGCAAAGTGGTAAAGGACAAGTCTGATAATATAAAGATCCCAGGTTCGAGCCTTGGTTAAGACACTTTTTTTTTGTTGTTTTTTTTATAATTCATCCTCCATAGAATCTATTAGTAGAATTTTATACACTGATAACCAATACGTTATTTATTCATTTTTTGAAATTGTACTTCACGTCAAATCCACATTGATAAATCCACTTGGATTTCCAAAAAAATCCATCTGGAATCCATATGGAAATCTAGCTTGGAAATCCATATGAAATCTATATGGAATCCATATGAATCCACCTGGAAATCCACCTGGATATCCATATGGAAATCCAGCCTGGATTTCCAGCTGGATTTTTTCAATAGGGAGTACATAACAAGAACAAAAGTTTTTGTCTACTACAAAAGTATTTATGTCACTTATCATATATAATTTTATTTAAATATTTTGATTTGTAAACATGTGAAATATAACTGTTAAAAACGTATGATCGAATTCTATCTATAGACTAGGTTTTCTTTTGTCTTTTGTAAAATTATTCAACTGCAAAAAAGAGTATTTATATCTTGATTTTGTTTTAGATTAAAACATGAAGATCAATCCTTTGAACGTAGTCAATTTATTATTAGCATATTTTCAAAGTTTACAAATACTAGATAGCGAGATTAATTTCAAAGAAATTAAATTGTCAGAGAAGTTGAAAGAAATATTAATAGATGCCGTGTATGAGTTTAATTGATATGATTGTTGAAGAGACGTTCGATTTTCATGAAGATTATAAAGATACTGATGCTAAAATAATCGAAGATGAAGTTCAACATCACTTTCCTGATCCTGATTTTGCACTAACAAATCAGTGCACAAATGATGATGAAGAAATCACATTTGATTATAAACAAAGAGCCGTAGAATTTTGGAGGAGCGGAAAAAACAAAAACTTAAAACTGAATACTGTACAACATAGATTCAAAAAAGTATCATCTATAAGTCAACTTAAACGTTGGGCAAAAACAATTAATAAAAATGGAACGTACCGAGAAAAAATTGCGCAAATTTGTCAATACACGTTTGATAATTTAAAAGCCGCAATAGCACCTGGTACGATAGTGCATGATCGAGATATACGGAAATGAGCATTGCTAGCTCAAAAAATTGTTGGCCATGAAGATATAAGATTTAAGGCTTCTCAAAGTTGGTTACTAAAATTTAAAAAAGCTCATAGAATAGTATCTAGAAAAATAAATAAATTTATCACCAAAAAAACATTAGAAAGTAAAGAAGAACTATAAACTAATGCTGATGCTTTTGTAGCTGATGTTAAATCATGTATACCAGAAATCGGCATTGCAAACTTTTATAATTCAGATCAGAGTGGTTTCCAATTAGAAATGCACTCGGGAAGAACATTAGAAGGGAGGATCCAACCAAACATTGGAATAGGGAACATCCAACCACTCGATGTTTATGGCTTTTGTATCTGGAAAATCTTCGTTCGACGTTTAACAGATCAAGTAATTTTGATGGACTATGAAATGAATCTACATTTAAGAAATAACATCATAAAAATGCAGTCTCTTGTCTATAACCAGCTTTCTTCACCAAGATATACAAATATTTTTAAATACGCTTGGTATTACAGCGGCTACATTGCTGGAAAAACCAGCTCAAACAGATAACCCTGTTGATTTTAGTTTTGGAGATTCTTGCAATATACATTGCGAAGTAGGAGCATGTAAAAATGTTGGTATAATACGGTGTGGTTGGTGTAAAAGATCATTCTAATTCAAACACTTTTTCGATGATTATCATTTCTGTAAGGAATTCGTTGAATGATACATTTTAATTTATAAATAAATAAAAAAAAGAAAAATATGCAAATTATTATGAAAAATCAAAATATATGTAGTATCGCGTACGATGGCTCTTACGTAAATATATTTATGTATCTACATACGAATATAAATATACAGGGTGTCCCATTTTAACTTTCGGATGAAGATTACTCGGAGATTTCATGGGTATCGGAAAAAATATTTCAGATGAATGTTTCTCAACTTTGAGGGGAGCCATATTATGGTGACCTTTTTATGACCTTGAAGGCCATTTTTAAGGCCATTTCAAGGTTAAATTCATTTTTTTAAATGGCAACCCCTATTTTTGATACTGGATTCGGAAAGAGCGGGAAATTTTACGTCAAAAACGGTATTTTAAAATCTCTGACACCGGATTACCACGATTGGAAATAATAATAATTTTTAGGCTCTAAATAACTAAATTATAATTTTTAAATTGTAACAAAGTAACGTAAAATTGAACATGAAATAATTGTCAAAAAACAATGATCTATGGCTATTAATTAATATTACTAAATTAATATTTTAAAATTATAAATTTGACTCGAGTATAGTTCAATGTGTTTACGACGGTACATGTTTATTTTCACTGTCAGTGCTTTTCGTTAATAATAATTTTTACTCAATCGATTGTCAAGAATTGAGTTGGCATCACTTATTAGAAAATTTGCTATGACTAGTATTGTTATGTGCGCTTCATGCAATCTTTCTTAGGAAGCATGATTCTTTCGGTGTGTCTTAATTTCTACGATACTATTTTATTCCTCATTATTACAATAATATGACTTCCGCAAGTTTTTGTATTTGCGATATTTTGAAAAAATATGGCAAATTATTCAGCAAATGAATGCGTTAAAATACTACTGATTCTTGGAGAATGCCGTCGTTATTATACTGCTGCTGCTCGGCTGTATGCCGAACGTTTTCCCAACCAGCGTCATCCGAGCTATGTGCAAATAAGAAATATTGAAAGACGCTGTCGTACAAATGAGCTACATCGACAGAGACGTAGATAAAGAAATTTAAATAGTAATGATGGAAGACTTATTACCGTATTGGCTATGATTCATTTAAACCCTCATATAAGTACAAGAACAGTTGAACGTCAAATCGGAATTCCTCATTCTACAGCTCATCGTATGTTAAGATCAGTGCGTTACCACCCATATCATATTACACTGCATCAGGAGTTGAATGAAAATGACTATTTACTCAGAATGGATTTCTGTAGATGGGCGCTCAATTAACTAAATGAGGATCCAGATTTTTTTTAGAATGTTTGATTTGGTGATGAGACTACCTTTAAAAGTGATGGTACCCTTAATAGACATAATTCTCACTACTGGTCTCCTGTTAATCCTCATTGACATGGAGAATTAATTAATTAACATCGCCGGAACGTTAATGTTTGGGTCGGAATCTGTAATGGACAGATCGTTGGCCCGCATTTTTTTAATGGCACTGTCAACGCTAATAGATATATCGACTTTCTGGAAAATGATCTACCTGGATATTTGGAAAACATTCCGCTGAATGTTCGACAGCAAATGTGGTGGCTACAAGATGATGCTCCAGCTCATTTTGAAAGAAACGTAAGAACATTTATAAATAATCGATTCCCAAATCGTTGGATAGGTCGTGCTGGGCCAGTTCCTTGGCCATCAAGGTCACCGGACCTTAATCCATTAGATAGTTATTTCTAGGGATATTGTAAAAATGTTGTTTACAAAGACGCGCCTACGACTAGATTAGATATGATCGCGAGGATCAGAAGAGCTTGTGCAGCAGTCACTCCCGAAATACTTGAAAATGTTATGAATAACTATCGACGTAGTTTAGAAATTTGCTTGGCGAACAATGGAGGACCATTTGAGCATCTTATGTAATTAAATTTTTCAAATATTATTAGTCCATTTAATTCTAATTGAAAGTTTTTTTGTCGATTTGGAAAATATTGTTTAGTTAAATAATTATGATTATTCGTTAAATGAAATCGTTATCGTAATTTTAAGTTTTTTAAGAAAACAAAATTACTGTAAATTTAATAAAGTTACCTTATTCTAAAATCTATCTATCAACATTTATTTTTTTCTGTCCATCCAACTTTTCCAATTACGAAATCAGAAATTAAAAGATCGTTTTATGCAATAAGAACCTTAGTGATAGCATTATGATTTGAAGAATTTTCACGCAAATAAAATAACCCAATAATTTACCTTAAAATGTTAAATAGTCCTACAGTAAAATTTATAATTTTATAATATTAGTTTAGTAATATTAAAAGACCTTGGCCTTGAAATGACCTTGAAGATGAAGTTCAAAGTCAAAGTTGTTGATACCCTCAGGGGCCCGACTCTATTATGTACAAATTTTTTAGAGGTCATTTTCCGATATCTTAAATATTAATAAAAATCACCCGTAGCCAGTTTATCAAGTAATTGACCTTAAAACGACCTTTTCAAGGTCATGAAAAAAATTTTGAAATACCGTTTTGGACGTAAAATTTCCCGCTCTTTCCGAATCCAGTGTCAAAAATAGGGATTGCCATTTAAAAAAATGAATTTAACCTTGAAATGACCTTAAAAATGGCCTTCAAAGTCACGAAAAGGTCACCATAATATGGCCCCCTCAAAGTTGAGAAACATTCATCTGAAATATTTTTTCCGATACCCATGAACTCTCCGAGTGATCTTTATCCGGTCTATTAGCCTACATTTCGTTGGGTAAGGGTGGTTTATGGGGGTTTGATGGGTTAGAGGCAGGTTGGTTAGTTGAAGTAGCTCGCTCAGGCGTAGGACTAAATTATTTCAGGAAATAACAAACGACTTAACTCGTGTTTCCCAAGGTTAGGTGGATTAACCTGCTGATAGTTTGACGGGGGTGGTTTCTAGGGGGTGAAACTACCCTTAAATATAATTTTTTTTAAATCCGGAAACGCGTCAATTTAATTTGGGAATTTTTTTATTATCAGTGCAATTTTTAAATCACTCGAGCTGATTTACTATATTACATGTCGTAAAACCGAACAAAAAGTAGTGTATTTACCCCTATTAAAAAGGGGGTTGCAACCCTTCGGTATAAATGTTATGTCCTTAGAAGCGCCTTTTTATAAGAAATTTTTTAACCTTGAGTTTACTGAAAAATATTTATTTGATGCTGAGAAATATTAAAAAAACTGATTTTAGGGGTTGTTTTTCAGGGTGGATTTCACCCCTTAAAAGCCCTTATGGGCCGATAAAAAAAAACACGTATCTAATTTTTTTTTCAAGTACTGCAACATATCCCAAAATCATTTAAATTGGTGAGGTCGGGTTGGGATGGTTCCCTTGTGAGGTAACAACACAACAAAAAGGGAAAGACAAGTGGTCAGAAACCCCTGGAAAAACCAATAGGAATACACCATGTACGCAACAAGTCGAGAACCAAGCAACAGACGTACAAAGCAAGGGGACAGGTGTGCCATTAAAAATCAGTTTAGAAACTATCAAAGTAGAAGACGAATACGAATCAAATGAAACTAAGATACACGCAACAGAAGAGATCGTAAATAATGAGAATGAAATAGAAAATAAGTTACCTCAAAGCAACATCATTTATTGTCGCGAAAAATTGTTTATGAGAAAAGATAATTATTTGTATTTTGTCAATGATAAAGGAGAACCTCTCAATGAACTAGCTCGTCTTTTAAAAGAAGTAAATAAATTACCAAGATTAGAAAATTTAAAATTAGGATATCCTAAACTAATTAAAGTTGGGAAAAGATATCATTTAGTAATGCCGCTAAGGTGCGAACAACGAGAAAGCACCGAGGATATAATTATTATGCTAAAAGCATTACTCATGAATTTAAGAAACATTATTGATGAAAACAAGATAGTCACCTTTAGCTTAGCCAAAGGGCATAGAGAACGTGTTATTCAGTAAAATTATTAACTTTATACGAGATAAGCTTGGAAAACTAGACGTCAAGGTCATAGTATACACTGGACAGGTAAAACATCCCCTACCTAATGAGAGAGCAGAGATTATACAAGAAGCACATTGTTCAACAGTCGGAGGACACGCGGGAGTTAATAAAACATTTAATCGTATTCGACACAAGTCGAACTGGAAACATCTTAAAGAGGACGTACTTAGTTTTATACAACAATGTGTTAATTGCCAAACAAAAAAATTAACAGAAGATGGTCGTCTTCGATTCTCCGCCGGTACCATTTTTCAAAACTGCAATGGACATTGTGGGACCGATGCCAACAACCAAACTAAATAAACATTATTGTTTAACATTTCAGTGCATGTTTACACGTTTCGCTATAGGTATTCCAATACTTGATCAAACGGCTATTACTATAGCAGATGCTTTTATTAAACGCGTAGTCTATGTTTTCGGAGCACCAAACGACTTGCTTACCAATTGTGGGCAACATTTTTTGTCAAAATTAATGAAAAGAGTTGCAAAAAGATTTCGTATTAAACAATTTCGCACACGCGCTCTTCATCCTGAATCAAACGGATTAAAAGAAAGACAACACTCCTCATTAAATGAATATTTAAAAGTTTTTACAAATAAGTTTGAAGATTGGGATGAATTTGTAGAAATGGCAATGTTCAATTATAACACTAGCAGACAAGAGGCTACGCATTATACTCCATATAAACTCATGTTTGCAAGAGTTGCACAAGTACCATCAGCAACTCCGGCAGAACCTGAAGATCTTGTGCCTACTTATTCCGATTATATGTCACAACTAATTAACCATTTGCATGCTTGGCACCAAATTGCTCGTGAAAAAATTACACTTGTAAAAATTAAGTCAAAACATTATTACGACAAAAAAATCAATCCCAGAGAAATTAAGGTAAACGATTATGTTTGACTTTTAAGTGGCCCCGAACTAAAAAAATTCGATGACCAATATTCTGGTCCATATCTGGTATCGGAAGTATGGCCCAACGGAAATGTACGAGTTGAGATCGGCAAAAACCGCAGCAAAATTCTACATACGAACCGTTTACGCATATCGCATATAAGGCCAGCCGAATAATCGTTTCGCAAAATTTAATAAACAGTCGCACAGATTGCATGTTCTGATTAAGATCTATTAAGGAATAACTTAAATTTATTGTTTGCAGATGAAGAATCTTCTAATTTGCCTACTGCTCTTGGAATTTGTCACCAAGGCGACGACCTTCATTGGTTATGATTGTGCGCAGAAGTTCGAAAATATGATATCTTTTTCTTTAGTAGATATTGCAGACTGCGAATTGCCACCACCAATCGTCAATTCTACGCGGATCGAAGTATCACTATTGCAAGTCAACGAATATTCGTCGGTCCGAGTGCGCTATTGCAAAATAGAAATAGATAGAGACGCTAAGAGATGTGGCTATAATAATCATAATTGTGAAGGTGGATTAGGAAGAATAAAATACCTACGCGAAACATCAAGAGACGAATACGAAAGAATGCACGTACACAGATCAATATCTATAGGAGATCGCCTCTTTCAGTCCTTAATAGTGAATAATGCAGAAGTACACGCTACAACTTTCGCAGGATCAGCTGATAGCACAGGTGGATGCAGTAATGCAGGCTACTATAATGACCCATATGGCAAATTTCAAGACGTTTTTGTGACAGGATATGTTAAAATTTCATTGCAAGAATACTGGGAAACAGTATCGCTAGATAATAATAAAATCACATTATCAACAAGTACGGTTTGTAAATTCAGTGACGATAAATGCATAGATAGCGTTCTCGGTTACGCTTTCTGGGACCCAATTCCCATGCACGAGTGCCAAGAAAATAAGTTCACAGAACTTTACACCGGATACGTAGATAAAGTCATGGAACAGGGTAGCGAAAAGCTACCACTATACGTATTAGATACACAAGTGGTGTCCTTCCCATTTAAAGATCTAGGAGCATTGCCTAAATGCGGATTTGTTTTAACTAGAACAGAATATCCGAGAATTTTTACTCTAGATGATGAAAATAAACATACCTTCCCGGCAATAAAAGATAAAAACATCAAAAATATTGATTTATTTGCATATTTTAATGCAAAGATACTTTTCTTTGAAAAACACGTAAGAAATGTTTACAAAAGTTATATTATGACGTGTTATTTCAACAGTGCCAGTTAGAAAAGAAAGTCATAATGAATTCACTAAATATCGCAATAATTAGTCCGGATTTATTAGCCTATTATTTGATGAACGGACCAGGCTACCTGAGCCTACTCGCAGGTGAGGTCATTCACATAATTAAGTGCTTACCAATAGATGTACGGACAAGAAACTCTTCAGAGTGCTATCAAGAACTACCTGTAGAGCGCGACGGTAGACCTATGTTTATGACAACTTGCACGCACATATTGAAATTTTTCGGTACAGAAACAGCCTGTGATGAGACAGTACCAGTAATATTTAAGGTGGGAAGTGGATGGTTTAAGATGTTACCACGAACGACCTATTTTAGCAACGGACCAGGAGTTTTAAAGCCTCAGACAAAACAAACATGGAAATATCTAGCACCCATTGACATAACTAACAGCGAAATTTATAGTTTGTCAGATATTGAAAAATTAAAAAGCTACATCATGTTTTCAAACGAACAAGCCGCGATTTTGAATAAAGTAGCAAAAAGTGTATCTTTGAACGGACGTTTCGGAGCAGAATTATTATTCTATGACATGCTCGATGAAAAAGCGCTAGAAAAATTAGCCGAATCTACATGGTTGAAATTATGGGGAAGATTTATGAGTTTTGGTTCGGTAAGTGCGGACATTATTTCCGTAATTATGCTTTTTCGCGTGATTAAATTTATACTCGATACAATCATTCATGGAAACGCACTCTATTCGCTTTTCGGATGATCTATCAAAATAATAGATGCAGTGTGGAATTCACTTACAAATTTACTTTTCCATTTAGCTAGGACTCCTATTAAAGAACGGAAACAAGATAAGAATCAAAATAAAATCGATCGAGGAACAGTGGTCAACACCAGTTATATAAACGCCCCTCCAAATTCCCCATCTGCTCCAAGTTCCTTGGATACACCAGCATTGAAAGCGAAAGTAATCGAATGTACCTTTAAACCCAACACACAACAGGTAGAAAACAGATTAATAGATACTAGACTGTATCCCGTATTACAAGAGCCTTGCATTCAGTAAATTTCTCCGAGAAATATGCGAGCTCCTTCAGATAGAGACGAATAAAAAAAATTGCTATTAAAATTTATCATCATGAATGATTCAGAAAAAATCGAAGTACTAGAAAATCTAATTTGTATAAAGACAAAATTAATATGTATGGCTCAAAGAAATAACGAATCAACCCATAAATTTGGAAAAAGAGCCATAAACTTATTAAAATCATACCAGATTGCAGGCCATTTAGCTGAATTACAGTTAGATGAAGTAACAGACACTATGGAAAAAAGAGAACAATTAGCAACGATGAGTTTTGTTGAATACCTAAACAAAGGCATAAAAAGACAAATGTGTCAATACAAATTTTATAATTCATTACAGCAGGCAGTTGCACACGCTGAACAAATTAGCAACAATCTAAATGAATTAGAAAATATTGCAAACACAACAGATTTAGCAGCTAATCAATATCAAAACATTCAAAGATCTTTTTTTTAATCACATAATGTATTTGATTCATTAGATAAAATTTGTAAAAGGGTATTATAAAAAAAATTGTAATAACGATAATACATGAGCTAACCCAAGCATGGATTAACAATAGTGTATTTGACGTTAATGGTCCTATAAACTTGTATAAAAAAAAATATAATTTATCGAATAATAATTGTAACCTATATCGAATTGCAGTTTGCAGAACACACAAAAAAAAACAAACAAGATGAAAAAAGCAGCAATCTGACTGTATTTTCTTCTCGGATTTATGGCAGTTAAGGGACGAGAAGAAAATCCCGTCGTACATCTGATTGAAGACAATCCAGGGATTGCGTTTCATAAATTTGAACGTAAAGCCTTTACGTGTGAAAATTGGAGTTTACTAACAACCATTGACATGCAACACATTTTCATTTGGAACAAGAAACGTACTAATCAAGTAACTACTTTAAATAATATCTTCATAGAAGAGAATTTATCCAACATAGAAGCAAGTTCGATTATACAGCATGTTATGGATGATCTGCGGGATATTAATCATGTTTTGTCAACATTTTGCATGTTGATAAAATTAAGGGGGAAGAAAAGATTTATCTTTTCAAAACAGTTACGCATTGAGTAGCACAAAAAAAGTTATAGAAAGAGCAACTAACATGCGTATAAACGATCTATCTTATATTGTGAGCGATGAACCGAACACTTATTACTTTGACAATGCCCTGCTTGAACAAATTAAATCAGTAAACTCGAAAACTGACCATATTAAAAGATCCGTGCAACTGTTCAAACAGAACCCGAACATAACAGACAATGATCAAGCCGCTAATTTCCATAAAAAAATTTCACTCATTAAAGAACTACAACATGAATGTAAAGAAATTATGTTATTAATGGTTGAAATGCTTAAATATAACAAATATTTATTAGCTATGCACACCTTACAAACAGTAATACGTGAAATAGAAAAGGCATCACTTTTAAAATCCATTGTTAAACCTAATGGTATTAATACAGCAAATATTGCTGACAGCACATTTACATTTTATGTATAAAAAAATACTAATTGTAGAAATAGTACTACCGTTCATAGATGCCGAACAGCTTGTCGTGTACAAAATGATGTCTTTTCAAGTTTTTCAACAATCTGAGGCAAACAAGTCAATCGCTGCATACATTGAACCGCGGAACGATAACACTTTTGTATCAGAAACTAATAATTCATATTTCTTTATGAGCGAAACGGCCTTTGAATTATGTAATATCGTAAAATATTATAGAATATGTAATGTAGAATTAATAGAAAATTCCAAAGCATCTTGTGAGTTCAACATGCTAATAAAGCCAAAAATCAAAACTTTATATGAATGTAATGTTAAATTAAGTCAAGATGAAGATTATTTCTTAATCGAAACTGCTTGCAGTCATCTCTGGTTATTCTCAACGAGAGAATATGATTAATTAAAAATTAAATGCACTAACAAATTGATATCTATTCCGAAGCTTTCTTCTGGCATAATTGAACTCCCAAGGTCTTGACATATAGGCCGACGGAAAAATGTATAGAGATGCGATCGGCAATAAAGTAATAAAAAATCTAATTATTCCGCCTTTTCGACTAACCCTTTTAAATATAGACCAGCGGTTAGACAGTACAACTAAAATTGAGATAAAACCGATCAGTACCCTAATAACAAAAGTAGAATCAAAAACAATGAGCTTGTCAACTTGGAACTTTATTTGTATTAACATTGCAATTTTATGTTTAATTATAATCTCTCTAATTATGTTAATTGTATATCGCTATTTCAACAAAAAACAAAGTAGAAGAGGCACTACAGTAAGCGAAACATATAGCGAAAAAAATATTTATTTATTTATCAATATTTATATTGTCCCCTTCAAAGTAATCCCCCTCAGATACAATACACTTATGCCAACGATTTTTCCAATCCTCAAAGCACTTCTCATAAGCACTTTTCGGTATAGCCTTGAGCTCTTCCAGCGATGCAGTCTTTATCTCTTCAATCGTTGCAAATCTCCGTCCTTTCATAGGTCTCTTTAGTTTTGGGAACAAGAAAAAGTCACATGGGGCCAAATCCGGTGAATATGGTGGCTGAGGCATGATTGTGGTGTTGTTTTTGGCCAAAAAATCTCTCACAAGCAAAGATGAGTGAGCAGGGGCATTATCGTGATGCAAAAGACATGAATTGTTTTTCCACAATTCTGGGCGTTTTCTTCGTATTGCTTCTCGCAAACGGCGCATAACTTCAAGATAATACTGTTTATTGACCGTACGTTATTATGGTAAGAACTCCTGATGCACCACGCCATGGTAATCGAAGAAAACAGTGAGCAAAACTTTGACATTTGATCGAACTTGGCATGCTTTTTTCGGTCTTAGCTCATCTGGGCTCTTCCATCGGGACAATTGGACTTTGGTTTCGATATCATAACCATATACCCATGATTCCTCACCAGTTATGACCCTTTTGAGTAAATCTGGGTCGTCATTGACGTCATTCAACAGTTCTTGAGCGATGCTCATGCGACGGTTCTTTTGGTCAAAATTTAGCAATTTCGGAACAAACTTCGCTGACACACGTCTCATGCCCAAAACGTTAGAAAAAATTTCATGGCACGAGCCAAGCGATTTACCAACATCCTCAGCAACTTCTCTGATAGTGATTCGACGATTTTCCAGAACAAATTTCTTTACTGCTTGAACATTTTCATCAGTTGTTGACGTGCTTGGGCGTCCAGAGCGAGACTCATCATTGACATCTTCCCGGCCATCTTGGAAGAGTTTGTACCACTTGTAAACATTTTTTTACTCAGAACAGTTTCACCATATGCCACCGTCAACATTTCAAGTGTTTCGGAGCACTTTATTTCATTTTTTACACAAAATTTGATGCATATCCTTTGATCCATATTTTTCGATAGCAAGAAATCGCCGAGCACGCAAAACACTTATAACCTTTACGTCTCTCACAACCAAACAAAAAATGGTATACACTTGAAACTTGGTACAAATGTTCGGGAAGAGTGTACCAACATAACAAAATAAAAAAATCGATAATCGAAAGTACCTTGCCCGTGAAATTTGAAAAGTCACCTTACTTTTTGAACACACCTCGTATACCAATGTCGAAATTAGATACCGGATTTAGATACGATTTTACGGGGCCACCGTTTTACGAGATACCCCGCATACCTCCTGAAAAGGTTCATGACTATGAAAATATGTTACCAACTCTATTAGAATCAACCCAGGATAAAGAACTAAAGGAAGAATCGTCTGAACAAATAGGAATCGAAAGCTCAGAATCAATAAATATCAAAGAATAAATAAGTATACCTATTATTGAGGGAGTCAGTCAGCCAGTTGCAGTTTTAGCATTCATATGAAATATTTAGCTTTGCGGGGGTATGTTATCCGTAGTATTAGACCAGGTGTGGGTAATAAAGCTTTCCTAGTGTGACTAAAGTAGGTCATGGATTGTAAAATGGTAATCATCCAGGAACTTAAAAGTAGAAAGTAAGAGGTAGGGAATTAGAAAAAATCACGATTAAAACGAATGGAGTAAGAGGAAATTAGTTAGTCTATAGAAAACAACAGAGTAAGCAATTAATATAATCCAGTGAAAAATGTACGCTCAGTGTGTTTCCATCAAACTCATAAGTAAAAGAGGATTTTACCACGGTTTTCTCTTTAACGAGAAAGGTGTTATGCAACGAGACCCTCTATGACTGAATGAAACAAGTGAAAACTACTGTTGGACACCCGAACCGTTCCATATTTATCGCTGAGGAGCTTGCCGCTGGTTGAACAAAACAACAAGTGAATACAGATACAAAGTGCGGACCTTCCAGCCAACCAACACGTATGAATTAATCGGAAAAATAATATATAATAACTCATCAGAATTTCAAGAAATATGCAAGGAAAGTATAAAGAAGATGGGATATTCACTACAAGGTCCAGTAATACCAGGACTCACAGTGGCACAACAGCAAGCCAGAGGCAAACGTTTTACATTAAGAAACAATAATGAGATATTTCAATATCCGGAATATCTTACAGTACCGAAGGATAGTTTATTCAGGAGCCAAAATTTGCTATTTCAAACCGTGAGTCAAAGTACTGATATCTTTATTCAGCATATTTTGCGGGGTAAATGAGGCACTTTCGCTCAAGGCAATTAAAGGAGAAATAAGAGGATGGTTATCAATAAGTTATATAATGACATGAATCAATTTAAACTTACAACCTATTATTATTAATCATTATTCAAACTAAACATACGCGCGCATATCATAGTCTAATTATTAACCAATTAACTACAAAATAGAACAGTAAACTACATATAATAATCACAAATAAATATTTCGCATTCCATCCTAATACCTAATCGCGCACTTAACCTATTACAAGCTTACTTAAAACTACGCGAACCAATACCGGGTAAATTGCCCGGCACGTGGGCGCCTGGACAATTCGCCGGCCGCAACTTACACTACTATAAATTAAACTTAAGCGCGAACCTTTAGATAGCCGGCACGTGAATGCCTGGCTATCCTACTCAACGCGCACCGGTCGTCGTATCACCAGAGAGAGAGAGAGTGTAGAGAGAAAGAAGAAAAGAAGGCTTAACCTTTGTTCACTGCTCCTCGCTACGTCGAGAATCCTGAGCGATTCGCTGCCGCAGGAAGTACCGGTCATCGTTGCTGGTCAGGTCGTTGCTAGCTGCTGGCTACTATCGCTGACCAGGTATCCGCAGGCGACGTTGACTATTCTTGCAGGTGGGGCTGGCTGCTGTCGCAGACAAATCTGTTGCCGGTAGGGTTGACCTTCCTTCCAGCTATCTCAAACTGCATTCTCTGCACTCAAGCAGTACTGGGCTTGGACTTCTGCACTCTAGTAGGACTAGGCTTCGACTCCCTCACGCACTTATTCTTGCGCTCGTCTTGCAGCCGCTCAGCGGCGCTCGCTCCTCTCCCTACCTTGACCTATTAGTTAGGCGGCACGCGACGCACCGCTTATCGGTCACGCGTTGCGCGCCTGCCTATTCCTGCATGAGCCTAGTACTCTCTCTCTCTCTCTCTCTCTCTTTTTCTCACTCTCTCTCCGCGCTCCTCAACTTTTCCTTGCGCTCAACTGCGCTGGCCCGTCCTTGGCGCTGAAACAAAAAGACCAAGTGTTAGGCGCATACTTTAATGCGCCCAACGTTGGCCAACACGCCTTGCCGAGTGGAGGAGGGAGAAACACAGACGAGAGACCGGCACACGGTCTGCTTTCGTCACACCCCCAAGGCCAAAGTTCGCACCGGCGAAAGGCCTATCTCCGTTTCTCCCTCTCTCTCTCTCTCTCTCTCTGTCGACCGGCAATAGCAACCAACGATAGACGCTAAATTATATAATAATATCTTAGACCTAGCTTAAATCATAATTAATTCTAAGTTGGTAACAACCAGATCAACTAAGAGCAAAGTCTAACAAACCCAATAGTCTAATCTGAGTGATATGCCTAACCTCTCATCGCAGCGAGCCGACTAATCCGCTGCGCCAAGATCGCGACTAACTCAGTATTCAATTGAACCAAAAATCTTACCATTTACTGCCGCTCCAACGACTCCAAATACCGGAGCCTGAGCGCTCGAAGCTACTCCGCCGAAGGAAACGAGGCACTTGCCGGCATCCTCAGTCGCCTTGGACCCAATCACCCCGGCGCTCCGATCGCTCGGCTCACCCGCGGGGACCGATGCCTGCTCCGTCTGCGGCGCGACTTCCATCCCCGTATTATCAACCGAACCGGCTTCAGTCCCGGCTCCCTCTGCAGCAAGCGCCTGTGACTTACGCGCGAGCTTAGCGCGAAAACGCTTGCCACATCGGTGCCTGGCCTTTTTCGCCTTGGGCTCCCCGACGGAGGATTCAGGGCTGGCTACCTCGGGCACCGACCTAGGAACTCCGAGCTCCGGCTCCACAGTCTTTGCCTGCGTTGCCGGGAGCTCTACTGGTTCGCCTGGGTGAATCCGAACCCTTACATCCTCCACCGATCGTGCGCGCGCTTGGTCCGCCATGAAGGCATCGAGGCAACGCGGACAGTCTTGGACGCGGACGTCGAGTCGCCCACAGTTTCTACAGACCGGATGCGAGAGAGGCGGATTCCTGCAGGCCGACCTCGGATGTGACTCTGTTCTGCAATTGAAGCAGCGGAACGAGGGCACGTCCAATTCCTCATCCCAATGGACCGGAGCCAGGTTTTGCAGGAAGCTACCTCTTACTAGCAGAAACTCGGTTTCGTCAACCCAACACAGCGACGCAGAGGACGAGGCTGGGCTCGCTGCCTGTAGAATCGGGACAGGTCGTACCGGCCTAAGGGTTGGTCGCTCAGGCACAACCGGCTCCACTGTTCGTGGGGTCGGCGGCAGCACCACTTCCATCCATGTGCCTGCCTCTCCCGTCTTCTCGGTGACTGTGCTCGCACTAACTCCCGAGGCTGTCTCTTTGTCGATAGCCAACGAAACCGGTGGCTGGAGGGCGCCTGTTGCCTCAGCAACGGCTTCCTCCACCATCTTGGGTAGAGTTGGTGTCGAACCAGAGGATGGCCTCTCAAAATTACACGCGGATAGATTGAAACGCCTTGTGCGCTTCCTCCTACCCGCGTTCTGGCGAGCCTCGGCCTCCTTCCTTCTCTCGTCCTCCATATACCCCGCTGGGTAGAATTGCGCGGACCCACCCCTGCGGACGAATTGGTACGCGGGGTCTAGCCTCTGTAACGCGAGCGGTTTGAAAAGGAGATTGGGATGGATGTGTGGCTGTGGAGCCACTCGAGGCAGCTCCTGCACCGGCATCGCCTCATCCTCGGAGTCGCTCAAGCTTAGCACCACCTCCAGTATACCGTTGGTGGCGCCTCGCTTCGTGGGACTCCAGTTTCCCCTTCCAATAGAAGCCCTCGCGGTACGGCTCCGATTTGCCGCCCTACCCGCGAGATATCCTCCCACGGCAGCTCGAGAACCCGGCGATCTCTCGCCTTGGCTACTCGTTCCCGCCTGCGAGAAGACAATTCCCTCTTTTGCGGCGATACCTCTCGACTTCTCCGACGCTTCGCCCATGCAAAGCGTCGTGAGCCGGAAAGCTGCGCTATAACGCGCCGCCTCGTCCCATGTACGCGTAGGCGCAGCCAGACGAATTATCGAACCCGCACGGCTGTTTCCCGCTAACAGACGGACCCCTCGCCGGTCGCTCACGAACGGCGTCGGGGGCGAAGGCAAAGGTGGCGGCAAAGGGAACCCCTTCGCCTGCCCGTCACTGTCCCCGCCAATCGACGCCTGTGCCAACTGTGAAACACAGGAGGCAACCTCGACGTCAAAGGAGGCCGCCTACCCAAGGTCTGAAAACCGGGCGGCAGACTCCGATGCTCGGTCTACCTCCATTGCCCCAACAATTCCCGCCGAGTTCACCGATGCGGTCACGTCGCCTATAGGTGTTTGGGCCTCGGCGACTTGAGCGATGCGGCTCAACTTCTCGGTTTCAGCCATCATCACCTGACGTCGATGAACCTCTTGTACCTTTAAAACAAAACAATGCAGTTACGACACCTGTCCTATTTCGCAAACTATTTATTTACCTTACGCGGTGGTATATATCGCTTAAGTTCTGAGACGTGTACCCTAGCTGTACGATGCTTATTGTTCGTCGCTAGCTCGTAGATCTCGGGCGAAATTACTGAAATAATTTCAAACGGTCCGTCAAATTTCGGATCAAGTTTCGCGTTTTTACCATCCGCTGCGCTCGAAAGCGTATGCACTTTGCCCAAAACCAAATCACCTACCTGAAAAAGTACCTTACGCTTACCCTTATCGTAGTGTTTCTTCTGCTTTTCCTGAGCTTCATCAATGTGCCTAGCTACCAAGTCGCGTAATGCATTTAAACGTGATAGCCTATCTTCCCACGCCTTCGTATCTATCTTAACAATAGAGGCCTTTGCCTTGGTCTCGCGCCTTAAACTTTTTACCGGACGCGGATCCCTACCAAAGTTTAGAAACGCTGGCGATACTTTTGTAGACGCCTGAGTCGCCGTATTGATAGCATGAGGAAGTTCATGCAAATATCTATCCCAGCTCCTGTGATCGGCATCTACAAACATCGCTATCATCGTTTTTAGCGTACGATTTACGCGCTCGACCGGGTCACTTTACTGATGATACGCAGGACAAAATATATGTTCGATACCGTATTCTCGCAACCTATCTTGAAATACTTTGTTCCTATATGCCTTCGCATTATCACTAACGATATATTCCGGAGTTTCCCACCTGAACAGGATTAACTCCTCAAGCGCGGCAACAAGAGCAGGGCCGTCCGCCGATCGTAGTGGTTTTAGCTCGACCCACTTAGTAAATAAGTCTTGAAAAACCACCAGATATTTAAACCTATTTTTGCTACGGGGCAGCTCTACGACGTCAGTCGCTACTACGGCCCATGGTCTTTCTACTACACGTTTACCCATTAGACCTTGGGGTGCCTCTGGACTACCTTGTACTTCTGACATTGAGAGCACTCATCTACGAACGTCCTCACATCATACCACACTCCTGGCCAGTAATACTCACGAACAATTCGATCGTAAGTCTTTTCACGGCCGAAATATCCTGAGAATGGTTCGGAATGAGCGTCTCTCAACACCCTTTCTCGGTACTCCAGTGGCACCACCATGCGCCAGCATTCCTCGCGATTAGTTATCGGAATCCGATACAGGATGTTATTCTCTACCCTCCAATTCTCGAATTTCTTCGGCCTTTGAAGAACGTCTTTCACGCGTTGTAGATACCAAGCATCCTGTATCATATCAAATGCGCAAATCTCGAGTTCGTCCTCAAATTCTCGCGAAAGTGCGTACGGCACATGGTGCAGCGCTCCCTTTCTATGTACTATTTCGCAATCTAACTGCTGAAATTCTAGTACCCATCTTTCCAATCGACCTGTAAGTTCGCGTTTATTAAGAATCCTAGTGAGCGCACTATGATCCGTAACGATGACAAAGTGTGAGCATTCTATATAAGGCCGAAACTTTTTTACCGGAAAAAGTTCTGCCTCAAACTCTATTTCGCTTACCGTGCAATTTTGCTCGTGCGCGTTAAGCATCCGACTGGCGTAGCAAATAGGATGCTCGCCGTCGTCGAATACCTGAATCAAACACGCGCCAACCGCGAAGGAAGAGCCATCGCAGTGTAAGTAAAAGGGGCGCGTAAAATCAGGGCGCGCGAGTACCGGCGCCTCCGTTAATGTGCGCTTTAGCCTCTCAAATGCAACTTGCTGTTCTTCCTTCCATTCCCATGGCTGGTCCTTTCAGATGAGTTTGGTCAACGGGACCTGTATCTCTCTCTCGTGTTCGATAAAACGCGCAAACCACCCTACCATACCTAGGAATCGGCGTAATTGAGCTACGTTATTCGGCGCAGGATAATCTACTATTGGTTTCACCTTGTCGTCGTCCGGACGCAGACCCTCACTATCTAATCTGTACCCTAAGTAAGTTACCTCGGTACAGAAGCCAACGCTTACTAAACGCTTCAAAACTTCCTCTAGCCAGATCACGTGGCTATTAAAATCTGCGCTAACTACTAGCAGATCGTCAAGATACCAGAAAACGTGCGGCTCATACTCTGGACCGAAGAGTGCGTCCATGAGGCGCGTGAAAGTAGCCGGCGCATTTACCAAACCGAACGGCATTCGCTCAAACTCCCATAAACCAAGATCTGGGACCGCGAACGCCGTATATTGTTTGCTATTCTCTGAAAGCGGAATTTGCCAAAACGCCGCTCGCAGATCTATTTTCGACAGGTAGACTGCTCCGCGTAACCTGTCCAAGATAGCATCCAGGCTAGGCATCGGATACGCATCCACTTTCGTAACCTTATTTACCGGCCTGAAATCAGGGCAAAATCTATAACCGCCGTCCTGTTTACGTACTATTACCGGCGCGCTGCTCCATTGACTATTTGATGGCCTAATTATTTTCGCCTTTCATAGCGGCATGATTTCTTCCCGCGTGAATGCTAATATAGGAGGCGACATTCGGCGCAACGGCGTTTTTATCGGGCGCGCATCACCTACATCTATGACGTGCTCGATAACTTTTGTGACCGCCGAAGATTCACCAGGCTCCGAGACAATCCGGCGAACGAGTGTCATGATTGTCTCTCGTTGAGCCTCCTCGTATTTACTGCGCATTCCGCAAAAACAACTATCTCGTTATTACTCTGCTCTGCTAACGGATACCAATCGCCTTGGTCACCTGCCCGCCAAGCGCGATTACCGTAGCTAATATTTATATTTCACGCTATCCAAAAGTCAGCTCCTAAAATCAAGTCGTTGTAGATACCATCGTCGCAATTAGCCAATCCGTTCTACCGCCAATTTCAAAACTCAGCTTTAAATCGCCCCAAGTTCGCAGCTTCTCACCCGAGATGCCCTGAACGAATATTGTAGGCGGCTTTAAACGATCCCTAAACCGTAAGCCGAGATTCGGTCCCACAACCGATACCTGTGCACCTGAATCTAGCAGTGCTGTTTAGGCTTGCCCGCCTATGTCGACCTTGATAAAGAACCTGTTCTCTATAACTGCGACTAACGCTGCGTCTGATTTATCTGCCGTTTTCTTCGGGATTTCTGAGTTCCACTCAGACCCTCCCCTCACCAAAACGGAAGGTGCGTCGGCACCGGCGACCGAACGTCCAAACAACAAAACCCTACTATCAACAAGCTCACTTCTATCGCGCGTGACCATGACCTTTGTCGCAGTCCGCTCCGACGGGAGCGCAGCGCCTGAGCTCGTATTCTTACCAGCAAATTCTACCACAGGTTCGCCCTGATTTCTTAAAGCAACGGCCTTTTCCGAAGCCTGCCCAACCGTGGGCGAAATACTCGAACCTGCCTCTTTCGTGTTCGTGCGCGACGATGGCAACTCATTTTGCCTCGCTGGGCACTTCTCGGGCGAGCTAATTATCGCGCAAAATTTATTAAACCCGATCGCATCATGCGTATCCTTATCGGGCAAAATTTCTCGCGTGTTAGTGTGTCGATCTTTTCAAAGACTTTCCGCGTCCTGCTGTAACGAGTCACGTTTATTTGCCTCTTCGGATTCATTGCTAATCCTACTAGGGAAACTTACGCCCTCGTCACTCTGGGCCCGAGCTTCTTTCAATGTCGAACGACTAAACTCGCCTTTAAACACGTTTTTAAACTCAACGATTTCCTTACTCCCTTTTTCCGGATCCTCATATTCTACAAATACTGCACGCTTGACCTTAGCCTTGACTTTCAAATATTCCCCTATTACCTCGTCTAACAAGTAACACCTCCCAAGTGCCACTCATCGGTTTCAACCAAACTTGGCACATCGTTAGAACACTAAAAAATATTGAACCCGTGTTTTTTTTATTTTTGCGGAATCCACTTTTTAGGGGTAGATACCACCACTACCAACCTCTATGCGGGATAACCCGCCTTACCCTGGGTAGAGCGAGTTTTTTTGACTGCTTTCTATAAAAAACTTAAGATCTCAACCATAGAGAGGTTAACCCACCGTAACATTGACATACCTTATCCCCATAAGCCCTTATAACCCCTTATAAACCACCCCTACGAACCACTAAGCAGGCTAACCCACCTAACCCTGGGTAGAGCGAGTTCAATCGACTGTTTTTTGAAAGAATTTAAGATCTTAACCATAAATAGGCGAATCCATCTTAACCCTGAGATACTTTACCTCAACAAACCCTCACAACCGTAATAAACCATCTCTACGAACCCCTAAGCAGGCTAACCCACTTAACTCTAGGTGGAGTAAGTTTAATTAATTATTTTTGTATTAGAAAATGAGTTCGTTGGCTCTAAATAGCTTAATCTGCTTGCACCATCATCTTATAATTACTTTATCTCCCAAAGCTATATGCAATCCTCAAAACCCATCTTTTCCAAGCTATTGTTAGTGTTATCCAGGACAATGACGAGGTCGTAATAGATTTTTGTTCACATATTGAGTTCGTTTGTAAGAATTGTCATATAAGGCTAAATATTTTTGATTTCCTTGTAACTGTTGAATCATAAAGAAAGATTATTTAATGATTTGCCAATTCATTATGAAATTTATATTTTTCGTAATTTTGTCAGCTGAGAAATCAGTATTATAATTAGCGTTCTTGAACAACTTAAAATTTCGTTGTCGGAGTAATATGTAACATTATTCTTTGTAAGTAATATGAAAGTGACGCATTACATAGAAAACTAACAGTGTCTAAAATAATATTTTGCTTTAGTGTGCCGTATAATTTTTTTTCTTTTAAACGATGTAATATATACGGAAATATTAAAATTTTTTTTTTAAATTTGTATTCTATTCATTAATTTTGTGATAATATGTAAGCGTTTATGAAATTATTTACACCTATTGTTTTTTTAATTTACTAATCGTATAGACAATTGAAGCTTATCTTGTTTTAATTTATTTAAAAAATTTTGAGTAAGTTTTTAGCTGTTAATAAGGATAACTATGAATCCAAAAAATATTTTGAAACTATTAAACTTTGGTTTTCAACATCCAATGTACAACATAGAGTCAAAAATTACTGATGAAGAAACCACTTTTGCAGCAAATATAGTTGATATTATAAAAGATGCTATTGATAATGATGTATTTTTAGAGACTTATGATACCTTATGTTTGAATGAAAATAGTGTAATTGCTGATGAGGCTTTAATGATCAGAAATGACGAAGTGGAAGATGAATCTGATGAGACATTTGAAAAAGAGAATGAAGTTACTGAAAATATTGATATAGAGTACAAAATGAATGCTGTTAACTTTTGGCGTTCATCAACCAAGAAGTTTAGGCAGTGTTCAGAGCAAATAAAGGAAAGTGAAAGATTTAAAACAATTGAACAGATGGGAACAACAAATAAGTAATAATGGCGAAAGAATAGAGAAGTTACAGTTTATTTCTAATAAGGTTTTTCAACATTTTCAAAGAGCAACAGATCAATGTCTTCCTATTCATGATATAGATTTGAAAAAATGGGCTTTGGAAGCTAGAGAAGAAATAGGATTATTCGCTAAATTGTTTACAGGTTCGGTTAAATGGATTCATAATTTAAAAAAAAAGAATGGTATAGTTTCGAGAAAAATAAATAAATTTGTTACTCGAGCGCAAATATCAAATAAAGCAGAATTATTACAAACAACATCAAGTTTTGTTGAACAAGTCAAATTAGAAATTTCTCGAATAGGACCAAGCAACGTTTATAATTCGGATCAGTCAGGATTCAATCTTGAATCCCACGCTGGTCGTACACTCGCTATGACAGGTACTTTGAAAATTGAATGTCTTGCTCAATCTCTGAATTCATTGACTCATAGCTATACAATACAGCCAATCATTTCTGCCGATGGTACTCTAAAATCACCTTTACTAATAATTTTGCAAGAAAAAGACGGCCAATTTGGTCCAATGATAGAAAAAATAATATATAAAGCTGAAAATATTGTTGCATATGCTTCGAATTCAGGAAAATCAACATCAAATTTAACTATCAAATGGTTTGAAGATATTTTTTTACGTATTGCAGGAAACGAAAGTACGCTGTGTCTAGATTCATGGACTGGACAGAAAGAAAAAATATTCACTAATTCTAACAAAGGGACTAAAAAAGTAAAAGTGTGTACGATACCAGCTGGAGCCACAGGATTTTCACAACCACTAGACGTGTATGGATTCAGACCATGGAAAAACTTCTTAAAACACTTTTCAGATCTAGTTCTTTTAAATAGATATGACATAAACTTACATTTAAGAAATAATATCCTTAAAATTCAATCGTTAATCCACAACCAATTTTCATCACCGCGATTTGTAATATGTTTCAGTATGCATGGTGGAAAAGTGGGTACATTACAGAAAAACCAGAAAAGGTTCAAACTCCTGTTGAGTTTTGTTTTAAGAATGTTGACGCTTACTGTAAAGTATGTAATACTATTGCAATAATAAAATGCGCCTGGTGTACTAATCCTCTGTGCATACAGCATTTTTTCTCTATCACTGACGAGAATCGTCCTCATTATTGCAAGAAATACGTGAAAAGCTAGGGAATTCACGGAAAACTATCATTCGTGAGAGGCGAGGGGACTCATGTTAATCTAGCACCCCGATCGTGAGAGGCGAGGGGACTCACGTTAATCTAGCACCCCAAAGGGAACAATAATCTACTACGACCTCGTCGTTGTTCCTGGGTAACGCTAAATGTAGGATTAGATAGGTTAGCTTGCTTGGAAATTGGCAAAAAATATTTGGTTGAGATGTTAAATTCTTTCAAAAAACAGTCGATTGAACTCGCTCTACCCAGGGTTAGGTGGATTAGCCTGCTTAGGGGTTCGTAGGGGTGGTATATAAGGGTTGTGAGGGTTCGTAGAGATGAGGTATATCAAGGTTACGGTGGGTTAACCTCTCCATGCTTGAGATCTTAAGTTTCTTATAGAAAGCAGTCAATTAAACTCGCTCTACCCAGGGTTAGGTGGGTAAGCCCGCTTAGGGGTTGTTGGGGGTGGTTTATAGGGGTTGTGAGGGTTTGTGGGGATGTGGTGTATCAAGGTTAAGGTGGATTAACCTGTCTGGAGTTAAAATCCTAAGTTTTTTATTGAAAACAGTTGATTGAATCGTTCTACCCAGGGTAAGGTGGGTTATCCCGCATAGGGGTTGGTAGGGGTGGTTTCTACCCCTAAAAAGTGGATTCCGCAAAAATAAAAAAACACGGGTTCAATATTTTTTAGTGTTCTAAAGATGTGCCAAGTTTGGTTGAAATCGGTGAGTGGCACTTGGGTAGTGTTACTTGTAAGAGAGGTGGCGCAGAACTGGCAGTTCCTGCCTCGTTCTCGCCTTCCTCTTTTACCAAATTCACGAAAGGAGGCGCAGAACTGGCAGTTTCTGCCTTGTTCTCGCCTTCCCATTTTGTCTCAACTCTATTCCTTTCTTCTACGGTGTCTTTGTTCTTTGCGCGAAGCACTTTCTCTACCTCAATGGCCCGCTCAATCCATCTTAGGCAGGAGTCGTCGAGCGGTCGGCGACTCCCGCGCTGAGGTTTCCCTGCTTCACCTGATTACAAGTAGGGCATTCTCTAAACAGGTAACCGATTGTCCCACAAACCTGGCAATATAATGTCGGCTCTGAAGTTCTCGTTGGACAGTTGTTAACGTAATGCCCCGGTTGTCGGCATTTATAACAAACTAGCCGCGGATTAACCTGAGCTATCGGGCATTGCGCTCTCCTATGTCCCACCGCGTTACAATTGAAGCAAGCCCCCGTACATGGCCTATTTAATTTGCTGCCTCCCTGATTGCGCTGCTGCGGGACCAGACTAGGGGCTACACCTGCAGCCGGGGCCAACGAAGCCTGCGCGCTCTGACGAGCAGGCGCGGCTTCGTTTGCAGGCTGGTTTCTTGCCTGTGGCTGTTACCTGTCGGCAATAGCCACGGCAATTTCACCATTCTGCTTCTTGCCCTTTTTACCTAGTTTTTTGTTTTGCTGCTGCGCTTTCTTTTCAGGAGATTCGACTGTTAAGACCTCGTCAATTACGTCGTTTAAACCGTCAATAGTTTTGACCGATTTTTGCTTACCGGGTGACTTCTTCGTCTCTATGTACGCGGATTCCGGAATTAGCGTTACGTCAGCCGTGGGCGGCTTTTGCCACCTTTTCCAACCGGCCATGCGATCTTCGAGCGCCATACCCGCTTCTTTAAAACTATTTAGATCGGAGAAGGTCTTAGTTTTAAGGTATCGTTTATATCTTGGATGTAGACCCTCTATAATCATAGCTAACTGACGTTTCACCGAAACGTGCGGATCAAAACGGCGTAGAATTGTCTGAAAAGCCGCGACATAGTCCGTAATGTTCTCATTCTCGCCCTGTGTCCTTTGACGTAATTCGCCGTAAAGTTGTTCTCTGTTCAATCGTCGACAGAATTCGCTAGAAAAACTCTTTTTAAAGTCTTTCAGCGTCCTGCACATATTGCGATTAACCTCGTACCATGCACGCGCCTTATCGCGGAATGCAGTGCCTATTGCTATCAGCATCTCTTCGTCCGAGATGCCATAATAACGCTGGCAATCACTCAAACCTGATAGAAAACTTAGTGCGTTTGTACTATCCTTACCGGAAAAACGGAGAGACCAGGCATTGAGTGCGTTTACTCCATCCGCAGGTATACCATTTATACTCGTATACTTGATTCTTGGAGGAGCACTCTTTTTGCTTGGCCTTTCCGCTCTTACTTGCTTAGTTTTCCGCGGCGATTTAACTTTATAGGTGTTGCAACTATCAGTGTCCGATAAACTCGAGCTGGTGTCGCTTTCACTGATATTTTCTACCTGTCTCACCTGCTTCTGTTTAGGTCACCTTATGCTAATTACGCTTTTCTCGCTAATAATTGAACCTTCACCTAATGGAGCTGGTATTTGCGTTTCCTCTCTAGTGGCTACCCGTACCTCGCGCTCCCAGTCTTCAACCCATGAACTTACTCTAGGCGCGTGATATTTCGTGCTCGCCGATCTATTTGAATCGGCATAGAGGAATGTACTACCTGCTCTATTGTTTGGTGCACACGCGTGGGACGGTGGCTCAGTCGCAACCGCTGGCGCGTTTAGCGCCTCGCGGTCGCCGAGCGGCTTGGCCTGAGGCTGCAATGAAACCTGCCGTTCGGGCTGAGCCGCTCTACTGTGCATCGCCTCTCTTTCAACTCTATATACTGTATTCGCACCGTCTGTAACATGTTGCCGCACTTCTCGTCTATATATCTGTAACGGGGGCAGCGCCTTATTCGGCACTGACGTCACTAATTTATTAAGGGGAGAGTAAGAGAGGCACTTTCGCTCTTTAACAATCGGGGAACGAGAGGATAGGTCGAACGAATAAATAATTTTCCTTACTTGGAACATACAACTTAAATCTATTCAGACAAACAAATACAAAGTCGGTTACAATAAAGTTTACATCACGCGCACATGTACAGAACAACTTAAACTAACGTGGGAGGACGAATGGCCCGGCGACTACATCGCCTTGGCCATTTACCTCCTTACAAAGGAAAGAATACGTCGAAACCTCTCTATCGCATTACGATGAGCGTAGCCGGCAAGTGATCGCCTGGCTACGTATCGTTCCTACGCGGCCGCGCATTACCATGAGAGAGAGAGAAATACCGGGAGAGAGAGATAACCTGACCTTTGTCCTTGGCGATGAGCCGGCAAAGGGGAGTTGACCTGGCCGCTGGCTGGACGTCTTCCTCGGCGTAGCCCGTGGTGAACCCCCTGGAAGTCATGCCGTGCATGGCGGCGAGGGCGACACTGAATGCCCTGCTGCAGGTGTTGTCGCCACACGTTGCCTCGTCTCGCCCTGGTCTGGTCACTCCTGCACGTGTACTTCTTCTTCTCTCATTGTGCTGCTAATTCCAACTTCTCTCCTTAACTTTCTTCTGGGAACTGCCTCACGCGACTTTACGCATGGTCAGCGTTCGCGCTCTCGCCGGGCTCTCCCACCAAGCCCACTCATTAGGCGGCGTGCGACAAAAGCGCTAATTGGTCGCGAGTCACACGCCGGCCCAAACCTGCATAGTGCGTGCATAGACGCGCACTCTAGCATGCTCGCTAACTTTCTCTCTCTCTCTCTCTCTCTCTCTCTCTCTCTCTTTCTCACTCTCCCTCATAGTCGCTGCGCTCTTGCTTCTTCGGGCGCTCTCAATCTTGCTCGGCAATCTTCGGCGGCTGGAAAAACATAAAGGCCAGTGGTTAGGCGCAATAAATTTATGCGCCGAACGCTGACCACGTCGCCATGCCGAGTGATAAGAGGGAGAGAGAGAAGGAGGGCAGACGAGGAGCAAGCGTACTGCTTGCTCTCGTCACATATCCAACGCGGTACTGCTGTTAGGGCCCCCCAAATCTGGCTTATCGCGCTACTGCTACGCTCGCCTTGGTTTTTGCGCGACTTGTTCGCGTGCGCGTTCGGTCCTGCTGTTCGACGACGATTGAGCCGTCATCGGTAACACGTCGTTATTACCGAGCGCGACTGCATTTTCGCCCGGCGGTCGAATTTGTTCACAAGGAGCGGCAACACCTGCTTTTGCCTGTGTCGCCTGCTCTTGTTCACATACTAATTCGGCCGCCAAATGTGCTGCAGCTACCGCGAATTCATCGCCCAGGTTCGCGTTCCGTGCGCTGCTTACTGTTGTTTCTTGCTGTTCGTCGTACAGCTTTTCCGGGATTCGGCCTGACGCAAAATCGCCTGAGCGCAACGGTGTCTGCAAATCTGGCCGCTCTCTTAACAGCATATATCGGAAATACCGGGTTTGTAACTCCTCAAGATCACCGTGTAAGCTAAGTTCGCGATAGCGCATTAATTCCAACAGAACAGCCGGTTCTGTGGAATCAATTTTGCGTTTTAGTTTTTTCGCATGCGCATCGCGTAATATTCTGCGCAAGACTATTTTATCTCTACACGCTAGCGACATTGTTATTTCTAAAAACAAAAATCCGTAAAATGACTACGACGCGAGCGAATGGGGGCTAAGCAAGTCTCGACCGGTCCGTGTAACCTGATACTTTACTGACTAATTTCTTTCCAAGCTATAAGCCGGCAAGAAATCGCCTTGCTTACGCCTATAGAGAGAAATTATAATTTATCAAAATTTACTTACCGTAATTTTTGAATAGGCAATTTAGTAAAATTCTTAAAACAAAGAAAAACAAAAGCGAGGAAAGAACGCAGTCGTCTAGCGTCAAAGCGACTCAATGACGCACCGTTGTCATCCGACACCGCTACTAAGAAAGGTCACTGGCAAGCACTAACAAAGAATTCAAAATACCGAAACTCGAAATTCTTTTACGCGCACTCTCTGCCCTTAGTTCACAAAGAAAATCAGTCAACCGTTATTTCAAAAATTTACCATCAAACCATTTTTCTCACTTGTCTCTCAATTGCCAGACTCACAAGGGATGCCATGTGACAAAGATCCAGTCTTCCTTTGTCACCAATTATTTTGCGGGGTAAGTGAGGCTCTTTCGCTCAAGGTAATTGAGGGAGAAATGAGAGGATGGTTATAAATAAGTTATACAATGACATGAATCAATTTAAACTTACAACCTATTATTATTAATCATTATTCAAACTAAACATACGCGCGCATAACATAGTCTAATTATTAACCAACTAACTACAAAATAGAACAGTAAACTACTTATAATAATCACAAATAAATATTTCGCATTCCATCCTAATACCTAATCGCGCACTTAACCTATTACAAACTTACTTAAAACTACGCGAACCAATACCGGGTAAATTGCCCGGCACGTGGGCGCCTAGACAATTCGCCGACCGCAACTTACACTACTATAAATTAAACTTAAGCGCGAACTTTTAGATAGCCGGCACGTGAATGCCTGGTTATCCTACTCAACGCGCACCGGTCGTCGTATCACCAGAGAGAGAGCGAGAGAGAGTGTAGAGAGAAAGAAGAAAAGAAGGCTTAACCTTTGTTCACTGCTCCTCGCTACGTCGAGAATCCTGAGCGATTCGCTGCCGCAGGAAGTACCGGTCGTCGTTGCTGGTCAGGTCGTTGCTAGCTGCTGGCTACTATCGCTGACCAGGTATCCGCAGGCGACGTTGACTCTCCTTGCAGGTGGGGCTGGCTGCTGTCGCAGACAAAGCTGTTGCCGGTAGGGTTGACCTTCCTTCCAGCTATCCCAAACTACACTCTCTGCACTCTAGCAGTACTGGGCTTGGACTTCTGCACTCTAGTAGGACTAGGCTTCGACTCCCTCACGCACTTATTCTTGCGCTCGTCTTGCAGCCGCTCAGCGGCGCTCGCTCCTCTCCCTACCTTGACCTATTAGTTAGGCGGCACACGACGCACCGCTTATCGGTCACGCGTTGCGCGCCTGCCTATCCCTGCATGGGCCTAGTACTCTCTCTCTCTCTCTCTCTCTCTCTCTTTCTCACTCTCTCTTCGCGCTCCTCAACTTTTTCTTGCGCTCAACTGCGCTGGCCCGTCCTTGGCGCTGAAACAAAAAAACCAAGTGTTAGATGCATACTTTAATGCGCCCAACGTTTGCCAACACGCTTTGCCGAGTGGAGGAGGGAGAAACACAGACGAGAGACCGGCACACGGCCTGCTCTCGTCACAGAGCCATATCTGGTGAATATGGAGGTTGGGGCACGACTACGGTAATGTTTTTGGCCAAAAAATTACGAACAAGCAACGACGAGTGAGCAGGTGCGTTATCGTGATGCAAAAGCCATGAATTGTTTTTCCATAAATCGGGGCGTTTTTTCGGATTGCTTCACGCAAACGTCGCATAACTTCAAGGTAATACTCCTTATTAACCGTACGACCTTGTGATAAGAACTCATGATGCACCACGCCCCTGCAGTCAAAGAAAACTGTAAGCAAAACCTTCACATTTGATCGAACTTGACGTGCTTTTTTCGCTCTTGGTGACGTTGAATGCTTCCAGGTGGACGATTGTGCTTTGGTTTCGACATCATAACCATACACGCACGTTTCATCACCAGTTATGACCCTTTCAAGCAAACTTGGATCGTCGTTAACGTCGTTTAACAGCTCCTGAGCGATGTTCATGCGATTGTTTTTTTGATCAAAGTTCAGCAGTTTTGGAATGAATTTTGCTGCCACCCGTTTCATGCCCAAAACATTTGAAAAAATGTTATGACATGAGCCAATTGATATGCCAACTTCATCAGCAACTTCTCTAATTGTGATTCGGCGATCATTCAGAACCATTTTTTCCACTTTTTTCACATTTTCATCGATTGTTGACGTGCTGGGTCGACCGGAGCGTTCGTCATCTTCAACGTCTTCGCGGCCATTTTGGAAACGCTTATACCACTGGTAAACACCTGTTTTTTTTCATAGCAGACTCACCATAGGCTTTTTGTAACATTTCATACACTTTGTTACACTTTATTTCATTTTTTACGCAAAATTTAATACTAATTCTTTGATCCATTTCTTTTAAAAAACGAAAATCGCCGAGCTCATAAAAACATGTCAAACTTTAGCGACTACCGCAAACAAAGTAAACAGTGAATATAGCTGAAAATTTTATCATACTTCAGGGGCATGTATACCAACACAATAAAAAAAATTTTGACAATCGGACTCTCCAGACCCGCGAAATTTAAAAATTCCGGGTATTTTTTTAACACGCCTCATATTGTGCAGTGTGTCAAGTGCCATTATTAGCAGTACGTAATTGTCGTTACTGCACGGCGAAGCAATGAAAATGGGACGACCATCCAGAGCGGGTAACCCAACAAATCAGGCCTAAGTTTTACGCCAGATTTGCTATGACAGCTGCGAAGACAACCGAAAGGCATCGGGGATTGCGCTCGTATGATGGGATACGACCTAATTCTACCGCTAGTACCCGGACCGGATATCACGAATAAGCAACTTCAAATCATTATGAAAAGGTGGCAGATAAGATACGAAAACGACCAGTTGCAATATGTAGAGTATGTTCCTCGACCACCGGATGAATGAAGATACGAGAGAAGATATGCAGGTATGGATAGATTATATTGTAGCATATTTTCATGGAGAAAGGATCGAACGCGGAAGAATATACGTCGAATTTGTACATCTGCCTTATGGAGGTGTGGGTTTTGCGGACTTATTAACTTTTAATAACTGTGTACAGTGCTCTGGACCTCTACTTGTGTTACGTTTTTGTAAGCTGTGTTTTTTAAAATATTTAACCCATGGATCGAAGAATATCTCCCTCATCTGTTGGGAGTGCTGGTCAACCGCCCATCAGAATGCCCGTCAACCCGGAGAAAAATGCCGTATATGTAAACTTGGCACCATAGGAGAAGAAATATTTCTAAGCAGATTAAATGTAGTGTAGAGTGGTGGTTTCTTGCCTTTTGAAAATTAGAGACTTTATAATGCTTCGAAGTTTTTCTCATTCAAACATATATATATGTAAAATTACTGGGTATTTAGTACGTAGTGCTTATTGTAACTCATTATGTGTAAAGTTTAAGTATATTATCTTGACGTACGCAATTTCAAAGAGACAGGTGCAACTTGCGAGCACCCTGCGTTACTGGTCTTCAGGGGCGGGCGTGTTACGTCGAGGAAGAGTCAGACTATTTTATGGCGGTATAATTTGAATTTTTTATGGAAGGGGAGTTCCCGTAATTAAAATAATAGTCAGTTAATAGCTGACTTTAATCTCAGTGACGCACTTACCCTTTCTGGGATTAACCCTTTATCGATTAGTTTTTATGTATTTTGTGCTATAAAAAAGAACGCAAAAAAAATTGTTACAGAGATTCTGTATTCTACTCTGTGACACTACGCACCTTCTGTAATTCGATCAATAAATATTATAAATCGATTTCTATAATAACTTATTTGAGAGTTATACCTAATCCACGTTTATCTCTGGGTTCTGAGGTACGAGTTTCTGGACCAGTTAAACTGCAGGTAAATTATTTAATTATACCTTATTCACTCGGTACTTTAGATATGTTGCCGCCCTGCTTTCGTTTGAGTCTCGCATCCGTGGTAAAGCGCTTACGTGTTGACCGAAAAGAGACAGTCGCGTTTGAGTAATTCTTGTCAATTCGCGGCCGTTACGTGAGACGTAACAACTCTGATTAACCTGTAACTATACTCAAAGTGAACGCTTTAAACGTAGAGTGTAATATTACTACAGGTTTTTATATAAACGAACGAAAATTGCATACTATACATTAATTTTTTCTAGCATTACCATCAGGATATAAAATCATTGAAGTACCATCATATATAATTTATTTACCAGTCGCCGTGAGAAGAATTGATCATTTAGAAATACGTATTGTTGATCAAGACGGAAACCTACTTAATTTTCGAAGGGAAGTTATCACTGTACGTATGTTCACATCAAAGCAATATCGTGATGGGAATAATATTTAATAACAATGAAATTGGACGAGGATATATGAATAGACTGCAATGTCAATCAGCGATCAGTCGACTGAGTGCTATCGTAGTGCTCACACGTCAGAACATTCAGTTTCTGAAAAGTCTAGGACTAAAAGTAATAGAAAATACATCAGCTGACGTAAAGTATCGTATATATTAGTGTATTGCTTACAGCAAAATGGACGAAATTCTAAATATTCATTCAGGTGTCGCTTTCGATGAGTCAATAGTTCATTACGAAGTTCATGCGCATCAATCTTATTCATTATCACATTTCAATAATAATGATGAAGTTCCTATCTTAATTTAGCACCAAGATCTATCCACACTTCCATCTTGCAGTATGATTCATGTTTGCGATAGATTAACTCAGGAAAATGGAAATGTAGAAGATAAAACTAACAATAAGTTAGTTAATAATACTATATGTCATTTGTTCAAGGAGATACGATACGAGATAAATACTATTGAAATAGATAAAGTAAAAAATGTTGGCTTGACAAGTCTTAGGAGGAACTCGCTATCACTCAATCCGAGTCAAAGTTTAATAGCTGAAAATGCTAGTTGGACTAGTGACAAAGAAGTATCACTTATAAATGACGAAGGTTATTTCGATGTTACTTTACCCCTCATTATGCTGATTAGATTTGCTGAAGATTATCGAAAAATTGTAGTAAATGTTAAACATGAGCTTATGATTACAATATCGAAAAATGATTTGAATACTACCATAACCTTACTTACCGATAAAAATGAAGTAATTACTTATGAAAAAATTAAAATTACTCTAAATAAATTTGAATGGTTAATGCCATATGTAGTAGCAGCTGATAGAGATATAATCAAATTACTTAATCAAATTAGTCGTGATAGAGTGATCACTATGAGTTATCGCACTTGGGAGTCATACGAGTATACAAAATTACCTCGGACATCTAAACATGTTTGGAGTGTGAAGACACCCAATCAATTGGAAAAACCTCGTTTCATTAATTTAGCCTTTCAAACACAACGAAAAAATAAAGTAGCTGCTTCTGCTAGTCACTTTGACCATTGTAACATTTGTGATGTTAAATTATTTCTAAACTCTCAATGCTATCCATATAGAAATCTTAATTTTGTACGTTAACTTTTAAAGCGCATATTATGGAAAAGAAAATGAACCATTGCTTAATAAAATAAATTTCATTGAAAAATTACCGTTAATCGTGATAGATTGTTCGAAACAAAATGAATCTATCAAAAGTGTTCATGTAGACGTCAGCCTAGAGTTTGACATGAGAGAAGATTTTCCTGATAATACTGCAGCCTATTATTTAATTCTACACGATCGAATTGTACAATATAATCCTATAATCGGTAATGTAAAGAAATTAGTTTAATATAGTTAATATACTCTCTAAATAAAATGTAATTAATACAATTAAATATAAGCTAAACAAATTAAAATGTATAACATACTATACATCAAGTTATATTTTATTAACAAAAGTATTTAATTTTAAATATATGTCCTTACTTAATACCTAATCATAACAGCATATGGAACTCTCTCTCTTTCTAGCTCTGGCTCAGCGTGAAACATAGTGCGCATACTGTCTATAGTTCTAGCTTGGGGATGCGTTACTATAGTAGTAAACGCATGCTCTCTCCCACTCTTCTTCGCTTGAGTTGACATCTCTAGTATAGTAGCAAACTACTGTTCTCCATTTCCTCTCCAAGCTAATTATATCTACACGTAAGCTCTATAGGGCTCTACACTGTATGCTACGTAATATATACATCGCACGTGTACTCGCAAAAGTAAATTAACGCATTATTTATTTTTTTATTTAGTTTATTTTATTAGTTTTTTTTTATAAATTTTACAAATTTTACCAAGTTTTTTTTTCTTTTTTATATTATTGTTTTAATTTTTTTGATCCGACGACCTTCGAGGGGCGAGTAGGTTTCCTGACCGTTGGTTGGGCCTGAATGAATATAACTTTTCGTTGAACATACTCGACATTCTTTACCATCGGAATATTTCTTTGTAAAAAAAAAATTTGAATTATAATTTTTAATTTATATTTATTAATCATTTACTTATTTCTATAATTTAAGTACTTACAATAGCAGTCAAATCGAGTGGCACATCGACTTGTGCTTCTTCTCTTTGACAGCCTGTGGATGTTGCTGTTGATGACGACGACGACGTTGCTGTTGATGATGACGATGACGTTGCTGGTGATGACGTTGACGTTGCTGATGATAACAACGATGACGATAATGTTACCGACACTGATGATGATGTTGACGTCATCGAAGATGGTTCATCATGATCCATCATAATGGGGGTTGATGATGGTCCAGCTGATGTATTTATGCTGGAAAGCCTTCGTTTAACTTTCTCAGCAAGTTCATCTTGCTCTACCTTGGCTCAGTCTGCTTTTCATTTCCGCTCCAATCGAGCGGATTCTTGCTGCATCCTCATAGCATCCGCTCGTTTACGTTGATGTAACTGCGCTTTCACGCGATCGTTGACGACCTTATCAATTTGATATGCCACTTGCTGCATTAACATTCTGGCTGCTATTAATTCCTTGATCCACTGAAAAGAAAAAAAAGGAAAAGGCAATTAAATAATAATAAAAATATAAATTGATATAATTTTATATAAATCAATAATTGAAATACTTACTTGTTGAACTATTACCTTTATTTGCTGTATTTGTAGGGCTTGAGAACTGTTGCCGTCTACAAATATTTGTAACTGAAAATTATATAAAAATAAATAAATAAACATATATATATATTTATATAATGAGAAAAATACTGACAGTTATTAATATTACAATTAATAGCCGATATAACGGCTCTCGTGCTACGGTGTGGACGGTGGGATTGGTAAGCTGAAATTTATTAAATAACGCTATTATGAAAAAAAATTCTAAAATTTATTTAAATTATTTTTAAATTATTTAAAAATTGTACTTACATTTTCCAAAAAGTGACAAATTCTAATAATGTTTTCTGTTTTAAGTGAAAATGACTAGGATAGCAGGCAAGGATTAGCGAGGATTCAAGCAAATAAAGTTCTCCTCCATGAAGAGAATTAAAATATCTCATCTATGAGAGTATGGTCCCAAGCCGCGCTAAGAAAGAGAGAGAGAGGGAGAGAGAGAGAGAAAGTAAAAGCATACATTTACTACTATAGCATCGCATCCCAAGCTTGAACTATAGACAGCATACGCTCGCCTCTGCGCACCGTGGTTCACGCTTAGTTAAAGCGGAAGAGAGAGAGAGTACACATTTACTACTATAGCATGTCATCCTCAAGTTAGAACTATAGACAGCATGCGCTCCCCTTCTCCGCACGCTCGGGCCCTATACCAAATGTATGCGCGTGTAGCTAATATATACAATAAGCGTCCTCTAAGGTACATGTGGCATTGGCTCTAGTGGTTGAGCGCTAGCCTGCCAACCCAGAGAACGCCGGTTCGATTCTCTGATCTATCTCTTCATTTTTTTCAATCGTCGCTTTCTATTCATTTCATTTCTCTTCATTCATTTTCAATTTAGTAAGTAAATTATCAATAATATTTATAACTTCATGTATTTCAAAATACATTTAATTAAATTAGACACAAAGCAATAGGTAGGGTCCCTAGGGATCAGGAGCCCTAGGAACCTTCTTCAATATAAAACCCTTCCTCAAAAAATTATAAATAATTATTATAACATTAATAACAATTAAATGGAAGGGTTAGGCCAGGGAACCAAAGGGTTAAACCAGGGACCCCTACAAATATTGTTAATAATAATTATTAACAATAATCATTATTATTAACATGAAAGTGTTAAGCCAGGGGGCCAAAGTGTTATGGACCCCCCGTAGAGTGAGGTGAAACATACATTGCTATACTACTCACAGAGTTAGCAATAAAGACATGCAAATTGGCGGTGTCCTTATGCCGACCTTGTCTGTGCCAGTTTTATCATGTCGCAACAAGAAACTTGAGAAATGACATGATTTTACTTTAGCTAAGGTGTTTGTACCAGTAGGTAAAACAGAGTGAATGTCTCTTTGAGGCTATTCTAGTGAGTATTCAATACTTATGAGAAGAGATTTGCCATCTTTCACTAAATAAGCATCTGGATTCTAATTCTTGAACATTGTTATCTTGATCAACTTTCTGAACTGCAGTCAAGTGGAGATTGAAAAAAAATTTCTATGACTCTCTAAAATATATCAAGAACATTTAAAAAATAAATTTAAAAAATTAATTCATATTATTCATTCAAAATATAGGTATTTACTACTATATATTTCTTTAAGAAATATCTATAAAAGGATCAAAATATTAAAATTGTGTTTTATAACAATTATTTTGTTTGAAATACTGTGCGCATGTGCGCGGACGCTCACCACGGCACGTTCACGTTGCTGCACTGCCGCTCTAACTAGCGCTGCCATTCCAGCTATACCCTTTCTACGACGCGGAGCTCTGCGACTGGATTTTTGTTCATTTTGCTATTTTGATTTGTGACTTTATTTATAATTAATAGAGTTTGTAATATCTTTAGAGTAAAGCATTTGTACAGTTTCACTTATATATATATATATATAATATATATAATATATAATATATATATATATTATATAATATATATATATATATATATATATATATATATATATATATATTCAATTAAAAGGTGTTTGTTGTTTCGATTTATCCTAATATTCCAACAGGTTATCGGCCCTGCCACGCTTCCACTGCGCAGCAAAAATTATAAATCATAGAGGTATGTTAAAAATTATTAATGTGAGCTGAAAAGACTTCACCTGAGCAACACGAGCTCGCTATAAATAACAAATAAAAGCAAAGTGAGCTAATAAGCACACGGAAAGTGTCGCATTCCGAGTACGCAAAGTATTCGAAGAACAAATATTTCTTATTTTTTTTATTTATCACTCAGTCAGCCGTAGACTAATAAAAATATCGAGCGCGCAGTCATTAGAAAAGAAACGGCATAATATATTAGAGCGAATTAATAAGAGAGGGCTGGAACTCTAGAGTAAATTTACGACATGTATGTACTTGCAAATTATAATTTTTAAAATTAGTTTAAATTCTTAGAAGAATAGTTTACTGTTTTAGAGATATTAAGAGCCAAAAATTTGTATACATATTTCGTGATATCTCCTGATAAAGTCGAGGTTGTTGCACTCCGTATAGTCAACACCTCTTGCGACTTTAACGGTTAATTGCGTGATGAGCCTGGTGTTGTAAACGTGAGCGATCGCCCCTCCCCAGTAATTTGCACTATGTATGGTCAATAGAAAAGGAGGGATCACGGGAGCAGTACCAGTTTATTGGGCAATTAACTGTTGGCTTTCTAGCTATATTTGCCGGATGTACCCGACAGATATAAGGGGAAAGCCTATTGTTAGCCCGCCTCTTTTTATAAACAGTTAGAAGAAACATTCGGTCAATTTTTATTTATAGATGAACAGCGAGGCTAATTAGGAGATGGGGGAGGAAATGGAGGGGGACCGCGTCGTCGGTCAGGAGACGGAGGCGGATGAGACAGGTATATACATAAATATTAACAAATATGATAATTTCTAGAGCTTGGATAGCTATCGAACAATCCTAGAGTAATAGAGTGCGGATCCGCGATTAATCAGAGTTAAGTACCGAATGTTTAAATGGAGATATTGTTCCTTAGCACCCTCAACTGTTACTAGTGACGCATTGTCGTCAACCCCTGCATCATCCGCTTCCGATACGACAACAGACGACCGAGGCCCCGAGTTCGTCGTCCCATCGAACTCCTTACGACCCACCGCAACAACCAGTGCGAGGACTCATAACCCCCGCATGATAGTGCCCGTTCGACCTCCTCAAAGGGCTGGCTCGGCCTGCGCACCGCCCAGGGAAGATCCCAACGCTGTCCTCGCCATCCGACTCGAGTCCATAATGGCCTCCGCTGAAAAGGTGGCCGAGCTACAGGCCAAAGCCTGGCCTCAAATCAACGAGGCCATCAAAGAAGCCAGACTTATAATGGACGCCTCACTCGAGTCAAAGCGACTCGAGATCCAAAAACTTACGGTAGGATCAAAACATAAAGACGCCCGTACTAATACCAGCGTGATAACCTCCTCGCCCTTATCAAGTGGTGGAAACCATCCGTTTTCCATCGAAAGAATTTTAGACCCTGATATCGATGCAACATCTAATAATAATAACACTAGAGCTCCTGAATTAACTGATCGAGACATTGTAACTAACCCTGATGCAACGTATCCAGAGATCAACCGAAACAACCTTACTACCGATATTAGTAACCAAATAAACCAGACCTTTGGTGCATTAGCCAAAACAATAGAGAGTACTAACTCCACATCCAAAGCATCTTTTAAAAGGGATTATACCCTTACGTCCAAGGCTAATATAAATGTATGGTTGGATCGATTGAACTCTGAACTATCGGCAAAAGAATTATTAGATGTCATAGATTCAAACACTAGACCCAAAAGAATCTTCGATGTTGACGAAGTTGATAAAAGAAATAGATTAGTTAGAGACATTATAATAAATCATCTAGATGAAAACTATCACAAAATAATTCTTAACATAAATGACCCTAAAGAAATATTAACGAAAATCAGAGAACACAGAAGAATAGAGGCAAACACAGACGATGCTAAAGTGAGAGAGGAGCTGTACAGTATTAAAATAAATAAACAGGATAAAGTTTCAGTATTCATAGATAAATTTGATTCAATTATTAGAGAATATGAACTATGCGATATAGCCATTCCTCTCACTGACGCAGAGAAAACGTCTGCCTTTATGAAAGCTGTGAAAGATACATATCCACGGATCAGAGAAATGGATATAATTACGAAACAGACCAAAGGTAGAGGAATGAACTTTGAAGAAATGAAAAATTTCATCCGACAGCTCGAAGCCGATCTGCGAAGTTCCGGCGTTGCGAAGGGAGCCTCCGCTAACGTGGCTAGACCGGGTGCTGCAGCCACGGCCGGTGCTGGTCCCAGCGGTGGGGGCAAGTGTTTTAGATGTGATCGATTCAATGTCGATCACGTCTCTGACTCTTGCCCGCTGATCCAGTACGGGCTGTGGTTCTGCTATATATGCAGAGACTTTGCCCATCACACGGGCAGAACCTGTCCACGTGGAGACGGGTCGCACCGTGGTGGAGAGTATGTTGCAAATAATAATAATAACAATAGAGAGTCAAAAGAATCAAAAGGAAGAGTTAATTACAGAGGTAACAGGGGAAAATATAATAATAACAATAGAGAGTCAAAAGAATCAAAAGGAAGAGTTAATTACAGAGGTAACAGGGGAAAATATAATAGAGGTAACGGCAATAGTAAAAGAGGCAAAGGTTATTACGATAATAATAGAGATAACAAAAATCGTAACCCTAGAGGTCGCAATAACGGTAGAGTAGGCAAACGTGGCGCAAGCAGAACCTACTACCCATGTGGAGACAAAAATAAACAGAAACTGGCGAACGCTGTAGTAGCACTTACTGAAGGTAAGAATAACATTGATACAATAAACAATAAAATAACCTTCCTATTAGATTCCGGAGCCACAGAACATATTAAAAATAAAGCTTTCATCTTGCGAAACTTTAAGAAAAGTTCAGGAACTTATATTAAAAGTGCGAACAAAAACAAATCGGCTGATATCGAGATAGACGGAAAAGGAGATTTATATCTAAAGAGTTTAAATAATGAAGGTCATACCATTAGACTATCCAATGTTATAGCAGCCCCTGATATATCCGAAAATCTAATATCCCTTAGGAAATTTGTCGATGCTGGATTTAGTATATATCTAGATGACAAAAATTTAAAAATATTCGATAAAAATGACGGATCTACTTTTCTAACCGGGTACTATAAGAAACCAAACTGGCTTATACAATTAGAAGTAAAGAATAAAATAGAGAACTCGGATAGACAAACATACAATAAATATTATTGTAGAGCACGATTAATAACGCTAGAAAATATTTCAAAAGATCCACAAAATGTAGAAACAGAAAACAATAAAGACATAGATTCAGAAGTTGGGAGGGAGTTAGTTACAAATGAATCTATACCTAAACTTAGCCAATACAGAGACTTCGAAAATTATTCACTAGATGACCTTAAAAACGAAAAACCAATGGATGATCTATTCACTTCTTTCGAACTCGAGAAAAGATATTCAGAGGAGTTAGATGAAGGGATGTTGTGGCATGTAAGACTAGGACACCCATCATATGATTACCTACTAAAATTGCAAAAGATAAATAAAGAACTTAGCAATGTAAAATTTAATGAAAATATTAAGAACTGTGAAGTTTGCACAATGTCCAAAATGAGTAAACAACCTTTTAAAGAAATAAGAACTAGAGCCGATCATCCACTTCAACTAACTCACACCGATATAATAGGTCCATTTAAAACAATTACTTATCCTGGTCGAAAGAAATATATAATAGCTTTCATAGACGACTTTTCGAAATTTGCCAAAACGTATGCAATATCAAACAAATCTGAAGCAGGAGAATGCTTAGAAAACTATTTAAATTCCATGAGGAATCTGACAGGTAAGAATTTGAGAGCTTGCTACATAAGAGCAGATAACGCTAGGGAATTTACAGGAGGAGAATTTCTAGAAGTCATGAAAAAGGAAAATTTAGAGTCAATTTTTTCGAATCCATATACACCTCCCCATAATGGTACTGCTGAAAGATTCAACAGAACTATATTAGAAAAATTAAGATCCTTAATGATAGATTCAGGACTACCAAAATCTTTATGGAACTTAGCCCTGGAAGTAGCTGTAGATGTATATAATAGACATGTAGATGAATATAATAACTCCAAATTCGTCTATAGAATTCAAAACTCCTTTGAATACGATATCCCCTAATAAGAAAAATCATTTAGAAAAGATCAGGCGTTTTGGATGTATAGCTTATGCAAAGAAACCATTATCTGAAAACAAATTATCCGAAAATGCTATAAAAGGAATTTTAGTAGGACAAACCAGTAATGGATATATACTATGGCATCCTCAGTCCGGAAAATTAATTCTAACTAAACATGTGAAATTCCGGGAAAAATTAACTTATAAAAATATTGATGAACATGAAGAAATTACTAGAGAATGTAATAAGGATTCAAACTCTATTCCAAATGACAATGATAAAGAAACACCAGAGGAGACCATGGATATATTCAATACCGGTAACTCGGAAAGCATAGAACAATTAAACGACACAGAATCCATAGGAAAACAATTAGAGACAAATAAAACCAACAAGAGAAAAAGAATAATTGATCACATATCAGAAAAACATAATAGAGTGCAGCCTAAACGAAGCAGCAAGATAAAACGAGACTACAAAGCCATGTCAGAAGGAAAGGCTAATTTAGTAGATAACAGTTTTGCCTTTATAACTCAATATAATGAAACCGAAGTATTGGGAGAAGATGAAAAATGTTATTGTTTGATGGCTACGCTAAACTCTGACCCAACCAATTATAAAGAAGCTATGGAGACTAAAGATAAAATGAACTGGTCTAAAGCAATAAACGATGAATTAGAGTCCATGCGTGAAAATAATGTATGGAATATAGTAGAGAGATCTTCGATGAATCAGAAAGGCAATAAAGCCAACATAATAGGCAGTAGATGGGTACTTAAAAGAAAAATTGATTCAGAAGGAAAAACAACATTTAAAGCTAGGCTAGTAGTTAGAGGATTTAAAGATACCAATGAATACGAACTAAGAGAAACGTATGCACCTGTATCTAGGCTGTCTATAATCAGAGCTGCATTCGCTATAATCATTAAATTAGATCTTGAAGTATGTCAACTGGATGTGAAAACTGCATTCTTAAACGGCGAACTAGAGGAAGAAATATACATGGAAATACCAGATGGATTAATGTTAGATAAACACACGAAAGAAAATAGAGTTTGTAAATTACATAAAGCTATATACAGTTTGAAAATAAGTCCTAAGAAATGGAATCAAAGGTTTTCAACTGAGGTAGAAAAATTAGGTTTACAGAGAGATATAAATGAACCCTGTTTATTTACATACAGAAAGAATGGCGTAATGATATTGCTTATTTTATATGTAGATGATATACTTTTAGCAGGGAATAATTCTAATAAGATTAATGAAGTTAAGAGACACTTAAGCTCTGTATTTAAAATGAAAGAATTAGGAGAACCCAAAGAATACTTAAGTATTCAAATCACTAGAGACAGAGAAGCTAAACAAATAATGTTAAGTCAAAGCAAATATACGAAAAAGGTATTAGAGAGATTCAATATGAATGAAAGCAAACCACAAAACACGCCGATGATAACTAGACAAGTCAAAGCTAGAAACAATAAAAATATGGAGAAAGCGAAACAACCGGGAAAACCAGAATTTCCTTATAGGGAAGCAATAGGTAGCTTAATGTATCTTGCGAATGTCATAAGACCTGACATTGCACTTGCTGTAAATTTACTAGCTAGAAAACAATCAAATCCCACCATAGAGGATTGGATTGATGTAAAGAGGATCATGCGATATCTTAGAGGAAGTTCTGATCTAGGACTAATATATAGAGGAGTCACTGAAAACTTAGAAGTATTTACAGATACAAGTTTTAGAGACAATGCTGATTCATCTTCAACAAGTGGAATGGTTGCACGACTATTCGGAGACTCCGTTATGTGGAGAAGCCACAAACAAAGTGTAATCAATCTCTCGACCTGTCATGCTGAATATTACGCAATGAGCGAAGCATGTCAAGAAATGATCTCATTAGATAAAGCTCTTAGAGACATGTTAGAAAAAACTATGTACCCTATAATTATAAGATGCGATAATAAGTCCTCAATCAGCTGCACACAAAAAGAAGGAAATCATAAACTAAAGAATTTTGATGATTCAGTTAAAGAAATAATTGTTAGTTTAGAGAATAGAGAGAAAACAGGAACTAAAAATAAATTGTCTAAAGTACATGGTGATTACATTAAACAGTGCGTAACTGAAGGAAAAGTTAAATTGATTTGGGTACCATCTAAAGAAAATTTAGCAGATATATTTACAAAACCTCTTCCTTTCGATTCTTTTAGAGCTCTTAGAGATAATATAATTAATAACTGACTATGCTCGAGAATGTCTTTGATTATTTGCAGACGCGGAAATCAACGGGTCTGAATGAGCTACTTGTGCTCACGCGCATATGCGTACAGTGGAGGGAGTGTTTGAAATACTGTGCGCATGTGCGCGGGCGCTCACCACGGCACGTTCACGTTGCTGCACTGCCGCTCTAACTAGCGCTGCCATTCCAGCTATACCCTTCCTACGACGCGGAGCTCTGCGACTGGATTTTTGTTCATTTTGCTATTTTGATTTGTGACTTAATTTATAATTAATAGATTTTGTAATATCTTTAGAGTAAAGCATTTGTACAGTTTCACTTATATATATATATATATATATATATTCAATTAAAAGGTGTTTGTTGTTTCGATTTATCCTAATATTCCAACATATTTCAACATACTTTATAAATTCTACACTGCTTGGCATTTAAAAGTATTAATCACTAAGTGAATTATTGCAATGATTGTCAATTCTATCATTATCCTTAGCTCATATTAGGATATAAAAATGTAGAATTAATTACTATTAAAGGTAACTGTAATTATACTTGTTGGAAATATCAAAGTATGTGAGCGTTTCGACTTCGGTCGCATCTGCGCCTGCGCGCCGCTCTCACGAGCGGGCTGACTCTGGGTCTCCACACTGCTTCTGAGCTTTAGTTAGTTGGGTAGTAAGCGTTCGCACGTGTTCTTAGGCGCTCCCTCAATAAAATTCTTTTTTTGGCGAATCCTTTGTCTTCTTTATTTGCTCTGTCCAACCCATTATTCCGTCAATACTTTTACGAAGTAATAATACTCACAATAATATTTTTCCTTTAAAAACTAATGCCTATAAGGTTAATGCTTCGATGGACTGTAAAGATATAAAATAGAAACGTTAATATTAATGAAAATAATCGACAAGAAGAGTTAAATTTTTTAACACCTTACTTTTCCACTCTCATACACTCGAAATTTAAACACAACGAAATTGAAACGCGAAATTTAGACACTGTACAATGAAAGAACGGCCACAAGTGTATAACAGACCTAGATGCGTAACGATTAGAAAAAAAAGAAGTTTCAGATGGGTAACCGGAGGATAAATGGATTCCCATCGCTGGAGATTGGCAAGATTCAGTAAGGGGTCACTCAGTGCTGAGCCGGTCACTCAACAAATTAAAAGGAACTTTGACAGAGCGCGTATTTTGAAATAAAGAAAATGAAAAATGATATAACTAGATAAAACCAATACTATATGGCCAATTCCATCTCAGATCATGCAGAGCACCCCACACACCTGTCACCAAGCTACTCCAAAGTATTTTTTTATTGTTCTAGGTCAAAAATAAGAGGACCCGTATTTTTTCTTTTTTCTCTCAGATGCATAGTTCCGTCAATAATGCAATCGGAAAATGCACTGCTGAAAAGGGAAAATTGAGAAAATTTTTCCAATTAAATTTGGTTTCCTCAATATTTTTTTTATTTTTCGATACAATTAAATAATTTTTATGTCATCTATAGTAGAAACGAAGTTCTTCAAGTCTAATTTATCAAAAATATGAATGTATGCATTTTTCGGGAGAAAATGCATGTTTTCGAAAAAGTGCATCTTGGAGAAAAAATTGTGTATCTCAAAAAGGCCATCATTTTTTGCGCTCAAATTTTTTTTATATATTCTTAGTACCAATACCTTCAAATCCATTCGATCAAAATTTGCTGTTTTTTCGTTATATCGCTTAAAAAAATTAAAAAAAAAAGTTTTACATTTTCAAGTCAAACGCGATAAATACATAGGTACAGCGAATGGAAATCAAAGCTGAGAAAGAAAGGGTGACGTTAAATTATCAACATTTGCTGATGCATATAGATTTTGCTGAGAATTGGTCTGTAATTTTGAAAAATCCAGTTCAAGGGAATCATTGGGTGAATAAACAGATTTCAATTTTCACTGCTGTTTGCTACATAGGCGGAATTACAAAGAGTTATACTGTAATTAGTGAAGACTTAAAACATGATTATTCTCATGCATTGGCAGCAATACAAATAATTCTTGAACATATAACTAGATACACACAAGAAACGTATGGAAATTCGATTGATTCTATAACTTTAGTATCAGTAGTATAGCAATGTATGTTCCAGCACACCTGCGGGGGGTCCGTAACCCTTTGACCCCACCGGGCTTAACCCTTTGGACCCCCTGGCTATGTTAATAATAATTATTATTGTTAACAATTATTATTAACAATATTCGTGGGAGGTCCCTTGGTTTAACCCTTTGATTCCCTGGCCTCTATCCCTTCTATGTTAATTATTATTATTATTAATGTTAATAATTGTTTATAATTTTTGAGGAAGGTTTCTAGGGCTCCTAGTCCCTAGGGCTCCTAGTCCCTAGGGACCCTATACCTAGTGCTTTTAGTCTAATTAAATTTAAATGTTTTTTTAAAGTTATAAATATATATATATTATTAATAATTTACTTGCTACATTGAGAATGAAACGAATATAGAAAATAGCGACGATTTTTTTTTGAAAAAAATGAAAAGACAGACCGGAGAATCGAACCGGAGACCTCTGGGTTGGCAGGCTAGCGTTCTACCACTAGAGCCAATGCCACATGTACCTTAGAGGATGCATATTGTGTATATTAGCTACACACGCATACATTTGGTATAGGGCCCGAGCGTGCGGAGGAGGAGGAGGGGAGCGCATGCTGTCTATAGTTCTGGCCTGATGGGGGTGCGCTACTATAGCAGTATTAAATGTATGCTCTCTCTCTTTCTCTCTCTGTCTCTCTCTCTCCTACGCTCTAGCTAAGCGTGGACCATGATGTGCGGAGGGGAGCGTATGCTGTCTATAGTCAACACGTGCTCTCTCCACGAAGGGAACTGTTTTCATGAGAATGCTAGAGACTACGAATGCAGTCGCTCGACTGACACCTTCTTGAGATGTTCCTCCTAAACATCTCTGCTAGGAGAGAACCTTATTCTCATCCATTCACCCTTTCTTACAATCGTTATGATTATTTTACTATTTAAATAAGCACACATTTATTATTTATTTAATATTTATTATTTTTAATTATACATTGAATAAAGTACACTTTGTCTATAATCTTTATGTTCAGTGTCTGACATAGCTATTTTTAAATATTCAGTTGAATTTTTATATGAATTATAGTCATCTGTAAATCTTTCGACTGTGTCGATCCCTTTTGATTTTGCTTGTTTTTGTCTTTCCATCACCCAATCGTGTATCTTTTGTGTATTTACTGCAGCACATACTATATTCTCGCCATTCTGACTATGATATATACATGATGGTTTAAATTTAAGACTTAAATCTTCCAATCGCGGACATCTCATTTCAGTTTCGATATCTAAAATATTTCTGTAATTAAAAAAAACTAATTAAATTCGAATTTAGAATTTTGTACTATTGTATATTATTTGAACCTACTTTTCAGGAATAATTTTTTTAAGCCATTGCTTCTTTTGTAATCCTTTCACATAAATATTTCTACAATTATGTAAATGACTACGTATAGTACAATTTAAAAAATTATATGGTAAAATACCATTTCTCCATAATATACCTATAAAATTGATTTTATTAAATATTTCAAATAAAATCAATGTTAATTAACGATAATTGAAATAAATACCATGATGATGTAATTCCAACCACTTATTAACACTTTGATATTCAATAGACAGTTTGAGCCAATGATATGGAGGTTTAAAAAGTAGTACTGTAGGTGAAGTATTAGAACATACTGGTAAATAGGCAAACTCCTTACAAATAAAAGTATTATTGAGACTCTGAAAGCCTTGAATATCTAAAATATAGTCCATCATTCTCTATGATATGTGAGCTGAATCGTATCTCAAAGCAATAATGATTATATTTTTATTCTGAAGATCTATATATAAACCCTTTAATACTAAATTAATAAGTTAGATGGTGCTACAGTCGGTTCACCCCCACTCTTTCGTTTGAGCTAACCCTTCCACATACTACCTACAGCGCCCACACTTTGTAGGCAGCGCCCTCAGTTTGCTGACAGCGCCCTCACTTAACCTTTAAAAGCAGCTTTGGCCTAGCAAAAGAGCGCAGTCTCTCGAGACAGCCTGCGAGCTAAGCTTGCCTTACCTTACGCCATTTGCAAGTAGTTCCTCAGTAGTTAGTTGAATTCTTATTGATTTGTTAAACAAATCAATATTCATTACCAACTGAGAACAAGTTCATTTTTAGAGCTGTTCACTACCTTTTCCATCCTTTCATCATAATAATCCTTTATACAACTATAGACAAGTGACTGTACAAGACAATAAAACTAGATAACTAACAACATGACTTCTATCGCCTATTTTGAAGAAACAATTAAAAATTTATGGAAAGCTTATAACCATTCGAACGATTTAGATATAGACGATTGTATTAGATGGAGAAATCTAACAGTTAATGCTATAATTTCAATTAATGAATTTATGAAACGATCTGATTTAAGTAGAGCAATTCGACAAAGGTGTCAAACTTGTGCTTGTCATTTGAATTCTATTGAAGTCAATTTAAGTAAAACTATAAAAGTTGGTGGAAGTATACAACCATTAACAGCTATTCAGGATGAAATTCTAGGAGATGGAGTTGTTTGGAGACCAATTCATTCAGCCTTTGAAAATCGAATTAGTACAGTCTGTATAGTTAATCAACATCATTTAGATATAAAAACATTTCTAGTTGCCGCAAATCAACTATTACAAATTAAAATACCTCAATTTCTTGCTATCCATAATAACTTAAAAATAAATACAGAAATGGCATCACAATTTATCATAAAGAAAAATCAAGAAGAAGATATTCAAATCAAGTATTTCAATACAGAAAATGTTTGCATTTATAAGACTACTGATCTTGATAGATGGTTTCAAAATAACGTTAAAAATATTATACTTAAACAAATCGAAGAATTTCAAGAAAGAGACTCAGGCTGGTCGTTAAAAACTATTGTCGGTCTCACTATTAATATAAATAAGTATAATCCACTTAAACCATGCTCGTATATACCATTACCGTCAAGCATAGATAATAAAAGAGCCTGTGTTAATGTAAAAAATGAAGACAATGAATGTTTTAAATGGGCTATACTTTCATGCCTTCATCCAGTTGCAAGAAATCCAAACAGAGTAATTAAGTACAAGCCCTATGAGAATGAACTGAATTTTGATGGTATAAGCTTCCCTGTAAAAATAAAAAGTATTCCTAAATTTGAAAAGTTGAATAATATAAGTGTAAATTTATATATACTAAAAAAATATGGATCGAAATATGAAGTCTCACCGTGCTATATAACGAAATTAAAACAAACTAAACATGTGAACTTACTCTTAATACAAAACGAATATATTGATGAAAATGAGACTAATAGACCACAAATATCAATAGATGATGAAAAATTCAAATTAGAAACTCACTACGTATGGATTAAAACTTTATCTGCTCTCCTTCGTAGACAAGTTACTCAACATACTGAAAAAATTTATCTTTGCGAACGTTGCCTTCATTATTTTACTAACAAGGAAAATTTGAAATCTCATGAAGTTGACTGTTCCAAAATAAATAAGTGTCGGATTAATTTACTTGACGATGCTACTTTAGAATTTAAAAATTTTAAACATAAAGAGGGAGTTCCATTTATTATATACGCGGATTTTGAATGTCTGTTAAAACCTATAGAAGATCCTAATAGAAATCTCAATGTTAAGAGATATAGTTTCCAAGAACATGAAGCCTATAGCATTGGATTATATATAAAATGCCGTTATGATGATAGTAAGTCGATATATAAGTCATATAGAAAAAAATTAAATGAAGACGAATCACCAGCATCATGGTTTATAAAGCAATTGAAGTCCCTAGTAATTGAGTTAATAAAGATATATAATAATGCAATAAAAATGGATTTATCATTTATTAATGAACGGACATTCCAAACGGCAAGAAGATGTCATATTTGCAACCAATATTTTCAAGATAACCAAAAACGAGTTCGTGATCATTGTCATTTAACAGGAAAATTTAGAGGTGCAGCTCACAATCATTGCAATTTGAATTATAAAAATGCTGCTTTCATACCAGTCGTATTTCATAACTTTACAGGATATGACTCACATTTTATTATAACAGAAATTGCTACTAACTCAGAATTTAAAGGAAAGATCTCTGTTCTCGCTGAAAACAAGGAGCGATACATATCCTTCACAAAAGAAGTTGCAAACAGTCGAATTAGCTTTCGTTTCATTGATTCCTTTCGATTTATGCCTACATCTCTAGATAAATTAGCATATTATTTACCTCAGCTAGATATTGTACAGAGAGAATTTCAGAAAGATAATTATACTTTAGAAGAGATTAATTTACTCAAAAGAAAAGGAGTTTTCCCATATGAATACATAGAAAATTTAAATAGACTAACTGAGACAGAGTTACCATCTATTGAAAAATTTCATAGTCAATTGACAGATAGTGATATTCCTACTGAAGAATATAAGCATGCTCAAAACGTATGGAATATTTTCGGTAGTATTTGGAAGAAAATAGATTTAGGAATGTATTCTGATCTCTATCTGAAAACTGATGGACTTTTACTAGCTGATATTTTTGAGAATTTTCGATCAACCTGTAAGAATGCATATGATCTCGATCCTGCTCATTATTACACTACTCCTGGATTAACATGGGATGCGATGTTAAAATATACAAATATGAAGCTTGAACTATTAACAGATATAGATATGGTTTTATTCATTCAGAAAGGTATTCGTGGAGGTATTAGTCAATGCTGCAATAGATTTTCAAAAGCAAACAATAAATATATGGGTGAAGAATTCAATAAGGATGAGCCAAACAAATTTTTAATGTATTATGACGTAAACAACCTTTATGGTTGGGCTATGACTCAATCACTACCATTTGAGGGCTTCAAATGGGTTTCAAATGTGGATATGTCAAATTTTTTCAATATCTCTGATGATAGCGACGTAGGCTATATTTTAGAAGTAGATCTAGAGTATCCACAAGAGCTGCATGATGAACATAAAGACCTACCTCTTTGTCCTGAACATACTAAACCACCCGAATCAAAACAGAAAAAACTTTTGACAACGCTTTATGATAAAGAACGATACGTTATTCATTATAGAGCGTTAAAACAAGCTCTCAAATATGGACTAAAACTCAAAAAGATATATAGAGCGCTAGAATTCAAACAAAAACAATGGCTAAAACCATATGTTGATTTAAATACTGAAAAAAGAAAGCAAGCTAAAAATGAGTTTGAAAAATTATTTTACAAGCTTATGATTAATGCAGTATATGGAAAAACAATGGAAGACGAAAGAAAACGAAAAGATGTCAAACTGATCAATCAATGGGGTGGTAGATATGGCGCTGAAGCTCGAATTGCCCAACCAAATTTCCATAGTAGTTCCATCTTTCATGAAAATTTAGCTGCTATTCAATTATCGCGGACAACTATCAGTATTAAAAAACCTATATACATCGGTCTATGTGTATTAGATCTTTCAAAAACATTAGTCTATGACTTTCATTATGGTTACATGAAGCAACGTATTGGTGAAAAATGTAAATTACTTTATACTGATACTGACAGCCTCATTTATGAAATTCAAGATGTCGATATGTATGAGATCATGAAAGTAGACATTGATAAATTTGACACATCGGACTATCCTGCTGATAATCAATTTGGAATGCCTCTAGCTAACAAAAAAGTTCTTGGTGTTATGAAGGATGAGTGCAATGCTGCTATTATGAGGGAGTACATTGGGTTACGAAGTAAACTATACAGTATTGAAATAATAAATAAGGATTCCTTGAAAAAGGCAAAAAGAGTGAAAAAACATACAGTAAAAAATACAATAACTCATTCAGATTATCGAAGGTGTTTAAACGAAATGGAAATTATTAAACGTACTCAATGTAATATTCGATCTAAATTACATCAAGTATTAACAGAGAGAGAGGAAAAGACAGCACTAAGCCGTCATGATGATAAACGATGTATTTTTTATAATAATCCGGACACACTTCCATGGGGACATTATAAAACTCTTGAAATTGCTGAAATGAAAGAAAGAGTTGAACAGCTACGAAGAAAGAGGTATAGAGAAGAAGACGAAGTGATAGAACAAAATAGTAATATGAAAAGATTCAGATTTGAAGAAAATAATTCTAGAGGGCAGCACTAGCGAAAGAATTCTACTCCTTCGACAGTTACTAGATGGCGCTGATGACTAGTAATGGAGAGGGAAAAACAATGGATATCTGAGTCTACAGAGTGGGAGAATGGTTTTAGATGAAGAATCATGAGAGAGGGGAGACTGAAAGAGAGGGAAGCGGCGACGGCGCCTTGAGCTTTAAGAGTGGGGATGCCACTTATAAAACTAAGAGCTCACTCTTGTTCCAAACAGTTGCTCAGCTCTCACTCAAGCAACAGTCTTACCTCTAATACGTCTTCCACTAACTATTGAAACAAGTAAGATGTTTAAATAATTTTAGTTTATTAATACCTTAGTAATAAATAAATAAATAAATAATTCTTTGATTTTTTATTTTTCAGAATGGATTTCTCAGCAATAAATAAAATTTCGAAGACGACTTACCTTCCTCGGAAGGCGATGTCCCAATTAACATCAAACACGTTATACCAAGTAACAAAAGTTAGATCATTAACAACGAAATATGGATTTAGCGTTGTTATTACAGTTGACGACGAATTTGATGTGTTCCTGCCTAAAAGGGTTAACATCGTACTCGAAAAAGATGAAGAAATGTTGAACAACCTACATCAGACTAGTGAGAAAGATGAATTATTTATTTACCATATTGTCGGTTCAAACTTCGAATTTAAACATAATTGTATTATCAACGAATAGTAATTAAATGTATTATAATAATAATGTAAATAGCTACACTATGAATAATAAAAAAAATATATCTAATTAAATAGTCTTTTTTCCTTTATTTAACTATCCTCTTATTTCCTTTTGTGGAGAGGTAAAAAAAAAAGTTCTTAATGTAGCCCTTTCCATTGAATTTCATCTCAATGTAAAGGTGACTCATGAGCGTTGATTCGAAAGGAAGTACCTCACAGGTGAGAGCGAAGGTTGGGGCTCTCACTATTCCTATAATTAACCTTAAGTTCCGATAGAGGGCAGTCATTCGAGTTCTAATATATTTATAAGAAGAATGCATAGTTTGCTTTACCATCATTCAGTGAGAAGAAATAGCTATAGCAAGACTATCCTCTTGTGGTTCATCATGGCGCCTATTAGAAGAAACAAGAAGAGCATTCGCGCTTCGAAGTATGTATGGTTCTCAGATAATATTCAAATTCATCATCTTCCTATTGAAGACAAAGACTCGAGAAAAGGAGTGTGGGAGCAGCTTGCACGAGATCGAGAACGCTTTCAACGTCGTATTATGCAACTAAGTAGTATAATATCGCGAGCACTATTTAAAAAACGTATAATAATGATGAATCATATTCTTGAACCTATACTAAAAAATCATTGTATAATATATACACTTAACAAACTAAAAATCTAAGTGGAGGTGGAAGAAGCAGCAAGTGGAGGTGGAAGAAGTAGCAAGTGGAGGGAGGCGGCCGTGCCGGTTAGAAAAAAGTGTAGGTGGGGAAAAGGTCTTAAGAGAGAGAGAAGAGCTCGGAAAACGTCATTCTGTTAGAAGAATCGTTACCAGTAGTATCCACTTCCTTCTCCACTATTCTCAAGTCTTCGATAGCAAGATGGACTTAGAAATGTTAAATAAAATAGCTATGAAGCCCTTTCATCCACTACCGGAGAAAAATCATTATGAACTTGAAGAAAATCGTTGTTATTTAGTAACAAACTTTAAGGAAGAAGATAACAATCGAATCATTCTCGAGCTTGATTGTGAATTCCAACTTATTTTACCAGATCGAATTTCAAGAGCCATCATGAAACATTATGATCTTTACATATTACTTTCAGATCATGTACAAAAATATTGTTTACAGATTGAATATCATAGCGCTGGTAGATTTCAATTTATTATTTAATGTAACAACAATGTATCTTTATTTCAATAAAGTATATACAATAAATTTATTATAAAATATATTGTGGAGAGGTAAATGAGTCACAGGTGTTTCTACTAAAGCAGGTTTCGACTTGTTCTAATGGACTCACAAGTGATGATGTTCAAATGGAAGTACCTCACAGGTGAGAGCGAAGGTTGGGGCTCTTACCATTAAAATAAAACAAAAATTATTTATTATTATTGTGATATTTATTTGAATAAAATTTACTTTACATAAACGTCTTTATTCTTTCATATGTATAAAGTCTTATCTATCCATGAATTGTGTGAATTGTCGAATCCCAACCATTTAACGTATACTTGATTACCACGTTTCCTTAAAACTTTTTCAATGAGATATACATCAGGATACATACTTTCTGTAGTTCTTGCACGTAAAAACCTCCAACAATTGGATTGCCTTTATAATCTCTTAAATGATAAGTGATAGGCTTTGTCTTCGCAACTCGTTGAATAGTAAAAATCTCAGTAGACCAGTTAGGAGTGTATCCTTTTTCGAAAACGTGTTTAGACTTGCTCACACGTACTTTATCGCCTACTTGAAATTTAGGGCTCTTAACGAAAAGACGTCGGTCGTAAGAGAATCGTCTCAACACCTGCATTTCATTCTCTTTAGTTACGTCTTTTGGCTTCATATCTATCGTACGATGTTTTCGATTATTGTAAGATTTCAATAAATCAGCTAGAATGTTGATCCATTTGTAATTTCCTTGAAGACTGAATTTTTTCCACATGACATTTTTTAGCGTGCGATTGAAACGTTCACAAATAGTTGCCTTAAGATTGCTATAAGTAGAATAAAGGTTTATTTTATATTTTTTCATTAAACTTTGAAAATTTGTATTGTAGAACTCTTTGCCTCTATCCACTTGAAGATTTTTAGGAATGCGTCCCTTTTTTAATACAGACTCCATTGCGTTAGTGACATCTGTAGCAGTTTTCTGTTTTACTGGAACTCCCCAAGCATATTTAGAGAACGTATCTATAATAGTTAATAGATAGCGAAAACCTTTATTCTCTCTAGAATAGTTTTGCATCTCAACAAGATCAGCTTGCCACGTCTCATCTATTCCGCGTATATCGACTTTTCGACGAGGATAGTTTCGACGTGCTGGTTTGTCTAACTCATCCACCACTCTTTGATGTTTCATTTTAAAGTTTTTTTTTTAAAATTTCAAACGGTCCAATTTTTGTAAAAATGTCTAACGGTCCAATAGTTTTTTCTATCACTTTCTCTTTCTGTTTCTCTTTATGATTACTAATATTATCTTTTTCTAACTTAGCAATAATTACTTGATGCTTTACTAATTCTAATCTTATTGTATCCAATGATTTTGAGAGATCATTTATCATACTCGTAAGCGTAGTAACGTTAGCTATAATAGTTTTTTGCAACGTTCGTAAGTTTACAGCATCGTTACTCTCCTGAGGATCGGCTATATAACAAATTCTTTTGTCATTCGGGTCGTATTGTCCGTCTTTAGTGATATTATACCATATACCAGGAGGACCTTGATTACCCTCCTTTTTTTTCAATGTACGTCCAAACACATCAACACTCATTTTATTACTGAGGAATATTTAGAATTGTCTTAATATATATAGCCAGCTTCACGTAATTCTTCAATGATTGAATGAATTTCATTAATATGACTAGGATTACCAGCGGTTTGTTCGGCGATAAGCAATCTCAATCGATCAACGAGCTCGTTTGGATCATCCCAATATACATAATCAAATAATGTTCCTTTTCTTGCTATTTTATAGTTAGGAAAAAGACCTCTTCCATCAATAGTCAATTTTCGCTTCTTAGCACTACCACTTAAAGATAAATTTGGACCAATATACTTTTTGAATTTATTTACATGCTTATTGCGATATTCTCCATTTGTTTCATATCTCTTACGATGAGCGTTAGTGATTTCAAGAATTTTTATATAATTTTCAATATCTGATGAACTGATTAATTTAGAATTAGGTTCTTTACGAAAGAGAAGTTCCATTAATCCAGATGTCTTGCTGAATGCTTTATCATTCATAGTCACATTATCGTTTTGGAAAGAAATTGGAGAATTGCCTATGACATATGTATTTTCATGCAAGCGAACGCCAAATGTCTTGTCTAAATTACTTTTCTGTTGCGGTTCATGCAATAGTCGAATATAGTTTCCTACAATCGAGTCATCCAATAGCTGTTTTTGTTGTTTTGAACTAACATTGTCTAAATTTATTGCGGTTCTATCAAGTGTTGATTCACTAGTCTTACTAAATTCATCTTCATCACCATCATCAGTAATAGACATAGCGGATTCAAATGTAGAATCAAGCGGATGTAATGTTGAATTTAAGTCATTAACAGTACTATTGAAATATCGAGATTTATAGGGAGTGTCAGCTGTTGTTTTTGACTTGAAAACTTTATCGAACGTAATTTTCTTCTCCTTGTTCGTTTCCTGTTCAGTATTATCGTTAGTTTTATCAATAGCTACCTCCACAAGTTTCTTCAATGGATCAACCATAGGTTTAAAAGTTTCATTCAATGTATTTTCTAAATCAGCTTTGTCACGTTTTATTAGTTGATACTTACGTCTGATGGCATCACGAGCCTCAGATAATTGCTCGAGCATCTTCTTTTCTTTTTCAAAATTAGCCATGTTGACGCTTGCAGTTTCTAAAGTTAAATAATCTTCATTCGTTCACTCCGTTATATTTATAGCAAAAGAATCGAATCCTTTTCTATACCGTCCATGATTGATTGGTCTATCTCTATCAATAACTATAAATCCATGATTATCGTCTCTCCAACATTTTGAACCAATTACTTTAAACTTCTCAAAAGTCATATCTGAGTTAACATGATCGTTATAAATATGTTTAATATTCACGTCATCTTGTCGAAACAAAACTAGTAAATTCACATTATCTCGAATGAGATGCTTCGGTATGCGAGCGTATGATTGACAGAGATAGAAACTATCTACCTTTTTATGTCTTCCCATACAGAAGAATGCTCTCACGTTGTCCTGCTTTTCAGTGGCTATATCGTCAAAAATCATGATGGAATTTGGATTAGCTTTATCCGGTGAAACAACTGCCTCATGCTCGCTGAAGGCATAATACTGTATACCATCAATCGGTTCCAATAAATCTTTTAAAAACTTATACTTTGGTTGATTGAGAGACTTTGAATAAACATAAATGTTTTCAAATCTAAGTCCATTAGGATGTGTGATTAGTGTTAGCAAACAGTTAGTTTTCCCACAGTTACTAGGACCACAGAAAACTGCTCGTATACTGTCAGGCAGTAGTTCACCATGTCTTTTTTCTCGTTTTTCCGTCTCAACCACATTATCAAAATTTATGACTTGCAACTTATGCGGTTGCTCTTTGAAGTCCATATTGTTTTCTAATCACCGATCGAAGGACGAATGAGACTACTAACTATAAAAAGACTGTTTATATATTTTTAGTTTCATTAAGACTTTGTCTTCTGATGAGGTATGATCATTTGTTACAAAAAAAAGACTGGTGGTGCTGGCTTAGTGAATAAGATCATTAATAACTTACCATTCGAAGCTCATTTGCCTGGTTATCAGTATTGCGGACCGGGAACTAAATTGAAAAAACGACTTGCTCGTGGTGATCCTGGAAAAAACCCGCTAGACGCTGCTTGTAAAGATCGCGATATTGCTTATTCTCAAAATCGAGAGAACATTGAGGCGAGAAACGTAGCCGACAAAATTCTAGCTAAACAAGCCTGGGATAGAGTGCAAGCGAAAGATAGTAGTTTTGGTGAGAAAGTTGCTGAATTTGCTGTAGCCAACATAATGAAAGTTAAAAGTAAACTTGGTATGGGTGTTAAAATTTTAAAACGAGGAAAGAAACGAGGTAAGGGATTAAAAAATCGCCAACAACAACGACAGTGACGAAAGACACATGTAAAAAGGAAAAATCTATCAATTGCATTGAAAAAAATTATTAACGCTGCCTCGAGAAGTGTTGTTCCTAGTAATAAATCACTCTTTGTCATTCGTTCGGCTATAAAAGGCGCTAAAGAAGCTGTGAAGAAGGCTGGAGGAAGAAGAAAAATAAATGTTCCTTGTATTCTACCAATTCCTAGTAAAGTGGGTGGAGCTCTTCCTTTTTTAATTCCATTATTTGCCGCTTTGAGCGCCACTGGAGCTTTAGCTGGAGGAGCTGCTTCAATAGCAAAAGCCGTTAACAGTGCTAAGGCCGCTCAAAATGAATTGAAAGAGGCTCATAGACACAATAAAACTATGGAAGCTATTGCTATTGGTAAAGGACTTTATTTGAAACCACATCGTAAAGGTTATGGTCTTCATCTGAAACCATATTCAAGTGGAAAAGGTTTAATTAAAAAAAGCTCGAAATAACTTTACCTAATCGAGCACTGACAGATCATGATATAAGAAAATATGCTAAAATACAAAAAATGCAAATTTTCGAGGTGTTTTTATGCGTGATGCTCTACCGACCGATGGGCCTCGATATCAAGAGACAGCTATTGTAAATTTGGATAATAAACGGGGGCCAGGTACTCATTGGGTAGCATATAAAAAGAAAGGCGATGAGGTTATGTATTTTGATAGTTTTGGTAATCTACAGCCGCCTATAGATCTATTGCTTTATCTCAAAGTTAATAGAATCATCTATAATTATATTAGATATCAAGATTTTAATACATATAATTGCGGCCATCTTTGTCTCAAATTTCTTTTAAACAAACTATAGAAAAGACGACTAGTATATAAAATACTCATTCAAAGAATGACTGTCATTTGATATGAATCTGTCATGGAGAATACACTAACATTGAGTCTCTCGGGAACATCATCCGTACTCGAATCATATTATTTTCCACCGATCGAATTGATAGCAAACAAAAAATACGTTCTTGGTCTAGTTGAGCTATTGACATTTAATTCAATACCAAACATTGACGTTGGTTGTAATAAATTTTACGTTGAAGGTCAAGAAGCTATCACTTTACCGACTGGTAGCTACGAAATAGAAGATATTGAAAGCTTTCTCATAGACGAATAAGCACCTAAAGGTATATCGTTTAGCCTAAAACCAAATAATAATACTTTACGTAGTGTCATTCGGTGCAGTCAAAAAATACATTTTGAACCAGAAGATTCTATTGGATCAATTTTAGGCTTCACTAAACGCACGCTCGTTGAAAACGAACTCCTTGAAAACGAAACACATAGTTCTGACTTACCCGTCACTATACTCAAAGTCAATGCTTTACGTGTAGAGTGTAATATTACTACAGGCTCTTACATAAACGATCGCAAAGTACATACTATACATGAATTTTTCCCAGCAGTCCCACCTGGATATAAGATTATAGAAGTTCCCTCTCACGTCATTTACCTTCCAGTCACTGTGAGGAGCATTGATCATTTTCAAATTCGTATAGTTGATCAAGACGGAAACCTAGTTAACTTTCGAGGAGAAGTCATCACAGTGCGAGTGCATATAAAGACCATATCTTAGTAATGGGTATCATTTACAATATAAAGAGCGGCCGAGGCTATATTAAAAGACAAAAATGTCGAACAGCAACCAGTAAACAGCGAGCTATCAGACCGCTCACACCTCAGAACATTCAATTTCTGAAAAGCTTGAGACTAGAAGTCGTCGAAAATCGTGGAAGAAAATATTGTGCATATTAGTGTGTTGTATAAAACAACAACAACAATAATAATAATATGGAGGGAATTCTAGACATTCATTCAGCTGTCGCTTTCGATGAGTCTATAGCTCATTATGAAGTTCATGCGCATCAGCCTTATTCATTATCATATTTCAATAATAGTGATGAAATTCATATAGCAATTCAACATCAAGATTTATCTCTGCTTCCATCGCGCAGTATGATTCATATTTGTGGTAGGTTGACCAAGCCGGACGGTACCACTCCAGTGGAGAACACTTTATTAGTCAACAATGCCCTCTGTCATTTGTTCGAGGAAATACGATATGAAATAAATGCTATTGAAATTGATAAAGTGAAAAATGTAGGCTTAACGAGCCTCATGAAAAATTGGCTTTCACTCAATCCATGTCAAAGCTCTATCGCTGAAAATGCTGGATGGAATGGTGATAACAACGAAGTTTTAATATGTAACGCTCAAGGTTTTTTTGATGTGACTATCCCTCTCAGTATGTTACTGGGCTTTGCTGAAGATTATCGGAAAATTGTAGTCAATGTCAAGCATGAACTTATTCTCACAAGATCAAGAGATGATTTAAATGCTATTTTGTCTGCTCCAATAGGGAATCCTGCTGCTTCAGAAAAAACAAAAATTACTTTAACTAAGGTTGAATGGTTGATGCCATATGTGATGGTTGCAGACAAAGAAAAAATCAAATTACTCAATCAGATTGGACGAGATCGTGCAATTACTATGAGTTATCGTACTTGGGAAATGTATGAGTATCCAAAATTACCTCGTACATCAAAGCATGTTTGGAGTGTTAAGACTTCCAATCAATTGGAAAAGCCTCGCTTTGTTATTTTAGCTTTTCAAACTAAACGTAAAAGTTCAGCAAGTGATAATTCTAGTAATTTTGATCATTGTAATATTAGTAATGTGAAGCTATTCCTCAATTCGCAATGCTATCCGTATGGAAATCTCAATTTAAATATCAATCAAAATCAGTTTGCTGTTCTCTACGATATGTATACTAATTTTCAAAACTCTTATTATGGTAAAGAAAACGAGCCGTTACTCAATAAAAAAGATTTCATTAATAAAGTACCGCTAGTAGTTATAGACTGCTCCAAACAAAATGAAACATTAAAAAGCGCGCCAGTCGATGTTCGCCTAGAATTTGAAACTCGGACTGATTTTCCTGAAGATACTGCAGCCTACTGCTTAATATTACACGATCGTATTGTACAATATAACCCGATTAGTGGTGATGTTAAAAAATTAGTTTGAAATTAACAAGACATTATGTAATCAATGTACATAATGCTTTTCAATAAAAAAATAAAATTATATACATATACACTATATATTGTTAGAATTTAATACAAACTACCTATAATCCTAGAGAGAGAGAGAGAGAAAGAGAATAGCATACACACTAAACGGCGTACGCACCTAGCAAGCTAGAGACGCTACCCCCTCTCCGAAGGCCCAAACTTAGCCAGCATAAGCTTACTATGCTCCCTACTATAGAAGGAGAGAGACCATCATACAGCTTACTAAATACCCTACCAACTTCTACAGCATCCTACCTTACCAACCTATGTAGATGAATATTGGTGGGTGAGTGGGTGAGAGTAGGTAGGTGGGTGGAATAGGTGAATGGGGGTGGGGGCACTGGTAGATCCTAAGTAAATTAAAACATTATTAATTTTTTATTTTAGTTTAATTTATTATTTTTTTTATAAAATACATTATTTTTTATAAAAATACAATTTTTTTTCTTTTCAATATTACTATTTAATTTTTTTGGACCCGACGACCTTAGAGGGGCGAGTCGGCTTCCTGATGGTTGGTTGTGCCGGAATCAAAATTACTTTCTGTCGAACACACTCAACGTTTTTTACCACCGGAATTTTTTTCTGTAAACAAATTTTTTAATTATTATTTTTAATTTAAATTTATTAATTCATTGTATAACTAAATTACTTACATTAGCGGTCAAATCGAGTGGTTTATCAATTTGAGTATTATCTCCTCTTTGACAGCCTGCGGATGTTGCTGTCGAAGAGGTTGTTGTTGACGTCGCTGGTGATGTTGTCCTCGACGTTGCTGTTGACGTCGCTGGTGATGTTGTCCTCGACGTTGCTGATGATGACGATGATAATGTCATCGATGTAGATGTCGTTGACAGCCTCGAAGATGACCCATTACCTTCATTCACCATGGCTGTTGTTGATGGTGCAGCAATGCTGGAAAGCCTTCGCTTAACTTTCGCAGCAAGTTCGTCTTGCTGCGCTTTAGCTAAGGCGGCTTTCCGTTTCCGCTCCAATCGAGCGGATTCTTGCTGCCTCCGCATAGCGTCCGCACGCTTATGTTGTTCTAGTTTGGCGTTGACGCGATCATTGACAATTTTGTCAATTTGATAGGCGACTTGATGCGCCATCATTCTGGCCGCTATAGATTCCTTGATCCACTGAAAAAGAGAAAAGACAATTAAATATTAATAAAAAATATAAATTGATATAATTTTATAATAATACGTACTTGTTGGACAATCGCCTTTATTTGTTGAATTTGCAGTGCTTGAGGACTGCTCTCCTCCACAAATCGTTGCAACTGAAAATAAATAAATAAATAAATAAATAAATAAATAAATAAATAAATATATGAGAAAAAATACTTACGGTAATTAATATTAAAATTAAGAGCCGATATACGGCTCTTTTCCGACATTCTGCATGGTCGGAAGCTGGTAATCTGAAGTGGTAAGCTGAAATTGAATAATAATATTATTAAAAAATTATAAAAGTTATTTTAATTATTTTTAAATTATTTAAAATTATACTTACAGTTTCTAAAAACTCACACGCTTTGGTGATACTTTCCATTGTTGTTGTTGTTTTATTTTTATTAATTAACTTTAAAAAAATATAAAACTTACTAATGTTTAAATAATAATAAACAATTAGCACTGCACTGTGAACCGCTCGAAGTTTCCTTTAAGACTGACCAACGAAAATCCTACCGAACACTCACACTATTATCAGGTACGAATTTTCTTCAATATATGTAACGCTACACACAAACGTAGAAATTCTTTGAGTGAGATAGGACGTTTAGTGTACCCTTTCCCACCCCATGTAGGCTAGAAAGTTTGTCACTTTCTAAAAACTATAAATCTTGACGTCCCGCTGACTTTATGGTCATCCGCAAAAAACACATTAAACGCAGGTCACGCGTCCGCGCTATGAGTTTTGTTTGACCATCCTTAAACCGTCTATGATTTGCGATAGTCATAGGTAACATAAGATAAGAGGGAACGTAGTAAGCATAGATGCTCTCTCTTTCTGAAAGTAGTAGAGAAGCTTGATCACCCTCAAACCAGCTATGATCTACATTTATGATAGACATAATTAACTTAAGATAATAGGGTAGTTAATAAGCATAGCTGATCATGCGCTCCCCTCCTCCTCACACTGTGGACCACGCTGAGTCAGAGCTAGAGAGAGAGAGCATACATTTAATACTGCTATAGTAGCGCACCCCCATCAGGCCAGAACTATAGACAGCATGCGCTCCCCTCCTCCTCCTCCGCACGCTCGGGCCCTATACCAAATGTATGCGTGTGTAGCTAATATACACAATATGCATCCTCTAAGGTACATGTGGCATTGGCTCTAGTGGTAGAACGCTAGCCTGCCAACCCAGAGGTCTCCGGTTCGATTCTCCGGTCTGTCCTTTCATTTTTTTCAAAAAAAAATCGTCGCTATTTTCTATATTCGTTTCATTCTCAATGTAGCAAGTAAATTATTAATAATATATATATATTTATAACTTTAAAAAAACATTTAAATTTAATTAGACTAAAAGCACTAGGTATAGGGTCCCTAGGGACTAGGAGCCCTAGGGACTAGGAGCCCTAGAAACCTTCCTCAAAAATTATAAACAATTATTAACATTAATAATAATAATAATAATAATTAACATAGAAGGGATAGAGGCCAGGGAATCAAATGGTTAAACCAAGGGACCCCCCACGAATATTGTTAATAATAATTGTTAACAATAATAATTATTATTAACATAGCCAGGGGGTCCAAAGGGTTAAGCCCGGTGGGGTCAAAGGGTTACGGACCCCCCGCAGGTGTGCTGGAACATACATTGCTATACTACTAGTATCTGATGGCGCTGCAAGTCATTTCAAAAATAGATTCCAGTTAAATGAATTTTTAAATGCAAGTATGAGTAAAAAATGGATATTCTCTGCTACTGGTCATGGAAAGGGTGCTGTAGATGGTATAGGTGGTTTGGTAAAGCATTATGCAACAGTGCATAATTTACGCAGTACTGAATTTGATGCTATTCAAACTGCTAAAAGTTTTGTTGAAAATGTATCAAAATACACAACTTCTATAGAGCTGATTTTGATGGAAACTGCAGAGATAAACAATTTTCGTAGTAGTCAAATGGAGCAAAGACACAAATGCCAGAAATATCAGGGTATTCAACGTTGCCACATGTGGAAATCTGTTGTCTCGGAAGGGAGGAGCGAATGTATTATAGCTCGAACGGCTGCGCATCCATGGATTGAAGTGAAAAAAGATGAAAAAAAAAGAAAAGTACTCATAAGAAGAAAAACGAAAATGTAAACAAGGGCAAGAAAGTGAAAGTTGTATCTAAAAAAGTGAAGAGAGTTGTAAAAGTAATCAACTCAAACAGAAAAAAATGATCGTGTAATTTTACATTTCTTGCAGACATGATTGAATAAAAGTGAGCTTTTTCTTTGAGTTACATGTTATTGTAGTTCAGTTATTAACCTACATAGTCGCTAACATGAATTCCTGAATGTATTTATCGCGTTTGACTTGAAAATGTAAAACTTTTTTTTTTAATTTTTTTAAGCGATATAACGAAAAAACAGCAAATTTTGATCGAATGGATTTGAAGGTATTGGTACTAAGAATATATAAAAAAAATTTGAGCGCAAAAAATTATGGCCTTTTTGAGATACACAATTTTTTCTCCAAGATGCACTTTTTCGAAAACATGCATTTTCTCCCGAAAAATGCATACATTCATATTTTTGATAAATTAGACTTGAAGAACTTCGTTTCTACTATAGATGACATAAAAATTATTTAATTGTATCGAAAAATAAAAAAAATATTGAGGAAACCAAATTTAATTGAAAAAATTTTCTCAATTTTCCCTTTTCAGCAGTGCATTTTCCGATTGCATTATTGACGGAACTATGCATCTGAGAGAAAAAAGAAAAAATACGGGTCCTCTTATTTTTGACCTAGAACAATAAAAAAATACTTTGGAGTAGCTTGGTGACAGGTGTGTGGGGAGCTCTGCATGATCTGAGATGGAATTGGCCATATATAAAATTATTAATATTAATTACAATATGAAAATTAATATTAATAATTCCATATAAAACAGTCATTTTATTTAGTTTATCAAAATTACAATATAAAATTATTATTTAATTACAATGTTACGTCTCACGTAACGGCCGCGGATTGACAATAGTTACTCAACAGCGACTGTCTCTTTTCGGCCAACGCGTAAGCAAGAGCAGGCTGGCAATCAAGCTAAGGCACCGACTAGAAAAAGTAACGGTTAATAGAAATAGATTTACCTGAAAGTTGACTCGTCCTATAACTCGTACTACAGGATTCAGGGATATGTTGTAGCTATATTGGATAGACGTAAGACCTTTCCTAATTTATAATATAAATGACAAGTGGTATTTTAGTTTAAATATTTATTAATCAGATCAAGTGATACAGAGACTTCACTCCGGAGTGTTTCAGAGTAGAATACTAAGTTCTTTCGACAGTCGCTCTCTCACATCTTTTATAAGGCAAAACACATAAAACTATACATTAAACTAGTCTATAAAGGGTTAAATCCATAAGAGGAGCACGCGTCGACAAAGAGCAAGGTCAGATTTAAATTAGGCATTACTCTAATTGAGAGAATTCCCCTTCCATAAAAATTTAAGTTTCCCGCTTTTATATGGCCTGACCTGTTCCCGACGTTACAATAATATGAAAATTAATATTAATAATGTCATATGTAACAGTCATTTTATTTAGTTTTATCATGTTTTATTTTCTTTAATTCGAAATCGCGCCCCCTCAAAGTTTCAATAAATCAGCGCACAAATGGCTGCGTAGTGCATAGTCTTGTTATGTTTGATAGTGTCCGAATTAATATCTCCGTGATAGTGTCAGAAAAATTCTGTGAACACCGTAATCTCTAACTACCTAAATTATATACAGGTTCCAAATCTTCGAACGTCATCAATATTTATTAATAGAATTTAACGTGAGTTTTATTTGAAATTTATTAATAATATATTTCTGGGTACAAACAAACCAAATACTTCTGATTCAAACTGATTAGTGAAAGACGACTTCTTTATTTTCTATAATCTTTTAATTAAAATTTAGAATCTTCATTAAAATAATATAATTTTATTAATCAGAATAACTATGTGCTTTTCATAACACAATACTCATTACAACCAACATGTTTATGATTAATTCAAAATAAATACATTTCAATAGATTACATTATATGGACCTTGCATGTGAATTGTGTTTTTTGAATTGTGTTTGACACCAATCATATCTGTAGTTTTTATTATTCTATAGAATTTCTACATATCTATTTGTATGAATGAACTGCATTATTAAAAAAAAATATACTGTTAGTTTAATTGAAATTGCACAGTATATTGATTTTTAAATTATTACAAGCCCAATGTAGACCATAGAAAATCTTCAAGAAAAGTTTGAGTTATATGTTTTAAAATATTTCATATTACAGTAAATTTTAATAAAAAAAAATTGAAATTTACAGTGCATCTATAGTTTCTTATAATTTAGGATAAACAATGTATTATTGAACAAAGTAATTTTTTTAATAAATCAAAAATTAGAAAGCTTTTCAATAGTATCTTGAAATCAATATTGTTATATTTTCTAATGTGTTTAATATATATTATAATTTAAAATATGATTTTTATTGGAAGAAATAATTTATCAAATTATCTATTTTATATCAAATATAATTTTCATATATGGTTAGTTATTATTTAATAAAAACTAACAAGAGCTGGTACGACTATTTTTATAATCTAGAAGTAAAAAAGTATTCACTCACAAAACATTTTAAATTTGCATATTATATATTAAATTTTTTTTAGTTGAGTATACAAATTTGTGATGAAAAGTTATTGTAATTCATATTATAGATATGTGTAACAAGAATACTTTACTTTTTCTTTACTTTACTGTTTCTAAAGTTTGTAACATTGATTTATAATGAAAATAAACATTTTTTTCACAAATAATTATGAATCTTTTTAAGGAATCCAAATGGTGTTATTAAATATATATCAACTGTGTATAAACTATATGAAAATTATAATGCATCGATCTAAATACAAAACTTTTGATAATACCTGTCAATGTCTTTCTTACTTTGCGATATCACTGTATCATCAAGATAACTATTCAATATAATACTAAACAACTATTTAAAATAATAATAAAATATACTTATAGGATACCGAGATAATGCTAAATGTATCTACAATAACTTTACTCATGCTTTGAAACTCAATAGAGTAAATATAGTAAACAAAGTAAATATCCTGCATTTCTAAACATTGGCCATTGTTATTGATTTTTACATTTTTAAAAAAATTTTCTTTGCATCCGACTTTATAAATATCAATAATAATGATAGAATCCAACTATAATATCTTTGTCCCAGATTTTTACCAATGCACAGAAACTTGAAAATCCTAATTATAGTGTAAATATCGCTTATTTCTTGGTTGTTATTATTAATTCGTACAATCTTTTTATAACCAATTTTTTATTGAATAGTTTTTGTGGCATGCAACATGGTAAAGACAAAGATGATGCTACAATGCACCTACAATTTTTGCTGGTGCTTGAAAACTCTAAAATTCCGAGGATAGATAATATAAGTACGAGGTTATAAGTTTAGCCTTATTCTTGATATTTTTTTGTTCATTTGACGATTCTTTCAATGACTTGATTTTCACGTAAAATTGAGAATATTAAACAAAAAATTGATACATACTAACTGTATATTTAATATTTTTAAAATAAAATAGCATTACAATATCTTTTCAACACTCCGTGCGTGAGCACTTAACTTTAACCGTGCTCAAGTAATCAAGCATGTAGTCTGATCAATAGAAAAAATTAGAGACAAAAATTCAAATATGAAAAAACTCGACGGAAATATGTTAGAAATATTGTAAATAAATGCCCTCTGGATCGTGTAATTCGAGATTTTGCATTAGTTTTTGTTTATGAGGTCAAAATTTGCAAAAAAGTCGAAAATGGCCATTTTTAAGATATCAAATATATATTATATAAATTTATATTGTTGAATTTACTTTTTACTGTTAAGAGAAACTCTTAAAATTCTGTAAAAAATGATCTCTCGCGTGATTGAGTATGTGTTTGAAGTTCGCAACTTGCGTTCCGATGAAACCAGAGCGCTCGGCGTATTAAGGTCGGCTTCGACTTCGTCATTATTTCACAGAGTTTTTCGCTTTTAACAATGGCACAGAAATCTATTCTTGATATTAGTATTGAAAAAAAAAACAAATTTAATGCATATTTAACTACAAAAAAAAAAAAAATTAGTAATAATAATAATAATTTTATTCCAGATAAATATACATTAATAGTTTACTTCACCACATCATATAATACAACCTCATGAAATCAACCGTCCTAATTTCGTACATAGATATCCGCGAATAATATAAATATTATTCTTTGGTCCACAGTACTTTATTTAAATAGTCTTCTTCCTCTTCTTTCCTAACTTTTCTTCTCTCCTCTAATTTCCCTAGTTCCCTGCCTTGACCTGCAGACTATAAGTCTTTCAATTTGAACCTCCTATCCTCTTTCATTTATTTCTTATTCTCAAATTTCTTGTTTCTTTCTATTATCTTCTCGAAAGCCCTTGCATATTAACTCGTACCATGATCTATCCTTCCCTCAAGCACTTTTCCCAATTTTCTTATCAATTCTTCTCCCCTGCTCTCCCCTTTTCAGTCGTCCACAGCCATTACCCATTCTTTACTTATAATCTTCTTCGCCGCCTCGCATATTCATATGTGTTGTAGGTCCTCTTCTTCGTTTTCACATACTCTGCATGTTTGATTGATGTAACCTTTGTTTCCTTCCTTTCTTATGCTCCCACACCTTATTCTTGCCCATTCCTCTATCATATGGTCCTCACTCCACATTCCCTCCAGTAATTCTCCCTTCCTATTGATTTTTTCCATTTCTTGTAGTGCTGCCAATATTTCGATTCGTCTATCTTTTTCCATCTTACTTGTATGTCTTCTTTTGCTCTTATTTTTAAGGTTCTTTCTGTGGTTTCCATAAGTTGTTCTTTCTCTAATCCATTTTCCATTAATATTTTTAGCTTACCATTTCATGCCTTCTTAGCTGATTCCAACCATTCCCTTCCCCATCTTGTAGGATTGTTATTCCTTATCCCTCTCATTTCCTCTTTTAAACATATTTTCGGAAGTCTTTTGTCATCCATTTCAGCGATCTTCCCTATGTAATTTATATCCATATATAATCTGGTGCGTTCATATTGATACCTAGTGTCATCTTGACTACTTTTGCTTGATTTTTTTCCATTTCTTCTTGCGGTGTCCATTGTATTGAGTATTGCTCTTTTCATTAAACCCCATATACTATTTGTCCATGCCCTCTGCGCTTTTTGCTTCTTTATCTTTATATGCGTTCCGTATCCACTCTTCGTAGTAAACCAAGATCTTAAATATTTATATTCCTCTACTACTTCCAGTCTCTCTCCTTTATAATTCTATTTTGCATCTCTCCTTAACCTTCTTCCCCGTTTATCGCCATCACCTCGGACGAAATTTTTTTTGTCCACCGAATCGAAGGCTCTCTTGAAGTCAATGAATCCCAAATGTATGTTCCCTCTTTCTCTCTTGGTTTTATTCTCTATTATACTGTTTAAAGTGAAAATATAATCTTTCGTTCCTCTTTCCATCCTAATTCCTGCCTGACTCTCTCCTAATATACATTCATCTTCTATTCAGGATCTAAGTCTGTCATTTATAATTCCTGCAAAAATCTTGTAACTCACATCTAACAGTGATACCACTTTATAATGTAAAACTCTCAGCTATATTTTCCTCGCCACTTTGTAAATTAAAAAAATGCGGGCTTTTTTTCATTCCTCTGGTAACATTTCAGTGATCTATATCTCGTTCAATGTCTCTGGTAATTCTGCCAGCCAACCTTCCGTCATATTATTGTAGAACTCTCCTGGAATTCCGTCCTGTCTCGCTGCTTTTCCTTTTTTAATACCCTTTATAGCCGTCTCCACCTCTCCTCTAATTATCACTTTATTCATAACGCTCTGGTCGTTCCAGGGCCTCTTTTCTTCTTCCTTTCTACTTTCTTCACTTCTTTCTTCTTTCCCTCCCGAGTCCGCTTCTAGCTCCCCTTCTTGGTCCCTCCGTTTCATTCTTTTTTCTTTCTCAGGACTACAATGCTTCAACCAAATGAATTTTGCGATCAAAAATATGTCCAAAAACTGACCTCTTTGGTCGTTAATGGGTTAAGTAACTGAAGATTCACCTACTATGGATACTAGTGCAGCTCCTGAAAATGACCATGAAGTGGAGTACATGGAAACAGAAATGGTATGTTCAGAGACGTACAATTTTAATATAGACGATTTATCATCACCTGCCGTTGACGTCGAACAATCGAACTATTGCTTTATGTCAACAGAAAACGACAATGACTTCAAGCTTGAAGAAAATAGTCAACGTGATTATGTACTAAAACCATTAAATGAATTGAATGATAAATTACATTTAAATAATATACGTTTGACTGATTTGAAAAATCCTCGTATAGTAGAAGACAAAATTAATGCTCTCGTTGATTATTTGAAGCTGCGATTCTAAGGGAATATAAAAATAATGATGAAAAGCATGAAAATAAAGATACCAGTGTGTTAGATTCTAATTTTATCAATGAATTGAAAGAAAAGTATAAAAAAGCTACTACTCTGTTTGAAAAAATTCACATTTTAACAATTCTTCCACTTTCATGAAGTATACGTAAAATTCAAAAATAAATAGGATGCTCTCTTTATATTGCTTCAACCGCTAAAAAACTTCGTGTAAATGAAGGACTTCTATCTTATCTGCCGATGCGAACAAGAAAACATATCATAACTGATAAGACAATAGAAAATGTAACATCATTTTTTTTGCAAGATGATATCAGTCGAATCTGTCCTGGGATGAAAGACTGTAAAAGTGTAAAAACTAATGAGAAACGAGAAAATATTAGAAAAAGTATATTACTCCATAGTCTTAAAGAAGCATACGCACTATTTAAAGAACAGTTTCCAGAAGATAAGATTGGATTCTCTACATTCTGTCAGTATCGACCAAAACAATGCGTTCTAGTAAGTGATTTAAAGGGGTTTCATAATGTTTGTCTTTGTATATATCATCAAAATAATAAGTTAATGTTGGATGGGACTTATAAGTTTTTAAAAGATAATGATACAATTTCGATAAATCAAGAGGAAATTTTTGAACATATACTATGTAATAATCCAACTGAGGCATGTAGCTATAATGCATATTTTGAATGTCCTAGCTTTGGTTTCTTAGCCAATAAATTACTAATTTTTTTCATAAACAATTCAATTAGTAGTATCAAATTCAAACAATGGAAGAATGTGAATGGCAGACATCAATTAATTGATGTCGAGTGAATTAGAGAACAGTATGTCCATGAACTAACAATACAGTTTGTTAATAAATTTGGCGTGTATGATTACGTAACGAAATGTCAACGTGATTTTGTAAGAACAACCATTACGAATTTGGATTTTGCTGAAAATTATATATATCAATTTCAAGATGAAATTCAATCCGCGTATTATACTAAAGATCAAATAACTATACATCTTTTTTCAGTTTACAAAAAAATTAAAGGTAAAGTCGAGCAAAAAAGTTTAGCTGTTATATCTGAAAGTTTAAAACATAATTCATATGCAGTTTTATTATATCAAAGAAAATTAATTGAATTCGTCAAAAATACAGTTCAAAATACGGTAAAAAAAATTATTTATGTTAGTGATGGTGCCGGAAGCCAATATAAAAATAGTATGAATTTTCTAACATTTTTTGCAAGTTGTCATGGTAAAAGTCCGTGTGATGGAATTGGTGGAGGTATACAAAGATTAGCTCGACGAGGAAGCTTGCTCGGTAAAATTATAAGTAATTCTGCAGAATTTTACAAATGGGCGAAGCAAGCTATGCCTAAAATAACGTTTATTTACTGTAGTCAAGAAGAATATGAAATTTTTGAAAGTAGCATGTATAGTCAATTAAAAGATGCTCTTACTGTACAAGGAACACGATCACTGCATGCATTCATTCCAGTTAGTGATGACAATACAACGGCAATTAAAGTACAAAAAACTTCATACTCTTCTGAATTTGAAATAAGACGCATAATTTCAAGGGTTAGAACAAATTACTTGTAAATAACTTGATTTTCTCAACGATTTCTAATGTAAAAAATGACAAGGAACACGATGGTGCAAAAATTAAAAAAAAAATCGTTTTCTGAGATATCGTCGATTTTTTGAAAAAATTGTTTATAACAATGACATAAATAAATGATTTGGTATTTTACTATTTACATTTTAAAAGTGAAACTCTTTCAGCGTCTTTTAAAAAAAGAATCATGTCCATATCTTTATTAGTCTCCGAGAAATCGAATTAATAAATAAAAGTCCAATATTATTTCAACAGTTGATAAGTCGGCCCCTTATCAGTATTTTGATCTAAAACTCTGCACAGATGTTGACATCTGTATTAGTCTACCAACTTTGAACAAAATTGGTGATTTGATGTTTTAAACGGTTTGAAATAGCCAAGAATTACCCACAATATTGGTTGCATTAAATTATCGTATCGTATTGTTAAATATTTTGTCCGTTGACAAATTATGCATGATCTTAACAATTGTTTGATTCGTTTGTGCAATTTCGGCATGAAAAATATTTCTTCAATCATTTTATAAGTTTTAAATGGACCGATATGTCCGTATACCGTATGTACACTGGACGTTACTTAATTCGCGACGCGGAAAATTTAAAATTGGAAATAAGCTACGTCGTTTGAGCACCACTGTACCCGACCGAGGTTAGATCACAGTTTTTACTTATGAAGATGCAAGGTTTATACTTCAAGTATAAATGGCTATTCACGAGTTTTGGTTGGCAAGAATTAAGACAAATTTGGCGCATAGATTAAAAGAGAAGCAGCAGACAGTGCAGGGCAGCAAAGGACCAAAGAAGAATTCAACAGTCAGATAAGTATCATTAATTTACATTATTACAAAGTTTCCAAATAAGATAAATTTACTTTGTGTAATTTTGCAGGTCTCGAACGGAGAGAGTATTTAGAAACTATAGAGCACTTGGTACCAGCAATTCCTGGCAACAGATCGAATTTCTGATTAAGACTAATCAGAGTCATTCAAGAAAGCCTAGCCATATATCAAGAAAGTGTCAGTGGTAGTAGCAGAGAGAGAAGCAAATAATGCAGAAGATAATGAAGAAGAAGAATGTCAATTCATGCGCGATTGCATCAATTATTTCAACTTGGTTATTATTATATCCTTCTGCCTCACTTTTAAAAGGCATAGAACGCAATTCTTTTGATAAAGAAAGTGATTTTCGCCTGTCAACCATGATTCTTAGATATATATTTAATTGAGCGACTTTAAAATATAAAATAAAAATGTTATTTAATTCGGAAACCATACACGTCTCGCACCAAATTTAAATAGTGAATATTCTATTTGCTCTTCAATATCTTCGAATTTTTTCTCAACACGCTTAAACAAATACGAGGTGTGTTCAAAAAATACCCTGAATTTTTAAATTTCGCGGGTTTGGAGAGTGCGATTGTCAAAATTTTTTTTTATTGTGTTGGTATACATGCCCCTGAAGTATGATAAAATTTTTAGCTATATTCACTGTTTACTTTGTCTGCGGTAGTCGCTAAGGTTTGACGTGTTTTTATGAGCTCGGCGATTTTCGTTTTTTAAAAGAAATGGGTCAAAGAATTTGTATTAAATTTTGCGTAAAAAATGAAATAAAGTATAACAAAGTGTGTGAAATGTTACAAAAAGCTTATGGTGAGTCTGCTATGAAAAAAACAAGTGTTTACGAGTGGTATAAGCGTTTCCAAGATGGCCGCGAAGACGTTGAAGATGACGAACGCTCCGGTCGACCCAGCACGTCAACAATCGATGAAAATGTGAAAAAAGTGGAAAAAAAGGTTCTGAATGATCGCCGAATAACAATTAGAGAAGTTGCTGATGAAGTTGGCATATCAATTGGCTCATGTTATAACATTTTTTCAAATGTTTTGGGGATGAAACGGGTGGCAGCGAAATTCATTCCAAAACTGCTGAACTTTGATCAAAAAAACAATCGCATGAACATCGCTCAGGAGCTGTTAAACGACGTCAACGACGATCCAAGTTTGCTTGAAAGGGTCATAACTGGTGATGAAATATGGGTGTATGGTTATGATGTCGAAACCAAAGTACAATCGTCCACCTGGAAGCATTCAACGTCACCAAGAGCGAAAAAAGCACGTCAAGTTCGATCAAATGTGAAGGTTTTGCTTACAGTTTTCTTTGACTGCAGGGGCGTGGTGCATCATGAGTTCTTATCACAAAGTCGTACGGTTAATAAGGAGTATTACCTCGAAGTTATGCGACGTTTGCGTGAAGCAATCCGAAAAAACGCCCCGATTTATGGAAAAACAATTCATGGCTTTTGCATCCCGATAACGCACCTGCTCACTCGTCGTTGCTTGTTCATAATTTTTTGGCCAAAAACAATACCGTAGTCGTGCCCCAACCTCCATATTCACCAGATATAGCTCCGTGTGACTTTTTCCTGTTCCCAAAGTTTAAGAGACCCATGAAAGGACGGCGTTTTTCCTCGATTGAAGAAATAAAGGCCGAATCGCTGAGAATGATCAAGGAGATACCAAAAAGTGAATATCAAGAGTGCTTCGAAGATTGGAAAAAACGCTGGCATAAGTGTATTATATCTGGGGGGATTATTTTGAAGGGAACCACATTGATATAAACGAAAAAATAAATATTTTTTTGGAAAAACGATAATTCCGGGTACTTTTTGAACATACCTCGTATACTATGTCCTTTTGTAACTTCGCATTATCGCGCTTCCAATTTTTTGTTTCCTCATTGCAATTGTTCGTTTGATTTTGCGTTATCGCTAATTCCAATTACAACTCACGAATTTTATTACTCTGTTCCCTTACCGTATAAATCAAAGTGTTTATTTTCCAGTTTTCATCTACATTTATACGACGATTTAACCGTGATACACTTTGCGCGATGAATTCGGCTGTCGTTTGTCTAGTTATTTATATACTTTTTAAATGCCTGTGTTTTCACAAATTGAAATCCCCGGTCGGTTTGCACTTTGCCTTGTTTACGTATTATCTCCGTCATTGATATATCAACACGTCGCGTCAATACGCAAATTAGCCATTACTCCGTGCTAGAGTCTAGGTTTTTGTTTTGATACTCTTTTGTTTTTACTAAATTATCTTGTACCTTAAATAAGAAAACAAAAGGCTTCAAACAATACTGAATGCAATTTTACCGCCAAACTTATTTCTTAAACAATATCAAATTATACAACGTATCCGGAAAAATAATATTTACAATAATCCTTAATATTTTATCTTAATGTAATATTACATCCGCAATGAGCTATGCTTCGGGTCCCTGTTCGGGCGCCAATTTGTGACTTATTATTGGTAAGTCAGGGTTGTTTCAGACCCGAATTTCTTGCGAATTCAATGTAATGGACCAGGACAATTAATTGGATTTCCGTCAAGCAAATGAACAGCTTTGTCGTTTACGTCGGGAATTTCCAAATAATTAGATTTTAGGTAAATTATGTGTTTTTTATTATTGTGTTCGTACGTATTACCGGTTAGAGTAGTGTATCGGAGCACAATATTCTAACTGCCTCCACTTTGGCACAATGGGATAGGATTTATTATGATTATTCAAACGTGATTCTTCTCGTTTAAAGACGAAGTTCAATCGCACTTTAGCAGAGATTGTCACGTCAATTTGCTGGGATGGCCAAAGCAAGAGGGCCCCACCAAGCTCGTCCGCTCTTATATATCCTATCTTCGCGTGCGATTGTTATTTACATTTTTCCCTAAGCGTATTATTAATCTGCGAATTAAGGCGGGTCGTTGCACTCTTAATCCTATGTTTGTGTTATCGAGTTCGGTGAAGGGTATGTTACAAAATAGAAAGAATTATATCATCATAGAATATTATGGAGATCAAGTGTAATACCACATAAATTGTTATTAATAGTTTTATGAAATCATTTATCAAATTCTATAAATATATATGTGAAAGGGAAAGAGACAAAACAATGGCTTTAAAATATACTATCTGAAAAGTAAGTTTTAGTAATGTGTGTTTGAATATTTAGTTTATGTATATAATTCTTAATTACATTTTTTATTTACAAAAAAATTTTAGATCTTGAAAGTGATATGAGATATCCATGTAGAGAAGTATAGAAAAAGTGCGGATGAGACATTGAGCTCTGTTTTTCAATATAAGCTTTGACGCTCACCCTAACAAGCATATCCCCTCCATATACATCTCAAGCTAGAAAAAGATGCCAAGCCAACATATAGCTTAGCGAGTACCCTACCAACTTCTATAAGATTCTACATTAACAATCTCCACAGGAGGAACCTACCTTGGCAGTCGATATATTAAAATTAATCATTTTTACATTTACTATTAAGGGAATGATGATGGTTCGCAACTAGGTCAGAAAAGGACACTAATATGTCGTCGGGAGTCATCACGCACTGTGACCATTAACGACACGTGCGTAGCGCGCGCTCGCGCATACGCAAATCCCTATGTTTGTTTCCATCCACCTAAACCCCCCGCGAAGTGGCTTGAAAAATACATTAATTATCTACTGTGCAGTAAATTCAAATTGGATGATGTAGCTAAAATTGGACCATCTCTCATGAAAGAAACTCCCATCGTGTCAGATCCTGTATTAACAAAAGAAAATGGAACTGGCGTTCCGATAAACACATTTACTTAAACGTTATGGATCCGCAATCCATCTGGTTGATTGATCTTAAAAGTTGATTTTTTCAAGTACCTATAGATCCAAATGATGTCCATAAAACAGTATTTTCGGGCCTACGAAGCCACTTCCAATATAACCGAATGGACATGGGTTTGGAAAATGTACCTAAAATATTTCAATGCATTATGGATTTGATACTCACTAACCTCCAAAGTCACAAACTCTACGTTGACTTGGACGATGTAGTAGCATTTACTCAGGCACTTCAGTAATACAAGATGCGATTTAGGTTATTTAGATCTCACAATTGAGTCTAAAAAATACCAAATGTTGCAGAGGCAAGCCTCTATACTCGGATATATAATCGACAGCGGCATTATTAAACATCATCTTAAGAAAATCGAAGTCATTGGTGATTATCCAACACCCACGAATGAGAAGAAAGTAAAATTATTACTATGGCCAATTGGATATTATCGCAAGTTAATCAATGGATATACAAAGATTGCTAGATAATTTTCTCGGTTACCATCGCAATCGCAAATATTTAAATGGAGCGAAGAACAGCAAAAATATCAGCTGCACGATATCTTGTACAGCGAGCCACTGTTGATCGTTGTATCGGACTTGCTTTTTATTGTTACAACGGATGACTCGGGTAATGCCTTAGAAGACTACCAAGGAAAATACCCTAACCCGATTTCACCATTTTCAATGATTTTTTGATACATTGTAGTATAAAAAACAATTAGAGATACATATTTTTTATGTGGCAACATTCATTTTAAAGGCGTGTCATTCACGCCTAAAATTTACCCTTGAAAGTCCATTTTTTTATCATATTTCGTCTTCTGACAAATAGTTTTCAATAATACTAAGTGGAAAAATTTTTTGTTGAGTAGTCAAAGATTCGAGGTATATACGTAAGGCAAGGGGTTCCAACTTTTATTTTATATTCAATAAATTATATTTTTTATGCTTCTTTTCATTATAAAAATCATAATTTGAGCTCAGAAAAAGAAAAACGTTTCCGTTTACTCCATCGATTACACAGGTTCTCAAACAAAAGTATACGTGCGGTCAGAAAACTTGAACATTATATTTTTATGGTAGCTAAATCCAAATGCGAGGTCCATTTTACTCACTTAAAGTCAAAGTCAAGTCCGGTGAAAGTCAGAAAATCTACTACCAGTAAAATATACAAATATGTTTATTGCAACGGTAGTCGATTCGATAAATCGATCCGTTCGCGATTCGTGCACTAGCGATGTTAGTTTGAACGACTAAGAGAGAGACGGGGCGCGCCAGAGTTTGAATAATCAGTTAAGCCTCAGCTGCTTTTAAGAGAGTGCCGCCAATTTAGTTTGCATAGTGTATTGCCGTTTTGCTAACAGTTCTTTCCTGGATTTTTTGGATTTGTATGAGTGAAAGCTAGCAGCATCACAGCAGCAGCAACAGAGTAACAGCAGATATTACGAGGGAGGCAGCGCAGCTGATATTCAAGGAGCATCGACCGTTGATTCTCATCAACAATTACGGCTATTCACCGTAATTGCACCGCAGGGTAGGTGCACATGCACATTTCGAAAAACCTGTGAGTGTGAGTACGGTAAAGAGACGTTTGCGAGAGAAAGGACTTTTTGGTCGAGTTGCCGTTAAGAAGCCACTTCTACGATGTGTAAATAAAAAGAAACGCTTACAGTGGGCAAAAAGTCATAAAAATTGGACTATTTCTGATTGGAAAAATGTTCTGTGGTCTGACGAGTCAAAATTTGAAATTTTTGGAAGTAGAAAGAGAATGTATGTAAGAAGACGGGTTGGTGAGAAATATAATAGTGATTGTTTAGTTCCAAGTATGAAGCATGGTGCTGGTTCAGTTATGGTATGGGGCTGTTTTGCTGGATCAAAAGTAGGTGATATTGTGAAAATTGATGGAATCTTAAAGAAAGAAAGTTACAAAAACATTCTACAAAGGCACGCTGTAACATCAGAAATTCGACTAGTGGGAGCACAATTTGTGTTTCACCAAGATAACGATCTAAAACATACATCCAAATTATATAAAAGTATCTCTCAAATTTAGAAAAGAAAAAAAAATTCAAAGTTATGCAATGACCAGCCCAGTCGACTGATTTGAATCCCATCGAACTGCTATGAGAAGAGCTCGATCGAGCAGTGAGAAAATCTTGCCCAAGCTCTGCAACTAATTTATGGGAAATTTTACAAAGAGAATGAAAGAATCTCCAAGAAACTACATTGGACAAACTGGTCGCAAGGATGCCAAGAATATGCAAAGCTGTTATCAAGCATAAAGGAGGGCACTATGATGAAAAAAAAGTTTAATTTGTGTGATACAAGTTCTAGTTATTGTAAGTTTATGTTTGTTAATAACAAAGTGACTATTGTTACGTATTATTGTTATAAGACGATGCATTTATTTATTCTAATTTTATTTATTTCGAATGATATTTAGCAAAAAATTTGGTTCATCGTCCTATCGCATTTGGTTACTTTTGTTTATTTTTTGTTATCTATTTTCTGTTGTCTATTTCTATATTATGACATTCTACTAAAAACACGCTAGAATCAAATCCAGAGTGAAATAGCAGATAATCTACAAGTTTTAGACTAAATGAAACTTACGTAAAGTTATTATTTCAAATAAATAACTTTTCAGATTAAGCATGTACGAGGGTCGTTTGAAAAGTCCGTGCAAAAATAGAAACTGCTTGATTATTTTTAATAAATCTTTTTTATTTTTCAACATAGTCTCCGTTTAGGCTTATACACTTCATCCAACGCTGCTCTAGTTTGTTAATCCCTTCCAAATAATAGGATTTGTCCAAGTCTGTAAAATAGGCATTCATTTCTGCAATCACCTCCTCGTTTGAATAAAATCTTTTCCCCGCCAGCCATTTTTTCATATTAGGAAACAAATAGTAGTCCGACGGAGCCAAGTCTGGAGGATAGGGGGGATGTGAACGAGTTGGAACCCTATCTTCATCAGTTTTGCGGCACCAACTGCTGAGGCGTGAGCTGGCGCATTGTCGTGGTGGAAGAGGACTTTTTTGTGGGCTAATCGCGGACGTTTCTCTAGCAACTCGGTTTTCAAACGATCCAATAACGATGAATAATATTCGCCTGTAATGGTTTTACCCTTTTTCAGATAGTCGATGAAGATTATTCCTTGCGAATCCCAAAAGACAGTCGCCATAACCTTCCTGGCCGAAGGAATTGTCTTCGCCTTTTTCGGAGCAGATTCCCCCTTGGTAACCCATTGTTTAGACTGTTCTTTGGTCTCACGAGTGTAGTGATGTATCCATGTTTCATTTACAGTGATAAAACGACGCTTAAAGTCTTGCGTATTTTGCTGCAACAGCTGCAAACCATTCTTGTAACACTTCACACGATCGTTTTTGGTCAATCGTAAGCAATCGCGGCACCCATCGAGCGGATAGCTTTTTCATGTCCAAATGTTGGTGCAAAATATTATGTACCCGTTCGCTCGAGATGCCTACAGTACTAGCAATCTCACGCATCTTCACTCTTCTGTCAGCCATCACCATATCATAGATATTATCAATGATTTCTGAAGTGGTAACCTTAACAGGGCGTCCAGAACATTCAGCGTCTTTTGTGCTCATATGGCCACTCCGAAAATTTTGAAACCACTTATAAGCCATTCTAATCGAAGGTGCACAATCGCCATAATGTTCATCAAGCTTCTGTTTAATCTCCTGAGGCGTTTTGCCTTTGAAAAAGTAATGTTTAATCAATACACGAAATTCTTTTTCGTCCATTTTTTTACAACCACTCGATATCTTTGATTGAAACGAATGTAAAACGCAAAGTAATTGGCCGATCTGGCTGAAACTTGGTGTGTGCTCTTCCAAGATATGCCACTAACTAAAAATAACCTTGATACGCACTAGTAGCGCCATCTCTCTGACTTTGCACGGACTTTTCAAACGACCTTCGTATTGCGCGACATAATACTTTCTAAAGTATTTTGTCATTCGTGAGCGTAATTTTTGTATTCACGCCGATCGTTAGATTTCGCGGCAATTTTCGAATTTTCTCTCTCTCTCTCTTACCGAATTATAATTAATAATTGTGAATCTTATTCGCGTGCGTTAGTCTTTCGACTCATAAAAGACTGTAGTTTTTTGTTAATTAAACTTTGTTAATTTTATTCGCCGTTTGCGTCATTTCCTTTCCTATTAGCTTAATAGATCTATAAAGGCTTAAGTCTTAATCCGATTTCTTCTAGGGGATTAGACAGATTAGTCATTAAGTCATTCATACTGAAGATAGATCGAGTGTCACAAGTCAAGTGACTTAAGGTGAGTTCAACTCGGTTGGAAAGAAGACACGTAAACGAAATCACCAAACGTAAAGGCGAATAAACGTATAACTCTACGTGTTTAACGGAGTGATGGTTAGCTTTACATCGTGGGAGTTTGTGCTTCAATAAATTTCTCATTTTTGTAGGATAACCACCCCGTTACATTATATATCTTTAGCCCGTTGAATCCGATTCTCTCGTTAGAATAATCAGATTATAACAATTTAAATAAATAATTGGATACTTATGTAGATATTTATGTAGATAATTAGATGTTTATGTTAATAAACATCGAATTATAAATAATTAGATATTTATGTTATTAAATAAATAATTAGATAATAATATAAATAATTAAATGTTTATGTTCTATCTGCTGTAGTATTGTTTTGTCATTTCTTTTATGTCTTGGTAAAATCATTTCTTTACTGAAATCCCCTAGAATAGTTGGAAAATAATCTAAACGTGAATGAAAAAAAATGCAACTTCAGGTTTATTAAACAGCTTAATTTTTCGTAGCTTTTAACTAGTTTTTCTTACTTCGTAATTTCGTTTTTTATTGTTTCCTAAAATGTTTTTAACGACTTCTTTGAAACTATCCCAAGCAGATTTATTAACGTAAATTATTGTGTTAACAATAAAATGATAAAAATTTATCATTTTATTATTTACTATTAAAGGTGGGCTGTAGGAGGGGGGGGGGTTTGCGACTAGGACTTTGGGTGTCGTCGGAAGGCACCATCCACTCTCTGATTACGTACGACACTTGTCGATAGAAATAATTTTTATTAATAGTTTGTCTGCAATTCTTGCACTGATTCCATTTTTCCATACACATCCTTCTTATTATAACTAATGAATGATATCTAAATGTTCTACTATTTTGTTGCAGATTGATTCTAAAAATGCAGCATCATTATTGGATTACTAAGCAAACTCTTTCTCAAAAGTTAGGACGTAAAGAAGATGAGTGCATTGTTGCATCAGATGCTGAATTAGATACTAAGTTAGAATTACTTCGTAACATTCAAATATCCTGTACATTAATTCAAAGGATAATTGAAAAATATCAAGAATCTGTTTGCTGTAAGTGAAGAATATCTACCATCGAATATGATATGTCTTGCATTTTTTATTGTATTAAAGTATATCTAATATTATTCTATGAAAAATTTTAAAGATTTATTGATTCAGATGTTTTTCTTAAGCTGTGTAGACCCGTTACGACTCCTATAGATGTAGCTGGATCATACATATTATGGATCTAGGATTGTTACCTAGGGTTAAATTGATACTACTATTGGTTCGAAAATGATAGTCACCTTATTTTTCTCATAACTATGCGAAAAAATTGCATAAATATATGGAGTTGAAGATTAAGGTTTTGTGCATTGAATGATTCATTATCCGTCTGTTTGGAACAATTAGTAAACTTTTGGCACAGATCAAAAGAAAAAAATACGAATTTTTAAGGTATGATCCATACGGACAACTTTTAGGTCTGCCGTTTCGTCACAAAAAAAATCAAAATGACCCTCACAAGGACATATCAAAGTCACATGCTAAAAAACACTATGTAATAATAAAAATACTGTGTAAAAAATACTGTATAATGTAATAGCATTTTCTGATAGAATAATCGTGATTGATGTACTTCCACGAGAAATAACTTAAGAACTCAATAATCCAAATAACCCAATAACTCCAATAACTTATAAGCTAGAATATCATACAATTTAAAAATAATATTAATAATAAATTAAAAATAATATTCAACAAATATCATCATCTAACAGAAAATAGAAATCCACTCAAAAAATCATAGTTTCAAAAAAAATTATCGTTCAAAAAATCCTCGTTCAAAAAAATCTTAGCTCAAAAAAATCATACTTTAACAAAATCATAGTTGAACCAAAACCTGATCATGGCTAACTATGGTCCGAATGATAATGTCGATATGATAATGATCCTACGGGAATGTTGAAACAATTACCATGCAGTAGCTTGACTGTATGCTGAACGTTATCTTTTGAGGGGGCATCCTAATCACGCGAGAATATGATAATTGACTGAAAGAGCCCAAGATGGACATCTTGTTCGTCAACGAAAGCATCGCGAATACGACGCAAATGATCCTCTTGCTGTAAACGTCCTAGCAGCTGTTCATCTTATTTCGCACGTAAACAGTCGGCAAATTGAAAAGGAAATCGGTATACTACGAAGGACGGCTTTGAGAATTTTAAATGCTCTCCATTACTATCCTTACCACATAATTTTGGTTCAACGATTAAGGCTGAATCACATTGAAGCCCGTGTCTAATTTTGCCAGTGGGTTTTAGAATCGATAGAAAATCACCCAGACTTTTTCAGATATGTTCCGTTTTCAGATGAGGCTAAATTTTATAGTGATGGTCAACTAAATACCATTTTATTTATTTTGTTATAATATATCTACTTAAAACTTCACTTGCGAGAGTCCTATTCGTGTCGCGCCAAGGCCAAGGACATAGCGATAAGACGTTATGGTCAGCAGTAACCGTGTGCGCGCCATAGTGGGAATAAGTGGGAGAAGCCGAGCATACTGCTGCAGCATGCTGCATTCAGCGTGTTAGGCTAGGAAACATGAAGCGATGAAAAATGCGTAAATCAGAGAGAGACAGAGTGTAAGGAATGAGAGAGGGAAACGAAAAGGCACAGACGAATAGTGAGAGCGAGACCCGGCAGTTAGGAGTGAGCGCTCAACTAAGAAGGCTGCATTTTTTCCTACTATAGTAAAATCTATATCTGAGAATATCAGAGTTTGAGAATATCAGAGTTTGAGAATATCAGAGTTTGAGTTTTTAATAGAATATTAAAAGTGTCGAGTACAATCATTTCGATAATTTCTGTTTTTATATAAACGAAAATCATAAAAATCATCCCTTTATTGTGTGTTGCTATATTATTGGATAAAAAGGGTAAATTGGACCAGTAAATTTGACCAGATTCGAAGGAAGATGTTACCCACAAAACCAATCAAATACTACTGTGGGCAAAAAGTAAGGTGAATTTGTTTGTAAAATGAAAAATCTTTATTTATTCTTCTATATCAATGTCATCCCCTTCGAAGTAATCCCCTCCCGATAAAATACACTTATGCCAACGTTTTTTCCAATCCTCGAAACATGCCAAATAGTCCCTTTCCGGTATAGCCATCAGCGCCTTCTTCGATTCAGCTCTTATCTCCTCAATCGACTCGAAACGCGTTCCCCGGAGTGGTCTCTTGAGTTTTGGGAATAGTCAGAAGCCACACGGAGCCAAATCAGGCGAATACGGTGGTTGCGGAACGATATGCGTCGAATTTTTGGCGAAATGGTCACGAAGAACGAGTGCAGTGTGAGATGGTGCATTATCGTGATGCAAAAACCAAGAGTTGTTGGCCCATAATTCTGGTCTTTTTAGACGAATTGCTTCACGCAAACGACGCATAACGCTCAAATAATATTCCTTATTAACAGTTTGGCCGGATAGAAGGAATTCATAGTGCACCACACCACGAAAATCGAAGAAAACTGTCATCATGACCTTGATTTTTGAACGACTTTGACGTGCTCTTTTCGGTCTGGCCTCGCCTTTAGCACGATATTCGCTTGATTGGTCGGTTGTTTCAGGGTCGTAAGCATAAATCCAAGTCTCATCTCCCGTAATCATGCATTTGAGCTTGTCCTGATAGTCAGAAAGCATTGTTTCACACACATCAACGCGGCGACTTTTTTGCAAGAAATTGAGCGTTTTCGGTACCAAACGAGATTTGACTTTTCGTAGGCCCAAATGGTCTTTCAAAATTGTTTTCACAGATCCTTCTGATATTCCGATCATATCAGTAAGGTCTCTAACAGTCAACCGACGATTTTCGAGCACTAATTCCTTCACTTTATTGACGTGTTGGTCATCTGTTGACGTCGATGGTCGTCCGGAGCGCTCCAAGTCATCAACACGTTCTCGACCCTCTTTGAAGTCTTTGTACCACTTATAAACATTTTTCTGCAACATGGTAGAATCACCAAAGGCCTTCCGCAACATCCTCAACGTTTCCGCAGCCGAAATTTCATTCCGCAAACAAAATTTGATGGCACTTCTTTGCTCAATTAAATCAGACATTGTAAAAATCGAAACATGCACTCTTGGTCGTTTGGTAAACACAAGCGTAAATATATTACTGATGATGACATTGACATGAAATTTGTCCCAGATGTCATTCGCAGTCCTACCAACTCAAGAAAAAAAGAACTAGCCCGAAATGTTAAGCCCGCGAAGTTTAAATTGAAAATTCACCTTACTTTTTGCCCACAGTAGTAATACTTGGACGAATTGATATTTATTTTATGAATACAAAGTGGGTACCATTTTTTTTATGTAATAAAAAAATAATAGACAACGCGAGGCGGAAGTTACGGATCTAAATATCACTCTGTCTCTCTCTCTCTCTCTCTGTGGTTCGAGACCGAACATTAACACCCTAAACAGTGAGTGCTTGCCAGGCGTGGAGGTGCGGGACGGGGTCTTCGTTCCTTTTCGAGATGAGGTGGTCAGTCTGGGTGTGACGCTGGACAGCAAGCTGTCTTGGCGGCAGCATATAGACCAGGTGGCCAAAAAGGTAAATAGGGCGCTGTACAGCTTGCGCTTTATCAGGGCTTGCACAACTTCATCACTTAGACGGAGATTGGTCGAGTCCCTGATTCAGCCGCATCTGGACTACTGCGCGGTCGTGTGCCTGGATGCGAGCAAGGAACAGCTACAAAGGCTGCAGAGGCTCAGTAACTCCTGCATCAGGTATATCTTTGGTGTCAGGAGGGATGAGCACATAACTCCTTACAGGAAACGGCTTGGCTGGTTCCTCTCCAATTCTCGCAGAAATTACTTTTTGGCGGTACTGTTGTACAAGGTTCTGCGAATGAGGGAGCCACAGTACCTATTCCATTTATTTGCCTTGCACGTGTCCAGGTACCCGGGGAGGGGCTGTAGCGAGAGGGCCGAGCTGAAGGTGCCATCGGTGAGCACTGAGGCTGCACTAAGATCATTCGGGGTCGCGGGGGCGCAATACTGGAACTCCCTTCCTCAGTCGCTCCGGCAGCTTCCGACGCTTGCCTCATTCAAGGTAGCGGTTCGGGGGTACATCCTGAGCCTAGACAGTGGTCCGGAGGGTCGGGGTGGAGTGGCCAACGGTGTGGCCGTACGGGCCGACTAGTGTTTTTGACTCGGCAAACTTAGCCTCGATTAATGTAACTCCTGACTGTGCAATCAGCACTTAAAACATCAAACACCGGAGTTTTAGATAGAAATCAGCAAATGAACAGCACGTCGTCTCATCTGTTGGCTGTTAATTAGTATGTTATATGACTGATTTTACTTTGTTTTATTTTATTTTATGTTGTATGACTAATCAATTTTTATGTTATACGACTGGTTTTGATTTTATGTGTATGACTCATTCTAATTTTTATGTATGTGACCTACCAAAACTTTATGATATGTGACTTACTGGAAATTTTATGTCATACGACTTTAATTGCTGACATGTTATAACTGTACTATTGTTATTAGTTACACTACATTTGTATTGTAACTAAATTTGTAATTTTTACCGTGGAGTAAATAAAGTTTGTTCTATCTATCTATCTATCTCTGTCTCTCTCTCTCTCTCTCTCTGTCTCTCTCTCTCTCTCTCTCTCTCTCTCTGTCTTTGTCTCTCTCTCTATTTTGTTTAATTTATTTTATGTTATGAAACTAACTAGAATGAATTTTATAAATATAAACGTCTTTAAATTGATCCATATGTTTCCCCGTCATAATAAAGAAAGCTCTATTTACATTTTTTTTTCTTTTTAATAAACGAGTGAACATTTTTACAAACATTAGATTAATTATTTTACAATCGTGATATCGAGATCCGGATTTCGATTAATAGGAATTGCATTATTGACGCGTGAACGGTCCGGGGTGCATGAAAGCCTGAGTGCCGCCCGAGTCTAAGGCCGCTCGGCTGTTAGAAAGGCCTACATACGGGATAAATTCGCCTCGCGCGAATTGCCACCTATCAACTGTAGCAGAGCGTGGTTTGCTCAGGCTTCTGTTTTTCTTTTCTTTCGCGTTGAAAATCTTATAAATTAAATAATCTTTTAAATTAAAATACATATATTTCTATGTGTTAAATCTAAGGGGGATTACTTAAATTATTCCCTCATTATTATTATTTCATATATTATATATTATTTTATTTCCGTAAGATATCTATGATAATTTATATTTAATTATAATCATGATTACATATTTGTTTGATTTATGATTACGTACTTTTGTGAAAAAAATTTACGATTATTTCTTCCCGTGTGTTACGCGATACGGCTAAGTAAGACGCTTCTCTAGGCGGGCTAAAGTCACACCGGAGACGAAAATTGTTTTTCTCATTCACATGTTCGAGCGCATACGAATTCGGCGGAGTTTCATTTTTCGGTGAGGGTCGCATAAACGTAATTAGATCTCTCGCTTACAAGATCGGGTGGATTTTCTTGCGTTCCCATATTTTCTGCCTACTCGGCCGAGTAGAGTTGACTACGTGATTCTTTTTAAAACTATTCGAAATTAAACACAGCTTAAAAAAAATTGAGTATTATTTTACGTATGACATGAGCAGTTGAAATTCGATGTGCGCGCTTGCAAATGTTTCTTTTTGCGAGATAGTCGGAACCTTTTTTTTCCCTTCTTCCTAGTTTGTGTCTGTCGCAATAAATGATTAATACTTTTATATTATATTATATTATTCTTTATTGAAATTTTCTTGGATTATTTTTATTTCAATTATCGTTATTTGATGTACAATACGGTATAAATCATTAAATATAATTGGTATCACATCAGTAACTACTTGAGGAATTTAGAATAAATTGAAATTTTGTCGGATATTATTATTATTATTTTTTTAATTTTTATTGCCGACGATAAATTATTTTCATATTATCGTCCCAACGTTTTCTTTATTATCTCAAAAGAAGCTCTGGGCCATAAATTATCCCTGAAGCGCTGCGGGAGAAAGTTTAATGAGGCTCTGTATTAAAAGAAAATAAAATACGCGTGTACACTAGCCTAGAAGTGAAATGGCGACTGAAGTGGCTACCTTGCAGCTACTGACTAGCATGTTAGCCAGCTTAACCTTAAGAATATTGTACAGGGAATTACCGAATTCGACGGAAAAAATGTGCCGCTTAAGGATTTCATCCAAAACATCCGTAATGAATGGGCGCTGATATTGGACGGACCGGAACAAAATTTTGTTCGTCTATTCATCGCTAAATTATGAGCACTCACACGCGATTGCATTTACGGAAAATCCATCAAAGCAGTCGATGATTTGATCAAGTCGATGATTTTGAAGGAGCGCTTCGCACCCTGCAAGAACTTTACGTACTATGATTCTAAAATTCATAGTTTACGCATGAAGCAAGGGGACTCGGTTGGTTATTTCCATGATAGGATCAACATTCTGCTAAACTACGCAGAGAATGCGCCGAAGGAAGAACTCGGGGAAAACTTTACCGAGCCAATGATGACTCCGATGCGGAAGTCAATTATAAAAACCTTTGTAGATGGACTACCAAAGGAAATCGGGGATCTAATGGATATTCAGCAGTCCAAATCCTGGAGGATGTGTATAAAGAAGCACTTCGCATAGAAACAAGGAATAAATCGAGGGCAAGGCATGGCAAGCCAAACCCTAATAAATAGACGAGTTTACTGCGCAGTCTTAACGTAAATTTTGTACAAGATCAACAAAACGAGCAAGAAGAGCAATACGAATATGAGTGGGATAAATTACTCGCGGAAATTCAACAGTTGTTCGTGCAGCGCAATAATGGATAACAATCATACATAAATAATCAGAATAATCAAGGACAACAGCAGAATCGACCTCAAGGGCAGAGGCAGTATCAAAATAGGAACTGGAAACCTCGCTATAGAAATTATCAGGACAATGGACCACATACAGGGCGTTTATATAACCCCGATACGGACTCAAATTACCACCCTTCCGGAAAGCGCTATGGAACAATAGCGTATGACCAGCAACAAAAGGGCGAGCTTAGACCCAATCCAAGATACCAGTAACAGGGTAATAAATGTAATTTAAACTCAGATGGGGTCTGCCCAGTAATAAACGGAGCGGGCCCCTGTCAGATGTGCCGCCACAATCAGGACAAGACCCAACATCAGCAACAGAATGCGAAGACGATGTTGGCGGAAATTCAAAAAGTACCGACGACCGAGAAACCGGGAGTATCTCCGGCAAAAGTGATGACGATATTAAGGAACCCGCAAGTTTTATTGAACCAGTCATCATAGTTGCCTCGAACTGGGGACTTGGTACAGGAAATCATCAAATCTATGCGCCAACAAATGTAAGGTATCGTATACCAGAGACCAGCAAAAAGTGGACCATGTTTATGGCCGATAATGGATCAGTTGTGAAACTAATTAAATTTAGTGCATTAAATTGGACCATGAGGTTTCATTCTAGGGAAATTACTACCTTGAGTGGTATTACGGCACACATCGTTCCAACCATAGGTACGGTGATACTGACTATAAATAGATAGATTGCAAAATTTCACATAGTATGGAATAATTTTCCTATCGAAGAGAACGGAATGTTAGGCAGAGATTACCTAATTGATACCAACGCTTCATATCATCATAGCAGTTTAATGGTAAATAGCGATGTAATGAACCCGGTACCTTTTTTATTGAATGATATCCCTATTGACCGATTACAAGACGATCTGATACAGATTATGAGTATCATAGCTCGTGAGGATGATGTATCGGATACTGAAACTGCAACGGATCTAGATAGAGGAATAGAACAAGTCACTTGTAAAAGAAATGCGAGTAGTAAGATACTACAGATAACTACAGATAGCGAAAAAGGACTATCGGTCGGTACAGTAAGATACACCTTAGCGCCGAGGACTCGTCAGGTCATACAGATTAACCTGATGAAGAGTACGCTCACGGAAGGATATTTACCTAGAATAAACGTGGCCGACGATAAAGTCTTCCTTGGGGAAGGCATAGTCATCAATGATCATGAGATCTGTAAGATTATGGCTATTAATACCCATGATAAGAGGGAAGTAACGGTAGGAGTGGACCCGAAGGGAATTATTTCATTCGAATATTATAAATCGGAATTCTCTAGCGACATAAAGATCAGACCAGAAAGACAAGAACGTTGTTTTTCAATTATTTTTCATCGCTGTTTTTATAGCCGGTGCAAAAAAAAATATATACGAGGTGTGTTTAAAAAGTAAGGTGACTTTGTATTTTTAAGAAAAAATATTTATTTATTTATCAATATTTATGTTGTCCCCTTCAAAGTAATTCCCCTCAGATACAATACACTTATGCTAACGGTTTTTCTAATCCTCAAAGCACTTCTTATAAGCACTTTTCGGTATAGCCTTGAGCTCTTCCAGCGATGCAGTCTGTATCTCTTCAATCGTTGCAAATCTCCGTCCTTTCACAGGTCTCTTTAGTTTTGGGAACAAGAAAAAGTCACATGGGGCCAAATCCGGTTAATATGATGGCTGAGGCATGATTGTGGTGTTGTTTTTGACCAAAAAATCTCTCACAAGTAAAGATGAGTGAGCAGGGGCATTATCGTGATGCAAAAGCCATGAATTGTTTTTCCACAATACTGGGCGTTTTCTTCGTATTGCTTTTCACAAACGGCGTATAACTTCAAGATAATACTGTTTATTGACCGTACGTCCATATGGTAAGAACTCCTGATGAACCACGTCATGGTAATCGAAGAAAACAGTGAGCAAAACTTTGACATTTGATTGAACTTGGCATGCTTTTTTCGGTCTTGGCTCATCTGGGCTCTTCCATTGGGACGATTGGACTTTGGTTTCGATATCATAACCATATACCCATGATTCGTCACCAGTTATAACCCTTTTGAGTAAATCTGGGTTGTCGTTGACGTCATTCAACAGTTCTTGAGCGATGCTCATGCGACGGTTCTTTTGGTCAAAATTTAGCAATTTCGGAACAAACTTCGCTGACACACGTCTCATGCCCAAAACGTTAGAAAAAATTTCATGGCACGAGTCAAACGATATACCAACATCCTCAGCAACTTTTCTGATAGTGATTCGACGATTTTCCAGAACAATTTTCTTCACTGCTTGAACGTTTTCATCAGTTGTTGACGTTCTTGGGCGTCCAGAGCGAGGCTCGTCATTGGCATCTTCCCGGCCATCTTGGAAGAGTTTGTACCATTTGTAAACATTTTTTTTACTCAGAACAGTTTCACCGTATGCCACCGTCAACATTTCAAGTGTTACGGAGCACTTTATTTTATTTTTTACACAAAATTTGATGCAAATCCTTTGATCCATATTTTTCGATAGCAAGAAATCGCCGAGCACCCAAAACACTTATAACCTTTACGCCTCTCACAACCAAACAAAAAATGCTATACACTTGAAACTTGGTACAGATGTTCGGGAAGATTGTACCAGCATAACAAAATAAAAAAATCGATAATCGAATGTACGTTGCCCGTGAAATTTGAAAAGTCACCTTACTTTTTGAACACACCTCGTACAATCAATTGAAATTGAAGAAGACTGAATTTTCAAGAGCACGTACATAATAAGTCTTAGTTCTATGATTATGAGAGTATATCAAACTATTGAAATTGAACTTTGTTATCACAATCATGATGGTATCAGTAAATATTATAACGGGGTGAATGCTCCGTTTTTATTCCGATTATTCGTTCGACACGCAATTGTATCTAGATGCGCGCGGTGCTATCGAAATATTCAAATTCATTAATCGGACAGCAGGAGGGGACGGGAGTCAGTGAACCAACTTAGTACCAGTTAGAAATGACAACAGCAAAATTATAATCTGTATCACATGCGAGTTAGTTTATTTACCTATTCTCTACAATATACTTGGCCCGCGTGTTTATGTTTACGAAGCGCGCGCGCGTCAATAACATGCAGTGCCGGAGCGTCCGCAGTTCTTTGTTCGCAGAGTTAATACATGCACGCTGTCGATTTGTACAGAGTACGCGGGATTAATAATTCGTTCCGCGCAGTCATATAAAAAGTCGCGATACTAAGCTGGCCAGCTTATCTTATTAGCGATCGCACTATTAGTAGAGGGGAGAAGAAAGTTCGTTAATCAGCCTCCGGGACGTCAGTCTTTGAATGAGGTGTCTTGCACTCTCGGTTTTGCCCTCGATGGTGAAACCTTTCACTCACATATATTCGCATTCTCGCAACAGCGACGACAAAAGTACAGCTTTTGTAAATGTCTGTCCAATTCAACTGGCTCGCTTCAGCACTCGGAAACTCGGAAAAACTCTAGTTATTGATAACTGCGGCTGGATTACTAATCCTCGACTGGTTCTTTTATATTCGCGCACGTTCCATCCCGTCTCATACCGAGTTCCCTTTTTTTATTTTCCCCAACCAGTAGGTAGCCGCATGATTGAGATGGTAGCGCTAACAAGACGTTTACCGTCACAATATCCAATTTTAAAGTTAATTTTTGTATTATAAATTAAAATATTTATCGCTTATTTGATTGTTTTGTGAAAAAAATTATGTTACTTACTAAACACTCATGAAATATGGTTTGAAACGTGCAGTTTCTTTCTCTATTATTTCCATGTCATTCTTTAATATTCTCACACTGTGAAAACTGATGTCCTTGATCTACAATTGATCAAAAATAATCTCAAATGAAATATCTATGAAATAGTTGTCTGAAAAAAGAAATATTTTATTACAGTCGATACACATGATTGTATTAGAACGTAAACATTATTATATTATCATAATCATGATGGTATAATACACTAGTGGAAAAAATTAAAGGCTCAAAAAAAAATTCCAAAATTTTTGACGCTATTTAACTGGCTGTATTTCCCTTGAAAATGGTCGTACTGGAATTTAAAAAAAAGTGTTTTCAAGTTTGAAGTTTCTAGTTTTGAGATCCCATAATCTAAAAATTTTTGAAGCAACATGTTCTGCTCGATCCAGTTTTCAGTTTTTTTTCTTAGCCTACGAACTTGGAAAAAATTTTTCTCATTCAGCCACTATATGGATCGGATAACTTGTTTATTCAGCTTTAATTTGCATTTTTGAAATGTTCAATACCCCCACCTCTCGCTGAGATATCGAACTTTGAATGGAAATCGATCTTTTTGTCTTTAACCATTAATATCTCAGCAACCGCTGATTGCACAAAAAAATGAAGGTAGGTTTTTAAATCTTGAATAAATTTCCTAAAAAACTGTACTACTGTTTTTGAAAAAAAAAATTTTTTTTTATTCTTTACATTGATTTGAAAAATCAAGAAAAAAAGGGATATTTGGTGGCTTTTGGGATAATCAAGCACTAAGTTGGAACTATCGAGAAAACTAGAAATGTTAAGCGTGTCTTTTACAGTTTAATATGCCCACAAAAACCCTACAAAGTTTCAGTTCAATTGATCAAGCCGTTTTTTTGTTTTATTCAATCGAATTTTTGAAAAAAATTAAAGGATTGTAATTTTGACTTTAAATGATCATAATCTTGAAAAAAAGGCAAAAAAAATTTTTTTTTAATGATGAATTATTTTTTTTAATGACTCCAAAAAATTTTGAACAAAAACTACCGCCGCCATCAGCATTACCCGAAGCGTACCACATGGAGGTTGCCCGGTCGGATTTACACTTCATGTGTGTGTTTTTTTTAGGAGAAATGAGACCCTGGAGGCTCGTCAGTTCATCCGTAGTTAACGACTCTAAACTCATTTTCCTAAGAATGTGTGTGTGTGTGGGTGTGGGTGTGTTGAGGGAAAAAAATTTTTCAAAAAAAACATTTCAATTCTCTTAATAACGGGTATTGCAACCCCTGTTTCAATAACGGCTGCCAAGCGTTCAGTCATATTAATGCAGCGGGCAATCTGGGGTTGTGGAATGGTGTTCCAAATTTGCAGAAGTGCATGCTCTAATTCGGCCAAGTTATACAAATTTGGATACTCTCTGCGCAAACGACGACCCATTATGTCCCAAACATGCTCGATGGGGTTGAGGTCTGGACTCATTGATGGGTACCACAGCAATGTGATGTCATGTCGTTCTAAAATGCGTCTGGTGATGTTGGTTATGTGTGGACGTGCGTGATCTTGCATTAGGATAAACGCCCTCTGATGTTGTCGTCTGCGCAGTACAATCGGTCTCAAAATTTGGTGAATGTAGCGTAGAGCTGTTAAGTTTTCGCGTACAATCAGTAGAGGTGTTCTCCAATTTTGTGAAACGCCGTCCCAGACCATGACTGATCCACCGCCGTAGGCAATAATCGGACGAACAAAATTCTGGCGAAAACGTTCTCCACGACGACGCCAAACAACGGGACTTCGGTCGCTCCCATGAAGGACGAACCGGGATTCGTCAGTGAATAAAACATTTCCCCGTTGTCTTAATGTCAAAGCCCGATGTGCATTAGCATATGCTAAGCGTACTCCGCGATGTCTCACTGTCAAAAGTGGTACACGATTAGGATGTCGTGCGTTTAACTCAATTTCGCGAAGACGGTTGATTACTGTTCGGGAAGAAATGTTTCGCACTTGATGCCGCTGTCGATGTCTTTGTACCCGATTTGGGAAATTTCTTGCTACGATATTCGCATTGATGAAAGGTTCACGTCGAACTTATCGGACAATCGCCCGATCATCGCTAACAGTCGTGACACGATGGCGACCTTGTCCAAGGCAACGATTGTATTGGTTCGTCTCCCGGTATCGCGCATACGTTCGAGATACGACGGATTGACTAACACCCATCTGGATAGCAACATCATGTTGACTGTAACCTTCTTCAAGCAGGGTGATCAAACGAGAATCCTTCCGTTCTGATAAATGTCGTCTAACCATGATCGAAAATCAAAATGACTTTTTGATTTTTGCAAATTTATGAATTTTTTTTGTAATGCAAGAGGAATGGTATTGAAAAAAAAACTGTTTTTTTTAGCGTTGTAAGAGTTCACGAAAATTTATGATAAGCAATTTCTGAAAAGCGTGTAGATCGAGTTCGAAATTCGATTGTGATCCTTTAATTTTTTTCAAAAATTTGATTGAATAAAACAAAAAAACGGCTTGATCAATTGAACTGAAACTTTGTAGGGTTTTTGTGGGCATATTAAACTGTAAAAGACACGCTTAACATTTCTGGTTTTCTCGATAGTTCCAACTTAGCGCTTGATTATCCCAAAAGCCACCAAATATCCCTTTTTTTCTTGATTTTTCAAATCAATGTAAAGAATAAAAAAAAATTTTTTTTTTCAAAAACAGTAGTACAGTTTTTTAGGAAATTTATTCAAGATTTAAAAACCTACCTTCATTTTTTTGTGCAATCAGCGGTTGCTGAGATATTAATGGTTAAAGACAAAAAGATCGATTTCCATTCAAAGTTCGATATCTCAGCGAGAGGTGGGGGTATTGAACATTTCAAAAATGCAAATTAAAGCTGAATAAACAAGTTATCCGATCCATATAGTGGCTGAATTAGAAAAATTTTTTCCAAGTTCGTAGGCTAAGAAAAAAAACTGAAAAAATTTATTAAAAAATTTTTTTTTATATTCATGAGGATCTAGCAGAACATGTTGCTTGAAAAATTTTTTGCTTATGATATCTCAGATCTAGAAACTTTAAAAAGGTTTTTTTAAAATTCCAGTACGACCATTTTCAAGGGAAATACAGCCAGTTAAAAAGCGTCAAAAAATGGAATTTTTGATTGATCCTTTAACGGTTGGAGATTTATTCAAGTGTTAAATCGTCGTCCGTTAACAAAATCGATGCATCACCGCTGCTCGCTGTTTTCCTCTTCTGGCTAGCTCTGTGCTTGCGGCGCAACCTGAAAACGAGCGCGAAAGCAGGAAACAATAAAGAAAGGCAATGGTCGAAGATTCCCAGAAAACGGTGCGGAGGAAAAGGGAACGTAGAGAATATTCGGGACTAGTGAATGAATATGCCGGCTTATTAGTATATCTCTGCCGAATTTATTCACTCCTTGTATCTACATTGGCGCGACTATTACATTGGCCGAGAGATTCGTGACACGCAGCCTAATCGTACGTACGCGTGAGAGAGAGAGACGGAAAATACAATTTCGAATAACACGCAGCCGACACTGTTTACATGCGCTCGCTTTCCGGAATTCTCGCTCGCAATACCGAAACAAAGAAGGAAACTCACGCGAGCGAATGCTGCTGCAGACAGCTTCGCCTTAAATCCCGAGCCTGGTTGTTCGTATATCGTCGCCCAGGGTCGTCGAGGTTGGATGGCCTACGAATCGGTCCTTGTGGATGATGGGCGACGTGTCGGGCCTCTCGACTCGGGTGACAGCCTTCGTTTGGTCGCCCTTACTCGTCGATCGTTGCCGAGTATTTCCAGCACTCACAGCACTCGCACCTCACGGTTTCTCAATTTCCCCTCACAGGATCGATTCCACGCTCGGTTCTTCGAAGAACCACCAAAAAGCTTTCGTACGCGGGCGATCTCCTTGCCGGTCACTCGTGAATTCTCTAGCCCGCGTCTTTTAGCTATTTCGCTCTCTCTCTCTCTCGCTGCGCGGGCCTTCTGCATATGGCGCGCTATTTCAAAATCGTTCATCTATTTCTTAACGAGCCCGCTCATTACAGCCCCCCCTAGTCTAAGCTTACCGGGAGTTTGGACGAACCCCTTAATTGCGCGATGATGAGCGATAGGTGAACAGGAGTGATCGTGAGGTGAAATCGTCCTCGTCCCTTCTCTGGACGAGGACGCCTCCACGCTAAAGTTGGTCCTCGCCCGGAGCTTCTCCGTGGCCTCCGCGAGCCCGATCCTCGCGCTCCTAGGTCCGGGCATCTCGGGTCTTCCTGATGGCCGTGGTATTGGACTGCCAGGTGGCGATCTTCTCGATCAATCCCCCGGCCATCTGGGTAGCTCCGACATAGTCCTGGAACTCGGCGAACCTTATGGTGGTGTTGTAAGTGAGGAGTCACACAAAATTCCAGGCGCTCTCTACCTCTTGGAGGGCATTGTGGAGGATCTTCCAATTCTCCTCCAGAGAACTTTGCATCGGCCAGGCCAAGGGGGAGGTAGGCCAATCGTCCCGGTTGTATGGGCGGTTTCGCCTGGGGTATTCCCGCTGATACCATGGCCTCTCCAATTGTGGGGCGGCAACGTTCTCTGGTCCCGTGTTTGTTGGCCGCCGGCTCGATGTCGTGGCTACGGCGCTAGGACCGACGGTGGGCTCTCGGTTGCCCGAGGAGCCTATGGATGAAGGAGCCTCCATGTGGCCGGATGCGTTGGTGGAGGGAGCAGCCTCGGTGTTGGTGGCTGCCTCTGCCGTCTCCACCCCTCTCGCCCCCGCTGATGGGTTTGGGCGTCTCGGGGCGGGTCGTGGTCGCCCATTACTCGTGGGCATCGGCAGGAACTTTTCCCAGAGTTCCCTCAGACCGTCCGACGGAGGTAGTGGGACCAAGCCCGGTCTGGGGGTGACCACTGGGATTCCTGGGGCGGAATTCCTCACCTCGACGATCCGTATCGGTTGATCCTTCGGCCAATCTCCCGGGGCGAGCATCACTTCTCCTTGGCTGTGGGCGCGTTCGAGTTGAGCGAGGAACCGCACTTGGGTGTGTACAATCAATTCCCTCGCGACGCGCCCAATGCCCACCTCGCCCAGTTCGTTGAGGGCCGCGTCGACAACGCCTATCATCATCTTCTCCACGTGGGTCGGGTCTTCGAGGTCTCGGGCCTTGACCAATCTTCTCGTCATCCGACCCAGGATCTCTGCGACCCTCGTCTGCGCGGAGTCCGATAAGTGGAGATACTGGAGCTTTTCCTCCATCCAGTCCACATTCCTTCTAATGATTGTCTCCATCCTGGGATTGGGAAGGAGGAAGATATCGGGTTGAGGTAGATGAATGATATTTGACATGATTATGATATACGAGGTGTGATCAAAAAGTAAGGTGAATTTTGAAATTTAGCGGGCTACGTCCGTTCGATCTTCGACTTTTTTATTTGGTTATGTCGGTACACTCGTCTAGAACATACGTTCCAAATTTCAGCTTTGTAGTATGTTTGGTTTGTTTGTGAGAGGCATCAAGGTTAGAAGTGTTTTGCGTGCTTCACGATTTGCTGCTGTCTAAAAACATGGATCAAAGAATTTGCATCAAATTTTGTGTGAAAAATGGAATCAAATGTTCCAAAACACTTGAAATGCTGAAAGTGGCATACGGTGAGTCTACTTTAAGCCAAAAAGATGTTTACAAGTGGTATAAACTCTTCCAAGAAGGCCGAGAAGATACCGACGACGAACCTCGTTCTGGACGCCCCAGCACATCAACAACTGATGAGAATGTTGAAGAAGTGAAGAAAATAGTGTTGGGAAATCGTCGAATTACCATTAGAGAAATTGCTGATGATATTGGCATCTCATTTGGTTTGTGCCAATCAATTTTGACGAGTGTTTTAGATATGAGACGTGTGTCAGCGAAGTTTGTTCCGAAATTGCTCAATTTCGACCAAAAGAAACGTCGCATGAGCATCGCCCAAGAGCTACTGAATGACGTCAACGATGATCCAGATTTACTCAACAGGGTTATAACAGGTGACGAAACATGGGTATGTGGTTATGACGTCGAGACTAAGACTCAATCGTCCCAGTGGAGGCATTCTGGATCACCAAGACCAAAAAAAGCACGCCAAGTTCGATCAAATGTAAAGGTTTTGCTTACAGTTTTCTTTGACTGCAGGGGCGTGGTGCATCATGAGTTCGTGCCACAGGGTAGAACAGTAAATAAGGAATATTACCTGCAAGTTATGCGCAATTTGCGCGAAGCAATCCGCCAAAAACGTCCGAATTTAATATAAAAATTGGCTTTTGCACCATGATAACGGCCCTGCTCACACATCGTTGCTTGTGCGCGAATTGTTGGCTAAAACCAACACAGTAACGATGCCACAGGCACCGTATTCCCCAGATCTAGCCCCCTGTGACTTCTTCTTGTTCCCAAAACTGAAGAGGCCCATGAAAGGACGGCGTTTTGCCGCGATTGAGGAGATAAAGACGGCATCGAAGGATGAACTAAACATGATCACAAAAAATGATTTTTTGAAATGCTTTGAGGATTGGAAAAAGCGTTGGCACAAGTGCATTATATCCGAGGGGGATTACTTTGAAGGAGATAAAATAAAAATTGATGAATAAATAAATATATTTTGAGAAAAATAAAAATTCACCTTACTTTTTGATCACACCTCGTATGATATGATATGCTACAAAAAGGTAAATGGTTACATAATATGGATTTCTCGTACCCCGGGGTGGGTATTACAATTAATGAATTCATGCTACGTTTTCCGAGGTCGTCCGCGCTTTCGTATGGGAGGTTCGTCTCCCCGCTTTTCGCCCGGAGCCGCGCGCTCGACTGCCCGACGCACCTCCGGTACGGTTTTTCTTGAGCGACCCCTGCCTCTCTTTTCAGGGATCGGGGCTCCCTGATTCTGTGGTCCTCTAGGGGGCCGCCCACGTCGTCGCCGTCCTGGTGCATTCCCCACCTCGGAATCCTCGGTTTCTGATTGCGGGGGTGCATCAATTGAGTCCGTGGTGCGTTCGGGGCCGTCCCTCTCGCAGTTGCCGTCGTTCGGTTCGTCGCATGTCGCTGGCGGGTCGCGCTTCGCCTCGATGTTCCTTGGCAGTCGAGTGTCTTCGCCTTCTTCTTCCCTGGTCGCCTCGTAGAATGGTTTGAGATCTTCGGCATGTACCGTGCCTTCGATAGTCTCCTGGTGGTTGGCTATTCGGAAGATACTCGCACGCAGTTTTTCGATGATGATGTATGGGCCTTTATACAGCGGCGCCAAGCTAGCCGAGATTCCCTTTGCCGCTGATGACAGGACGCGGTTACGGTACCACACCCAGTCGCCAACCTTGAACGGGACTTGGCGTCGCTTCCGGTCGAACATTTTCGCCTGGCGTTCCTGTTCACGTCTCGCCTTTTCAGTGGCTGTTTCGAACAGCTCGGGCAGGTGACTCATGTAATCCGCCCAGTCTTCACGTGATTGGTCTTCTTTGTTCTCTGCCCTTACCAATTCCTGTTTGCGCCGGACCGTCGAAGGCGGCACCGGTTGTCTCCCATAGTTTAGCATGGCGGGACTAACCTTGGTTGAGCTGTGGACGGCGGTATTAAGAGCGAAACAGAGATCACGAAGCTTCTCGTCTCAATTCTTGTGCTGCTCCTCGAGGTATGATTTGATCATGGTCTTGAGGGTACGGTTATATCCCTCCGTCGGATTCGCTCGTGGGCAATAAATTGGTGTCAGGCTCCGCGAGATGCCATTACTATCGAGATATTCTCCCACCAGTTTATTTTTAAATTCCGTGCCATTGTCCGACAGGAAGACCTCTGGCACACCGTACCGTGTGACTATTTGATCGTGGAGTTCACGTAAGATATTCTTAGCTGTGGCCTTCCGAAGGGGGATACACTCTACCCATCGAGTGAATAGATCCACGAACACCAAGATATACTCGTGCCCTCTAGGTCTTCGAGGAAGGGGTCCAGCTATATCCGCGGCCACGACCTGCCACGGCTTTTCTATTTGGCGGCGCCCCATCGTGCCATAGGGTGGGCGCTGTTCCACCTTGCACTGTTGGCACACCGTACAACTCTTCACATATTGGGCGGTGTCGTCTATGGGAGTTGGCCAGAAATAAAAACGGCGTATCCGGGCGAGAGTCTTTTCCCGCCCAAGGTGCCCAGCCGTCGGGGCGTCGTGGCACTCAGCCAAAATTGACTTCCTTTGTTCCTTGGGTACCGCTAATTTCCATGCTTCTTCCTCATCGGACCCCTCGTCCCACTGCGTATCTAGGCGGTATGTATACAGATTTTCCCCCATGACTTTCAACGTTGGGTTCTTTTCCGGCTCATCCGTCACTGCCTGCAAAGTTTTCAAGAACCACTTATCCTGAGTGCACTCACTCCAGGTCATCGCGCACAGGGTCGAGTTTTCCTCACCATCCTTTTCATAAGCTCTTGAGAGGCAGTCAGGCACGTGATGTAGGGTACCTTTACGATGTTCTACCTCAAAGGTATACCCCTGTAGCTTAAGCGCCCATCGAGCCAAGCGGCTTGTCGGATTCTTCATGCTCCTCAGCCACTTGAGGCAACTATGATCGGTTATCACCTTGAAGTGATAACCTTCTATGTATGGCCGGAATTTCTCAATGGCCTATACGACTCCAAGGCACTCGCGTTCGGAAACCGAGAATTTCTTTTCTGATTGGCTCAACGTACGACTGGCAAATTCGATGACTCTTTCACTCCCTTCCACTATCTGTGTCAGCACCGCCCCCAAGCCTGTATCACTTGCGTCGGTGTGCAGCACAAAGTCTCCTTTCGGATCGGGCGGTTGGAGGATTGGTGCCGTCGTCATTAATCTTTTTATCAGGTCGAATGACGTTTGTTGCTCGGGACCCCATATGAATGAAAACTTCTTTCTCAGAAGCCTGCTGAGGGGTTCTGCGATTGTGGCGAAGTCATCTATGAATTTCCTGTACCACGAGGCCATACCCATGAAGCTACGGAGTTTTATCACAATCCTGGGAACAAGAAACTCTAGGATTGGGCCTACCTTCTCGGGATTGGGGCGTATCCCGTCTCGATTTACTAGTACGCCCAAGTATCGTACCTCCGAGTTGCAGAAGGCACTTTTCTCCAAACTTACGGACATGCCGGCTTCCTTGAGCGCCTCTAATACCTTTCGCAAGTGCTCCTTGTGTTCTTCGAATGTCGATGAGACGATTATTATGTCATCGAGATACGCGAAGGTGAAAGGATCCATGTTGGGGCCGATTACTGAATCTATGGCCCGCTGAAAGGTTGCGCCGACATATGAGAGACCGAATGGCATACTCACAAACTGGAAGTAACCCATACCTGGCACTGTGAACGGCGTCACCGGAGGGGATTCCTTTTTCAGGTTAATTTGATGATAGGCCGAATTGAGGTCGAGGGTCGATATGAACTTGGCATCCCTTAGTCTGCGTAAAATATCTTGCATGAAGGGAATGGGGTAAGCGTCTGGTTCCGTGACCGCCTTCACCTCCCTTTAATCCACGCAGAACCTCCAAGTTCCGTCCCCCTTTTTGACCATCACTACGGGGCTTGACCATCCACTCTTGGATGGCCCGATGACCCCCGCCTTCAGCATTTCGTTGACCAGCCGATGCATTTCCTGTTCGACCTTCGGCGAAACCGGATAGTACCTTTGCTTAATCGGCCGGGCGCTTCCGACGTTGATTTTGTGCTCCACCCCGACCTAGGAATTTCCCTGGTTTTGGCAAGATCTTGGAGACCATTTTGCTAATCTCTTCTCATTGGGCATCCGTTGCTTCCGCGATGCCCACCGATGCCAGTTGAGCTAGTCCTTCGATGCTCGCCATCTCCATACGTATCCTGACCTTTTCGTCTTTGAGGAAAAGTTCATTATCTTCCGAATCTATCACGGCTTTAAACGCTTTAATGAAGTTGACTCCAGTGTAGCACTCGTCCGCTAACATTGGGATGATTGCCACACGGATTAGCCTTGTCACTCCACCTACCGTCATGGGCATGAAAACGTGACCTGTTACGGATACCTTTCTGCCATCCCGCAAACGACAGGAACCCGCATCTTTCGCCTCTAGTCTCAAGCCCAAGTATGAAGCGATTTCCAGTCCTAAGTTACCCATCGTAGTACAGGACGCTCCCGAATCGAATAATGCTCTGATCCGGAATCCCCCTATTTTTGATGGGCAAATACCATCTCGTCTCATCTTCGGGTTCGTATTCGTTGCTCCTGGGCTAATCTCGACAGTCGCCTCTGGCTGATCCGATAACCGGTGGGGGTGGTCCTTTTTCCCTGGGCGCGCACTGGTTGGCTTGCTTCTTGCAAGTTCCTTCCTCCGTGACGCCCAACGACTCTTGGCCATCCTTCCCCTCCTCCGGGCTCTCCTTTAGATTGACGCTCGCGATATCGAAGTCCTTCTCTGTGGAACTCGATACCTCCATACCCTCAGATGGTCGATTTATCGCCTTGGATTCGCTATCCTCGCTCGTTTCTTGCGTGTTGATCTCGGTCGAATATTCACCTCTCACTTCTGATACTTTCGCCACCGCCTCATCAGGGGTAGCTGCCTGGTTCGTCTGTGGAATCTTACCGTCCCGCTGACTATCGGAGTGAGGGATCCTCTCTGTTTTTGGAACGGTAGGGAACCCCTCTAACCGTCCCGTGTCTCGTTTCCCGACTTTGGGCTCTCCTTACAGTCGGGGCAGTGTTTGATGCTGAAGCCCAACTTGCCACATCTTATACATGTGAGTGGCTTAGAGAAATCGATCTCTCGTCGAGATCCCTTTGGCTTCATCTTTGGGCTTTCACTTTTCTCGGGAGTTTTCGGTTTCTCAGCAGGCGGAGCCGCGCGTAGACCTCTCCGATCTACCATTTTCGAGATTAGGCTCTCCAGCCCCTGTATCATTGCGGACGGCAAGGTGTGCTCCATCAGGCCCGCTATCTCCGGTACCGTTGGTTCTTTCTTTCCCTCCTCATCCTCTTTCTCGTTCGACATGCCCGCTACCTTCGGCCGACGGTTGCTTGCTGCTACTTCTCTGCCTGTGGGTTGATACGCCCACTCTGGGAAGAGAGAAGCCTTGGGTTCCAATGGCGTCCGTTTTTGGCGGGCGAAGGTAATGTCGTTCTGCGCTTCCGTCGCTAACCGGCATAGCTCCCTAACAGATATTGCGTATCTCCTCTTCACGTGAATCTTTATCTCTGGAAGTAGGTTGGAGTACATTAGCTCGAGTATCTCTGCCGGTGGCATTGGTGGGTGTAGTTAGTGCCGGGATTGCAACGGGGTTGCCCCTTTCATTATATAGCGTGGGCATTTCAGTATCTGACGTTATCGAAGCTTGGTCTTCTTCGAGCCCGTCGCTTTTTGAGATCCTTTCTGCTCCTTTTGATAGAGATTGGCTCACTGTTAGATTGAGCTTGATTGCGATCTCATCGTCGGTAAGTAGCCTATATAGGGGGTGGTTCTCGCGATCGGTTGCTTCTGTGTCTTCCAGTGCTTTGCATTCCTTGGAGATGTAGGCGGATCTTAATTCGTTTCTCCGAATAGGGTCCTGGGCGATTTCTTGGGCTGTCGTTTCGTCGAAATCAGCCGATGTATAGTCCCCCATTAACCAACGCTGGAGTCTCTTTGCCCTGGCTATCTTTTCACCGTCGCTTCTTAATTCCAAAGTTGCTAGAGTTTGATTTAGTCGATCATTATCTAGATTACTTATCCACTCTTCTATTTCTACTTCTGTGTCATCCATGACTTTCATGTTTGACATATTTCTATTTATTATTCTCACTGGATATGCACGCTGAATTAGATCTAGTGATGTTTGTTTTGTGTGTGTGTGTACTTTTATATTTTTCTAGTTTTCGATACCACTTAAAGGAATATCAGAAAAAATTAATCCAAAAAAAAATTATAATCCGTTAGGGTAATTAAATTTTAATTTTTACTGTGGTATTCACATTCTTAATTTGCCTTTTCTACGCTGATTTTACAATTTTCCTACCTATTAATTTTCACTTACTGTTTGTAGGTAAAAATTTGTTAGTTTTTATCGCCGTATTTATTTGTATAAATTTGTCGTCGTACAGTGAGCAGTTTTCTATTTTCTATATTTTTCTATTTTTAAATTTTCTGTCAATGATTTAAAAAAAATTTGAATATTTTGAAGAGAGGAAAAAAAATTTTATTGAAGCAAACAATTTTCTCGCGCCGTGATATTTTTGCCGAGAGAGCGCGCTCAACTTGTTTTAGTCTATTTTGAAAATAGAAAGAATGAAAAGAAAAAAAAAAAGTGTTACACAAAAAAATGTGCATGTGAAATTCGATTCTCTTATTAAATACAAATATGTTTGAATAGGCAGTATTCACTGCTCTATGCTATGCGGCGAGCCTGTTGCCGCTGTGTTTTGCTCGCTCTCTCTCTTCGCGGATTATGACGTCACGGCATCGGAGCTTCTTGAACGCGCTGCCGTACAAGTTTACGCGCTCACTTTACCGTGCTCACTGTATTCCTCTCTGGCCTCGAAATTTTGTTTTCGTTAGTATATACTCTCGGCCTTACAATGGTCTGTTTATACAATATGTTTATTTCGTGGCCAGAGTACGTTCGACAAATTTTACCACTCTGAAACCTCGTGGTGTTTGCTTTTACACACACACACACACACTTTTTTTTTAATTTAGCGCGAGTCTCTCTCTCTCGAAATTTTCTTCGTGTTCGCCCTGTCAATTCTCTTGTCGGGGTTCTTTATTTTTCCTACGCTTAGTTTTCGTGTAAGTTGGGCGCCACTGTAACGGTTGGTGATTTATTTAAGTGTTAAATCGCCGTCCGTTAACAAAATCGATGCATCACCGTTGCTCGCTGTTTTCCTCTTCTGGCTAGCTCTGTGCTTGCCGCGCAACCTGAAAACGAGCGCGAAAGCAGGAAACAATAAAGAAAGGCAATGGTCGAAGATTCCCAGAAAACGGTGCGGAGGAAAAGGGAACGTAGAGAATATTCGGGACTAGTGAATGAATATGCCGGCTTATTAGTATATCTCTGCCGAATTTATTCACTCCTTGTATCTACATTGGCGCGACTATTTACGTTGGCCGAGAGATTCGCGACACGCAGCCTAATCGTACGTACGCGTGAGAGAGAGAGACGGAAAATACAATTTCGAATAACACGCAGCCGACACTGTTTACATGCGCTCGCTTCCCGGAATTCTCGCTCGCAATACCGAAACAAAGAAGGAAACTCACGCGAGCGAACGCTGCTGCAGACAGCTTCGCCTTAAATCCCGAGCCTGGTTGTTCGGATATCGTCGCCCAGGGTCGTCGAGGTTGGATGGCCTACGGGTCGGTCCTTGTGGGTGATGGGCGACGTGTCGGGCCTCTCGACTCGGGTGACAGCCTTCGTTCGGTCGCCCTTACTTGTCGATCGTTGCCGAGTATTTCCAGCACTCACAGCACTTTCCCCTCACAGGATCCATTCCACGCTCGGTTCTTCGAAGAAGAAAGGCTTTCGTGCGCGTGCGATCTCCTTGCCGGTCTCTCGTGAATTCTCGAGCCCGCGTCTTTTAGCTATTTCGCTCTCTCTCTCTCACTGCGCGGGCCTTCTGCGCATGGCGCGCTATTTCAAAATCGCTCATCTATTTCTTAACGAGCCCGCTCGTTACAATCCTTTAATTTTTTCCACTAGTGTATTTCAAGCTTTAAAACTATTTGTTTTATTAGAAATGATGTAGACTTCTTTTCATCACAAAATTAAGGAAACTATAAATATTCTTACCTAAAATTTCAAGCTCGTGAAAATTGTAGAAAATTATCTGTATAATAAATGTTATTCTCTATTAATACTATTAACGACTGACTGATCTAACTATTGACATAAATAATATACGTCAACTTTAGGTTAAAGGAAACCGCATGTTCATGCAATGAAGTCAGTACATTTATTCGTTTCAAAAAAAACTGATGGCGATAGAATTGTAGCACTATGGTTAAAAAAAATACATATATATATATATATAACAGTTATTTTGGGGAATTTTACTATATGAGTATACGTTATTTTCAGGATTTTTCAAAATACATTATTGTTATTTTCGGTAATTTCCGAAGTAATCCCTTTTTTCCCGTGACCTAGTTTCTTGAATTATGTTGAACGTATTAGATTGATTATACTAACTTGCATTCTCTACACTAACAGGTACCGTTTAATACCTACGCTCTATAAACTTCGCCAGCTATTTCGAAATATATTGTCAGCTTGCAACTAGCTTTGACCCTAACAATGCACACCGTAATTTGAAGATATCAATGTACTCCGCTAGAGGCCCAACCGATCCGAGGCTCAGCTAACAATTTGGCTTTTCACTTCTCACACATAGTGCTTCGCCTTTCATATACTGCCTTCATGATTGAATGCCATTATGACTAAAATTAAACCTCGCACAATTGCCTAATTTATTTTAGTGTGTTTATGTGGAATTGTGACAGTATATATCTAATAATATATGCGCGCAAAATGCGTAAAAATTACTAGAAGTGAACTAGATGATTAGTTATACTTATTATGTAGAAAAGTTACTAGTTGGTAGTTGCATGGAATGATCCAAACGAACATATTGCATTTTAGGCAACTTACAATTAATGACTTTTTTATAAAAGTGGCATTAGGAAATATAGTAAACCACTTTAAGCACTTTTTATGCATTGTACGCATTTGTACGCAATTTTATGCGTATACGTAGCCAGACCAGCTATCAGTTAATCGAGTTTTATGATAGAGTGTTTATAAGAAAATATGTGCTGCGTGATATTTTCAATTATACAATACCAAAAAAATGTATCTGTTTCAATTCAACCATTATCGATTGTTAAAATAAAAGAAAAACAAAAATACGCTTTATAAATAACCATTTTTTTCTCGGTAAATATTGTGTTTCTCGAAACTATGTTGATCTTATCAAATTGAATTTTTGCTAAATCTAACCGAGTCACGTTTAAATATAAAAAAGAATAAATTAATTCTAGATAAAACTGATAATCGATATTTAACAATAGCTAATAAGGTTCTGATAATAGCCTAATCAGGCGCATCAAATAACAAATAGATTAGGCTGCATGTACTAATGCAGCCGGCTTTTCCAAAGTACATACAAAAGGTGTGTGTACTAATTGTAAGATTTTCATTACTTCCACACTACATTTTTACATTAAGTATATCGATTAGAATAGTAGTCAAAAGTCTGCTCAAAACTTGTAATCTATTTGATTCTCTATTATTGCAAGATAAAAATTTCCCCATAGTTTATCCGCAATTTACCCAGCTGAAACTAGTGATTTTGGTGACGGAGTAGCAGAAAGTGCTATGCTGCAAAAAAAAGTAGCAGTACATATGTAGTAAACTAAATCGCTGAGAACCTTATTAGAGGACTCACCACTTTTCATTAATGTAGTTTTCTTTCGATTAAGTTCATTTTTCGCACTATACAATTTCCTGATGCAGTTTCTCGGTCGCAATTCTCGATTTTAGTGACAGAATAGCAGTGGACTCAGCTACTAAAAAGAGCAACTGTACTGGCAAGATTATTGGCTATGATTCAATCGATTTAGCATACAGTTACTCAAAATTTCTAAAAGCCTTTAAACGTGATATTTGACTCTGCTTATGTCTGACAACTAACTTAATAATTTGACCTTCATAGCGTTCTTATCAAATCGTTTCGATTATCTTACTATTATTCGATTACTTTTGAACTAACTTATCCATATTCTCTTCACAAACATTTACATTTGTTATATAAGTATAAAGTAATGATTTGAATAAAAAAAACATGATTTCCCAATAGGTCAAAGATTTTATAAATACCTATATATTTCTAATGGTTAGGTATTTAAAATTCGTTTCAATAGACCCCAGAGCAAAGAAAAACCATAAATAATTTATCTCTCAATTTCAAGAAAATCTGAAATATCCATTGAACGTTGAAGCATATTTAAAGCGGAAATGTTCATAGCCGTACCAATTCACGATAAAAAGTTATTATTACGCATCCGATAATTTTCGATTTACTTTTCGCCAAAAGTAAAATCCATCATTAGGTAATGAAGATATCGATTTAATAATTTAATATACATTTCTATTCGAATCCTAGCTTTTGGCTATCTACGGTCCGTCATATACAAGTACAGTTTTGAAAGTTTCGACGTCGAATTTTATGTCAAACGACTTCAATCAACTACTGTTCTGCAAGAAAATTAAGATATATACCATAGACAGGCTAACCTACCTTTAACCTAAATTATATCATTCCCACAAATCCTTAAAACCCTTAAAAACCACCCTTGCCAACCCTCAAACAGGCTAACCTACCTACGATAAATCTGGGTAGAGCGAGTTTAACCGACTGCTTTTCTATGAGTAACCCAAGATCTCAACCACAGATAGGCTTATCTGTTTTCTCCTTGACGTAGTCTATCTCCAGATATCGTTACAACCCTCATAAACCGCCCTACCATCCCCCAAGCAGGCTAACCTACCTAACGCTGGTTAGAACGAGTTTAATCAATTACTTTTCTATGAGGAACGTAAAATCTCAATCAGACAGGCTTACATGTTGTCTCCTTGATGTACTCTATCATCAGAAAACCCTACAACCTTCAGAAACCCCCTCTACCAACCCCCAAGCAAACTAACCCATCTAACCCTTGGTAGAGCGAGTTTAATCAACTGCTTTTCTGTAGAAAAATGAATATCTCATTGACATTGTCTTTGATATACCCCTCCTCAGGTAGGGGTGGTTTATAAGGACTGTAAGGATTCGTGGGGATGACGTAATTTAGGTTGAAGTTGGGTTAGCATGTCCGTGGTATATATCTTAATTTTGTTGTAGAACAGTAATTGATTAATGACGCTTGACACAAATTCGACGTCGATACGTTCAAAGCTATATGTTCTGAAAGGTACAATACTCATGAAATGAAAAACTTTGAAATTTAATATTTCAAAGAAAAAATAAGCGAACTGAGCAAACTCAACAGCATTTAAAAGGACTAGACTGCTTCTTTAATATGTCGTTTGTAGTTTTTTACGTGTAGATAATGTCGTGGTGCTACATAACCTCAAATATAGGTAAAAATCGCTATTTTCACACTTTTAGATTAAGATATCTCAAAATCCTGACGTGCTGGAGCAATTCTGAGGCCGGATTTGGTTTCAGCGCCAAAAATTCTTTGGGAAAACATATATGGTTTGCTTGTGCAAAAAATTAAGGTATTTTTGTAGGACTGTGTTATTGTTGAGATCATAACCATTTATTAAATAATTTACCTCTTAATTCCACGAAAGTATGAAATGTTCATTGGACGGTGAAGCATATTTAATGCGGAAATGTTCATAGCCTTATCCATTCTCGATAAAAAATTATTATTATTACGCATCCGATAATTTTCGTTTTACTTTTCGCCAAAAGTAAAATTCATCATTAGGTAATGCAGATTTAGAATTAATAATTTAATATATTTTTCTATTCGGATCCTGGCATTTGACTATCTACGGTGCGTCATATATTATAGATAATCATATATCTCACTTAACTTCGGGATTTTGAACAAAATGCTGCTGCGATGTGGCCGACGCTATGGTTGAAAACTGTTTGCTGAGTCACAGATAAAAAAATTATAAAAGAAATTGACAGTATACGGCCATTTAACCATAACATGAATACAGATGGATAATTGCGTTTTAGAGAATTTATGAAAGAATCATCCATGAAATTGGAATAATATAAAATCGGTAGATAAAAAAATCGGTAGATAAAAAAATTTTGTTATGAGCTGTGATTAATTTTTTTAACTACACAATTTATAGGTCTTTATTATATTCATTTTTATGCTTGTTGTTTTCATATAAAATTCAATCAAAACTTAAATCAAATTAATAATTTAAAATATTTTCTATATATTATTATAATCATAATTACTTTTATTAGCCATAATATAATCTCATTAGAACTTGTATTAATGGTCATTGGAAATACAAAAGTTTTTGCAGATACTATTTGCTTACATATACAATATCTTAACAATGAAAATTCTGTGGTTTTTTAAAATTTGCAATTCAACTTTGATTTGTTTGACTATTTCGCTTTTATTGTTAACTACAAGACTTATGAATACAACATGCAATTGTAGACTTTTACAATCATCAATTTTGTGTCATTATGTATTTACACATTTACCTTATATGACTTTATTGAGTAAATAAATAGAAAGCAACGTTGATTAGTAAATCGTAGTATAATTAAATGTTTTTTTCTCTGCATATATATTAAAATTTACTTATATGTTCCACGTCAAGTTGCTATTATTTTTTTATTCAACATCTTTTTGGGCATGAGATGTGAAGTTTAATGGTAAATTTATAAATCATTAATTATATTTCATAAAAAATATTTTGAGACCCAGCTGATCATTACCATAATTCTAATCTGAATGTTGAAAGTTTAATTAAGATAAATGTTCTTCATTTCTTTATTTCTACGTACTCTCTTCATGAATGGAAATCAGCCATCGAATAAACATTTTTTGTCAAATTAGTAAATAGATTTCCTTTAATATTTATGTTGATTTCAATTTGAGATCACTTTTATCAAAAAAATTGAAGTAATATTTATAAAAATTTCCTCAGGAAATGGTATGTGTCTTCGAATAATCATTTTTAAAAGATTAGAATACACATAAAATTTCTGTTCATGAATAATGATTGATCAAACTTATTAATTAGCATACAGTACATGAATGTGTTGTAGGCTTTTCAACAAAATAAATGAATGTGTATCATAATTCATCTATCCAACATTCATTTTTTTACATACATGGCCATATGATATTGATCTTATAAATTGTGTTTATTATAAAATTCCTTTAAATATTATGCTATCGTTCATGATTTTTTAAAAACTATTTTCTCGAATATATATCATTAAAATCTATCAAGGAACTGATCTTTATTTTTTAGATATTGTAACAGGCTGTCGTTCAGTCGATAATCTCTAAAATTGCCCTTATTATAACTGGACGAAGCCTTGTTATCTATGTGCTCAAAGCACAGTAACCTACCTTGCCTCGAAGTGCGCCTGCGCAGAGTCTCTTCACTGTTCCGAGTTGGGTTCCCCCAACTCACCGCTTGGCGGCGCTGTCGCCCCTTGCTAGTAGCGCTCGTGCGGCCGCCGCCGGAACCTAAGTAGTCGACTCGCGTCTATCGGAATTCGCACGGTTCGTGCTACGCAACCGGCGAATTCGAATCGAACGTAAACACTGACGCGACCTCCGGACAAAGGAAAAAACACAATAACGACTATTTGACTCGAAAGTAACGATTAAAATGCACTTTATTAAGGCAACTTATTTACACGGGAGTTTTGCCGAGAGACTTTCGCACGCTCGCGTGAATGACAAGACACGCAGATTGAGAGAGAGAGAGAAAACCGCGATTACCGCGAACTACCTGCTCGCACGCAACAAATCAATTCTCCTCGCGCACGCTGCGCGGGATCGCTCGCAAATTAACAACAATTAAAAAGGGGGAAAAGGTGCACCTACCGCAAGAACGACGAGGATACGGTGGCCAACCGTATCCGAACGACAAATCGTTGGAACGCCGCTACGCTGCTCGCTGCACCGCCTCGAATGCTGTTATTGCTGTTGTTGTTGCTGCTGTCCTTGCTACCTCTGTTGTTGCTGTTTCTACTGCTGCTGTTGCTTTTGCCGCAATTGCTGCTGCTACTGCACCCTCGCACTCAAGTTCGCAAAGTCACAGGAAACAAACGAGAAACTCACGAAGGTTGGAGGTTAGCGCGATGCTGACAGACTGAGTAACACAGTCATACTGCCGGTCGGAGCCTCCCGTCCCGGTCATTGCCCCTTACGCGCTCTCTCTCTCTCGCGAACCGAACGCGGCTCCTCTCGCTTAGCCGCTCGTTAACCTCGCGCGAGTCTTACGATTTTCGGTAATCGTTGCAATATTTAAAAAATTAAGTGGTTCATTAAATCATTTAGAAATAGATTTTTAGTTTCTTTTCTTTTATAACCATATAACGTGAAGAGATTTTTCAATATTATATGTATTTTCTTCTTTTGATCATGACATTTAATGAATGTTTGAATTTCAGTTATAATTGAATATCATTATTATTAAACTTACTGTTCAAGCATTATTCGTTCAGATGAATCCTGATGATACCAATCTTATTTTATATCATGCATTGCTCAAAGTTTTATAATAGATCTGTAACAGTTATTCTAATTTATATATATATATATTTATAACATTATTATTACAAAATTCGTATTACTGTAACAGGCTGCCGCCTAGCCGCAAACCTCGGGTAATAATAATTCTAAATACAGCCAGACGGTGCACTGTTAACTGTGTGCTCCTAGCACACTTGCTCACCTTCTCCCGGTGTGCGCCTGCGTCGAGTTCCCTTACCGATCTAACCTTGGTTCACGATCTCTCCGCCAGGGGCGCTGGTACGCCTGTTTTACAGCGCTCCGTCGGCCACTGCTGACAACTCGGTTGGCGGGCAGCTTCTCTCGTTGCTTACGTGATCCGTGCTGTACTACCGGCGCGTTCGAATCAAACGTAAACAACAATACCGATGCCGAACAAAGGGAAGACAAAATAAAGAGATAATCTCGTATTGATCTCTAACCGATTTATTAACTCAAAATATATATAAGGGAGGAATTTGCCGAGAGACTTTCGCACGCTGTTTCGGTATAACAAATCGAACGGGGAGAGAGAGAGTAAATCTCGCGGACTATTCGCTCGCACGCTTTTAACAAATTCGCCGCGCACGCTGCGCGGGATCGTACGCTAAAAACAAATCGACAAAAGGGCTGTGCACCTACCGCTAAGTTGACGGGTATACGGTGGCCAACCGTATCCGATTAAACCCGTTGCTGATGAACTGCCTCTGCGGCTGCTGCTCCGCTGTTGTTGTTGCATGGCTGCAGGAGTTGCAGAGGTTGAGCTCGCTGAAGCCGAGGTCGCACACGTTCAGTAATGCGCGCACTCGGCACTCCACTCACAATTGTTATTATCGGCGACGGTGTCACACACGTTGTGCAGTGTGTGCACTCGTCCCACCGCACCGATTGTTGTTGTCGGTCGTTTATGCACACGTTGCGCAGTGTGTATTCCCACCTCACAACTCGCTAATAATATACATAGCTCCCTGGATCTCACTCGTAAACAAAAGGACTCGTTGTTGCCTCTGACTCGTCGATCACGATGTAGCCGGACTGAAGGACACAGTCATACTGGCTAGCTAACTCTCCCCTCCCGGTCATTGCCCCTAACGCGCCCTCTCTCTCTCTCTCTCTCTCAAACCGATCGCGGCTGTTACGCTCAGCCGCTTAGTAACCCACGCGAGTCTAAACGATTTTCGGCAATCGTTGCATTACTAAAAGTTAACAATAATTATTCAAGGTTAGATTCAAGGATTTAGGAGATCATATTGCTTTTTACTTTCAAGTACAAATGGATGACCGTCTTATCAAAGCTCATGATATTTGCAAACATGCATTATTGGATCCATATTTAAATGTGGAAAGTAGAAAAATTTACGCAGACATAGTAGTCCATACAATACTGAACCGTCATGCTAAGAATATAATAACCAGATGTAGCCCACTAAATTAAATAAATGAAAAACGACTTCTTGAAGAATTAATGTCTATAATTAAACAAAGTAAACTTTGTTTTCATTTGAAATTTGATCGCTTTCCATTGGCTGAAAATCTAATGAAAGCCTATATCACAACTATATCTGAAAAATCACCAGTTATCATTAAGTTGTGCAATAAATTTGATGAAGGAAGATTTGATGGATTGAAGGTTGTAGCTAAAGAAGACATAGCTGAAAATAAAAACATTGATTTTTTGTTTGGCTATTTACAAAAAGTTGATGAGAAAATGCAATTATTTTTAGAATCGTCTGACATCGACTTCTCCATCATGAAGTCCAATAAAGCAGGAGGAATTTTATTAATGTTGGGACCGGCCTCACTGCTAAACCATGACTGTACTCCTAACTGTGAATATTCAAAATTTTCCAGATCAGCATTGAGGATAAAAACATTATATGTTATAAAGTCAGGAGAAGAACTTTTGACTTACTTCGAGTCTGGAGATTCACCGGCAGTCACTAACATTATCGAGCATATTATCGATGTCGGTGACGCGCGCCCCATTAAAACACCAATGCGTCGAATGTCGCTGAAAATTTTGGCTTTCCTGCAGGAGGAAACAATGCGCCCGTGGAAAGCGAAGATAGTTAGGCCGTCGAACAGTCAATGGTGTAGCGCGCCGGTAATTCTACGTAAGCAAGACGGTGGTTATAGATTTTATCTAGATTTTAGGCTGGTTAATAAGTGACAAAGATTGACGCTTATCCAATGCCAAGCATGGACTCAATCTTGGACAGGTTGCGTGGCGCTGTTCATCTTTCAAAAATCGATTTACAATCAGCGTTCTGGCAAATTCCGCTCTCGGAAACTAGTAAGCAATATACGGCTTTTGCAGTACCGGGATTAGGCTTGTGGGAGTTTGAAAGAATGCCTTTCGGTTTAGTAAATGCGCCAGCAACATTCATGAGGGTAATGGACGCACTCTTCGGGCCTGAATACGAACCGCACGCTTTCTGGTATCTTGACGATTTATTAGTGGTTAGCGCGGACTTTGAAAGTCATGTCTTTTGGTTAGAAAAGGTGTTGAAAAGGTTAGCAAGCGTAAGTCTGGAAATCAATCTCAAGAAGTCGGATTTCTTCTGTACAGAAGTGACGTACCTGGGCTATCGCTTAGACAGTGAGGGTTTGCGTCCGGACGACAATAAGGTGCAACCGATTGTAGATTATCCGGCTCCAAGCAACGTAGCTCAGTTGCGTCGCTTTCTCGGGATGGCAGATTGGTGCGCTAGGTTTATTGAACACGAAAGTGATATCAAAGTCCCTCTGACTAAATTGATTAGGAAAGATCAACCATGGGAATGGGGCGAGGTTCAGCAAGTTGCATTTGAAAGGTTGAAGCGCGCATTAACTGAGGCGCCTGTTCTTGCGCGCCCGAACTTCGCGTGCCCTTTCTACTTGCAGTGTGACGGTTCATCTTTTGCGGTTGGCACGTGTTTAATTCAAATATTCGACGATGGCGAGCATCCAATATGCTATGCCAGTCGAATGCTTAACACTCATGAGCGTAACTACATAATTAGTGAGATAGGGTTTTTGGCCGTTCTATTCGTGGTAAAGAAGTTTAGACCGTACATAGAAGGATCAAACTTTGTTGTGGTTACTGACCATAGCGCGCTTACGAAAATTTTGAATAAAAGAGAACTTACAGGCCGGTTAGAGAGGTGGGTACTTGAGTTTCAGCAGTACTACTGCGAGATAATACATAGGAAAGGGGCATTAAACCATGTGCCAGACGCGTTATCTAGAGAATTCGAAGACGAATACGAGATATGCGCGTTTGAGGACACGAGCGATAAATGATATTTGCAACGGATACAGGACGTGTTGTCTAGGCCGAAAAAGTATAGAACGTAGAGAGTAGAAGGTAGCACGCTCTATAAGTTTATGCAGAACCATTTGCTCGATCCGATCATTAACAGAGAAGAGTGTTGGCGTATGGTGGTGCCGGCTGAGCATAGGGAACTCGTGTTGCGCGACGCTCACTGCGAGCCCTCCTCTGGACATTTAGGCCGGGAAAAGACTTACGATAGAATAGCACGTGAGTACTACTGGGCGGGCGTTTGGTACGACGTTAGTACCTTCATTGCCGAGTGTAAAAAGTGCCAGGAGTACAAAACAGTACAACAGGCACCCCTCGGCTTCATGGGAAAACGCGCAATAGAACGCCCATGGGCCGTAGTAGCTAAGGACGTAGTCGAGCTACCACGTAGCAAGAATAGGTTTCGGTATATGGTCGTATTTCAAGATCTATTCACCAAGTGAATAGAACTGAAACCGCTCAGGTCGACGGACGGGCCTGCTCTTGCCGCTGCCTTGGAGGAATTGATTTTATTGAGATGGGAAACGCCTGAGTACTTGTTAAGTGATAATGCGAAAGCATACAAGAGCATGATTTTCCAGGGTATGTTGTAAGAGCATGGCATCGAGCACGTGTTGTGCCCCTCATATCATCAGCAAAGCGATCCGATTGAACGCGTCAATAAGACGTTGAACACTATGATTGCTATGTTTGTCGATAAAGACCATAGAAGCTGGGACCGTTACTTGGATGAGTTTCGACACGCTTTAAATACCGCGACGAAGTCGTCAACTAAGGTATCGCCGGCGTTCTTGGATTTTGGTAGAGACCCTCGGCCGGTTACAAGTCTTATGAGGGAGTTAGAAAAGAAGTTGCCTATTACGAAAATTGATACGCGAGCGTGGACGGACCGGTTAACGAGATTGAATGCGCTTCGAGACCTAGTGGCAAAACATATTGAAGAGGCTCAAGAAAAGCAAAAGCGTCAATATGACAAAGGTAAAAAGCAGGTACTCTTCCAAGTGGGCGATCTAGTCTGGCGAAAAGTCCATACGCTTTCTAACGCTGCCGCGGGTAAGAACGCGAAATTATATCCGAAGTATGACGGTCCATTTAAGATCATTAGCGTAGTCTCACCTGAGATTTACGAGTTGCATACAGATAGCAAACACCGTAGTGCGAGAGTTCATGTATCGGAATTGAAGCGATATATACCACCTCGTAGAGTTAAAAGTTTTGATTAAGAGACATATTTAATTTAATTTTAGTTGTTTAATGTATGTGCTGTTTCATTTTGTTTATCGGTTTTGTTATATTACAGTACTATGGAAGGTACACCGATGGAGTCAGGAGCAGCCGCACCTGGCTGAGAAACCTGCCGCTTTTCCTTTGCAGGAAAAGCAGGCGGCCTCTCAAGCCGAGGCTCAACTACTGCCTTTAAGTGCCTCGACTGCGCAGCTTGGCAGTGCCGGTTCGGGCCGCGACGTGCCGATTCCTCCTCCGTTGCCGACGGGACGGGACCCGGCCGAGATGGGTAGCCTGGTGCGCCTTGCCAGGAAAGGCAAGGCTCCACACACGTCACTCCGCTTAGCTGTGCCGGCACAGACCTGGTCGGAGGCGGTGAGGAAGCGCGCTTCCTTCCGGCTTACGACTCTCGCAATACGCGAAGCCGCGGAGAGGTCTCGCGTGACATCCACCTCGGGGGGTCTGTTCCAGCCACTGGCTGGGGAGGACTCCCGGGGTGATTCGTCGCCGGACCGACGACTCCCCACGGCCAATCGCGCCATTAGACCGATTATCGGCAGAGCCGCTAAGACACGCGCGAACTCGCGAAGACGAGTCGGCCGTACGCCGTTGCCACCCTCGCTTGCATGTTCCGCGGGCACGAACGGGGTGTTCGAGGTACTTAACGACGACGGTAGTTCGGCCGAGAAGAGTGCGCGGGTCGCTGATGCGCCTAAGGTGTCGCCTCAGAGGCACGAGCACAAGCCCTTGCCGTGGGAGCCCCTCGAGCTTCAGAGGCTCGACCCGGCCTACTAGTTCGTAAGAACTGGTGGCCCGGGTGGCTTCGCATCAGCGGACTACTCGGCCGACGAAAGAAGGCGCGAACACGAGGAGCGGGTGAAAGCGGGACGGAGGCGAAATCGGGGCCGGCTCAACTTGACCTCGTGTAACATAGAGTCGCCGCTGCACTCGCGGGACCCAATGCCGCCGTCTTCGGCTCGCCTGATCGCGGATGTTGCATCGATTGACCCCGACCAACGTACCGGGGTTTCGGCGGGTCAAACAGCGAGTCACGTTGTGGCTTGAAGGCTTGGGCCCTGCGGGTGTGGCGTCGGCGCTGTGGAGGTGGACGGGCCGTCGGCGCCCTCGCCGTCTCCTCCGTCGCCGTCGCCAGTTCTCCCCATGCCGACTGTTGACCGCGCCTCAACATCATCAGAGATGTGCCCACCAGTAAGGCGCGAGGAAGCACGCGCGGAAAGGTTGGTGTCGGTGAGTATGCCGGCTAGAGCAGGCGCCTCGAATCAGGAGGTCAGGCTTGCGAGGGGAGTCGTTCTCTGCAGGTTGGCCTCGGTGCCGTGGGACGATCAACTAGATCTCCCACCGTACCGGTGCTTCAACTGTCGGACGGGCTTCCATCGCAGGGCTGACTGCACGAGACCGCCGCTCAGACGCGACTTCTGTCGGAATTGTGGCCGTTTGGACACGATTGTCGATAGCTGTCCGCATTGTAGCCAGGTGTACTCGCGGGAGCAAGCGCGGCTGCAAGCGATTCGGGACGCCCCGGCCTCGGTCTGGAGTGAGCCGCCGGTGTGTGTGGTTTCTGTTCCACAAGACGGGCCCACGCCGCAGCAGGCTCCTCACGAACCGGAGCCCCAAGTTTCGGTTCCACCGACAGCTAGTGTATGCGTTGTTTCACACTTTTCCGATTTGAGGGTGGTATAGCGTAATCAAGACATTGCCACCCCTCTCTCTGGGCGCCAATAAGTTGGCACAGCCCACTGTCTTTCACCCCTTCGCTTTCAAGTATATTGGGGATCCGGAAGTCAAGTTTGCTACGATATCCCTGGCGCATTCAGTGAGTCGGAACCTTTTTGATCTAAGGCGGCGACCTCCTCGAAAGGAGTACCGATCTTTTCACGGTTCGACGCTTAAGGAAAGCGGAACTAAAGGCTTGACCCTCGGTTTGGGCGCGACGGGACTCTAGTTGCCCTAACGTCTACTGCGTCGGAAGCACGCAGCATACAAATCTTACGAGATTTGCTTGACCTGGTACCACTACCCCGCAGAGGCCAACCCAAATTGGGATGTCAGAAGGGAGACTCAGCCAGGATAGCCAGAGGAAGATTCCTAAGACGATCAACCAACTAAGTCCCCCCTCCTGGGCTCGCGTTCGAAAAACATCCTACCCTGCGTACCTGTATTAAGGGATTTCTCCCACGACTCACAGGTTCATCGCTTCGACATACCGGGGTACGTCTCCCCATTGCGTTTCGGTCATCCCCGCTCACGCTGGTGGGTATCCGTCATTCGAAAGATTGTTATTACCCCGTTTTGTCCCAAAGTCAGATCTCGCTTTCTAAAGAGTGGTTTTATGGCTTGGCTGATACTGATGTTTGCTCTTTCGATTTGGTTTTTGACTGTTATGTCAGGGCGGGGTCTCGTCTAGCCGACAAGGCGACTCCCCAGGCAGTTTTCAGTATTCTTGCCTGTTATGCCATGCATTTGGTTCAAAATTCTGTCGTTGGGTCAAAACGGGGTTCTTCGCGTTCAAGTATTCAAACTTCAGAATTTGGTTCTGAAGTTGATATTCAAAAATTATCGTTCAAAATTTCAAGCTTTATGAGCTTGTCTCAGTTCAAAAATTAGATTATTGTGCGAGTTTTTGTCCTTTGGTTAGGGACCTTGTAAGAGGCGGTGTCTTTCTGCCGTAGTTTGTAACTACATTTCTTCGCTTCCTCCTCTTCATGGGTGCTCCTTCCCTGGGCTCTATGACTTTTCTAGCAAAGTCTCCAAAGGCTTTGTAGATTTTCCTGCTGGATACTAGGGCTGATTCTGGGCAAGGCCATATGTGACCTTCTTCTTCAACAGCCTCTATTAATGGCTTTCTTAGTTCCCTTAATTCTTCGCAGTTAAAGAGAATATGGCTTTCGCTTTCTATTTCTCCACAGCTACACAGTTGGTCTTCGCATAGTCCTCTTTTATGGAGGTATGACTTAAAAGCACCATGTCCAGTCATGAACTGTACTGTGTAGCGGTTGGAGTTTAGCCACCTCTTCTTTAATCTATCTTTGATTACTGGGAAATAGCAGTACGTTCTCCTGCCATTTGTGGCTGACTGCCATCTCTCTTGCCATACCCTTTCGATTTCATCGTTGATGAGTTGTATGGCTTTCGAGATTTTTAGTCTGCCCGATCGAAGTTCTTCCGATGCAATTCGGATGCCGTGCATTTTAATCGATCTCCCTTTCCTGACGCAGTACTTTGCAACTCTCGCGTCAAGCTCTAGAGCTATCGGTCGGGTGGCTGCAAGCACGTGTGCTGCTTCATGAGAGATCGATCTGTAGGCTTTGAGTATTTTGCAGAGGACCGATCGTTGCAATCCTTCTAAAGCAGATTGCTGTTTGGTGTTGGTCCTTTGCCACCAGCCCGCAGCGGCATATGTAACTTTCGATACTAAGAAGCCATTATATATCTCTTTCAAAGAATTGAATTTTAGGCCCCAATTTACTCTTGCTATTTTGCTTAGCTCGAAGTAGGTACTGTTGCAGTCTTGAATCACGTTTCGAATATGTTCTTCCAATCGGAAGCCTTTCGAGATTGTGATTCCTAGGTACTTGACTGTTTTGTGCGTTCTAATGTTGTCTTTCCCAATTTTGACTGTAGGGTTCCTATTCTCGCTTAGTTGGCATTTTAGCCATATTAGTGCTGACTTTTGTACTGCCAAGTTCATTTTGTCAGACTTGCACCAGTCCGTCATTATATTAATGATTTCTTGGGCTTGTCTTTCAAAGTCAATGCGTGTTTTTGCCTTAATGATAGGAAGCACATCGTCTGCGTAGGCTAGTACTTCGTATCCTGCGTCCCTGATTGACCGGAGTGGTTTGTCAAAGATGACGTTCCAGCCTACCGGTCCGAAAACTGAGCCCTGGGGGCACTCCTTCGTCACTGTTTTCAGTGTTTCTTCGAAGTGGGCATATATGCCCACCTCTCGATCACTGAAGTAACTCTGGAGGAGCTTATAGATGTTTCTCGGGCAGTTTCTTTCTTTCAATTGGGAAAGCAGGCTTGGCCACCATAAGGCATCGAATGCTCCTGAGACGTCCAGTGGAATAGCGGCTACGTACTTGATCGACGGATCAGATTCTGCCTCTTCTACTATTTCATATAGTCTTCTGATGGCGTCCTCTGTGGATCTATTTGCCTTGAAGCCAAATTGATCCTCCGAAGACCAGTCCGAGCTGTTTAGAATGTTGGATATTCTTTGAATCACAAGCCTCTCGAGTGTCTTCCCGGCTATGGGGCGTAGACATACGGGTCTATATGATTTAATCTCGTTCTCGGGTTTTTCAACCCCTTTGAGCAACGTGACTAGCATTCCACTTTTCCATCTTCTGGGGAACACTCCGCATTTTAGGCAGGCATTAAAAAGTCGTGTCAGTTCCTGGTGTAATGGTTTTGCGTTAACTAGCATTTCCGACTCTATTCTATCTTTGCCTGGTGATTTCCCTGCCTTGTTCGCTTTAAGGGCTATTTCAACTTCCCTTATTAGGAAAGGCTCTGCGTTGCCGGTTACTGGAACCTCCCGCATATCTCTGCGGATCTTTGCATGTGTGTCATTTTCGCAGCTTGGGTCGTCATCAGGCATTAATTCTTCTAGTATAGTCATGCTTGTTTCTTTCCAATCTTTTGTGGCAGAACCATTACAGTTAACCGTGCACATTGCTTTTGAGATTCTGACTTTGTTGGATGCTCGTTTGTATGGATATGCCCAAGCATTCTTTTCGCTTTCGATAGTGCAGAAGTCTCTCCAGCTGTTACGTTTGGCTTTTTTAATAGCCACTGCATATTCAGATTTTATTTGACTCAATTTCTCAAGTGATCTCTGGAGGGCTTTCCTTTGTTTCCTATTCGATCCTTCCTTGTCTTTTAGAGCAACGATTTTGCGTTCTTTTTGTATCGCTCGCCTCTTACTTCGCAAGTCAGGGTTCCACCAGGGTAGAGAGCGCGTTCTTCTCTGTTTGGGTGGAATAGAGTTCCTTGCTGCCCTTACTAAGACCTCTTCAAGTTTTGAAACATATGTTTCAATGTCTTCAGAGGTTCTTAAAGGGAGTTTAGCTAGGTTCTCTTTTTCGAATTTACAAAGTTTGCCGAATTTCTCCCAATCAGCTTTTCTCATGTTAAACCGTGGTTCTAGTGTTTCTTCGGTTCGTATGAGTCTGGCTGGTTGTGAGGCAAAATCCAGTTCGATCACTATGGGCCTGTGGTCACTGGTGGTCCATTCTTTCACCGCCCAGCTAGCCAAGAAGTTTGACAGATTTGACGTATGTAAAGTTACGTCGATATCCGTCTCGCCCCTTGTGCTACGGCACGTTGGAAGTTGGTCCCTTCTATTGGCCACTATTAGCCCGAATTGGTCTATGAATTCTTCAATGACTATTCCATTCTTCTCCTGTGTGTTAGACCAAATCTTTGACTTGGCATTTGCATCCATTCCAACTAAGACTCTTTTACCTTTCAATTGCTTTAGAGTCTCAGCTAGTTTGTCAAGATAGGTCTTCCTGGTGTGGCTGAACTGGCAGTAGATGCTTACGAGGTATATTTCGCCAAAGGCTCCGACCATTTGTGCGCAAACACAATGGGAGTCGCACAGATTAGAAATCTTGGTAGCGGTGACTTTGTGCGGATTGTAAAGTATCGCAGCTTGGATCTTTTCTCCCTTTTTGGATCCATGGATAGCTGCGATGCTGCCCATACCTGAAATCGCGTTATTCCAGTGATATGGTTCTTGCACCAGTGCCACCTGTATGTCAAGATTTCTGTCTGTCATGATTTCTCCCAGCTCATCGTTGGCTACTTGCCTTTTGTTGAGGTTCAATTGTATGATTCTCAACTTCTGGCCCAGTTCGGGGTTTTGTTGTGCGTTCAAACTAACCCTCTTAACTGGTGGGCAATCGTCTTTGCTTTCGTCTGGTTTGATTGGTTGCGGAGGAAACTGAGTTGATACCGGAGTGTTAGAGCAGTGCTCTGGTTTCTCAACGGTCATCTCCTGCTTACGTTTCCTCGCCTTTTTATACCTAGAGTGGTTGACCATTTCGCTTTCGAGGTACAACACAATGTCTAGTTATATCTCCTCCTTGGAATCGCTAGTGGTGTTTCCAGAGTATGGCTTTCGATCGTTCGTTTTAGCGTTAACGTGCGCGTTCAAGATTAAGCGAGTGGCGTTCGAGCGGCGTTCAAGTGCGAGCAGTGAGTGTGTTGACTTCGAGCTTTGATTGTTACCTTGTCGGGTTTCTCCATGGTTTTCCATGGCTCTGGTATATTTACAGTTGATTGGGCTAGTTATTTTTCTAGCTTTCTAACTTGTTGTTAGTTCTTTTGTATGTTTTGATTTTTGTTTGATTTAATTTATTTGATTTCATTTTTATTTCGATTTTAATTTTAATCTTTAATTTTGATTCTTATTTTGATTTTGATCTTTAATTTTTGATTTTTGATTTATCGGTAACTTTCTTATTCTTATACTACTGCTTAAGATTACTGCTTAATTTATAGTTAACGGCTTAGAACTAATTTAATTATGATATAACTTAGAACTACTTACGAATGTACAGGCGTGTTTAATTCCACGCTAGGTTTGATATTGCTCAAACCTTGTCTTGGTCAGGGTTAGGTATTTGACGAGTTGCAACCAAAGTAGCATTTGAGTGAGCATGTCGGGTTTCCGCCTTTACTGTCATCTTAGCCTGTGTTCGCCATTAGCAGCACTGGATCTGATGGACTTTCAGTGCATGGTTTTCGCTTTCAAAAGGAGCTGACAGCCACTAATTTCGCTTTCAATTGCAAAATTGCTTTAGTTATTAGGGCTCAAAACAATTCCTTAGCAGGAAGGATGCTGCCCTTCTGTGGAAACATTTTTCCTAAGGGTTTTGGCATCCGTAGTGCGTTCTAGTCATCGAGAGTTACTCGGCCCAATGGACTGTTCTCTCGCACAATTTGTGTCGGGCCTTACTCCGGGAGCTCGAGGCAAAGAACTTTGGGTGGCTGCTATGACTACGGCCGCGACTCTTTACCCACAGTAGTGGCACCTACCGATTACCAGTCGATAGGGGGAAATTTGTTATCTACCCGAATTAAATTCGGATTGCCGGAACCATTGGCCCTCTGCAACTAGCTCCTGGAGCATTCTCCCGTCCTCTAAGAGGGCGCGCGGTACCACAATTCTAAGAGATTTCCCCTCAAGTGACTCTCGGATTTTGGCTTATCTGGGCTCGAGTTGAGCTCTTGGGGTATGGTAGACTCCGCATTGAATGTTTGTGCGTTTACAGGCCGCACCTCACCACGTATTGTTATGGTCCATGTTGTTTTATTTTGTTTGCCCATTTAATTAATAAAAAATTAGTTAGATTATGTAACACACGTTTTAAGATGTTAAAAAAGCTCAAACTCATGAGTGCTACCTATAACCGCAAGTCTATTGCAACGTCCTTTAAAGATATCCACGACAAAGATAAATTGCACAAAATGACTGGTCATTTAGTTCATTCGGAATCCATCTACTTTAGTAATTATCGACAACAAACAGCCAACCATCGAATTACTGTGACAAGTCATTTAGAGAAAAGATTACCGAATAAAAATAAATCATCGATTACAGGTAAAATTCAAATTACTTTGTTACATTCATTTCTCTAATTATCACTAACAAGAGAACCACCCCAACCCGACCTCACCGATTTGAATGATTTTGGGACATGTTGTAGTACTTGAAAAAAAATTAGATACGTGTTTTTTTTATCGGACCATAAGGGCTTTTAAGGGGTGAAATCCACCCTGAAAATCAACCTCTAAATTAAGTTTTTTTAATATTTCTCAGCATCAAATGAATATTTTTCAGTAAAGTCAATGTTAAAAAATTTCTTATAAAAAGGTGCTTTCAAGGACACAACATTTATATCGAAGGGTTGCAACCCCTTTTTTAATAGGGGTAAATACACTATTTTTTGTTCTGTTTTACGATATGTAATACAGTAAATCAGCTCAAGTGATTTTAAAATCGCACTGATAATGAGAAAATATAAAAATTAAATTGACGTGTTTCTGGATTTCAAAAAAAATATATTTAAGGGGTGTTTCACCCCCTAGAAACCACCCTCGTCAAACTATCAACAGGTTAATCCACCTAACCCTGGGATAAACAAGTTGAGTCGTTTGTTATTTCTTGAAATAATTTAATCCTATGCATGAGCGAGCTACCTCAACTAACCAACCTGCCTCTAACCCACCAAACCCCCCATAAACAACCCTTACCGAACCACATGCAAGCTAACCCACCTAATCCTGTGAAAAGCAACTTTAGTCATTTGTTATTTCTTGAAATAATTGAATTTTACACCATAAGCGAGTTATCTGAGCTGTAGAACATACCTCTTATCCACCTATCCCTAACCTATCTAACCCCCACCCTTATAAACCACCCTTACTGAAACACAAACAGGCTAAACCTCCTAACCCTGGGAAACACGAGTTAAGTCGTTTCTTATTTCCTGAAATAATTTAATCCTACGCCTGAGCGAGCTACCTCAACTAACCAACCTGCCTCTAACCCACCAGACCCCCATAAACCACCCTTACCCAACCAAATGTTGGCTAATAGACCTAACTTTGGGAGAGTTGAGTTGCTTTTTCTTAAAATAATTGATTTCCACACTGTACGTGGGGTATCCCATTTTTTTTGATAAAATATATCTGTAGCTCAAACATAATTTATGACAAATAAAAATATGTTTAATACATTTTATTTTAATAGTACCAAAATGGTGATAAATATCTCTTAAAGGTAAACACGAGAATAACACGAGGTCTAATTATCATTTATAGATATATATATATATATATTTATATTTGTATGTAGACACATAAATATATTTACGTAAATGCCACCGTACGCGATACTACATATATTTTGATTTTTCATAATAATTTTCATCTTTTTCTATTTTTTATTTATTGGTAAATTAAAATGTGTCATTTAACGAATTCCTTACAGAAATGATAATCATCGAAAAAGTGTTTGAAACATAATGATTTTTTACACCAACCACACCGTATTATAGCAACATTTTTACATGCTTCTACTTGGCAATGTATATCGCAAGAATCTCCAAAACTAAAATCAACAGGGTTATCCTTTTTAGCTGGTTTTTCAGTAATGTAGCCGCTTTTATACCAAGCGTATTTAAAAATATTTGTATATCTTGGTGAAGAAAGCTGGTTATGGACAAGAGACTGCATTTTTATGATGTTATTTCTTAAATGTAGATTCATTTCATAGTTCATCAAAATTACTTTATCTGATCAACGTCGGACCAAGTTTTTCCAGATACAAAACCCATAAACATCGAGTGGTTAGATGTTTCCTGTTTTTCCTGTGGGAATTTTTTTTATATTAACAATTTTGTTTGTCCGCATCGTTTCCCTTACAGCTTTATCGCAATGTCCACTCTAAGAGTCGAGTAAAAGTATAGATTGAGGTCCAACATTTGGGTAAAAAACTTCTTTCAACCAAAATTTTTTTATGTCATTGCATTATAATAAACAAAAATATACTAACTTGTCATTAATTTTCCAGATTTAAATTCTTGCACATGCACATTTTCTGGTCTAAATAATGAAGATTCCACTATGGGATCGAATTGACCACTTTTTTCTTTTAGTACTATAAAAAGTGGTGATAAAATTTTCCGGTTGCTGATATAGTTGGCTAAATTGTATAATTGTGCGTTGTAGATGAAACCGACTGTACCAGACATTGCACCTGCTTTTCTCCTTCAACTACTAATGTTCTTCCCGAGTGCATTTCTAATTGGAAACCACTCTGATCTGAATTTTAAAAGTTTGCAATGCCGATTTCTAGTATTCATGATTTAACATCAGCTACAAAAGCATCATGCACTATCGTACCAGCTGCAATTGCGGCTTTTAAATTATCAAACGTGTATTGGCAAATTTGCGCAATTTTTTCTCGGTAAGTTCCATTTTTATTAATTGTTTTCACCCAACGTTTAAGTTGACTTATAGATGAAACTTTTTTGAATCTATGTTGTACAGTATCCAGTTTTAAGTTTTTGTTTTTTCCGCTCCTCCAAAATTCTATGGCTCTTTGTTTATAATCAAATGTGCTTTCATCATCATCATTTGTGCACTGATTTGTTGGTGCAAAATCAGGATCAGGAAAGTGATATTGAACTTCATCTTCGATTATTTTACCATCAGTATCTTTATAATCTTTATAAAAATCTAACGTTTCTTCAATAATCAAATCAATATCATTAAACTCATACACGGCATCTATTCATATTTCTTTCAACTTTTCTGACAATTTAATTTCTTTGGAATTAATCTCGCTATCTGGTATTTGTAAACTTTGAAAATATGCTAATAATAAATTGACTACGTTCAAAGGATTGATCTTCATGTTTTAATCTAAAACAAAATCAAGATATAAATACTCTATTTTGCAGTTGAATAATTTTACAAAAGACAAAAGAAAACCTAGTCTATAGAAAGAATTTGATCATAAGTTTATAACAGTTATATTTCACATGTTTACAAATCAAAATATTTGAATAAAATTATGTATGATAATTGACATAAATTCTTACGTAGTAGACAAAAACTTTTCTTCTTGTTATGTACTATATTTTCGTGTTCGGGAAATTTGTATGTAAATATAGAAATAAGTTTATTTATAAATCCAGCGCTATAAAAAACTTTAACTTTTTAAATACTTGACTTTTCTTCAACTACTATGAATAATGAAATATGTATCGGATGTCTTATTATCGTAAGGGGCGTAGATTTGATATAACTTATCGTCTTCGAGCCATTGATAAGACAAAATTGTAAATAAGATAAAGTGTACAGCAAAGTAAAGTAACAACAAAAAGTAAACTAAATCACAAGTGGAAATTGAAAAAAGTAAACAGTTTATAAGTATAGGAATTGAGACTATAATATCTATTTATAACTATTAATATAATCAATTATTTGTTATAATTTCTTTTCTCATTGACAAATTGTAAATGATTAAAAAAGAAATAATAACTATATTAAACTTCCATTTTTGAAATTAATAATTTTTAACTGTTATTACTTGTTATTATTCTTTATTACGAATTAAATTTACGTTTAAAAAATAATAACTATTATTATTACTCTTTTATACACAGCTATATGTAATACAATGCAAATAATATTTTTAAAAAAACTGATACTATAACTGTTATTATTAATTTCGAAAAAACAAAATAGTTAATAATTATTTATAAGTTATTTTAGTCTTAAATCTTTAATTTATAAGCCGTTATAAATTATTTTTATCGTTTTTTTATTTATAATGAAAAGAAAATAATAATTATTACATGAAATTTGTAATAGTTGGGACATATTGTTATGCAACATGAATGTTATTCAAGAAATACATTTATTTTTCGCTATTTATATAAGGTTAGCCCGCATGTGATTCAGTAAAGGTGGTTTATAAGGGTGGGGGTTAGATAGGTTAGGGGTAGGTGGATAAGAGGTATGTGATTCAGCTGGGATAACTCGCTTATGGTGTTAAATTCAATTATTTCAAGAAATAACAAACGAGTAAAGTTGCTTTTCCCAGGATTAGGTTGGTAAGCCTGCATGTGGTTTCAGTAAGGGTGGTTTATGGGGATTTGGTGGGTTAGAGGCAGGTTTGTTAGTTGAGGTAGCTCGCTCATGCATAGGGTTAAATTATTTCAAGAAATAACAAACGACTAAACTTGTTTATCCCAGGGTTAGGTGGATTAACCTGCTGATAGTTTGACGGGAGTGGTTTCTAGGGGGTGAAACACCCTTTAAATATATTTTTTTTTAAATCCAGAAACTTTTGAACTTTGTTTTGAAATTTTTGTATTTTCTCATTATCAGTGCGATTTTAAATCACTTAAGCTGATTTACTATATTACATATCGTAAAACAGAACAAAAAATAGTGTATTTACCCCTATTAAAAAAGGGGTTGCAACCCTTCGGTATAAATGTTATGTCCTTGAAAGCACCTTTTTATAAGAAATTTTTTAACGTTGACTTTACTGAAAAATATTCATTTGATGCTGAGAAATATTAAAAAAACTTATTTTAGAGGTTGATTTTCAGGGTGGATTTCACCCCTGTAATTCGGTACATTACTAGGCCTTTCCTGAGCGTTGCATTCTTTGCAACACCTCAGGAAAGCCATTCACGTCCCTTGCCGCTCTCTAACCAGTTGCACAAAATAAAAACAATCACCCCCTATAAAAAACGAGTACCCTTTTTCATGCCCGAACAACCACACCGGAGATATTGGCGAAACAAACTCGATGAACGCGATCCGATGGACACTCAAAAGAAAAAAAAAAGGATCGCACCACGGACTAAGAGAGCGCACGTACACACTCACGACCACGTGTTGCTGGCCGTCGAAAGAAACACGGAAACTTCATTGGGATGTGCAACAGAAATGCATGTTGATGACATATGCTGATCCGTTACACTCCCAGGTACTAACACCGACACTCACGAAACACCGAAACACCTAGGGCAAGCAGAAAATCGCCGATGAAGAGCGAGAGAGATAGATTATATGAAATGATGAATAGAATTATATGTAAATGCGAAGATGGGGGAGCTACAATTGAGACGACGTACATTATATATTTATCCACAACAAACTAAAATTAAAAATTAAAAATGAACATTAATTAAGAAATACCGAATTATAAAAATTCGCATGCGACCGACACACCCGTTATTATAATAGCGAGCGACAAATACCCCTTTAAATTTAAGCGATAAATTAACCGACAGAATTCGAACCTCTGACGAAATTCGCTGGTGGCGTCACCACTAATAAGCGAATTAGAATAAAATTTGATTTCCGTCCGGATAGAAAAATAGATAAGATTGGGGGTAGATCTTTCCCATCAATTTATGCTAGCTAACTTAGTGGGGGGGTGAGAGAGGGTAAATAACGACAAAAGTAGGAGAGTCAAGAAGGGCGCTGTATCCTTCTAATTTACATACGGACCAATGATAAAATATTCGGAGGGTGCTACCGATATCCGAATTAGCATACCGACCAATAATAATATTTCTTCTCGGAAAGAGGAGAAGAAAAGCGATCTTTGACCGCGAAAAACCGATTCTCGTCCATTCTGCCGCTGTTCTTCCAGTCAGAAGGAGTGATTGCGCCAACAGACTTTTAGTTACGCAGGATTAATTGCGCTAACACTTTCTTTTCACGCTAATTTCGTTCACCGAATTTCAGCAGGAAAACCGTAAGTAGGCAAAGTACCACTCATTAGTAATAATCGCGGAGTGCGGGAGTGGATTTTTCGGTGCAGTAGGTCGTCGCGACGCGTGGATCCGCCGATGCCGGTGCCTATTGATTCGCTCTGACCTTTCCGCCATTTCGTAGAATCGAACGTGAGTATTAAGATCGGACGAAGAAAACCAGTGATTAGTTGATTCGCGCTGACCTTTCGCCAATATAGTAGTTATTGCGAATGTAGGCTTAGACGAATAAAATTATTGATCCTATTAGTTACGCTGACCTGTCCGCCATTTCGCAGATTCGAACGTGAGTGTTAGGATCAGACAAAGAAAACCAGTGGTTAAATTATTCGCGCTGACCTTTCGCCAATATAGTAATTTATTGCGAATATTGGAAGTAGACGAATTAAAACCGTGATTTAATTATTTGCGCTAACCATTCCGCCATTTTTGTCAATTAAAGACCGACCGGAAGAGTATTAGTATTTCGATTATTTCGTGTCCTTGCTATTTCATATAATTATGCAGAATCATACTGACCCTAATTAATCCGACCACATGCTTATAAATTATAAAATAAGTCAATAAAAGTGATTAATTGTTCTTTATATAAAATTTTACTTTTGTTACCCTGCCTTATTTGCATGCTGATTATTTTCAGCCGCGAGCGGTTATCATCGGGTAACGCCGATTCGTTATATTTTCGGTTCCCTCTATAGGTAACATACGCGCGAATTCGAACGGACTTCCGACCTGAAACAAGGAGTCATCATCTGAGATGCCGGCATACCATAAACGAAGGGACAAAGAGGAATCGAATTGTAGGACACCGAGGCCTGGAGCAGAGGAGATCGCGCATACCTATCCGTTCGCTCATCCTGCTTAGTCGCCGTGATAACAAACCGGGATACGCGACGACCCATAGGCCCTACCCCCGACGATCGCCTTAGGTAGACGGCGGTCTGGCGCCCTAAATAACCGGGGCTAGGGAGCCCAGTCCAGGCCTTGTGGCGGAAGAGATTCGGTAGAGCGGTCAAGACCCCCGAAATTTTCCGCCACACCTCTTAAAAGCCCGTATGGTCCGATAAAAAAAAAACACGTATCTAATTTTTTTTCAAGTACTACAACATATCCCAAAATCATTCAAATTAGTGAGGTCGGGTTGGGGTGGTTCCCTTGTAAGTAAAAAATATTATTTTTTCAAATCAAGGAGAAGCATAGAGTAAGTCTAGATCAAGCAAAGCACACAAAAAAACTTCCAAGCATATCAATGTTTCTGATTTCGATGACAGAATATGGGATAAGACCAATCTAGATGACTGGAGAAAGGAGCTAGGTAACTAAGTCTTTTTTATTTTAATTTTTTTACAATTACATTAAAATTATATTTCTTTATTATATCATCAAAATCATAACGAAAAAGACTAGAAGTAAAAATCTTTAATTATAGAACAAAAAATATTTTAGATCGCTCAAACAGTATCTTAAAACGAACAGCAAACACTCGTGAAAGTGAACCGTCGCCAGAATCAGATAAAGACTATGTGACCCCTGCAAAAAAAGACAATAGACATCACTCAAAATACTGTCGTCAGAATCAGATGAACAGGAAGCCAACACTAGTACTAATAGTGAGGATGAGTTTGAAGATGGATTAATAAGTAAAAAATCGCAATCCCATTTATCAACAAAGAAGATATGTAAGAAACCACTGATCAAAGGTACTCAGTTACCACTACATACAAAAGGTAAATCAAACACTTGGACGCCAGAGCTAAAAAATGCTTTCAACCAAGCATTTTCATATCAACTAGAAAAGAGTATATATGCCACTGCTGAAGAAATAAGATCAGCACATGTTAAATATCCTTGTCTGAAAGCGGAAAATCCTGCAATTATCCGTGCTCGATTTTCAGCCGACACTGGGCTTGATCAAAGGCGTTTTATGATTTATCTGCCGAAAGACTCTTCGCTCGTTAATACGCAATATAATGATCCTGCCTATCAGACGCACTAACTGTTTGTTAGCGCGGCTATTTTGGTTAGTATCTAAAATATTTTAACGAGCGCCAGCGTAGTCATCAACAACCGCAGCTAATAATATTAAGAAAAAACGTTTACTTTAAGGCAATCGATATCAAATAAAATTATCAATTGAATTTCGTTTGAAAAATGCCGGTGTTAGTTTTCCCCGGGCCAATATTATTGATTTGCGGCAACTTCCAAAATTTATTGGTGTTTACGCTTCTAAGAGCCTTTCGGTCGCACTCGCACGCGTTTACAGTTGTTATTTACACTTTTACGCCGCGGCGGGCCTTCGCAAGCTAACTAACAGGCTATGTTTACTATTGTGGCCTTCGGTATCGAGTGTGCACAACAACACTTGATTGCCACCTAAGTCGCTGGTTAACTGAGCGCAAGGTTACTATTGAGAACCGGTGTTTTGAACAATCAAAAACACCGTAGGTTCTTTAACGTTGGGCGCCATGTAACGGGGTGTATACCGTTTAATTACTTTTATTCGCGCAACTTTATTGAAAGGCGAATGTAATCATCTATGCTCAATACATAACCCGGAGAGCATGGGGAAACAGGCGTCAGTCAACCTATTGATCTATTTATCTACGAAAAAGTGAGTAGAAGCAATATGAAATAAGGGAGTCGGGAACACTTGTTAATGATTCGAACAGAACCTTTTATTGTCCATTATATGCTACATCAGGTCGGCCTGCGTGTTTGTTTACATCGACGCTCGCACGACGACAACATGCAGTGTCGGAACGCTCGCTGCTCATTGTTGGAAGAGCTATTACATGCACGCTTGAGACGTCGGAAAACTAATAGTTGCTCATGCAAGTGTATCGCGACCGCGAGATTAAGCTGGCCAGCTTACCTTAATATTGTAGGCGTACGAAGATGATGCTAAACAAGTCACACTGCGAGGGAACTGTTTCCTGTTTATGTCGTGGATCACGAACTCGCGTACACGCGTTTTCGCCCTCGATGGCGAAACCTCACACACACTCAGCCGGTCTCGTGAAAGGCGACGCTTCTCCGTCGGCTCAGGTCTCTCTCCTTGACAGTTGTTCGGCACCTTGGCAGCAGCAATCACTATCGGTGTTGATCTGGGCGTTCCTCTCTGATCGTCAAGACGTTAGCTGCACAAGAATCGGTATTAGCGAGAAAAAGCGGGCGATCGTGATGGCGGTCAATGCTTCACTGTATTCGCCGAATTCCTTCGTTACGTTTTTCGTCTCCCCGGTAGGTGCTGCCCCCGCAAGCAGCAATTAGGTTATATTATTAGCGCTAATTTGACGTTTACCGTCACAATATACATATATATATATATATATATATATATATATGTACAATTGATGAAAATGCGACATTTGGCAATAAAATATTTACGTCTTTATGAGAGGCGGCAAGATACTGGAAAGATTGTTGAATCTTTGAAGGGCTACTAAAAAATTTAATACATGTTTTCTATATATTTTTTAGTGTAGAATAAGATTCTATTGGTTTTACAATAGTACTTGTCAAGAAAGCGTTAAAGTAAAAGAACCGTAATTTTCAGTGGTTTTTCGCTTCTTTTAGATTAATCCTACGATAAAACAAATATCGTCATCATATTCTACATAAAACAATACTTCCAATACGAAATATGTATTATAATTTTATCATCATCATCATCATCATACCATAAGAAATCGATGATTGAACTCCCGATCTTCCGTTTTTCAAGTATGAATTAAGAGTTCAATCGACGATTTCTCATGATAGAATCTCGCTAATGATAAAAGTCTGATACACATTTTCAATGTATTTTTTTGCGTACAATACGACGGTACTATTGGTTATATAATAAAATGAACCAATGAAGTGCTAAAAGCGAAAAATCGCTTTTTTTAGTGTTTATCATTTTTTTTAGGATTTTTACACTATTTCTAAAAATCTGAAAAAAATTATACACATTTTTTATTATATAAGGAACGTGCAAAAAATTTGTTTTCCGTTGTACATCATAACTTGAAGAAACGATAACAAATTAAAGGTTTCGAACGGCTGTAAAAATTTGAATTTCGCACCAAGAGTTTTGTAGAATGAATAAATTTGTAGGGATTAAAAATCTTATAAATTGCTTTTTTTAATTTTCGTTTCATCTTGCCCCGTGGTACTCTAAGGTTTTGAAAATTTAAGTATGGTCATAACTTTTGAAGACGAAAAAGTCTATTGAGTCCGGTACCGTCGGGGGATATTTTGAGATGTTACCCAGTGGGGCTCTTTAGTGAACCACTCTACATTTCGTATCTACTGCTAAGCGACCTAGATCTTGCATAATACGCAGACGGCGATTGTATGGTAACTTTCCCGTATTCCAATAAAGCCCGTAGAAGTTAACTATAAGCCATGAATTTTCACGCTTGGAATGATTGGAAAGTTCTTCCCAAGGATATGCAGGTTTGAAAATCCAATGCGTTGGTTTAATGTTATCATTGACAGTTATCACTGCAAGCTCTTTAAAAATTAGTTGATCATCATACTTAAAGGATTGTACATCAACGATGATTGTTGTGCCAAACTACAACCAAAAAAAAAATTAGACAGAAATATTGTTTAAGTAAAAAATTATCTCGGCCTAGCAAAAGAGCGCCGTCTCTTGAGACAGCCTGCGAGCTAAGCTTGCCTTATCTTACTCCATTTGCAAGTAGTTCCTCAGTAGTTAGTTGAATCTTTATTGATTTGTTAAACAAATCAATATTAATTACCAACTAAGAACAAGTTCATTTTAGAGCTATTCACTACCTTTTCCATCCTTTCATCATAATAATCCTTTATACAACTACAGACAAGTGACTCTACAAGACAATAAAACTAGATAACTAATAACATGACTTCTATCACCTATTTTGAAGAAACAATTAAAAATTTATGGAAAGCTTATAACCATTCGAACGATTTAGATATAGACGATTGTATTAGATGGAGAAATCTAACAGTTAATGCTATAATTTCAATTAATGAATTTATGAAACGATCTGATTTAAGTAGAGCAATTCGACAAAGGTGTCAAACTTGTGCTTGTCATTTGAATTCTATTAAAGTCAATTTAAGTAAAACTATAAAAGTTGTAGGAAGTATACAATCATTAACAGCTATTCAGGATGAAATTCTAGGAGATGGAGTTGTTTGGAGACCAATTCATTCAGCCTTTGAAAATCGAATTAGTACAGTCTGTATAGTTAATCAACATCATTTAGACATAAAAACATTTCTAGTTGCCGCAAATCAACTATTACAAATTAAAATACCTCAATTTTTTGTTATCCATAATAACTTAAAAATAAATACAGAAATGGCATCACAATTTATCATAAAGAAAAATCAAGAAGAAGATATTCAAATCAAGTATTTCAATACAGAAAATGTTTGCATTTATAATAGTACTAATCTTGATAGATGGTTTCAAAATAACGTTAAAGATATTATACTTAAATAAATCGAAGAATTTCAAGAAAGCATTTTAAAAATGAAGACAATGAATGTTTTAAGTGGGCTATACGTTCATGCTTTCCTCTAGTTGAAAAAATTCAAACAGAGTAAGTAAGTACAAGCCCTATGAGAATGAACTGAATTTTGACGGTATAAGCTTCCCTGTAAAAACAAAAAGTATACCTAAATTTGAAAAGTTGAATAATATAAGTGTAAATTTAAATATACTTAAAAAATATGGAGTGTTACGTGCTAATTTTGATATCCTTTCAAAATGGGCACGTGCTAGACCGTTTTTAGCTCCGAGTGGTCCTGACTCGGCGGACTAGACCTTCGATACGGTACCCCGACCGTGTCACCGAATGGATAGCGTCTTTTCTGATAATATCCGAACTTCGAGCTCGCGAGGGGACAGCAGGAGTAATTGAGTAAGCAAAAGGGAAGGGGCTTCGGCGGTTTTCTTAAATGAACTTACACCGGCGTGTTATATAGGTTTATATATTTATATATATTTTAATACGTCTAATGACACTTCTAGTAATATTATTCCGTGCTTTACGGTTTATTAAATAAATATTCGCGCGGCGAGTGGCGGTTAAACACTTGGTCCCGGTACACAATCACGTGGATTCGCCCAAGAGGCAACCTTGATTATGCTTAGTAGTATAAGAGCGGAGAGAGAGAGAGATAATAAAGTAACGATAAGGAAGAGAATTCAACTTATCGGGGATAGAGCTCAAAAGTACTCACTCTGTTGTCTAGGTCCTTGGTATTGTTAGGTTCGTTTTAATAGTTTATCACTGGTTTCGAATTAATTCAATAAGCAGGTCCAATATATTTTCCTTATCCAATAGGATTCCAGTGGTATTCCAATATTATTCCAATAGTATTCCAATGAATAAAAGATCGTAAGAAATAACGATTCTCGGGACTTCGATATAATTTTTAATATTCTTAAACTCTTGCAGGGGCTCTTAGTCGAGCGCTGATTCCTGACTGACTAAGGATTGCTTTCTTTATTTACGCCGGTTCGTTTTATATCTTTTGTCCCTCGCTTTTCGTCTCTCTCCCGCACATATACTTTAAAACGTTTACGCTTCTCGTATCGGCTCGTCTTACCTAGCTAAGCACCCTGACCGAAGCATGCCGTCGCAGCATGCTGGCGCAGCGTGAATCAGCCTCTGCCGCACGTTCCCATCGAGTCGCGCACACGAATACTGCTGACTATACTATGTTAGAACGGAAATCTCGGGTTCGAAATATTATTTGACAAAATAAAATGAAAAAAAAAATAATACAATGAAGCGTCACATAACATGGAGTCTCACCGTGCTATATAACGAAATTAAACAAAGTAAACGTGTGAACTTACTCTAAATATAAAACGAATATATTGATGAAAATGATACTAATAAACCTCGAATATGAAAAGATGATAAAAAATTCAAATTAGAAACTCACTACGATGGATTAAAAATTTATCTGCTCTTCTTCGTAGTCAAATTACTCAACATACTGAAAAAATTTATCTTTGTGAACGTTGTCTTCATTATTTTACTCACGAAAAAAATTTGAAATCTCATGAAGTTGACTGCTTCAAAATAAATAAGTGTTGGATTAATTTACCTGACGATGCTACTTTAAAATTAAAAAATTTTAAGCATAAAGAGGAAGTTTCATTTATTATATACGCCGATTTTGAATGTCCATGAAAACCTATAGAAGATCCGAATAGAAATCTCTATGTTAAGAGATATAGTTTCCAAGAACATGAAGCCTTTAGTATTGGATTATATGTAAAATGCCGTTATGATGATAGTAAATCGATATATAAGTCATATAGAAAAAAATTAAATGAAGACGAATTACCAGCATTATGGTTTATAAAGCAATTGAAGTCTGTAGTGATTAAATTAGAACAGATATATAATAATGCAATAGAAATGGATTTATCATTTCTTAATAAACAGGCATTTATAACGGCAAGAAGATGTCATATTTGCAACCGATATTTCCAAGAGAACCAAAAGCGAGTTCGAGATCATTGTCATTTAACAGGAAAATGTAAAGGTGCAGCTCATAATCATTGCAATTTGAAACATTGTAAAAAGATGGGCAAATTTTAGATATGATATTTGATACGTATAAAGTTTTAAATAAGTATCCTTTAAAAAAATTACAATCATCAGTATATAATATCCTCAAAGATTTTAATGAAAATAGGTATCTGGGTGATTTCAAATTCAGCAATGAATCATTGTCTCAAACGCAAACTGTATTAGCAACAGCTTATTCCCTTTCAAAAATTCATAAACTTGACACACCTTTTCGTCCGATTGTTTCAACTGTCAATAGCCCGTTAAATTTTTTGTCAAAAATTTTAGATAAAAGGCTTAAGGAGTGTATTAAAAATCCAAATTCGCATGTTAATAATAGTTTTGAATTAATCCAGAAGCTAAAATTAATGTTTATTCCCCATGATTATTGTTTACTCTCGTTGGACTTATCATCATTGTTCACGAATGTGCCAGAGTCGTTGGTTATTGATAGTTTAGATAAAAGATTTCACCAAATTCACACTCAATGTAAAATTCCGTTCAATACTATCATTGATACAGTTAAATTCTTATTTAACAATTTCTTCCAATTTAACGGTAAATATTATCAACAGATTTTTGGTACATCGATGGGTTCGCCTACGTCCCCGTTATTTGCTAATTTAGTTATGGAAGATTTAGAAACTTCTTGCTTATTATTGCTGAAAGATAAATACAATTGTAACCCTCTATTTTATTATAGATATGTTGATGACACTATCTTGTGTATAAAGAAGGAAAATATCAATATTGGTTTACAGGTTTTTAATAGTTACAATAACCATTTAAAATTCACATATGAACTTGAGAATAATGGTAGAATTCCATTTCTAGATTTGACTTTGTCTATTGAGGGAAATAAAATTATTACGAATTGGTACCAAAAACCAACATGTTCAGGTAGAGTTTTAAACTTTTATTCCAATCACATTATACAATTAAAACGCAATATTATTTATAATATGTTAGACAGAGCTGTTTTACTGTCTCATGAGTCCTTTAAAAAACAAAACGTAGACAAAGTTATAAGCATTTTGATTGATAATGATTACCCTATGGACTTTATTAACTCTTGTATTTCACACCGACTCCGTATGCAAAGGTACAGACACATAGTTGATAATAACAACAATAACAAAAATATCAATAACATTGAGCATGAAAGAAAAGTTTTTTCTATCTCTTTGCCTTTTCTTAAAAATTTTTTCTACACTTGTAAATCAAAATTGAAAAAATTTAATATTACTTGTTTCCCATTGATGAATAATAAATTTAATAATATTGTTACTTTAGGTAAGGATACTTTGGATAAATGGTCAGAAACTAATGTGATATATAAGTTTTCTTGTAAGGAGTGTGAATGTTCTTATTTAGGACAAACAGAAAGAAGTCTCAAAACTAGAATTTATGAACATAAAAATACACCAGTAGACAAACTACTACCGATACCATTACATATTAAACAAAATTCCTCACATAGTTTTGATTTTGATAATGTTAAAATTTTACACAGAGAGATTAATAAACAAAAAAGGCTGACTGCTGAAATGATTTACATTAACATAAATAAGAACACTATTAATAGACAAGAGGATACTAAATTCCTAAGTAAAAAATACCAAAGATTGTATGAATATATTACTAATTAACTATTGCTTTTTGGATAGAGAAAAATGGGTAACATAGTTTTCTGTTTTACCTGTTTCTTGTAGTATAGTACATAGTATATACCATAGTATGGTTTTCCCGCCTTACTACTGTGGGCAAAAAGTAAGGTGAATTTTCAATTTAAACTTCGCGGGCTTAACATTTCGGGCTAGTTCTTTTTTTCTTGAGTTGGTAGGACTGCGAATGACATCTGGGACAAATTTCATGTCAATGTCATCATCAGTAATATATTTACGCTTGTGTTTACCAAACGACCAAGAGTGCATGTTTCGATTTTTACAATGTCTGATTTAATTGAGCAAAGAAGTGCCATCAAATTTTGTTTGCGGAATGAAATTTCGGCTGTGGAAACGTTGAGGATGTTGCGGAAGGCCTTTGGTGATTCTACCATGTCGCAGAAAAATGTTTATAAGTGGTACAAAGACTTCAAAGAGGGTCGAGAACGTGTTGATGACTTGGAGCGCTCCGGACGACCATCGACGTCAACAGATGACCAACACGTCAATAAAGTGAAGGAATTAGTGCTCGAAAATCGTCGGTTGACTGTTAGAGACCTTACTGATATGATCGGAATATCAGAAGGATCTGTGAAAACAATTTTGAAAGACCATTTGGGCCTACGAAAAGTCAAATCTCATTTGGTACCGAAAACGCTCAATTTCTTGCAAAAAAGTCGCCGCATATCGTTCCGCAACTACCGTATTCGCCTGATTTGGCTCCGTGTGACTTCTGGCTATTCCCAAAACTCAAGAGACCACTCCGGGGAACGCGTTTCGAGTCGATTGAGGAGATAAGAGCTGAATCGAAGAAGGCGCTGATGGCTATACCGGAAAGGGACTATTTGGCATGTTTCGAGGATTGGAAAAAACGTTGGCATAAGTGTATTTTATCGGGAGGGGATTACTTCGAAGGGGATGAAATTGATGTAGAAGAATAAATAACGATTTTTCATTTTACAAACAAATTCACCTTACTTTTTGCCCACAGTAGTATACATATAGTCAGCGCCACTATTAGTTTTTTCTGGATATATATAGTTATGGTCGGCTCAATTATTAGTGCAATCTAACTAATGACATGATCACTTTTTGGATCAAAATGTTGTATGGTCTGTTTTGTGTTTGTTTTGTTCTTACGCGGTGGACATGAATTTATTTATTAACGAAAAGCTTGTCGAGTTTTATAGAATGTAATTTTAAGAAATGTATTTGGTTAGTAGAATTTTAATTTTGTGATTTTGTATTGACCATATTTATAATTGATATTGATTATGTATATTATGAATTAATAAAGATCTGAGGAGGTTGGTTACCATGCCAACGAAACGGTTATCGAGAAGTGATGTGGTTTTAATTGTTGGCCTTTTTACCAGCAAATAGGAAGGGTTGACTCTTCCAATCTTGGATCTAACTAATAACATTGCAATTTAATTATAAAAATGCTGTTTCCATACCAATCGTATTACATAACCTTACTGGCTATGACTCACATTTTATTATAACAGAAATTGCTACTAACTCAGAATTTGAAAGTCATATTGTCGGTTCAAACTTTAAATTTAAACATAGATGTATCTTCAACGAATAATAATTAATGTATTATAATAATAATGTAAATAGCTGCACTATAAATAATAAAAAAAAATATATCTAATCGAATGGTCTTTTTTTTCCTTTATTTAACAATCTTCTTATTTTATTTTGTGGAGAGGTAAAAGAAATCCATAATTTAGCTCTTTCCAATGAATTTTATCTCATTGCAAAGGTGACTCATGAGTGACGATTCGAAAGGAAGTACCTCACAGGTGAGAGCGAAGGTTGGGGCTCTCACTATTCCTATAATTAACCTTAAGTCCCGATAGAGGGCAGTCATTCGAGTTCTAATATATTTATAAGAAGGACGCATAGCTTGCATTACCATCATTCTGAGAAAACAAACAGCTATAGCAAGACTATCCTGTTGTGATTCATCATGGCGCCTATTAGAAGAAACAAGAAGAGCATTCATGCTTCGAAGCATGTATGGTTCTCGGATGATATTCAAATTCATCATCTTCCTATTGAAGATAAAGACTCGAGGAAAGGAGTGTGGGAGCAGCTTGCACGAGATCGAGAACGCTTCCAACGTCGTATTATGCAACTAAGTGGTATAATATCGCGAGCACTATTTAAAAAACGTATAATAATCTAAGTGGCAGTGGAAGAAGCAGTAAGTGAAGGGAGGCGGACACAGCGGCTAGAAAAAAAGTGTAGTAGTGGGGTAAAGGTCTTAAGAGAGAGAGAGAAGAGCTCGGAAAACCTCATTCTGTTAGAAGAATCATCACCAGTACTATCCACTTCCTTCTCTACTATTCTCAAGTCTTCGATAGCAAGATGGACTTGGAAATGTTAAATAAAATAGCTATGAAACCCTTTGATCCACTACCGGAGAAAAATCGTTATGAACTTGAAGAAAATCATTGTTATTTAGTGACAAACTTTAAGGAAGAAGATAACAATCGAATCATTCTCGAGCTCGATGCTGAATTCCAACTTATTTTACCAGAACGAATTTCAAGAGCCATCATGAAACATTATGATCTTTATATATTACTTTCAGATCATGTCCAAAAATATTGTTTACAGATTGAATATCATAGCGCTGGCAGATTTCAATTTATTATTTAATGTAACAAAAAATGTATCTTTATTTCAATAGAGTATGTACAATACATTTATTATAAAATATATTGTGTAGAGGTAACTGAGTCACAAGTATTTCTACTAAAGCAAGTTTCGACTTGTTCTAATGGACTCACAAGTGATGATGCTCAAATGAAAGTACCTCACAGGTGAGAGCGAAGGTTGGGGCTCTTACCATTAAAAATAAAAAAAAAATTATTTATTATTATTATGATATTTATTTGAATAAAAATTACTTTACATAAACGTCTTTATTCTTTCATACGTATAAAGTCTTATCTATCCATGAATTGTGCGAGTCCTTGAATCCCAACCATTTAACGTGTACTTGATAACCATGTTTCCTTATAACTTTTTCAATGAGATCAGGATACATAGCTTTCTGTAGTTCTTGCTCCTAAATACCTCCAATAATTGGATTGCCTTTATAATCTCTTAAATGATAAGTGATAGGCTTTGTCTTCGCAACTCGTTGAATAGTAAAACTCTCAATAGACCAGTTAGGAGTGTATCCTTTTTCGAAAACGTATTTAGACTTCCTCACACTTACTTTATTGCCTACTTGGAATTTAGGGCTCTTAACGAAAAGACGTCGGTCGTAAGAGAATCGTCTCAACACCTGCATTTCATTCTCTTTCGTTACGTCTTTAGGCTTCATATCTATCGTAATGTCGATCCTTTTGTAATTTCCTTGTAGACTGAATTTTTTCCACATGACATTTTTTAGCGTGCGATTGAAACGTTCACAAATAGATGCCTTAAGACTACTATAGGTTGAATATAGATTTATTTTATACTTTGTCATTAGTTTTTGAAAATTTGAATTGTAGAATTCTTTGCTACGGTCCACATGTAGATTTCTAAGAGTGCGTCCTTTTTTTCATATAGACTCCATTGCATAAGCAACATCTACACCAGTTTTTTATTTCACAGGAACTGCCGAAGCGTACTTTGAATATGTATCAATGACAGTTAATAGATATCGAAAGTCTTTATTCTCCCTGAGTAGCCTTGCATCTCTACAAGATCAACTTGCCATGTCTCATGTATGCCACGTACATCAACTTTTTTGCGAGGATAGTTTCGACGTGCTGGTTTGTGTAACTCATCCACCACTCTTTGATGTTTCATTTTCAATCTATTTGTTAAAATTGATGTAAAGTCAAACGGTATAATCTTTATTCTTTCTCCTTATTTTTTTTTCTTTTTTTTTACAAGGAGTTGCGGAATCCTTTTTGCGGATTCCCCTTAGTCTTTTTGATTGAGGGGTTATGTGGGACTCCCCGAAAAAAAATTGGCCTACCCACTAAACCGCCATCTCCTTGGTGTTCTTCCCCCCAGCCAGGGACTATCTTGATATTACTTTTGACTGGAGGTTCTGTCTGTGTTTGTCCGTTCGTGTCGTTCCTCCGTCTCTCCTTACGTCACGTCACTTCGTCTGCTCAGTCATCTGTCAGGTAGCCGTCCGCGTTCTTACGTCTCACAATCAGTATAGTTCCCGTATAGGTAGCGACTAAGCGCCACCATTCGGGTTCACGCAGCATCAGAGTCACGATGTTATCGTGTGTGATGCGGTCGACCGTTTCTTCCAGTTCCTGTCTAAGTCTTGTCCAGCGCTCACACGCGAAAAACGTGTGTTCCGCGTCGTCTCGTTCGTGTCCACATTACTTACAGTCGGGTGTTCGTAGTACATTATATTATAAAGGTACCGTCGGAAGTACCCGTGGCCCGCCACGAGCTGGGTGACGTAGAAATTTACATCACCAAATTTCCTTCCGCGCCACAGCCTCAAATCCCGTACCAATCGTCTCGTCCAGTTACCACCTCGTTCTTCTGTCCATCAGCCTTGCCAAATGTCAATTGTCCTGTCGCGCTCAGCGATTGTCGTGTTCTTTTGTTCTATGTCCGTGCTGCTCCCGTAGATTCTTATGCGTTCAAAGGCCAGAAGATCCACGGGTATTACGCCAGCCACCACCAAAACAGCCTGCGCAGAGACTGTTCGGTAGGAGCTCCGTTTGGTAGGAGCCCGGCATTATTATTATTATTATTATTATTATTATTTTTTTTTTTTTTTTTTGAGGAGAGTCTGAATCCATTTACGGACAACTGACGGAAGCCCGCCAAGTGTGGGCCTCAGTAGCTTAGGCACCAATACCCACCAAACATATCTTTTCTTGTTCGCAGCAACCAGTCCGGAACTGTTTATCACATTACTTCAGACTGGGCGGCTATCATTGCGTGTCCAAGGACACATTCATCCCTTTAATACTCATTCATTCCCGAGTAGGCTCTGTAATGTTCTCATTCATTCAACTTTCCAAGCATCCATCCGTCTTTTTGTTTCGTAACACATTCGAAACGTACAGCGCGATCTTACGCCATACGTCAGCTGTTATCAACATTACGTTCGTCACGTTTTCTGGCGTAATCAGCCCTAATTCTATATCCAGTCTCAATCTTTGCTCGATCAAGCGGTCGCACACGAAAAACGTGTGCTCCGCGTCGTTCCAAGACCCCCTATAGTACACATAGTCTAGGGAAGTTACCTTACCCATTCTGTGCAGGTACTTTCGGAAGTATCCGTGTCTGGTCAGAAACTGGGTGAGATAGAAAGCCACCTCCCCGTGTTCTGTTTTTCCACGGACCAACGTCTGGTATCAGTCTGTGGGTCCATCGTCCTTGAACGTCTGTCGTCCATCTTGTCTGCCATTGTTCTGTCGTTTTCGTTCGTTCCTCTGTTGCAGCGTCGGCCCTCCCTACGGTCGCACTTCGGTCGTAAATACGTTTCCTCTCACCTGCCAAGAGGTCGATCGGGATAACGCCCGCGATCGCGAATATTACATTGTCCGAGACTGTTCGGTACGCGCACGCGATTCTTAGCGCTCCCGTTCTTTGTACGCTCGTCATAGTCTTTGCGCGTCTCCTCATCCGTTACGAGTTGGCCCATACGCCTGTTCCATAAAGCATGATGGAGTGGGTTACGCCCATCAACAATCTTCGTATACTCGGTTTCGGTCCTTTCGTTTTGCCATCAGCCTACTCAAGGCCTTGGTCCTTTCGCTAGCTCTGGCGGTCGCGTCTCGTATGTGGGGCCAAAAGTTCAGTTTCGTATCTAGAGTCACCCACAGATACTTTACCTCACTTTTGGTCTCCAGTCGTTCTGTACCTATGGTCATCGGTATTATCGTGTCTATTCTCTGTCTCGTCAGTACTAGTAAGCCTGTCTTAAAATAAGCCAGGCTCAGTCCGTGGTCCGTCATCCACCCATCCAAACGCCTCATCACCTGGCTTAGCTCAAGCTGAGCCAGATGGGTGTCACGGGCTGTTATTACGACTGCTATGTCGTCAGCGTAGGCGACCAGACGTGTGTCCGGGGGCATGTCGAGCTTTATTAGTCCGTCGTACAGTACGTTCTAGAGGTCGGGACCCAATATGGATCCTTGTGCCACCCCCGCTGTAATTTTCCGGTACTTCCGTCCTTCCGTCGGTTCATACGTCAGTCTTCGGTCCTTTAAGTAATACTTCAAGAATCTTAGAAGCTAGGCGGGCATCTGAAAGCCGTCTAGTGCTTTCAGAATATCCACCCACCTAGCAGAGTTGAAGGCGTTCTTTACGTCTAATGTTACTAGGAGCGTTATAGGTCTGGCTCCGTAGCAAATCTCGTTCATTCTGTCAACTACCTGTCTCACATCTGTTATTACTCCTATCGTTTAGCGTCCTTTCCGGAAGCCGTGTTGTTGGTCCGATAGGTCGCCAGCGGCTTGCACCGCCGCGTTCAGTCTTGGTCTCAGTAGCAGTTTGTATAATTTGCCGGTCATGTTGAGAAGGCTCAAGGGCCTATACGAATTCGGCTTATCGGGGTCTCCCTTGCCTTTGCCAATGAGTACCAACCTTGCGTTCTTCCAGAGATTACTGAAAACACCCGCTGTCAGGCACCCACTGTACAACTGCAAGAGTATGTCGGGCTGTCGAGTCGCTACATACCGTATCAGTTCACCCAATATACCGTCTGGTCCAGGAGCCTTGTTCATCTTCAGGAAGGTTGTCGCTCGTATGAGCTCTTCCCTTGTGAAGCAAGGACATTCTATTTCTTCGTCCTTGTTCGTGTCATCGATTCTGTCAGGATGCGTTGGAAAAAGACCCTCAACTATCTTTTCCATTGTCCTAGCGTCTTTTCTCTCCGGTGGAGCTCGAACGCCTAGTTACCGGGTCACAATTTTGTAACCCATCCCCCACGGGTCCGAGTCCACCAATCACTATCCAGTACTATCAGTCATGTCCAGCACTGTCGTTTGCTGTCCGTTATAGCTTGTCTCAGCCTTTTTCTGGCAAGTTTGTATGCCTCTGAGGCTTCTTCGTCATGTCCGTTTCTTTGTCTTTGTGCCTGTCTACGTCGCCGGTGACATTCGTGTCTGATGTCTGCGATTTCTTGCGTCCATCAGTACATCTGTCACCGGTCGCGTCCGTATCATTTTTTCGGCATCATAGCGTCGCATAGGTGACGGAGGTATTTTTCTGCCTCCTCAGCTAATTTCTCCACCGAGTCGTGGTCCATACCACTTCGAGTGGTTTTCGTAAAAGGCTCTGCATTTTGCAGTAGTCTGTCGAGTTCTTTTCTGTCCAGGTGTTTCGTGTCCCATCGTAGAGGGGGTAACACGTTACCTGTCCTGTCTGTATTGTTGTTGTCTTGGGAACGTCTTTCCGAAACTGTGTCCGATCGCTTGTGCAGCGCGATGTCTACAGTCTCGAGAGTTATCTTAATTCACGTCTTCACTGTCATGTTCATGTTCTCTTGTATGTCTGCTGCCTAGGCCATCTTCGTCGCCTTCTCTTGTATGAGCTGCAGCAGTTCCATCACGTCTCGTGTATCGTTTGTTATTGTGGGTGTTCGTTCTGTCGTCGGTTCTTGGCTGTCAGTGGCAGAGACGTAGCTCACCCCGCTGCCGCCGCTTGACACACTGTCCATCCTCTGTCATCTCGGTAAGTTCAGTAGGTTCGTGTCGTTTTTTCATGTCGTTCTCCCCATTCCCGTGCACAAAGTGCGGCCCTCAAAATCCGTGTCGCTGCACGTGGCCACCGAGGCTTTTACCCGATCAGAACCCGGGGTGGATTCCTCCTGAGAAGGAGTTACCACTTGAGGTACATCAGTGTTTTCATTGTGCATTTTCATTATTTTGTGTCCCGTTATGCTAAAGGTCCCTCGTGGTCGCAACTCCATGAACCGCGCTGAAACGACGCGCGGTCCCTGAGGTCCCCTCCCCTGTGTGTTTACCCTGTGTGTTCAGTGTACCTCCCTGTGGTGTGTGCGTGTATGTAAGTGCCCATAGGCAAACCGGGCTTCGTTTACGGGGAGAGCCCGTTTGGCTGTTGTCTGTGTTCTATAGTTACATTTGAACTACTTTTGTTCAAATTTGTAGCAGTTGTATCAAGTGATTATTCATCATTCTTATGAAATTCATCATCATCATCATTAATAGAAATAGCAGACTCAAATGAAGTATCAAGCAGTTGCAATGTAGAATTTAATTCATTAGCAGTACTATTGAAATATTTAGATTTGTAGGGAGTGTTAGCTGCTACTTCTGACTTGAAAACATTATCGAACACGATTTTCTTTTTCTTTTTCGTTAGCTGTTCAGTAGTAGCAGTAGCAGTAGTAGTAGCATTAGCAATAGCAGTAGCAGTAGTAGTAGCAGTAGCAGTAGCAGAAGCAGTAGCAGTAGTAGTAGTAGTAAACGTTTCATGCAATGTCTTTTCTAAGTCATCTTTACCGCGTTTTATTAGTTGATACTTGCGTCTTATGGCATCACGAGCCATGGATAATTGCTCGAGCACTTTCTTTTCTCTTTCAAAGTCAGCCATGTTTACGCTTCTAATTTCTAAAGTTAAATAATCCTCATCCACTCACTCATCTATATTTATAGCAAAAGAATCAAATCCCTTTCTATATCATCCATGATTTATTGGTCTATCTCTGTCGATAACTCAAAACCATGATTATCGTCTCTCCTACATTTTGAACAAATTGCTTTAAACTTCTCAAAAGACATATCTGAGTTAACGTGATTATTGTAGATATGCTTAATATTCACGTCATCTTGTCGAAACAAAACAAGTTAATTCACATTATCTGGAATAAGATGCTTCGGAATGCGAGCGTACTATTGACAGAGATAGTAACTATCTACTTTTTTATGTCTTCCTATACAGAAGAATACTCTTACGTTATCTTGCTTCTGAGTGTCTATATCGTCAAAAATCATGATAAAATTTGGTCGTGTTTTATCTAGCGAAACAACTGTCTCATGCTGGCTGAAAGCATGATACTCTATACCATTAATAGGCTCCAATAAATCTTTCAAGAAATTATACTTGGGCTGATTAAGGGATTTTGAGTGATTAATGTTAACAAACAATTAGTTTTTCCGTAGTTACTAGGTCCGCAGAAAACGGTACGGATACTATTAGGCAATAGTTCACCATGTCTTTTTTCTTGTTTTTCCGTCTCTACCACTCCATCAAAATTAATGACTTGAAGCTTAAGAGGCTGTTCTTTGAAATCCATGTTGTTTACTCGTCATCGACACCTCAATGAATGAGTTTGTTAGGTATAAAAAGACTAGTTATATATCTTTTATTTCATTAACATGTTGTCTTTCGAAGAAGTATGACCACGTACTATAAAAGAAAGACTGGTGGTGATCTAGTGAACAAAATTGTAAATAACTTGCCTATTGAAGCTCACCTAGATATCAGTATTGTGGTCCTGGTGCAAAATTGAACAAACGATTGGCACTTGGAGATTCTGGTAAAAATCCACTAGACGTTGCTTGTAAAGAACATGATATCGCTTATGCCCAAAATCTGGAGGATATTGCAATAAGAAATAAAGCTGACGAAATTCTAGCTAAAAAAGCTTGGGAAAGAGTGCTAGCTAAAGATAGCAGTTTTGGTGAGAAAGCAGCTGCCTTCACTGTAGCCAACATTATGAAAGTTAAAAGTAAGCTTGGTATGAACAAAGGTAGTAAGAAACGAGGTAGAGGATTTAAAAAACGCCAAGAACGAAAGAAATGTAGAAAAATCAAAAATCCATCAGTTACATGGAATAAAATTATTAAGGCAGCTTCGAAAAGTAGTGTGCCTAACAATCGAGCACTTGTAGTTATTCGTTCGGCTATAAAAGGAGCCAAAGAAGCTGTGCAAAAGGCTGGTGGTAGAAGTAAAATAAATATATCACGTATTTTACCTATTCCCAGTAAAGTTGGTAAGCGCTTTCTTTTTTAATTCCATTATTTGCTGCTTTGAGCGCCACTGAAGCTCTTGCTGGAGGAGCTGCTTCAATAGCGAAAGCTGTGAATAGCGCTAAAGCTGCTCAAAATGAGCTGAGAGAGGCTCACAGACATAACAAAACTATGGAGGCTATTGCTATAGGTAAAGGTCTTTATCTGAAGCCTCATAGTAAAGGTTATGGTCTATATCTCTGACTGATTTAGATATAAAAAAATATGCTAAAATACTAAAAATTGCAAATTTTCGAGGTGTTTTCATGCCTAACGATTTGCCATCTGACGAACCTCACTATCAAGATTCAGCTGTTATCAATTTAGATGATAAAAATGGACCAGGTACGTACTGGATAGGATATAAAAAGAAAGGTGATGATGTTATATACTTTGATAGCTTTGGTGATCTTCAACCTCCAATAGATTTATTGCTCAATCTCAAAGTCAAAAGAGTTAAGTATAACCATTATTATATTAATATAATATATATTATATTGATATGATATATCAATATTTCAATACCCATAACTGCGGACATCTTTGCCTAAAATTTCTTTCGAATAAATAGATGTGATTAGTGAGAAAACAGTCATTTATTAAAAAACTCTGATGGAGAACGCACTAACGTTAAGTATGTCAGGAAATTCATCAGTTCTTGAAGCAAATTATTTTCCACCAATGGAGCTATCGCTTTTTTTATGTCTTCTCTCTGCAAGAGCCAACAGTAATCTGCCATCATATTTTCATCCTATCTACCTTGAAATCTTCGTTCTAGGTCTTTAAAATCTTGATGGGAACGTTCTCCTTGCTCTTCACTAAAATCTCCAACCTTACAAGGGAAATTGTCAACGTGGCTATCCATTATATGCTATTTTAAACTCATATTACATTTTAATTCCCTGAAATTCTCAATAATGTCAACTATCAAGGTTTTATAGTTAGAGCTTTTGTTATTTCCAAAGAAAAATTTTGGCATAATTTCTTGAAGCTAATCCAAACATTAGTCTCAACCGGGCTCATCTTAGTTTCGAATTGATCGTCCCTGAACATTTTTCTGATTTGGGGTCCATCAAATACGCCTGCCTCTACTTTAGCATCAGATAGACCTGGAAATTTCTGTCGTAAGTATATATAACAATCATCCTCTTGGTTTAAAGGTTTCACGAATTGCTTCGTAAGAAATTTCCACGTGAACTATCCTGACTGTTCACGAGTCACCTCTTTCATAAATAATACTAAAGAAGTGTTATTTTCCGATTTAGTTGAAACTCTGTAGGTTTGTCCGGAATCACATCAGAAAAGAGAATAAAAATAATTTGTTTTCCTAGAAAATTATTTTCGAAAATTAATTCTACGAGAAAAAATATGAAAGAAACGTATGTAACGTTTTTTTGTCAGAAATCAAATGATTACCTTTCGATAATTTGTTTAAATAACTTTTGATAAATAATTGTAAATGGCAAAAGAAAAAACACGGGTATTTTTATTTCGATTTACTTGTACCTATGATTGGCATAGTTTATTTGGCGCTATCTTGCCCAGGTTTGGCAAGGGCCTTAATGGATTAAGACAATGTGGGAGTGACCAGTTTAACTTTCTTTCCAAATCCGAAATAAAAAAATTAGGGATTTTGAGTAGCCGACTTGGTAGCCAGCCAAATTAGACAAACTTGTTAATAATAACGGAAGCTTATTTTCCATTTTTTATACATTTTTCAAGGCTTTATTCAAGGATTCATTTAAGATTTATTGAAGATTACGAAGAATTTTAATTTATTTAATTAACGAAAGCTTAATTAATTAACGAATTTTTTCAGCTTAGACGCCGTGTAAACTTCCTAATTGTTGACATTCTGTTATCTCTCGAGGCGTATTCGGGTTGACGTCTCTCTCTCTCCGTTCAATGATTAGGATTCTCACGTGGTTTGGGTACTGAAGACTCCCTAGGTAATTTTGACGGTCAAGGTCGATATTGTGCTGCAGCAAGATATTACCGTCCACTTATTGGGTTGGGGGGGCAAGATATTACCAGCAAGTTAATGGGTTATTACAATTAATATTACCCTTGCAGATCATCCCCGTGCATAGATGAAGAAAATAAGAAATTTGACCCCTACATGACTTTACGCGGGGGGGGGGGGGGGTTAACCGCACCCCACACATAATACCTTATCTAAACGTAGAATTTTTCGCTCTTTCCGAATCTGGGATAAATATTATAGGTTCTTATTCAAAAAATGACTTTTACCTTCAAAGGACCTTGTAAATAAATCTCGAGGTCAAATCCAATTTCTAGGAAAGGTGTCCCTCATTGTTCCAACAACTTTTGTCTGAACAATTTTTTTTGTAGAACGCCAACCGTAGATAATTTCGGGGTGATCCCTTTAAAATGGGACACCCTGTATTCTTTCTTATCATACCATAACAATTTTCTTATCATACCAGAACAATTTTCTTATCATACCATAACAATTTTCTTAGCATTTCATTATATTTACTAAATCATGGTTTGATTGGATTTATTAAATGTGAAACATAACTGATATTTTGCAATAATTTCTCGAAAATATGATTTATTATTTAAATGAATTATTAATTTTTTTTTAGTTCAATAATTTTCACGTTATTTTTATGACGAAGTTTTTCGGGGAATCAGGCTGCGAACCAAAGCTTACATCACAGAACACCCGGATGACTCTTTCTCTCGACTTTGTAACATCCACAATACATTCAGAAGTCTTGTGCTATACATCACCGTGGGTAGGTTTATCTAACGCACGCTCGGCCGTGGTTAGTCCGACAACTATTCCCCCGGTAGCGGCTGAAAATAACAATAAAAGCATGTCAGGTATGAGTGAAATCACTGACTAGTAAAATTCATTCTGGTTATTATTTACTTAAATTTATTCACTGATACAATGCCAGCGCAAATTATTTTGCGACTCGGTGATCTGCGGCGAGAGATCCACGAGCTCCCGTATCCGGAACCTTACTTACGAGTATAACGGCGATGAATCTCGCACACTTGATAATTCCACTTCAAAATACTACTAGATAGGGGCACTTTACCTCTCACTTGTGGTTTGATCCTTCTTGAGAAAATGGCGTTATCGAGGGAATAGTACGACTGCGTAATATCTCCTTGATAGTCGGTGTCAAAATGGATGAGCAACGGCTTTCATCAAACAAGTCGGTTGTCTCCCTTCTCCGGACCCAGCTGCCCGCGCAATACAATGGAGGCTACTCTTTGTGTTAGGTACGGCTGATTGAAGAAAAAGAGGTATCAACCAACGCAGTTTCGCTCGACCGCCTATATCAACATGCCAACCAGCCCGAAGAAGACAAGGTCAGCGTAACAAAAAGAAAGAAAAAAAAAACAAAAATCATATTTAAAAAAGAAAAAGAACTTTTTGAATGCCACAATTTACATTTTTTTCTTTATTTTCTTGCAATATTTTTATTTTTTAATCGGTTTTATAAGATTCTGACAATTTTTCAAAATTCTGGGTAAAAAGTCAAAATTCTGGGATATAAAAGTCAAATACTCACCAGATTTCATTTTAGATACTTCCAATTCACATAAATCATACATAAGACACTCACAAAAACTGTATTGCAACTGAGTTGTGCTTTTCAATACAAATTTTTACAATTTTTCGCAATCTTAAAAAAATGTTGGAGTATTTAGGTAAAGCAACCTCGGATTCGGATTCAGCATGTCAAAATTCATAAGGATAGATAGGTCTGGTTTTTTGAACAGTCCACTTTTTTTGTGTGCCGATGTAATTAAGGTACCTTTGACAAGATACAATGAAACGGTTAATATAAAAAAAAAATGTTCTATGCTAAAGATTATAATTTTTATTATTTGCTTTTTTAACTTTGAAAAAAAATGGATGAGTAACATGTTAGAAAGATCTGTGGATACTCAACCGCCTCTGCAGCTCAATACCAGATGGTAGCAGCGACTTCACCACTGGAAGCAGGCGCTCGAGCTGCGCGTTTGTCCCTCGACGAGAGGTCTCAGAATAATGACCGCAGTATTCGCACGTTTTGAAGATGATGCCCATTTACTCACAGCATATGTGTTAGCCTAGTGTAAATTCAATAGTGAATTTTTATGTCAGAAACGGTATTTTAATATTTTATTCATGACTTTCGGAAGGTCATTTCAAGGTCAAAGGTTAAAAAATCCTGTGGTTGCTATTTACGCGATTGCGTATTCTAATAGAATAATTGTCGTTTATTTACTTTGATTAGGAGGGGCATTAAGTATTTTGATGCACTGATTACTTTGACTTTCAACTCGACCATCAAGCTTATTTTAAGGTTATTGTCTTTTTAATGGTAACCCCTATTTTTGACCCTGCCATCAGAAAAAATTACGCTGAAAATGATTTTTCAAGCTTGTTTTGTCTTGAATGGATCTACTAGAGAAGGTTAATTCAAGATCAAATAACGTAATATGCTTATTCTATCTTTATCTTTACCCAGGAATAACGAAGTGGACGTAATAGGATTGTATTCCCTTTAGGGTGCTTGATTAAAGTGAGTCCTCTTGCCTCTTACAGTTTTAAACGTGAAGCAAATATTTAAAGTTATCTCCATTTGTTTACAGGGGTCTTTAAAAACATTCTTTAGGAAGCCCCACAAATAATAATCTAAAGATGTTAAATAAGGCGAGTTAGAAGACCAATTAACTGGTCCTCCTCTACCGATCCACCTTTCAGCGTAAGACTGATTCAAAAATTCTCGGACAATTAGTGCAAAGTATGATGATGCACCATCTTATTGAAACCACATTCTTCGTCTAGTTTCTAAATCAATTTAAATGAAATAAGTAAAGTTATCTACTTAGTTTTGCCCCGACTCATTGTAGAGTTTTATTTTAAAATTTAATTTTTTTTATATTTACGTTATTATTCTCTACGCATTATTATACATTATTATACATTATAAATTATTTTGAAATAATATTTACTGGCTGGATCAGAAGTTTATTTACTTATTTACCTTGAATACAAATTTAATATTATAATGATATTTACAAGAATTTTTTCTAATCAAAAATAAATTTTTCTGTTTCAATAAGTAGTGTTAATTTATATATAATTTATTAAATACAGCTAGTAAAACTTATTTGAAATTATTTTTATAATTAATGGGCTGAAAAAATAATATGTAACGGGGTGGATAGCTAGTGTAATAGGAAATTTATTAACGCACAAAATCCCACGATGCAGTGCTAACCGCCGTTCCGTTAAACACGTTTAGTTATACGTGTATTCGCCTTTACGTTTGATACGTTCGTTTCAGTGTCTTCTTTCCAACCGAGTTCAACTCACCTCAAGTCACTTGACTTGTGACACTCGATCTTCTTAGGTGTGAGTGACTTAATGCTTAATCCGACTAATCCCCTTGATGAAATCGGATTAAAACTTAATCCCTTTTAGATCTCTTAAACTATTAGGAAACGAAATGACGTAACACGGCGAATAAAATTAATAATGTTTAATTTAACTAAACTACAGTCTTTTAAGGGCCGAAAGACTAACGCACGCAAATTGGATTTACAATGATTAATAAAACTTCGGTAAGAGAGAGAGAGAGAGAGAATTCGAACTTTGCTGCGAAATCTAAGGCTCGGCGTACATACAAAAAAAATAACGCTCGCAATAGACAAAATACTCTCGTTCGTATTTTGTCGCGCAATATAAGGGAGGTGCACCTACCCTGCGGTGCAATTACGGTGATCAGCCGTAATCGTTGAAGAGAATTCTTTTCTGCCAACGGTTTCATCCTGATTGGTCACCTGCGCTGACTCACAGAAAATCTTCTGCTTTGCTTGCTGTTGCTGTTATGTTGCTGCTGCTGCTAGGCTTCCTCACTGCACTCACATGTATTGAAAAATCCCAGGAAAACTTTGTAAAAACGGCGAAACTCTGTGCAAAATATATGGTGGAACTATTCGAAAAGCAACTGAAGCGTAACTCACTATTTTTAAACTCTCGCGGGCCGTCTCTCTTTCTCTCAGTCGTTCGAACTAACATCGCGAGTGTACCAAATCGCGAACGGATCGATTAATCGAATTGACTACAATATGTTGTAATATATATATATATATATATATATATATATATATATATATATGTATATATATATCAGTTCTGTCGCTTCATGGGAACAAAAAGAAGGAATTATGAAGAAGAAAAAGAATCTGGCACAGAAAAAGATATACATAGATCAGGACTGGACGTGGAAGCAGAGAAGGATAAGAGAGGAAGTAAGAAGGAAAGCGAAAGAAATAAAAAGTAAAGGTAAAGAGGTAAAGATGTGGCATAACGGGGTGAAGTCAGAGGAAGAAGAATGGTGGTGAAGCAAGAAAGAGGGAAAAATGGTAGGAAAGGGGGTGGAAGGGTTTCGAAAACAATAAGGATAAAAGAGAGAGAGAGGAGAGAAAGGAGAGAGAGGGGAGAAAGGCAGTAAAAATACTATTCTGGAACGTGGCGAGAGTGAGGAGCATGGAGGAAGACGACTGGGAATATGTTAGGGAATTCGACATAATAGGGCTAACGGAAACCTGGGTGAATAGGCAAGGGGCAAGAACTGGTGTGGAGAAGCAACTGAAAGGGTACAGCATAGAGTGGAGGGACTCAAGAAGGGTAGGAAGAAGGGGGAGAGAAATAGGGGGAGGAATAATGACGGTAAGAGAGAGGAAAGGGATGAGTAAGGTTGAATGGAAGAAAGAAAAGACAAGTGAGGTAATAGTAGGAGAAATAAAGATCGGAGGGAGGGAATATATGATAGCATCGGTGTATATGCAACATGAGAAGAAGGAAAACTATGAATACCTAAGCGAAGAGATAGAGGAGAACAGAGGAAAAACAATAATTATAGGAGGAGACTTCAACGCAAGAACAGGAAACGAAGGAATAGAATGGGAGACAGAAGAAAACCTAGAAGAAATAAAGGCCAAGGATAAAGTGTTAAACGCAGAGGGAGAAGAAATGATAAAATGGCTAGGAGAAATGGGCTTAGTGATAACGAATGGGAGAAAAGAAGGAGATGAAGAGGGAGAAATAGCATATATAGGAACGAGAGGAATGTCAACGATAGACTATGTAGTAGGTAACGAGGAAGGTGATGAGACGATAAAAAGAGTTCAAATGAAGGAGAGGGTAAAGTCGGACCACTTAATAATAGAGGTGGAATTGGGAGACAAAATAGCAGAAGAAAGAAAAGAAGAGGAAGAAAGAATGATAGACGACTGGAGCGAAGAAGGTATAAGGGAGTATCAGATATGGATAGACGCAATAGAGTGAACAGAAAAATGGAAAGTTATAAAAAATAGAGTGAAGAACGTAGTTGTAAAAAAAAAGATGAGGAAAAAAAAAGGATCAAAGAAAAGCTGGTGGAGAAAAGAATGTAAGGCAAAAAGGGATAGGGTGATGGCAGAGTTAAAAAAGGTAAGAAAAGGGGAAGGAGACAGAGGCAAATACTTAGAAGCAAAGAGAGAATACAGACAGGAAATAAGAAAAGCAAAAGAAGATGCGGGTAAAGAGTGGCAGAAGAAATAAGAAAAGATAAGACGAGAAGAAAATTCTGGGATAAAGTGAATGGCAATAGGAAGAAAAGAATTGGATTAGATGAAAATATAGGAAAAGAAGAATGGATAAAGCACTTCAAGGAACAATTGGGAGAGAAAGAAAAGGAAGAAAGCAAAGGGGAAGAAACCGAAGACAGCGAAGGAGAGGAAGGTGAAGAAATTAAAGAAAGAGAAGTAAAAGAGGTAATAAGAAAAATGAAAAAGAAAAAGGCGACAGGAGAAGATGGTATAGCAAATGAAGCGTGGGTGGAAGGCACGGATGGCTTGATAAAAAACATGACAAAATGTTTAAACGGAATATGGAACGGAGAAGGATATCCAGAAAAATGGAGGAAGTGAATAATAGTACCAATATATAAGAAAGGGAGGAAAGAAGAAGTAGGAAACTATAGAGGAATAACGCTGATGGATACGGGATATAAAATATATGCGGAAATACTGAGGAAAAAGCTGGAAAAAGAACTAGAAGCTAAAGAAACGCTAAGCGATACGCAGATGGGATTTAGGAAGAAAAGAGGAATCATGGACGCAATATATATATTAAAAACAATAATATGGAAGGAAATGAGAGAAAAAGGAGGAAAACTGTTCGTATTCTTTGCAGATATGAAGGCCGCTTTTGATAAAATAAAGAGGAAGAAAATATGGGAAACAATGAAAGAGAAAGGGATAAATAGAAAAATTAGGAAAAGAATAGACGAAATATACAAGAAAACAGGGAGTAACATAAAAGTTGGAGGAGAAATAATTGGGGAGTTTGAGACTTACAAAGGCGTAAGGCAAGGGTGCTCTTTGAGCACCACGCTATTTAATCTTGCCTTCGCCGACCTGGAAGTGAAGATCAAGCAGGTGCAGGAAGGAGGGGTAGTGATAGGAAGGAAGAAAATATGGACATTAGGATACGCAGATGATATAGTGATGATGGCAAAGAGTGAAAGTGGAATGAAAGCAATGCTGAAAAAATTAAAAAGATACCTGGAAGAAAGGGGATTAGAGTTAAATGTAGGAAAATCAAAGATGATGAAATGCAGGAGAGGAGGAGGAAGGGGGAAAGAAGAAGAATTCAAATGGGAAGATGATAAGATAGAGATGGTGAAAGAGTACAACTGCTTGGGATATGTGATAAGCAGAAATAACGGAAATAAAAAGCAGATAAAGAAGGTAGAAGGGAAAATAAATATGAGACTCGGAAGGCTAGGTGGGCAAGGAGAAAAGCTATTTAGAGAAAACTGGGAGCTAAGGATGAACCTGTTCGATGCTCTGGTGAAAAGCGTGATTATGTATGGAGCAGAAATCTGGGGATGGAAGAGATATGAAAAAATAGAGAGACTACAACTAAAATACATAAAGTGGGTATTAGGATTAGATAGAAACACGCCAAGTTATCTAATACGATGGGTAACAGGAAGACAAGAAATGAAAGAAAGAGCATTAGAAAGAGCAATGAAGTATGAAAACAAAATAAGAGAAGCATGGGGAGAATTAAAGAAAAGGGAAAGAAATGAAAAAGATAAGAAGGAGGAGAGAGAGGAAAGGCTGGAAAAAAGTAAAATATACAGAGAGAGGGAAGAGCGAGATGAAATGAGGGAAGAGTTTTGAGAAGAAATAAGAGATGAGCTAAGGAAAAAAGATGAAAAAGAACTAGAAGAAAAACTAGAAAAATCAACATACATAAACGAATGGAAAGAGCTGAAAGAAGAAATGAAAAGGTTTAGGTTAAAGGAAATTCAAGGAGAGGGAAGATAAAAGGCCTGCAAATAAGGAAAAGGTTTAGGTTAGGTAATGAATCGAGAGGAAGCAGGTATTGGGAAAAAGAAGAAAATAAGAGATGCAGAATGAAAGAGGAAGAAAATTGGAAGTACATGGTAGAAAAAAGTGAAAAAAGCAGAAAGGAAGGGGAAGAATGGGAAAAAATAATAATAGGAAGCAAAGAAAAGATAGCGTGGATGATGGAGATAAAATGGAAAAGAAAAAGAAACGAAGAGAAGAAAGAAAAAGAAAAGCAAGAAGACGAAGCTACAAGACCCTAAGGAGAGACGGAAACAGAAGACAGAGAAGCAAGACTCGCAGACACATCTACACACATACATACACACAAAACACGAACATACGCGCAAACATAAACATACATATGCACACACACACACAAGACACAAGTAACAGCAACTAGACAAGCGAGAGGAAGCAGGTATTGGAGGATGGAGCAAAAAAAGAAGAAGAATCGAAGAAGAGAAAGAAAAAGGTAAACCAGAAGACAAAGCATAAAATACTAAGGAAAAATAAGTGAGGTTGCAGAAAGGAAAGGCAGAGAGAGCAATAGGAAACAAGAAAAAGGTGTCAAAGCCTTATGAAGTAGAAAGATAAGATGAAATGATTAGCAAGAAGGAGAGCAAAAGCAAAGGAAAGGCAAAGGTGAAAAGGCAAAAGAAAGTAATAAAGGAAAAGCTGAAAGAAAATATGCAAGAAAGAGAAAAAAAAACAGAAGAGCGGAAAAGGCAGATCTTGGAGAGAGAAAGAGGAAGAGTAGATTAATCAGAAGAAAAATGAGAAGAAAAGAGGAACAGACAGGCGCAGAAGACAGGGACACAAGAGTTGCAGACACACCTACAAATGCACATATTTATACAACACACATACACACACGAAACACATACATAATCAACTACACAAACTGGATACGAGACACAAATAGCAATATAAGAAATGTAAACCAAATGTTACATATAAGTTTAAATAAATAAACTAAACTATATATCAGTTATGTCAATATATTCTGAAAACAGATTTTTTTAAAGCCGTTATATATAGGTTGCAACTATTAAAATTAATTACAAAAATAAATAAAAATAAATTAATTAATTATTAAAATTCAATAGATAACTTTTCATAATGAAAAGACTTTGAGAAAGTAGCTAATTCGTTGATTTTTTTTTTAACTCGAAATTTGCCTTTTTCGATTGTTCAAATGTAATTCTTTAATCTACTAAGATATTTTCACCTTAAATAAAAATTAACATTTACGTTCTTTACGTAACACACTGTCATGATTCCCTTATGATTTGTTTAAATGATAAATTTTGTAATGATGGAACGAAGGGACATAGTGATAGATGGAAAATCACTTAATTTTAATTAGATTCAGCAACGTTTAGTCAGCACATCTGCTGACCTCTTCAGCCTTTAATAATAAAAAAACACAACAAATTATTGACAATAGAGTTTTCACAAGTAATTTTAAGAGTATATAATTATAAGTATATGTGTATACCTGATTTCTCTCATAGTCAAACTATTATAGGCTAAAACGAATAAATCGTAGCACAGTCAAAATTAAAGTGAGAAATCAAGTATTTCAACTCATATATGTACTCTTCATCTATTGTCCCTTCCCCAGAGATCTTAATAAAGGCTTATAGGTGTGACTAAAATATTGTACATCCTCTTTTCTATTTAACGTATTTTTATGTAAGCCAATGTGTAACATTTCGGATATTCTTCGTTTCTTATAATTCTTTTCATAATCCAATATCTTAGCTTTTTCCCAGTAAAATTCGTGTGAGAACATTCTTTTATGTATAAATTATATTGATAACAAGTTTGGCAGAGCAATCCCTTAAATTTGGTAATTAATAACAAACACACCACATCAATTATCGATAACGTTTCGTCAACATGGTCACTGACCTCTTCAGATCAAATAAGTATTTTCATTTCTCTTCAGTACATCTTCAATCAGTCCCATAATCTGTGTAACAAAAATTTGTTAAAGTCAAAATATGATATAAAAACATAGTAGTCAAAACATTGTAGTCAACACAGAAAACACAGTCTATGCTCATTTCAGTACAGTTTCAACTATTGATGTGATCACTGATTTGAGCGTTAATGGGTTAACTATCTATGCTGTATTAATACGATTTTCAAATGCTAAACGAATTGATTTCCAAATAACTCCATTTTATTCAATTTCATAAGGATCAGCCTGTAATTGCTGTACATATACTTCTACCAACACTTATAAAATTACTCAAATTGACTTCAAGAGAATTTAAATGAAATAAACAAGTTTAACATCTTTATTGAATTGTCTTACTGAAATCAAGCCATTTTATAGACCCCTCAAGTGGAATTATAACGTTAATTGCTAGAATTCTTCATCTAATATAATCGTCTATGTATGAATCTTTATATTAATAATAAGCTTACCACAACTTTTTCACCGTATCTTTAAAATGAATAATAACAGTCATATTCTTAGTCATTTAGTTACTTGTCTTGTAGAGTCATTTATCACTAGTCTTTTAAAGAATTCTCATTATTACGAGAAGAAGGAATAGGTATCGAACAAACCGAAACTGAGCTCCTTCTCAATTATCAATGAATATTAAATTGTTCAACTAATGAAAAAGAATTTAACTAATTGAGGATTATCACAGATGAAGTGAAGTAAAGCAAGTGTGGTTCACTGGCTATCTCGAAAGACAGCTCTCTTTTGCTAGACTGAGGCGATATTATAAAGGTTAAGTGATAGCGCTGTAAACAAAGTGATTGTGCTGTAAGCAACAATATCAACGTTGTAGAACGTGGAGGGTATAAATGGAATAATTTATACTCTAAAATGGACTGTAATTTAAACATGCATGGGTTTCAAAGTCCTGAAAATATTTTTATTCGTAAGGAGTTTGCTTATAAACACTTCCACTGTGCCTTAACTGTTCCCCTACAGTACTACTATTTAAACCTCCATACAATTAGCTCAAACTTCCTATTGAATATTAAAATGTTAATAAATTGCTGGAAATATATCATAGTGATAATTCTTTTTTCTTACTATTAATGAGGATCAATTTTATTTGAAATGTTTAATACTGTGACGGTAAACGTCAAATTAGCGCTAATAACCTTACTTAATTGCTGCCTGAGAGGGCAGCACCTACCGGGGAGACGAAAAACGTGACAAAAGAATTCGGCACGCGAGCAGACGGAACGCGCGCGATTGAATTCGAACCAGTGAAGCTTTGACCACCGACAGGCTCGTCCACTTTTGTTTGTTTTGCCACTACCGATCCACTGCAGCTAACACTGAAAAATCGAGAGGACGCCCGTTCCAGTAGTAGCCAGAGCGATCGCTATCTTCAAGATGCCCTACAGCAACCAAAGGGAGAGATCCGCGCCGACAGAGAAGCGTCGCCCCAGACGAAATTAAGACAGTGTGTGTGAGGTTTCGCCATCGAGGACGAAACCGCGTGTGCGCGCATTCGTGACCTGCGATAAACAGACAAAAACAGTTCCGCGCAGTGCGACTCTTTATCGTGTCACCTCCATACGCCTGCAATAATAAGGTAAGCTGGCCAGCTTAATCTCGCGATCGCGGTTGCATGGTTAACAAATAAATTATCGTATCCGAAGCGTGCATGTAGCGGCTCGAATAACAAAGAGCAGCGAGCGTCCCGACAATACGTGTTGTCGATGAGCGAGCGTCGATGTAAACAAACGCGCGGGCCGACCTTATGTAGTATTTGAGTAATAATAAAAGGTTCAGTTCGTATTACTAACAAGTGTTTTTCGACTCGCTTACACCTTACAGCTTCCACTCACTTTATTATAGGTTAATAAGAATTACTGGTTGACTGACGCCTGTCTCCCCATGCTCTCCGGGTTATGTATTGAGCATAGATAATCATGCGCGTCCTTTGGTTTAATTGCGCGAATAAAATATAATTAAACGGTGATACCCCGTTACAATACATCGAATTTTATAGATATATTATGGAGAACTGATATAATACGATACATATTTTTAACTTGAGTTATACATAATCATTTATAAAATTGTTGAAATACTTATATAAATATACATAATATAAAACGATTTCAAAAGAATCAATGACTTCAAAAAATGATCCCTAAAATTAAAGTTTGAATAACACAGATGTACAACATTTGACATAACTTCAAACTCAGAGCCGAGACCTGACGTCGTCGAAGAATTTTGATTTTGGCTGAATCCGAATCTATACTTCAATATTTCCCTATAGTTCAGGTATCAAGCATATATTACCGTAAAGAGGGAAAAACCATGTTTTTGGCTATATTCGAGTTTAAATTAGATCGTAAATAATTTTTTTTTTCAAAACCGATAATACCACCTGAAAGAAACACTCTTACCTATCAAAATGCTTTTTTAAATTAAAAAAATCTTATTCTGTCTCTGAATAGTAGATATTTAAAGTTTAAAATTTTAACTTTCCCTTAATCTGACGAAAGACAAGTAGCTATCATATTCGAAGGGCTACATCCGCAGTACAAGCGTTATCAAGAGACAAAAACCTTCAAAAATTTGAGTCAATTCAAGGAAGCAGGGTTAGCTCTAGAAGACCGTATGGCGGGTTGGAAAAGGTGGCAGCGTCCACCGAGTGCGGACGTTACGCTTGTGCCGGAGTCTGCTTATACCGAACCTAAGAAGCTGGCCAGGAAGAAAGCAGTCTCAGTGGTAGAATAGGTAACGAGCGAAATAGATGAGGTTTTGACGTTAGAGCCAACTAAAAATACGTAGGCGAGCAAGAAGAAAGCGAAGGCTAAGGGCAATGGGCCGAAGAGTGAAATTGCCGCTGGTGCTGCTTAAGGCACCAAACCGCAGGCGACGAATCGCTCTTCACAGCAGGAAGCGCAGCCGAATGTTGCAGCGCAGCCGCCGGCCGCCTAGGTGCTCATGTTTTCCGCGCCGAGCCTAATTCCGCAGCAACGGGGGCGAGTGAACGGCGCTCAAGCAGACAACGCGAGAGGACAACGTCCTTTCGCTGGCGCGTGTTTCGCGTGCAGTCTGGTTGGCCATCAGAGGTCTCAGTGCCCGACCGCCCAGAATGCGCGGCCAATCGTTTGTTATAAGTGCAGACAACCTGGGCACTATGCAAACAGTTGTCCACTGAGGCCGACGGAGGTTAAGCCAGTATGCCAGGTATGCGATACCGTCGGGTTTGTCTTCCGAAACTGCCCAGTTTGCAATCAAGTAAAACAGGGAAACTCGGGTGCGGGAGCCGTCGACCGCTCAGCGACTCCTGTTTAAGGCAAATTGAACGGGCGGTATGGATAGAGGAGCGATTAAAAAGGAAAGATAATTGGGTTGACGCGTCGAAAATAAGCAATTTCGATCGCGCTGTTAGTAGTGTATTAGGTGAGAAGTCGTATGCAAACGAAAGAAAACAAGTCGTTTGTAGGCCGGGTAGTGCAGTCACTTACGATGTAGCTGACGAGAAGCTGGAGAGATCAGATCTCATAGATAATGGAGAGTTTATTTCCTCGGTGTTGGACGGCCCTATAAAGCCAGAGAACCAAAAATCGAGTAATTCGCAAGACGAAAAACACTTGGTTCACCGTGTTAGTGCTAAGGTCGGTCATAAGCAACGGGACAAGGCGACAAGCGGAACATTACTTAAGTGCGATGCGTGGGATGCGATCGGAAAGAATAAAATTCAGCTGAACGTGGACTCTTCCACATCTAACGACGTAGCTGGCTCAATAAATCCGCGTATAGCAAATACACAAGTATTTAACGAACCCGCTAACACTACAGTTTTAAGTAAGCGTCCGGTTGTATGTACAGATGTACCGTCCGTTTCGGTGAGGGGAGAGACTGAGCATGGCTAAGATGTACCTTTGCTAACGACGGAAGAGTCAGATCAAGCGCTCTTGTAGCCGTGGTCGAATATAGGTTTCTCTTGAAGGTGAAAATAGGAATTTAGTCAATACTGCGTTTTTAGACTCGAGTGCTCAAGTATCAGTCGTAGGACCGAGGCTTGCACAACGGTATGAGGACCGTTTAAGTCCGCCTACAATATTTATTCAAGGTATTTCAGGTGAAAAGCCGCGAATATTGGGCGATCTTAGACTGTGCTTTGAGATTGGTGGTAGATTCGCTTGGCTTACCGCGACGGCCGTGTCAAATTTAAAACACGACCTTATATTAGGCGTGGATTTTTGAAATAAATGAGACATTAACATTAATTTTGGGAATTGTTCTTGGGAATAGTAAGGCAGTTGATGTGTACGCAGAATGCGCAGGTCTAAATAGATACGAGGAAACTCAGCGCGAGACGATCATGGCGCTCGTTCGCCGGATCGTACCTGAGCCCGGAGACTCGCCGGCTGTCACGAGTGTTATCGAGCATAACATCGATGTCGGTGATGCTCGCCCGATTAAAACACCAATGCGTCGAATATCGCCGTCATATATAATCAGGCCGTCGAACAGTCAGTGGAGTAGTGTGCCGGTCGTTGTACGGAAACAAGACGGAGGTTATAGTGTTACGTCTTACGACGCATCCTTTTTGTAACAAATGCACATTCGTAAAATTCAAAGCTGCTAAACTACTCGCACGTCAGCTGACGAAACGCGAGGTAAATGACACTCCGAAATAAAGTCACCGAACGCAAGAATTTATATTGAGCAAAAACAAAATGTCAACCATATCGCAACACTGAGCTGAAAAGAGCTGTAAAAGATATAAAAAGAAATGAACAAAATTACTTACGGCAGTTGATCAGTAGTCCGTCAGTCAGTCAATAAGTACCTGTAAGACTCAACTCCATACACACCGGTCCAACAATTGATGATTGCTTTACTTAATAAACTCGCGACTGTTACAAAGTAATATCGTGCAAGTATTATTCAACGACCTATCCAATACAATTCAACAAGCAGTTAGAGCCTGCTACATTTCTATCAACAATTAAAAACTACGATTATCAAGGTAGTGCAATTATCATACATACATATTTACATTTCCACATACATTTACTATAAGTGACTATAACCACTAGTCAACATTGGAACGTCTCATTCATTAGCTATTCGTAGTTGATGCACGAGACGTAACAATAGGTTATGTCTAGATTTTAGGCTGGTAAATAAAGTGACGAAGATTGATGCGTACCCAATGCCGAGCATGGACTCAATCTTGGATAGGTTGCCTGGCGCGGTTCATCTTTCAAAAATCGATTTAAAGTCAGCCTTCTAGCAAATTCCATTGTCGGAATCGAGCAAGCAGTACACAGCTTTTGCAGTACCGGGATTAGGTCTGTGGGAGTTTGATAGAATGCTGTTCGGTTTGGTGAACGTGCCTGCAACGTTCATGAGAGTCATGGACGCACTTTTCGGACCTGAATACGAACCGCATGTTTTCTGGTATCTTGACGACTTATTGGTAGTTAGTGCTGATTTCGACAGTCATGTTGTTTGGTTAGAAAAAGTCTTAAATAGGTTAGTAAGTGTAGGCTTAGAAATTAACCTCGAGAAATCGGACTTCTTCTGTACCGAAATAACGTACTTGGGCTATCGCTTGGACAGCAAAGGTTTGCGACCGGATGACAATAAAGTACAACCGATTGTAGATTATCCGGCTCCAAGCAACGTAGCTCAGTTGCGCCGCTTTCTTGGGATGGTAGGTTGGTATGCTAGGTTTATTGAACACGAAAGTGATATCAAAGTCCCTCTGACAAAATTTATTCGTAAAGGTCAATCGTGTGAATGGGATGAAGTACAGAAAGTAGCATTTGAAAGGTTGAAGCGCGCATTGACTGAGGCACCTATTCTTGCGCTCCCGGACTTCGCGATCCCTTTATACTTGCATTCCGACGGATCATTTTTTGCGGTTGGCGCGAGCTTAGTACAAATATTCGAAGACGGCGAGCATCCAATATGCTACGCCAGTCGAATGCTTAACACTCATGAGCGTAATTACACAGTTAGTGAAATCGAGTTTCTAGCCGTTCTATTCACTGTAAAGAAGTTTAGACCGTACACAGAAGGATCACACTTTATTGTAGTTATTGATCATAGCGCGCTTACGAAAATTCTGAATAAAAAAGAACTTACAGGTCGGTTAGAAGGATGGGTACTTGAGTTTTAGCAGCATGATTGCGAGATAATACACAGGTAAGGGGCATTACATCATGTGCCAGACGCGCTATCTAGAGAATTTGAGGATGAGTGTTCGAGGATACGAGCGATAAATGGTATTTGCAACGCATTCATGGCGTATTATCTACGCCGAAAAAGTATAAAACTTGGAGAGTAGAAGGCAGCATGCTCTGTTAGTTTATGCAGAATCACTTGCTTGATCCGATTACAAACAGAGAAGAGTGTTGACGCATTGTAGTACCGGTTGAGCATAAGGAACGTCTGTTGCGCGACGCTCATTGCGAGCCTTCTTCTGGACATTTGGATCGGGAAAAGACTTATGATAGAGTAGCACGTGAATACTACTGGCCGGGCGTTTGGTACAACGTTAGTACCTTCATTTCCGAGTGTAAAAAGTACCAGGAGGACAAAACTGTAGAACAGGCGCCGCTTGATTTAATGGGAAAACGTGCAGTAGAGCGCCCATTAGATGCCGTCGTAGCCACGGACGTAGTCGAGCTACCGCGTAGCAAGAATAGATTTCGGTATATGGTCGTGTTTCAAGATCTATTCACCAAATGGGTAGAATTGAAACCACTTAAGTCGGCAGACGGGCCTGTTCTGGCCACTGCCTTGGAAGAATTAATTTTATATAGATGAGAGACGCCAGAGTATTTAATTAGTGACAATACGAAGCAATAAGACAATAGCATATAAGAGTGTGGTCTTTCAGGGCGTGTTGCGGAAGCATGGCATCGAGCACGTGCTGTGCCCTGCCTATCACCAGCAGAGCGATCTAGTTGAGTGTGTTAATAAGACACTGAAAACTATGATCGCAATATTTGTTGACAAAGACCATAGAAGCTGGGACCGTTACTTGCTCGAGTTTAGGCACGCATTAAATACCGCGACGCAGTCGTCTACGAAAGTGTCGCCTGCGATTTTAAACTTTGATAGGGATCCTCGTCCGGTTAAAAGTCTCAGGAGAGAGTTAGAAAAGAAACTGCCTATTACGAAAATTGATACGCAAGCGTGGACCGACCGTTTAATCCGACTCAATGCACTTAGAGATCTAGTAGCGAAGCATATTGAGGAAGCTCAGGAAAAACAGAAGCGGCAATATGACTGAGGCAGGAAGCAAGTACTTTTCCAAGTAGGATACTTAGTCTGGCGGAAAGTTCATACGCTCTCCAACGCAGTCGCGGGTAAGAACGCGAAACTAGACCCTAAATATAACGGTCCGTTCAAAATCATTAGAGTATTATCACCAGAAGTATACGGTTTGCAGACGGACAGCAAACATCGTAGTGCGCCAGTGCATGTGTCGGAATTAAAGCAATACCTAGCACCTCGAAAGGTTAAGGGATATTAGTTGAAGGCAAGGAGGAATGTAGTCTATGGGTGCAATAACTTGGATGTCTGTTTATTTATTTTTAGGGGGTTGGTAACGATGATGGATGGTAGTACGATGGAGTTGGGAGCCGCCGCACCTTTTGAGCCCGACTGTTCCGCGTAATCGTCTGTCGCGATCGGGATGAGCGTTCCCGACGTGATGTAACAGCCGATGGCGCCGGAAGTTGTGAGGTCACCCAGGCCGAGGGGCTCACCGTTTTTCCTTCACAGAAAGAGCAGGCAGCCACTCTGATCGAGGCTTCACCACAGCTTCCTGACGGCTCGCATGAGACGTTTGATCGTGCCAGTCTCAGGTTGCGAGGAGTGCCGATTCCTCCACCGTTACCGGTGGGTCCGATCCCCTTTGAAAAATCGGGTTTGGTGAGCCTTAAAAAGGGCATGGCTCCATCCACGACGTTGCGTTTGGCCGCTCCAGTACGATACTGGGCAGAGGCCATACGAAAGTGTGCGTCCTACCGCCTGACGTCTCTCGCAATACGTGAGGCGGCGGAGAGATCGCGCGGAACTTCCGCCGTGGAGGGCCTGTATCAGTTCACGGTTGATACAAATACCTGCTTTGGATCGTCACCGGATCGGCGACGTATCTCGATCGGTCGCTCTCCAAGGCCAAATTTAGAGAGAGTCACTAGGACGCGTGCGATTTCGCGAGGACGACGAGTCAGTCGTGAGAGCACGGTGTTATGTTCCGCGGGTACCAACGGAGTGTTGGAGATCCTCGACGAAGACGGCGATTTAGCGTAGGAAAGTTCACGAGCTCCTAAAGTGCCTCCAGTGGCGCCTCAGAGGCACGTGCATGAACCTTTTGCCGTGGAAGCCTCTTCGGCTCCAGAGGATCGATCCCGCCTATCAGTTCTTAAGGACTGGTAGACCGGGGGGTTACGCGCCGGCTGGCTACTCGGTTTATGAGTGAAGGCGAGAGCATGAAGAACGCGTTAACGCAGGACGGAGGAGACGGCGCGCGCGGTTTGACCTGTCTTCCTGTAACATAGAGTCGCCGTTGCACATTAGGGACCCGGAGCCGCCGCTATCGGTTCGTGTGGTTGCGGACGCTGCGGCGGTTGCAATCACGACGCTTTCAGGAAGCTCGATTATAATCCGCTTAGCAAAAACATAGATGATGCACATAGTGCACCATATGGCCAGCCGCGAGGCTGGCCAGGTCACTTTGTGCAAAAATCTTTTGTCAAAGCGGCGGACAGTAATTGTCTTCCTCAACAGAGAACGGAGACTTCTCAAACAAACAATTCGTTGTTTTAGGAGAGGACGTCGCAAACTTCTCTCTTTTGTGTACGGGCATATGCAAATGCTGAAGTACAAAATGCGTCACCGATTGCCCCCGACAAGCAACTAATGCTAGTCGACCCGAAGTGAATGCAATGTGTATTCGAACGAAGACTTGCAATCACAAGTGCGGATGTGTGTACCTTCACGTGGTGGGGCTGAAAACGCTGTTTCAGAAAAGAAACAGTAGGCAAAACACACAACGCGTACCCCTAGGGTAAAAGGCCAACCGGCCAAACAAAAGAAACAACACGGACCATGATAACACGTGGTGAGGTGCGGCCTGTAAACGCCCAAACATTCAACGCGGAGTCTACCATATCCCAAGAGCTCAACTTGAGCCCAGATAAGCCAAAATCCGGGAGTCACTTGAGGGGAAATCTCTTAGAATTGTGGTACCGCGCGCCCTCTTAGAGGACGGGAGAATGCTCCAGGAGCTAGTTGCAGAGGACCAATGGTCCCGGCAATCCGAATTTAATTCGGGTAGATAAGAAATTACTTCCTATCGACTGGCAATCGTTAGGTGCCACTACTGGGGGTAAAGAGTCGCGGCCGTGCTCATAGCAGCCACCCAAAGTTCTTTGCCTCGAGCTCCTGGAGTAATGCCCAACATCTTTGTGCGAGAGAACAGTCCATTGGGCTGAGTAACTCTCGATGACTAGAACGCACTACGGATGCCGAAACCCTTAGGTAAAAAATTTCCACAGAAGGGCAGCATCCTTCATTCTAAGGAATTGCTTAAGCCCTAATAGCTAAAACAATTTTACATTTGAAAGCGAAATTAGTGGCTGTCAGCTCCCTTTGAAAGCGAAAACCATGCACTAAATGTCCATCAGATCCAGTGCTGCTAATGGTGAACACAGGCTAAGATGATAGAAAAGGCGGAACCCCGACGTGCTCACTCAAATGCTACTTTGGTTGCAATTCGTCAAACACCTAACCCTGACTTGACCAAAACGAGGTTTGATTAATATCAAACCCAGCGTGAAAGATAAACACGCTGGTACACTCGTAAATGGTTTTAAGTTATATTATAATCAAATTAGCTCTTAAGCAGTTAACAAAAATTTAAGCAGTAACATAAGCAGTAGTATAGTAAATAGTATTAAGAAAAGTTACCAATCAAAGATCAATTAAAAATTAAAATAAGAAAGAATTAAAGATTACAGATTTAAACCTATATATTTAAAATTATTAAATCAAATCAAAAGAAATAAAATCAAAATAAATAATCTAATAACAGATTAAAAAGCTAGAAAAATAACTAGCTTAATCAATGAATTGTAATTATAAAGAGCCATGGGAAACCATGGAGAAACCCGACAAGGTAACGAACGAAGCTCAAGTCAACACACCCAAGAACTCATTGCTCGCACTCGAACGCCACTCGCTTAATTGAACGCGCACGTTAACGCCAGAACTAAAATCGAAAGCCACCCTCCAGAATCGCCAGCAGCGATCCCAAAGGAGGAAATATATAACTAGACATTCCGTTGTACCTTGAAAGCGATATGGTCAACCATTCTAGGTATAATAAGGCGAGGAAACGTAAGCAGGAGGCGACCGTTGAGAAACCAGAGCACCGCTCTAATACTCCGGCGTCAACTCAGTTTCCTTCGCAACCAAACAATCTTGACGAAATCAAAGACGATTGCCCACCAGTTAAGAGGTTTAACTTGAACGCACAACAAAACCCTGATCTGGGCCCGAAACTGAGGGTCATACAATTGAACCTCAACAAAAGGCAAGTAGCCAACGATGAGCTGGGAAGCGAAGAAACATTAGAACCAAGGTTCAACATGAGAAAAGCTGATTGGGAGAAATTCGGAAAACTTTGTAAATTCGAGAAAGACAACCTAGCTAAACTCCCTTTAAGAACCTCTGAAGACATTGAAACATATGTTTCAAAATTTGAAGAGGTCTTAGTAAGGGCAGCAAAGAACTCTATTCCACCAAAAAAGAGAAGAACGCGCTCTCTACCCTGGTGGAATCCTGACTTGCGAAGTAAGAAGCGAGCGATACAAAAACAACGCAAAATCGTCGCTCTGAAAGACAAGGAAGGATCGAATAGAAAACAAAGGAAAGCCCTCCAGAGATCACTTGAAAAATTGAGTCAAATGAAATCTGAATATGCAACGGCTTTTAAAAATGCCAAATGCAACAGCTGGAGAGACATCTGCACTATTGAAAGCGAAAAGAATGCTTGGGCGTATCCATACAAACGAGCATCCAATAAAGTCAGAATCTCAAAAGCGATGTGCACGGTTATCCGTAATAGTCCAGTTACAAAAGACTGGAAAGAAACAAGCATGGCTCTACGAGAAGAATTGATGCCTGATGACGACCCTAGCTGCGAAAACGATGCACATGCAGAAATTCGCAGATATATGCAGGAGGTTCCAGTAACCGGGGACGCAACGCCTTTCCTAACAAGGGAAGTTGAAATGGCCCTTAAAGCGAACAAGGCAGGGAAATCACCAGGCAAATATAGAATAGAGTCAGAAATGCTTGTCAATGCAAAACCATTACACCAGGACCTGACACGACTTTTTAACGCCTGCCTAGAATGCGGAGTGTTCCCCAGAAGATAGAAAAGTTGAATGCTCGAAGGGGCTGAAAAATCCGAGAACGAGATTAAATCATATAGACCCGCATGTCTACTCCCCATAGCCGGGAAGACACTCGAGAGGCTTGTGATTCAAAGAATATCCAACATTCTAAACAGCTCGGACTGGTCTTCGGAGGATCAATTTGGCTTTAAGGCAAATAGATCCACAGAGGATGCCATCAGAAGACTATATGAAATAGTAGAAGAGGCAGAATCTGATCCGTCGACCAAGTACGTAGCCGCTATTCCACTGGACGTCTCAGGAGCATTCGATGCCTTATGGTGGCCAAGCCTGCTCTCCCAATTGAAAGAAAGAAACTACCCGAGGAACATCTATAAGCTCCTCCAGAGTTACTTCAGTGATCGAGAAGTGGGCATATGTTAGTAGGCTAATACTAACTAAGTAGTAGCCTACGCAGACGATGTGGTTCCTATCATTAAGGCAAAAACACGCATTGATTTTGAAAGACAAGCCCAAGAAATCATTAATATAATGACGGACTGGTGCAAGTCTGACAAAATGAATTCGGCAGTACAAAAGTCAACACTAATATGGCTAAAATGCCAACTAAGCGAGAATAGGAACCCTACAGTCAAAATTGGGAATGACAACATTAGAACGCACAAAACAGTCAAGTACCTAGGAATCACAATCTCGAAAGGCTTCCGATTGGAAGAACATATTCGAAACGTGATTCAAGACTGCAATAGCACCTATTTCGAGCTAAGTAAAATAGCAAAAGTAAACTGGGGCCTAAAATTCAATTCTATGAAAGAGATATATAATGGCTTCCTACTATCGAAAGTTACATATGCTGCTGCGGGCTGGTGGCAAAGGACCAACATCAAACAGCAATCTGCTTTAGAAAGATTGCAACGATCGGTACTTTGCAAAACACTCAAAGCCTACAGATCGATCTCTCATGAAGCGGCGCACGTGCTTGCAGCCTCCCGACCGATAGCTCTAGAGCTTGACGCGAGAGTTGCAAAGTACTGCGTCAGGAAAGGGAAATCGATTAAAATGCACAGCATCCGAATTAAATCGGAGGAACTTCGATCGGGCAGACTAAAAATCTCGAAAGCCATACAACTCATCAACGATGAAATCGAAAGGGTATGGCAGGAGAGATGGCAGTCAGCCACAAATGGCAGGAGAACGTACTGCTATTTCCCAGTAATCAAGGACAGATTAAAGAAGAGGTGGCTAAACCCCAATCACTACACAGTACAGTTTATGACTGAACATGGTGCTTTTAACTCATATCTCCACAAAAGAGGATTATGCGAAGTCCAACTGTGTAGCTGTGGAGAAATAGAAAGCGAAAGTCATATTCTCTTTAACTACGAAGAATTAAGGGAACTAAGAAAGCCATTAATAGAGGCTGTTGAAGAAGAAGGCCACATATGGCCCTGCCCGGAAACAGCCCTAGTATCCAGCAGGAAAATCTACAAAGCCTTTGGAGACTTTGTTAGAAAAGTCATAGAGCCCAGGGAAGGAGCACCCATAACAAAGAGAAAGCGGAGAAACGTAGTTATAAACTACGGTGAAAGACGCCGCCTCTTACGAGGTCCCTAACCAAAGGACAAAAACTCGCACAATAATCTGAAATTTTTGAATAATTTTTGAACTTGAACAAGCTTATTAAGCTTGAAATTCGAATGATAATTTTTGAACATCGAGCTTCAGAATCGAACCCTGAAGTTGGATAACTTGAAAGCGAACTATATTACCCGATTTAGCCTAACCATCGGAGCTGATTTGAATGCGTGGCATGACCGGCACGAATACTGTGAACTGCCTGGGGAATTGCCTTGTCGGCTAGACGAGATCCCGCCCTGATTTAAAAGTCAAAACAAAAATTGAAAGAGCAAACATCAGTACCAGCCAGTCATAAAAACCACTCCTCAGAAAGCGAGGCCCGAAGTTAGAGCAAAAACTGGGAAACAACCTTTCGAATGATGGATACCCACCAGCGTGAGCGGGGATGACCGAAACGCAATGGGAAGACTTGCCCCGGCACGTCGAAGCGATGGACCTGTGAGTCGTGGGAGAAATCCCTTAATACAGGTACGTAGGGTAGGATGTTCTTTGAACGCGAGCCCAGGAAGGGAGGCTTAGTTGGTTGATCGTCTTAGGAATTTCCTCTGGCTGTCCTGGCTGAGTCTCTCTTCTGACATCCCAAGTTGGGTTGGCCTCTCCGGGGTAGTGGTACCAGGTCAAGCAAATCTCGTAAGATTTGTATGCTGCGCGCTTCCGACGTAGCAGACGTTGGGGCAACTAGAGTCCCGTCGCGCCCAAACCGAGGGTCAAGCCTTTAGTTCCGCTCTCCCTGAGCGTCGAACTTTGAAAAGATCGGTACTCTTCTCGAGAAGGTCGCCGTCTTATATTAAAAAGGCTCCAACTCACTGTGTGCGTCAGGGATGTCGTAGCAAACTTGACTTCCGGATCACCAAAGTATTTGAAAGCGAAGGGGTGAAAGACAGTGGGCTATGCCAACCTATTGGCGCCCAGAGAGAGGGGTGGTAATGTATGACTACAATATGCCACCCTCAAAAACGGAAAAGTGTGAAGAACGCAAACACTCACTGCGGACGCTGCATCGGTGGAAACCGACCAGTGTCCCGTGGCCACTACGGGTCAAGCGGCGAGTCAATCATTGATTCGAAGTCCTGGATCCCGTGAGCGCATCGACGGACCTATGGAGATGGAGGAGCCGTTGCTACGTTCGTCGTCTCCTCTGGCCTCGTTGTCCGTTCTCCCCGTGCCGACAACTGGGCATGCCTCGACATCGTCTGAGGTAACCCGGTTTGTAAGGCGCGGGAAACAGCCGCCAGTTGGGTCTGCCCTGGTGAGTGTACCAGTTAGAGCTGGCGCCTCTAGTGCAGGATTCGGGCTCGTGAGGGGGGCTTTTCTCTGGGAATTGGCGTCTTTACCGTGGGATGATCAGCCAGACCTCCTATCGTTCAAGTACTTCAATTGCCTGACGGGCTCCCATCGTAGGGCCGACTTCACGGAGCCGCCACTTACGCCGACACGACTACTGCCGCAATTGCGGACGACTGGATACAACCGTCAACGATTGCCCGCGGTGTCGCCTGGCGTACTCGCTGAAATAAGCGAGGGTTAGTTTTAGCCGAGATGCCCCAGCTTCGGTCTTAAGTGAGCCGCTGCCCAGCATGCCGCCTGTCCTACAAGACAGACCGGCGCCACAGCAGGCTCCTTAATGTCAAGGACCTATGACAACGGGACAGAGGGTTCCTCTGGTCACCGAATACCGCGCCATCGATCGGGTAAAGCTTATCGAAAGAGGCTGGCACGTAAAAGCGCTCGTTAGCAGACGAACGGCGCGGAGTCGCGGTCGCGAGACGAATGCAGTTCGCTCTTGACGGGGTTGCCCCGATGGATACGTCGGAGGCGCCCGCGGCGTTAGTAACTGCTGCGGGTGGTTATCGGTTTAATGGTGCTGGCGCCCTTACACCGGTAGCTGAAAAGCTTGGGGCCCTCAGGGACAAGTACCTGGAGGGTAACCGTTAGTCGTCGAGCCTTAAGGTATAGTATACTCATTAGTAACCTATCTGACTTTAAGGGTGAATACGCGTGCAGAGCGTCTTGACGCGTCGTCGACCCGATGGTTGAGTTTATTTCCTTTTTCGGTGCATGGACCACTCGTTTGCTCTTGTAATTAACCGTTATAAAATTTAGTCGTCGCTATTAAGCTAAAACTTCAGTTTCGTTTTTATACTAACTTAGAATTAAGTTATTCATAAGCTTATTATGTTATTGAATAAGTTATTTATTGTTGCGTCAGGTCAAGTCGTGAGTCGATGCCGAAAGGGTGAGAGAGACTTAAGGTTGGAGTTAGGCCTTGTTGTCCTCGGGAGAACTTCGGCTTTCGACGGGGCTGTAACGGTGTAGGCTGGTCATGGCCTACACTATGCGTCCCTTCTCTCTCTCCGACATAGGCAAGGCCTCATGGCAGGCGTCTGACGCACGTATGTTTTCGTGCCTGATATCAGCCTTTTATTTCAGCATCGGTTTTTTTCTTCCACGAGAAAGAAAGAGAGAGCAGTAGCAGTATTAGTAGGCAGGAGCGCGCAACAACATGCGCTCTCGTCAGTCACCGAAGGTGAGCGAGAGAGAGAGAGAGAGTGCGGCTTAGCGCGCGACACTGGCCATGTTTGGCGGTGACGCGTACCGCTGATTAGGCAAGTGAGTGAGGAGGGGGTGAGAAGCCGTCTCTCGCGCACTATTGCGTCGTTTCTCGCGAGCACTAAGAAAGTGACCCCGCGAGCGAGAGCATACCAGCTTGACGCACCGATAGTATGTTCGAGAGCGGCCTTTGTCCACCAGTCACGCCATATCTCAGGAAGTTACCAGCCGGCAGCAAAGAAGATCAATGTACCAGCCCAGCGAACTTCGCCAATTACACAGGTCATACACTCTCCTCTCGTTTCTCTTTCTTAATCGGTACAACCCTTTTTGGCTATTCGCGATTTGTGCGCTGTTCCAGGATCTCGCGGGCCGGCACGGCTGAACTAGTGGTTAAGTTTTATTTATTGTGTATCGAGTCGGTAATGAGATGACAAGGTGCTTACGGGCCGGTCATCTCATTTAATTGATAAGAATTTATTGTGTATTAGGTTAAGGTTTGATAGATTGTTCCGTTCGTCATCGTACAAGGTAGCGATTTTATAATTAATATACTTCATTGGTAAAAGGTGAGATTATTTATTGCGACCACCTTTCCTCTTCTGCCTTGCTGGGAGCGATATACCGCCTCTCTTACCTCCTCCTTAAATAATTAGGTGATAGCAGGAAAGGATTGACGGTCAAGGACCGCCGACGCTATTACAATTTCAACGCATTATTATTGGCATGGAAAATAAAACCGGCTTTCAAAGTTATTTTCAGTAAGAGCTAGTGCCTTTTCCTGTTATTAATTTTGATGATGGCAGTTTTGGTAAAACTGATAAATCAAAATATTACAATTCATTTTCACCACTGAACATGAATGAAATATCTCAAAGTTCTATAATAAATGTAATTGACGGTAGTTTGACTTCTTATTACTGCTATATGAAAATCGTATTTTTTCAATGTTGTATATGAGGTGTGTTCAAAAAGTAAGGTGATTTTTTAAATTGGTCGGGCTACATAGGTTCGGTCATCAATATTTTGTTATTATTTTGGTATAGATGTCTCTCACATATGCTCACAATTCCAGCCAGTTTATATGTTTACTTTTTTTTTGCGAGACAGAAACTCTAGACGTGTTTTTGGTGCTCGGTGATTTTCTGCTGTCTAAAACAATGGATCAAAGACTTTGCATAAAATTTTTGTGTAAAAAATATAATTAACCCATTAAGGCCCATGCCAAAACAGCATGAGACAGCGCTAAACTAACTATGCCATTCATAGCATAAGTGAATATAAAGTACCCCTGTTTTTTCTTTCGCCATTTGTAATTGTTTATAAAAAATTATTTAAACAAATTACCAAAAAAGTAAATATTTTTAAAAACTGATTGCGGTAATCGATTCTACGGGAAAAAATATGACAAAAACGTATATAACGTTTTCTTGTCAAACCTCAAATTGTAAAACTGCAATAAACAATTACAGGCCGGACAGGCTCACCTATATACGCCAAATGCCAAGCAAAATCCATGGATGGATAGACTTTAGTCATTTCCTAGCGTCAAATTTAAGTCTGACCAGAAAACGTTATATACGTTTCTGTCTTATTTTTTCCCGTAGAATCGATTGCCGTAATCAGTTTTTAAAAATATTAACTTTTTTGGTAATTTGTTTAAATAATTTTTTATAAACAATTGCAAATGGTAAAAGAAAAAACCCGCGTACATTTTTTTCTACTTATGCTATTATGGTATAGTTAGTTTAGCGCTGGCTCTCTCATGCTGTTTTGGCATGGGCCTTAATGTTGAAATGTTTGAAATGTTGGCAGTGGGATACGGTGAGTTTACTTTTAGTCAAAAAAATGTTTACAAGTAGTATAAGCTCTTTCTAGATGACCGAGAAGACACCGATGATGAACCTCGCTCTGGACACCCCAGTACTTCAATGACTGATGAAAGTGTTGAAGAAGTGAAACAAATGGTGTTAAAAAATCGTCGAATCACTATTAGAGAAGTGGCTGAAGACATCGACATATCTGTTGGCTCCTGCCATGCAATTTTATTCGAAGTTTTGGGCATGAAGCAGCAAAATTTGTTCCGAAACTGCTTAATTTTGAATAAAAGGACCGTCGAAGGAGCATCGCTCAAGAGCTGTTGAAGGACGTCAATGATGATTCTCACATGCTTAAAAGAGCCATAACTGGTGACGAATCATGAGTTTATGGTTATGACGTCGAAGCTAAAGCTCAGTCGTCCCAATGATAGACTCCAGAATAGCTAAGACCGAAAAAAGCACGTCAAGTTCGATCAAATGTAAAGGTTTTTGCTCACTGTTTTCTTTCATTATCGTGGCGTAGTACATCACGAGTTCTTATCACAACAGTTGAATGGTCAATAAAGAGTATTATCTTGAAGTTATGCGTCGTTTGCGAGGAGCAATAGGAAAAAAAAATCCGGAATTGTGGGAAAACAATTCATGGATTTTGCATCATGATAATGCACCTGCTCATTTATCGTTGCTTGTGTCGAACTTTTTGACCAAAAACAAAACCACAATCATGTCTCAGGAACCATGTTCACCGGATATGGTCCCCTGTGACTTTTTCCTGTTCCCAAAACTCAAGAAATCAATGAAAGTACGAAAGTTTGGAACGATTGAGGAGATCAAGAAAAAATCGCTGGAAGAACTCAAGGCTATATCAGAAAGTGCTTACCAGAAGTGCTTCGAGGACTAGAAAAAATGTTGGCACAAGTGTATTGTATCTGAGGGTACTTTGAAAGGGATAACATAAATATTGATGAATAAATAAATATTTTTTCATAAAAATAAAAATTCACCTTTCTTTTTGAACACACTCCGTATTTTTTATATGTCAACAAAGTAGAAGTAATGTTATTCATAACTGATATTTTGTTATTCAACTTACAAACTGTTTCTTTAAATTCAAAAAAGATTTGTGCAATTTTGTAAATATATACGAGGTTGTTCAACAAGTCTGCGACTTTAAATAAAAAAACACTATTTATTTAAATGATTTCAATTTATTTTTCAATATCGTCCTCTTTCAACTCTATACATTTATTACAGCGGTGCAAATTTTGTACTTCAAGTTCCCTTCCTTGGGTCTCACCCAGATCCAGCCCTTCGTCCTTCGTTCCCAGTATTGCAAATCTGATCTGCAGATCGTACCACCCCTAATCGTCGCCCTTTTTCTTTGGTGGTGACGATATAATTACCTTGTCATATATTGAATTCTTTCTGCCGCGGCGCTTGCTCTTACCGGCTTTACGTGGAGATTATCAGATGATTGGCCCCCCTGAACTGTTTTCCGCCTTCATTGCGAATCGACTTATAGTTCAAACACGTACGAAATGTGCAGTTCAACGCATCACAGTTCTGGCGCCGAATATTCTCACTGAATTATGGACAATTGTTCGCGTAATGCCCCAGCTATTGACATTGGAAGCATGCACTGACGTTCTTTATGGCCTGCAGGTGGCTAGGGCATTCGACTTTTCAGTGCCCAATACCACCATATTAGTCACATCTTCGCCACGACTCTCCGCCCCTCTGATTGTCGACTGATAGCGCGCTGCTGTTTACGCGCTGCCCTTGGGCATTGGTTGCAGGTGCTTGTAGAGACGGAGCAAACGAAGTTATAGACGTAACATACGCATTTTCTGCAGCTCACCTCTACTGGGATACCGGCGCGTTTGTCGACGGCATCAAAATGTTCATCGCACACGTAACCAGACCCTTTTCGGATCACGATGAGTTCTGCCCATCGGTATATTTGGTCGGTTTCCGCTTCTTCTTCGCTCTCCTTTTTTCTGCGCCACGTTAATGTCTCTTCCTTCCAGGCTATTGATATACATGTGACCGGGATTTTCGTCTTGCTTAACGTGTTACCTTGGTACACGGCGTCCTAGACTAACATGTTCTCCTTGGATAGCGGTGGATGCCACTTGCGGTCGCAATCACGGCGACACTTGAATTTGTTGCCGTAATATTACAGGTCACACAGGTCCTATATCTTCCAGACAGTTCCGGTATGTAAGATGCAGGCTTAACATCAGCAACTTATGTTGTTTTGTTGTTGAAGGTTTTGAACGCATCTGGTGAACGAAATACTGGAATGTAGTGATATAATCGGCGATCGACTCGTTCTCAGCCTGGGTACATCTGCGTAACTCGTCAAATAGGTCCTCTCGGTCTAAGCGGCGTCAGCATTGCTGCCAGAAGTCTTCTGCAAACTCCGCGAAGTCCTTCCATTCACCGTCGTTATTGCCGAACCATACCCCGGCTCGTTTGGTGAACACCGCTTCCAGCGCCGTAAAAACCTCTTCATAGCAAAAGTCAAAACTTTACGCACTTGCGCAACTTTTCCAAAAATCACTCGACCACGAACCCCAATGTTCTCGAAAATTTCAAGCCCTAAGCCCGAAACGCCATCACCGGGTGCGCTGGTCTGCCATTCAGCCGGTGTCGGTAGCTGCTCCATAAGCCATCGCGTGGGTTCTAACTACCTTTGACTATGCGTTCCTTAGTCCGCCTTGGCCGGTAATCTAGCTCGAAAGCGTCTGAGTCCAAGAAACCAATATCTGACTCTCCCGCTTGCCAGCATCATTCTCTTTCAGGAGAATCTGCAGCTCTTCATCTCGCGCGCGGCGTTCTTGCCCTAGTTCTCAGAATAGCCTCCGTGGCCCTTGATGTAACATTTCTTGATTCGGGAATTGGGTCCACTCCTGCGTCCCATTACATGTCTGTAAACTCATGCTTCCATCCACAAACCCGCCAGTTATGGTAATCGTGAGACTACAGTGCGTCAATTCCATTGCGGTATAAGGTAATTGATAATCGCATCACGGGACAAGGCTTGATGTTTACTCTGCAGGATCCGTACCTACGCCCACCGTTGCGCCACCTCATCCCGAGTCTTAGTCCCGCATCACGATAAATATCTCGGTTGCATCCAACTGCTCACGAATCCTTTGGGCAATAGGATTTTCTATTTCCTTGTTTACAGTTATAGGAGATAGCTTTATAGCCCGCCTTTCAGTCGTTGGTCCCACTGTAGGACTCATCGACTCTGGCTGCTCTTTCCAAAGACCCTACATCAAACTCTGTTTAATTGTGAGTGTAAGCTGTCGTTTGCGGTAAATGTGTCATAAACGCGCCTGGGTCGAATCGGACGCTATTCACTCGCATAATCGGATTGGTACACGGGGAAATTGCTATCGAGTCACTAACGCGAAAGGTATTTACCTAAAATGCGATTCCGAAGCACCCCAAGTCACCCTCGGTGTTTAAACCTTGTGTCCTCATGTACGTGTGGAAGTCATCGGCCCTTGTGGCCACTATTCGCGCTCCGGATGTCCGGTTGCTGGCCCAACCGTCGTAACAGGAAGTCATTTTTGCAGGTCTTTCCTGCCATTAGACCGAGGTTAGACGTACTCTACTAAACCGCTAAACGCATACAACTAATTCCCTTATATCGTGAGATCAACAATTTTTAACCGTTAGCCTGACCAACAATGTCTTTTAATCCAACGGTCACGCTTTTTTACAAATACGTCTTTCTCACGGTGTTCATCGGTGTATTCGGTAACACCTCACACGCGTATGCAGATAGATGTTCAATCGCTTCTAAAGCGGTCCGTAACTGTTTACGAATTTCTCCAAAGTAGAGCTCCTACTTGCTGTGAATAAACACTCGTCAGCGATGAGCTCTTGTGTCCAAACGTTCGTACGCATACCAACACACTGTCACGAAAAAAACTGCGGTGAGGAATCGATGCGCTAAACTACCCAATGCCGGTGCACGAGCACACAATGATAAGCGCTCACTTACTCACACATTCACTCACTACAACCCTAACAACAACTGAACCTGGTCCTTCTCAGCTCTCTCAACAACGAGACGCGTAGGAAACCCTACACGGCATGCCATGTAAAGGGAGAGTTCGATTTTACAATAAATTTTTGCTCACCGCTCTATTTACTTAATCATTTACGCGCGAATTTGGAAGGCAAAATGCTTCCGCTACTGAGCAACCTGCTGGGCATGCTGGTTGCGACGTTCGTGTGCGAGAAAGCCTGGAATGAGAAGAAGAATTAAATCAAACTCAATATTATAAATGACAATCCCCGAACTAACAATTTATTTAATTCCAAACAAAGAAATTACAAACTTACATAAAAAGAAAACAAACGAAGAAAAATAGTAACAAAACAATCTTTCGGTGGTACATCTCGTCCGGACAAATACTTAGGACGAAACGGTGTTCAACCACTGCACATCGGCATTGCTGCACGGCATGCAGTGGTGAATTTCTCTAGTAGTCTCAGACAATCATACGTCGCTCGGCAGTTGCATACTGCTCACCGCGGAGCACCAAGTCATCCGAAGTCCGCGACACCGTGGTTATCATGCGCACACCGGCAATGAGCGAAAAAACAGGGAGAAAGAGAAAGGAGACAGAGAGAGAGAGAGAGAGAGAGAGAGAGAAAGCTCACCATAGGTTGATGGACTCAAACACCCACGCCTACTCTTTTCGTGAGCTCGGACGTCGGTGGTGATGGAGCAAACGCCGATGTATCTGCTGCAGTAGCTGTGGATGACCCGACTTTCCGATCAAATCAAACGCAGAGTTCTGCAGTGATCCGCGGTGCTGAGAATTCGTCGTCTTCGTCGTACCTACGACGTCTCTCCGATCAGAATCCAGCAATCTCACTAGTGCTGCTATTACCGCTGATCTACCAGTCCGAATTTCTGCATCAAAACTGATCAAAAACTATGCAAAATCTACTCCATTTCCTCTTCTCACGCTGCCTTTCCTCACCCCTCTCCGCACACCTCCTTGCCCTTTGTCACGCAGCTTATTCGTCCTCAGCTTCCTCAGCCGCTGATCCGCACCTCGAATAATATAAATCAAGCATTAGTAATATGCTAACGCAATTACATTGATCCTCGGCTTAACAATAGTGCACAGACAGCGAGTGGCCAGGAATAACAGGGAAATCGTTATTAAACTGTTTTCTCCGTCATATCTGTAATAGTTTTCGAATAAATCGAGTGTAAACGAGAAAAGAGGCCGTTTTTGACTTTTTTTTTGCTTAAAAGATTTATTTTGAAAACGCACATACGAGGGTGGTCCGATAAGTACTTAGCCTCACCGCCCGATGGCGCCACTCTCGCAAAGGAAATATTATCACGTAGTACAACCTTCTCCATGGTTACTGTCAAGATTTCAGCCGGATCGGAGTTGTAGTTTATTTTTGAGAGCGTGTGAAAGCAAGTGTGTCCGTTGATTTTTGAAAAATGGAAAAAGAGCAGTATCGGTCGGTGATTCGATTCTTGTTTTTGGAAGGGAAATCCCGCAGCGAAATCAAAAAGCGCTTGGATGCCGTGTACGGTGACTCTTCTCCTTCGATCGCGGCCGTCAAAAATTGGTTTAACGAGTTTCAACGTGGTCGCACGTCGATTTTTGAAGAGCCACGTTCAAGTGCTCCAAAAACGGCTACCACGGAGGATAACGTGACAAAAATTCACGATCTCGTATTGGCAGATTGACGATTGAAGGTGAGCGAGATAGCTAAGGTCATAGGCATCTCCAAAGACCGCGTGGGTCATGTCCTGCATGAAATTTTGGGCATGAGAAAGCTGTCGGCGCGATGAGTGCCGCGTTTGCTCACTCCGGACAACAAGCGCAACCGTAAGACAACTTCAGAGCAATGTCTAATGCTGTTTAAACGCAATCCGAAGGATTTTCTGCGTCGTTTCGTGACAGTCGACGAAACATGGATCCACTGGTATACATCAGAGACCAAGGAACAGTCGAAACAGTGCGACTTCTTTTTGATTCCAAACTTGAAAAAGTCACTCGCCGGGCAGAAAGTTGAGTCGAATGAGGAGGTAATTGCTGCTACGGAAGCCTACGTTTCAGACCTCGAGGAAACGTTTTTTTCAGATGAATTAAAGAAGTTGGAGCATCGCTGGGCCAAGTGTATAGAACTAAAAGGAGACTATGTTGAAAAATAAAACGCCACTTTTCCAAAATTTTCGTTTTTCTTTTGTACGCTAAGTACTTATCGAATCACCCTAAAGAATAGAAATAAAAACTAGTTAATGTGAGGTTTTAGTATGTATCAATTTTGTGGTCCATTTCAGAAATAAAATAGGTTCATGCTCTTTAATCGATCTTCGATGTTAATTCTACTGGATTAGTACATCCGGCTCGCTATTCAATTGCAGGAGCGTTCGTACCTCCCGAATTGCCTTTTAAAACAATTTGTGCGGACGGCCGCGAGTAATTTATCAGTATCGGATAGATTACTTCATTAGAATTCCTACATCACAATCTTTAATTCAATTTATTTACAAAAGTATGTTTAAAATATCTAATAAATTTTTATATTTCTAGATTTGTCCCAGGAAATCAATTCCATGGGTAGATTCCTCAAAGAAAACAGTAATGAAGATAAAACTCGGGTAGCAAATGTCATGCTATCCATTGGCAAAAATCTTATATTTTGCGCACAAGAGCAGTTGGCTCTGCATGAGCCTTTAACAAGATTCCATAAAGAACTTGAAACCTTTCGTCAACGAGCTATTGGAGATACTTTAAAAAATGTTTTAGCAATGGAGAAAGCTAGAACGGAGTATAGAGCAGCATTGTCTTGGATGAAAAATGTATCACGACAATTAGATCCAGATACATCCAAACAACTAGAAAAATTTAAAAAAGTTCAAAGTCAAGTTCGAAGGTATGTATGAGTTAATAGAAAATCGTAGCAGACATATCATTTATAGTAGATATTTCAGTTATTGTAGAAAAAAATTTTCCGTACTGTCTTTTTTATATTTTCACAGAAACAAAATAAATATACTAATAAGGCGTCTTTATCTTTTTTCTTAATGGATAGTTAATGACCTAGCCTTAGCAGATGAGTAATTGTAGGTACATAGTAGAAATTAACCTTTATGGTTTTTTTTTCACCGCCCATCATGTGCAGTTATCTATAGGGTGTTGTGTCCAGTGGTCTATAACTTTTGATGTCCAATTTTGTTAATAATCTTCGCAAGCTCTTCAGTAAAAACAATTTAAAAGTACTGTTATCAGAACAAATACATGGAAAGGACTGGGTGCATTTGGTTATACTACATCACTTTTAGTCTGTTATTTTTTTTAAAAAGTGTAACGGGGGAGATAAATCTGAAAATGGGAAATTTATTTAAGAACAAACTCCCACGATGCAGAGCAAACCGCCACTCCGTTAAACACGTATGATAATACGAGTATTCGCCTTAACGTCAGACGATTTATCCTAGTTGTCTTCTATCGATCGGAGTTGAACTCACCTTAAGTCACGTGTTTTGTTACACTTGATGAGTTTTAAGTGTGTTACTCTTAATCTTCTTAATCCCCTAGATGTAATTGGATTAAAACCTAAGCCTGTTTCAAATACTTAAGCTACCAGGAAAATCAAACGACGAAAACGGCGAATAAATTTAACAGACTTTATTTAATAAAAAATCACTACAGTCTTTGTTGGGCCGAAAGACTGACGCACGAAAATAGGATTTTACAATTTAATTATGTTTGGTGAGAAAGAGAGAGAGAGAGAGTAGATTTGAATTCTACCGCGAACTAACGCACGACGCGAATACAAGAAATATAACGCTATCACGGATAGACAAAATACCGAATGTATTTTGTTTCGTTTAATATCACGGAAGGTGCACCTACCATGCGGTGCAATTACGGTGATCAGCCGTAATTTTTGTTGCAAAATTATCAACTTCCGCTGCACCTCGCTTAATCAGCTGCACTCCCTCAATTCGCCTTTATATGCTGCAAATCTGCTGCTTCTGCACCGCTGCTTGCTGCTGCAATATTACTGTTGCACCCACGCACGTATTTGTTCGGAAAACAAATTATTTTTGCGAATCAAAGTGCAAAACACAAATCGGCGGTAAACTCGCGTAAACAGCTGAGGCGTAACTACTTATTCAAATAATCGCGCGCCCCCTCTCTCTCTCTCAATAGTTCGAACTAACGCGCGAGAAGCAGAATCGCGAACGGTTCGATTAATTAAATCGACTACCGTTGCAAAAGATTAACATATTCGTAAATGAAATGACAAAACTTTTCTTTACGTATTATTTTCACCAATCGAGTATAGCTTCAACTAAGGTCTAATATTCTTGTCATTCTTTCATTCTTATTAACAAATGATGAGAATAAACGAAGATTATAGATTTTTTCGTCATGATGACGTAGGCCTGTGAAAATGAGATCATTATTTTTCTTCAGTGATCGAGGGTCATTTCTGAACTAATTTTTTACGTAGAAAATAGATACGGCCACAAAATCAGATCTAAGTATCCTAACCCAAAAATCTAAAAAATATTATTTCATGTTATATTACGGGTATGATAAAATTGTAAAATAATTTTTTCTTAAAAAATGGTTCAGGACATTTTAAATTAACAGTCTTTCCCTTTAAATCCTATTCTTTAAATTTAGTAAGCCATTTTTTTATGGAGATATTGTTATTTGAAATTAAATATTTACAAGATTTCATTGTAAGCTTTACAAAACAGACATTTTTTTAATAAACAAATATAATGTTTCTACGTTTTATGGATAATTAATTCTGAATTCACTCAAAAAATTACTCAATAGACTTGAATTTTCAAGATCTTTTTTCTATACAGGCTTAAAAAAAAGAACTACGCTGTAAATATAAGACGCAACCAACGTCGGCCAGTGGCTCTTCTTTTTCTTTACGATTTATATTTATTCAATTAAACGACTATCGAAGAGTTACATATTTTTGCGTATTCATATAGTTAAAGGTCTGAGAAATATTTTGTGACCGAAATCGAAAGCATTGATGCATGAGACCATTATTAAAAATTAAGTTCAATAATTATAAATAGATCGACGAATATTGTTTCTTTCATTTGAAAATATAAACTTCTATGAATCTATCATCAAATTTTTATAATATTTCACTGAAAAGTGTCCGAGTAATTAATTTTTATAACTAATATTTATTTAAATGGTCTTATATTCTTGACTTATATTTTGCATAAAACGTTTTAATTTCTTTTTCCTCTAATGTTATATAAAGGTTATTTCAGATGGTGTCATTTGTTATGAACAATGGTGTACGAATAACATTTCCTAAGACTTTTTTTTAAATTTTTTTCAAGATTTCTATTTTTGAGTTTCAAACGACACAATATAATTGAATGTCATAAGTCTAGAATGGTTTAATTAAAGCTTCGTGAAGCAGTATTTTAGTTACGATTATGAGCTTCAATTTTCCTCCTATGAGCCATTTTTATCCATTAGAGTTGTAGTTGTTTACATTTTCTGAATACATATTCCTTCCATGTGAGGTTTAAATATAAGTATATTCCCAGGTATTTGACATGATTAATTTTTGTTATTTATTAGTATTTCCTATACTATTTGTATATCCAACTGTTATGTGATAATGGCTGTATCATTTGTATATATTACTGTAATGATGATTGGAAACTTTGACAGATCAGTGAATAGCAAGTACATTGTTGACTTAAGTACGTCACCCTGTGGAACTTCTGCATTTATTGACTATCGTTTTGATAATTTTTTAAAATTTATTTTGATTCTAAAGGCTGTATTTTGTAAGTATGATTGAAGTAATGCATAGCATTGTTTTAGAAAACATCATTTTAATTTACACAGATGTCCTTTATACCATAATTATCAAATGCCTCTACAATGTCAAAGAATATGGCAGTACACTATTGCTTTTCCTCAATAGATTTTATCGGAGCAGTTACCATTCTATTATTACATCTTGTTTAAAATTAACATTAAAATAAGTGAAAATCCAATACGCATAAGTCACAACAAATTGCTGCGTAAGCACTTACCACGAAATACGATGTTTCGCGCAATGCTGAAAAGCATAGCGAGTCAGTTCATACATGAGCTCTGTGCAATGTCGGTTCGGCAATTGGTGTGATAATGGATTGAATTTAAAAATACATTGCGACACTTATTCTATATACTTTTACTTGCCACGCTTAGGTTCAAAATATTTTTTAATTCGGCTTTTGTACGTTGAACATTTGACTATTTACAATAAATTTTCAACTTGTTCATTGATGAAATTGTGCTATATTTCATTTCATCAACCTACCTTGATACTCTTATTCTTATCATAAATGACAAATACGCCAAGCGACAACAGCAGTCCAAACTTGCCATAAATACTATAACTACGAATCGAATCAATTCAACAACAAGGTACTCTAAATTATATTCTTTTATCTAACAATCTTACTAGATTTTTATTTGAGTTTAATCTACTAACAACATATTGGAATGTCCCGTACATTAGCTATTCGTATTTGATAGTCAAGACGTATCAGTTGACACCGGTACAAACTTAAGTGAAAAGAACATGCAAATTTTTACTTATATTTCATAAATTTTATATTGGTAAGTTGTAAAATATTTACTATATATCGATTCAAAATACTATTTCTATACTGCTAATAGCAATCATATCAATTAAACTAAAAATACGTTAAATCTTTCATTTTTATTCAATCATTGCATTCTAAACAATATCATATTTAAACATATTGGTTTTTCTTTCTCTCTATATTAATAACGAAGAAGTCAATGGAATATTTATCGTATTATGAACGCAAGCATCACGTCGTACTTTTTTCGGCGCATGGCGCGGTAGTTGACCCTCGAAAACTACAATTTTGCCGAATCGCAAAATCTAGTAGAAAAGAAAACAAGCAGGTCAATTGGAATGAAATATTCTCGATTACTAAGACGAATGTTGCCCTTTTATTTTCCTTTTCTATTTTTCTAATTTTACACAAACTGTTTTAATTACAAAGAAATTTATTACCTTTATTATAAAAACAGCACCTCTGTTTCGTTCTTTCCTCTCATCTGTCCCTTTAACGAGAATTAGGACATGATCAAATGTACAAAAAACCGGAATAAACTATTCGACAATAAAACATTTGCACGGTCTCAAGTAAACAAAAGTTTTTAGAAGGGCCAATAGACGAATCAGCATTCAGAATACGTACTAGAATACTACGGTCACCTGTGAAACTAGGACAAATTCGAGAAATAATCACGACTAGTAAGGAACCGACAGAAGTAGAACAAATAGAAGTCTATAATATAGAATTGTCAAAAGCTTAAATCTACGAAAACGAAGGCTTCCTAGTAGATCACTGTTTTAAAATTAGAAATAATTCGGGAAACTCCAAAACTCTTTAAAAAGGAAACGTCTAGAAAAAAAGCAATATGGTAAGACGTTCCCAATACAAGCAATTATATCGCCATAGCAAAGACAGAAAAAACTCATAAATGGCAAATCAAATTCAAAATTATAAAGAAATAGAGAGAGATAAACCAGAGACAGAGATGATGATAACATCGGTCGCATACCCTATTGAAATAAAGAACACCGAACACAGACGGAGATAATGATACAGAAAAATCAAAGAGAGTTCAAACTCTGTTAAAGTTCGTGAGTCATTAGAAATAACGACTTCGATAAATATAAATACTCAATCATAAAATGAAACAGAGAATCCACTGAATATAGGTGAACCTAGCACTATGAAAGAATTCAAAGACAAATTATTGGAGTCAGACAACGAAACGGAAATATACGAATCTACTTATAGAAATCTACAAGAACTTGGAATCTGTAACATGAATAAATTCTAAATATACATATATTACAAGTAGTAAATTAAGCAGATCAGATTGTGTAGTAATCTACATTAACAATGATATGAAAGAAAAATATAGAAATAATGCTAATCAATAACTTGAAAAAAATTAACTCGAAAATAACATTATTAAATAATAAAGAATCAAATTTGTCCGCTGTTTACAGATACCTCACGACACGCATAAAACCGAATTCTTGATTACTTTTAAGAAGCTTTTAAAACTCAACAAAAATAAGAAAAATAGTATAACAGTTAGTGATTTTAACTGTGATATACTTAAACAAGAAATAATGGACCAAGAATTTCTACAAATACTTCTAGAAAATGGCTATTGTTCGGATTTTCATGGTATAATCAGACCTTTTACTGATGACACCAATTAAGGTTCGTGTATTGATAATTTTTTTATTAAGCTTGATAACATAAATTATAATATATATCTGTTCAATAACCATTATCCACTGATAATGTCTTAGAAAGGTATATAAACGAAAAGACGATAACATACAAATATTATTAAAATAAATTTCCAAAAATTAAACAGCATAGCTAGAACTATAAATTGGGGTGAAATAGAAATACAAATAGATTCAAACCAAGCTACCTCAACTTTTATAAACAACTGTAATAGTGTCGGCGTGCAATGCCGATATATTCACTACTATTACCAATTATTTATAAAGGGGGAAGGCAAGGGAGGCGGTGTATCGCTCCAGGCAAAGCAGGAAGGAAAACAGCGGGCAGAATAATTTCACACACACAACTCGTTGACAAATCGTTTATTACAACGCACTACCTAGAGTGCCGGCGAAAGTACAAACACTTATTAACAATAACGCACAAACTTAATCTAAACGAGATGACCGGCACGTTAGCGCCATGTCACCTCGTTAACCGGCTCAAACAATTACTTGAATTACGCACTGTCGAAAGCTACGCCGGCTCGGGGAAGCCTGGCGTCGCAACGCGAACCGTGAGAATCGCCGAGGAAAGGAAGAGATATAAAGAGAGAGAGGAATCGATGACCTGACCAATTTCGGCGGACGTCGCTGTCGCCGGCAATCTGGAAGATGTCCCACCGGCGGCCTGGCAGGAAAACCCTTGGCTGCTGTGCAGCCAGTGATCTGGCAGAAGAACCAGTCGGGTACCGTCCTGATGGTGGCTTCTTGCAGGAACCTCCTGACTGCCGCGTCGCTGGCAGAGAAAATCCGTCCGGCTTATGTGTCGAGGAATGCCAACTTCTTCCCGAACAAAGGGCGCAGGCTTCGCAGCGATGGTCACAGACTGATATGGCCAATCTCTCTTGCGTGCGTCGCGTAACTCACTGTCGCGAGTGCATGAGAGCCGGCTTCTCACGCCTTCTCCCACCACTCGCCTCCTAATCGGCGGCACGCGGCAATGCCGGTCGCGACTAGTGCCGCGCGCCAAGCCCAACCTAGACTATAGTTTCTCTCTCTCTCTCTCTCTCGCACTCTCAATATTCGGTAGCGTCGTCGCGTCCCTGTCCTCGTCCTCCGCTCTCATGCGTTGCTGAAAATGAAAAGGGCAGGCATCAGGCACGTGATAACAACGTGCGCTTGATGCCGGCCGTGCGCCTTTGCCTAGGAAGGAGAGGGAGATAAGCACACGGTGCAGGCCACGACAGGTCTACACCGTCACACAACATTAAACAATGTATACAAAAAGCTAAAATGTTTAACAACATGAGTAATAACAATAATAACATGGAACCTAGAAAAGCATGGATAACTAAAGTAATACTAATATCACGTAAAACTAAAAAAAATTTATGACATCTGGAAAATCGACAAAATTAATACAACAAAAAAAGGAAATTACAAAAATTATATCAAAACACTTGACATATTTATTATCAAAGCATAAGAAACTTTTGATAAAAATCTTATCCAAGCCACAGCTCACAATTCTAGAATACTGTGGTCAATAATTAATAATAAATTAAAAAAAACACAAAGAAAAATAATTACACTGACTACATCATTAATAATAACGCCGAAATTACTAAACCAACAATAATAGCAGACAAAATAAATGAATTTATTTTAATATTGGAATAGAACTTAGTAGCAAATTAAATGTACCACTAAACCAAAACATAAAAATAACAGAAATGAATTCAAAAAATATATTTTTGAAACCTACATACTGCAACGGTAGTCGATTCAATCAATCAATACGTTCGCGATTCGGTAGCACTCGCGATGATAGAGCGAACGTCTAAGAGAGAGAGAGAGGGGGCGCGCAAGAGTTCAAAGTTTGAGTTAAGCCTCAGCTGTTGTGGGTTAAGTACCGTCAAATAGTTTTTCTATCTGGTTTCTGCCGTCTTGCTGATAAAAGTTTTCTTGAGATTCTTTGATACGTGCGCGAGTGATCGTAGAAATAATGACAGCAGCAGCAAGCAAATAGCAGCATTAAATGCAGTAACAGCAGATTGGTAGCGAGATGAACCGGCGCGGCCTTTCCAGGGAGGAAACCGTTGGCTAAGAGGAATTTCTTCAACAATTACGGCTGATCATCGTAATTGCACCGCAGAGTAGGTGCACCGTCCTTTTTCTGCGCGACAAAATACTAACAAATATATTTTGTCTATCGCGACCGTTTTTGTGTTCGCGCCAAGCGTTAGATTTCGCGGTAGAATTTTGAATTCTCTCTCTCTCTCTCTCTCTCTCTCTCTCTCTCTTCCCGTATTATTGTAATAAGTTGTTAGTCCTATTCACGTGCGTAAGTCTTTCAGCCCATCGAAGACTCTAGTTTTCTAGTCATAAACGATTTTGATTTTATTCGCCGCATTACGTTATTTCGTTTCTTTTTAGTTTAACGGATCCGTCACCGGTTAAATTTTAAACCGATTTCATTTAGGGGATAGTTGTAACAAATATTAGGTCACTCACACCTTCGATAGATCGAGTGTCACAAGTCAGGTGACTTAGTGTGAGACCAACTCTGTTGGAAAGAAGACATCGGAACGAAAGTATCAAACGTAAAGGCGAATACACGTATACTTATATGTGTTTAACGAAGCGGCAGTTAGCTCTGATCGTGAGAGTTTTTTCTTTAATAAACCCATTTTGTACCAGCTAATCCCCCCCGTTACAATATATACATGGAATAAAGGAGATCATTGCCAAAATGAAAAATAAAAATGGTGGTGTCGATGAAATTAATACGATTACGTATGAAATAAAAACATTACCTGAATTTAGATCATCTCCCGTATTACACATAATAAACTTAAGAATTGAAAAAGAAAATTGACCAGATATACTAAAAGAAGCAGAAATAATACCTATATATAAAACCAAAGAAAAATCTTTACCTACTAATTTATAGGTCAATATCGCTCATCTCTTACACAGCAAAAATTTTCGAAAAAATTATCCACAATTTTGAAACTTTACAGAAGATTGCAACTTAATATCACGTAATAAATATGGCTTCCAAAATCCAATGCAACAACCAAATTGCTATAGAATAACTTAGGGAGACATCAATTACATAGGAAAGAACAAAGCCCTACTCTATTTTGATAGAGTTTTGGATGGTTAACAAAATTTTGTAAACTCTGTTTACTCACTTGAACACTTCAACTTAAACACAAATTACATAAATGTACTTCTATAAATCAACACCAAAGAAATTTTCCCCCAGTACAGAACAATATATGCCATTGGACTTACTTGCCCAACAAAATTCAACCACAGCGAAAGAATAAAACACATTATGGACCACAATGCATCTAAACTATGATATTAGTTTTAAGTTAGTAATAAGTGCATCCAGAGCGGCAAACAGAAAATTTTCATCTTCTGAATTGCAAATTCTGTAAAAAATTTTGTAATGTATTTATACTGTGACAGGGCTGATAGCGATGTTCACTAACCCTGTGCGCGGCACTCTTCTCGCACGGATGTAGCGGCCGAGCGTGGCTATGGTTAACATAGCATTCACGCGCTCGTGTCGTTGCAGGGCCTGGAGAGGGGAGAGCACGGTTGGCGGAGAAGATGGCGCGAGAATGAGCGAGAGCGCGAAGAGCGTGAGAGAGAGCGAGAGAGGAAGAGGAATGGGCGAGAACGCGGAAAGCGCGGCTCGCGCCGCGAGAAGAAAGAGAGCGGGAGCGATTGAGGACAGTGAGAGAGTGACCGTACGCTAATAAGGTCATGGCACGAGATACGCTAGAGCACGCGCCAGGAGAAAGACACCCCAGGACGAGAGATAGAGTTTTGTGGCGAGTCTCCGGCTGCTGTTCGAGCAGCCTTTCCCGGCGATCATCATCCGACGCCTGAGGAGCCGATCCCGGCCGCCAGCTGCCAACCAGCCGCCGCCGGTGATCCAACTATCTCCACTACCGGCAGGACTGCGGTTTCGCCGTCGCCGGCTCTCCAGCAGCGAGCCGCGGGAGGAGCCACATGGTGGGTTTGTTATATCTCTATTCCGCGACTCTCTCTCACGTACCAGCTCTCGCCCGGCGCAGCGTCGCGAATCGAATTGTCGCGATTGTTAATTGAGCGAATCCGTTCCTAAATGTTATACACTCGCCGCGTATGGTAGTTGAGCGATTACGCTCCTAGTCGCCGCCTGCTGTCGCGTTTTGAGGATTGAGCGAGCGCGCTCACCATCCTTGTATTTGTAACATCCGTAGATGTACTTTCGTTGGCATAAATAAAAAGAGATCTCCTCTTTGTACTCATACCGATTCTTTCTATTCACCTTTCCCGTCATCGCGGTAGGTTCGCTCCCGTGGAAGTCAGCGCCGGCTTCCTTCACCGGAAAAGGACCCTTTATTAACTCGCAGGGGGCATAGCAGTGGCGCACTTGGCTGTGTTTTCGAGGATAAATTCCCCCCCTTTGCAATACTATCATGAATTATGTATATGTACTCTGGGTAATAATAAATAATAAAATAAATAAATAATAATAACCTATTAAAACTCGAAAATCTACTAAAGTACATAAAAATAGACGTAGATAGTAATGCCCAGTTAAACATTTGAGGACGTTGTAATATTCCAATCAAAAATTTAAATCGCAAAGAACTAATATCTATATCTGGTATTATAGAAAATGCGATCAAGATTTTAGGATCGATGCAACTAATTATCGCCAATGAACCGTTCAATTTCCATGCAGTCCTACAGAATTTTTTCATCCCTTACGATGGTATACTCGTATTAAGAATATAAGTCTTATCAGAGCATAAACTAAACCTGGACAAAGGATATCTAGGAATAAATGGAAAAAAATTCCACTAAGAGCGATAACCAAAAAATACGAAGTAATCGCAACTATTGGACCAACAGTAGAAGAGACTTTAAGCAACCACATTATATGGAAAGCTATGGTGATAAAAGATAACAGCACTGAAGTTTAAATCTCTATCCCTGCAAAAATTATAATGTACGAGAAAAAAATCTCACTACATAGGAGGGAGAAAAAATCGGAGCTACAATAACTGAAATCCAAGAAAAAATTAAGGAAGAAATCATAGTCGCAAAAGTCCACGAGAGCAACATGCAGACTGAAGAAAAAGCTCAACCTATTTATCATTTCAATATAGAGCAATTCATTAGAAATATTAGCGAAGCTCTCGTAGACAAATCTAAAGAAAAACACAACTACATTATTACTGGTTATTCGGTTTCTATACAACATTGAAAAACAATGTCTCAGTCAAAAAAGATGAGAAACATGATAGAATAACGAATAATATTAACTATCTTACATTCGATTTAAAAAAATGCTAGAAAATATCGAAGAAACAGAGAAGAACCTTACATTACAAATAGGTTTATTACGAAAGACAAGCAAAAAAAAAATCGAAAATTACTAAACACTATAAATCGCAATCATTTGTTGCCAAAAAGAAGAAAACCCATAGAGGATCTTATACTGTCATTTGAAGATATTTGCTGGCTAGAGGAGAGAAAATTCTTATGTGCACGGTCAAAGGATTTATTTAACAGATGAGAAACCAGTATAGGTCAAACGATTTCCTTTATCTTATATATAAAAACAAATTGCAGTGGAAAAAGCAAAAAAATTTATCTCAAATGATTTAATAGGATAATCAACCAGCGTATTTAATGAACCAGCATGGATTGTACCTAAGAAGGAGCTAATTAAAGACGAAAAAATGAAATGGAGATTCGTAATAGATTATTGCAAATCAAATGTTAAAATCATTTCAGATTCTTATTTCATACCTAACATAATGCAAATTTTCGACTGTGTTGAAGAAAAATTTTTTTTTACTACAATTGATATGGTTTCTGGTTTTCATCAACTGAAGATAAAAGAATCAGATATTCATTAAACAGCATTCAATGTACCTGACCTAGGGCGGTTCGAATTTAAAGTACTACTATTCGGATTAGTTAATTCAGCCAGAGTTTTTCAGAGACCATTAACAAAGATGCTCGGAGACTTGATAAAAAACGATTTGCTGTTTATATAGGACCGGATCCATTTCAGATCGGGCAGGCCTACGGCAATGATATCTCCGATTGACTTGGCTGTGGAGTATGTTATTCTACTTCAAAAATAAGCCGACATGTATTTTCTTTTTTTTCGATTAGACCTCTACATCATTTTTTACGAGTATTTTAAAAAAGTGGTTAAAAAATAAATTTTCTAAAAATCAAATATTAAAATTTAAAAAAATGCTCTATATTTTCTAATTTTTTTACTTAATATGTTATTTATAGCTTATTTTACTGTACTTCTTATACTCTTTCGAATGCGCCATGCAGAATAAAAAATATTGAAAATTGGCGGGAAAAACTCAATTTTCTCAAAAAAGCCATCGTTTTTTTTTTCAAATTTTTATGATAGATTAAGCATTACAAGACCTTTAAATTGGTATAGGAGTGATCGCGTACTTTTACGTTTTAGTGATAAAATATCGATTTTTCGTTTTTTTTGGCTCAAAACATTGATAATAATTATAGTTTTGACATGTGAAACGTGTTGAAACACACACACACACACACACACACACACACACACACACACACACACATACATATATATATATATATATATTTAGATAGATAGATATTTATATATACATCCATATATACATATACAAGAATTGTACGTTTGATAGTAGTCTTGCGATTTTGATAGAATTACATTCCTTCTTCTATAAATAGCTTATAAATATATACGTGCTCGCATTGCTGATAGCACATAGTTCAGTTTCTATCAGTCGTAAATTGTGTACACACAGAGAAGCATGCATGCTTTCTAGGTGTATATTATATATTAAAGCAAGTGTACGTTATAACAAAAATCACTTTAGATCATAACTGAGTGTTTTATTTCTGTGTTTATAATTATGACTCCACATAGTACATATTCAGATAAGAGAGTTAAGTGTTGTGACTTTTTAAAAAGACATAAATCATGTGTATACAAAACTAAAAACAAGCGATTTAAAAGCCTTGGTGACTTAGCTAATAAATTGAAATTGAAGTTTGGCAGAAAAAAATTTGAACCGTTTGATAAGCAAAAAAATAAAAGAAACTCAAAACAGAAAGACTAAAAAGTCTAGAAAATAAAAAATATAATTTTTATTACTTAAATAAATGAGTTTATTTTGAAACTTTTTATAAAAATAAAGTGTTTTTTTTTAATTTTGTTGTAATGATTTTTTTGAACATTCACAATGTATTTCATATCTATATAATACACATAAAACATATATGTAAATAAGTTTTACATGTCAAAATTATAATTATTATCAATCTTTTGAGCAAAAAAAAAACGAAAAATCGATATTTTATCACTAAAACGTAAAAGTACGCGATCACTCCTATACCAATTTAAAGGTCTTGTAATGCTTAATCTATCATAAAAATTTGAAAAAAAAAAAACGATGGCTTTTTTTCGAAAAATTGAGTTTTTCCCGCCAATTTTCAATATTTTCTTATTCTGCATGGCGCATTCAAAAGAGTATAAGAAATACAGTAAAATAAGCTATAAATAACATATTAAGTAAAAAAATTAGAAAATATAGAGCATTTTTTTAAATTTTAATATTTGATTTTTAGAAAATTTATTTTTTAACCACTTTTTTAAAATACTCGTAAAAAATGATGTAGAGGTCTAATCGAAAAAAAAAAAAAAATACGTGTCGGCTTATTTTTGAAGTAGAATAACATACTCCACAGCCGAGTCAATCGGAGATATCATTGCCGTAGGCCTGCCCGATCTGGAATGGATCCGGTCGTAGACGACATAATTATAATTGCTAATATGGTCTAAGAACATAACAAGAGATTTAAACTTGTAGCACAAAAACTCAGAAAAGCAAAGCTTAAGCTAGAAACATGCAAATTTCATTAAAGACAGGTCGATTTTCTAGGATATATTATAAGTGAAAAAGGTATAAAAACTGACTTAAAAAAGATCGAAGCAACAAAAAAGTTCACAACAGCTACAAACATCAAAAACGTAAGGGAATTCCTAGGATTAATAAGATACTATAAACAATTTATACAACACTTTTCATACACAGCAAGATCCGTTATCATAATATTACAAAAAAATACAGCACTACGAAAGACAAGAAGCATTTGAAGATCTAAAGAAACCCTATGCCATTTTCAGACTCGAAGAAAATATGAAAATAAAGCCGTTGCAGGAGCTCAAAAGGCTAGAGAAGCAGAAAAACCTAAACCTATAGAGATACCTAGCAACAACACTAAAATACAGGGACGGAAAAATATCGTCTAACAAAATGGAAAACATAAGTTTCGATAACAATTTAATGTTAAAGATATTGAAGTTATAGATTCAGTAACAAAAAAATTTTTTATAGTACACCTTGATACAAGGCAATGTGTGATGACCCTTAAGAAAAATATCGAGGATAATTTTAGACTTTCAGAAAAAATTTTAGTGAGAATGATGTATAAATAAATAGTCTTACGTGAAAGAACATGGAAGAAATTATAGGAAGAATTTTTAAAAATTGCAATATTAATATTGTCTTTTCAGTCAACATTTGATCACTGACATGTGCAGATGTACGAACAATACGCTCTACCCGAAAATTTAAAGTAGTAGTCAATCAGTGAAGTGACAATTAAATTCAAAATTTAATTTAATACACCCACAATCAGAAAAAAAAACAACGTCTGAAATGATTACTCAATCAGGAGATCAGAAAACCACGCCTAATAAAAACAACGAAAACTGGAATATCGTAAGCGGTAAAAAACACAAAGAAACAGCTCAGAAAAACAAACTCAAAACAAAAAATTATAAGCTTAATTGTCAGAATACTGGCTAAGTAACACAAGCAATAGATACAAAATACCTCAAGAAAATAAAAAAAATCAAGAAAATAATAGTGAAATCGAAAACAATAAGTTGAAAAGCAAATCTCTTCCGATCTTCTTTTACAATATAGAGAATATTAAACGGTTAGAAAATCTACTAAACTCAATGGCCAAAGAGAATGACACCTTGAAAGTGATAGAACTAAACAAAATTAAAATTCAGTCAACAATTTCCAAAAAATATATGCTAATTATTTATAACGGTCCTATTTATGAGCTATTTATTAAATCACTGAATGACTGCAACTAGTCTAACGTATCTATCTGTTTATTCAAAACAATACATTAAGCGGCGCTACCTCACTGTTTACTCGATTGTATTCATATAAGAGTCAAATCAAAATAAATAGCGTAACGTCACAAAGTAATAGATATAGATATAGTGATTTTGGTTATTAAGAAAAATATGTTAATTAGGGATAATTTTAATATAACAAAGTATTTATTGTATAAATTTATGTACGTAGATTCAAAATATAACTACACAAATTACATTTAATTATTAAATAATAATGAATCTCAATATGCAAAGTTAATTTATTTATTACGCTAACAATATAAATTATGAGAAAAATATAAATAATCCATATGCAAAATGAATAAGTATAGAACATGAGTAAGAATTGGTTTCATAAATAACAGCTGAATAATAACTGTTATTAGTAAATAAACAATCAATAATTTATTTAAACAATAAGCTGTATATAAAACGAAAGTATTAAGTTTATACTTGATAATGATAACTTTATGATTTAGAAATCTTAGATAATTAATCTAATAATTGCATTATAAGATTAGAAGAAACCGTTACAAATATAAAAAATTAGTCATAATTCAAATGTTATTAACTAATTTAAATATTTATTTTTAGAGAATACTTCCAAAATTAATCAACTATAAAGTTATATGAAAATTTAATAATTTTCTATTGTAAATATTGTAATATCACGTTAATTAACTTTATTGGTTAATAACTTTTGACGACACTATTTGCGATAATTGTATATTGTATAAAATCAACAAATAACAAATTCTGTAAAATTTACATGTGTTAAAAGCTTAATATTAATGGTCATTTACTTGTAAATTAAGAAAACTCATTTCTTAAAATTCGCCAATGTCTCTCGAATCTTTGATGATATCTCTCCTGCAAAAATAAGCGGAAAAATCTGTGTATAAATAGGCCCACCTTTGCACAGGCTAGCATTCACTTCTAGCCTTGCAAGGTGAGCGCATGAGTCTGAATAAACTTGGATTATACCTAAGTTCTTTCTCTCATTGTAACTAACTGAGCAAGACTGTTCCTTCCTTATAATTTGAGCTCGACTTATAGAACATCTCGCGCTATAAGAAACTTGGGCCGAATTATATCCTATCAAAGAAAGACTTTAGCTCTGCTTATAGGACAATTCGCACCATAAGAAACTAGGGCATTGTCTGACTTTCCTCGAAATATTGTACTTATTTATATATATTTGATTTATTTATTAGATCACATTTGGCGACCGTGACAGGACTCTTGTTACGTTAGTTAGTGTTAAGTGTTTGTTATTTATTTAGTATTAGTTTATAATTATATTATAGATTTTTCTTTTATTATGCCAAAAAGAAATAGACAAATGCGAGCAATATTATATAAAAATGCGTCACTGGAAAAAGAATTAAGTGAACTGCGTACATTGTATATGGAACTTGCGAATTCATTTGTTAATTTAGGTAACAATTATAAAAAGAATATGAGATTATTTGATACGAGTTTAAGAAATATAAGCTCTGATTTGAATCATTTAGCGGATACAGTAGAGCATATATTAGCTACTAGACCAGCACCTGGCGCTTAACTTGTATTATTATTTATGAAATAAATTTGTTAATTGGAATATACAATTTGAATTTGTTTGATTATTTGTCGAATCATATGATTAATGTCATGCATATATTATTTATTATTGGTGTTGAATTAATTATATATTTTGGATTTTTTTAGTTGATATTACAATGTCAAACGAAAAACGTCCAATGTATAACTCTACTGAGTGTGCTCCCGAAACAATTCTAAACGAACTTAGTGAATCACTAATTGGTGACGAATTGACTGTGCAGCAAAAAAGAACGCACGAATGGGAAAGAGCTGTAGTAGATGAATTAAAGACATTTCATACTGATGAGTTTAAGTTGCAAAATGATTTTAAAACAATTTGTGAAACTATTAACACGAACTATTAACACATGGGCCGAATTATATCCTATCAAAGAAAGACTTTAGCTCTGCTTATGGGACAATTCGCACCATAAGAAACTAGGACATTGTCTGACTTTCCTCGAAATATTATACTTATTTATATATATTTGATTTATTTATTAGATTACATTTGATTTATCTACCTATTTTATTGACAAGTAGAGTAGAATTATTGGAAACAATTTCTTACTCATTAGCTAGATACGAGAGTTCGAATTATTTTATTTATAAGTGATACGAACATCACATATTACTGTACTGAAAGAAAAAAACACGCATTTTACATTTACCAATACAAAGAAGAAAAAGGTTTCAAAGTATTAAGAAGTATTCACCCGTTAGTTGATATAGATAAATTAAAAACAGCCATAGAATAACATAGATATAAAGTATTAAGTATTCATAATATGAGGCATCGCATCACAAAAGTACCATTGCCGCTATTCATAGTAGAACTTGAACACAAGAGAAATTCCTACATGGTTAAACTACTAAGAATACGGGCAAATAAGAAGCTTTTGTTACAAAACTATTGTATATGTGAAAAGTGCTGAATAATACCAAACTAAAGAACGTCCAATTAAACAAAAAATAAAAGACGTATTATGTGCAAAATACAAAGGATATCACATCACAAACTCTAAAGGATGCCCAGTTCGCAAGCAATTACAGCAATAGTACATTACGTAACACGTGCGGAAAGTAGATGATCCCCATAGACGATCACATACTTCACGCAAAAGTTACGTACACTATTTTTTCACACAAGTGCGGGAAGTTCGAGTGTAGTAGGTTTATGTGAGCAAGAAGAGAAAGAAAGGAAGTTTCGGCTGGTGCCCTCCCTCGTTCGTAAAAAATATCAAAAACTTTTAAATTATTAGTTACGAAATGAATAATTATTTTTTGAGAAATATTTCTTAATAATATTTCTTTGAGAAACCCTATAGATTTTCCCACATTTCATCCCCATGCTAATTGCGTTTTCTACGGCTCCGTGCGGAAAATAATAGTGCTTAAATTGGGGAAACCCATACTCGTCCCGTCTTTTATGGCAGGCCATTAAGCGTCAGTACATGCAGTATAGATCTGTGTGTACCTTTACCTACTTTTACTTTTCGCACGCTTACCCCTACCTATTTTTACTTCCCGCACGCGCACCCCTACCTACTTTGACTTCCCGCACGGTCTCGTAGCTCTTCCCGCACGCCAAATAACCGTGCGGGAATGATACACTTCCCGTACAGAAAAGCATGCGGGAAATCGAACTCCCCGCACGCCGTATAGAAAAAAACTATTTCCTAGCCTAAGAGAAAAAAGATTAAATAAAAACACTATTCAAGTTCATCAAAATACAAATTTAAATTTAAATGTCAATAGAGTTAGACCAAATATAATACATGCATAGGTAATATCAAGCAAAATGATCAGAGTCATACAGAAATATCAAAACAAGTAGTTCTTCAAGCAGATTGAAGTAGACATACTAAAGAAGTAAATACAAATAATAAACTCAAGCATATGATGGAGAAGCTGATGCAAAAAATGGATACCATGTTAAATATCTTCACTGCACTAGTAAGCAAAATGGCATAATGAACAGTCTAAAACTCGCTATTTGGAACGCAAATGGTCTGATGCATAGGTACATTGAATTGAAAGCAGTTTTAATCTATGAAAATATAGACATGTTAATATCAGAAATACACATTATAAGTAAAAACTATCTTAATATACCAAACTACACTGTCCATCAAGCCAATTACCCGCTTAATTAACTATACGGAGGTACTACGATTATAATCAAAATGATAACACCCACACTTACACTAGTGAAATCTATTTACAAGCAATCAGTGTAATCATCAAGGATAAAGACGGATCAATAAAAACATCAGCTGTTTAATGTCTTCCAAACAAAACAGTTACAAGAAAAAACTGGACCGACTTTTTCGCTTGGACCTCGACACCTCGTTAACCTCCATCACTTCAGCAGCTTCCGACGAATCTACCCGTGCAATCGTAACGCCTGAGGGTACTTGGTCCTCGGCGATGTGAGAGATACGACCCTAGTCTGCGGACTCAGCCATTAGCACTTTCGTCGCTGCACTCGTTAAACCTTAAAAAAAAAGAAACAAACAAATAAACAAAAATTATCATGCCTGAATCATCCTATTAACCAATTTATTTACCTTTCGCGGAGGTACATAACGCTTAATTTCAGAGACATGTACTCGAGTAGTACGACGTTTACTGTTTGTCGCTAACTCGTAGATCTCGGGTCAAATTACTGAAATAATTTCAAACGGTCCGTCGAATGTCGGAACGGGTTTCGCCTACCCTTATCGTAGTTTTTCTTTTGCTTTTCCTGAGTTTCATCAATATGCCTAGCTGCCAAGTCGCGTAACACATTTAAACGTGATAGCCTGTCTTCCCACGCCTTCATATCTATCTTAACAATAGGGGCTTTTACCTCAGTCCCGCTCCTTAAACTCTTTACCGGATCCCTACCAAAGCTTAGCAACGCCGGCGATACATTTGTAGACGTCTGAGTCACCGTATTGATAGCATGACGAAATTCATACAAGTACCTATCCCAACTTCTGTGATCGGCATCTAAAAACATCGCTATCATTGGTTTTAGCGTTCGATTTACACGCTCAACCGGGTCACTTTGCTGATAATACGCAGGGCAAAATACGTGTTCGATACCGTATTCTCGCAACCTGTCTTGAAATACTGTGCTCCTATATGCCTTCGCATTATCACTAACGATATATTCCGGAGTTTCCCACCTAAACAGGATTCACTGCTCAAGCGCGGCAACAAGAACAGGACCGTCCGCCGAACGTAGCGATTTTAACTCTACCCACTTGGTATATAAGTCTTGAAAAACCACCAGGTATTTAAACCTATTTTTGCTACGGGGCAGCTCTACTACGTCAGTCGCTACCACAGCCCATGCTCTTTCTACTACACGTTTACCCATTAGGTCTTGAGGCGCCTGCTGGACTACCTTGTACTTCTGACATTGAGAGCACTCATCTACGAACGTCCTCATATTATACCACACTCCTGACCAGTAATACTCACGAGCAATTCGATCGTAAGTCTTTTCACGGCCGAAATGTCCGAAGAACGGTTCGCAATGAGCGTCTCTTAACACTCTTTCTCGATATTCCAGCGGCACTACCATACGCCAGCATTCCTCGCGATTAGTTACCGGGTCGAGTAAGTGATCGCGCATGAACCGATACAGGATGTTATTTTCTACTCTCCAATTCTCGAATTTCTTCGGTCTTTGAAGAACGTCTTTCACGCGTTGTAGATACCAAGCGTCCTGTATCTTATCAAATGCGCAAACCTCGAGCTCGGCCTCAAATTCTCGCGAAAGTGCGTCCGGCACATGGTGCAGCGCTTCCTTTCTATGTACTAGTTTGCAATCTAACTGCTAAAATTCTAGTTCCCATCTTTCCAATCGGCCTGTTAGCTCGCGTTTATTTAGAATTCTAGTGAGCGCACTATGATCCGTAACAATGACAAAGTGTGAGCCTCCTATATAAGGACTAAACTTTTTTACCTAAAAAAGTACCGCCAAAAATTCGATTTTGCTCACCGTGTAATTTCGCTCGTGCGCGTTTAGCATCCGACTGGTGTAGCATATGGAATGCTCGCCGTCGTCAAATACGTGGACCAAACACGCGCTAACCGCGAAGGAAAAGTTATCGCAGTGCAAGTAAAAGGAGCGCGTAAAATCAGGGCGCGCGAGTATCGGCGCTTCTGTTAATGCGCGCTTTAACCTCTCAAATGCAACTTGCTGTTCTTCTTTCCATTCCCATGGCTGGTCCTTTCGAATATGCTTGGTCTACGGAACAGTAATCTCATTCTCGTGTTCGATAAAACGCGCGTACCATCCTTCCATACCTAGGAAACGGCGAAATAGAGCTATGTTACTCGGTGCAGGATAATCTACTATTGCCTTTACTTTGTCATCATCCGGACGCAAACCCTCACTATGTAACCTGTATCCTAAATAAGTTACCTCGGTACAGAAGAAATCGGACTTTTCTAAGTTGATTTCTAATCCGCGATCGAAATCCGCGCTAATTACCTGCAAGTCGTCGAGATACCAAAAAACATGCGGCTCGTATTCTGGACCGAAAAGTGCATCCATCAGACGCGTGAAAGTAGCCGGCGCATTTATTAAACCAAATAGCATTCGCTCGAACTCCCATAAATCGAGACCAGGGACTGCGAACGCCGTATATTGTTTGCTATTTTCCGATAGCGGAATTTGCTATAACGCCGCTCGCAGATCTATCTTCGACAGGTAGACTGCTCTGCGCAACCTGTCCAAGATAGCATCAATGCTAGGCATCGGATACGCATCTACTTTTGTGACTATTTACCGGTCTAAAATCGAGGCAAAATCTATAATCATCGTTCTGTTTACATACGATTACCGGCGAGCCACTCCATTGACTATTCGATGGCCTAATTATTTTCGCTTTCCAAAGCCGCATAGTTTCTTGCGTGAACGCTAATATCGGAGGCGACATTTGACGCATCGAAGTCTTTATCGGGCGCGTATCACCTACATCGATGACGTGCTCGATAACTCTTGTAACCGCCAGAGTTTCACCAACTACTTATAGAGGTAGAATACTTTACGATGCTATACAAAAAAACAACTATTTTCCAATATAAACCGGTGAACCAACATACTGGCCAACTGATATCAACAAGTTACCGGATTAATTAATTTTTCAATAGTAAAAGGTATAAATAAAAAATATTTTGAAACATCTTCATGCATAGACTTAACATCAGATCACTCTCCAGTATTAAACCCTCTACACACGCAAGTAAAATAAAATAAAAAGATCTTCACAATAACTGACTAGAAGAAATACACTCTCTTTTTCGAGAAACGTTTAATAAGCAATGTTTCACTTAAAACATCTACTGACATAGAAAGCAGAATTACAACTTCAAAGTCAATCCTAACTGAAGCTATTTGTAAGTACTCCACTACTGCAAATAGTAAAAAATTACAGCAAACCATACCGAAAAATAGTGCTAAAAAAATAAAAGAAAAGAGATCACTCAGAAAAAGGTACCAAATAACAAGTTTGACTCAAGACAAAAAGAAACTAAATATAGCAATTAAAAATTTAAAGAAAATGTTATACGAAGACAAAAATAAACAAAACTGTGTTAATTGGGCCAGATCTGACGAGGAAAAAAGAGAAATGTTCGCAAAACATCTATACTCAGTCTTTAAACCTCATCAAAGATTAATCACTGATCAAGAAGAAAAAATTCTATTAGAAAACTCAAATATTCAAGAAGACATACCAATAAAAACAGTGAAATTAAAAGAATTATTTCAAATAATTAACAATATCAATTGCAAAAGAACTCCCGGATATGATAATTTTTTTACTATTATGATATTTACTATAATGATATTTTACTATAATGATATTACTATATTATTTACTATAATGATATTTTTTTACTAGTCAACCTGGTGTAATAGCCCTATAGCTCGCTCGTACTCACCGTCTATAGTCATTATAAATCTATTCAACTTGTAATCTTGAATCTTATTCTACTTGATACGATTGGAAGTCAAAGTGCTTATTTATTTATTGGAAATACTGGAATAATAAAGTACTAAGAATCCAAGGAAATTAATTTCGATACACAAATTTGCCTGTCCATACATTAGAGTGAGTACTGCACGATTCGTACATCAACCAGCATTATTTATTAAGTTGTTCATCTCGTCATAGTACGTAAATGTACGACATGTCGGTTGTAAATTGATTTACGAGTGATAAAGGCAATGCGGAGTACTAGACAGCATTATCGCGACTCTAATGATTATCAAACCATGCGTAAGGCAACTGACCTGCACCTCGTCATACTCTAATTTATAACGCAAATTAAATCATTTGTTGTAACTAAGTTTAAGAGAACCGACACATTCAGACAACATATACATTTTACATGTTATTATTTGTGCTTTACACACTTACATTCACATATTTTGATTTTAGTTAATAAAAGACTCAAAATTTCGAAAACTGAATCCAACGAAAACATTGGACTACTTATTATGGAAAGCCAACAGGAGACTCAAGCGACCAACATCATTTATCCCACCTATCAGAAGACCATGCAGCAGGTGGGCTAGATCTGATGAGGAAAAAATTGATAATTTTGCCATATTCAAACCTTGCCAAAGAGTATTCACCGAACAAGAAGACTAACTTACTTAGAGAACTAACTTTAAGACATAGGCGCCCAAGACAGTCAAGAAAGTATTAGCGGGTTGCAGTAATCTAGTGAAAATAAGAGAAGAGCTCATAGATAGGACCGTTACAACTCTTTGAATTTTGTAATTAGTTTTCAAATTAAATATTTAAGAATTGTTGTGTGTTTATTAGAATTTTGTATCATGACGAATAGCAAAAAATCGAAACTTGATAAACGCAAAATGTGGCGTTGAGAAAGATAGTTGAAGAATTAGGAGCAAGAATTAGTGAATTAGAATCACGATAACAGCGACAAATATTCGAACTTTGATGAAGATTTGAGGTTTGTGCATAATATGTGTACTTTCATTATAGATTCTTGGCACTTTATAGCCGCATAGTGGAACATAATTTCTAGTTATTACTATTGATTTATAATAATATGATTTCCTTTTTTCATACACTTTTACGTAATAAAATAGTTCAAAGTTATTACAATATACAAGATTTTGCTCACTGTCTTTTTTTATTACCGTCGCGTAATTCATCAGAAATTCTTACCACAAGGTCTTTCGGTCAATAAGGAGTATTATCTTAAAATTATACGTTGTTTGCGAGAGGCAATAAGCAAAAAACGTGCGGAAATTTCGAAAAACAATTCGTGAATTTTGCATCATGTAATGAGAGAGATTTTCTCTTGAGTAATTGAGAGAGATTTTCTGACCGAAACCAACGCCAAAATCATGCCTCTGATACGTGAAAATTCGCGCGAGGCGAATTTGTCCCATGCGTAGGCCTTTAACAGCCGAGCAGCCTTTGACTCAGGCGGCAGTCAGGCTCTCGGGCACCCCGTCCCGTTCTCCCGTTCGCGCGTCAATAACGAAATCTTCGTAGATTTGAATCCGGGCTCCCAATACCGCGATCGTGAGATATTCGATCGGACGTATTCATATATATTTATCCGTAATCGGTCATATATAAAATAAACAATAACGGGGAAGCATATGGATATACTCAAGCGCGTTTAATAGGATTTATAACATTTATTTTATAAAGCTCAAGTACATGAATAAATAAAAAACGCGTGTTCTTCGCCTCGCGTTGTCTATTATTCATAAACAAATAGTACTCACTTATTTTCTTAATAGAGTTATTGGCGTTCGGTCCTTTATGTATTATTATTGTTTTTTTTATTTATATGGTCTTCCTTTCTTTTGTTTTGAAATGGATTATATGGTCCGTCAAATGTAGGCGTATATATGTATGTGTTCAATTAATACAGTGGATTAATATATTTCTTTGGTCCTAACGGCGTGAACGAATTGCCTGTATGGTTGCTATCTTTCTTTGGTTTTTATTAACACTCAAGATCTAATGAAGTAAACCGAAACAAACTTGTAATTAGGTAAAAGAATAATACCGGATAACTCGGACAAATTAAATTGCACTGAATTTATATTTCAATTGGCGAGATAAACTCTGAACTCGGAAATATTGCGGGCTTCTTGCTTCGGCGCTTAGTCCTGACTGACAAAAAAAGGTGCCGTCGTCGTTTTCACCAGTTCGTTATATATCCTTTGTCCCTCGCATTCTCTAGCGCATACGCTTCAGACATTTACGCGTTTCTAATCGGCTCGTATTACTTAGCCAAGCACGCTGACTGCAGCATGCTGTCGTAGCATGCCTCAGCAGCGTGAATCAGCTTCTCCCGATTCTTTTGAACTTACATTGGTTAAATTTCTCTGTCTTATTGGCAAGCTTTTAATTACCGTCTTTTATTGTGTCTTATTTAATAGCGATTTTTTGTGCTTCTCTCTGATTTTATTTACAGCCCCGTCATTGCTCGACTCACTGTCATTTGATTCATAACTCTCTTCATTTTAAAGTTCAAAGAATTCTGTGGCAGAAGAGCAGAAAACATCTGGCCGAATTTTTGGGAGAATGTTTCTTTTGCCCACTCCTTCGTTTTCTAATTCTTCTGCCGATTCTCGTAACCGCAAGATTCGGCACTTTTGCCATGATGTTCTTCTATGTTCAAGTTCACAATCACTCTCGCAGTCATCAAAACAATCCACTATAGTGTCAGTTTTGGAATAATAGTAAATGTCGGGTGCATAATCATTTTTATGCTTCGGTTTTAACAATTCTTTACCATTTTTATGATATCGTATTTCATCTGTTCTAACAATACCTTTATCGGGCTTTTTGTATTCATAGTGCACTTTTGCCCACAGCATAATAACTATTATTGTAATTTTTCTCAAACACTGATCATCTAAAACAGAATCATATTTTTCAGTAATATTAATTTAGCTATCAACAACAAAAGTAGGTTACTTGATAAAAAATACGTTTTAATTGTTAAAATATTGATATTTTTAGCAATATTTTTTAATTTAAACATTATAATAATAGTTAATATATGAATAATTTATAAAATAACTTTATAAGGTAAGCTATAAAGTTTTGCATGCGCACACATGCACACGCATATTATTTTAATAAACGAATAAAACGCTTTATTCTAGATGCCATTTTTATGGGGACTTCTTAACTAATCGTAAAAAGTAGAATCGTCAAATAATAATTTTCAATATATTTAGGCATTTACTGTAAAATGTAAATGATTTTTCAAAATAACTGTAAAAATTCTATGTAACAAGACACCCCATATTCCGTGCAATACTGACGTAAAGCTCGACATAAAGACCGCGTCAACCTCACTTTCTCTGTCTGTTTCTCTCTCTCTTCCCCCTCTTTTTTCTTTCTCTCACTTACCGGTATTTTTGTTGTCTTCTGTTATCGAAATTGAAAATACGTGTCTAAATAGATGTAACTCGTTTTACCGAGAAAAATACCACCGTAGTTAATATTGCACGTAATATAAACATCGAAACTAAATGCGTATGTACACACTAACTTTTGCGTACCTCATTTTTTCTCCTAATCCGAAATGCAGAGAGTATTGTGATGTGTTGAATGAGAAAGAGAGAGAAATTTGCCCGATTCATGCCTTCGATTTTTCTCAATACATATAATTTTTCGAATACATATAATTGACACAATGGATAAAATCCTATGTAAGTTTATCAAACTACTTAATTTAAGCGATTCTATCATACGCGTACTTACATAAATATGTGTGTAGTAATCACTTGTTTTTTCGTGAGTTGAACGTGTTTACTTCTTGTCCGGTTTTTGTTTGGTGGTGGTGAGCCAGTTCCATGTACGGCCATCAACTGACGTCAGAATACTCATATAAGTATGGCATCCCCCCCTCCCTCTTGCTCACTCTCTCTCTCTCTTGCGAGCACGTTTTGTCGTATAGTGATATTTTGAAACAAATAAAGTTATTGGCTTGGCACGAGCTAGGCAGTTTAGTCTTCGAGTAAATGGAGAAATGATAAAGGCAAGAAAGCGAGAGAGTAAAGTATAACGCTGTTATTAGATACTTTCTCGAAAGTTTTCGTATAGAGTCTATCGCCACTTATACTAATCTCTAGAATCTACAGATTAGAGTATCCGTATACAGCACAAAAATCTTCATCTCAACTCAATATCTCGTTATGTAATTATCATTTTGTTATTAATCAAAAATATTTATTCTTAAAAACAAAATAAGCGTAGCAACCGATTTAATTTATTACGTTTTAAAGAATTTATTACGGTATGTGAAGTATTGATGAGAATATACATAAGTTTATTATGACTATTTACACTATTAATTTCAAACGTGCCACTTATACGTGTTTAAAGTTTGACTACTTACTATATACGTAGTTCAGTATTTTGCATCATGGATAAAGATAAACATGGGAATTATATGATGTATTTTTACACTGGAAAATCATCCTATTTAAGTCGATACGCAAGAAGAAAGATACGTCGTTTAAATGACAATAACTCGAAGGTAAGTTTAGTAACAAAAATTTCAATTTGCAATAATTTTAATATTTAATTGGACACATGAAAATTTTTTTCATTAAAGAAAAATATATTGTTAGGGCTTTTATGTCTAATTAAAAACCAATTAAGTTGTAATTCAATGCAGTACATATACTTTTCTTCAAATAGATGCTGTAATTTTATCTTGGAATTACACGATGCAGCTAGACGTGCGTGCCGACACAGAATTGCAATTTCTCCACTGCTCTTCCCCGATCCCCACTCTTTCTCACCTATAAGGCAGTTTTCGAGTTTAAATAACTGAAGGGACCTTAAGAGCTGCGACAGTATAATAAACGGAAGCTTTTCAATCAAATCTCGGGAGAGTGGGGAAAGAGCAGTGGACTGAGTGGAAGATCGGGGAAGAGCAGTGGGGAGGTCGTAGACCTAGGTCGGTACAACGCGTTTGGCAGATGAATATAATTTACGTTATACCTATAGTACACAATTAACTTATACTATAAAATCAATAAATCTTTCTTGAGTATACAAATAGAACGTTTTAGAATATTTATACTAAAAAAACATCCATAAAATTTATATTTTATAATAATTAAATATTTTTCAAAAGGTAGATAATGAAATTCATGATGCTGCTCGACCTGGCACCAGCAATTGTTTAATCGTTGATGTAAATGTACAGGTCAATGATGATAACGCAGCAATACCTTCAGATCAATTAGAAAACAATGTTTACGATGGCATTGCCTTTAAACTACAAGAAATAATTACCCCCCATCCAGTATCGGAAACTTATTTAAACGAACAACCGAATGAGGTTAATGCATATTTTTAAAGCATCCACAAATTTTCTTATAAATCTAAATTTTTATATTTAAAACGTTGTATAAAATTAATTATCTCGCATTTGTACTTATTATGATTGTTTCTATCTTGAGTGTTTGCATAGATTTTTTTAATTACAAGTTGTACGTATAATTGCACAGTTACTTAACTTTATAAAATTGAGTGGTTTAAAGCAAGCGATTTTCACATTGAAGCTATATATTGGTTAATAATTTCATTTACAATATAATAATTTTATCGCGTTTAAAATGAGTAAAAATTGTAGTTATCAAATTCTGTTATTGTCTAAACGTTGTTACTTTGTAGTTTATGCTTGTCCGAGCCGAGTTAAGAGATGTGATAATGTTAGAAGAGTTAAGGAAAACTTTATTGGACAAAGAAAATGATGCAAGAAGAATTTTTTTTCCAAAAAATTTGAATGATCTGTTACATAACAAAATATTTCTAGAGCCAATCAAAGCAAAAGCGAAATCGCCAGCTGAAATTATTCTGATGGTTTTAAAATATTGTTTAAAAAATAGAATTGCACTATCGAATACATCTAAACTTATAAAACTTCAAAATACAATTTTCAGTCATCCCATGTTATTTGATTCGTCTTACATGATTGATAAAATATTTAATCCAAACTGCATATCTTCGCATCATGGAATTTGCCTCCAATGTGGAAACTACCTTGGTACTATTACAAACGACATAACTTTCCAAGAATGTCAGAAAACATATAAAAAATTTGACTTTGCACATGAAAATTGTTTTATTACTATAAACCCAGCTAAAGCTATTGAAGACCTGTTGAATAAGAACTATGAGTATTAGAAATACGTTTTAAACGATCGCGTCTCAGAAGAAAATGTGTATAATGATATATATGATGGCAAATGTTACAAAAAACTCGTTAAAATTATATTAAAAGAGGGCAAACATTTGTATGTTACTGCAGTTTTTAATACGGACGGTGCGATGCACGATTTAAAAGCTCTAAATATTCTATTTGGCCAATTTTTATAATGCTAAATGAATTACCACCACAAATTAGAATGAATAGATTGATCGTTGTTGGCATGTGGTATGGTAAATCAAAACCAGAAATAAATGCTTTTTTAGAAGCGTTCGTAAATGAAATGAACGAATTTTCTCGTAACGGGTTCAAATGTAATTTAAAAGGAAATGATTGTTTAATAAGACTTTATGCTGTAGTATCTTGCGACGATTCCGTTGCCAGAGCTGCCATGCAAGGTATTAAACAATTCAACGGACGTTTTGGATGTGGTTGGTGCCTACTTCCAGGAAAAAGAAGTAATAATTGCAGTAGATATATCGAACAAGCCATTCCTCCAGAAACTAGAACTCATGAAAATACGATAGAGCGTATTGAAAAACTTATCCGTCGTATAAGGATCTGGAAAACATTTAACACTAAAAATCGTATCAAATTTGGATCCAAAACAAAGAGCTTGTCTTGACGAGTATTTGAAATCATATCGAGTTCCTATACAATTGGCACGTTTACCTAGATCTTTTAAAGATGTAGTAGATTGGAAGGCAAGAGAGTGGGAAAATTTCCTGTTATTTTATAGCATACCACTTTTTTCTATATTTTTTACAGAGACGTTTATAAAATATTGGTCTTAGTACATTGAGAGTTACTATATTGTATTGAAAGATAAAGTAAGTCAAAAAGAATTAGAAACTGCTGAAAGTAAATTAAAAAATTTTGTCAAAGAAACCGAAAATATATTTTCTATCAATGAAATAACACCTAATATGCATCTGTTGACACATATACCAAGAAGTAATATGAATTGGGGTCTTGGGTGGACACATTTTCAATATCCTTTCGAGTCAAAAAATCATGATCTTTTACAAGCAATCAATTGTGCAAAAGGTGTTAATGAACAAATTGTGAGGTATGTAAATATGCAGCAGCACGTTAGTATTTTGGAAAGTCATGTTTATGGACATTGCTCAGATGTTGTTAAAATTTTTTGTGAAGAGGATGAGTGAAACTCCAATACAAAACTATTCTAAAATAAGTAATATTACTTATTTTGGAATTGGGGACACTCAACTTTTGCAAAAATTAGGCATCTTCAACGAAGGAGATATTGCTTATACTCGTATTGTCAAGGATAGTTGTCTGTATACTGCCAATGTAATAAAAAAAGTTCGTTCGGAAAATTTTTATGCTCAGCTAAGTAATGGCGATTAGATACAAATTAAAGCGTTTGTTATAATATATGATCAAACAGAAAAAGTATTTTATAAACGTATTAAAACCAAAGAATTGAGTTGTTGTAATTCGATGTATATTGTAGAAGACATTGAAGCTGGAATATCTATATCGTCAACGAAAGATATAATGAAAGTTGTAACGGGGTAAAACCGTTTAATTATTTTATTCGCTCAATTATTCCAAAAAGAAGCGCGTGTAATTATTTATGTTCAATCCATAAATCGGAGAGCATGTGGAAACGTGCGTCAGTCAACCAGTAAGTTCTCTAATCTGGGAAAAGTGAGTGGAAGCTATATGAAAAGAGCGAGTCAAAAAATACTTGTTAATAACACGGACGGAGCCTTTTATTATCATTCAAATACTACACAAAGTCGGCCCGCGCGTTTGTTTACATTGACGCTCGCTCATCGATAACACGTTTTGCCGGGACGCTCGCTGCTCTTTGTTATTAGAGTCGCCGCATGCACGCTTCGGATGTCGGAAATTAATAATCAATCATGCAACCGCGATCGCGAAATTAAGCTGGCCAGCTTACCTTATTATTGCAGGCGGTCGAAGGAAGCACAAACAAACCGCACAGCGCGGAACAGTTTTCAATTGTTTGTCGCCGGTCGCGAACACGCGCGCACGGATATGGTTTCGCCCTCGATGGCGAAATCTCACACACACTCTCGTCCTGGCCTCGAACTAGTAGCTGGAAGGCACCTGGGCGGCTACGATCACAGACGACTGGCTGTTGCTGCTCTAGCGTGTTGATGTTGATCGCTCGTAGATTGGCGATAAAGATAACGAAAGCGGGCGGACTCAACGATAGTCGAAGCTTCACTAGTTCGGTTTCAATCGCGCGCGTTCCGTCTGCTCGCGTGCCGAATTCCTTCGTTACGAATTTCGTCCCCCTGGCAGGTGCTGCCCTCACAGGCAACAATTAAGTTATATTATCAGCGCTAATTTGACGTTTACCGTCACAAAGTTTGTGTCTTTGTTTCCAACGAAGAAACAAATTTTATTTCTCCGGTATGTAATATGCTTCATTATTGAGCCATTACTGAACATATGAATATTCAGAACATACTACAATTTTCAAAAGGACAGTTAAGAGAAAGTAATGTATTAAACAATTTTTTTAAGTTATAAATGTTCTATTATCTATATATTTCTATGTAAATAAAAATGTTGTAACTTGTGCATATTTGTGTCAAGAGAAAAATAATTACGTATTTATTAAACAAATAATTTTAATTATTTCTTATTGAAACATGTATGTTTCAATGAGAAAATTTATACTCAGGCAATAATGGTAAAAAAATATTTTATGAAATATTTTTAAATTAATAGGATTAAGTTATATGAATAAAATTATCTTGATTCTAATTTTGAAGAAGTGGACATGGAATGTAAAACTAAATTAATTTTAATCGTTTTATGATATAGAGATAAAATAAAATAAAAAAAATTGATTTGTAGTTTTTCCTATAATTATATTTTAATTTTCTTCAATAAATAGACGTTTTTATAGTACGTATAATAAATGGAAAAAAAATTATATTATTATATGAAAACGATATAACTTACTGACTATTACCTATTTTTGTATATTGTATAAATATGTTCATATTTCCTTCACGGAGCTCTCAGCGGCCGCCATATCGGCTCAATTAGAGAATAACATAAATTCTTCATATACATGTTCAGATTGGTATTTGGACGAAGTAATCTATTTATTTGCATGTAGACTACCACAAATCTTGCTAAACTTGTATGAAATTATCGATTGTTGACTTTATTTATAATTTTATAACGAAATAGACATTTTAATATTTCATTCAGACAGCTTTTCAATTAAGACATTATAAACTTTTGGACATCTAGTAATAGGGAAACCAGTCAGTCAATCACGTGCACAGCGAGAGGGAGAGAGACACACAGCATCTAGCTAGCTGTTTATGCTACGCTACTCTCTTTTTGGCCAACGACAGTCGACTCATCAGGCCTGCGTAGGATACATCGGTAATATATTTTTCAAGGCTTTATACAACTGTGTTTTCGATAACAGAAGGCAGAGAATGGCACAGGTATTGGCAAAAGAGAGGAAAGAAAGAGAGACCAAAAAGATAGAAAATAGAGAAAGGCATACAGCCCGCAGAAGTTAGAAAAACGTGTCACAACTCGTCAATTTCAATTGTTGCGTCGAGAGGACTGAACATAGAAGCAGTACCGGAAAATTGTGCAATGTAAGTATAATTAAATATATATATACAGGGTGGCCCATTTTAAGTGATCCACTCAGATATCTAGATTGGAGTGAGTTTTATCGAAAAAAGTTTCAGACAAAAGTTACTCAACTTTGAGGGGGCCATGTTTCTATGACCTTGGATTTGACCTTGGAGGTCATGTTCAAGGTCATTTCAAGGTCAACTTTGTTTTTTTAAATAGGAACCCGCATTTTTGACCCCGGATTCGGAAAGAGCGGGAAATTTTACGTCCAAAACGGTATTTTTAAATTTTTTTTCATGGCCTTGAGAAGGTCGATTTAAGGTCAAATGCTTGAAAAACTGCATAAAAGCGTTTTTTTAATTTTTAAGATATCGAAAAATGACCTCTACAAAATTTGTTCAGAACAGAGTGGGCCACCCAATGCACCAAAAACCTTTGACCTTTAACCTCATTTTGAAGGTCATTTCAAGGTCGAAGTGTTTTTTGTAATGGAAATCCCTCTTTTTAACCCCGGATACGCACATAGCGCGAAATCCGACGTTTGGATAAGGTATTGTGTTGAGTTTCGCGCTATGTGCGAATCCGGGGTCAAAAAGAGGGGTTTCCATTACAAAAAACACTTCGACCTTGAAATGACCTTCAAAATGAGGTTAAAGGTCAAAGGTTTTTGGTGCATTGGGTGGCCCACTCTATTCTGAACAAATTTTGTAGAGGTCATTTTTCGATATCTTAAAAATTAAAAAAACGCTTTTAGGCAGTTTTTCAAGCATTTGACCTTAAATCGACCTTCTCTAGGCCATGAAAAAAAATTTAAAAATACCGTTTTGGACGTAAAATTTCCCGCTTTTTCCGAATCCGGGGTCAAAAATGGGGGTTCCTATTTAAAAAAACAAAGTTGACCTTGAAATGACCTTGAACATGACCTCCAAGGTCAAATCCAAGGTCATAGAAACATGGCCCCCTCAAAGTTGAGTAACTTTTGTCTGAAACTTTTTTCGATAAAACTCACTCCAATCTAGATATCTGAGTGGATCACTTAAAATGGGCCACCCTGTATATATATATATATATATATGTATATATGTATGTATATATGTATATATATATACGTCGAAAATGTGCGTATTCGTATTAAAAAGTATTGCGAGGAAAATTGATAAACTTCCCATTTTATGGTAGAAATCTTTTTGTTTTATACATAACCAGACTTAATATAGTAAAGAAAAGAGTAAAAAAAGCAAAAAAACTTCTTTCTTTCTCTCTCTCTCTCTCTCTCTCTCTCTCTCGCACTCGTTCTCGCTCTTTTAAACGCTTAGTGCTTACTCTTTCTAACACAAGCTCAAATATGCTTTATATGATGTTTCTCAGTAAAAGAAAACGACTGAACTATATGTAAACAGACGCGATTTTGATAGTATGGGAAGAAAAAAGTAATAGAAAAAGAGAAAGAGAGAGGGGAGGGGTGAGAAAAACAAGCAATAGTAAAAAATAGCTTACCATACTAGATGTACTTGCACTGATTAAGAAGTTTGCGTAAACGTATGCATATATGCTGTGGTAGAGAGAGAGAGAAAGGGAGAGGGCCGCGTGTTCAATTCTTTCTTGGCATCTACTTACGTTTTTTAAGCGTTTTAAAAATTTCAAGTTTTTTTGAACTGTAGATCCTTGTGAAAATTAAACAGTTTAATTTTTATCGATTTGGTTTGTGACGGGGGAGAGGGAGGGGAAAAATAAATGATAGACAATTTTTCCGGTCTCGACTGCTGCCAGCGGCGCAGTTAGCCGATGATGTGTTCAGCTTTTATTTAATTGAGTTGGGCGCCAGCTACCGTGTCCTCGCGTTAGGAGGGCAGGTAGCGCTGCAACATCGGCTGTCGGATCCTGGGCCCTGCTGGTGGCTGTGATTGTCGGGTGGTTTCCCCGTTGTCTCCTTCCTCGCTGAAGTCGTCGTCGTATGCCGATTTCGCGCTGCTATCAACTATGGGAGAGGAGAGTGGGAGCGCGAAATCCTATATACAGGTTCGTTCGAGACCTAGAATACCGAACGAAAGAGAGAAAGGACAACGGGTGGTTTGTAGCCACCCACGGCTGCAGCTCGTTCGGCTAGTCAGGTGTGGTCCGGGGTACGATGGCTCTTGGCTCAGAAGCGGGTATATCGAGGAGGCGTCACAGGGGCGCCTCGACTGACGGATCAGTAGCCGGAAGAGAAGGTTCCCTCCGGTCCTTCGTTGACTGGTGGCGTGGTTCACGCGACAACGGTCATTGGGGTTGGGCGGCAATCAAGTCGTTTGCATGCTCGCTCGTTAATCTCGGGACCGATCGTGATAGCTACCGGGGATGAGGTGATCAAGGGGACAAAGTCAATAATAAAACCATAATTAATAAGGACTCGAGTTTATTAGATCAACTATTCCCTAGGTCAGCCCAGTAGTCAATCCCTCGCGATGGTCAGCCTGATCTAAGTTAATAGGGGCATGACTGGCGTACCGCGACGCAACATTGACTTGAGCGGGCGATCATTGATACGAGCGGTCTCGATGGGTTGCGAATGCGAGGTTATGCCGTATTCAAACTATTTGCTTCACGTACTAGCTCAGGAATCTGCTCGAGTAAACACACACGCGCGGAATCGGTCGGTCGCGCAAAGGTCAGGCTACTCAATCGGCAGTACTAACAGCTCAAAGCAATAATCCTATAATGAAAACAAGAGCTAATAATGCGCACACAGAACTCGCCGGTCGAACGAAGGTCAGACGCGACTCGCGCAGTATCCAATCGGCTTCAGAAAAGGAATTTGTCAACGCGCGTAAGACTTGTCGCCCGCGTAAAGGTCATGCGGTATCCACTCTTGTTTGTCGCTTAACAAAGCCCAAAAGGAAGAACGTTTGTGAATAGGCGCGCGCACTGGAAATCCGTTGCCCGCGCGAAGGTCGTACGGCACTCGACAATTTTATTTAACAAGCATATCGCATAAAGGGAATCAACGAAACTGATGCGCGTACGGGGAGTTCGTGCCCGCGCGAAAGCCAGAAACTCGTTAATTTTAACAACTTAGTCGAGGAAACTTGCGTAAGGGAAAATCGGCGGTCAACCTACGCACGCGCGAAGAATTTACGAATGTGTGCGCGCGCGTGAAGAATTGGTCGCTCAAGCGATACTCAACGTGACGGAACCAACAAGGAAGGACGTCTGAGAGGTCTGTGGCAAGGGACGCGGGCTCGAGAAAGTCTCATCGGACGCGCGAAGGTCATGCGGCACTCCCGATAACGCGGACGTTCGACAATCACGCGACTCACAAACGGAAAGGGCTCGTTTTACATCAACAACTCGTTAAGGTTAAGCGGGGATTTTGCGGCACATAGACGCGCGCACGCGAAAACTTGTCCTTCGGGCAACGGACAATGTAACGGCGTAACAAAGAAATCGCCCGGAAGGTCAAAGACGAAGATGCGTACAAAGGGATCGATCTGACGCGCGAAGGTCATACGGCACTCCCGAAAACCTAGCGTTTAAGCAATCGCGCGAAGGTCGCGCGGCACTCCCGATAACGCGGACGTTCGAGAATCACGCGAATAACAAGGAATGAGCGTACTCACTCGGGTGCCTTTTCGGTACGATCACGAGCTGTTGAGGTTGTTGCTTGTGGCTTGCGGGCCTGTTGCTGCTGCTAGGCTGCTCAATTTCTGTCACTGGTGCTAGGCTGCCCTGCTCCTACTGCTTTGCTGCTGCTCTACTTCTACCCACTTTGTTGCTCACTGCACTCGCGCTTTTAGGCCTGGCTCGTTCCAGGGTCTCACGGGACGTCTGGTCGGCATCAGGACTGAGTGGGTACTGGCGCGGCGTTTTTCGGCGACGCGCCGCTTCTCCTTGCTTACCTCCCCTTAGCGGTTAGATGATTGGTTAGCCTGTTGCTAAGCCGGGTGTCAGCGCCGTCTATATCGGTATTTCTTGCGCGCGTAATTTATTCATTGGTCGTGCCTTGGCGCCTAATTTCCCTACTGACTGCGAAGATAGCGTCGGTTTCGTTCTATTAGTCTAACTACCCCTAAGCCGATAACGATTGGCTGACCAGTTAGCGTCGCTTGCCTATCCTTGTCTATCTATTGGTCGTTGGTCTTGCCGATTCCCCTCACTCGCGTCCGATCGGTCTCGTATTGGCGGTCTCGCTTGCTCTCATGCGCTCGGTTGCCCCTACTTTAGTCTAGCTAGGTCTGCCTCAGTTAACGGGGGCTTGCGATCACGGCTGGAATCTTTAAGAGCTTCCAGCTTCCCGGGGGAGAGTCGGACCGGGTCGTGAGTGTACGAGGGGTTGTACGCGGGTGTAAGGGTCGTGCGCATCGGTCGGGGAGACTTCGGGGGACCATAGGTCACGAGATCTGTACGTGCGTGGGCGGGTGCATGCGGCAGTAGCTGTTCGGTTGCATTTTCTAGCCGGAGCGAGGCTAGCACAGGTACCGTATTTTTTTCTTGTGATGACGCATCATCACAGGTTTTTGCAGTGAATTATTAACATTGTTCGAATAAAAAATGTTCTTTTTATTTTCTCTCTGTTGAGGCGTGTATTAAAAACTACTTGAAAACAGTTTATAAACACCGGTGCTTAACGATTATGTGAATTCCATTTCTAGTAAAAATCATCAATGACTAAATGTCATCAGCTCATAAAAAGAGTGGGAAAGAGCAATTTATAGAATCAACGAGTTAACGAGATAAAAATGATTTTGTATGAACATACATTTTTCAATTCAGTTAATGCAGTCGTTTCGATAAGTTAATGTCAATAAAGATACAATGTAGTGATATTATCTATACATGCAATATGAGTCAACTGCTCGCTACATTGAAAGTTCAATGATTTTATTTTTATCTACAGACGGATCATGATGTAAAATAACACAGCCACACAAAAAAAAAAAAGTGGCAAAACCCACAGACCAGACCATGCAGACTTTATGTTTTTGGGGTCGCTGAGTCCGAATCCGGGGTCAGTTTTGCCCCACCACGTCACAGTCAAGGGCAAATGAAGGTCAAATTTGCAAAAATGGAGAAAATCAATTTTCTCCAGTCTATATATACGTTTTTGGGGTCGTTGAATTCAAATCTGGGGGGACTTTTGTCCCACCCCCGCGGGGTCAAGGGCAAATGAAGGTCAAATTTGCAAAAATGGAGAAAATCAATTTTCTCCAGTCTATATATACGTTTTTGGGGTCGCTGAATTCAAATCTGGGGTTACTTTTGTCACACCACCTTGGTAGTGTAGTATTCATCAAAAACAAACAGAAAGTCATGCCATCTAATTTTTTCTGCTATACTTTACGCGTTTCTCATCGAATGAACGGTGCAAAGGTTTTCTTTTACGTTTTTTTGCCGTTTTACAATCTCTTTTCAACATCCAACAGTAGTCAGCCAACATGCATGTATCCCATCTTCCTTGATAACGCTTTTCCATCACTTTCACATCTTTATGGAAACGTTCACCTTGTTCTTCACTATAATCACCACAGTTTTCAGGGAAACTATCCAAATGATTGTGTAGAAAATGTAATTTGTAAGTCATGGGACAACCCATCACCCTAAAGCTCTCCACCATTTGAGATACAATTTCTTTGTAATTGGGGCTTCTACGATTACCCAAAAAGTTTGCGGTAACGTCCTTGAAGCTAAGCCATGCAGTTTGTTCGATGCTGGTCATGGAACTAATAAACTTATCATCAGCCATCATTTTTCTAATCTCTGGACCATCAAAGATACCTTCTTTTAATTTCGCACCCGATTTACTTGGAAATTTGCTTTCCAAGTACTTGAAGCTCTGAGCATCTTTATCTAAAGCCTTGACGAATTGTTTCATGATACCAAGTTTTATGTGCAATGGTGGAATGAGAACTTTTTTAGGGTCAACCAATGGGGTAGCTTTAACGTTGTGTTCTCCAACAGTTAGAGATTTTCTCTCAGGCCATTTATGATCAGTATAGTGCTTTGCTCGATCTCGACTATCCCATAAGCACAAGAAACATGGCGTCTTCGTAAAACCAGACTGCTGTCCTAACAATATTCCTGAAACTTTCAAATCACCACAAATACGCCATTGATACTTGTCATATTTAATTTTTTGCAGTATAATTTTGAGATTACCGTATGTTTCCTTCATTGTGGTAGAGTGCGCTATAGGAACTGAGGCATAATAGTTGCTATTGTGCAGTAATACAGCTTTCAAACTTCTGTTTGATGAATCTATGAACAATCTCCATTCTTCGTCTTTATACACATTAGGTTTAATTTCATTCATTAAACCTTTTACGTCTTTACAATATACTATTTTATCACCATCACGATTCATATCTTCAAAGTATGGTTCGAAACTGTTGCTTCTTTTTCTGTAAAAAGATACTCTAGTAGAACTTGCCAACTGATTCATGCCTTTCAAAGCTGAAGCTAAATGTTCTGCTCCATCTTTAGGTAAGTTAAGCTCTCTAACTAGGTCGTTTAGTTTATCTTGAGACCATAATTTTACGCTTTTGTCTTTCTGGCCCGCTGGAAGGAAAATATCATCATCTTCATCATCATCATCAGTTTTTCCATCAATATCACTTTCATAGGATTCATCTTCCAAATCATCACCTACATCATTGGTAGCATTGCCATTATTGTCATCACTTATGTCGTCACAATCTTCGTCATTATGATCTCCATCATTCGTATCCGATTCAATGGATAACTTCTCAAGCACATAAAGCTCTTCATTGGTACTCGATTTTTCAACAGCTTTTTTTACAGAAGTGTCTTTAGCGTAATTCACTTTTGTTTTTGATTTACTATTCAATCCTGAAACTTCAGTATTGCAGAAGTAGCAATCTTCGCTTCCATCTGGTTGATACCATTCCATTGGGCTAATAAATATGACATCATCACGTTTTTTTGTCTTTTCCCATTTACAAAGCATTTTACGACATCGTTCGCAGATGCTACCTGGAGTCCACTCTTTTATAATATCATCCGTCTCTAATTGAAAACATGATTTGTGAATTTTTCTGAGGCGTTCATTAAAATCACGACGAAATTTTTTAGGAGTATATACTCCACAGACGAAACAAAAAAGATCACGATTTTTTTTGCAAATATGACGAGAAGTAGAAGGTAAATGTTCCATGATTGACAGTATAACCCCGCACGTTAGGGATCCTGGTCCGATCGCAGGTGAGTCCGCTGTCCCGGAGGTGATAACTCTTATACCTCTCCGGGGCTAAGTATAAGAGCTTTCCGACTTTGACGAGGACAGTGTCAACTCGTCGTCAGACACACTACAGCTTCATTCTCACACCCTAACGCCCCCCTGCAAGGCAGTGCGCTTCCACTGGCATCGTTACCTCGACAAACTAATGAGCGGATCATCCCACACATCCCTATTTAGGGCAGTGTCACCGTCACAGTTTTTGTCGAGGCAGCAGGTTAAGGCAACTTTGAAGGAAAAATTCATATTTGAATTCTTCTCATTCATGTCACCATACATTTATACAATTAGCAAATACATGCTGGTTTTCTAAAAAGTTCTCTACTCATGATACAGAAAAATCTAATGCATTTAGGAAATTGCTGAACGTACGATTTCACAAATATGAAAGAAATAAATATGATTTTTAACTTTTTGGGGGGTAGCAGAAGCCCAAATTATGAAGTATCTGAAATTGTTAAGAACATAACGCCGAAGTAAGTGGCGGCAATGATGACGATAGAAGTGATGACTCCGATGATGATTCAAGGTTGAATTCTACGAAAGTGATAACGATGGAGAAACTAAAGAAGACGATGATGACGATGACAATGTTTGCCTTCCGGCGGATCAACAAAAAATAACATAAAGTTATGAACTCAAGGTAAACTGAACGACCTTGTTAGAGAGCCTAGTTTGAAAGATATGAATCAGTTGGCAAGTTCTACTAGAGTATCTTTTTACAGAAAAAGAAGCAAAAGTTTCGAACCATACTTTGAAGATATGAATCGTGATGGTGATAAAATAGTATATTGTAAAGACGTAAAAGGTTTAATGAATGAAATTAAACCTAATGTGTATAAAGACGAAGAATGGAGATTGTTCATAGATTCATCAAACAGAAGTTTGAAAGCTGTATTACTGCACAATAGCAACTATTATGCCTCAGTTCATATAGCGCACTCCACCACAATGAAGGAAACATACGGTAATCTCCAAATTATACGGCAAAAAATTAAATATGACAAGGATCAATGGCGTATTTGTGGTGATTTGAAAGTTTCAGGAATATTGTTAGGACAGTAGTCTGGTTTTACGAAGACGCCATGTTTCTTGTGCTTATGGGATAGTCGAGATCGAGCAAAGCACTATACTGATCATAAATGGCCTGAGAGAAAATCTCTAACTGTTGGAGAACACAACGTTAAAGCTACTCCATTGCTTGACCCTAAAAAAGTTCTCATTCCACCATTGCACATAAAACTTGGTATCATGAAACAATTCGTCAAGGCTTTAGATAAAGATGCTCAGAGCTTCAAGTACTTGGAAAGCAAATTTCCAAGTAAATCGGATGCAAAATTAAAAGAAGGTATCTTTGATGGTCCAGAGATTAGAAAAATGATGGCTGATGATAAGTTTATTAGTTCCATGACCAGCATCGAACAAACTGCATGGCTTAGCTTCAAGGACGTTACCGCAAACTTTTTGGGTAATCGTAGAAGCCCCAATTACAAAGAAATTGTATCTCAAATGGTGGAGAGCTTTAGGGTGATGGGTTGTCTCATGAATTACAAATTACATTTTCTACACAGTCATTTGGATAGTTTCCCTGAAAACTGTGGTGATTATAGTGAAGAACAAGGTGAACGTTTCCATAAAGATGTGAAAGTGATGGAAAAGCGTTATCAAGGAAGATGGGATACATGCATGTCGGCTGACTACTGTTGGATGTTGAAAAGAGATTGTAAAACGGCAAAAAAACGTAAAAGAAAACCTTTGCACCGTTCATTCGATGAGAAACGCGTAAAGTATAGCAGAAAAAATTAGATGGCATGACTTTCTGTTTGTTTTTGATGAATACTACACTACCAAGGTGGTGTGACAAAAGTAACCCCAGATTTGAATTCAGCGACCCCAAAAACGTATATATAGACTGGAGAAAATTGATTTTCTCCATTTTTGCAAATTTGACCTTCATTTGCCCTTAACCCCGCGGGGGTGGGACAAAAGTCCCCCCAGATTTGAATTCAGCGACCCCAAAAACGTATATATAGACTGGAGAAAATTGATTTTCTCCATTTTTGCAAATTTGACCTTCATTTTCCCTTGACTGTGACGTGGTGGGGCAAAACTGACCCCGGATTCGGACTCAGCGACCCCAAAAACATAAAGTCTTCATGGTCTGGTCTGTGGGTCTTGCCACTTTTTTTTTTTGTGTGGCTGTGTAATTATAGTTTTAACATGTGAAACGTGTTTATATATATATATATATATATATATATATACAACCATATATACATATACAAGAATTGTACGTTTGATAGTAGTCTTGCGATTTTGATAGAATTACATTCCTTCTTCTATAAATAGCTTATAAATATACACGTGCTCGCATTGCTGATAAAGTCTAGAAAATAAAAAATATAATTTTTATTACTTAAATAAATGAGTTTATTTTGAAACTTTTCATAAAAATAAATTGTTTTTTTTTTAATTTTGTTGTAATGATTTTTTTGATCATTCACAATGTATTTCATATCTATATAATACACATAAAACATATATGTAAATAAGTTTTACATGTCAAAACTATAATTATCAATGTTTTGAGCAAAAAAAAAACGAAAAATCGATATTTTATCACTAAAACGTAAAAGTACGCGATCACTCCTATACCAATTTAAAGGTCTTAAAATGCTTAATCTATCATAAAAATTTGAAAAAAAAAAAACGATGGCTTTTTTGAGAAAATTGTGTTTGAAATTTTTTCGAAAAATTGAGTTTTTCCCGCCAATTATAGCAGTCGTCTTCGCCAGGAACAAATTGAGGTCGATGGATATGTATACTTTCCAATCTGCCCTCTTTATTCTCGTTGGATCTATTCTTTCGTAGTAAATTCCTGGGTTGCTGTCTAGCTTTTCTATAGAATAAGCTTGGGGGTCCATAATAGACGCGGCGAATACGGAAAGAAAGGAGAGTAAGATTAGATAAATATTAAGTGAAAGGAAGTATATTAAAAGAAATAATACCTGAATAAACAGAACAAAGTAAATAATATAGACGAAGAATATAGAATAGATAAGGTAAGTAATTGAATTTATGTAGCTACGCCTGAAATTTAAGTTTATCCATATGCTTCCGTATTGTTTTTCCATTGGGTAATTCTAATAAAACGTTTTTATGATTTAAAATTTCAACGATTTTTAGGGGTTTTTTTATAATAACTATCGGCTTTTTCTACCCGAGGTTCGTTTAATATCCAGGCGTAATTACCGACTTTCCCTTTAAAGGACCTAACGTGTTTGTCATATTGGGTTATAGATTTTTCCTTTTTACGAATTTGATTATAACCCGCCGCTATCTTTAGTTCTGTCAAACGTAAGACTAGATCGCGTAGGTATTGGTTATAGGTCCCTAAATTTTCCTCCCTAGGTATCTGCATGGGGAAACGAGCGATTTATCCGTAAACTAGTTCAAAGGGGGTGTAACCAGTTCCATTATGTATACTTGTATTATACGTGAAAATGGCAAAGGGGGTTAACCGATCCCAGTCGTTGAATTGCTCCGAATATATTCGTAAGAAATCGATTAATGGTGCATGGCTTCTCTCAAAAGACCCATTAGTCTAAGGTCTATATCCGGAAGTTGTTAAATGATGAATTTTGAATAAGTGTAATAGTGATTCTACTATCTCTGAAAGAAAGCTTCTCCCGGGATCTGATAATATTGCTCTAAGGGCACCGAATTGGCATATTAAGTGTCTGGTTAATGCGTTAGCGGTAGTGGTTGCTCTAAGGTCCTTTATCGATACTATAATCAAGTGTTTGGTCAGATTGCATTGCATGGTCAGCAGGTGAGAATTTCCACTAGGAGTGGTTCGTAATTTTCCTACGGTGTCTATCGATACCTTGTCGAACGCCTCGATTGGTGTGTCCGTAATCAGCATCGGTTCCTTAGTCCTGTGACGATTAATTTTCGTCTCAAGACAACTTGGACATTTCCGTACATAATTTAATATGTCCTTTCGTAGTCCTGGCCAATAATATCTTGCTCGAATTTTTTGGTATGTCTGGTTAATGCCCTTAATGATGCCTGGTTAATGCCACCCACTAGGCTGTCATGTAGTGTTTTAATTATTTCCATCCGCTGGTTTGCCGGTAGGAGAACCATGTTCCCATAGCAAACAATTACTTTTATAGGACTCTTTTCAAAAATTCTTATTAATATTTCCGTTAGTAATCCAGGTCCAAGGTCATCAGTATAGTCCCCTCGTCTAGCAATCCGGAAACTTACTATATTTCTTTTAATCAGTATCATCTTTAAATTTGGAAGTCCGACTTTTAGAGCCTCTATAGTAATGGAGTCATTATATTTATCTTTTATGACTACAGAGAAAATATTATGGTTTTCATATTTGGTCGTTAGTATTTGTCCGACCTTAGGTTTCAAAGATTTTATATTGCGTAGGTCTATAGCCCCAATTTCACTTAATAATTTTGAAATAGCAGTTCAGTTATTACAGTCTCGTGATATAAAATGTTATCTCGCCGATAGGTTAAACATTGTTGGCTCGTGCTTACATTATTTTGTAAGATATATTTCGCAGGTCCTATTGAGGAATTTCCGCTGCCGGTTTCGCTGCTTGAGCTTGGGTTCTTATAATCTTCCGGTCTTCGATATTGGTTAATTGGTCCTGTCGGCGGTAACAAGAAGAATAATTCACCATCTACGGGTGTTTTTGAAAAGTGTAATTCTACAGGGCTCTTGTTACTAAGATCTGACTCTTCGAGTATGCCCTCAAGCCCTTCGAATCTTACGATAAGTCGAGGTCCTTTAACCATACGAGTACTCCTGCCTCCCGGTATTACTGATATCTCTCGATATCGTGGCTGCCTTAAAGCTTCTTCAACTTCCTTAATTCTTTCGGGACTTGCTCCTATAGTCATATCTGGGAGCCGTTGATTTTCATCTTCGTCCGGGCGATCTGTGTCCGAGCCACTGTCGTGTTCTAGATGAGTTTCTATCAATTTTTGCGAATCTTCCACTAATTTCGTTATTCTATTAGCCATTACCTCATCAGAATCATTTATTTCATCATATGGGTCAATGCTCCATTGTGTCTCTTGTAGCTCTTGGGGGGGGGGAGATTTTTTCTTATAGAGTCCAAGAAAAAATCTGACACTTTTCATTCCATTGGACGTTGGAAATTTCTTTACGGCCTAACCAATTTAGGGTTCGGCTCAACTACTTGCGCACTAACAATGTGTCCGAAGAATTTTACTTCTCGACATAGGAAATTTACCTTGTCCGGTTGTAAGACTAATCCTGCGACGGTAAGTCTTTCAAACAATTTCCCTACTTTAACTTCATGTTCGTGTAAATTCTTAGCGTAAACTATCACGTTATCCAAATACACTAACATTTCTACGTTTAACAGTCCTCGCAGCAACTCATTCATCATTCGTTGAAAGGTCGCTAGCGCGTTCATTAGTCCTTCTGGCATCCTGATATAATGAAAATGTCCATCAAAGGTGGAAAATGCCGTCTTCTCCCTGTCCTCAACTCTTAAGGGAATTTGTTGAAATTCACTGATTAAGGTAGCTCACCAGACTTTTAAGTAAATCATGTATCGTCCTCAAACAAATTCAAAATAATAGTCTAAGTGTTTATCTTTTGATTAGTAAAAAAATATAGTACGCTTATCGAACTAATTTTTGAGAAAAACGCAATAAACAAACGGCTCTTTTAACACACATCTTATGGGAAAAGAGCATACTGTAATTGGTTAAACGTCTCGTATTCCCGTTTGAAATCATGTACATTAATAAAAAACTAGGGGGTAAGAGATTTGATGTTTAAGATTCCAATGGTATAAAGAAAATATAAGGTAATCGGACAAATAAATAAAATAATTAGTTCTAAAGTATCAACATATTATTGAGACAACAATTTATTGACATGTTTGCGCATGCGTCTTAGATGTGGCAACGTCGCAGCTGTATAAACCGTGGTAAATTTGAATCATTTGCATTTTAATATAGTAAATAATGGAGTATATTCAGTTTTATGATACAAATTGGTGAGGTAAGAAATTGTAAAAGAAAAAAATTGAATTAAATAACAAATTTTTATTACTTTTAATTTAATATTACAATACATAACCATCTTTTTTCTTATACAAAATATCACAAAAGTAAATTAAAATTTCTTCAATTTATAGTTATTATTTCTTTAAAGCTGCAGCAATACTTGTAATAATTTTTTTACTTTTGGTAACGTTTTCACCTAATAATACACTTAATCCTTCATAACCGTTAGTTTCATATGTCTTTCCTAATAAATTTCTATCTATGCCTGATTTAGCTATCTTGCTCATGATACATTTAGAAATAGGCAATCCTGACAGAGTTTTTTTCAAAATTTGTATTTTTTTTTTCATTTTCTTTTTTGTTTATAAATGAGTCAACCGTTCGAGAGGTTTCATAAATAATAGATTTATCGCCATTACGTAATTTTCCTAATAATTTTTCTACTAATTGTTGTAGATTTATCACATCATTAAGAGCATTGTGCGAAATTTTAATATCCTTTTTATATAAATATTCTTTGGCTAATTCTTCTTGCTTGAAACTTAATTTAGATTTGACTCTCGCCGGTAGCAATAATTTAAAAATAGGTAAGCTATCACAGAAACCTTTAACAAACATCATCATTTCTGTCAAAAGACCTGAAGTTTTTGCACAGTTAATGAGCTTCTGTGCGTCAAATCTAAAAATATATAAATATTACAGTAAATTTTGTGTGTAAAATTTTTCTACATAAATATGTTTATGATAAAGTTACCTGAATCCATTGTGTGCAAGTAAAATGCATGGTTTTCCTTGACGTTTCAAAAAATAAAGGAAGCTTAAAAAACCATCTCGTTGAGAAGAAGTTATTACTTCTTGATCAAAATAATACATTTTATCATCACATATTTTGATACCATTTACTACTGAAGCTTCGAAAGTCATATTTCCTTTAGGCATCATATACACTTCAAATTCAGCATCGCCGCTTATTGCTCCAATCTATAAATACGCGAACATGATTTTATTATTAAACGCAAAATGAAATTCATTCAATTAAGTATAAAACCAAATTTTTGTTACCTGAACAATTTCAGCTGCTGCATGACGGCCAGTTATTTCTAAATCGAAAATAATTATTGCACAATCTTTAAAGTCAACGTCATCTATAAATAAGAAAATAAATATGAAAATGAATAGAATCAATTTATAATTGTAAAAGTAATAAAAATATTTATACCTCTCATTATTGATGTTTCATCGATTAAATCTGAGGTATTCAGATATCCTGAACCAGACTCATACGACAAGCCTTCTTTGTTCTCTATTACACTATTCTTGGCTGATCTCTCTCTCTTCAGTTCAAGTCGTCTTTTTTTTGCTGGAACAGTACTATTTCTCGATCGAATTTCAGATTCATGCAATTGTTTCTTTTTCCGATAGTTTGATGTATGTTTACCAGGAGATAAATTCAAAATTTTATTAACTTCAACTGGAAATTCGTAGCCAATATTTTTTTGACATACTGCTAATGCAACGCGATAGCAGTGACTTTCTGATCCTCCATAAAATCTAGATTTTGGATGCTTCGAACAAACAATATTATTAAACGATTCGTTTACTTGACTTGAAGCACATGGAGCAATTTGGGAAGAGCTGTTTATGAAAGGTTGAATGATCTTCTCTAATTTTTCTCTTAAAGCATTATTTGATAGAGGTTCACCATTTTTAAAATAAGTGTAAGTAGATGATTCATCTTTTTTATTACAAAATGATCCACAATTGTCATGCTCACCAAACCCATGAGGTATGATATTTTCTAATGATTTTTTCACTTTATCTGCGTTACCTTGATTTTGCTTAATAGCAAGAGCGAAAGACTTTGAAAAATACTCTCTAAGAGTTGGGTTTAATTTTATATCATACAACTTACTGTTAAAAGTTTTTTTAACATGATTGTAATCCGACCATTTAGTAATAGCATAAGGCGACAGCCTTCTTAAAGCTGCAACAGCAGATGAATCATCGTCTCCAATCACTGTTTTAATTCTACATTTATTATTCACCAAATTATCATTTTTTAAAATCGATTCTACTGCCATATCTGCTTCCATAGATTTTGATGGTCCAGTATGATTTTTTTTACATATGTGGTTTGTATTTTTTTTTTTGTTTGCAATTTCTACAGTACAATTCTCGATAAGCAAATCCCATAGCTTTTTTGGAAAAATAGCCGTGCAATGACGAATGACCTACATACTTAATTGCATTTTAAAAAAATTTTATTAGAAAAAAAAATAAATAGAAAACATCTTTCTTATATATATATACCACTCAAACTATTGTGTTGGCGTCCTTTTTTGGTCCAAGCTGCATCGAATGATCCAGTCAAATCTGTGACATTGTTGTTGTTAACTGTACTTTCATTATTATTGCTGTTGAAAAAAAATTACAATAATTTTATGAGAAAAATTATTTCACTGTTACTTGTGAAAAATCGTTTATTTATTCACATCAGTATTACATGAGTTGAGAATCATAATATTAATTTAATAATAAAAACAAAATATTTGTATAAAAGTTTACAGAAATAAGCTTAACTTAATTTCATTGTAAATAGAAAAAATATATGTATATCAGTGTATAAATATATCTATATCTAATTGTAAATAAATGTAAATATATCTAAATCTAATTGTAAATATAATTATAAATTAATTAAATTTTATGTAAATGTATAATATTAATACAATGAAATATTGATAATAATAAAATTATACATTGTCGTAAATGGATGTATAAATATATATAAATGTAAATATGTGTAAATAATTCTTCTGTAAATCTTAACTGTAGTACTCGTAAAACATTCATGATTGAATCTAAAGATTGTAGCTTACTGATAATAACATTCTAGCAGTATAAATAAATTACACAATTATTTTTCGAAGCTTATACATGTAAATTTTTATACAGCATTTTTTTTTTAAATATTAAATAAGTAGTATACAGGGTGGCCCATTTTAAGTGATCCACTCAGATATCTAGATTGGAGTGAGTTTTATCGAAAAAAGTTTCAGACAAAAGTTACTCAACTTTGAGGGGGCCATGTTTCTATGACCTTGGATTTGACCTTGGAGGTCATGTTCAAGGTCATTTCAAGGTCAACTTTGTTTTTTTAAATAGGAACCCCCATTTTTGACCCCGGATTCGGAAAGAGCGGGAAATTTTACGTCCAAAACGATATTTTTAAATTTTTTTTCATGGCCTAGAGAAGGTCGATTTAAGGTCAAATGCTTGAAAAACTGCCTAAAAGCGTTTTTTTAATTTTTAAGATATCGAAAAATGACCTCTACAAAATTTGTTCAGAATAGAGTGGGCCACCCAATGCACCAAAAACCTTTGACCTTTAACCTCATTTTGAAGGTCATTTCAAGGTCGAAGTGTTTTTTGTAATGGAAATCCCTCTTTTTAACCCCGGATACGCACATAGCGCGAAACTCAACACAATACCTTATCCAAACGTCGGATTTCGCGCTATGTGCGTATCCGGGGTTAAAAAGAGGGATTTTCATTACAAAAAACACTTCGACCTTGAAATGACCTTCAAAATGAGGTTAAAGGTCAAAGGTTTTTGGTGCATTGGGTGGCTCACTCTGTTCTGAACAAATTTTGTAGAGGTCATTTTTCGATATCTTAAAAATTAAAAAAACGCTTTTATGCAGTTTTTCAAGCATTTGACCTTAAATCGACCTTCTCAAGGCCATGAAAAAAAATTTAAAAATACCGTTTTGGACGTAAAATTTCCCGCTCTTTCCGAATCCGGGGTCAAAAATGGGGGTTCCTATTTAAAAAAACAAAGTTGACCTTGAAATGACCTTGAACATGACCTCCAAGGTCAAATCCAAGGTCATAGAAACATGGCCCCCTCAAAGTTGAGTAACTTTTGTCTGAAACTTTTTTCGATAAAACTCACTCCAATCTAGATATCTGAGTGGATCACTTAAAATGGGCCACCCTGTATATCACTGTTTTTTTTTTGTAACTTACTTTTCTTCATGTTGGAGTGTTAATCTTTTCTCTTCTTGGATAGCTTTGATGCATGACTCATTAGCAACTTTATCTATAGCTGGGCCCACTACTCGTTCATAACGTTTGAGAGAATTCTTGTTGACTGGTGGTACGTTCAGCGCAGACAACATTGTATTCACTCCACTTTCTCCTTCGCCGCTATCTAACATACCTGTACAGTATAATTGTTATTACATTTATTTGTATAGAATGCAACGATTGCCGAAAATCGTTTGACTCGCGCGAGGTGATTAGCGGTTAAGCGAGGTGAGCCGCGTTCGGTTCGCGAGAGAGAGAGAGCGCGGAAGGAGCAATGACCGGGAGGGGAGGTAGCAACCGGCAGTATGACTGTGCTACTCAGTCAATCCGTGCGCCTAACCTCCATCCGTCCCGAGTTTTCTCGTTTTGGTTTTGCCATTGACTGTTCCTGGTGAGCGTGCGTGGGTGAGGTGCAGCAGCAGCAGCAGCAGCAGCAATAGCAGTAGCAGCAACTGCGATCGCAGCAACAGCAACAGCATCAAAGGCGGCAACAGCAACAGCAATAGCGGCATTCGAGGCGGTGCAGCGAGCAGCGTAGCGGCGTTTCAGCCACTTGTCATTTGGATACGGTTGGCCACCGTATCCCCTGCGGTATTGCGGTAGGTGCACCTTCCCCTTTTGTTTATTGTTATAACGATTTTGCGTGCGAATCCGCGCAGCGAGCGCGAAGAGTTTATTGTTTTGCGTGCGAGCAGGTAGTTCGCGGCAATCGCGGTTTTTTCTCTCTCTCTCGAAAAGCGTGTGTTGTCATTCACGCGTGCGCGCGTCAGTCTCTCGGCTATTTCCCCGTGTAATTAGTTTGATTCAATAAATCATCCCTTGGTTCTGATTAAACGAGTTTCCGTTATTTTGTCATTCCTTTGTCCGGAGGTCGCGCATATATTTGTTTACATTCCGATTCGAATTCGCCGGTTGCGAAGCACGAATCGTGCAAGTATTGATAGACGCGAGTCGATAACCTAGGTTCCGTTGGCGACCGCACGAGCGCTACTAGCGAGGAGCGACAGCGCCGCCAAGTGGCGAGTTGGGGGAACCCAACTCGGAACATCGAAGAGACTCTGCGCAGGCGCACTCCGAGGCAAGGTAGGTTACTGTGCTTCGTGCACATAGATAACAAGGCGTCGTTCAGTCGCATTTAAAGCTACGTTTGCGTGATTTAGGACTAAACGACAGCCTGTTACAAGAAATATAATTAATTTAAATAGTAAAAATTTTCTCATTACCTATAGCTAATTTCAAGTTGGAGTCATAATAATATTTACAACTTTTAGAACTGGTTTCTACACACTGTATGGCTTTACAGGAAAAGCACTGAATGAATAGCTGGCTCGCTAGACCTTTTTTCTTTTCCTCCACCAGATGTGCTAGACTTATGGGAACTTTACATGATTTACACCATAAATCCTTTGCTAACTTATCCATTTCCACTATCCTACGTCCATGGTAAGAAACATATCTAACTACCTGACATTGGTTGTCCCTGTTATCAGTCATCTGTAAACAAATATTTTCATAATCAATAGTTATTTTACACTAATCTATAACACATACTAAATATAGAATAAAACAATTTTCATTCAATATAATAATATATTATATACTACTGTATACTATAGTACATAATAATTAATAACAACTGCACATGAATTACTATTTACTAACCTCAATAACTTGTGTTTTGTTTAGAGGCCTTCCTTGTTTACCTCGTGTACTTTCAATCAATTTCGATATCTTCTCTTTTTCAGTTTTTTTAATAAATTTTCCCTTTTTTTTGCTAATTGTTGCACGCACATTATACATTTTTATAAAAAAATAAGAGTAAACAAACACAACATACATCTAAGCCGTCAGAACAATATCTCGATAAAAACACCGAACACGTGCTCTGTAGCTCTGTAACATATATTGCGACGTTGCCAAATTACGTACTCACTGACGTATACAAAATAAGGATCTTTTTTAGAGGAAATAAAAAATTTTTGCTTTTTACTTTATTTTCAATACTTTACTAATTAATGTGATCGAATATTCAAAAAATAGTTTTAAAATAAAAATAAACCCAAAAAGTTACACAATTATGTATGTTTGCTGAAGGGGCCCCTCACTAGATACGTCACCACACTGGTGAGCTACCTTAAGTCAAACGTTGAGAAATACATCGAACCTCCCAACTGATCTAGAATATCAGCAATATTAGGTAAGGGGTAGGCATGACCACTCGTGGTCTTTTTATTTAATTCTCTAAAGTCAACAACCATTCTCCACCTTGCTGTGCCATCACTCGCCGGGCTTTTATGGACAATCCAGAGCGGCGAGTTATAAGGTGAATTAGATTCTTCGATTACTCCTTCCCTTAAACGTTTCTTAATTTGCTCCGATATAAATGCTCGGTGCACAGGAGGATGCCTATACTGTTTGGTATTAACTGGTACTCTGTTCTCTAAGTGTATTTCATGTTGTATCAAGTTAGTACATGGTAAGGGTTCTCCAGGGAGTCAAAACACATTCGGATATTTCTTTAATAAACGTTTAACACTCTTGAGTTCATGCGAGCTAAGGTGCCCTGTTCTAATCAATTGCAATAATTGATTACGCTGTTTCTCGGGTTGATCCATAGTCTGTGGTCCCTGAAGGTTACCTTTCTGATCTGAATTCTTATCACTAGAAAATTCCGATTTGTAATATTCAAATGGAATAATTTCCTTTGGGTCCACTTCTATTGTTACTTCTCTTTCATTGATAGCCATAATCTTACAAATCTCATGATCATTAATGACTATGCCTTCCCCAAGAGACACTTTATCGTCAGCCATATTTATTCTAGGTAGATATCCTTCTGCGAGCGTACTATTCAGCAAATTAATCTGTATACCTTGACGAGTCCTTGGTGCTAATGTATATCGTACTGTGCCAACCGCCAGTCTCTTTTTGCTATTTGTAATCTTATTACTCGCATTTTCTTTAAAACCCAGTCGTTCTATTCCTCTATCTAAGTCCGCTGCAGCTTCAATATCCGATACTTCATCCTCACGAGCTCTAGTACTCATAGTTTGTATCAGATCATCTCGTAGTCGGTCAATGGGAACATCATTCGGTAAGAACGGTATCCATCCTCTTCAATAGGAAAATTGTTCTATACTATGTGGAATTTTGCAGATTTTCCATTAATGGTTAATATTGCCGTACCTATGGTCGGAATAGTGTGTGCCGTAATACCACTCAAGGTATTAACCTTCCTCGGATTAAAACTCGTAGTCCAATTTAATGCACTAAACTTAATTAAGTTCATTATCGACCATGAACACGGTCCACTTTTTACAGGTTTCTGGTATGCGAAACCTTACTCTTGTTGGCGCATAGATCTGATTCTTTCCTGTGCCAAGTCCCCAATTCGAGGCAATTGCGATGACTGGTTCATTAATGATTGCGGATTTCTTAGTATCGTCATCACTTTTGCCGGAGGTACTCCCGGTTTTTCGGTTGTTGATACTTCCTGGATGTCGGTCAACATCGTCTTCGCATTCGGTTGTTGGTGTTCAACTTTGTCTAGGTTCTGGCGGCACGTCTGACAGGGACCCGTTCCATTTGCTGCTGGGCGAGCCCCATCCGAGTTTGAATTATTTGCGTTATTCTGTTGCTGGTACTTTGGATTAGGTCTAAGCTCGCCTCTTTGCTGCTGGTCATAGGCTATTGTTCCATAACGTTTTCCAGAGGGATGGTGATACGAGTCTGTATCCGGGTTATATAACCGTCCTACATGTCCATTATCCTGATAATTTTTGTAACGAGGCTTCCAGTTCCTATTTTGGTACGGACTCTGCCCTTGAGATCGATTTTGTTGCTGTCCTTGGTTATTCTGGTTATTCGTATACGACTGCTGTCCGTTATTTCTTTGTACGAACAATTGTTGAATTTCTGCGGGTAATTCCTCTCACTCGTCCTCTAATTGTTCCTCTTGATCATTTTGTTGGTCTTGTACGAAGTTAACATTGAGGCTGCGCAATAAATTTGTCCATTTGTTAGGGTTCGACTCCCCATGCCTTGCCGTTGATTTATTTCTTGTTTCTATACGCAATGCTTCCTTATAAGCATCCTCCAAGGTTTTAGACTGTTTAATATCCACTAAGTCTTCAATTTCTTTTGGCAATCCATCTATGAAAGTCTTAATAGTCGAGTTGTGCATTGAAGTCATCATCGTCTCGGTGTAGTCTTCTCTGAGCTCCTCTTTCAGCGCATTCTGTGCACAGTTCAACAGAATGTTTATCCTGTCGTGAAAGTCTCCAACAGTGTCCCCTTGCTTTATACGCAGACTATGGATTATGGAATCGTAGTATGCGAAGTCTTTGCAAGATGCGAACCTTTCCTTTAAGATTCTGATTAAGTCGTCAGCTGCCTCAATGGATTTTCCATAAATCCAGTCACGTGCGGGTCCTCGTAGCTTAGCAATTACACAGGCCAACAAAATTTGACAAAGGTTCAGAACCAGAGACCAAACATAATATATTCGAAGGATTTTGGTGCGCTGAATCCAAATCCAAGCTCAGAATTGAGCTAGTACGTCAGGATTTTGAGATATCCTAACCTAAAAGTACGAAAATCATTTTTTTTGGCTATATACGGTACCTTATAACATTGCGAATAATTTTCTTGGTGCAAAATTGACAACGGCATCTAAAAAGCAATTCTTATCGTACAAAAGCACTAACAATCTTTAGTTTATGTCTTCTTTTATCGTCAATTGAAATGTACTACTTATCAATTGGTTTATACGGCAACGCAATGAATTTTGACTATTATAACTCAAATCCCTGATCTTGGAGCATTGTAACCTGCGGGACAATAAACCTTGCCCACTTAACCCTAAATCCCTTAACCCCCGAGCCCTGTGACCTTCGATGCAATAATCCCCGTCCCCTTAACCCCAAATATTTTAACCCAAGAAGGTTATAACAAGCGCGGCAATAAAACCTGCCAACTTAACCCCGAATTTCTTCACCTCGGAATCCTGTAACCTGCGATACAATAGCCCTAGATTCCTTGTGGCGCAAATTACTGGGATCAGGCATTAAGGGATTTGCATAACGGCATCGAGGGTTATAACATCACAGGTTTCAGGGCTACAGGGTTGACGGATTTAAGGTTAAGAGGGCAGTTAAAGGTTAAGGGGTTGGGGATTTTTGGGGTTAACGGATTTAGGGTTATAGCCTTCTAGAATATCTCGGAATACTGACGTGCTAGCGTCTAAGCTGGGATTTGGATTTAGCTCATCGAAATTCTTCGGGTGCGTTATGTATAGTTTTTGGTTATGAAGTTTGTCGGCCTGTGACAGACAAACAAATATTAGAATTAAAAATTTAAATAATTTGTTTAAATAAATTTAAATGTATAAATCTGACATCAAACTCGTGACTAGTAACCCCCAAAACCATGGAAATGTGGTGCAGCTTGCAAGAATATTCTATTATAAAAGAATTTGTTTAAAAAAATTTTTATAATAAAATACATTTTGCAAATCTGATATCTGATTCATAATCAGAGACCTCAAAAATCAGCAAAAGTACGTGCAACTTGCAAAAACATTGAGTCTTGAAACATTTGTTTAAATAAATTGTTTAAATAAATCTAAATTCACAAATCTGACATCAAACTCGTAATCAGTGACCCCTCAAGCCATGGAAACGTGGTGCAGCTTGCAAGAATATTCTATTATAAAAGAATTTGTTTAAAAAAATTTTTATAATAAAATACATTTTGCAAATCTGATATCAGATTCATAATCAGAGACCTCAAAAATCAGCAAAAGTACGTGCAACTTGCAAAAACATTGAGTCTTGAAACATTTGTTTAAATAAATTGTTTAAATAAATCTAAATTCACAAATCTAACATCAAACACGTAATCAGTGACCCCTAAAACCATGGAAATGAGGTGTAACTTGCAAAAATATTCAAGTTTCAGAAATTTGTTTAAACAAGTTGCTTAAATAAAACACATTTTGTAAATCTGATATCAGATTCATAACCAGCGACCTCAAAATTCAGCAAAAGTATGTACAACTTGCAAAAATATTAAGTCTTGCAACATTTGTTTAAATAAATTGTTTAAATAAATCTAAATTCACAAATATGACATCAAACTCGTAATCAGTGACCCCTAAAACCATGGAAATGAGGTGCAACTTGCAAAAATATTCAATTGTGCAAAAATTTGTTTAAACAAATTGCTTGAATAAAATAAGTTTTGAAAATCTGATATCCGATACGATCAGCGAAATCAAAAACCGTGAAATCTTTCATTCGTTTTTGAAATTCTGTAGATAGATAATGTAGAATATTACGTAACTTGAAATGTATGATTGTATGCTGAAGCTGAGATAGGTGAAAGCTGAAATAACTGATTTTGTGACATGCTAATCCTTCCGTGTTAAAGATCACGTTTGAGTGACGGGCTAACGGTTGAATTTCCTGTAAATGCTATTATCTTATTTTCTTCTACTTTATTTATTATAAGAATATTTATCATAAGAACATTTTTTATCCTCTTTGTTATTTATTATAAGAAAAATGAGTTCCAGAAGCCCTTGTGCAAGAAAAATTGATATATTTTGTTATATTTGTGGGAAGTTTGAAACAACTTCTTATCGACGATCGATTAATGATTCAATCAAAACTCTATATATGAAATGTTATAAGGTTCCGATCGACAAGATAGATAAGACATGGGTACCATCTTCAATTTGTGATTCTTGCAGACTTGCTATGTTAAAGTGGGATGATAATAGCAGCAATATGACTGTTATTGAACCGACCATCTGTTGTGAGCCTAGGACCATGGAACTGATTGTTACTTCTGGTTATGTAATACAACGGGTTTCAATAAACAAAATTCAACTAAAATCATCTACCCTGCGGTAGCGAGTGTAACACCAGCCAAAGTAGGAAAAGTAAGTAAATCCGGAAAAGAAGTTGGTTCGGCAAAAGTTGAACCGATGGATATTGATACAACTGAAGATGTCTCTTTTGAAGATAGTTCTGATGACGACAGTCCTAAGCTTTTTGACCAAAGTTCGTTAGATGATTTTATTCGAGACCTCAATCTTTCAAAGGATAAAGCTGAACTCTATGCTTCAAGACTCCAAGAAAGGAAGCTATTATTACCTGGAACAAAAGTGTCAATTTACAGAAACCGAGAAGAGGCGTTCATAAAGTACTTTACAATGGAGGATGTGATGGTGTATTGTAATAACATCGAAGAATTGGTTAACTTGTATATCCAAGATTTATACAAGCCAGAAAACTGGCGTCTCTTCATTGATTCTTCCACACAAAGTCTCAAAGCTGTGTTACTACACAACGGAAATGAGTATGCGGCACTTCCTGTAGGTCACTCAACTGCACTAAAAGAATCATACAATAGTTTTCAATTTCTACTGGAAAAAATAAATTACAAGACTCACAATTGGCTTGTTTGTGGTATCACTTTAAGATGATAAATCTTATAGTTGGCTTGCAGTCGGGAAATACCAAATTTCCGTGTTTCCTCTACCTTTGGGACAGCCGTGCAAGAGATAAGCATTGGGTAACAAAAAAATGGCCCCCAAGATCAGAATGGAAAATAGGTTCTCATAATGTCGCCTACGTAGGTCTTGTTGATAAAGAGAGAGTATTACTGCCACTACCTCACATCAAATTAGGTTTAATGAAACAGTTTGTGAAAGCCTTGAATAAAGAAGGTAAATGTTTCAATCATTTGAAAGCCACATTTCCGAAATTGAGTGATGCAAAAATTAAGGAAGGCATTTTCGTGTGGCCTGATATACAAAAGCTCATGAAAGATGATACATTTATCGATGACTCACGTTGAAAAGAATGCTTGGTTGAGCTTCAAAGATGTTACAGAAAAATTTTTAGGCAATAATCGAGACCCGCAGTTTGAAACTATTGTGTCCAACATGTTACAGAATTTCAGAAAAATGGGTTGAATTTCCGAAAAAATTTTCATTTGGTCTATTTCCCAGAAAATCTTGGAGCATATAGTGAGGAGATGGGTGAACGATTTCACCAAGACTAAAAAACTAAAAGACTTTTGTTTAAAAACAAAAGGAACAACACTACCAAGGAAGGTGAGACGAAAAAATGATGGCCGACTACTGCTGGTCATTGAATAGGGATGATAATAACCCTACTAGTCACAAACGTAAATCTCTTCAACGATCGTTTGAAATGAAGCGCCAACGTTTTCACAAAAACAAAGCATAATATCACAGAATTGGCGGTTATAGGTTTAAGAATATACATTCTAAAGATTGTCAGTTCTTAGTGTAACCTCTCTAACTACATTGGAGCTTAGGTTGAAATGCTATGGATTACAGTCCACTTAAATTAATTTGCCCTGTGCTTGACCCTCACTGTTCACTGCATTTAGTTTAACCTGTTGTGAGTTTAGCGCTCGCAGATCATAGTGAACGTAAATTCACCTGTAGTGGTCTAGAGCTCGAAGGTTACTGCGTATATAGGTTATACTGTCGTGGATTCTAGTTTGCAAGTTATATCGTACTCAATATACCTGTTGCGGATTATAGCGCGCTTAAATTAACCTGTAGCAGGTTATAGCGCACTTGAGTCAACCAGCCGCGTATTATAACGCACTTAGCTTAACATCTCGCGGGTCATAGAGCGCTTAAGTTAACTTGTCGTGGTTTTAAGCTAAGTGTAGGTTATAGCGCACTTAGGCAATCCTGTCATGGTTTTGAGCTTGCAGGTTATAGCGCACTTAAGTTAATCTATCGCTGGTTCTAGAGTTATAGGATTTTCAGTGCATTTAGGTCATAACCATCTGCCTTAGCCTGCCCTAAATTTATAGCTGCCATTTTAGAGTTCATCTAATAAATTCAGCTAGATTCGCCGTAAATTAGTACAATGGTAGACCTTTATATGCCAGTGTAAGTTTTTCCTACTACTGAAGATTGCAAAAAAAATCAAGATTTTTCATACTCCAGTATAAATCAATTGATAAATGGCACATTTCAATTGACGGTATCTCTGCTGGAAAAAGTCATAAAAAAATCGGTAATGCATTTTGTCGGCCAAGAGTTGCTCTTTCAGATGCCGTTGTCAGTTTTGCATGAAAAAATTTATTCACAATGTTATTATTTATACACGTCTACCGGTAAGTGCTGCCCCCGCAGGCAGCTACTAGGTTAAGTAATTAGCGCTAATTTGACGTTTACCGTCACAGTAACAATATATATATTTTACACACTAATCAACACGTATAGTGTATTAATACCAATTGCATTAATACACGTGCTAATCAATATATATATATCAATCAATATGCAATAATTTTTTGAAGGTATTCAATAAATTATTAAAAATTTTATTAACGCGAGAGAAAAGCGAAAATATAAAGCCTGAATAACCACGCTCTGCTACCAGTTGATAGGTGAAAATTCGCGCGAGGCGAATTTGTCCCGTGGGTAGGCCTTTAACAGCCGAGCGGCCTTTGACTCGAGCGGCAGTCAGGCTCTCGTGCACCCCGTCCCGTTCGCACGTCAATAACGAAATCTTCGTAGATTTGAATCCGGTCTCCTAATACCGCGATCGTGAGATATTCGATCGGACGTATTCGTATATGGGTAATTCTAGGCTATTTCGATTGACTTGTAACCCTTAGGTTACGGATTTTTTTTTAATTTGGCACAATCGTTGTACACATAAAACTGAGATTTTTCCCAAATTTTGGAGACGATACATTAATTATATCAAAAGTTATTAACAATTAAAGAAAAATGATAAAAAATTTTCAAACAGCTTTAATCTAAAAAACTAATAAAGATACCGAATCGGAGTTTTCCCAAATTACTTATAATACCTTGAACTTTCGAAATAATTACAACAATAAACAATAAAAATTTTTTTTCGAAAGTTATTAACTTTTTGTTTAAACAATTGCTAATATCTCAAAAAGTATATTTTTTTTTTGAAAAATTCTTGCTCCTACGTATTCCTGAGGATTTTTGCTATCGAAATCAATCATAAAATTCAAGGGCCCGACATATCGGAAAGCGTAGCCCTAATCAAAAGAAGATGCCTCAGTGTACGTCGCAACGACAGCAGGACGTCTTCGTGGTCTTACGCTGAGGCGTCTTCTTTTGATTCAGGCTACACTTTCCGATATGTCGGGCCCTTGAATTTTATGATTGATTTCGATTGCAAAAATCCTCATGAATACGCAGGAGCAAGAATTTTTCAAAAAAAAAGTATACTTTTTGAGATATTAGCAATTGTTTAAACAAAAAGTTAATAACTTTCGAAAAAAAATTTTTATTGTTTATTGTTGTAATTATTTCGAAAGTTTAAGGTATTATAAGTAATTTGGGAAAACTCCGATTCGGTATCTTTATTAGTTTTTTAGATTAAAGCTGTTTGAAAATTTTTTATCATTTTTCTTTAATTGTTAATAACTTTTGATATAATTAATGTATCGTCTCCAAAATTTGGGAAAAATCTCAGTTTTATGTGTACAACAATTGTGCCAAATTAAAAAAAAATCCGTAACCTAAGGGTTACAAGTCAATCGAAATAGCCTAGAATTACCCATATATTTATCCGTAATTGGTCATATATAAAATAAACAATAACGGGGAAGCATATGGATATATTTAAGCGCGTTTAGTAGGATTTATAAAATTTATTTTATAAAGCTTGTAACGGTCCTATCTATGAGCTAGATTATTATATCACTGAATCACTGCAACCAGTCTAACACATTATTATTATTATTATTATTATTATTATTATTATTATTAACCAGAGTATAGTACAAAATATTACAACAAGTAGTAATAATTATACAATTTTACATTACAAATTTGTAACCCGGCAGAGGATAAACCTGTTCGCTGGTCTGGTATTTTAAAACTACTAAACACTTAAAGAAAATTAAGAAAAAAATAAAAAAAAAACAAAGAAAATTAAGAAAAAAATAAAAAAAAAAACAAAAAACTTAAAACTAAGAGTCGGTTTGTAATAGATTATAAAATTTCACAGATGAAGTATGGCTTAATATTGGTAGCAAGAATGCTTCCTATAAAAGCTTACTTCACCAAATATCTTCGATTTTGTTCTTCTATCTCCAATATCTGATTAACATTTGTCTGGCCGTTACGATTGTCGTCATTGATGCTTTCATTTTTCTTGCATATGATATTCTTTCGTATGTATTTAGTCTAACAGGACAAGTAAGTCCTGTAGCACACGTGACTCTATAGTGAGGGAACATTTCAGTATGCTGTCTATGTGAATCACATTTACATGTTGCTGTGAATACTGTCATCTAAGACTATCAAATCTTTATATTTAGGTTGTTGTTCAAGTGAGTACAATGAATTAGTGAAAGTTTGATATCCTCTGATACCTCTATAAAAGTATAATAATGCTTTATTGTTTCCAAGATAATTGATGTCTCCATAGGTCATTCGAATATTATTTGTTTGTAGAATCGGTTTTCCTGGTGTATTTTTTGGTTTACTTGTTTCTATTTGCATACTATTATTGTCTGCAATGTCATCTATTTGTTTAAATACTGTTTCTATGGGTTTATATCTTACTTTATCTGTATTTGGTTCTTTGTGATCTTCTTTGTTTTCTTCTTTTATGAAATGTATATGTTTTTTACCAATTAATTGTTTGTATGTGCAATATTCACATTTATTAATGAAATTTATGTTGGTTGTATCTGTTTTTGTTAGAATGTAAGTTTCGTTTCTTTTTCCCTCTTTGAGTCCGTTTTTTGTTTTGGTATTAATAGTTTTCCGTTGTGAGTTCCATGCTATGTTAATCACATTTGCAATTGTTTCTATTATTTTTCTGTAGTTATCTGATACATTAATTTTTTTCATGTTATATTCAGACATTCGACGATGAGAACGATTGTGATGAAGTGTACAAGTGCCTTGTGAACACAAATATGTCCTTACATCCAAGAGAAACTTATCCTTATCCATATCCACATGGACTTCCAATGCTGAATGTAGACTATTATCAAAGTTCCCTTGTTGCTTTAGTTTGTAATATATTTGTTGTAAATTGTTGCAATGTATTTTGTGGTTCATTGTATTTCTGTATCTAGAATGGATGGCCTTTTATCCATTTTTTTATTTTGTCCTTTATTGTTTTTGTATTGCTATTTAAAGTTTTGAGGTGAGAAGGTAGTTGATTGAAGGTGGCTAAAGCTCTTGTATAGCTATCTTTAATGCTGATTGTTAATTTTCTTTTAAGGGGCTGTATAGTTTTTTTCCTTGTTACGGAATTTTTCTTGAGGAACATATCTTGCAGGTTGACATAGTGATACACTAGAGATTCCATGGTGAATGTTTGATCTATGTTTAGTGGATTTTTTTCATTTATAAACTTGTTTTTATTTATTATTTGTAATAGTCGTGTTTGTTGAGTTTGTATATATTTGAGTCTTCTAATGTATGCTCCACCCCATGCTATAATACCGTATGTTGTTATGCTATGGAAAAGTGCATAGTAAATCATACGTAGATTATCTGTGCTCATTATCCTAGATAATTTGTAGAAAATATAAGTTAGATATTTTAGTCTATTGTATAGCATGTTTGTATGCATGTCCCATCTCATATGGCTATCGAAATGCACTCCAAGGTACTTAGTGTTATCAACTTTTCGAATGGATGCACCCTTTATATTTATATGTAGATATGTTGAGTTGCTATTGCAGTTATTTCCAAATGCCATGTATACTGTTTTGTCAATGTTTAGTGACAGTTTATTCAATGCTAGCCAAATGGATAGTTTGTTTAAGTAGAAGTTCATATTTCTTTCGACTTCATGCCATGTTTCGCCTTTCACGATAATTACCGTGTCATCAGCAAAAGCCAACACATTATCATTTGGTAGCAATTGTAACATATCATTAATGTAGATTATGAAAAATAAAGGTCCCAATATTGTACCTTGTGGTACGCCAATGTTGACGTGTTGATATTGACTATATTCACCATTAATTTTAACTCTTTGTTTCCTATTACTTAGATAGCTTTTGATAAGTTCATACGTACTACCTCTAATTCCATATCTATAGAGTTTTTTGAGTAGAATTTTGTGGTCCACAGTGTCAAAAGCTTTCGCTAGATCCAAGAAAATTGCTGCTATTGATTTACTTTTGTCTAGTTGATTGTATATTGAGTTAGTTAGGTAGTATAGGGCATTTTTGGTGCTAAGACCTTTTCTAAAACCAAATTGTTTATTAGAAAATAAATTATGTTTGTTGAAAAAACTTGTAATCCTGATTTGTATTAATTTTTGAAAAATTTTGGCGATATTTGATATTAAAGATATAGGTCTATAGTTTGTTGGTAGATACTTCTCTTTAGTTTTGTGGATAGGAATAATTTCAGCACTTTTTAATTCGTCAGGCCATATTTCTTTTTGTAAGCATAAATTAAAGATATAGGTCAACGGATCACTTATATGGTTTATTATCATCTTTAGTACCTGAGTGTTGATGCCGTCAGATCCTCCATTTTTGTTGCTCATTTTCCTTATTGATTGTTGAACTTCTATTCTATTTGTTAAATGTAGAAAAATACTGTTGTTGTTCATAGATGGTAGAGTAATGTTACTATTTATTGGTTGTCTAATATTATCACATATCTGTTTGCCTACTGTACTGAAAAATGTATTCATTTGTTCTGCAATGTCGTTTGAGTTTGTAATTTTATTATTACCTATTAATAGTGTAACGGGGTAAGACCGTTTAATTATTTTATGCGCGCGAATACACTAAAAGGACGCGCGTAGTTAATTATGCTCAGTATATAAAATCGGAGAGCATGCAAAGATAGGCGCCAGTCAACCAGTAGTTGTGAATAACCTATAATCAATCGGGAGTGAGTGGAAGCTATAAGATATGAGAGAATCAAAGAAAACACTTGTTAGTAATATAAATTGGATCTTTTATTATCCCTCATACTCTACAGAAGGTCGGCCCGCGCGTTTGTTTACGTTGACGCTCGCTCGTCGACAACACACTTTGCCGGTACGCTCGCTGCTCTTTGTTATTAGAGCCGTTACATGCACGCATCGAATAATAGAAATTAGTTATTAATCACGCAATCGCGATCGCGGAATTAAGCTGGCCAGCTTACCTTATATTTGCAGGCGATCGGAGAAAAACACAAATACCTCGCACAGAGCGTAACAGTTTTTATTGTTTATTTCGCGAGTCGCGAGTTCGCGCACGTTATGGTTTCGCCCTCCCAGTCTGGACCTATAGGGTCCTCGACGATAATTCCATTAGCGCTGCCCTTTCCGAGGAGGAGAAGAGGAAGGATAATAAAGGGTTATAGTCCAAGTGATGTTAAATTTGTACTTTATTGTACGACAGGGCGATATATCGGTGGCCCTGCCCACGGGGGCAGGGCATCATCACCTAGCTGGTCTCGGTGGCAGTTCCTGGCCCTGGTCGTCCAACGGGGGTCGGCCGCACGCCTCCCACCCCAGCCTCTCTTGGACCAGGTCGGCGTGTTGTCGCACGCGTGGGCAGCGGTCCGTGCGGGTCACCCCGGGGTAGTGGCATACGTTGCACCCTTCCCACTGAGCGCGGGAAAGGGTGCCCCGTGGGAGGCCTCGCTCTCTGGGGGTCAGAGGCAACCCGTTTCTACGGTTCGGGGCGGACCACAACGGTCTTTCAACCGTAGAGTCCGCACCCGCGGGGCCTAAAACCATATTGATGTGGATAGGCCCCGTTGCTTGACCGCCCTGGCTCCCGTCCACATTTACCACCAGGTTTACCCCGCACTTTTGCGGGCCCTGGTGCGACGTGATCCCCGACCTGGTTTCCGGAGCCATTGTCCTGGCTCCGGCGATCGGAGACTGGGGGAGGTTCGTGGGATCGCCACTCGCCGGGCCCTCGATGGCCTGGCGGTGACGCTGCTGAACCTCTCTGATCGCCGACGCGAACTGACGACGGCGGGACACCACCTTATCCCAATAATCTAAATCTTCCGGGTGGTGCCCCGCGGCTGTGTACGTGTCGTATTCGGCGTACACAGCCCGTTGGAGGGTGTTGAGGGTAGCCCAGCCGTGCTCGACTTCCCTCAACCCCTCGACGATGTCTCCCCAGGTCCGCCCGCCAGACGAGAGTGTCTGACTGGTGAACCTGGGGCGCCAGGTCGCGTCGGCGGCACCCTCCTCCGTCTGGGTGCCGATGGTCGAGGTCGGGGCCTTCCGGGGGATTGCCCTGGGGGCCCGGGCAGCGGTGCGGCGTCACCACGTGCAATGCCGGGGCTTGTCGACGGCATCGCGGTCGACTCTTCTGCCGGGAGCTCTTCTATGAGCACGGATGACGAGCTCTCGTGAGCTCGCACCCGTGCTCGCTCCTCTTCCTCCTTCTTTGTGGCGAGCAGGTGGAGGGCGGCATGCACCACCCCCTCGACGGCGGGACCTAAGTCCAAGCCGATGAGGGCGGCCGCCGCTTGCTCGAATTATTCGAGCGTAATCTGCATCCTGTAAATGTCCAGCGAGTTAGTATCCTGAAATAATTTTGGATATCGAAGGTGGGCGCCTGTTCGGCTGCCCAGGGTCTTCGTCGCCGGAGTCTAAGGTGGGGTCCTTGGCGTCGGTCTCCCAGGTCCTTCGTTCGCCGTGTTTCATGCATCCACGGTTGTCGCTTTCGGTGGTCTGCCTCTCTTCCTCTTCCCGATGATGGGAGGAGGGGCTCGTGTTGTTTGTCGATGATGTGTAGTGTGTGTAGTTCGCGCGGACTTACGAGGTCTTCCTCGTGGGCGCTTCGTCGAGTTAGTAGGAGGGATATCTAGTGGGACTCGGCTGGGGGGATTACGGCGAGTACGGCGAGGTGATTTCGGAGTTGTCCCGTCGTCATTTCGGAGTGTATTATCTGAAGTGTCGGCGCTCCCGTTTCCGTGCATCGATGTGTCGCTCGTATTGGGCGGGACGATCATCGCCTTGGTTCCCTCGGTGGTAGAGGTCTCGTCGTCATCTTGCGTTCGGGTCCCATTTTCCGGTATGTCGTCGTCTCGTCCATAATAGGGTTTGAGGTCCTTAGCGTGTATTAGCTCCGTGACCTCCTCCTGTTGGTTGGCGAGGCGATATGAGTTGGCACCAAGCACCTTCGTGACGATAAAGGGGCCGATGAACTTGGGTGCTAGTTTCGCGGAAATGCCCTGCGCCGCGCAGGACAGTATGCGATTCTTTTTCCACACCCAATCGCCTTCTTTAAACCTGTGGTCCCTGTGCTTGGCATTGTAGTACTTGGACTGCCTCAGGGACTCATCCGAGGCGCTCTCGTGAGCTTGCTGAATGGCGGAACGGCTATTCTGCATGTGCTCGTTCCATTGCCCGATTCGAAGCAAACTCTCCTCTTGTGCGGCGAGCTCGTCCATCCGTTTCCGAAGAGTATTCGGGGCTCCCAGTTGTCTGCCGTAATTGAGCATGGCCGGACTAACCCCGGTGGAACTATGGACGGCCGTATTCAACGTGAACATGAGTTCGGGTAGCGCTCGGTCCCATTCCCTATGATTCCCCCGCAGATACGATGTTATCATCGTCTTCAAGGTACGGTTAACCCTTTCCGTAGGGTTAGCCTGCGGGGTATAGGTTGGGGTGAAGGTCCATTTTATCCCCTGATCTCTCAGGTACCCGTCCACCAACCGATTGCGCAACTCGGTGCCGTTGTCGGACAAGAAGATCTTGGGCGTGCCGAAACGTAGGATTATTCGTTCCCGAAGTTCCTTCACGATCGTCTTGCCGTTAGCACTACGTATGGGTATACATTCGACCCATCGTGTGAATACGTCGATGAATACCAGGACGTATTCGTGCCCTCGTGGGCTCTTCGGAAAGGGTCCGACGATGTCGCCCGCGACCACTTGCCAAGGCATAGACCATGTTCGGTCCTGCATGAGCCCGCGCGGTGGTCGCTGCTCGACCTTGCACTGTTGGCAGACCTGGCACTTTCGGACGTATCCCTTTACATCCGTGTACATTCCCGGCCAGTAATAGGACTGGGCGACGCGGGCGAAGGTCTTCTCGCGTCCTAAGTGTCCTGCCGTCTCTAGATCGTGATTTTCGAACAACACCGCTTTGCGTTCTTCCGGGGGCACGACGAGTTTCCATTCGTCGCCATATCCGTCTCCTCCTTGATGATCGTAATTCGGCTTTCGGTGATACATCACCCGGCCGACAATCTTCCAATTCGGGTATTGCTCTGGTTGGCTCTCGACGCGTCGGAATTGATCCGTGTACCAGGCGCTGTCCCTTGGCTTCAGCTGGTCCATTGCGCCAACCTCTGCCTTCGTGGGCTCGAAAGCGCGTGATAAGGCGTCGGGCAACACATTGTCTGCCCCCTTTCGATATTCGATCTCGAAAGTATGGCCTTGAAGTTGTAAGGCCCATCGGGCGAGACGTCCAATCGGGTTTTTCAGGTTGTATAACCATTTCAGGCTATTGTGGTCAGTTACCACCCTGAACGGGTACGCTTCTATGTATGGGCGAAATTTTTGGATGGCCCACACGACCGCCAAGCATTCGCGCTCCGTAGCTGAGTAGTTTTGCTCAGCCGGATTAAGGACTCTGCTAGCGTACTCTATGATTCGGTCGCCGTCTCCTGCTTTTTGTATCAGGACGGCCCCGATTCCGGTAGCGCTAGCGTCTGTCTCCAGCACGTATTGCCCATCGGGTTCCGGTAATCCCAGGCATGGTGCGGACATCATGAGTGCCTTAATTTTGGCGAAGGCTTGTTCCTGTTCCTCCCCCCACACATATTCGCTCTTTTTTCCTGTTAACCTCGTTAACGGTTGAGCGTGCGTGGCGAAGTCGGTCAAGAATCTGCGGTACCATGAAGCAACCCCCAGGAAGGTGCGCAGCTGTCGCACGTTTCCTGGTCGTGGGTACTCCATGATAGAGCGCACCTTTTCAGGGTCTGGCCTAATCCCCTCGCGGTTGATCAACAAGCTGAGGTATTTGGCTTCAGACTTGCAGAAGACGCTTTTCTCTCGATTAATCGAGAGGCCAGCTTTGCACACCCTGTCCAATACGGTTTTTAGATGTCGTAGGTGATCCTCGAAACTGGACGATACCACTATGATATCGTCCAAATAGGCGAAGGCGAATTCGCCTAATTCGGGGCCGATCACACTATCGATCAACCGCTGGAAGGTGGCACCGGCGTACGAGAGACCGAACGGCATTCGTACGAACTGGTAATGTCCCAGTCCGGGTACGGTAAAGGCCGTAATCGGCCGAGATTCGATCTTGAGTGGGATCTGGTGATACGCGCTACTGAGGTCGAGCGTCGATATATAGCGTGCGTTCCGCAAACGCCTTAATATATCTTGCATAAACGGCAAGGGATACGCATTCGGTTCGGTGACTTTGTTGACCTTTCTGAAGTCAATACAAAATTTGTACGAACCGTCCTTCTTGCGTATCATAACCACTGGGCTCGACCAGCCACTGTTAGCTGGTTCGATTACCCCTTGGGTTAACATTTCCCTTACCAGTCTATGCATTTCCTGCTCGACCTTGTGCGATACCGGGTAGTAACGCTGTTTAATTGGCTTCGTATCACCGACCCGAATCTCGTGCTCGATGCCTGCCGCACATCCCAAGCCCGTCGGGGCTCGGGATACGGCCTCGTCGATGGTCTTCTGCAGCATGGTCTGTTGTGTAGCCGTAACCTCGGCTAGTCCGATTGTGGCTAATCTCGGACCAGCCTCCAAGCTAGCTACTTCTAGCTCCATTTTGGCCTGCGATCCCTTGAACAGCAACGTGTTATCGTCTGGATCAAGTACCGCTCTGAACAACCTGATGAAGTTCACTCCTAAAATACATTCTTCGATGAGGGTAAGGAGGATGGCTACTCTCGTCGGCATCGTCAACCCTCCCACGGCGAAAGGTAGCATGGCGTGACCGACGATCGTTAACTTACGACCGTCTGGTAATCCTGCTGTTCCCGCGTGGGTGGTGTCCAATCTGACGCCCAGCACAGACGCTATTTGTAGAGCATTACTACCCATGGCTATGGTGGAAGCTCCCGGATCGTAGAGGGCCCGTATTTGGAAGTCCCCTATCTTCACCGGTAGCCACCAACGCGTCTCCTGTTCCGGGGAATATCGGGAAACAGCTTCGACGGCTCCACAGCTTTGCTCTTTATTCCTCATAGCGCTAACCATTGTGCTCTTGCGTGGTCGAGTGACGTTACTTGTCGTCCGAGCCCCTTTGGTTCGGACGATCGGAGTTCCCATGGGGTTCTTCTTTGACGATTTATCTGCCTTAGCCCGTGCCCCCGAGGGCGTGCGCGATCCATACGTCACCGCCTCGGCTGGTCTAGGGTCTCTGGCTTTACTAGCGTCGTCACCCTTCTTCTTCAAGTGCACTCTACCGCCACGCTTATCTTTGGCGTCACTAAGGGAGTTCTCTTTCACGACGCTGAACACGCTCGCTACTAACGGCGTGGACTGTGTTGGCGGAGGCTGCGAGATCTCTTTGACGGGGTTTGGGTTACTGGATTGAGGAGTGGGATCAAACCCACCTATCCACTCCTTTGCTCTTTTCCCTTATTGCACTGGGGACAGAACTTCCTATAGTAACCCAGTAGGCCGCACTCGGCACATTTGATCGGCCCTGAGAACTCTCTTCCTCGTTTACGGGGAGTCTACGGCCTTTTAGTTCGGTCCTCGGAAGTCAGGCTTTTGTCGACGCGGTTATTCTGCATTTCCGCCGTCATTTCTTTGATGGACAACAGCAATTGGTTAAACACGTCGGTGGGTAGAACCTTCTTATCGTCATCGACCGATTCCAGGCTCGGATTAGGTGTCGCCCCCGAGGGCGTCGGTGTGTAGACGACCTGGTGCGTCACCTTCTCGAGTACCTTTTCCATGCGGTCCAATCTATCACTGACTTCCGGTTTGTCACCGGACATAGATGCCACCTTCCCCTTACGACCCTTGCCCGCGTCGGTGCGGGGGTGATACGCCAGTTCAGGATACAGAGTCGACTAAGGGTCCGGTATCGTCCGCTCCATCCTTCGCTGATGCAAGTTATTCTGGGCGTTTAGGGTCCGTACAGAGTCCACTTCTGATCTCCGTATTTGGCTTTGGATTTCCGGCAGGAGGTTGGTATGTAGCAGGTCCAGCTGGCTCTCGTGCGTCATTCTGGGGTTTAGCCGGCTCATTAGGCCCATCAAGTTCGCGATGTATACATTCGCGGGTTCGTCTGGGCCCTGATATCGGCCTTGGACCTCTTTGGTTAGACGTTGCTGTTGTTGCCTGCTGGTCCCAAACCATGCTCTGGCGTCTGCCTCGAAATCCGAGTAGGAGAACCATTCGTTCCGCATCGCTTCGAACCAGACGAGGGCAGGACCGGCGAGTAGCTCGGATACGGCCGTGAGCATCTCGTCTTCGGTAAGTCCAGCGCTGCTCCTCGAGTTCTCTAACCTTGATAAGAAGGTGTCGATACTCGCGTTGCCTTCTCCGGAGAACCTGAGTTTCCATCCCCGGACGATGCGTCCGACGTCCCTTGTTGTCGACAACGGGCTTGACGTCTGTTGGGATGACCACATGCTCGGCGGGTGGTTTTTCACTTCAGCATTAACTCCACCGAGTTGATGCTGTCCACCCTCTTCGAAAGGGGGCGTCCGGCGGGGGGTCCTGCCGGCGGCCCCCGTGGGCCTCAGTCCGGGTCCGGCTGGAGTGATCTGGGGTAGCCTGGCGTCGTAATGGCATGTAAATGTATCCTGGAATGCGACGCTCCTACGCGTGTTTTCCGGTTGTCGTTCCTCACTGGAACTGATTGACTCATCTTGCCGCATATTCCTGTGTACGGCATCTTCCAGTTCCTTCATCCTGGTTGACAGGTTGTCGATTTGTTCCTGCACCTTGATGTTGGTACTGACGATTTGTTCTACTATATGGGTTAGGTTAAACGCATTTGAATTTCGTGAGTCTTGTACCTCCCATTTCCTCTCATGTTCCCTGGACCGGAAGATGAGGTCTTGTTTCATCACCGCGAATGCCGGCGGGAGTTTAAACTGGCTGCCTTCGTCAGTTGTTATAGTAATTTCCTTCTTACTATTTGATTTTTCTCCGCTGTCCAGGGCATTCGCGATGTTTATCGCGGTTTTTTGAACTCGCGATATTACGTTCGCGCTCTGTAATAGTTGGGCTAGCGGGTGTTCTCCTTCCTGCTCGGATGCTGTGTGTTCCTGGCATAGGGACACAATTAGCTTCGAGCGTAGGGCAGCTCTTTTGGCTGGACTGCTGTGTTGGTGTTCGACTTCCGCGAAATCTGCTGCGGAATAGTCGCCGAGTAGCCAGTTGTGCAGTCGTGCAGCTCTCGAGAGCTTGCTCCCGCTAGTTTTGAGCTCCAGCTGGTCGAGGTATTCTTCGATTTCCTCCTCCTGGAGCGTCCATACCCAATTTTCTACTTGAGTCTGAGTGCGGTCCATAATTGTCTGTTTGTTCGCGTGCGTTTGCCTTCTTTGTAAAATTTACAGTTATGTTACGCGGGTGCGAGTGTTGTATTATAATTCGTACGCCGAATGAAAAAATAATAAAATTTTATTAGCCAACACTGGGCTTGATCAACGGCGTTTTACGAATTATTTGCCGAAAGATTCTTCGCTCTCTAGTACGCAATATAATTAACCTACCTATCAGACGCACTAACTGTTTGTTAGTGCGGCTGTGTGAGTTAGTATTTAAAATATTGTAACGAGCGTTGCGCGCAATCACCAATAACCGCAGTTAATAATATTAAAAAAAACATTTACGTGACGACAATATGATGTCAAAGAAAATTATTTAATTAAATTAATTTTGTTTGAAAATTGCCGGTGTTAGTTTTCCCCGGGCCAACGGGTATAATAATATTATTTACTGCAACTTTCAAAATTCGTTGGTGTTTACGTTCAAGAATCTTTCGGTCGCACTCGCACGCGTTCACAGCTAATATTTACAATTTTTCGCCGCGGCGGGCCTTCGCAAGCTAGCTAATAGGTTTTGTTTACTAATGTAGCCTTCGGTGTCAAGTGCGCACAACAACACTTGACTGCCACCTGGGTCGTTGGTTGACTGCGCGCGAGTTTACTATTGAGAACCGGTGTTTTGCACTATCAAAAACACCGTAGGTTCTTTAACGTTGGGCGCCATGTAACGGGGTAAGACCGTTTAATTATTTTATGCGCGCGAATACACTAAAAGGACGCGCGTAGTTAATTATGCTCAGTATATAAAATCGGAGAGCATGCAAAGATAGGCGCCAGTCAACCACTAGTTGTGAATAACCTATAATCAATCGGGAGTGAGTGGAAGCTATAAGATATGAGAGAATCAAAGAAAACACTTGTTAGTAATATAAATTGGATCTTTTATTATCCCTCATACTCTACAGAAGGTCGGCCCGCGCGTTTGTTTACGTTGACGCTCGCTCGTCGACAACACGCTTTGCCGGTACGCTCGCTGCTCTTTGTTATTAGAGCCGTTACATGCACGCATCGAATAATAGAAATTAGTTATTAATCACGCAATCGCGATCGCGGAATTAAGCTGGCCAGCTTACCTTATATTTGCAGGCGATCGGAGAAAAACACAAATACCTCGCACAGAGCGTAACAGTTTTTATTGTTTGTTTCGCGAGTCGCGAGTTTGCGCACGTTATGGTTTCGCCCTCGACGGCGAAACCTCACACACACACTCGTCCTGGCCTCAAACTAGTAATTGGATGGCTCCTTGGCGGCTGCAATCTCAGATAACTGGATAACTGCTATTTTGATGCGTTGTAGTTGTCAAGGGCACGTGAATCGGCAGTTGTAATAGCGAAAAGCGGGCGGACACTATGATGGTCTAAGCTTCACTGGTTCAAATTCTATTGCGCGCGTTCCGTCTGCTCGCGTGCCGAATTCCTTCGTTACCTATTTCGTCCCCCCGGCAGGTGCTGCCCTCACAGGCAGCAATTAAGCTAAATGATCAGCGCTAATTTGACGTTTACCGTCACAATAGATGATTTATGTTATTGTTATTTTTGGTTTTCTTCCCAATTTTGTTGTTGATTATTTTCCATAGTTTTCGTGAATTGTGTTGATTTGTTTTGATTTGATTTTTTTCATATTTTTCTTTAGCTAGATCTATGGTCTTTTTTAAAGTTTCTACATAGTTTTTATATTTTTCTCTTTTTGTTGCATTATTGGGATCTTTTTTCCAATTATTATAAAGTTTTTCTTTGTGTGCACATGATATCATTATTGCTTTATTTATCCAATTACTCCTTGGGTTCATTTTATTCTTATTGTGTTTATTGTTTTTAAATGATGCCGTAATACATGTTTGAATTTTTTCTATTAATTTGTTCGTAGCTAGATTAGGGTCTTTTATAATTTGTATGTCAGTCCAAACAGTTCTTTTGGCTTTATTTTTTAGTTTAAAATAGTTTATTATTTTAAAATTGGTTTTTTGTGTACATTTATAATTATTCCTTAAACTCATCATTATTGGGTAGTGATCATTGAAGGGTACGTTGAGGACGTAAGTTTTATATTTGACTTTTCCTAGCCTAACATAGAAATTATCTATACATGTACCTTTGTTAATATCAATATTGGATGGTCTTGTTATAGTATGTAGTCCAGGGCAATATCCATTTTCGAGCAGTACTTGTAAAAACTCTTGATCTAGTATTTCTTCACTCAATATATCAAAATTAAAGTCTCCCATTAAAATATTGTTTTTTGTTTATTTTCAATAATTCTTTGAGATTCAATAGGAATTCAGATTTAGATAAATCATGAGATCTGTAGATTACAGACAGCATCAAATTTTTGTTGTTTTCTAGTGTAATATTAGAGTTAATTATTTTTAATTTATCTATTTCAAGAAATTCTGTAATTTCGGTGATTTCTTCTTTCATATACAAAACAACTCCATCTGATTTGTTTATTTTACTTTCATTGTAATATATTTTATTGTCTGGAATATTGAACATTTCATGATTGTCTAAATTCCATGTTTCTGTGCATACTATTATACATGCTTTTTTTTCGAGGTTCTTCAGAAATACTAGTAATTTATTGTAATTTTTTTTTAGGCTTCTGATGTTTATACAAAGAATGATATTATTTTCTTTACATATATTGTAACAGGCTGCCGTTTAGCCTATAATATCTCTTGAACGTACCTATATAATGACTAAACGACGCCTAGTTATCTATGTGCTCGAAACACATCAACCTACCTTGTCTTGGAGTGCGCCTGCGCAGAGTCTCTTCGCTACTCCGAGTTGGGTTCCCCAACTCGCTGCTTGGCGGCGCTGTCGCCCTTGCTTAGTAGCGCTCGCGCTGCCGCTGCTGGAAACTATGTTGACGATTCCCGTCTACAGGTTTCCGCGTGATCCGTGCTACGCTACCGGCTTATTTGAATCGAAAACAAATAGACGCGACCTCCGGACAAAGGAAAGACAAAATAACGATGACTTGATTTAATGATAACGATTGACTGATTTATTCCATCAAATCAAATACACGGGAGATTTGCCGAGAGTCTTGCGCACGCTAGCGCGAATGACAATACACGCTGTAGGAGAGAGAGAGAGAGAGAGAATCGCGATCGTCGCGAACTAGTCGCTCGCGCGCAACAAACAATTTCTTCGCGCACGCTGCGCGGGATCGCACGCTATCAACAATAATGGGAAGGTGCACCTACCGCGAGATAGTTGAGGATACGGTGGCCAACCGTATCCGAAGCACGCGTCGCTAATTAGCTGCTCCGCTACTCGCCGCTCTCCGCTGTTATTGCTGTTGTTGTTGTTGCTGCTACGGTTGCTGCTACTGCTGTTGTTGCTGTTGCCGCTGCTGCTGCTATTGCTACACTCGGCACGCAGCACTAAAGTTCTCACCTCTAGCCTCGCACCACCAAAAGAAAACGCGATAACGGCTCGGAAAAGGGTTAGCTCTATGCGGACGGACTGAGTGACACAGTCATACTGCCTGTTGAACGCTCCCCTCCCGGTCATTGCCCCCACGCGCCCTCTCTCTCTCGCGAACCGATCGCGGCTCTTCTCGTTCAGCCGCTCATTAACCTCGCGCGAGTCGAACGATTTTCGGTAATCGTTGCAATATATTTGTTTAGATCATCAATATTATCTGTTTTATGTTCATTTTCAAATATAATATCATATAAGCTGTTATCCATATTGTAATATTGCTGAAAACTATTTAGTATTTCTGGTTTTATTACCTGTTGGACTTGGAGTAGATAATGATGATAACGATAAACTGTTATTTATTCTCGGACGGTTATATATCTTGCGGTTGTTTGTTTCAAAGTTTATTCTACCAAAATATCTTTGATGAGTTGGTTGAATTGGATAATCTGTCATTTCAATATACCTTTTTATTTTCATTTTTAAAACTTCACACATTTCGCTGTCGATTGCACTATGGTTTACGTTGTAGTTTTTACTATATTTCATTGTGGAAAATGCAGTTTGGACATTGGAGTATGCTGCTACTACACATTTTTGCTTGGTGCTTGCCAGCATATTTATAACACGTTGGCTCTTTTTTTGCTTTTTCACACTTTCCGCCGCCGTGGCCAAAACCTGAGCAGTTGTAACACGGATATGTGTTGATGACGTCAAAGACTCTACAGTTTTGACATCCAATAAATAATTTGTTACTATTGATTTTTATATGTTTATATAGAATAGATGGAACTTCTATTATTGCAGTTACTGTTTTATTTTTTTCATTTGTAAATACATGATTTACTTTGCATTTTTCTTCGTATTGACTAAAATTTCTTGCATTAATATCAGTTTCTATATCTTTTACATTTGTTGTGAAAGCTTTAGAAATTCCTACTACTTTAACTATCGGTTTACGTATTTCTTCTTTTAGAACAGTAAGTCCCGGTAGTTTTTTTTGTAAAGTTTTTTCTAACACTGTGACATTTTCTTCGGTCATGCAGTTGATAATTATTGTGTCAGTATTTTTAACTTGTACACTTTTTGTTTGTATGTTTTTGTCTTTAATTAAGTAATGTGCTACTTGATTTTCTAAGTTTATGTTATTACTCTTTTTCTTTATTATTAATCTTGGTATTCTTTTGGGCTTAGGTTTTGGTAGTGCAATTGTTTCAGCATGTTTTTCTCATAATGTTAGTATTTGCATTATTATTTTGTTTTTCTTTAATTAGTAGTTCATTGAGCAATTCATTTTTTTCTTTTGTTTCTTTGTACAGTTCTTTCAATAGGTTATTTTTGGCTTTTAATTGTTGTAATTCATCCAAATCATTGATCTGTGTTACATCCATATGATTATCTTTTTCATTTAAAATTTGCTTTCCATTCACAAGCTCATTTAATATTTCCTGTTTTCTTTGTTCTCTACTTACAAGTTTGAATTGTGTTATGAAAGCACTAGCTTGTTCCCTTAAGTCCCCATATGGCAAGTTTGATGTTAGTGCAAAATTTGGATGCTCCTGGCATATTACACAGGTCTGCAAGATTTTGTTATAGAAAAGCCATAGGTCATTTCCGAAGTAATTTTTGGCGTAGAAAACGAATCCGGAGTCCAAATTGCTCCATCACGTCAGGGTTTTGAGATATCCTAACCTAAAAATGCGAAAATAGTGGTTTTTTGCTATTTTTGAGGTTATGTAGCACCGCGGCATTCTCATTAATCAGAAAAAAACCAACGACACCTTAAAGTATAAGTCTGACATTTTCAAATACCGTTGAGTTTGCTCAAATAGCTCATTTCTGCATCAAAATATTCCATCTTGAATTTTTCAAGTTTCATGAATTTAGTTGTTTACTTCGTTGGTAAACTCACATAGTTCTGGAGAAAAAGTGTTTGACTAATCGCCTTTCTTTTAAAAAATAAACAACTTAACCTCAGATAGGCTAACATGACTTAACCCTCAAGTATTTTATCCAAATACATCTTATGAACCCTCATAAACCACTCTAGCACATCAAACAGACTAGCCCACCTAACCCTGGGTACACCAACTACTTTTCTTTAAGCAAACCGAATTCTCCATCACTGATGGACTACCCTATTTTAAGCTTTATAGACTTCATTATCACATACCCTTAAAACCCTTGTAACTGCTATACTTATACTTCTATACTCAAATAGGTGAACCCACCTACCCTAGGTAAAACAAGTTGGTAAATTTTTTTTTTTTCGAAAAAAAACCTAATTTTGTTATTTAGCAAATCCGATATTTTTGCAGTTTATCTAGTTGTAGATTTATACTTAAGATGTGATTCTAGTTTTAAATCTTGAATCGACTTTTTTTTTATTCAAAAGTTTTTAAAAGCCAAAATGACTCAAAGTTCAACATCCTAAAATACCTTTGAGTATCCTAAATTAGTGAAATTAGTGATATATTGTTATTCAGTTTATGTGTCTGTGTATTTCTGTAAACTTTTGTATTTTCATTACTAAATCTTCGTTTCCACATTCTTTCGTAACCGTATTTTCATGGGATTATTAAACAAAATTCGTATTCAAGTTCATACAATTTATGATTAATGTAAATGACGAGTGTTAAGTACTTTATTTTAACCTTTATAAAAACTACAACATGAACTGCTATAACTAACTTTTTTGATAATACCTATCAAGCTTAAATTCTTAAATGAGTAAAAAAAATTTATGCTGTAATCAATATTGTTATTTTTTTATTTTTATTGATAGAGTCACCTTAACCTGGTGCTAACAACTTGTGAAGCTATATACTTCTATCGTAATTTAATAAATTTTGGTAATAATTTGGTTGCTTGTCCACAAATCAGCCGTTATGACGGCTACTTTATTTACACAATGGGATCTCGTAAGTGTTCTAATGACCCTGATCAATTTTGCTATATTTGTGGCCGTTTTACGTTTGAGAACAAAAAAGTAGGTATCAATGAATCTATTAAAACTCAATATGAAACTTACTTTAATATGCCAATTTCTCATCAAGATAAGCCGTGGGCTCCACATGTTGCATGTAAGTCATGCGTTGCATCTTTAAATCGTTGGAATAATGCTACGAGCACGACGACACCAATGCCTTTCAAAACACCTATGATTTGGCGAGAACAATCTAATCATGATGAATGTTATTTCTGCTTGACTAAAACTATTGGATTTAACAGTAAAAATGCACATAAAGTAGAATACCCCAATGTCTTGAGTGTAACAAATACCATTTCTTATGATTCTCATGATAAACCTCCGATTCCTCCTCTCTTACAGCAAAAAGTTAAAGATGATGAAATCCTCGATAAAAGTGATTTATATGATGCAGATTTTTGTGACTCTGATCCTATTCTCTTTGATCAAGCTGCACTAAATGATTTAGTTAGAGATTTGGATTTACCTAAAGATAAGTCCGAGCTACTTGGTTCACGACTGAAGGAAAGAAATCTTTTAACTTCTGGAACAACTTTTGCGTGGTATAGACATCGAGAAAAATCTTTAATAGAATTTTTTTCTCAAGGCGATAACTACGTCTATTGCAGTAATATTAAAGGTTTAATGCAAAACTTTAAACTAACTTATAATCCTGATGATTGGAGATTATTTATTGACTCATCTAAGAGGAGTTTAAAAGCAGTTTTGTTGCATAACACAAATAAATATGCTTTTATACCTATTGCTCATTCCGTATATTTGAAAGAATTTTATGATAATGTAAAAACTATCCTGAATGCAATTGATTACAAACAGCATAAATGGAAGATCTGTGGGGATTTGAAAATCATATCGATGATACTTGGACTTCAATCAGGATATACAAAATATCCGTGCTTTATTTGTTTATGGGATAACAGAGATAAGGATCAGCATTATATCCAAAACAGTTGGCCTAGACGTAACTCTCTTAAAGCTGGAGATCCAAACGTTCTTGAAAACCCTTTAGTTGATAGCAAACAAATTTTACTACCCCCCCTTCATATTAAACTAGGACTCATGAAGCAATTCGTGAAGGCTCTTGATAAAGATGGTGCTTGTTTTAAGTATCTTGTACACACATTTCCCGGTTTAAGTGATGCAAAAATAAAAGAAGGTATTTTTGTTGGGCCCCAAATACGTCAACTAATGAAAACAATTGAATTTGAAAATGTGATGACCTCCGTTGAAAAGAATGCTTGGACCAGCTTCAAAAAAGTTGTTAAAGGATTTTTAGGAAATAACAATGAAAATGATTATGACAATTTAGTAAAAGACATGCTAGTTAACTATAATAAACTAGGTTGCAACATGAGTATTAAATTACACTTTTTGCATTCTCATTTGAACTGGTTCCCAAAGAATTTAGGTGATGAAAGTGAAGAACAAGGAGAACGTTTTCATCAAGATATAAAAGAAATGGAACGTCGCTATCAGGGAAAATGGTCTCCATCTATGTTGGCAGACTATTGCTGGTGTCTTCAACGTGATGAGCCAAATGCCAAACACAAAAGACGATCCAATACAAGAACACTAGAAGAAAAGAAAAAACGGTTTCACAAAGATGACGACAGCGATCAGCAAAAGGCCACACAAAAATCCAAGATTCCGATTCGTAAGCAACAAAAAAGCACCAAAAATCTAAGATACCAGTTCTCACGTAAATCCAGCACCCCGATTCGTGAGAGGCGAGGGGACTCACGTAAATCCAGCACCCCGATTCGTGAGAGGCGAGGGGACTCACGTAAATCTAGCACCCCGATTCGTGAGAGGCGAGGGGACTCACGTAAATCCAGCACCCCGATTCGTGAGAGGCGAGGGGACTCACGTTAATCCTGCATCCCTTTATGAAGACGTTAAACAGTGTTAGTCTACATATGATTGATATTTTAGTTTGCTTAAATGGAAAATGTTGATTGAACTCGCTCTACCCAGGGTTAGGTGGGTTAGTCTGCTTGGGGGTTGGTAGGGGTGGTTTATAGGGGTAGTGAGGGTGTGTGAAGGTATGTGGAGATACGATCCATCAGAATTGAGTCTGCTCATTTTATTTGTGATTGTGGTATTAACTTTTTCAAGGAAACCAGTCGATAAAACTCGCTCTACCCAGGGTTAGGTGGGTTAGCTTGCTTGGGGGTTTGTAGGGGTGGTTTATGAGGGTTCATAAGATGTATTTGGATAAAATACTTGAGGGTTAAGTCATGTTAGCCTATCTGAGGTTAAGTTGTTTATTTTTTAAAAGAAAGGCGATTAGTCAAACACTTTTTCTCCAGAACTATGTGAGTTTACCAACGAAGTAAACAACTAAATTCATGAAACTTGAAAAATTCAAGATGGAATATTTTGATGCAGAAATGAGCTATTTGAGCAAACTCAACGGTATTTGAAAGTGTCAGACTTATACTTTAAGGTATCGTTGGTTTTTTTCTGATTAATGAGAATGCCGCGGTGCTACATAGCCTCAAAAATAGCAAAAAACCACTATTTTCGCATTTTTAGGTTAGGATATCTCAAAATCCTGACGTGATGGAGCAATTTGGACTCCGGATTCGTTTTCTACGCCAAAAATTACTTCGGAAATGACCTATGGCTTTTCTATAACAATCAAAATTCTGATTTTGCAGACCTGTGTTATGAATGAGCTGTTTATTAGTTTGATTGCATTTCCTGTATTGATTTTTGCTACTATTTCACTCGTATGATAGAAATTTCCACATACTAAACACACAACTGCTCCTACTTTTGTATTTGGATGACACTTGAAATGCTTATGTAGCGATGATGCGTCAGGCGGTTGCACGTCCGTACCGCTCGTGACTGAATCGTGACTGATCTATCTGTTTATTCAAATTAATACATTAAGCGGCGCTACCCCACTGTTTTCTCGATTGTGTTCATATAAGAGTAAAATCAAAATAAATAGCGTGACGTCACAAAGTAATAGATATAGATATAATGATTTTTGATATTAAGAAATATGTTAATTAGAGATAATTTTAATATAACAAAGTATTTATTATATAGATTTTAGTACGTAGATTCAGAATATAATAACACAAATTGCATTTAATTATTAAATAATAATGAATTTCAATATGTAAAGTTAATTTATTTATTACGCTAAAAATATGAATTAATAGAAAAATGTAAAATGAATAAGTTTAGAACACGAGTAAGAATTGGTTTCATTAATAACAGCTGAATAATAACTGTTATTAGTAAATAAACAATTTATTTAAACAATAAGCTGTATATAAAACGGAAGTATTAATTTTATACTTAATAATGATAGCTTTATGATTTAGGAATCTTAGATAATTAATCTAATAATTGCATTATAAGATTAGAAAAAACCGTTACAAATATGAAAAATTAGTTATAATTCAAATGTTATTAACTAATTTAATTTAAAATATTTTTTGAGAAAACCATAAAGTCACCTTATTTTTTGTACACCCCTCGTATACTATAAAATATATGGCTATAATAATGATGCGACTCATTATGTATAACTCTTAACGGAAAAGATGGAAATACATGTATTGCGACGGGGAAGAGGGAGGGGAAAAATAATCGACAGGTATTTCTCCGGTCTCGCACTGTCGCCAGCGGCGCGCAGTTAGCCGAGACAACGTATGCAGCTTTTATTTAATTTCGTTGGGCGCCAGCTACCGTGCTCTCGCGTTAGGAGAGCAGGTAGCACTGCAACGTTGGCTGACTCGGCGTGGTCCTGCTGGTCCCTGTGATGGTCGGGTGGTTTCCCCGCTGCCTCCCTCCTCGTCGCCGTTGGTGCTCTTGCGCGCGTAGTTTAGGGGATAGCTCCTTCCCTGGACTGGTGGCGTGGCTCCCGCGACGGCGGCTATCGGCTAGGTGACGATTAGGGTATTCGCGCACGCGCTTACCGATCTCAAACCGATCGCGAAAGCTACGGGGGATGAGGCGATCAAGTGGGTGTAGTTAGTAACAAGTCAGGTTTAAGGGTAACTCAAATTTATTATGCAAAACTTCCCAGGTCAACCCCAGTGATCTCAAGTGAGTTCAAAGTAAATACGCGTAGGAATTCGGTCGGTCGCGCGAAGGTTAGTTACTGTTCGCGGTGTTGTTGCCACTTTGTAGCGACGATCTCGAACAAAATAAGAACGACAATGTGTATCCGAACTCTGCTGGTCAAGCGAAGGTCTAGCACGGCTCGTGTAATGTTTTCAATCGACTCGAAAAAGGAATTCGTAGGCGCGCACTCTAAGGAAACTCGTTTCTCGGATGACAAGAATATAACGGCACAAGACGATGCTCAGAAGGTCGGTGGCGAAAACACGCGCAACAACGAAGGCGAATACGCGAAGGTCATGCGATATACCCGCGCTGCGGACATTCGGCAATCATGCGGTGATTTAGCCTTTCGGACACGGAACAATGAGACGACTCAACAAAGGGAAAGCTCGGAAAGTCGGCGGTAAAGATATGTGATCGCAAAACGTAAGGCGCGCGAAGGTCGTACGACACTCCCGTGCCACAAACGTGCGGCAATCACGCAACAGCTTCGCCTCCCGGACAATGGATAACACAACGGCTCGACAAAGAGATTTTCAGAGGTCAGCAATGAATAGGCGCGAATGTTACATCATCGAACGCGCGAAGGTCGTACGGCACTCCCGAAACGCGGCGGTCAATAATTACACGACAATCTCGCGATCGCCGGTTATGCAAAAATCGGTAGTAGGAAAAGGTACTTACTCCTGTCGAATTTTCGGGTAAATACTGTCGCGGCTACAGCCGCCAAGGCCGCTGTAGCGGCCGCTACTATTGTTGCTTGCGTCGCCGTTATTGCTACTGTCGTTGCTTCGTCACTTAGCTAATCTATTACTATCTTTCTATTGCTGCTTCTGTTACTATTTTCTTTATTCTTCACTACCTCGCACTACTTTTCACTATTCTCACTACTCTCACTACTTTTCTCTATTCTCACTACTCTCACTATTTCCTTTTCTGCTTCTACTTTTCGCTTCCATTTTCGCTGCTATCTTTCGCTTCTATTTTCGCTTCTAATTTTCACTTCTCTGCTTCCATCTGTTTTCTCTGCTTCTATCTGCTTTTCTCTGTTTCTATCTGCTTTCTCTGCTTTCTCTGCTTCTCGGGTACCGCGCGTCAGCGAGGCTCGACGGGAACTTCTCGCCGTCGAGGCTTAACAGTTACTGGCACGCCGTTTTTCGGCGACGCGCCGCTTCTCCTAGCTTACTTCCCCTTAGTTATTGTTGATTGGCTGGCTTGTTGCTAAGCCGGGTCTCAGCGCCGTCTATATTAATACTTTTTGCCCGCGCAATTTGTTTATTGGTCAGTTCTTCGCGCCTAATTTGCCTACTGGTCGTGGAGATAGCGTCGGTTTTCACTCATTAGCCCAACCACTCCTAAGCCTATAACGATTGGCCGGTCAAATAGCGTCGCTTGTCTATCCTCTTTTATCCACTGCTCGCTGGTCTTACCGATTCCCCTCACTCGCGTCCGATCGGTCTAGTATCGGCGGTCTCGCTCGCTCTCACGCGCTCGGTCGCCCCTACTTCTAGTCTAACTAGGTCTGCCTTAGTTAACGGGGGCTTGCGATCAGCTGATCGCGGCTGGAAACTTTAAGGGCTTCTAGCTTCCCGGGGGAGTATCGGATCGGGTCGTGAGTGCGCGAGGGGTTGTACGCGAGCGTAAGGGTCGTGCGAATCGGTCAGGGAGACTTCTAGAGGCCATAGTTCGCGAGATTCGGAAGTGCGTGGGCGGGTGTATGCGGTCGTGGCTGTTCTGCCGCAAGTGCCTGTAGTATATATATTTTTGTGTGATGACGCATCATCACAGTATGCAACCGCTACAATTTCATAGGCGTACTCATATACGACAAGAGGTTAGTTAAATTAAATCGATATAATTGACTGATAAAATTTGAACTTCTGACGAACTTCGCTGGTGACGTCACGACCAATAGGCGAATGGAACTAAAATTTCATTTCTGTCTGCACCGAAAAATAAATAGGAGTAGGAGTAGATCTTTGTCATCAATAAATGCTAATCGACTTAGTGGGAGGTGAGAGAGGGAAAATAGTTATAAGGTAGAAGATAAAATGAGGGCGCTGTTACTTTTCTAATTTGCATATTGATCAATGACGGGAATATTCGGAGGGCGTTACCTATATCCGAATTAGCATATCGGCCAATAAAATGATTTCTTTTTTGAAAGAGGAGAAGTAAAGGATTTTTGATCGTGAAGAGCCGTTGCTCGTCCATTTTGCCATTAATCGTGAGCTTCATTGTGAGCAGATCCGCTACTAGCCGAGCAAATCGAGTGATTTAAGAAGCAGTCGAATGAATCTTCAGACTTGAAATGAGTAAGTAGGTAAAGTGCCGCTTATTAGTGAGAATTAGGTGTTGCTGCGCGTGATTTGCCGTATGCTTGATTCCGGTGTGACGCATGGATCCGTCGACGCTGGGAACAAAATGCTTCGACCGAATCGAGCTGGCCAATCGCCATTTTTCTTGACTAACTCCAGCGTAAAATAAGTGTAGGATTCTGATAGCCAGGTGAAGTACTACTTGTGATCGAGATTGTGCGCATAATTTGTTGCATGTTTGATTCGCCGGGTCGTGATCTTATCCCCGGCGATTGACGTAAACAAGGAACGGCTATCTGGCGTCCTTATCATTAATCGGGGAAACGGTCCCAACAGGCATTATGGCAGAAGTATTTTGTGTGCGATGCTTAGATTTCGCGGAATTCCTAGCCATAAGTATTTTTGGGTTAATTCTAGCTCGAATTAGTTTTTTAAATATTTTAGAAAGCGCCTGATAAAAGGCTGATCGGTTTATACGACGTTACCAGTTCTGGTTCTTTATTATGAGGATTAGGTAATAAAACAATCTCTGCTATTTTCCACTGGTAAGGAACATAGCAGAGACCCAAGCATGCATTAAAAACAATTGTTAGATATCTTATTGCAACGGACGGTAAAATTTTGATCATTTTTCCTGTGATATTATAAGAACCGGGAGCTGTTTTATTCTTAATATTATTAAAAGTTTGTAATACTTCCTTTATTTTAATGTGATGTTTGTATCACTTATAAATAATAATAATTCTAACTCTCGTATCTAGCTAATGAGTAAGAATTTGTTTCTAATAATTTTACTCTACTTGTCTATAAAATAAAGAGATAAATCAAATGTACTCTAATAATAATAAATAAATCAAATATATATAAATAAGTACAATGATTCAGGGAAAGTCAGACGATGCCCTAGTTTCTTATGGTGCGAATTGTCCCATAAGCAGAGCTAAAGTTTTTCTTGGATAGGATATAATTCGGCCCAAGTTTCTTATAGCGCGAGATGTTCTATAAGTCGAGCTCGAATTATAAGGAAGGAACAGTCTTGCTCAGTTAATCACAATGAAAGTAAGAACTTTGGTATTAGCCAAGTTTATTCAGCTTCATGCGCTCACCTTGGAAGGCTAGAAGTGAATGCTAGCCTGTGCAAAGATGGGCGTATTTATACACAGATTTACCCGCTTATTTTTGCAGGAGAGATGTCATCGAACATTCGAGAGACATTCGGGAATTTTGAGAATTGAGTTTTCTTAATTTACAAGTAAATAACCATTAATAGTAAGCTTTTAACACATATAAACTTTACAGAATTTGTTATTTGTTGATTTTATACAATATACAATTATCGCAAATAGTGTCGTCAAAAGTTATTAACTAATAAAGTTAATTAACGTGATATTACAATATTTACAATATAAAATTATTAAATTTTTATATAACTTTATAGTTAATTAATTTTGGAAGTATTTTCTAAAAATAAATATTTAAATTAGTTAATAACATTTGAATTATAACTAATTTTTCATATTTGTGACGGATTTTTTTAATCTTATAATGCAATTATTAGATTAATTATCTAAGATTCCTAAATCATAAAGCTATCATTATTAAGTATAAAATTAATACTTCCGTTTTATATACAGCGTATTGTTTAAATAAATTATTTATTTACTAATAATAGTGGTTATTAATGAAACCAATTCTTACTCGTGTTCTATACTTATTCATTTTGCATATGGATTGTTTACATTTTTCTATTAATTCATATTTTTAGCGTAATAAATAAATTAACTTTGCATATTGAAATTCATTATTATTTAATAATTAAATGCAATTTGTGTTATTATATTCTGAATCTACCTACTAAAATCTATATAATAAATACTTTGTTATATTAAAATTATCTCTAATTAACATATTTCATAATATCAAAAATCATTATATCTATATCTATTACTTTGTAACGTTACGCTATTTATTTTGATTAGACTCTTATATGAACAAAATCGAGTAAACAGTGGGTTAGCGCCGCTTAATGTATTAATTTGAATAAACAGATAGATGTGTTAGACTGGTTGCAGTGATTCAGTGATATAATAAACTAGCTCATTGATAGGACCATTACATTAATCAATATGAAGAAAGTTTTTCTTCTTCATCGGTGATTATTCGTTGGCGAGGCTTAAATACTGTATTAACCCATTAATACCCAAGCCGAATCTAGTCGAGATAGCCTTGAAATAACTATTGGGTTTATGTTATAACTCAAAAATACTTTACACGGGTTTTTTCTTTTTGCTTTTCCAATTGTTTATAAATGTTATTTAAACAAATTGATAAAAGTTTTAGTTTGTTGAAAAAATATTTACGGCAATCGATTCTACGGAAAAAACCAAGGCGAAAACCTCTTTAGTCTTTTATCATACAATTGTAATTAGAAATCATAAAGCAGTTTCCATCATTTGAATTTTACGAACCGAATGTGAACTAAAAATAACTTGAAAAAGATTTTCTACGGTTGTACTGAAATAATAACACCATCAGAAGAAATTCCTCATAATTTTATAATTCTTTCTAATTTTCATTCCTATCTTCATTTCAAATGTAAATCGACTAAATAGTTCGGTGTCATATACTATTTCGACGATAGCTTGTCACTCAGTGAAATAGAAGACCATTCTATTATATTGAATAAATTACTAATTTTGTTCTTTTTATATACTTCAATATAAAACTGTAATACCATGACGAGGCGAAAAATTGCTGATTTGAATGAGATGGTTGACGGTGATGATATAGATGGTGACCGTCATGTTGATATTGCATTTCTTCCAACAGAGCATGAGAGCTCAGATGAAGGTTTAAGTAATGAAGAAGAAGAATACACTTCACATCGGCCGCTTCCTACAGGATCTTATGAACATATAGAGTTCTTATACTAGTGACCAGAAGTTACAAGAACCGAATCATAAGTATGATTGGCGTGATAATGCTTTGAATTATTACGATCTTTCAGATAATGACTGTGATCTTTCATTTATTTTACTTAAAAAGTTCTTTGGAATTGTTTGAACTCTTTTTTTCTCAATCAATGAAAAACTTTATTATAGAAGCTACTTCCGAAAACCACTTTAAATTGACCACTGATGATTTAGACCGATTCATCGTGATCATTATGATTACTATAGTCAATTCTAGGAAAAAGCAGTCTGACTATTGGTCCAACAAACGACTTTTGCAGTGTCCAATAACACAGCCCCACGGCAAAAAAAAGTGGCCTGTGCGAAAAACAAGACCATGATACCTTTACGTTTTCGAGGTCGCTGAATCTGATTCCGGGGTCCGCTTGACCAGGTTGGCTCTCGTTCAAGGTCAAATGAAGGTCAAATTCAGAGAATGCATTGCAAATAAAATATACCAGTATATTTACATGTTTCTGAGATCGCTGAATTCGAATCCGAGGTCAGTTTAACCTGGTCAGGTCAGGGTCAAGGTCAGGTCAAGGTCAAAATGATAAAATGCATTACATTCAAAGTGAACAAGGTATCCTTACATGTTTACGAGGTCCCTGAATCTGATTCCGGGGTCCGTTTGATCCCATTGGCCCTCGTTGAAAGTCGAATCAATGTGAAATTTAGAGAATGCATTCCAAACAAAGTAAAAGATATATTTACATGTTTCTCGATCCATACTCTCATAAAACATCTTTCTAATTTATTTTCCTTTGCTATACCGCACTCGTTTATTAAGAAACGATCTCAAGAGTGGTTTTCTTTTGCGTTTGGCGCCCCTTTTCTCTGTTTCTCTTTTTGGGTTCCAACAGAAATCTGCCATCATATTGACATTCCATCGTCCTTGATACCGTCTTTACATCTCTTTGATGTCTTGATGGAATCTCTCTCCTTGTTCTTCACTGTAAGCACCTAAGTTGATCGGGAAGTAGTCAATGTGAGAGTCAAGAAAATGTAATTTCAAATTCATATTGCAACCTAATGCCCCAAAATTTGTAACCATTTCGGCTACTATTTCTTTATAGTTTTCACTTTTTTTATTACCCAGGAAATTTGTTACAGTTTCTTTGAAACTATTCCATGCAGCTTTTTCTTTATCATTCATGTGTTCAATAAAGCTATCATCTCTGAGCATTTTTCTAATTTGTGGTCCATCGAAAACACCTTCTTTCAGTTTTGCATCAGATATTTTTGGGAATTGTTGTTTTAAGTACTTGTAACAATTTCCTTCCTCTTCCTTATTCAGAGCTTTAACAAACTGCTTCATCAGACCTAATTTAATATGTAGGGGTGGAAGGAGTACTTTTGTAGAGTCCACCAGAGCTTTACGGATTACATTCTTCGAATTAACCTGAAGCGAAGTCCTTTGAGTCCATACTTTCTTGGAATAATGATTCTTACGATCACGACTATCCCACTCACATAAGAAACAAGGATACTTAGTAAATCCAGATTGTTGCCCTAAAATGAGATCTCCGCAAACTAACCACTTATGTTCTGCATATTTTATTTTATTTAAAACTAACTGTATTTCTTCATAGCTCTCTTTCAGCTCTGTCGAATGTACTACAGGTATTGGTGCATAGACGTTCGTATTATGAAGTAGCACTGCCTTCAGACTTCGCGTTGAAGAATCCAAAAAAAGTCTCCACTCATCATCTTTGTAAACACCAGGTGCTAACTCATCCATAAGCCCATTTACATCGTTACAATATACTAATGAGGGATCTTCTGACATAGTATAGAATGGCCTGAAAGCCTCTTCTCTATTACGAAAACTGTCCATTTTCACGTTTTTCTCCAACCAATTTTTTTCTTTCATATATGATGTTAAATATTCTGCTTTATCTTTTGGCAGACCTCATTGTCATCGGAGCTAGAAATTTCCAAACTCTCTATAGATGATATCGTACTCATGATATCATCATTATTTTCTTTGTCTTTTCCTACTTCTTCTTCTCCTTCTTCTTCTTCTTCTTGTCCTACTGATCGAACTACTGGTCTTGTCACTGACAATACTTCAACGTAGGTTAAACTATCCTTTTTTTTCCTATTAACCCCTTTACAAGTATTCTGACAAAAATTACAAATTTCCTCATCTATTGGTTCATTCCATACTGTTGGTGTTATGAATATCACTTCTTTGCTCAGTTGACGATCATTCCAGCGATTAAGTATTTGGTAACACGCACTGCACATGCAATCAGGTACCCATCGATTACTTTGATCAATAACTTGCATTTTAAAGCACTTGTTATATATTAAGATTATTTTGTCAGACATCTTTCTACGGTTAGTTGTTGCTGCAATATATTTGCTACAAACATAACAAAATGTATCAGGATTCCTGGGACAGTGGTGTTTTGATGATGAAGGTCTAACGTCAACATGAGATGAACCTAATGTGTTCTCGGATGCGGAGGATTTCTTTTTTATTTTATGTTCAAGTTCCATAATATTTTTTTGTACCCGCGCGTTAGAGATCTAGGTCCGATCGCTGGTGAGTCCACCGTCCTAGGGGTGATAACCTTCATACCTGCCTAGGTCTGAGTATGAAGGCTTTCCGACTTTGACGAGGAATTGATCATCTCGTCGTCGGACACACTACGGCTTCATTCTCGATTCCCTAACGCCTCCCTGCAGAGCAGCCCGCCTCGGCTGGCTTCGATACCTCAGAATATCGTACGATGGATCATGCCACACATCCCTTATCAGGCAGTGTCACCATCTACAGCATATTATGAGATAGCAGGATTGCTAAAAAACACCACTGCAAGAGTGAATCTTGCAGATCAACAAGACTGCTTCTGCGCTGATGCTCGTTAAAAGTTCCAAAACAAATTACAAAGGGGCAATTGAATGATCTCGTGAGAAATCTAGCCCTGCCAAAAGATAAAGCAGAATATTTAACATCATATATGAAAGAAAAAAATTGGTTGGAGAAAAACGTGAAAATGGACAGTTTTCGTAATAGAGAAGAGGCTTTCAGGCCATTCTTTACTATGTCAGAAGATCCCTCATTAGTATATTGTAACAATGTAAATGGGCTTATGGATGAGTTAGCACCTGGTGTTTACAAAGATGATGAGTGGAGACTTTTTTTGGATTCTTCAACGCGAAGTCTGAAGGCAGTGCTACTTCATAATACGAACGTCTATGCACCAATACCTGTAGCACATTCGACAGAGCTGAAAGAGAGCTATGAAGAAATACAGTTAGTTTTAAATAAAATAAAATATGCAGAACATAAGTGGTTAGTTTGCGGAGATCTCATTTTAGGGCAACAATCTGGATTTACTAAGTATCCTTGTTTCTTATGTGAGTGGGATAGTCGTGATCGTAAGAATCATTATTCCAAGAAAGTATGGACTCAAAGGATTTCGCTTCAGGTTAATTCGAAGAATGTAATCCGTAAAGCTCTGGTGGACTCTACAAAAGTACTCCTTCCACCCCTACATATTAAATTAGGTCTGATGAAGCAGTTTGTTAAAGCTCTGAATAAGGAAGAGGAAGGAAATTGTTACAAGTACCTAAAACAACAATTCCCAAAAATATCTGATGCAAAACTGAAAGAAGGTGTTTTCGATGGACCACAAATTAGAAAAATGCTCAGAGATGATAGCTTTATTGAACACATGAATGATAAAGAAAAAGCTGCATGGAATAGTTTCAAAGAAACTGTAACAAATTTCCTGGGTAATAAAAAAAGTGAAAACTATAAAGAAATAGTAGCCGAAATGGTTACAAATTTTGGGGCATTAGGTTGCAATATGAATTTGAAATTACATTTTCTTGACTCTCACATTGACTACCTCCCGATCAACTTAGGTGCTTACAGTGAAGAACAAGGAGAGAGATTCCATCAAGACATCAAAGAGATGGAAAGACGGTATCAAGGACGATGGAATGTCAATATGATGGCAGATTTCTGTTGGAACTCAAAAAGAGAAACAGAGAAAAGGGGCGCCAAACGCAAAAGAAAACCACTCTTGAGATCGTTTCTTAATAAACGAGTGCGGTATAGCAAAGGAAAATAAATTAGAAAGATGTTTTATGAGAGTATGGATCGAGAAACATGTAAATATATCTTTTACTTTGTTTGGAATGCATTCTCTAAATTTCACATTGATTCGACTTTCAACGAGGGCCAATGGGATCAAACGGACCCCGGAATCAGATTCAGGGACCTCGTAAACATGTAAGGATACCTTGTTCACTTTGAATGTGATGCATTTTATCATTTTGACCTTGACCTGACCTTGACCCTGACCTGACCAGGTTAAACTGACCTCGGATTCGAATTCAGCGACCTCAGAAACATGTAAATATACTGGTATATTTTATTTGCAATGCATTCTCTGAATTTGACCTTCATTTGACCTTGAACGAGAGCCAACCTGGTCAAGCGGACCCCGGAATCAGATTCAGCGACTTCGAAAACGTAAAGGTATCATGGTCTTGTCTTTCGCACAGGCCACTTTTTTTTCCCGTGGGGCTGTGTAATAAAAGAACTTATGCCAAGGGAAAAATTTGTAAAAATAAAAAAAAAACATTAGGTTTTATAAACTTCAAAACAAAGATAAAAAAGATAAAGTCAGGAAAGTCAGATATTTATTTCAATTATTTAGGGAAAATTGTATGAGATATGGATTTTTTGATTATAATTTGTCAATTGACGAAGTTATGGTCAATTATTTTGGAAGATTCAGCATCAAGCAATGCATTAGGAACAAACCGATAAGATTTGGGATAAAACTATGGGCACTATGTTCTTCAGATGGATATATATATGATTTAGATATATATACGGGCAAGTTTGGTACTGAATCTGAAAATCTTTAGCTCCTGTGTCTGAAAATCTTTAGTTTCTGTTTGTTTGAGATCGAGAGTTGTTATCAAATTACTTCAAAGGTTCCTGGAGACTGTTAAAGATGAAAATCTGGCAAAATATCATTTGTTTTTTGATAACTTCTTTACATCTCCAGATCTCATGATTCACTTAAGAAATATTGGATTATCGGCTACAGGAACTATTAGTCAAAATTGCGTCAAAGCAAAAATCGATATGTCAAAGAAAGCTGATAGAGGAATCACTATCTCAGTTCATGAAGCCAATTCAAAACTGTATTACATAACGGTGATGGACTCAAAACCCGTATCAGTTCTCTTAACTGAATACGGAGGTGAACCGAAAGTTGAAATGAAAAGAAAACCTAGTGACAATTTTCTCGTGTAATTCCCTTGCGATTGTTTTCCCATTGGCTTTGCGTATTGCACCACACTCTACCCAGCGAGTAAACAAGTCTACAAAGACTAAGATGTACTCAAAACCTCGAGAGCTTTTGGGAAACGGACCAGTGATATTACCGGCCACCACCTGCCAGGGTCGTGAAACTTGTCTACGACCCATCAGCCCGCAAGGTGCTCTTTGTTCCACCTTGCATTGCTGACATACCGGGCAACTCTTTACGTACTCCCTGATCTGATCGTACATCTTAGACCAGTATTACAAGCGCCTAGCCCTGGAGAACGTCAGCTCTCGTCCTTGATGCTCTGCCGTAGGAACATCATGGACCTCCTGGAGCACCTGGTGCCTTTTCTCCCTTGGCACCGCAAGTTTCAACGCTTCATCATTGTTGATGGACCCTTCACCGTCTTCATCAGGCTGATAGTGATACAGCCTCCTTCCTACTACCTTCCACGTGGGGTGCGAGCGTGGGTCTTAGATTACCTCCTGATATTGTTGCAAATACCAGGTATCAGTGGTCTTCTGCCTACTATTTACGGCAATTACTCCAATCCCCTCCTCCTCCTAGGCCCTAGACAATGCGTCTGGCACCACATTGAGATCTTCCCTTCGATATTCAATATCGAAGACTTTGCCAAGCACTCTTTCTCGGAGACCGTATAATTCCTCTCAGCGCTGTTGAGTGTTCGGCTGGCGTATTCTATTACACGCTCCTCTCCATCGACATCCTGCGTGAGAACTGCCCCGATCCCACTGTCACTGGCATCTGTTTGCAGTATAAACTGACCGCTAGGATCGGGTGATTGCAGTATTGGGGCGGAAGTCATCGCCTCCTGCAATCTCGTGAAAGCTCGCTCTTATTCCTCCTCCCAAGAGAAACGAACATTCTTCTTTGTCAGGCGGTTTATAGGTTCAGAGATCATGGCAAAGTCGGGTATAAAACGTCTATACCACGAGGTCATTCCCATGAATCGCTTCACCTGTTTGACAGTCCGGGGTATTGGATATTTCAGTATCGGTCATATCTTCTCGGGATCTGGTCTTACTCCGTCCTGGTTCACAAGAACTCCCAAGTAACTAACTTCCGTCTTGCAGAAGTGGCTTTTGGCTTTGTTGATGGTTAGGCCCGCACCTATTATTCTCTTTAATACTATTTCTAGGTACCACTTATTTTTCTCAAAGGACGACGAAACCACAATTACGTCGTTGAGGTAAGCAAAAGCGAATGGATCCGGACCTATAACCTTGTCCATCAACCTCTGGAAGGTCGCTCCTGCGTATGACAGTCCGAAGGGCATTCTCTTGAATTGGAAGTGCTCTAATCCAGGCACTGTAAACGCTGATATCGGTTGCGATTCTTCCTTTAGGGGAATCTGATGGTATGCACTGCTCAAGTCCAGCGTAGAGCGTAGTAATGAACTTTGCATCCCTAATCCGCCTTAGGATGACGTTTATATATGGTAAAGGGTAGGTATCAGGTTTGGTAATCGCATTTACCTTTTGGTAATTCACGCAAAACTTATATTTTCCGTCAGCCTTCTTTACCATTACTATTGGACTTGACCATCCGCTGGTCGCTAGTTCGATTACATCTTTTTCCAGCATATCTTTGACCAGCGCGTGCATTTCCTCTCGCACGCTATCAGAAACTGGGTAGTACTTCTGGTTGATGGATCGAGCACATCCAACATCTATTTCGTGCTTAACCCCCACGGCACAGCCTAAAGCCTGACCTCCGTCAGGGATCAATCTACTAACGAGGTCTTCTATTTCCACCAGCTGTATCTCCGTGGCCTCCCACAGTCCTACCGGATGCGAGAAATGCCGTACCATCAATTCCAGCCACTTCCATTGGTACTTTCACCTGGGCGTCCTTAAGCCATAATTTATCCTCGTCGGGATCCAAAACTGCGCGGAACTCTCTTATAAAGTTCGCGCCTACGTAGCAGTCATCCGTGAGCAGTGGCGTAATGGCGACTCTGATTTCCTTCGTGATTCCTCCTACTTTAAAGGGAACATCACGTGACCAATTATAGGGCATGGGCGCCCATCAGCGAGCCTTGCATCGCCCGCTCTTGTCACATTCAATCCGGCCCCATCTCTGATGCCAATCTCAGCCCAAATAAACCCACAAGTTGTCGGCGATCCCGGGGTCGCCGACAACTTGCTATTTCCCATCGGCGACCTGCAGCGAGAGGTCGAATCTACTGGAGGCGCGAAGATGACATCTTCTCTTCACTCTCCTTGACGTTTCCCTTGTTGCAGTCTGGGCAGAATTTACGGCTAAATCCCAGTTTGCCACAAGCGGAACACTGGAGAGGCTTGGTGAAATCGATCTTCCGCCTCTGTCCCTCTCGCCGCTCGCCAGGAGACCTGGGAGAAGGAGAATTTTTCCTTCCCCCACGCCATCGACTTTTACGCTGTTCTAAAGGGCTGTCTTGTTTTTCTTTGGCTAACTTACGTAACATCCGCTCGATGCCCTCCAGACGCTCCTCCATCTTCTTATCAGAAGTGGAAGCTTGCGTGGCCGATACCGTCGCTTGTTCGGTAGGCCTCCTGGCAGGGTTCTCCACGCCCTCTCCGCGCTGCAGATCTCCCTCCTTCTTCGCGCGCGCCTTCCCTTCGCTGGCCATTGCAGCGGTTTGGGATTTATTACGTTCTTTTGCTCGGCTGGTAGGCGTGCTAAGGAAAGATCGTCGAGTTGGGGTCTGCGAATACACACGGACGACGACCATAAAATAATGTGTTCTGCACTTCAGTCGCCGTTCTGTTGAATTCGTGTATCAACTTCATCTCATTCCGACGCAGCTTAATTTGGATGTTTGGAGGGAGGGTTGCATGGATTAGGTCTAATAACCTCTCCAAGGGAATTGGTGGTTCCAGTCTATTGATAAGAGCCACCAGGTTGGAATCATAGTCCCGCACTAATTCGTCCTCACCCTGGAATCGGTTCTGGGCTTCCTGCAACAGCCTTTGTTGCTGTTGCGTACTTGTGCCAAACCAATCCCGGGCGTCAGCGACGAATTCTGCATAACTGAGCCATTGGTACTTATTGTTGTCGTACCAGGTCCTCGCGTTACCTTCGAGGATCTCTGATACCGAACAAAGCACCTCGTCATCAGTCAGCCCTGCGCCCACGCGCAGGTCTTGCAACCTCGACAGAAACGTATCTACGCTCTGTGCCCTACTGCCCACAAACCTCAATTTCCATCTGCGGACAATTTTCCCAACGTCTCGGATTGTGGAGAGCCCTGAGGATAGCTGAGGACCGGTACCAGATGATCCGCTTCGACTCCTCTGTCTTCTTCTCCCATACTCCTCCGGTTTCTCTTCACCTTCTCTTCTTTAGAGGGCTTCCGGTGGGCTGACGTCCCTTCCTTTGGGTACTGGTCTTGGAGGAGCCGGTGAGCTTCCCTGGATCCCAGAATCGTAGTGACAGGTGAATGTGTCCTGAAAGTCCACATTACGTCTGGAGCGTGGTTGAGACGGCCGGCACGTGAGCGCCTTGCCGTCTCATTAACCGGCTCAAACGACAACTTATACTCTAAGAAAAACTAAAGCACTGCCGGCAATTACGCCGGCTCGGGGAAGCCTGGCGCAGCAACACGAACCGCGAAATCGCCAAAGAAAAGAGAGATGCAAAGAGAGAGGAGAACAAATAACCTGGCCGATGCTGGCGGATGTTGCTGTCGCTGGCAGCCTTGCAGATGCACCACCGGCGGCTTGGCAGGAAGACTGTTGGTTGCTGCGTTGCTGGCGGTTTGGCAGGAGAACCCGTTGGTTGCTGCGTTGCTGTCAGAGAAACCGGCTCGGCTAATCTGCAGAAAGACTGCTGGCTGCTTGGCTGAACAAAGGGGGCAGGCTTCACGGCGACGATCACTCAAGCTAATGCGGCCGATTGTACTCGCATGCGTCGCGTCACTCACTGTCACGAGTGCGTGTGTGTCGCGAGAGCCGGCTTCTCACGCCTTCTCCCACCACTCGCCTCTTAATCGGCGGCACGCGGCAATACCAGTCGCGACAAGTGCCGCGCGCCAAGCCCAACCACTAGACTCATATATTGCTTCTCTCTCTCTCCCTCTCTCTCTCGCTCTCGCACTCCCAATGCTCGATCGCGTCGTCGCGCCTATGGCTTCGCCTTCTGTTCTCGTGCTTTGCTGAAAATAAAGAGGCAGGCATCAGGCACGTGAAAATAACGTGCGTTTGATGCCAGCCGCGTGCCTTCGCCTGGGATAGAGAATGCAGGCATACACGGTGCAGGCTACACCGTCACAAATGAAGATTCCACTATGGGACCGAATTGACCACTTTTTTCTTTTAATACTATAAAAAGTGGTGATAAAAGTTTTCCGGTTGCTGATATAGTTGGCTGAATGGTATAACTGTGCATTGTCGATGTACCAGACATTGCACCTGCTTTTCTCCTTCAACTACTAATGTTCTTCCCGAGTGCATTTCTAATTGGAAACCACTCTGATCTGAATTATAAAAGTTTGCAATGCCGATTTCTGGTATACGTGATTTAACATGAGCTACAGAAGCATCAGCATTAGTATGTAGTTCTTCTTTACTATCTAATGTTTTTTTGGTGATAAATTTATTTATTTTTCTAGATACTATTCTATAAGCTTTTTTAAATTTTGGTAACCAATTTTGTGAAGTTTTATATCTTGTATCTTCATGGCCAACAATTTTTTGAGCTTGCAATGCCCATTTCCTTATATCTCGATTATGTAGTATCGTACCAGCTGCAATAGCTGCTTTTAAATATCAAACGTAGAGGCCTGCAATGGCTCGGTCGGTAGGGCGACGGACTCGCACCCCGTAGGCCCGGGTTTGATTCCCAGTTCCTGCTGATTGATACAAGCACCACTGAAAAAAGTTTCATGTGCTTTGTTCTCAAACACATTGCAAGCCTCCGTTGCTGATTAGCACTGATGAAGCATAAATAGAGCGACGTTAAATAAAAAAAAAAAAAAAAAAAAAAAAAAAATATCAAACGTGTATTGGCAAATTTGCGCAATTTTTTCTTGATAAATTCAATTTTTATTAATTGTTTTCGCCCAACGTTTAAGTTGACTTATAGATGAAACTTTTTTAAATCTATGTTGTACAGTATCCAGTTTTAAATTTTTGTTTTTTCCGCTCCTCCAAAATTCTACGGCTCTTTGTTTATAATCAACTGTGATTTCTTCATCATCATTTATGCACTGATTTGTTGGTGCAAAATCAGGATCAAGAAAGTGATGTTGAACTTCATCTTCGATTATTTTAGCATCAATATCTATATAATCTTCGTGAAAATCTAACGTCTCTTCGACAATCATATCAATATCATTAAACTCATACATCTATTAATCTATTAATATATCTTTTAATAGCATCTATTTATTTTAATTTTGTTTATTATAAAATAAATAATTTTATTTATTTATTTTAATTTAATGGCATCTATTAATATTTCTTTCAACTTTTCTGACAATTTAATTTCTTTGAAATTAATCTCTATATCTGCTATTTGTAAACTTTGAAAATATGCTAATAATAAATTGACTACATTTAAAGGATTGGTCTTCATGTTTTAATCTAAAACAAAATCAAGATATAAATACTCTTTTTTGCAGTTGAATAATTTTCCAAATGACAAAAGAAAACCTAGTCTATAAATTAAATTCGATCATACGTTTTTCACAGTTATATTTCACATGTTTACAAATCGAAATATTTGAATAAAATTAGTATTTATTTCCCTGATTTCGGGTAAAGACCCACTACAGATAGTTGAGAGAGTAGCTGAACATTTATAAAAGGTAATGTATAACATCGTGATTTGGAGCAATTCGCTGGTAGTGTACAGATAAAAGGAAATATATAATGTACAAGATTTTACAAAGTATAGAACGATTAAAATAAAACGCGTCGTATTATAGCAGATAAGATAATGTCTGAATTAGGATTAGAAACGGTTGCGTTAAACATGAGAAAAATTTAGTCCTTTAAGTCAGATGTAATGAAATCTCTTATTCTTAAAATACTAGACAAAAAGTAGTCAAACGATGAGACAGATTTAGAATCAGCAACATTCAATATTTCAATTAAACTCGAATCTTTAAAATATTTGTCGCGTAGGCTGTAATACATTGGACACTCGACAAGAAGGTGAGAAAGCGTTTCTTTCGCGTTAAGGTTACAAAATAAACAGATTTCATTACAGTCGATTTTGTGGAATAAGCCCTTACAGTAGAAGTTCAAACTAAAGTTACCAGATAGTCTGGCCGCGGCCAGCATCCTCTTGTACACCAGGGGTAGAGCAAGCGTGAGGTATCGTTCGCAGTAAGGCGACTGTAAGTTAGTTAAGTTTTTGTAGTTGGGACTAAACGAGGAGTGCGCGGCTCGATTGACGTCGCTATTGAAGCAAAGCCTCCTCAGTCTGCCGTCAATGGTCGAAAGAGCAAGAAGAATTGAATTGACATCCTCACTGTCCAGTAAATAGCCATGTCCGGATCTATCCAATGTCGACCGGAGTTACGAGAACCAATTAAGTTTTGAGCTATTCGATACGGAATTATCGTTCCTTTTCAGCTTATCGTACATGCGTCTGGGGTACCTGGCAGATTCATAGGAAAGAATTTTCACCCAGTATTGGAGCGCTCTCATTAATACCTTTACTTCAAGAGAAAAAGATCCAGTTTCAATACGTGCCATATAACCAGGCATGGAACGAGGTAGGTTTAAAAGGCGTTTTAAAAACAAAGTGTGAATTTGCTTAAGTTCCTCCGTATGACTGAGAGCCTAAATTTCCGAGGCGTAGAGTGCAGTTGATGACACCATTGAATTGAAGAGAACCGTAGCCGTTGCGAGAGAAGAATTGTTACCAAAGCATAGAATCTTCCAGACGGCCCCAAGGGTTGATTTTCCTTTGCTGAGGGCGTCATACAAGGCCAGCTTAAATAAACCAGTTGACGAGAACACGATTCCTAGATAAGTGTACGATTTGACTAGTTTTAGAGGTACGTCCTCAAACTTGATGGATTTTTCTTTTTTGGTTCGTCCGCCGTTACTGCATTTCAGTACTACAGTTTTATCAATGTTGACCTTTAAACCTTTGAGTCTGCAGTATTTAGCTAAAACATCAAGCTTCCCTTGGAGATCAATTATAGTATATTATCAGCTAGTCTGGTGAGATCGTCGGCGAATAGTAAAATGTCAATCTCCTCTTCAATCCTTATGTATCTTTCCTTTTTGAAGAAATCAGTTATGTCGAAGAGAAAAATAATAAACAGAAGAGGACTTAGTGAATCGCCTTGCAGAACCCCCTGCGTGACATCTATCTTTTCGGTTTTGCAATTGCCTGCCAGGTTGACCTTTATATTAGCTTTAATGTACAGGTTTTGTAATACTTTGATAATCTTAGCGTTGACGCCAGCTTCGTAGAGGACTTGCCATAAAATTTGGTAACTGACGGAGTCAAAAGCTCTCTGAAAGTCGATAAAAGCTATATATAGCTTTCCCTTGGGTTTACTTAGTGCGATCGCGATTCTGGACTGAAGTGTGAAGATGTTATCGTCGCACGATCTATTTTTCCGAAAGCCAGATTGACATTCCGGCAGAATATTGTTCGATTCACACCAGTTGGGAAGCCTCTTCGAAAGTAGCGACGTAAACAATTTTGTTATGGAGTTCATTAAAGCAATGCCTCTAAAATTAGCTGGGTCGTTGGGGTTACCTTTTTTATACAGGAGTGAGACATCGGAATTGGACAAACTGTCGGGTACTATACCCGAATCGAAAATTTTATTGAATAAGCTTGTTAGGTTTAGAGTCCACTCCCTGGGTAAATTCTCGAGAAAAGAATTCGCGATTCCATCCGGTCCTGGGGCTTTGTTCTGCTTTAAGTTCCTACAGGCGTCTAAAAGTTCCCTATGGGTGAAGTCCGCGTCCAAGTACGGGTGCCTACAATCAAAGTATGTCGATTCGTCGAGAGATCTAGGAGGAAATGTGTTGTTGTAGAAGTCTTCAATAATTGGGCCTGGGATTTTGCAATAAAGATTTTTGCGAGCGTTGAGCTTTTGTATTATAGTCCAGAAAGCCTGCGGGATTCTTGCGTTCGAAAGCATGCGTTGTTGATTTAACTTGTAGTCCTTCCGTTTCTTCTTATACAAAGCGATGTAATTCTTCTTGGCTTCGATGTATTTTTCATGTAGCTCGGTTCTCATGGAGGTGACCCATCGCTTATAGATCTTTTTACAGGCCGTGTTGGTCACTCGACAATCTTTGTCATACCAAGGTTTGTCGTTGAATCTGGCCAACCGCAACGCGGGAGGTTTTATCTGTTTCTCCAAACCCAGTGTACTCGCGACCGATTTTATACTGTTGATAATTAGGTCGTTAGCTTCATTGGTACCTTGGGAGTCCGAGAGTTGTATTTCCTTCATCTTGTCTTGGTAGTCATCATACTTGTCAGCGTTCCAAATTATTTTAGAGACTGGACTAGATTTTTGACAGGGCGTTGGAGAATCACAAGAGATGTCATAGTTTGTGTGAACTGCAACTGGGAGGTGATCTGAATAATCCACGTAGACAGTAAAGAAGTCGGACAATGAGTGAAGGCCTACAAAGTTAGTCCAAACCAGGTCTATTATGCTGGAACCATTATTATTCGAGAAAGTGATTTCGCCGCTCGCATCAGACGAACTCCTACCATTAAGGACGGTGAGGCCCAAGTTTTCCATATCTTTACATAGCAGGCGTCCTTGTCCGGTTATCACGGAGTCAGAAGAATTGCCGATCCAACTAAAGCTCGATCCATCGATAATGTCGATCGGCGCTTGGTTGAGATCGCCAATGCGGGAGTTAAAGTCACCTCCCACTAGAATCAAGTTGTCGTTTGATTGGGAGACCAAAGAGAGATGTAGTATCATATTTTGCAGCTCAATTTCAAAATTGGACAACTCAGTCGGCCCAAGATAGACGTTGACAATGTGATAGCTTGAACCATTGATGGTACACTTCAGAGCCATGTATGAACTAGTACTTCTGATCAATGAGACAGACTGAACAAACTTCTTGTTGGTGAAAATAGCTAAACCTCCGCTTGCTCTCCCCTGGTGTGCAGTTTTGGATGCTGGTTGATCGAATACATCGAAATTATCAAGAAAGAGGGGTCCTCTGTTGACTTTGTTTACAAGCCAGGTTCCTGAAATACAAAATACGGCGCACTTAGAAAATTTTTCAGAGATATCGGCACTAGATAAATCGTATAAATTATAAAATCCATGAACATTACAAAAAATGATTGACGCAAAGCATGGTGCTGCGGGACCGTCGGTAAGGCTGCTCGTGATGTTGCCAGTGCCGTCGTTGAGTAGCGTGCCATCAGGGGTCGCGTTGTTGGTGAGTGCAGGCGGCCGGTCGGTGAAACTGCTCACGTTGATTCCAGCAACATCGCTTGATCTTGCTTCTTCAGGTGTTACAATGCCAGGTGTCAGGCTGGGGAGGGTGTTGTTGAATTCCAGGTTGTCTTCATTAATGCCAAAGAGACCGTCCCATGCATACGCCAGGTTTGTGCTGCTTTTAATTGAAGAGGTTGATCTCGTTGCTTGAACGAAAGTAACCACTTGTGGACGAGCCTTAGTTCACGAGGCCGACATTGTCTTTCCAAATAAGCACCCTGCCGTCATCGAGAGTTGCCTTCCTGTATCCAACTTTTACCTTGATGCCTCGCTATCTTTCCGTGGCAGCAAAGTCGATTATTTTCTTTTGGATGTCACGCTCAAGCTTGGTTCTGTCTGGGAAAACAAAAATGTTGCTTCCTTTAAGAGCAGATTTTTTCTTCATGATTAAATTTTTGTCCTCGACATTGGTTAGTTTCGTGATGGCTAAAGTATCATCGCTTTTTGTAATCCTAACTGTAACTGTAACGCTCACTTCGAGATCTAGTTTGTCCTTGAAGAGTGTGTGAATTTCATCTTTCGAGTCGTTCTGAATGGAAAGGCCTTTGACTACTAGATTGCATTTTTTATCTGCTCTCGACCTAGCCTCTTCGCGTTGTTCAAGAACGTTCAGTCTTGAGAGTATAACACTTATGTCTTCGTTGTGTTTTGCGTCTCTCTCTGCTAGCTCCTTTGCAACAGCTTTCTTAACCACTTTCTCGACGCTTCCGAAATCAGATCTGAGGCTGGCGACTTGGTTGCTGAGATTATCGAACTTGTCTGCCAGAGATTGGATAAGTCGCACCAGATCCCCATTGCCGTCGTTGCCGTTTTTGTTGCTAGGACTAAAGTGGTCTTTGATTGTTTTATTCTGCTGCGATGCATTTGATCGCGTGTTGATGTTGGGCGGGATTTTTGGTGGCATGTTTTCGTTGCCTTGAGTCAATTGACTTTGACGCTAGTATTACGCTCAGGGAGTCTTCCGATGTGCAGCGTGCAGCCTCGTGGTCAGACGGGCGAAACTAACCTCAAAACTATTTCACGAACTTAAACGTAGATTTCTCAGAGTTGGCGCACAGTTCGTTGAGGATTTTACTAGTGCGTAGAGATAACTAGGTTTAGACTAGAAAAACTGTAAAAAACACTTGTAAAGAGCACTGTAAACTATTCTAAATGTGAAACGAGCGGAGCGTGATGTACAGTGCGAACTCTTCTATCGGATTTTCGTAGAGAACCCCTATTTGAATAAAATTAAGTGACATAAATACTTACGTAGTAGACAAAAACATTTCTTCTTGTTATGTACTATATTTTTGTGTTCGGGAAATTTGTATGTAAATATAGAAATAAGTTTATTTATAAATCCAGCACTATAAAAAAACTTTAACTTTTTAAATACTTGACTTTTCTTCAACTACTATGAATAATGAAATATGTATTGGATGTCCTATTATCGTAAGCGGCGTAGATTTGATATAACTTATCTTCTTCGAGCCATTGATAAGAGAAAATTGTAAATAAGATAAAGTGTACAGCAAAGTAAAGTACCAACAAAAAGTAAACTAAACCACAAGTGAAAATTGAAAAAAGTAAACAGTTTATAAGTATAGGAATGCAGACTATAATAACTATTTATAACTATTAATATAATCAATTATTTGTTATAATTTCTTTTCTCATTGACAAATTGTAAATGATTAAAAAAGAAATAATAATTATATTAAACTTACACTTTTGAAATTAATAATTTTTAACTGTTATTACTTATTATTTTTCTTTATTACGAATTAACTTTACGTTTAAAAAATAATAACTATTATTATTTCTCTTTTATACACAACTATATGTAATACAATGCTAATAATTTAAAAAAAAACTGATACTATAACTGTTATTATTCATTTCGAAAAAACAAAATAGTTAATAATTATTTATAATTTATTTTAGTTTCAAATCTTATATTTATAAGCCGTAATTAATTATTTTTATCTTTTTTGTATTTATAATGAAAAGAAATACTAATTATTACATAAAATTTGTAATACTTGGGACATATGTAATGCGGTACATTACAAGGCCTTTCCTGAGCGCTGCATTATTTGCAACACCTCAGAAAGGCCATCCCCGTCCCTTGCCGCCCCGTAATCGGTAGAATAAAATAAAAACAAACGCGCCCTATATAAAACAATTACCCCTTTTTATGTCCGAACAACCACACCGGAGATATTGGCAAAACAAACTCGACAAACGCGATCCGACGGACACTCAAAGAGAAGAGAGGAAAAAAAAAGGAGAGCACCACGGAAAAAGAGAGCACACGCACACACTCACTCCCGACCACGTGGCCGACCGGCAAAAGAAAACGGAAAAACTTGACTGGGAAATGCAACGGAAATGCATGTTGATGACACATGCAGATCCGTTACACTCTCAGACACCAACACCAACACTCACAAAGCACTGACACTCCTGGGGCGAGCAGAAAATCGCCGATGAAGTGGCAGCCGGCAATCAGCTGTGTCGGGCTGCCGAACACCATCGGCGGCATCCTGAGCGCCACACACAAGCACAACAGCGACCACACAAACACCCGGGAACACGTCACTCAACCGACACGGGAGCGCCCCAGGAGGCGCTCCTACAACCGATACAGGAACACGAGGCGTACGCGCGAGAGACCGAGCGGCCATTTTGAAACGCCGAGACAGAGTGAGAGCGAGCAAGCGAAACAGACTGAGAGCGAACGAGCGAGACAGAGCGAGCGAAGTAGACTAGACAAGAGCGAGCGAGACAGACTGAGACAGAGCGAGCGAGAGAGAGCGAGCGAAACAGACTAAACAAGAACGAGCGAGACAGATGATATGAAATGATGAATAGAATAATATGCAAATGCGAGGATGAGGGCGCTACAATTGAAACGACGTATATTATATACGTATTCATGACGAATTAAAATTAAAATTAAAATTATAATTGAAAAAGAATGAACATGGAATAGATACCGAATTGTAAAATTCGCATGCGACTGACACCCCTATTATAAGAGCGAGCGACAACTACCCCGTTAGGTTTAAGCAATAAATTAACCGACAGAATTCGAACCTCTGACGAAATTCGCTAGTGACGTCACGACCAATCAGCGAATTAGAATAAAATTTGATTTCCGTCGGGATACAAAAATAGATAAGAGTAGGGGTAGATCTTTTCCGACAATTAATGATAGCTACCTTAGTGGGGGGGGGGGGTGAAAGAGGCTAAATAACGACGAAAGTAGGAGAGTTAAGGAGGGCGCTGTATCCTTCTAATTTACATACGGACCAATGATAAAATATTCGGAGGGCGCTACCGATATCCAAATTAGCATACCGACCAATAATAACATTTCTTCTCGGAAAGAGGAGAAGAAAAGCGATCTTTGACCGCGAAAAGCCGATTCTTGTCCATTTTGCCACCGGTCTTCTAGCTAGAAGGAGTGATTGAGCCAGATAATTTCGTCACACAGGACTAATTACGTGGACATTCTGTACTAGCTAATTTTGTTCGCCGAAACAGTAAGGAAGAATCGTAAGTAGGCAAAGTGCCACTCACTTATATTAATCGCGGAGTACGGGAGTGAAATTCTCAGTGTCGTAGGTCGTCGCGACGCGTGGATCCGTCGATGCCGGTGCCTATCGAATCGCGCTGACTTCCCACCATTTCGTAGATCGAACGTGAGTGCTAGGTTTATACGAATTAGAGGTCGTGATTAATTATCCGCGCTGGCCTTTTGCCGTATAGAATTTTATTGCGTACGCAGAAGTAGGCGAATAACATTATTGATTAATTTATTCGCGCTGACCTGCTCGCCATTTAGCCGAATAGAATTGTCGTGCTTATTGAATTGTGCTGACCTTCCCGCCATTTCGTAAACTGAACGTGAGCGTTAAGATCAGACAAAGAAAATTCGTGATTTAGGATATTCGCGCTGACCTTCCGCTAACAATTTATTGCGAACGCAGAATTAGCCGAATAAACTTACCGCGCTTATTTACTTGTGCTGACCTTCCCGCCATTTCGCAAACCGAACGTGAGCGTTAAGATCAGACAAAGAAAATTCGTGATTTAGTTATTTGCACTGACCATTCCACCATCTTTGTTAATCGAAGACCGACCGGAAAATTATTAATATTTCGATTAATTTGTACCCTTACTATTTTATAATTATTCAGAGTTGTACTGACCCTAATCACTCCGACTTCTTGCTTAAAAAATATATAAATTATAAATTATATGCTTATAAATTAATGAATACGTCAATAAAGTGATTAATTGTTTTTTTACATATAATTTACTTTTGTTACCCTGCCTTAATTGTATGCTGGTGATTTTCAGCCGCGAGCGGTTATAATCGGGTAACGCTGATTCGCTATATTTTCGGGTCCCACGATAGGTAACATACGCGCAAATTCGAACGGACTTATGACCTGGATGAAGGAGCCATCATCTGAGCTGCCGGCTTACCATAAAGGAGGAAAAATTGGAATCGAGTAGTTGGACACCAAGGCCTGAACTGAGAAAATCGCGAGTACTCACCCGCTTGCCTACCCTGCGCAGTCGCCGTGAAGGCAAGCCGGGATACCCGCGACGAAACCCCATTTTGGCCCTACCCCCGACGATCGCCCTAATTAGCCGGCGGTCTGGCGCCCTAAATAATCGGGGGTAGTGAGTCAAACAGGCCTTGTGGCGGAAGAAACTCTTAGAGCGGTTAAAACCCCCAAAATTCTCCGCCACACATATTGTTATGCAACATGAATGTTATTCAAGAAATACATTTATTTTTCGCTATTTATATAAGGTTGGCCCGCATGTGATTCGGTAATGGTGGTTTATAAGGGTGGGGGTTAGATAGGTTAGGGGTAGGTGGATATGAGGTATGAGATTCAGCTGAGATAACTCGCTTATGGTGTAAAATTCAATTATTTCAAGAAATAACAAACGACTAAAATTGCTTTTCACAGGATTAGGTGGGTTAGCCTGCATGTGGTTCGATAAAGGTGGTTTATGGGAGTTTTGTGGGTTAGAGGCAGATGGTTAGTTGAGGTAGTTCGCTCATGCATAGGATTAAATTATTTCAAGAAATAACAGACAACTAAACTTGTTTATCGCACGGTTAGGTTGAACCTGCTGATAGTTTGACGGGGGTGGTTTCTAGGGGGTGAAACACCACTTAAACATTTTTTTTTTAAATCCGGAAACACGTCAATTTAATTTTGGTATTTTCTCATTATCAGTGAGATTTTTAAATCACTCGAGCTGATTTACTATATTACATGTCGTAAAATAGTACAAAAAATAGTGTATTTACCCCTATTAAAAAGGGGGTTGCACCCCTTCGGTATAAATGTTATGTCCTTAAAAGCGCCTTTTTATAAGAAATTTTTTAGCGTTGAGTTTACTGAAAAATATTCATTTGATGATGAGAAATATTAAAAAAACTGATTTTAGGGGTTGATTTTCAGGGTGGATTTCACCCCTTAAAAGCCCTTATTGGCCGATAAAAAAAACACGTATCTAATTTTTTTTCAAGTACTACAACATATCCCAAAATCATTCAAATCGGTGAGGTCGGGTTGGGGTGGTTCCCTTGTTAGTAGACTACAAGAAGATGGTGCTCTTGCTCACTTTACTATATATGTTAGAGCATTTTTAAATGCTCAGTTTCTTGACCATTAAATAAGTCGTTGCAGTACAATTTCCTGGCCACCTCTTGACCTCAATCCATTGAACAGCTATTTCTAGAGATATTATGACGATGCTGTTTATAAGAATGGACCTTCTACGAGACTAGACGTGATGGGTAGAATTAGAAGAGCTTGTTGTATTTATTAATGTTTTTGTAGTTATTAAGTTATTTGTCATCAGGTTGATTATTACTCTTAATTATTATCACTATTTACTAATAATTTTGTATTAAACTTTGAATACAATGAAAAGTTCCAATGCGATCATTTCTTTCACCAACTGTGAAACTATTTTTAGTAAAGTAATCTGTCATTAATATGATGTTTTCGGTGGCCATAGAAAGCTGAACTAATCCTTTACATAAAACCTTGAGAACTTTTCCTACTTTTCGAATCCGGCTTCAAAAATAGCGGTTGCTATAAAAAAATAGTTGAACTTCATATAACCTTGAAGGCTTAACTAAACACTACATGTGATATATTTCCGGAATGTCGAATTCTTTGTTTTTTCAGAATCCGTGATAAAAAAATTAGGCTACTCTGAGAAATGCAAGGTTGACCTTCATATGACCTTGAAAATTATCCTCAAAGTCAAAGCCAAGTTACTATAATTATAACCCCTTTGAAGACGATTAACTTATACTTGAAACATTTTTCGCTAGCTCTCATAGCTGTGTGAGATATCTTGGTGCATAAGTTAAAATGGGACACTTTGTATATGTTTTATAACACTGTAAAAAATTTGTTTTCGTATTGACACGCTGACAGGCTGGCGTAAATTTCTCCAAGCATATTACTCGTCATTTATGGAAAACCTTCGTTATCTCATGCATTACTCGTAGTTACACATCTAGAGCAATACGTATCTTAATATATCACTCTAATTAAAAAAAAAACAGAGAAAGAAGATGAAGAAGTGTTGGATGTGCTTGCCTATCATTTTACGGTCATTGCAAGTCATATTGTTGATTAAAAAAATTAAATGAATTTTTATAGGTCTAGATGGATGGATTTTCTCATGCACTATTATTGCTGTGTCTATTACAGATGTAGCGTACGGTATTGACTTTTTTTACTCATTTTTCTACTTTGTTTTGGTCTGTAACAGATTCACTCCACATCTTTCTCTCTCTCTCTCTCTATATATATATATATATATATACGAGTATATATACCGGGTGTTCCAGACCATCCGTACAGCCATTTTAAAATCGAAAATTCGTGTTTTTGTGAAAAATGTTTCAGATGAAAGTTGTTTACGACAAAGGGGGCCATCTATCTGTATAATTAGTTTTGACCTTGAACATCGTTTTGAAGGTCATTTCAAGGTCGAAATGTTTTTTGTAATGGAAACCCCTTTTTTTGACCCCGAATTCGCACGTAGCGCGAAATCCGACGTTTGGATAAGGTATTAGTTGAGTTTCGCGCTATGTGCAAATCCGGGGTCAAAAAGAGGGGTTTCCATGACAAAAAATACTTCGACCTTGAAATGTCCTTCAAAACGATGTTCAAGGTCAAAACTAATTATACAGATAGATGGCCCCCTTTGTCGTAAACAACTTTCATCTGAAACATTTTTCACAAAAACACGAATTTTCGATTTTAAAATGGCTGTACGGATGGTCTGGAACACCCGGTATATATATATATATATATAATATATATATATATAGGACGATCCATGTCAACCGGATCACTGCTGTGTCCAAAATTTGATGTGACCAAAAAAATCGTGCAACGACTCATTTTAAAGCTTAGGATATCTACTTTCTGATGCTGTGTGCGCCTTTGCAAAATCTAACATGGCGGCTCCAATATGGCGGCTACAAGAGACAAACTCGTAAACAAAAAATTTCATTTTTTAAATTTTTAGGAATAAATGTTAAAAAAATTAATATTTCATATTTTTTTATGAAAATCTGGCTCATTTCCTACAAAAAAGTAACAGAGACCATTTTCGCTAAAATGAAAAATAAAAAAGTTATAATTTTTTGAAAATTTTCAAAAATAAAAAACTTTGCGATTTTTTTACTCAGAAGGAAATGACTTTGGAAAAAAAAATTTAAGGAACAAAATGGCTTGAAATTTATCAAAACACAAGTGTGAATTTTTTCGAATTCCTTTGAGCGATTTTTTGCTTTTTGGATTTATCGGATTGTTTGAAAAATTAAAAAACTTCCCAAGATCTTTTACAAACATTCATACGTAGTCTACGACTAATTATAAGAACTTTTTTTTAAATTAGTTGGTCTATTTTAGCTTGTTCTTTCTACGCCTTTTATTTTCGGAAACGACAGTCTTTTTCAAGATAATCGTTTTTCTGATATATTGGGTGGTACTCAGCATCGGTAGAAACTCAGTAACGGTCTTTCTCAGGATAGTTATTGAGATAATTTTTCAGGTTTGTGCGGAACATCGGTGGTCAATTTCCAACAGTCCTTTTCAGAATAGTTGGTGTATTTCCTACTTGTTTCATTTCTTTTAATTTGCTTATGTTATTTCCATTGTTTTTACAAGTACGTATTCGCATCCTAACTGTGGACAAGGCTGATTCGTCACAAAATCTCTATTCTAAGAGATGTTGTAACCCACTGGGTAAAGATGGTCAGGGGGGTAAAAACTTGCGGAATATTTCGCAAGGTATTTTTGAGTCCTATCCAAATTTGCATCCACTATCAAAAATTTTTTCACACTTGCAGAAAAAGTATTTATAACTTTCATAAAGATCTTTCTTTTGAAGGTAATAGTCGAGATTACATGGAATTCGATGACTCCTTGAATGAACCTCCGAATAAAGGAATACGCGAATCCTGCAGTAAAAATGATAGTATAGAGGACATGAAATTTGATGATTCCGTGGAAGAACTTGCATACAAATCTAGAGAAGAACAGTTAGAAGAACTCTTGAATGGCCTTAAAAAGAAATTCCTAAGTTTATCTGAAAATGATCCAATGCGTACGTCTATTCTCACTATAGCTCCTGATTGTTGGAGCATTCGTACAATCATGGAATAATTTAAATGTTCTTATAGACTGGCAAAAAACTCTAAGGATTTGAAAAATTCTGGTGGAGTATTATCAGTACCACCTTTCAAAAGGGGAAAAAATATAGATGAAGAAACTGTATCGAAAGTTATTGAATTTTACGAAAATGACACAAACGGTCGCATTATGCCGCATAAAAAAGAAGTTATCAAGGTCAAGATTATCAAGGTGTGATAGTTTCTAAACAAAAACATTTACTACTGTATGATATTAAAGTTTTGCATTTCATGTTCAAGGAGAAATATCCAGAACATCTTATTGGATCATCTAAGTTCGCAGAGCTGCGTCCTAAATGGTGTGTTTTAGCTGGATCATCAGGAACACACAGCGTTTGCATATGCACGATTCACCAGAATGTTAAACTAATGTTAGATGCTATAAATCTTAAATTTTTGAGCAGGGATTCTGAATTTCAATTATGTGACTACAAAGATTGTTTTAAATTTATTCAGTGTAAGAAACCTACAACTGATTGTCATTTGCTACAGTGTAACAAATGTCCTAATACTAAGAAGCTTTCCGACTTCCTTTTGAAATTATTGGAAAAAATAAAATCGAACAAGTTATATTCAGCACTTGGCAATCTACTGATCGCTGTACCCTCAAACAAGAATGTCTTCCCTCAGATGAATTTATAGAAGTATTGTGTGATCGCATCAAAGTTCTCATTACGCATAGTTTTATATCAAATGAACAAACAAAATTTTTATCTGATAAAAGGGAAAACTTAAAAGAAAATGAAATATTGCTACACTGTGATTTTGCGGAAAATTATGCATACGTGGCTCAGGATGCCGCTCAAGCTTTCCATTATAACAATGACCAATGTTCGGTTTTTACTGTTGCATTTAACTATCGCTCCAATACCGAATTAAAACATCACAACATGATTTTACTATCAGATTGCACGACCCATGATGCAACAGCAGTTTATTTAATGCAGCAGAAAGTGATACCGATAATTAAAATGTTGTGTCCAAAAAGTACAAAAATTTATTATATATCTGATGGTGCCAAGCAACATTTTAAGAATAGAACTCAAATGATGCACCTTGCCCATCACAAGACTGATTTTCAAATTGATGCGGAATGGCACTGTTATGCAACATCTCATGGTAAATGCATCTGTGATGGACTAGGTGCTTCTTTGAAGAGTGAGGCAACCCGATATAGCTTACAAGCTGAACCAAAAAATGCTATATTAAATTCTATAACTCTTTTTAAATGGGCTAAGGAAAAGTTCAAGAATATACAATTTCTTTACTATACAAAAGAAGAACATAAGAGGTTATCTGATACATTAAAAAGAAAATTCCCCAACCCACCTGCTGTAACCAAGATTCAAAGTAGCCATGCGTTTATTCCAAATACTGACAATAAATTGATAGTAAAACGCTACGCGGCCGCAAAAGATAATGTGGATATAATACAATATTAGAATTGACAACAGTTGTATATGAATTGGACAATATTTTACACCATATCTAACCACTGAATTATTCCCAGTATAATTTAAAAACAGCTGTCCCCCGGGTACACATGTTTAAAGCCTTGGGGTTATAATTTATTGAATTTTTAATTGCAAACAGTTTGCCTTATAGCTTGTGTGAGTTATTTGGTTATTGGCCTCACTAGTTTAATCTCATTAGTAGTAGATAAGCAATATATGTTCTGGGACACAAAGGAGCCGACAAAGGATGCCACCAATGTATAAGGATACGTGTATGTTCTGGGACACAAAGGAGCCGCCCGATGAAGGTGTGAAGGTAGTGACACCTTTTAATTAATGGTCAGACCCCATGGTGAGTGTCTAAAAGGGATTTGATGTACCTTTGACACCTTCCGCGTGCCAGTGGGCCCCATGCTGAGTGTTAAGGGGCATTTGATGTTGGTTTGACACCTCGCGCGCGCCGCCAATGTATAAGGATACGTGTATGTTCTGGGACAGAAAGGAGCCGCCCAATGAAGGTGTGAAGATAGTGACACCTTTTAATCGCGATAAGGTGAGACCCCATGCCGAGTGTTGCATTTGATGTTCGTTCGACACCTCCCGCGTGCCAGTGGGCCCTTCGAGGGGGCCAGTCCCCCCCCCTCCTTCGATAGTAGGGCGGTTCACCCACCCACCCACCCACCAACCCACAGAGGTTGTTAAGGTAGGATGCTGTAGAAGTCGGTAGGGTGTTTGGTAAACTATATGCTTATGCTGGCTGAGTGAAGGACCCTCGGAGAGGGGGTAGCGTCTCTAGCTTGCTAGGCGCGTACGCCGTATAGTGAGGATGCCGTTCTCTCTCTCTCTCGCTCTCCTTAGTAAGCTTATGCTGGCTGAGTGTGGGCCCTCGGAGAGGGGGTAGCGTCTCTAGCTTGCTAGACGCGTACGTCGTATAGTGTGGATGCCGTTCTCTCTCTCTCTCTCTCGCTCTCCTTCGATAGTAGGGCGCTTAGTAAGCTTATGCTAGCTGAGTGTGGGCCCTCGGAGAGGGGTTAGCGTCTCTAGCTTGCTAGGCGCAGCCACCACCCACCCACCCACCTCCTACCTTTCGTCTGACTACTCCCTCTTCAACCTACAGCGCCAAAACCGCTGCTTTCAGCGCCACCATAGTGCTTAAAAGCCGTGCTCGATGGGAAAAGAGCGCAGTCTTTCGAGACAGCCCGCTTCACTAGCTTTCTTAGCAGTGACAAGCAGCAGCAGTAGTAGTAGTAGTAGTAGTAGTAGTAGTAGTAGTAGTACTACTACTAGTAGTAGTAGTAGTATTACTAGTTATCCTACGTGCATTTTCATTACAATGGCTTCTATTTCTTATTTTGAAAATACAGTACGCGATTTATGGAAAGCCTATTACAACTCAGACGTTAATAAGGATGATTTTATTAGATGGAAAAATATAATAATTACCGCTTTGTATTCTCTTGAAGAATATATGTTACGGCCTAACTTAAGTAGAGCAATACGACAGAGATGTCAAACATGCGCTACTCATTTGAATTCAATCGAAATTAATTTAAATAATTCCATAAAAGTCGGAGGAAATGTTAATTCATTACGAGTCATTCCAAACCAAATTGAAGGGGACGGAGTTATTTGGCGTGAAATAAATTCATCATTTGAAAAACGTATCATTACTACATTCATAGCCAATCAAAAACATAGAGATATAAAGTCATTCTTAAAAGCAGCAAATAAATTATTACAACTACAAATACCAAAATATCTTTCAATTCATAATGCTCTAAAAATAAATATAGAAATGTCAGCTTAATTTACCGTAATAAAAGATAATGTAGAGGACATTCAAGTAAAGTATTTCAACACCGAAAATGTTTCTATTTATAAAACGACAGATCTTAAATTATGGATTACAGAAAATATTGAAGATGTTATACTTAAAAATTTAGAAGAATTTAAAGAAAACGATTCCGGTTGGACATTAAAAACTATCATTGGTATTACTGTTAATATAAATAAATTTAATCCTTTCAAACCTGGCTCATATATTCAACTACCAAAACAAATAGCAGATAAAAAAGCAATTATCAACGTTCAAAATACAGATAACACAGGTCTGCAAAATCAGAATTTTGATTGTTATAGAAAAGCCATAGGTCATTTCCGAAGTAATTTTTGGCCTAAAAAACGAATCCGGAGTCCAAATTGCTCCATCACGTCAGGATTTTGAGATATCCTAACCTAAAAATGCGAAAATAGTGGTTTTTTGCTATTTTTGAGGCTATGTAGCACCGCGGCATTCTCATTAATCAGAAAAAAACCAACGACACCTTAAAGTATAAGTCTGACACTTTTAAATACCGTTGAGTTTGCTCAAATAGCTCATTTCTGCATCAAAATATTCCATCTTGAATTTTTCAAGTTTCATGAATTTAGTTGTTTACTTCGTTGGTAAACTCACATAGTTCTGGAGAAAAAGTGTTTGACTAATCGCCTTTCTTTTAAAAAATAAAGAACTTAACCTCAGATAGGCTAACATGACTTAACCCTCAAGTATTTTATCCAAATACATCTTATGAACACTCATAAACCACCCCTACAAACCCCCAAGCAAGCTAACCCATCTAACCCTGGGTAGAGCGAGTTTTATCGACTGGCTTCCTTGAAAAAGTTGATACCACAATCACCAATAAAATGAGCAGACTCAATTCTGATGGATCGTATCTCCACATACCTTCACACACCCTGACTACCCCTATAAACCACCCCTACCAACCACCAAGCAGACTAACCCACCTAACCCTGGGTAGAGCGAGTTCAATCAACATTTTCCATTTAAGCAAACTAAAATATCAATCATATGTAGACTAACACTGTTTAACGTCTTCATAAAGGGATGCAGGATTAACGTGATTCCCCTCGCCTCTCACGAATCAGGGTGCTGGATTTACGTGAGTCCCCTCGCCTCTCACGAATCGGGGTGCTGGATTTACGTGAGTCTGGATTTACAGGGTGCTGGATTTACGTGAGAACTGGTATCTTAGATTTTTGTTTGCTTTTTTGTTGCTTACGAATCGGAATCTTTGATTTTTGTGTGGCCTTTTGCTGATCGCTGTCGTCATCTTTGTGAAACCGTTTTTTCTTTTCTTCTAGTGTTCTTGTATTGGATCGTCTTTTGTGTTTGGCATTTGGCTCATCACGTTGAAGACACCAGCAATAGTCTGCCAACATAGATGGAGACCATTTTCCCTGATAGCGACGTTCCATTTCTTTTATATCTTGATGAAAACGTTCTCCTTGTTCTTCACTTTCATCACCTAAATTCTTTGGGAACCAGTTCAAATGAGAATGCAAAAAGTGTAATTTAATACTCATGTTGCAACCTAGTTTATTATAGTTAACTAGCATGTCTTTTACTAAATTTTCATAATCATTTTCTTTGTTATTTCCTCAAAATCCTTTAACAACTTTTTTGAAGCTGGTCCAAGCATTCTTTTCAACGGAGGTCATCACATTTTCAAATTCAATTGTTTTCATCAGTTGACGTATTTGGGGCCCAACAAAAATACCTTCTTTTATTTTTGCATCACTTAAACCGGGAAATGTGTGTACAAGATACTTAAAACAAGCACCATCTTTATCAAGAGCCTTCACGAATTGCTTCATGAGTCCTAGTTTAATATGAAGGGGGGGTAGTAAAATTTGTTTGCTATCAACTAAAGGGTTTTCAAGAACGTTTGGATCTCCAGCTTTAAGAGAGTTACGTCTAGGCCAACTGTTTTGGATATAATGCTGATCCTTATCTCTGCTATCCCATAAACAAATAAAGCACGGATATTTTGTATATCCTGATTGAAGTCCAAGTATCATCGATATGATTTTCAAATCCCCACAGATCTTCCATTTATGCTGTTTGTAATCAATTGCATTCAGAATAGTTTTTACATTATCATAAGATTCTTTCAAATATACGGAATGAGCAATAGGTATAGAAGCATATTTATTTGTGTTATGCAACAAAACTGCTTTTAAACTCCTCTTAGATGAGTCAATAAATAATCTCCAATCTTCAGGATTATAAGTTAGTTTAAAGTTTTGCATTAAGCCTTTAATATTACTGCAATAGACGTAGTTATCGCCTTGAGAAAAAAATTCTATTAAAGATTTTTCTCGATGTCTATACCACGCAAAAGTTGTTCCAGAAGTTAAAAGATTTCTTTCCTTCAGTCGTGAACCAAGTAGCTCGGACTTATCTTTAGGTAAATCCAAATCTCTAACTAAATCATTTAGTGCAGCTTGATCAAAGAGAATAGGATCAGAGTCACAAAAATCTGCATCATATAAATCACTTTTATCGAGGATTTCATCATCTTTAACTTTTTGCTGTAAGAGAGGAGGAATCGGAGGTTTATCATGAGAATCATAAGAAATGGTTTTTGTTACACTCAAGACATTGGGGTATTCTATTTTATGTGCATTTTTACTGTTAAATCCAATAGTTTTAGTCAAGCAGAAATAACATTCATCATGATTAGATTGTTCTCGCCAAATCATAGGTGTTTTGAAAGGCATTGGTTTCGTCGTGCTCGTAGCATTATTCCAACGATTTAAAGATGCAACGCATGACTTACATGCAACATGTGAAGCCCACGGCTTATCTTGATGAGAAATTGGCATATTAAAGTAAGTTTCATATTGAGTTTTAATAGATTCATTGATACCTACTTTTTTGTTCTCAAACGTAAAACGGCCACAAATATAGCAAAATTGATCAGGGTCATTAGAACACTTACGAGATCCCATTGTGTAAATAAAGTAGCCGTTATAACGGCTGATTTGTGGACAAGCAACCAAATTAGAACCAAAATTTATTAAATTACGATAGAAGTATATAGCTACACCAGTTGTTAGCACCAGGTTAAGGTGACTCTATCAATAAAAATAAAAAAATAACAATATTGATTACAGCATAAATTTTTTTTACTCATTTAAGAATTTAAGCTTGATAGGTATTATCAAAAAAGTTAGTTATAGCAGTTCACGTTGTAGTTTTTATAAAGGTTAAAATAAAGTACTTAACACTCGTCATTTACATTAATCATAAATTGTATGAACTTGAATACGAATTTTGTTTAATAATCCCATGAAAATACGGTTACGAAAGAATTTGGAAACGAAGATTTTGTAATGAAAATACAAAAGTTTACAGAAATACACAGACACATAAACTGAATAACAATATATCACTAATTTCACTAATTTAGGATACTCAAAGGTATTTTAGGATGTTGAACTTTGAGTCATTTTGGCTTTTAAAAACTTTTGAATAAAAAAAAAAGTCGATTCAAGATTTAAAACTAGAATTACATCTTAAGTATAAATCTACAACTAGATAAACTGCAAAAATATCGGATTTGCTAAATAACAAAATTAGGTTTTTTTTTAAAAAAAAAAAATTTACCAACTTGTTTTACCTAGGGTAGGTGGGTTCACCTATTTGAGTATAGAAGTATAAGTATAGCAGTTACAAGGGTTTTAAGGGTATGTGATAATGAAGTCTATAAAGCTTAAAATAGGGTAGTCCATCAGTGATGGAGAATTCGGTTTGCTTAAAGAAAAGTAGTTGGTGTACCCAGGGTTAGGTGGGCTAGTCTGTTTGATGTGCTAGGGTGGTTTATGAGGGTTCATAAGATGTATTTGGATAAAATACTTGAGGGTTAAGTCATGTTAGCCTATCTGAGGTTAAGTTGTTTATTTTTTAAAAGAAAGGCGATTAGTCAAACACTTTTTCTCCAGAACTATGTGAGTTTACCAACGAAGTAAACAACTAAATTCATGAAACTTGAAAAATTCAAGATGGAATATTTTGATGCAGAAATGAGCTATTTGAGCAAACTCAACGGTATTTGAAAGGGTCAGACTTATACTTTAAGGTGTCGTTGGTTTTTTTCTGATTAATGAGAATGCCGCGGTGCTACATAGCCTCAAAAATAGCAAAAAACCACTATTTTCGCATTTTTAGGTTAGGATATCTCAAAATCCTGACGTGATGGAGCAATTTGGACTCCGGATTCGTTTTCTACGCCAAAAATTACTTCGGAAATGACCTATGGCTTTTCTATAACAAAATCTTGCAGACCTGTGTAATGAATGTTTTAAATGGGCTGTGCTTGCCTGTCTTCATCCAGCTAGATTTCATAGCGAAAGAGTTCAAAATTATATGCCCTTTGCGAATGAATTGATAATCGATGATATAAACTTTCCTGTTGAGGTAAAGAATATTCCTAAATTTGAAAAATTAAATAGTATTTCAATAAATCTATACATACTAAAAAAATACGCTTTGAAATTCGAAGTCTCACCATATTATATATCAACTTTAAAACAAGATAAGCATGTAAATCTTTTGTTACTACAAAGCGATTATATTGATGAGAATGAAACAGAAAAATCTAATAGATCAAATAACAATAATTGATATGGAATTTTAATTTGATAATTTCAAATTAAAATTCCACTATGTATGGATTAAAAACTTATCTGCTCTTGTTAGAAGTCAAGTAACGAAACATACTGCACAAATTTATCTCTGTGAACGCTGTCTCCACTATTTTAATAATAAAGAAAAATTGAATGTTCATGAGACAGATTTTTCAAAATTAAATAAATATAGAGTTAATCTACCTAATTTTCTTCTTCTGAAATTTAATCATTATGATCGAAAAGAAATGGTTCCGTTTATTATCTATGCTGATTTAGAGTGCTTATTGAAACCAGTAAATAACGGACGATCCTTCCAAGATCATGAAGCCTTTAGTGTGGGGCTTTATATAAAATGTAGTTATGATGATTCCAAATCAGTCTTTAAGATGTATAGAAAAAAACTGAATGAAGAACAATCACCCGCACAATGGATTATCAAACAATTTCAGATTTTGTTAGATGAAATGAATCAAATATATAAGAATGCAATAGAAATGAATCTTTCATGGCGTAATCAAATGAATTTCAAGATGAGCAAAATGTGTCATATTTGTAGAAAATATTTTCAACCTGATGAAACAAGAGTCAGAGATCATTGTCATTTGACGGGTCGATTTAGAGGTGCTGCGCACGCATCCTGTAATTTAAATTATAAGAATCCTTATTTTATACCAGTTGTCTTCCATAACCTTACTGGATATGATTCTCATTTTATAATAAAAGAAATAGCTACTAGCTCTGATCTTGAAGGAAATGTGACTGTTTTAGCTGAAAACAAGGAAAGATATATAGCTTTCACAAAACACGTGAACGGTAGTACTATAAATTTTCGATTTATTGATTCGTTTCGTTTTATGCCATCATCTCTCGAAAAACTGTCTTCATACTTAATCAAACTAAATATCGTAGAGCATGAATTCAAGATAGATAAATATACAAAAACACAAATAGAATTATTGAAGAGAAAAGGCGTTTTTCCATATGAGTATGTTAACAGTTTTGAAAGATTAAAACAGACTCAATTACCACCTATCGAAGATTTTCATAGTCAATTGATAGATAGCAACATCTCTGAAGCTGACTATGAGCATGCTCAAAAAGTGTGGAATGCATTTGACATCATTGATTTAGGACAGTATTCTGATTTATATTTAAAAACTGACGTATTACTCTTGGCCGGTATTTTTGAAAATTTTCGTAAAACGTGTATGGACGCTTATCAACTTGACCCGGCACACTATTATACTACTCCTGGATTAACATGAGATGCTATGTTAAAGTGTACAAAAATTGAGCTAGAACTTTTAACCGATATAGACATGGTTTTATTCATCCAAAAAGGCATTCGAGGAGGTATTAGTCAATGCTGTAATAGATACTCAAAAGCTAATAATCGATATATGGGCTCAGAATATAATGAAAAAGAACCTAGCAAGACTTTGATGTACTTTGACGTTAACAATTTATATGGATGGGCGATGACGCAATCATTACCATATAAAAATTTTAAGTGGGTCTCTAACATCGATGAGCCTCATTTTTTCAATGTTTCCGATAACAATGAGGTTGGATATATTTTAGAAGGTGATCTAGAGTATCCAAAAGAACTACACGACGAACATAAGGACCTTCCACTTTGTCCTGAACACAACACACCACCTGGATCAAGACAAAAAAAACTTTTAACGACACTGTATGATAAAGAACGGTATGTCATTCATTATAGAGCGCTAAAGCAGGCTATTAAATACGGACTCAAAATAAAACAAATACACAGAGCACTTCAGTTTAATCAAAAGCCTTGGCTTAAAACTTATGTAGATTTGAATACAGAAAAAAGAAAACAAGCTAAAAATGAATTTGAAAAGTTATTCTATAAACTCATGATTAATGCAGTATACGGAAAGACTATGGAGCATGAAAGGAAACGAAAAGACGTTAAATTAATTAGTACATGGAGTGGTAGATATGGAGCAGAAGCACGGATCGCACAACCCAACTTTCATAGTAGTTCAATCTTTGATGAAAATTTAGTAGCAATACAGTTATCATGGACGTCTATTAGTATTAAAAAACCAATATATATTGGACTTTGTGTGCTAGATCTCTCAAAAACATTAGTATATGACTTCCACTATGGCTACATAAAAGAAAGACTACCTCATAAAGCAAAATTACTTTATACTGATACAGATAGCCTCGTATATGAATTTAAAGATGTTGATATATATGAAATAATGAAAGAAGATATCAATAAATTTGATACATCAGATTACTCAGAAAATAATCAGTTTAATATGCCGTTAGTTAATAAAAAGGTTCTCGGTATTATGAAAGATGAATGCAATGGTAATATTATGAGAGAATTCATTGGACTTCGAAGTAAAATGTATAGTATACTAATAGAAAACCATCAAGCAATAAAGAAAGCAAAAGGCGTAAAAACACATACTGTCATAAAAACAATAGATCATGAAGATTTTCGAAACTATTTATTGGATTTAGAAATTATTAGGCGTGAGCAATGTAATATACGAAGTGTATTACATCAAGTAAGAACAGAAAGAGTGCAGAAAGTAGCACTAAGTCCATATGATGATAAACGATGTATATTCGATAAAAATCCTGATACACTTCCATGGGGTCATTACAAAACTATTGAAACGTCAAAGCTTAAAATCAAGAGTGCGGAACAACGCAGGAAAAGAAAGATCATAGAAATGGATGAAAATCCTCAAGAAAGTTGTAAGCTTCCTATAACCTCCGACAGAAGTCGCTCAGAACAGAGTAGTATGAAAGAAAATCCTCAAGAAAGTTGTAAGCTTCTTCCAACCTCCGACAGAAGTCGCTCAGAACAGAGTAGTAATAGTGGGGAGGAAGAAGGCTCAGTTAGGAAAAGACTAAGGATAGAATAGTGAGAGAGTGGGGACAACGGTAGAGTGGGGGACAACGGCAAACATGGCGACTGAAGTCTGAGGAGTATGGGCAATGGAATCATATGAGAAATTACTCAAGCGGGGATAAGGCGAAAAGAGAGGGAAATTACGGCGGGTCGAGTTCTCCGAGAGGGGACGCATGGTACAAAACGGAGAACACACCTCAGTCCGTCGCAGTTCTTCAGCAGTAGGTTGAAGCAACAGCAGTAGTCTCTCTTCCTAGTTCTCCTATTAAACTTCTAGAGTTTCTCTTAAAAGTAAGTTTCTTGTATACTAGTAGCTCTCTAACTATATATCCTAGTAGTATTAATTATTGATTGAATTTTTGTTATTGAAGAATGGACTTTTCATCAATTAATAGAATAGCCAAATCGGCATTTTTACCAAGAAAAACGATGGCACAATTAGAAAATAACTGTACCTACATGATAACGAGATTAAGATGGCTTAATACTCGTTATGGATTTAGTGTAGTTATAACAGTAGACGACGAATTCGAAATATTTCTACCTAAGCGAGTAAGCTTAGCATTAGAAAAAGATGAAGATATGCTGAAAAAATTATTCGAGACCATGGAAAGAAAGGAGTTGTTTATTTACCATCGAGAAGGCTCGAATTTTGAATTTAAAAATTAATCTAGCATAATATGTAAATGTATAAATAGTAAATAAATTTATATTTAAAATTTTAATTATCTCTTTAATCCTAATTTAATTATTCCTTTAAATCCTTTTTTTTTGGAGAGGTTGAAGTAAAATTACTTATGCGTTCTTTCTGCTGAGTTTCGACTTAGTGTAAAGGTCTCATAAGCAATGTTAGTAGTGGAAGCACCTCAAAGGTGAGAGCGATGGTTGGGGCTCTCACCATTCCCTAACAAAAAATAAGAAAAGAGGGGGGGGGGGATTTCGGTGGCTCGAAAAGCGAAATAGTGGGGTTATATTCTAAAATATCGATAAGATGTTAATAGGAATACCATTCTGTTCGAAGCATTGGTAAGAAGAAGAAGTAGTAGTAGTAGTAGAAGCTTAGCCATGCCAGCTATAAGAGACAACAGGAGATCTCACTCCTCTTCTAAGCATGTATGGTTTGCGAAGAATGTTAAAATACATCATCTTCCATACGAAGAAAAAGACTCTAGAAAAGGTATTTGGGAGCAAATAGCACGAGATCACGAACGTTTCCAAAGACGTATTGCTGAATTGAATAAAGTTATATCACGAGTATTACTCAAGAAACGTATATTGATGATGAATAGAATGCTTGGTCCTATATTAGAAAATCATCACACTATATATATGTTAAATAAAATGGAAATCTAATTTAAAGTAGAGGGAGGCGGTTGTGGCGGCTCGAAAACCAAAGTAGTGGGGAAAGGTTTTAAAAGAGCTGTGAGCCTCGAAGAGCTTCATTCTGCCTCAAGAATCGAGTAGTAGCAGTAGTAGCAGTAGTAGCAGTAGTAGCAGTAGTAGCAGTAGTAGCAGCAGCAGCAGCAGTAGCAGCAGCAGCAGCAGCAGTAACAGTACAAACAGCAGTGAGAGCAGTAGTAGAAGTAGTAGTAGAAGTAGTATTAGAAGAAGAATACGTAACATTCTAGATTTCTTTACCTACAGCAAGATGAATTTTGAAATGTTGAATAACATTGGAATGAAGCTTTTCGATATACTTCCTGAAAAAAGTCATTATGAATTGCATGAAGATGAGAATTATCTAATAACATTCATGAGACAAGATAAATCTCGAATTATTCTTGAACTCGATTGTGAGTTCGAAATTGTTCTACCGGACCGAATGTCAAGAGCGATAATTCATCATTTGGATCTTTTTATTTATCTTTCTGATAGAGTACAAAAATATGCATTATTTATTCAATATTATGGATGTGATCGATTTCAATTTAATATTAAGTAAATGTATTTGTATATCTTATTAGATCTCAATAAAGATTGTATTATATCAATTTATTTTCTGGACAGGTAAATGAGTCATTAGTGTTTCTATTAAAGCAGGTTTCGACTTGTCTTAATGGACTCACTAGTGTCGAATATAAAAAATGGAAGTACCTCATAAATAAGAGCGAAGGTTGGGGCTCTTATCCTTAAAATAAAAAAAAACAATGTAATATTTATAAATGAAAACAATTATTTATTTAAATACAAGCTAGATACATATAAATTTATATTTGTAATTCATTGTTGTATACTCTTCTTATTTATCCAAGAATTGTGAGTATTATCAAAGCCAAGCCATTTTACATAGACTTCATTACCCCGTCTTCTGAGAATTTTTTCTACAAGATAAATATCAGGATACATAGCTTTCTGTAGTTCTTGCTCATAAAAACCTCCAACAATGAGATTTTCTTGATAATCTAGTAGGTGATATGTTACAGGTTTAGTTCTCGAAATACGATGAATAGTAAAAATTTCTGTAGACCAATTAGGCGTATATCCTTTTTCAAAAACGTGTTTAGACTTGCTTACTCGCACTTTATCTCCTACCTGGAATTTCGGTTTTTTGAAAAGACGTTGATCGTAAGAGAATCGTGTCAAGACCTGCATTTCATTTTCTTTAGTCACGTCTTTAGGCTTCATATTTATTGTACGGTGTTTTTGATTATTATAAGATTCTATTAAACTGGGGAGAAAGTCAATCCACTTATAATTTCCTATTAAACTGAATTTTTTCCACATAATATTTTTTAGTGTTCGATTGAAACGTTCACAAATTGATGCTTTAAGATTGCTATAAGTAGAATAAAGGTTTATTTTATATTTTTTCATTAAACTTTGAAAATTTGTATTGTAGAACTCTTTGCCTCTATCCACTTGGAGATTTTTAGGAATGCGTCCCTTTTTTAATACAGACTCCATTGCGTTAGTGACATCTGTAGTAGTTTTCTGTTTTACTGGAACTCCCCAATCATATTTAGAGAACGTATCTATAATAGTTAACAGATAGCGAAAACCTTTATTCTCTCTAGAATAGTTTTGCATCTCAACAAGATCAGCTTGCCACGTCTCATCTATTCCGCGTATATCGACTTTTCGACGAGGATAGTTTCGACGTGCTGGTTTGTGTAACTCATCCACCACTCTTTGATGTTTCATTTTAAAGTTTTTTTTTTTAAATTTCAAACGGTCCAATAGTTTTAAAAATGTCTAACGGTCCAATAGTTTTTTCTATCACTTTCTCTTTCTCTTTCTCTTTATGATTACTAATATTATCTTTTTCTAACTTAGCAATAATTACTCGATGCTTTACTAATTCTAATCTTATTGTATCCAATGATTTTGAGAGATCATTTATCATACTCGTAAGCGTAGTAACGTTAGCTATAATAGTTTTTTGCAACGTTCGTAAGTTTACAGCATCGTTACTCTCCTGAGGATCGGCTATATAACAAATTCTTTTGTTATTCGCGTCGTATTGTCCGTCTTTAGTGATATTATACCCTATACCAGGAGGACCTTGATTACCCTCCTTTTTTTTCAATGTACGTCCAAACACATCAACACTCATTTTATTACTGAGGAATATTTAGAATTGTCTTAATATATATAGCCAGCTTCACGTAATTCTTCAATGATTGAATGAATTTCATTAATATGACTAGGATTACCAGCGGTTTGTTCGGCGATAAGCAATCTCAATCGATCAACGAGCTCGTTTGGATCATCCCAATATACATAATCAAATAATGTTCCTTTTCTTGCTATTTTATAGTTAGGAAAAAGACCTCTTCCATCAATAGTCAATTTTCGCTTCTTAGCACTACCACTCAAAGATAAATTTGGACCAATATACTTTTTGAATTTATTTACATGCTTATTGCGATATTCTCCATTTGTTTCATATCTCTTACGATGAGCGTTAGTGATTTCAAGAATTTTTATATAATTTTCAATATCTGATGAACTGATTAATTTAGAATTAGGTTCTTTACGAAAGAGAAGTTCCATTAATCCAGGCGTCTTGCTGAATGCTTTATCATTCACAGTCACATTATCATTTTGGAAAGAAATTGGAGAATTGCCTATGACATATGTATTTTCATGCAAGCGAACGCCCAATGTCTTGTCTAAATTACTTTTCTGTTGCGGTTCATGCAATAGTCGAATATAGTTTCCTACAATCGAGTCATCCAATAGCTGTTTTTGTTGTTTTGAACTAACATTGTCTAAATTTATTGCGGTTCTATCAAGTGTTGATTCACTAGTCTTACTAAATTCGTCTTCATCACCATCATCAGTAATAGACATGGCGGATTCAAATGTAGAATCAAGCGGATGTAATGTTGAATTTAAATCATTAACAATACTATTGAAATATCGAGATTTATAGGGAGTGTCAGCTGTTGTTTTTGACTTGAAAACTTTATTGAACGTAATTTTCTTTTCCTTGTTCGTTTCCTGTTCAGTATTATCGTTAGTTTTATCAATAGCTATCTCCACAAGTTTCTTCAATGGATCAACCATAGGTTTAAAAGTTTCATTCAATGTATTTTCTAAATCAGCTTTGTCACGTTTTATTAGTTGATACTTACGTCTGATGGCATCACGAGCCTCAGATAATTGCTCGAGCATCTTCTTTTCTTTTTCAAAATTAGCCATGTTGACGCTTGCAATTTCTAAAGTTAAATAATCTTCATTCGTTCACTCCGTTATATTTATAGCAAAAGAATCGAATCCTTTTCTATACCGTCCATGATTGATTGGTCTATCTCTATCAATAACTATAAATCCATGATTATCGTCTCTCCAACACTTTGAACAAATTGCTTTAAACTTCTCAAAAGTCATATCTGAGTTAACATGATCGTTATAAATATGTTTAATATTCACGTCATCTTGTCGAAACAAAACTAGTAAATTCACATTATCTCGAATGAGATGCTTCGGTATGCGAGCGTATGATTGACAGAGATAGAAACTATCTACCTTTTTATGTCTTCCCATACAGAAGAATGCTCTCACGTTGTCCTGCTTTTCAGTGGCTATATCGTCAAAAATCATGATGGAATTTGGATTAGCTTTATCCGGTGAAACAACTGCCTCATGCTCGCTGAATGCATAATACTGTATACCATCAATCGGTTCCAATAAATCTTTTAAAAACTTATACTTTGGTTGATTGAGGGACTTTGAATAAACATAAATGTTTTCAAATCTAAGTCCATTAGGATGTGTGATTAGTGTTAGCAAACAGTTAGTTTTCCCACAGTTACTAGGACCACAGAAAACTGCTCGTATACTATCAGGCAGTAGTTCACCATGTCTTTTTTCTCGTTTTTCCGTCTCAACCACATTATCAAAATTTATGACTTGCAACTTAAGTGGTTGCTCTTTGAAGTCCATATTGTTTTCTAATCACCGATCGAAGGACGAATGAGACTACTAACTATAAAAAGACTGTTTATATATTTTTAGTTTCATTAAGACTTTGTCTTCTGATAAGGTATGATCATTTGTTACAAAAGAAAGACTGGTGGTGCTGGCTTAGTGAATAAGATCATTAATAACTTACCATTCGAAGCTCATTTGCCTGGTTATCAGTATTGCGGACCGGGAACTAAATTGAAAAAACGACTTGCTCGTGGTGATCCTGGAAAAAATCCGCTAGACGCTGCTTATAAAGATCACGATATTGCTTATTCTCAAAATCGAGAGAACATTGAGGTGAGAAACGAAGCCGACAAAATTCTAGCTAAACAAGCCTGGGATAGAGTGCAAGCGAAAGATAGTAGTTTTGGTGAGAAAGTTGCTGCATTTGCTGTAGCCAACATAATGAAAGTTAAAAGTAAACTTCGTATGGGTGTTAAAATTTTAAAAAGAGGAAAGAAACGAGGTAAGGGATTAAAAAATCGCCAACAACAACGACAGCGACGAAAGACACATGTAAAAAGTAAAAATCTATCAATTGCATTGAAAAAAATTATTAATGCTGCCTCGAGAAGTGTTGTACCTAGTAATAAATCACTCTTTGTCATTCGTTCGGCTATAAAAGGCGCTAAAGAAGCTGTGAAGAAGGCTGGAGGAAGAAGAAAAATAAATATTCCTCGTATTCTGCCAATTCCTAGTAAAGTGGGTGGAGCTCTTCCTTTTTTAATTCCATTATTTGCCGCTTTGAGCGCCACTGGAGCTTTAGCTGAAGGAGCTGCTTCAATAGCAAAAGCCGTTAACAGTGCTAAGGCCGCTCAAAATGAATTGAAAGAAGCTCATAGACACAATAAAACTATGGAAGCTATTGCTATTGGTAAAGGACTTTATTTGAAACCACATCGTAAAGGTTATGGTCTTCATCTGAAACCATATTCAAGTGGAAAAGGTTTAAAAAAAAAAAGCTCGAAATAACTTTACCTAATCGAGCACTGACAGATCATGATATAATAAAATATGCTAAAATACTAAAAATTGCAAATTTTCGAGATGTTTTTATGCGTGATGCTCTACCGAACGATGGGCCTCGATATCAAGAGACAGCTATTGTAAATTTGGATAATAAACGGGGGCCAGGTACTCATTGGGTAGCATATAAAAAGAAAGGCGATGAGGTTATGTATTTTGATAGTTTTGGTAATCTACAGCCGCCTATAGATCTATTGCTTTATCGCAAAGTTAATAGAATCATGTATAATTATATTAGATATCAAGATTTTAATACATATAATTGCGGCCATCTTTGTCTCAAATTTCTTTTAAACAAACTATAGAAAAGACGACTAGTATATAAAATACTCATGCAAAGAATGACTGTCATTTGATATGAATCTGTCATGGAGAATACACTAACATTGAGTCTCTCGGGAACATCATCCGTACTCGAATCATATTATTTTCCACCGATCGAATTGATAGCAAACAAAAAATACGTTCTTGGTCTAGTTGAGCTATTGACATTTAATTCAATACCAAACATTGACGTTGGTTGTAATAAATTTTACATTGAAGGTCAAGAAGCTATCACTTTACCGACTGGTAGCTACGAAATAGAAGATATTGAAAACTTTCTCATAGACGAATTAGCACCTAAAGGTATATCGTTTAGCCTAAAACCAAATAATAATACTTTACGTAGTGTCATTCGGTGCAGTCAAAAAATACATTTTGAACCAGAAGATTCTATTGGATCAATTTTAGGCTTCACTAAACGCACGCTCGTTGAAAACGAAACACATAGTTCTGACTTACCCGTCACTATACTCAAAGTCAATGCTTTACGTGTAGAGTGTAATATTACTACAGGCTCTTACATAAACGATCGCAAAGTACATACTATACATGAATTTTTCCCAGCAGTCCCACCTGGATATAAGATTATAGAAGTTCCCTCTCACGTCATTTACCTTCCAGTCGCTGTGAGGAGCATTGATCATTTTCAAATTCGTATAGTTGATCTAGACGGAAACCTAGTTAACTTTCGAGGACAAGTCATCACAGTGCGAGTGCATATAAAGACCATATCTTAGTAATGGGTATCATTTACAATATAAAGAACGGCCGAGGCTATATTAAAAGACAAAAATGTCGAACAGCAATCAGTCAACAGCGAGCTATCAGACCGCTCACACCTCAGAACATTCAATTCCTGAAAAGCTTGATACTAGAAGTCGTCGAAAATCGTGGAAGAAAATATTGTGCATATTAGTGTGTTGTATAAAACAACAACAACAACAACAATATCGAGGGAATTCTAGACATTCATTCAGCTGTCGCTTTCGATGAGTCTATAGCTCATTATGAAGTTCATGCGCATCAGCCTTATTCATTATCATATTTCAATAATAGCGATGAAATTCATATAGCAATTCAACATCAAGATTTATCTCTGCTTCCATCGCGCAGTATAATTCATATTTGTGGTAGGTTAACCAAGCCGGACGGTACTACGCCAGTGGAGAACACTTTATTAGTCAACAACGCCCTCTGTCATTTGTTCGAGGAAATACGATATGAAATAAATGCTATTGAAATTGATAAAGTGAAAAATGTAGGCTTAACAACTCTCATGAAAAATTGGCTTTCACTCAATCCATGTCAGAGCTCTATCGCTGAAAATGCCGGATGGAATGGTGATAACAATGAAGTTTTAATATGTAACGCTCAAGGTTTTTTTGATGTGACTATACCTCTCAGTATGTTGATGGGCTTTGCTGAAGATTATCGGAAAATTGTAGTCAATGTCAAGCATGAACTTATTCTCACAAGATCAAGAGATGATTTGAATGCTATTTTGTCTGCTCCAATTGGGAATCCTGCTGCTTCAGAAAAAACAAAAATTACTTTAACTAAGGTTGAATGGCTGATGCCATATGTGATGGTTGTAGACAAAGAAAAAATCAAATTACTCAATCAGATTGGACGAGATCGTGCAATTACAATGAGTTATCGTACTTGGGAAATGTATGAGTATCCAAAATTACTACGTACATCAAAGCATGTTTGGAGTGTTAAGACTTCCAATCAATTGGAAAAGCCTCGCTTTGTTATTTTAGCTTTTCAAACTAAACGTAAAAGTTCAGCGAGTGTTAATTCTAGTAATTTTGATCATTGTAATATTAGTAATGTGAAGCTATTCCTCAATTCACAATGCTATCCGTATGGAAATCTCAATTTGAATATCAATCAAAATCAGTATGCTGTTCTCTACGATATGTATACTAATTTTCAAAACGCTTATTATGGTAAAGAAAACGAGCCGTTACTCAATAAAAAAGATTTCATTAATAAAGTGCCGCTAATAGTTATAGACTGCTCCGAACAAAATGAAACATTAAAAAGCGCGCCAGTCGATGTTCGCCTAGAATTTGAAACTCGGACTGATTTTCCTGAAGATACTGCAGCCTATTGCTTAATATTACACGATCGTATTGTACAATGTAACCCGATTAGTGGCGATGTTAAAAAATTAGTTTGAAATTAACAAGACATTATGTAATCAATGTAAACAATGCTTTTCAATAAAAAAGAAAATAAATTATATATATTGTTGGAATTTAATAAAAACTACCTATAACCATACTATATAGTGTCTATGACGCCCTATACTTTCGATTGGTGAGGTATGGTGACTATGGCGCCCTCTACTTTCGAATAGTGAGGTATAGGCTTTATATAGAATAAACACGTGCCTCTACTCTCATAACGGTTTTGGGAACTAGTAGATTTCACATTAACTTCAGCATCTTTTCAAATGGATTTCGTAATAGATTTTCAAGGCTTTCAAAGTTTAAACGAGACTTTTGTTTGTAAAGAACTCGCATATCTACCATTAGATATAGATACTGTTCCAACTGTGTTTTTCTTCGAACCACCATATCATTGGTTTCAACTTCCTATCAAGTATCGAAAAGTGAATCATTTCCTAGAAACGTGTCATCATGGTTTATTATGGAGATCCGGTCTTATTCCATATAAAAATTTAGCACGTGTACTAAACAATCATTTAAATAATTCTAGAAATATTTATGTAAAAGGATTAACAAAGAAACAATGGTTACAAAAAATTTTACCTGAAAAGTAAGTATTTTTATTTATTTATTTTTTGTTAGAAATTAAGATCATTATTAATTAAAAATTTTTTTCCTTTTTTAGAAAAATTTTAGAACTTGAAAGCCAGATGAGATGTCCGCCAATGAGCGCATTACCTTACCCATTAGAAACAATATGTACATATCATTATAATAAACCAGCTAACTTTGTATGTGCCGTTATAAATGCACAAAGATTGCTTTCCTGGATAAAAGCTAGACTGAAGCAATCTGAAATGGAAGGTATTGATGAAGTGGACAATATTACGTATAAAAATTCAATTCAATATTTCAATATAGCGATGTCAACTACTGAATATAAAGATTATAGACAGACTGTATTATATTCAATGTATAGTTGAATGAACAATAAATTAATAATTAAACGAAAATTCTATAAGTTTTATTAATTAATATTCGAATAAAATAATAATCGAGGTTGAAAGGTTCCCGAAATCTAATGAAAATACTATAGCGCTTGCTTAGAGAAAGAGAGAGAGAGCAGCATATAGCTTACCAAGCTATATGCTACCCTCTCTCCAAGGGCCCAAATACCCTACTATTAAAGGAGAGCGAGAGAGAGAGAGAGCAGCATCTACACTATACAGCGTATGCGTCTAGCAAGCTAGAGACGCTATCCTCCTCTTCAAGGGCTATACGGCGCACGCTCCTAGCAAGCTAGAGACGCTACCCCCTCTCCGAGGGTCCTTCACTCAGCCAGCATAAGCATATAGTTTACCAAACACCCTACCGACTTCTACAGCATCCTACCTTAACAACCTCTGTGGGTGGGTGGGTGGGTGGGTGGGTGAAGCGCCCTACTATCGAAGGAGGGGGGGAGACTGGCCCCCTCGAAGGGCCCACTGGCACGCGGGAGGTGTCGAACGAACATCAAATGCAACACTCGGCATGGGGTCTCACCTTATCGCGATTAAAAGGTGTCACTACCTTCACACCTTCATCGGGCGGCTCCTTTCTGTCCCAGAACATACACGTATCCTTATACATTGGCGGCGCGCGCGAGGTGTCAAACCAACATCAAATGCCCCTTAACACTCAGCATGGGGCTCACTGGCACGCGGAAGGTGTCAAAGGTACATCAAATCCCTTTTAGACACTCACCATGGGGTCTGACCATTAATTATAAGGTGTCACTACCTTCACACCTTCATCGGGCGGCTCCTTTGTGTCCCAGAACATACACGTATCCTTATACATTGGCGGCATCCTTTGTCGGCTCCTTTGTGTCCCATAACATACATTGCTTATCTACTCTCATTATAATTTAAAAATTGCTGCCCTTGGGCACGCAGGTTCAATAGCTTGGGGTTAGTTTTCTTACATTTTTATTTATAAACAGCTTCTCCTGAGCTTGCGTGGGTTATCTGGTTGGTGTCTAGCGGTCCAAGTTACTTTTTCGATTTACTCAAGAAGGATCGCCTTTACTGAACAATCTTATAAAATAAAAAGCTCTTAGAATTAGTCGTAGACTACGTATGAATTTTTGTAAAAGATCTTGGGAAGTTTTTTAATTTTTCAAACAATCCGATAAATCCAAAAAGCAAAAAATCGCTCAAAGGAATTTGAAAAAATTCACACTTGTGTTTTGATGAATTTCAAACAATTTTGTTCCTTAAATTTTTTTTCCAAAGTCATTTTCTTCTGAGTAAAAAAATCGCAAAGTTTTTTATTTTTCATTTTAGCGAAAATGGTCTCTGTTACTTTTTTGTAGGAAATGAGCCAGATTTTCATAAAAAAATATGAAATATTAATTTTTTTAACATTTATTACTAAAAATTTAAAAAATAAAATTTTTTGTTTACGAGTTTGTCTCTTGTAGCCGCCATATTGGAGCCGCCATGTTAGATTTTGCAAAGGCGCACACAGCATCAAAAAGTAGATATCCTAAGCTTTAAAATGAGTCGTTGCACGATTTTTTTGGTCACATCAAATTTTGGACACAGCAGTGATCCGGTTGACATGGATCGTCCCATATATATTGTAACAGGCTGCCGTTTAACCTCTAATCCCTATCGAATATGATTATTCGTATGGTCTAACGACGCCGTGTTATCTATGTGCTGTAAGCACACTAACTCACCTTGTCCCGGTGTGCGCCTGCGCTGAGTTCTCTTACCGATCTAAGTTGGGTTCTCGATCTCTCCGCTAGGGGCGCTGGCGCGCTCGCTTAACAGCGCTCCGTCGGCCACTGCTGACAACTCGGTTGGCGAGCAGCTTCGTAGGTTGCTTATGTGATTCGTGCTGAACTACTGGCGCGTTAGAATCGAACGTAAACAATAACACCGCTTTCGGACAAAGGGAAGACAAAACAATGAGATCGTTGCGTGTAAATCTCTGATCACTTTATTTACTTAAAACGTGTATAAGAGAGGGATTTGCCGAGAGACTTTCGCACGCTATTTCGCATGACGATTTAATCGGGGAGAGAGAGGGTGAATCTCGCGATCGTCGTGGACTATTCGCTCGCACGCTTATAATAATTTCGCCGCGCGCGCTGCGCGGGATCGCCAGCTAATTACAATGAATAGTGCTATGCACCTACCGCGGAATCGAAGTGGATACGGTGGCCAACCGTATCCTTCTAAACTCGTTGGATGACGACCCGCCTCTGCGACTGCTCCTGCGCGGGGGCTGACTCGCTGCTGCTGATGTTGCCGAGGTTGCTCTAGCAACTGCTGAAGCCGCGCACGTTTAACAGTGCGCGCACTTAACACTCCTCTCGATCCACTCTCACTAATTATATGCTGCACTCCCTGGATCTCACTCAGAAAACGATAAAACGCGTTGGGATGTCGAACTCAATCGCTATGATGCAGCCGGACTGAAGGTCACAGTCATACTGGCTAGCTAACTCTCCCCTCCCGGACATTTCCCCCAACGCGCCCTCTCTCTCACTCTCAAACCGATCGCGGCTGTTACGCTCAGCCGCTGATTAACCCACGCGAGTCTAAACGATTTTCGGCAATCGTTGCAATATATGATTTTTTTTTGTCATTGCTCCCTATGTTCAATTCGTTGTCGCTAAAAAGCACAAGCTTTATTGTAGGCAAATGCAGTGTATACTCCCAGCATAACAATAGTACGGAATACGACGAGAACGCAGATACTTAACGGCGAAACAGCTCGGAATAATCATTGTTAATATTTACTTTATGTATAATTAATATGGTACATTTTCATATATAAAATTATTATATATAATGTTCCATAAAAACGAATCTTTGACGTTCATGCCACAGATCGCTGCCGCGACTCTTGATTAAAATAGTAAATTTACCGATTATGTCTAATTGTACGCTATTTATGCTAAGGAGAGAGTACTTATAATCACAGTATAGCAAATTGAATATAATCACACTTTTCTTAAGAAAAGCTTGTCATTCAATGGGATTACTACGCATTTAATAAAGTTTCTGCATGAAGAAGCTTGCTAAATATGGTCTTAAATTATTAGAAAAATTACAACAATAAGACTAATTATATAAAATAATCAGCTCAGAAAAGTTTCGAAATGTGTAAATAATTACCTTACATCTCAACTGTAGCTCTAATCACGATACATTCTCATTCCATAATTTTTTTACAACGTGGTGAAGTTTCCATGGGTATAAAGAATTATGACTAATACGTATAGATACGTTGTGTACCTCTCAGCGTTCAAAATAAACACAATTCTTTAAGTAACAATAATAACAATTACAATATTGAATTTTATTCTAATTATTTATTACTATTTTTCAGGGGTAAAGAAAATTTCGATAAATTAGCCCTTGATTGTCTGCAGAAAGTTGATCTACTCGCCGCCGCTCGTTGCAATATGCTTAATCAAACGTTGAGTTTTTACCATAATAAGCTACTTCAGTGTACTAAGAAAACTACAAAAATTTTCATAACGGTAGAAGAAAATGTTGAATGTTCCGACAAAGTTTTACTAGAAATCCAAACGCAAATGTCGAGAGACCATAATTTTGAAAATTATTGTCCTCACAATAATGAGCAAGAAGAGTAAGTATTATCGATACTTATGATTACATATATTTATTACAAATGTAAAGAATCAAAATAATGTTATTGAATGAGAATCTTTGGATTTCCACTTATATTTAATTTGCGCTTTATTTAAACCTAACAGATTTGAAAAGCATCAAAATTAGGAAATTTCAAGCAATAAAATGTTCAGATATATAACGCATATATCGCTCGACATTCTTTTACCAAACTAAAAGAGATAGAAAGAACAAAAAATGACTATCGCGTGATATAAACAGGGAAGGGGGAAAAAGAGTGATTATAGTATTGTACTCGTACTATTTCATTGGCAACATATGTACAGTTTTGACCACGACTAGTCAGTATTTTAAAATTTATTTAAAACAGACTTGTACATTCACACATACGAGTACATAAAATTACCTAGATAAACTGTCAACCGATAATATTGACACATTTCTAAACGTAACATACTGTCTTGATTCCCTTATAATTTTTTAAATGATAAATTTTGTAATGATGGAAAGAAGGAAAATAATGAGAGATGGAAATTCACTTAATTTTAATTATATTCAGCAACGTTTCGTCAGCACATTTGCTGACCTCTTCAGGCTGATTTCTCTCGTAGTCAAATTATTATAGGCTAAAACAAATAGTTCGTAGCACAGTCAAGTTACAATACAGTGAATTATAACTTGTATTGTAACTTGACTGTGCTACGAGCTATTCGTTTTAGCCTATAATAATTTGACTACGAGAGAAATCAGCCTGATGAGGTCAGCAAATGTGCTGACGAAACGTTGCGAAATATAATTAAAATTAAGTGAATTTCCATCTCTCACTATTTCCCTTCTTTCCATCATTACAAAATTTATCATTGACACATTTCATTTTTAATGGTGAATTTATTTAGATTTATTATAATAATTATAGCGAAGATTTTCCTTGTAACGGTGAATCAAATAATCGATTATTGTTTAATGTTGATAGCAAATGAATTGTTTCATACTGCGAGACTAACCGCCAGCTTTAATTGTTGTTTATATTTCAAGTGCTGCTGTGCTTACATTTAGCACGGATCAAAAGAAGCATGAAATTGTGAAACAAAGCAAGAGATACTTTCAATTCGAATATGAGTTCTTGTTTGGAAAAGTGGAGATATCAATAGATTTATTAATAATTGCAGTGAATTAAGAAGCAAGAGATTGGGAACCGAAAACCAAGATTTTTACAGTTAAATTATCAAGGTTTATGCCTTTGGAGGTCAAAATATCAATTTTAACTCTTTTGATAACTTCTTAACCTCTTTTGATGTTGGTTTTCTGAAGTAAAAGGTTAGAAATATTCGTTGAAGATATTATTATTAGATATTCGTTGAATATAAAATAGATATTCGATAAAGGAAGCTTTAAAGGAAAGATATCATTAAACTTTTCTTACGGTATGCTGGAAATCGATTCGCGATTTATGCGTAGTATACATTGAGTATATCAGCTGAGAAAAATAAAATTGTCAAGGGTAGTAACCTGTTTGTGATTTCAATATCATGAAGTGTACGCCATTTTGCTTTTGGTTGTTTAACTTGCTGAAATCTGGACGATATACGAGGGTGGTCCGATAAGTACTTAGCCTACAAAAGAAAAACGAAAATTTTGGAAAAGTGGCGTTTTATTTTTCAACATAGTCTCCTTTTAGTTCGATACACTTGGCCCAGCGATGCTCCAACTTCTTTAGCGATTACCTCCTCGATCGACTCAAATTTCTGCCCGGCGAGTGACTTTTTCAAGTTTGGAAACAAAAAGAAGTCGCACGGGGCTAAATCTGAAGAATACGGTGAATGGGGCAGCAGTCCATAGCCTAATTCGACCAATTTGGCCATGGCGACGGCGGAGGTGTGCCGGTGCGTTGTCATGGTGGAAGAGTACTTTTTTCTTCGCCAAATGGGGCCGTTTTTTCTGCAATTCGACGTCGAATCGGCCCAATAATTCGGCATAGTACAGTCCTGTGACCGTTTTGCTCCTCTCTAGGTAGTCGATGAAGATCACACCTTGTGAATCCCAGAAAACGATGGCCATCACCTTTCCAGCCGATGGGGCAGTCTTCGCCTTCTTCGGAGCACATTCGCCGGGTAAAGTCCACTGTTTCGACTGTTCCTTGGTCTCTGGTATATACAAGTGGATCCATGTTTCGTCGACTGTCACGAAACGACGCAGAAACTCCTTCGGATTGCGCTTTAACAGCGTCAGACATTGCTCTAAAGTTGTCTTACGGTTGCGCTTATTGTCCGGAGTGAGCAAACGCGACACCCATCGCGCCAACAGCTTTCTCATGCCCAAAATTTCATGCAGGACATAACCCACGCGGTTCTTTGAGATGCCTACGATCTTAGCTATCTCGCGCATCGTCAATCATCGATCTGCCAATACGCGATCGTGAATTTTTGTCACGTTATCCTCCGTGGAAGCCGTTTTCGGAGCATCTGGACGTGGCTCTTCAAAAATCGACGTGCGACCACGTTGAAACTCGTTAAACCAATTTTTGACGGTTGCCATCGAAGGAGAAGAGTCACCGTACACAGTATCCACGCGCTTTTTGATTTCGCTGCGCGATTTCCCTTTCAAAAACAAGAATCGAATCACTACTACTACTCTTTTTTCATTTTTCAAAAATCAACGGACACACTTGCTTTCACACGCTCTCAAAAATAAACTACAACTCCGATCCGGCTGAAATCTTGACAGTAACCATCGATAAGGTTGTACTACGTGATAGAATATTTCTTTTGCGAGAGTGGCGCCATCGGGCGATGAGACTAAATACTTATCGGAACACCCTCGTATAGTCATTTTTTGTGGTATCAAGTTGGTTAAATATTGAAGCTCTTAGGGTTTTATAATGGAGGAAAGCAGATGGATTTCCAGATTTCTTGGCGCTCTTGAAAGCAGCATTTCGTGCACGCATATGTGAATAAATTTTCTCTGGATCCCTTGGTTTTTTCTTCAATAAGATATTTATTACACATATGGGAGCAAGCTCGTCAAAAGAGGATAGTGCAGTTAAATTGAAAGCACGCTCGAAGGTGACTACTGAGGATAGAATCGCGATAAAAGAGGAAAGAAAGTCATGATATTAGGAGAGTTCAAGTAGTATAGTTTTGTTGAGGGCAGATGTGTCAAGTCTATAAACCGATCATGAAAGAGTGTTTTGCGTTTTATAAGAAGAGAAAAAAGGAATTAGAAGTTTTATTAAATCATGGAATAAGATGAAAGGAGAGAGAGTAAGAAAATTCCTAAACAACCGTGGTATGGTGTATTATAAAAAGGTCGAGGATCGTACGTGTAATAGAATCGTTATCTGCAATTATGTGATAAGTTAGTTCAAGCGATACTACTTAAAGGGTATGTTATTTATGTCGATGAGATCTCAGAGTGAATAAGCTTGCGGAAGTTGAAAGGTAATGTAAATGTTTTATTTTTATAAAATAAAGCACTTTTATAATGAATTTCCTTCAATTATAAAGGCAGTATACTTCTTACTCTTCGTCTAGTGGGACTTGCCAAAAACTACTAGTCAAATCAAAACTAGACATATAGTTAATTCCAAAACATGAATGAAGAAACATTGCTGAAAGATGTCTTATATAAGTAATGGAGTTTCATAATATTTTACCAGTTTTTTGTTCAATTGTCTAGCGTCTAGGCAGAACCGAACAGATCCATCCTTCTTTACGCTGATGACAACTGGATTTATAAAATTGCTTTTTGACCTACGTATGATACCATCTCTCAACATTTCTTCGATTGCAGTTCTCACGTTTTCGCGATGTTTTAAAGGCACCGGATACTGTTTCGAAAAGTAAGGTTTTTCATCCTGGAGTACTAACTTATGAGTGTAAATTTTCAATAGTCCGGGCTTTTTGTGGAACACATCTTTAAATTCATATACCAACACGGCCAATTCATTTTTCTGACTTTCAGTTAAGCTTGAGCATACGCTAATTTTTTCGTTAATCTCCGTCCACGTTAATTCGTATCGTCGTCGTTTGCGACGCCTACGTCTAGGTGATTTTGGGTTAGATTTCAGAACAGGGATGCATCTTCGCCAAGATTCTGGTCATACTCATGCCAAATTGACAAGCTCTGATACGTTTTCTCATCCAAAGAAGTTTCACTATATTTCAAATAGCCCACTAATTGTTTATTTGAAAAGTTACACTCTCCTACTCAGTATTAAGTTTCATCCTTCTATTTTTCATAGTATCATAAACAATGATACAATCTTTTACTAAATGGGGAATAATGAGAAAGGTTATGTCTACGTAAAGATCACTTAATCTTACGTTCAAATAAATTTGTTTTTCAACTTTACCGTTTTTTGTCTAGTAGCCACTTTAATTACATGTCCACTAATAGGCAAGGTTGGTTTTTGCTTAAAGATTGATGTATTTTGATTGTAAAATTCGTCGGAAATTGCTGAAATCTCGCTACCCGAATCAAGCAACGCAACAACCGAAATACCCTCTACAATTATATTAATTTCTGGACATTTCCTAATATACGTGTTGTCTTCGTTACTTTCGAGTTCAGTCCTAATCTCATTCTAAGGATTATTAAATATAGTACATAGTAATCCTTTCTATCGGATCTTTACTTAAATTGTAATTTTTTACCGTTGCTACTCGCTGAAATTTTTTCTTTTTATCCTAGTTGCGAGAAGCAACGCTTACTCATTTCCCGAGGACGCAGTGTTTTTAAGTTGTTGCACTATGTCTTCACTGATTTCCTCAAGGGAAGCTTTAGGCTTGTGTTCTCGCCGTTTATTTTGATGTTTTTGAGTCGTGGGATTGATCGACGTACTATTAACTTGGTGTTCATTCGTATGTTCTTTAGAGGCGTTACAATTACTCACATAATCATCATTATCGAATTAAGAAAGTACTCTAATAAATTCCGATATTTTGCGCACACTTTTAGCTTGCACTAGTAAGCGTACATCTTTATCGAAATGGAGAGGTAGTTTATCGATGAGTTCTTCCTCATCTAAGCTCTCGTTAATATCATAAGCTAAATTTATTTTGCGGATTGCATAATTATACCTCGAAACTTTACCATTCCGATAATACTTCCCAAATTCAATTTCCCGCATGATGTTTCTACGGATTTCAGCATTCCAAAATTTCTTTTTAAACAAACGCTCAAAATCATTAAAATTATTAATTTCGCGTTGTACGAGATCATACCACGCAGAATTCACACCGGCCATTGACTGGGAAACTAGACAGAGCAGCTGAGCTGTATTGCAATTGCTCGCTTGTAAATATCTTTATAATCATTCAAATATTTACTGGAACGATATTTGTAGCTATCATCAAGCTTTGGACACGTTAATGTTGGTTGCTTGAAAGTCTCTACTATCGTCTCATTAACCGTATGTTTACTATTTTTATTGCCTATCGATTTCCCTATCTCTACTCGGAGCTCCGAAATATTATCTTTCATTTCGTCAATAATATTATCCTTAGCGCGGATAATATCATTTAAATTCTCATTGCAACGTTCTTTGAATTGTTCAATAATTACATTTGAGTTATTCAAATTGGATTTTAAAGTAGAGATCAATGCTTCTTGTTCATTTACTTTGCATGTTAGTCTTTCGACTTTATTGCAAAGTTTATTAATCGTTTCTGAAATTGTAGCAAAATCATGAAATAGTTTTGTTAGTTCTGAATCTAATTGTTTCAACTCCCCTACGACTGCTTTTTTCCATGCTCGAGTTTTTTTATCGTGATCATTCAGGTCATCATCAAGAACATCATTATTCAATTCATTTAGAATCGCTTCTGAAATTATCTCAGTTGATGTAAAAATGGAATGTCGCTTATTTCCAGACATTTTGGAAGTTAGCTTAAACCGTTATCTCGATCAGAGAAATATTGAGAGAGTCAATACATATGAGAACGTACAATAATTATTAAAATTCAGTTAACAAGAAACTAATGAAAGATTATGCTACTTTTCATGACTTCATAGGTATATTTAATTAATAGAGTAAGAAGTAAAATTTATTGTAAGCATTTATGCTAACTATGAGTAATTATGCTGCTGGAACGGGCAAGGAATCTACCATAAACGTACACATATTATGTACAAACAACAAATCTTCGTGTAAGGTGCGAATGTTTGATGCTGTTATGTGGCTTTCCGTTACGAATCGCGATTCTAACATACTAATTCTCTCTCTTAATTCCTGTACTTCTTTTCTCAACGCAGCATTCTTGCGTTTAGCAAGTTTTAATTTTCGGCTATTCGTCATTACAAAATTTTGAATACGCACGCGACAAATAAAAGATCTTTCGCTCGAAAATTATTTACAAATTTCTAAAGAGTCCCTGTTCGGGCGCCAAATATAACGTTTGAGTGTTTCTCGCGTTATTAAATAAATAGTTCGGACTCTTTCTATAGTATTTGTAATCGCGTTTCCGAGAGTAGCAAGAAGTTGACAAGTATATATTCTACAAGAAATGAGATATCAAAATTCATCGAATAGCAAACGTAAAATTTTCTATTTCGATGAATTGTTTTGAAATACAATTGAGTTTGATTACATCTATCGGAGAGAAGCCCGACAGCGCCGCAACCAATACTCAATTCAATTTCTAAACAGTTAATAAATTTGAACAGAGGAGATATTTAAGGCTATTTTTTTCACATAAGAGAGATAGTCTTATGAGTTGAGCACTTAGGTCTCAAAAGGAAAGTAATTAGCAGGCTAACCACTGAATAAAGAAATTAGTCTTAGGAAATTGCTGAGCCTTTATTTCCAGTCAATGCTCGCGCTGCTAAGCAAGATAGGATAGTGAATCCTCTTGCCGCAGCGACGAGCGAATTTATACTTGCGAAATCGGCTCCTTTCTACGCTTGGTAGCCCCTACAACGCTGTTTTTGAAATTGATAAAAAACTTTGCACATGTTTTGTCGCAAAATGGCTCGATCGAAATAGAAATTTTATGATTTAAAAAGTTAAATATGAAATAACGAATTTTTTAACATAAGTCGTTTTTCGAGGAAAAATCGCCTTTTAGAGTTATAAGTAATACAATTTGATAATCAAATAGCGCCAATTTTACAATAAATTTACGGAAAATTTTTACATAAAAAAATCGCTAGTGATTAGTGGAACATTATTCAAATTAAAAACGATTAATATAGCTATCCAGTTTTGAATAATAATAAAAAAGAAAGACACATCCGATACTCACCAGGTTTTAGTGTGTGTTAATGAGTTTATTAATTAAGCACGTTATTATACTTTTAATGTTCTTTTAATTGACAACGTATGACCAGCATAAGCTTTTAAATTGAATCCCGATTAATCAGATTTATAAATGTGTTTTACCTTTCGATTTTATGTCTTTCCTAATGTTTTCTTTGAATTTCGTGGCCAACTGTAGAAACTCAGAAATATTTGACAATTGCGTGGTAGTGACAAACTTCTTGATTTTCCTGGAAACTATTCATTTTAATGAAGCCTTTAACAATTTAATGGATTTCTGTAGCTTCGAGCTCCTTTCATTTCAAATCTGCTTCGTGAATTATTAAACATTTCTAACATTATGCGTTTACTGAGCTGTAGTTAGAGTCGATCCGGTCCATTATCTCGTTGTCCGCTTATTCTTTAGTTTTTTAGTTCGTTGAAAAATACGTACAAGCTTGAGTGTGCTTTTTCGACTACCACCTGGAACCAATTATGCCAACCCTCGGACAAATTATCAGTGCGAGCGATACCGCAACATTGTACAACCGTCATAATTGAGTCACAGTTGAGGTAGGTATCTTGGAGAGCGGATTACAATCCGAAGCTCAGGTTGGGTTCGTTTTCGGGCACTGAGTCAGCGTATGTACGTAGTCTCAAAATAGAATATAATGGTCTCAATTTCTTCAAGTAATTCGTTACGTACACTTAAAAAATGTAATACAACCTTATCTACCGGTACAAATACATAAAGTACTTGAATCTCTTGTTTTATTCGCCGGTTATCGTTATATCTATTTTGGAGTCCTACAAAGTGAAAATTGATTCTGACCAATTAAAAAATTCTTAACCATGTAATAGCGTAGGTCTTCAATGCCCGCAATTCGCTACTATTACCAAATTATTTAAGGGGAGGGCAAGGGAGGCGGTGTGTCGCTCCTAACAAAGCAGGAAAGAGAAGGTGTAGACTCAACGATTTTCACACACACAGCTTCACTAATTAACCGTTTATTATAACTGCATTACCTTAAGTGTCGACGAAAATACAGAGTTACTTATTACTAATAATATACAAGACTTACACTAAACGAGATGGCCGGCACGTTAGCGCCATATCACCTCATTAACCGTCTCAAACTAAGATTACAATGTAAAAAAAAGACGTTGCGCCGGCTCGTGAAAGCCTGGCGCCACACACAAGCCGCGAAACAATGCCGAGGAAACAGAGAGAGAAAAAAGAGGAGAGAAAACTAAACCTGACCAATAAAGGTGATAGCTGCTTGGCAGGTGGGCTACAGGTTAGTTGGCTGGCGTAAGATGCAGCCCAGTTTCGACGCTGTCACGGCTCTCACACCCTCTCGGATTCGAGGCAAGAATAATGGCAACTCCTCCTAGTGCGGCCGATCTCTCTGCCGCGTGCGTCGATCTCGTCGCGAGTGCCTGCCATATTTTCTTCTCTCTCTCTCTCCCTCTCTCTCTTACTCTTGATGCCTCTCTCCCATTTCGCTTGCTCGCTGCTACCTCCTCTCTCTCCCCTCTAGCCGCAATACTGGAAAGAATAAAGGAAGGCATCAAACCCGTAAAATAACGTGCGTCCGATGCCAGCCGTGTGCCTTCGCCTAGGATAGAGAGAGAGGCATACACACGGTGCAGGCCATGACCAGCCTACACCGTCACAGCCCCTCCGAAGGCCGAAGCTCTCCCTCGGTGACAAGGCCTTACCTCTCTTTGAGTTCTCTCTCTCTTTCCGGCAAATAGCTCACGACTTGATCAAACGCTACAAACCAAAAATAACTTACGAGTAAACTTATAGTACTTAAACTAGCTTAATCTAGGTTCTTTGATTCTTAACGAAGATTCAAATCAATGACCGATTTATATAAACTAAATTTACAACATTAACACAAGAGCAAGGCGTGACTTAGACAACTACTCTAAAAGATAAATTCAATAAAAGAACGTATAAATATAGTTTAGTTTAGTTTAGTTTATTTACTTACAACTTATATGTTACATTTGTTTTTCATTTCTTATATTACTATTTGTGTCTCGTATCCAGTTTGTGTAGTTGATTATGTATGTGTTTTGTGTGTGTGTGTGTGTGTGTGTGTGTGTGTGTGTGTGTGTGTGTGGGTGCGCGCGTGCATGTGTGTGTATGTGTTGTGTCAATATGTGGATTTGTAGGTGTGTCTGCAACTCTTGTGTCCCTGTCTTCTGCGCCTGTCTGTTCCTCTTTTCTTCTCATTTTTCTTCTGATTAATCTTCTCTTCCTCTCTCTCTCTCCAAGATCTGCCTTTTCCGCTCTTCTGTTTTTTTCTGTTTCTTGCATATTTTCTTTTCAGCTTTTCCTTTATTACTTTCTTTTGCCTTTTCACCTTTGCCTTTCCTTTGCTTTTGCTCTCCTTCTTGCTAATCATTTCATCTATCTTTCTCCTTATTAGGGCTTTGATACCTTTTTCTTATTTCCTATTGCTCCCTCTGCCTTTCCTTTCCTCAACCTCACTTATTTTTCCTTAGTATCTTATGAATTGTCTTCTAGTTTACCTTTTTCTTTCTCTTCTTCGATTCTTCTTCTTTTCCATTTTGCTCCATCCTCCAACACCTGCTTCTCGCTTGTGTAGTTGCTATTACTTGTGTCTTGTATGTGTGTGTGTGTGTGTGCATGTGTATGTTTATGTTTATGTTTGTGCGTGTGTTCGTGTTTTGTGTCTATGTGTGTGTATGTATGTGTGTGTAGATGTGTCTGCGAGTCTTGCTTCTCTGTCTTCTGTTTCCGTCTCTCCTTAGGGTCTTGCAGCTTCGTCTTCTTGCTTTTCTTTTTCTTTCTTCTCTTCGTTTCTTCTTCTTTTCCATTTTATCTCCATCATCCACGCTATCTTTTCTTTGCTTCCTATTATTATTTTTTCCCATTCTTCCCCTTCCTTTCTGCTTTTTTCACATTTTTCTACTATGTGCTTCCAATTTTCTTCCTCTTTCATACACATTCTGCATCTCTTATTTTCTTCTTTTTCCCAATACCTGCTTCCTCTCGTTTCATTACCTAACCTAAACCTTTCCCCTATTTGCAGGCTTTTTATTCTTCCCTCTCCTTGAATTTCCTTTAACCGATACCTTTTCATTTCTTCTTTCAGCTCTTTTCACTCCTTTATGTATCTTGATTTTTCTAGTTTTTCTTCTAGTTCTTTTTCATCTATTTTGTTTTTCATCTATCTTATTTTATTTTCATACTTCATTGCTCTTTCTAATGCTGTTTCTTTCATTTCTTGTCTTCCTGTTTCCCATCGTATTAGGTAACTTGGTGTGTTTCTATCTATTCCTAATACCCACTTTATGTATTTTAGTTATAGTTTCTCTATTTCCTCATATCTCTTCCATCCCCAGATTTCTACTCCATACATTATCACGCTTTTCGCCAGAGCATCGAACAGGTTCATCCTTAGCTCCCAGTTTTCTCTAAATAGCTTTTCTCCTAGCTCCCATAGTCTTCCGAGTCCCATATTTATTTTCCCTTCTACCTTCTTTATCTGCTTTTTATTTCCGTTATTTCTGCTTATCACATATCCCAAGTAGTTGTACTCTTTCACCATCTCTATCTTCACACCTTCCCATTCGAATTCTTCTTCCTTCCCCCTTCCTCCTCCTCTCCTGCATTTCATCATCTTACATTCCACTTTCACTCTTTGCCATCATCACTATATTATCTGCATATCCTAATGTCCATATTTTCTTCTTTCCTATCACTACCCCTCCTTCCTGCACCTGCTTGATCTTCACTTCCAGGTCGGCGAAGGCAAGATTAAATAGCGTGGTGCTCAAAGGGCACCCTTGCCTTACGCCTTTGTAAGTCTCAAACTCCCCAATTATTTCTCCTCCAACTTTTACGTTACTCCCTGTTTTCTTGTATATTTCATCTATTCTTTTCCTAATTTTTCTATTTATCCCTTTCTCTTTCATTGTTTCCCATATTTTCTTCCTCTTTATTTTATCAAAAGCGGCCTTTATGTCTGCAAAGAATACGAACAGTTTTCCTCCTTTTTTCCTTATTTCCTACCCTATTATTGTTTTCAAAATATATATTGGGAGTACAAATAGAAAACCGCCGTTTTCCCATAGGTGGCGTCAGCATAGTACGTCGGTAAAAAATTGTTAACAGAAACGTTACATAGCCAGCTGAGGCATTTGTCAACGACTCTTCATCACCTCGCTTGTCTATTTTTACTGTGCTTTGTTTTGTTCGTGCGCAAAAATGGCAGAATTCGAGCCGAACAGGAGACATTTGCGGGAAGTGTTGCTTTTTGCATTTCATTCCGGAAAAAATGCAGCTGAGGCGCGTCGAATGATTGTAGAAACTTAGGGTTACAGCTGTATTAGTGAAAGAACGTGTCGGGAGTGGTTCTAAAAGTTTAGAAATGGCGAGTATGACGTAGATGACAAGGATCGTCCCGGACCCGTAAAAAAGTTCGAGGATGCGAAATTGGAGGCTTTGCTGGATGAAGATTCTTGCAGAACGCAACAGGAACTTGCGGATTTATTGGGCGTAACTCAGCAAGCCGTTTCCCATCGCTTGAAATGCTTAGGAATGATCCAGAAAGTGGGATGTTGGGTGCCGTACGAGCTGAAGCCGAGGGACATCGAACGGTGTCTTGTCACGTGCGAACAACTCCTCCAACGGCAAAAAAGGAAAGGTTTTTTGCATCGCATTGTGACCGGCGATGAAAAGTGGATACACTATGACAACCCAAAGCGGAGAAAATCGTGGGGTCTTCCCGGCCATGCATCAACTTCGACAGAGAAATCAAACGTTCATGGCTCGAAGCTAATGCTGTGTATTTGGTGGGACCAGCTTGGCGTAATTTACTATGAACTCTTGCAACCACGCGAAACCATCACAGGAGCCCTCTATCAGACGCAATTGATTCGTTTGAGTCGAGCGTTAAAGGAAAAACGCCCAAAGTACGCGGAAAGGCACGACAAGGTCATATTTCTGCATGACAACGCTCGGCCACATGTTTCCAAGGTCGTGAAAACATACCTGGAAACTTTGAAATGGGACATCCTATCGCACCCGCCGTACTCTCCTGATATCGCCCCTTCTGATTTCTACTTGTTCCGATTGATGACGCATGACCTGGCCGAACAGCACTTTCGTTCTTACGAAGAAACCAAAAATTGGATCGATTCGTGGATCGCGTCAAAAGACGAACAGTTTTTTCGAAGAGGAATTCAGAAGCTGCCAGAAAGATGGGAAAAAGTTGTGACCAAGGATGGAAATTATTTTGAAGAATGAGATTGTAACGAGTTTTTTACAATAAAACCTCAAATTATTAGAAAAAACGGCGATTTTCTATTTGTACTCCCAATATATTGTGTCCATTATTCCTCTTTTCTTCCTCAATCCCATCTGCGTATCGCTTAGCGTTTTTTTAGCTTCTAGTTCTCTTTCCAGCTTTTTCCTCAGTATTTCCGCATATATTTTATATCCCGTATCCATCAGCGTTATTCCTCTATAGTTACCTACTTCTTCTTTCCTCCCTTTCTTATATATTGGTACTATTATTCCCTTCCTCCATTCTTCCGGATATCCTTCTCCGTTCCATATTCCGTTTAAGCATTTTGTCATATCTTTTATCAAGCCTTCCGTGCCTTTCACCCACGCTTCATTTGTTATACCATCTTCTCCTGTCACCTTTTTCTTTTTCATTTTTCTTATTACCTCTTTTACTTCTCTTTCTTTAATTTCTTCACCTTTCTCTCCTTCGCTGTCTTCGGTTTCTTCCCCTTTGCTTTCTTTCTTTTCTTTCTCTCCCAATTGTTCCTGTAAGTGCTTTATCCATTCTTCTTTTACTATAATTTCATCTAACCCAATTCTTTTCTTCCTATTGCCATTCACTTTATTCCAGAATTTTCTTCTCGTCTTATCTTTTCTTATTTCTTCTGCCACTCTTTTCCCCTCATCTTCTTTTGCTTTTCTTATTTCCTCTCTATATTCTCTCTTTGTTTCTAGGTATTTGCCTCTGTCTTCTTCCCATTTTCTTACCTTATTTAACTCTGCCATCACCCTATCCCTTTTTGCCTTACATTCTTTTATCCACCAGCTTTTTTTTGATCCTTTTTTTTTCCTTATCTTCTTTTTTACAACTGCGTTCTTCTGTCTTACCTTTTCTGTCTCTGTCTTTACTTCTTACCGCACCTCCTCTCTACCTGCCTTTCCCGCTTCCTGATTTTCTCTCTTAACCTCAACTTTTCTTTTTTCTTTCTTCCTCTCTCTCTGCTTTTTCCTGCTCTTCTCCCAGCCTCTTTCTCTTTCTTCTACACTCCTCTTCCGCCTCCACGCTCTTTTCACCTCTATTTCTCTCCTCGAAACACTTTTCCTTTTTAACTTTCTCACCAAAACTCGCACTCACATCCAAGATACGTCCACACTCCCCTCGAGTGAGATCTGACCTCGAACGTATAAATATATGTTTTAGTTATTACTAAACCCGATCAAATCAACGGCACATCATGGCGCCACACGCGCAAAACCATAGCTAAAGAAAACCATACCTTTTATTCGGAGGCTAATCTCTCCTTTCCAAATACTTGAGGCGGAGGGCTCTCAATTCCTCCGCCACGGGGGTAAGGGAGCCAGCACCATTGAGCCGTTGACCGCTCGCGATAGTTACTATCGGCGGGGTCGCCTCCGATGTTTTCATCGGGGCAACTTCCGTCGAGAGCGAACTCGATCCGTTGGGCGACCGAGATTCAGCGCCGCTCGCCTGCTACCGAGCGCTTTTTACGTGCCAGTCTTTCGCGGTACGCCTTTCCCGAGCGATGGCGCTTCTTTCGGGCCACTTCCGGGGTGGCTGTCGCGACTGTCGACGGAACCGAAATTTGGGACTCCGGTTCTCGAGGAGCTTGTTGCAGCGTGGGTCAATCTTGTGGGATAAACACCACGCTCGCCGGCGGCTCATTCGAGACCGAAGCCGGGGCGTCCCGAATCGCTCACAGCCGCGCTTGCTCTCGTGAGTACGCCTGGCTACAACGCGGACAGCTGTCCACAATTGTGTCCAAACGGCCACAATTCCGACAGAAGTCGCGTCTGAGCGGCGGCCTCGTGCAGTCAGACCTGCGGTGGGAGCCCGTCCGACAGTAGAAATACCGGTACAGTGGGAGATCCAGTTGATCATCCCACGGCACCGATGCCAACCCGCAGAGAAAGACTCCCCTCGCAATCGTGACCTCCGAATTCGAGTTCGCGTTCACCCGCTCCCCATGTTCGCGCCTTCTTTCGTCGGCCGAGTAGCCTGCTGGTTCAAAACCGCCCGGGTCACCAGTTCTTGCGAACTGGTAGGCCGGGTCGAGCCTCTGAAGCTCGAGAGGCTTCCACGGCAAAGGTTCGTGCACGTGCCTCTGAGGCGCCACCTTAGGCGCATCAGCGACCCGCGCACTCTTCTCGGCCGAACTACTGTCTTCATCGAGTATTTCCAGCACCCCGTTCGTGCCCGCGGAACACGCTGGCAAGGGTGGCAACGGCAGACGGCCGATTCGTCCTCGCGAGTTCGCGCGCGTCTTAGCGGCCCTCCCGACAGCCGGTCTAATGGCGCGTTTGGCCGCGGAGAAACATCGGTCCGGCAACGAGTCATACCGAGAGTCCTCCCCAGCCAGCGGCTGGAACAAACGTGTGTGGAGCCTTGCCTTTCCTGGCAAGGCGCACCAGGCTACGTTTCTTGACCGGGACCGGTTCCGTTGGCAACGGAGGAGGAATCGGCATGTCGCGGCCCGAATCGGCACTGCCAAACGGCACAGTCGAGGCACTTAGAGGCAGTGGTTGAGCCTCGGTTTGAGAGGCCGCCTGCTCTTCCAGCAATGGAAAAGCGGCAGGTTTCTCAGCCTGGCTCGATTCCACTCGCCTCAGCGCCATCGACTGTTCGACGCAAAGCGCGGCACTCGGCTCGATCGCGGCAACGGGTTGCGCAGAACGATCAGGCTCGACGGGTGCGGCTGCTCCTAACTCCATCGGTGTACCTTCCATTGTACTATAATACGATATAACAAAACCTATGAACAAAATAAAACAGCACATTCGTCAAACAACTAAAATTAAATTAAATATGTCTCTTAATCAAAACTTTTAACTCTACGAGGTGGTATATATCGCTTCAATTTCGATACATGAACTCTCGCACTACGGTGTTTGCTATCTGTATGCAACTCGTAAATCTCAGGTGAGACTACGCTAATGATCTTAAACGGACCGTCATACTTCGGATCTAATTTCGCGTTCTTACCCGCGGTAGCGTTAGAAAGCGTATGGACTTTTCGCCAGACTAGATCGCCCACTTGGAAGAGTAGTAGTTGGAAGCCTGCTTTCTACCTTTGTCATATTGACGCTTTTGCTTTTCTTGAGCCTCTTCAATATGTTTCGCCACTAGGTCTCGAAGCGCATTTAATCTCGTTAACCGGTCCGTCCACGCTCGCGTATCAATTTTCGTAATTGGCAACTTCTTTTCTAACTCTCTCCTAAGACTTTTAAACGGCCGAGGGTCTCTACCAAAATTTAAGAACGCCGGCGATACCTTAGTTGACGACTGCGTCGCGGTATTTAAAGCATGCCTAAACTCGTGCAAGTAACGGTCCCAGCTTCTGTGGTCTTTATCAACAAACATAGCAATCATAGTTTTCAGCGTCTTATTGACGCGTTCAACTGGATCGCTCTGCTGATGATATGCGGGGCACAACACGTGCTCGATGCCATGCTCCTGCAACGTACCTTGGAAGATCACGTTCTTGTATGCTTTCGCATTATCACTTATCAAGTACTCTGGCGTTTCCCATCTAAATAAAATTAATTCCTCCAAGGCAGCGGCAAGGGCAGGCCCGTCCGCCGACCTAAGCGGTTTCAGTTCTATCCACTTAGTGAATAGATCTTGAAACACGACCATATACAGAAACCTATTCTTGCTACGTGGTAGCTCGACTACGTCCGTGGCTACTACGGCCCATGGGCATTCTACTGCGCGTTTTCCCATTAAGCCGAGCGGTGCCTGTTATACTGTTTTGTACTCCTGGCACTTTTTACACTTGGCAATGATGGTACTAACGTCGTACCAAACGCCCGGCCGGTAGTACTCACGTGCTATTCTATCGTAAGTCTTTTCCCGGCCTAAATGTCCCGAACAGGGCTCGCAATGAGCGTCACGCAACACGCGTTCTCTATGCTCAACCGGCACCACCATGCGCCAACACTCTTCTCTGTTAGTGATCGGATCGAGCAAATGGTTCTGCATAAACTTATAGAGTGTGCCACCTTCTACTCTCCACGTTCTATACTTTTTCGGCCTAGACAACACGTCCTGTATTTGCTGCAAATACCATTTATCTCTCGTGTCCTCAAACGCGCATACCTCGTATTCGTCTACGAATTCTCTGGATGCGCAGTCTGCGCAGCCGGGCACTGAGACCTCTGATGGCCAGGCAAACCGCACGCGAAACACACGCCTACAAAAGGACGTTGTCCTCTCGCATTTCCCGTTTGAGCGTCGTTCATTTGTCCACGCTGTTGTGGAATCAAACTCGGCGCAGAAAACATCGGCAGCTGAGTGGCCGACGGCTGCGCTGCAACGTTCGGCTGCGCTGCAACATTCGGCTGCGCAGCCTGCTGCGAAGAGCGGTTCGTCGCCTGCAGCTTCATGCCTTAGACATTAGCCGCGGCAACTTCGCTCTTCGGCCCTTTGCCCTTGACTTTTGTTCTCCTTTTCTTCGAGCTAGTTTTATCTTTAACCGGTTCTATCGTTAGAACTTCATCCAATTCGCTCGCTAATTCTTCTACTGCCGCGACTTTTTTATTCGCGGCTTGCTTTTTCGGTTCAGAGTAAGCTGCCTCGCGTACCAGTGTAACGTCCTCGCTCGGTGGACGTTGCCACCTTTTCCAACCTATCATACAATCTTCTCACGCTAGGCCGGATTCTTTAAATTGGCTTAGATCTTTAAACGTTTACGTTTCAAGGTACCTCCTATACTGCGGATGTAGCCCTTCCACAATGATAGCTACTTGCTTTTTGTCCAAAACCAGCGGATCGAAGCGTCTCAAGATCGACTGAAAAGCTGCTACATATGCGGAAATGCGCTCGCGTTCTCCTTGCAATCTCTGCATCAATTCTCTATATAGCTACTGTCTACTGAGCCGACGGCAAAAATTGGCTCAAAAACTCTTCTTGAATTCTGATAGAGTCGTCCATTGCTTTCGATTAAGCTCGAACCAAGTACGCGCCTTATCACGCAAAGTAGTGCCGATAGCGTTTAACATTTCTTTACCCGGAATCCTATAGAAGCGCTGGCAGTCCTCTAGTCCTGATAAATAGCTAATCGCGTTCGTATTACCATCGTCCGAAAAACGAAGCGACCAGGCATTCAGCGCACTAACACCATCGGCTGGCACGCCATTAATATATTTAACACACTTTGGACTTTTCTCTTTCTTTCAAGTTTTTGCCGTCTTATCGCTTGTACGCGCGCGACCAAAGCGCTAATTGGTTACGCGTCGCGCGCCTGCCTAATCCTGCGTGGGGCACGCACGCCTATCTCTCTCTCTCTCTCTCTATTTTTCTAACACTTCTCTCTGTTAGTCTTAGTCTTAGTTAGTACTTCTCTAAAGTTAGTAGAGTCTGAATTCAATATAGCTATTGAAGTGAATACCTTTTCAAATTCACTTAAAACTTTACCTTCATTATACCGAGTTAGGAACCCAAAACTATTATCTAGTAAATTAGCTATTCCTTCCGCCATTGCTTTGTAATCTCGTTTTACCTTATTACCTATCTTAGGTTGTATTCTAGTCTAATTCTATATTTCTTTCATTTTTCTATTTTTCTTTTATTAATTTCGGTTTTCTGTCAAGCATTTTTGAATGGTCCTATTATATCGGTTTGAGTTAGTGAAAGAGAGTGATCTGCTCTATTTCTAATTTCTTTGAAAGGTTATTTACTCATTTTAAATATTATACATACTTCATAGTTTTCATTGTATTTAATATTTTCGAGTTAATTATTTATCTTATGCATTGTTAATAAATAACCATAAGAAGGATGTCCTAATCTAATATGCCATAACATCCCTTCAACTAACTCTTCTGAATACTTTTTGTCTAATTCAAATGAAGCAAATAGATCATCTATGGGTTTATTATTTTTTCAGGTCGTCTAAGCTGCAATTTTCGAAATATCCATACTGACTAAATTTAGGTATTAATTCATATATGAAGTAGGAAAAGTAAGTAAACCTGGAAAAGAAGTTGGTTCGGCAAAAGTTGAACCGATGGATATTGATACCACTGAAGATGTCTCTTTTGTGACGAGAGCAGGCCGTGTGCCGGTCTCCCGTCTGCGTTTCTCCCTCCTCCACTCAGCAAGGCGTGTTGGCCAACGTTAGGCGCATTAAAGTATGCGCCTAACACATGGTCTTTTTGTTTCAGCGCCAAGGACGGGCCAGCGCAGTTGAGCGCAAGAAAAAGTTGAGGAGCGCGGAGAGAGAGTGAGGAAAAGAGAGAGAGAGAGAGTACTAGGCCCATGCAGGGATAAGTAGGCGCGCAACGCGTGACCATTAAGCGGTGCGTCGCGTGCCACCTCAAGGTAGGGAGACGAGCGAGCGCCGCTGGACAGCTGAGAGGAAAGTTAACCCTAACGGCAACAGCTTTGTCTGCGACTACAGCCAGCCCCACCTGCAAGGAGAGTCAACGTCGCCTGCGGATACTTGGTCAGCGACAGTAGCCAACAGCTAGCAACGATCTGACCAGCAACGACGACCGGTACTTCCTGCGGCAGCACATCGCTCAAGATTCTCGACGTTGCGAGGAGCAGTGAATAAAGGTTAAGCCTTCCGTGCTTCTTTCTCTCTACACTCTCTCTCTCTGGTGATGCGACGACCGGTGCGTGTTGAATAAGATAGCCTGGCATTCACGTGCCGGCTATCTAAAGGTTGTAACGGAGAATTCCGGCCGTACCCGTCTGGGTTACTCGCGACCGCCCGCACAAATTATTTATTCGGGGATTCGGGAAGCAAAAGACGTTCCCACGACTGAATAACGCGTCGAGCATAAACACGTTAAATGCACAGATTCGAAGTCGGGATGAGGAGTGATACAGCGGCGAATAAACACAACAGCGGATTAATACGCTAGTCTTTAATTGTCAACAAACGATTACAATACGGCAACCTCGGACTTACACACTACGAGCGGTACAATAACAAACGCGAACGCGAAGGTGAATCGGTGGCTGGTCAGCCTGCCGATTACCTTATAAAAACTAGATATTATACAAATGCCCGACAAACACTTTTCGCTGATAGGCTATTAACGGGTAGCCAGCAGGTCTGCTGTGCTACCAACCATAGACTGACGCCCAAACATGCAAGAGAGAGAGACAAGAGAAAAATACGGCACCGACCTCGACCTTCAGCCTCTCCGACGGCTGGAGCGCTCTGCACCGTGACGTCACTGGTGTGCTCCTCGCTGACCGTATCGCTGGTATATTCTTTTGTCGTCGCTATCTGTCTTCTGGCTCGTCCTCTCGCTCGCTCCGCAATATTGCCGCCTCAACCGCAACCCGCTCGTTGATCGTTGTTGCTGCTGTCTTCGCCGCCTTTTTATTGTCCTGGACGACAGCCCGTCCTGACTGCTCGCGCGCGCACCCGCGCACCTCGCCAATACCTCACACGCACCGGTGCCGGGTATACTTCGGAACACGGCTGGGCGCGACCCAGCTTCACTCTCCGATACTCGTCCGCGCACCAGGCGTGTCTCCAAAACGAACGATCGTCGACGAGGTCGCGAGGCCAACCTTGAAAAACCGTCACCGTCGGTTTTATCCGCGCGGGCGACTTCCTCTGCTCATTGTTTAGCAGAGACTCTCCAATTTTCCGCGGCGATCCGTAATTCGAGCGCTCTCTCTCTCTCTCTCTCTCTCTTTCTCTCTTCTTCTGCGCCATCTGCGTCGCTCCAGTCGTCAGCTCAGCCCGTGTTCAGCACCTCGCAAACAAAAGGTCCAAGCATGAGTGTGCGTGCCAAACGTACACACTCTCAGCCTGGCGCGGCGCACGGACATTTGCGAGAGCTAAAGGGACGAGATCGGCCTAGTCGATATTCTCCGTCACAGCCCCCCGAAGCAACCGATCCTTTCGATAGGGTCGGGGGCTGTCTCCCGCTCTCGCCGTCCGGGCGCCTCGCCATGGCTGGGCCTTTCTGTTGGCCACGAGTGAACTGTCTGGTAGCGGTAAAATGAAATAATTAAAACCCACAACCAAAAGCAAAACCCAGACCTAAAACTGAAACCAGAACCAGACGACCTTACAACACGAAAACAACAACCCCAAGAGAGAAACATCGCTTCTTCGAACTGGCCCGACACCTTCCTCGATGGGCAACCCACTGTGAGAAACCGCTCGCGGGCACTGCCTCACACGAGTGGCGCCTACGGCACTCCGAACAATCTCGCGCGTTTCCTAGTCTCACACCCTTAGGTCGAGTTCGTCGTGCCCGAACCTTGCAGCCCACCGTAAACTATCGTTGAGAGCGTTGGATTTCCACTCCCAGTGGACCGGTTTCCAGCCAACCTACGAATTGGCTCGCAGTTCGCACAGGTGCGGAATGTACAGTTCGGCGCCTGGAAGTTCTGGCATGACTCTTTCGATTGACGCAGAGGACAACTCGAAGCATAATGTCCCGGTTGACGACACCGGAAACAAATTGAGTTCCTCTGTGCCCGGCCAGTCTGTTCTCGATTAGAACCAGAGCATTCCGAGATCCTGTGGCCCTCTCCATTGCAGCCATAGCATCGACCCTGAAGAATAGCTCTATCTCGCCCGTTCCTTGGGCTATTCTGACGTTGAGTGACCCGCATATGTCTGCCAGATCTTCCCTGGTCTCTGTCGGTGCTGGGACCCGGTAATTGTACTAGTACGGGCTGCATAAAACTGGTCGCCGCGCACTGATACACTCCCGAGTCGCTACCCGACGAACGTCCGGATGTGGCAGTGTCAGAAGCATTCTTCTTCTCTTGCTTCTTCTTAGCCTTCGGTTTCTCCGCCGGAGACGCCTCTCCTTGGGCAACCACGGCACTGACTGCCACGTGGCTCTTCTTGCCCTTTCCTCGATAAGCAGCGTCCTCAACCGGCAAGTTGTCCTTAGCAGAAGGAGGATGCCATCTCCTCTCACACTCACGATGCTTTTCCAGCTTCTCTCCGTAATATTCTATATCACGCAGAGTGCATACCGTCTTCTCCTGGATATACCTCCTGTACTCCGGGTTCAATCCTGCCTTTGCCAAACGAATCAGTTTTCTCTCTGAAGGATGGGGCCTCATTCGCCTTACGACGCTCTCGAACGCAGTCAGGTAATCCCCTATCGATTCATCCTCACCCTGCGTTCGGCGAGCTAACACGTCGTAATATTCCTCCCTAGACAGTGTTCGGCAATAATGATGACGGAAATTGGAAGCGAACTCTCGGAACGTGCGCCACGTTCCAAATTTGTTGGACAGCCACACCTCTGCGCGATCGGAAAAGATCGCATACAGAGCTGGAAGCACTTCGCGATCCGGGAGCCTGTACATTTGTATACAGCGCTCCAACCTCTCCAAGAAACGTTCAGCTGACGATCCTGGGGCTCCGGTGAATCTCAGATTCCATGTGCGGAACGCAATCACCGCATCAGCCCGTCTCCCATTCAAGCGCCTTCTCTCGCCTTGAGGGGGCCACCCACTGGAGCTCAATCTCGCTCGATTGTCACGGTGTGATCGACGTTGGCAACGAGCACATGTTCTCTCGTCTTCGCTGTAGGAACTGATGTCACTCGCCTCGCTCGACTCTGCAGAGCTCACGCACCTATTTCGCTGCCTCCTGCCTGGTCTCCGCCTGCGACGTGGTCGCCTCCGACTCGTCTCACTAGACGAATTCAGCGAAGACGTCGGCGGACCCAAATTTTTGTCTGGTCTCGCCCGACGCTCCCTATCACTCGTCGCTGAAGCCATTGACCCCCATCCCAGCTTTTGCAAAGGTCTGTCAGGACCTGAGTGCTGGGGTAGCCTGGGCCGTTTTTCCGGTAAGGATAGTACAAACGCACTAAGTTTTCTATCAGGTTTGAGTGATTGCCAGCGCTATTATGGCATCTCGGACGAAGAGATGCTGATAGCAAGAGGCACTGCATTCCGCGATAAGGCGCGTACATGGTACGAGGTTAATCGCAATATGTGGAGGACGCTGAAAGACTTTAAAAAGAGTTTTTCTAGCTTTTTCTGTCGACGATTGAACAGAGAACAACTTTACGGTGAATTGCGTCAAAGGACACAGGGCGAGAATGAGAACATTACGGACTATGTCGTGGCTTTTCAGACAATTTTACGCCGTTTTGATCCGCCTGTTTCGGTGAAACGCCAGTTAGCTATGATTATAGAGGGTCTACACCCAAGATATAAACGATACCTTAAAACTAAAACCTTCTCCGATCTAAATAGTTTTAAAGAAGCGGGTATGGCGCTCGAAGATCGCATGGCTGGTTGGAAAAGGTGGCAAAAGCCGCCCACGGCTGATGTAACGCTAATTCCGGAATCCTCGTACATAGAGACGAAGAAGTCACCCGGTAAGCAAAAATCGGTCGAAAATATTGATGGTTTAAACGACGCGATTGACGAGGTCTTAACAGTCGTATCTTCTAAAAAGAAAGCGCAGCAGCAAAACAAAAAACTAGGTAAAAAGGGCAAGAAGCAGAACGGTGAAATTGCCGTGGCTATTGCCGATAGGCAACAGCCACAGGCAAGAAACCGGCCTGCGAACGAAGCCGCGCCTGCTCGTCAGAGCGCGCAGGCTTCGTTGGCCTCGGCTGCAGGTCTAGCCCCTAGTCTGGTCCCGCAGCAGCGCAATCAGGGAGGTAGCAACTTAAATAGGCCATTTACGGGGGCTTGCTTCAATTGTAACGCGGTGGGACATAGGAGGGCGCAATGCCCGATAGCTCAGGTCAATCCGCCGGTAGTTTGTTATAAATGCCGACAACCGGGGCATTACGCTAACAACTGTCCAACGCGAACTTCAGAGCCCACCTTATATTGCCAGGTTTGTGGGACAATCGGTTACGTGCTTAGAGAATGCCCTACTTGTAATCAGGTGAAGCAGGGAAACCTCAGCGCGGGAGCCGCCGACCGCTCGACGACTCCTGCATAAGATGGATTGAGCGGGCCACTGAGATAGAGAAAGTGCTTCGCGCAAAGAGCAAAGACACCGTACAAGAAAGGAATAGAGTTGAGGCAAAAGGGGAAGGCGAGAGTAAGGCAGAAACTGCCAGTTCTGCGCCTCCTTTCGTGAATTTAGTAAAAGAGGAAGGCGAGAATAAGGCAGGAACTGCCAGTTTTGCGCCACCTCTCTTAGACGAGGTAATAGGGGAATATTTGAAAGTCAAGGCTAATGTCAAGCGTATAGTATTTGTAGAATATGAGGATCCGGAAAAATGGAGTAAGGAAATCGTTGAGTTTAAAAACGTGTTTAAAAGCGAGTTTAGTCGTTCGACATTGAAAGAAGCTCGGGCTCAAAGTGACGAGGGCGTAAGTTTCCCTAGTAGGATCAGCAATGAATCCGAAGAGGCAAATAAACGTGACTCGTTACAGCAGGATGCGGAAAGTCTTCGAAAAGATCGACACACTAACACGCGAGAAATTTTGCCCGATAAGGATACGCATGATGCGATCGGGTTTAATAAATTTTGCGCGATAATTAGCTCGCCCGAGAAGTGCCCAGCGAGGCAAAATGAGTTGCCATCGTCGCGCACGAACACGAATGAGGCAGGTTCGACTATTTTGCCCACGGTTGGGCAGGCTTCGGAAAAGGCCATTGCTTTAAGAAATCAGGGCGAACCTGTGGTAGACTTTGCTGGTAAGAATACGAGCTACAGATTAGATAGTGAGGGTCTGCGTCCGGAACATGACAAGGTGAAACCAATAGTAGCTTATCCTGCGCCGAATAACGTAGCTCAATTACGCCGATTCCTGAGTATTGTAGGGTGGTATGCTCGTTTTATCGAACACGAGAGAGAGATAAAGGTCCCGTTAACCAAACTCATCCGAAAGAACCAGCCATGGGAATGGAAAGAAGAACAGCAAGTTACACTTGAGAGGCTAAAGCGCGCATTAACGGAGGCGCCGGTACTCGCGCGCCCTGATTTTACGCGCCCCTTTTACTTGCACTGCGATGGCTCTTCCCTCGCGGTTGGCGCGTGTTTGGTTCAGGTATTCGACGACGGCGAGCTTCTTATTTGCTACGCCAGTCGGATGCTTAACGCGCACGAACGAAATTACACGGTGAGCGAAATCGAGTTTTTGGCAGTACTTTTTGCGGTAAAAAAGTTTAGGCCTTATATAGAAGGCTCACACTTTGTCATCGTTACGGATCATAGTGCGCTTACTAGGATTCTTAATAAACGCGAACTTACTGTTCAGGTGGGAAACTCCAGAATATATCATTAGTGATAATGCGAAGGCATACAGGAGCAAAGTATTTCAAGATAGGTTGCGAGAATACGGTATCGAACATATATTTTGTCCTGCATCAGCAAAGTAACCCGGTCGGGCGCGTAAATCGTACTCTAAAAACGATGATAGCGATGTTTGTAGATGCCGATCACAGGAGCTGGGATAGGTATTTGCATGAACTTCGTCATGCTATCAATACGGCGACTCAGGCGTCTACAAAAGTATCGCCGGCGTTTCTAAACTTTGGTAGGGATCCGCGTCCGTTAAAGAGTTTAAGGCGCGAGATCGAGGCAAATGCCCCTATTGTTAAGATAGATACGAAGGCGTGGGAAGAGAGGCTATCACGTTTAAATACGTTACGCGACTTGGTAGCTAAGCATACCTGAAGCTCAGAAAAGCAAAAGAAACACTACGATAAGGGTAGGCGCCAGGTGCTTTTGCAGGTAGGTGATTTGGTTTTGCGCAAAGTGCATACGCTTTCGAGCGCAGCCGATGGTAAAAACGCGAAACTCGATCCGAAATTCGACGGACCGTTTGAAATTATTTCAGTAATTTCGCCCGAGATCTACGAGCTAGCGACGAACAGTAAGCATCGTACAGCTAGGGTACACGTCTCGGAAATTATGCGATATATACCACCGCCTAAGGTAAATAAATAGTTTGCGAAATAGGACAGGTGTAATCGACGTCAGGTGATGATGGCTGAAACCGAGAAGTCGGGCCGCATCGCTCAAGTCGCCAAGGCCCAAACACCTATAGTCGACGTGACCGCATCGGTGAACTCGACAGAAATTGCGAGGCTATGGAGATGGACCGAGCGTCGGGGTCTGCCGCCCAGTTTTCAAGCCTTGAGCAGGCGGCCTCCTTTGACGTCGAGGTTACCTCTTGTGTTTCATAGTTGGCATAGGCATCGGTTGGCGGGGACAGTGACGGGCAGGCGAAGGGGTTCCCTTTGCCGCCACCTTTGCCTTCACCCCCGACGCCGTTCGTGAGCGACCGGCGAGGGGTCCGTTTGCTAACGGGAAACCGCCGTGCGGGTTCGATAATTCGTCTGGCTGCGCCCACTCGTACAGGCTGGTACGACCTGTTCCGATTCTTCAGGCAGCGAGCCCGGCCTTGTCCTCTGCGTCGCCGTGTTTGGTCGACGAAACCGGGTTCCGGCTGCTAAGAGGTAGCTTCCTGCAAAACCTGGCTCCGGTCCCTTGGGATGAGGAATTGGACGTGCCCTCGTTCCGCTGTTTCAATTGCAGAACAGGGTCACATCTCAGGTCGGCCTGCAGGAACCCGCCTCTCTCGCGTCCGGTCTGTAGAAACTGTGGGCGACTCGATGTCCGCGTGCAAGACTGTCCGCGTTGCCGCGATGCCTTCATGGCAGACCAAGCGCGCGCACGATCGGTGGAGGAGGTAAGGGTTCGGGTTCACCCAGGCGAACCAGTAGAGCTCCCGGCATCGCAGGCAAAGACTGTGGAGCCGGAGCTCGAAGTTCCTAGGTCGGTGCCCGAGGTAGCTAGCCCTGAATCCTCCGTCGGGGAGCCCAAGGCGAAGAAGCCCAGGCACCGATATGGCAAGCGTTTTTGCGCTAAGCTCGCGCGTAGGTCACAGGCGCTTACTGCAGACGGAGCCGGGACTGAAGCTGGTTCGGCTGAAAATACGGGGATGGAAGTCGCGCCGCAGACGGAGCAGGCGTCGGTCCCCTCGAGTAAATTTAATATTTATAATATTTATATATTATTTATAATAATATTTATAATAAACAAAATATATAATAAAATGTTTTTTTATTGCCACTTTGGGACTCAAAATACAAATTTTTTCGGTAAAATTTGATATCACGTTTGAACGTGTAAATTCCCCTATAATTCGAATCTACCATAAGCAACAGTAGTTTCCATTTGAAATTTTCAAGTTGAGCCAGATTTGGGCCAATTTTTGGAATTGGACCCAAAACACTGAGTTTTCCATTTGAAAGAACGAAAAAAATTACAAAAGAAACAATATAAATCTTTTCAAGAGCAAAAAACACGACTTTTACACATATTTGAAGTTATGTAAGATCATAAGATAATTTTTTTCGGTCAAACTAATTAATATATCTGAAAGTATGAGTCTTTCCCTTCAAAATGAATTTTAAATCGTTCAGATATCTTTTTCTTTCACCAAAATATGATAATTTGAATTTAGCGTCTCGCCAACTTATGCACTTCAAGCGTATGTAGATAATTATAATTGGCAACCCTATTTTTACCACCTAAATTACCGTATGTGCCGCTACAAAAAAATACGTGTCCAATATTTTTCGATACTCTAATCGTATGCGAAACTTGAAGAAAATCGGTGACGGACACCTCCCTGCCTTCCCTTGTTAGAGAAAGAGAGAGAGAGGGGCGTGCGTGCCCCACGTAGGATTAGGCAGGCGCGCGACGCATAACAAATTAGTGCTTTGGTCTCACGCCACCTAATAAGTAGGTCAAGTGTGAGGAGAGAAAGAGCGAGCGAAGAAGCTGTCGATTGCGGAAGCGAGCGAGAGGTCAGATGGTTCTAAGTCGGTCAGCGGTACAGAGTGCAGAGTGCAGAAGTAAAGGTCAGCCGAATACATAAGCGTCCCGAGGAGCTGAAACGAGAAACCAGGCAAAGAGAAAAAGGACAAGTGCCATTCCACCAGTATCTTGCCAGGGACGCTACCCGGAAGAAGCCGGCGAAGAAGTTATCCAGCGACGGCCAGCAACATCATCGGCAGGGCGCAGCCATGCCTCCCGTTCCCGCATAGATAAGGTCCAGACTCGTTCTCTTCATTCTTTCTTTCTCTCTCTCTCTATCTTTAGCGGAATGGCACAGCGAGTAGGTGTAAGAATCAGGTAAGTAGCAAGACGTGAACACGCCGGTTACCTGTCTTAATTAAGGTCGGCATTATTATTTGTTAAGGTAGCGTACCGTCAAGGTGATTCCTCGCCGGGCGGTCTTTTTTTCTTAGTTTAAGTAGGCTAAGTCGGTTTGTCCTCAAGGCGGTCACCTGCCGGGCGACACGTTCTGTATGTCGGTTAGATTTTGTAAGTGCGGTAAATTAGTTAATTTGTTCTTCGTTCTTTTATTGTAGTATGTGTTAAAAAAACCGTTGTGTTCAGTACAGTTAAGGCGTGTTTATAACACCGTTGTGTTCGTTAGAGTTCAAGATTTTTGTAAACTTTGTAGAATTTATAATTATACGGTATGTTCATTTAACAGTATTTGAAGTGTGATTTTTGGTTAATTACATTTCTTTATCTTACCTTTCCCTCCCCCCCCCCTCCTCGATTGCTATGAGCGAGTGCCCCTCACTTATCTACCTCTAAAAATTGATAACGATAAAGTTTCGTTACAGCTCATCAAAGCGTACTTCTAACGAGTGTATTTTAACCTGAATATAACTAATAGATTCAGGTTTATTTTCCTGTCGAAAGTCCAAATATTTCTTATTTACTTTAACTTTTGCTACTTCGCCAGGCTCTACCGTCTGTTCACTAACTAACTTATCATATTCCATTAACTGACAAGCCCCATCGTTGCAAGCGTTGTAGTGCCGGCCCATTGCTTTTGCCTACCCAAAACGAAATTGTTCAAAACATAGAAGTTTTATATGTAGATATACGGCAATGCATTTGCATGCTCTTACAAAGAGCTTTCAACTGACGTATTCATGAAATGCAATAAATGCCTTGCTCTAACTTTTTCGAACGATAATTCAGATTTAAAATTTCAAAACTTTTTCTCATCTTTGATTCCGGCCCATATCCTGCAACAAATTGTAACAAAATTTGAGATACATCATTTTTTTAGCTTTTTCCAAGCGTTATATAAAACGCTCATTTTAAATTCGAATCCATCAAATATAACGCGAATATATTCGAATTTATCAAATATAATCTTTTAAATTTGAAATATCTTGGTAAATTCGAGAGATAGAAAAATATTTAAATGAAACAAAAATTTGTCAATCCAAGTAGAATATAACAGAATTTTTTCGAAAGACTTTTTTTAATTTTTGTTATCTGATGTTGACATACATAATTTATTCTGAAACTGGTTACCAAAATTATTCAAATACTTTATTCAATCAAGAAGTAAGATATAATCTATTTTCCCATCACAATATCAAGAATTTATGAACTGATAGTATACACATCTGATTCGCCGAAAAAATGATAGTGCAATCAAGCACAAACAAATTTTATGAATTTCGGTAAATATTAAATTTCAGTGTTAAATTTTCTTTTTCATAAGGAATATTGGAATCAAATCAAGCTTGGAAGTGATCTTTGATTGAGAAGAAAAACTTATCTTCGAAGCAGCGTATAACAATTGAGGCCGTGCATGAAAGTGGTAAAAGCAATAGCCTAATTGCACATGATCTGAAAATTCCCAGACATAGTGTGGATTAAAATGTATGTAAATTACTTAAACATGGTAACACTAAAAATAGACATGTGGAAGGAACAACAAAAGTAACAACAAAGTAACATAATAATTATATAGCACAAGTTCATTTACGTGATATCGTTAACTTTTGCTGGATTCAAATCACAAGTTCAAACTAATTTAACAATGAAAATAAGTGGAACAACTATCAACAGAAAACTTGGATAATGTGGTCTTTTTGGTCGAGTTGCTGTGAAGAAACCTTTACTTTGAAAAGTTAACAGAAAAAAACGTTTATTTTGGACCAGAAAACATAAACATTGAACTACAGCTGATTGGATTAGAAAGTTCTATGGAATAAATTATTTAAATTTAAAATATTTGGAAATAAACGGAAAATTTATATGCGTCGAAGAGTGAATGAAAAATTTTCGGAAAATAGTATTGTGTCTACATCTAAACATGGTGGATAACTAATGGTTTGTGGATGTTCGAGGTTTCCCATGTTGGCGACCTTCTAAAAATATATGAAATTTTAAAGAAAGAAGATTATCAAAATATTGTTCAAAGTCACTAGAATAATTGGCTCTAAATTTATATTCCAACAAGACAATGATTCAAAACACACGTAAGAATTATCTAAAGAATCTTAAAGAAAGAGAAAACTTAAATATATGGTTCGGCCTCCCTAATCTCCGGATTTAAATCTCAATGAATTGTTATAGGAAGAGCTTGATCGTGATGTACAAAGGTATGCCTTACGTCGTGGACATATCTATAGGCTAAATTGTAAGAAGAATGGAATAAAATCTCAAAAAATACGCTAAACAAACAGGATACCTAAAATATCACGAGCAGTAATTAAAAGTAAAGGTAGACATTTTGATGGAAGTAATATTCAATTTATTCTCTAGGTTAATGTTATTTATTAATGATAATATTATTATTGTTAGAACTATTTATTATTAACAGTTAATATAATTGATAAATAAATTTATATATATTTACAATCAATGTTAAATCAATTTAAAAATAATGATTGTGTTTTGGAAAACTGTTGTTTTATGGTGACTATACAGATATAAAAACTTAACCCAAAAATACAATGTTGTTTGTATTGCAACGGTAGTCGATTCAAGGAATCAATCCATTCGCGATTCTGTAACTCGCGCGTTAGTTCGAACAATTAAGAGAGAGAGGGGGCGCGCGAGTATTTAAATTAAGCAGTTATGCCTCAAATGTCTACGTGACGATACCGCCAAATTTATTTTGCACTGTGTTTCGCCGAATGATCAAGTTTTTTTGGGACAATCTTAAGTGCGAGAGTGCAACGGTATTACCACGGCAAAAAGCAGCAGCAGATCAGCAGCAGCATATTGCAGCCGATAGGAGAGCTAAGCAGCGCAGCAGATTAAGTGGAGGAGCAGCGACAGTTGATTTACCTCAGCAACAATTACAGCTGATCACCATAATTACACCGCAGGGTAGATGCACCTCCCGTTATTATTACGTGACAAAATACATTCGGTATTTTGTCAACCGTGATAGCGAATTTTTTGTATTCGCGCCGAGCGTTAGTTTCGCGGTAATTTTGAATCTTCTCTCTTTCTCTCACTCACCGAATAATAATTCATTGTAAATTCTGTTCACGTGCGTTAGTCTTTCGGTCCATAAAAGACTAGTTTTTTTTCTAATTAAAGTTAGTTAATTTAATTCGCTGATTATGTCATTTAATTTCCCATTAGCTTAAGCGATTTGTAAAGGCTTGGGTTTTAATCTGATTACATCTAGGGGATTAAGCGGATTAGGCGTAAAGTCGCTCACACCTAAGATACATCGAGTGTCACAAGTCACGTGACTTAAGGTGAGTTCAAGAGTTTAACTCCGTTGGAAAGAAGACACTTAAATGAAATCATCTGACGTAAAGGCGAATACACGTACAACTATACGTGTTTAACGGAGCGGCGGTTAGCTCTGCATCGTGGGAGTTTGAGCTTCAATAAATTTTCCATTTTTTCAGATAACCTCCCCCGTTACAGTATGTATATTAAATGTGATAAACTAATTTCATACAAATATTACATATTTGTTATTGATCATAGTACCTTTCATATATAGTATAATTGTTAAAGTAGCCTATTCCAGCGCGCTTCGCACCCTCAAAACACGCTACCATTAGAGACTATCATCCTCTTTCTGATTCATTTTCAATGGAGTTTTCAAACATTTTTTTATTCATATTCTTTTACTTATAGTTTACTCTTTGTTTGTTCTTAATAACAATAGAAAGATAGCACATACAAATTTTTTGTACGCCTTTAAAATACACTCTACGATATACTGTCACTCTTAAATATTTATTTAAGAAGCGTAACCAGAACATTAATTACTGAATTCATTACTTGATTATAAATTGTCACTAAATATTCAATTAACAGATCAGCTACAATACGATATCAATATGAAAGCGAGAAAAAACCAGTAGTTAGAATTAACTACTGGCTACACGGGAAACCTACAACTATTCTGTCACATCTAGTATGATATGCTAACAGTGTTAATACAATTTCTAACCTCGTGATAAATGTAGTGTGATCGTCTAGAAATATTATTTGTTTATATCTCATAATAATATACAATGCTTTTTTCACCTTCAATATATTTCTCAAATTACAACATTAAATTTTCATTAACTGAAGCCTTTTATAACGTTATATTTACTGATTTTCTTTCAGATTATTATTCACAGAACGGAAAACCTTAATTCATGAAGCAATTTCTGGTACAGCTATTGTACAATTGAAAGGTATATTTTTTATCTATTAAATGTTTTATCACTTTGATTTTTTTTTTAAATATTTTTGGAGTATAACTTGTCATTTGAAAGCAGACTTGCAATTATTTATGTATTATTTTGTAGATTTTCTGTGTGAAATCTATTCTGCTCAAAACATCTTTTCTCACCCATTCATTGCGATCATTTGCCAATATTACATATTGACTTAAAAAAAAGTCGACAAACTTTGAGTTTGATTTCCACATTACTTTGCAATTTATTGAAATTCATTTTTTTATTAGATAATCTCATTCACACTATAACGAGTCACATTCTCGTTATGTTTCTCTCTCCCTGCGGCCAGTCTATTTATTAATCATATTTATACCTTACCATGCATTATAATAATTTTTAATTTGTAGCGCAGTTGAAATGTCAGCGAACAAGATAAGAGTCGAGCCCTACGATCTGTACTATCGATAATCCTTAGCGCGGATGTCTCGGAGAGACCGCGATCGCGAAGGGGAGAGAGAAAGAGAGCGCGCAATGGGCAGTTGGCATGCGAGCCGAGACCGGTACGAACTCTAGCTTAATCTGACAGCATCTTTTTTACGTTACGAGAGATTACGGAGGAGTAAGCGAGTACGCAGTAGAGATTATACAAGCCCGAAGATCGCCAGTGAAGAGCGAAGACTCATAGTGAATGCTGACAGGAATACCGTCAACTATAAAGCTTAGGAACGAGAACGCCCGCGCGAGCGTAGGCTAGGAGTAAGCGTGGTCGCGACCTATCGTACGCGCGTTTCTGTTGTTCTAACAACCGACGACAACAACTGTAAGTACCTGCTCGATTCTTTTCTCTCTCCCTTGGCTTTCTCTCTCTCTCCTATTGCTTGTGAATTGCATTTGTTCCTTTAGCTTTTCGCCCAACCTACGCACTCTGTCATTTTGCTCAGCATTGCGTCTTGCCTCGAGCCGCTTTAAGCGAATTCGTCGTCCGATCTTGCTCGGTCGCTGACAAGATCGGCGCATCGCGTTTTGTTGTCGCCTTGTTCGCTGCCGCTCACATTTCGTCAATACGCGCGCTTGCATGTACTCGCGAGTGCCTAAATACACGATTCATTTTTACTAAAATCCGCAGTGGCTTATTCCGATACACCTGCCTTATTGCATAACCACTTCGCAGCGAGACTCTTTAGGTTGTCTCTCCCCAAGTAATCTGTAGCTCACGACACTCTCCGCGGGCCGAATTTCTACGTAAGGAAGGAGGCAAGCTGATGCAGCTAGACCCAGGCACTGTTCGCGCTGGCGCACAGGGTCGCCTTGGACAGCGGACTTCACTTTATTAAAATATTAATATTAAAATATTAATCCGGGAGAATTATTTATTATATAGCTGATTTAGCCCGAAAAGAGCTCCAACTAAAACTGAATTATATTTTGGCGCCCAACGTGCATATCGAATTCTCAGGAAACTTCATGCAAAGATAACCTTCGCGGAAACAAAGAAAAAATAAAGAGACTCACCAAGCCAGTGAATGTAAACACAAGTAAGGAAACAAGCAAAACACTTTTGTTTGTGATACGAACACGCGTGCATAAAAAAAAACATAGAGTGTTTATGTCGTACAGACATACTCTATCGGAATAGCGTGAGCTAAGCGAACGACGCTAAGTCACGTGTATTTACTGTATAACAGGGTTTTGGCTAACCTGCCGTTACAGCAGGTATCGAGAGGATGGATTAGTTGACAGCTCGGCTTAATAAACAGCTAATGCCACGAGGCTGGTGCACTGGCACCTGTGTGGCCAAGCCTTTTTAACCAGCCACGACATCAAGCAGCCTCGTGGCCCGCGTAGAGCGTCGCAGGTAGCAGTGGCTGAAAAGCGCGAAAAGTAGTGACGAGCGCAGAGAATTCGCCAAGGATTGGGAGTGAGAGTCGGGCGCAAAGTCCAAGAACGCAGAGAATAAGAAGGATAAGAATAATTTATATAAAGTGTCATAGAGAAAGCGTACAGAGTAGTAAATCGGCAAAGAGAGAGAGAAGCAGGCAAGCAAGTAAGAGAGAGCTAAACGAGTCGGTACTTACAATGAGGCAACAATGGCCAGGCCCTCCGTACAATAAGCGTTCGCTCGCTGAATGGCGTTCCCGGACGCCGGTTGCAGTGGTAACGGAGCGTAGGACTACCTAGCGCTAGGTCCTCGCACACACACACTGTCCTGTCAAAACGCCGCACCACTGCACCCACTCGCGAATAATTTAAGGCAACGCCAGACCGAAAGTCCGAATACGCCAAAAAGAAAAGAAAAGTCAAGGATCGCTAAACCACGGCAACTGCCCAAGCAAAGACCGGATCTTCAACGCGCGCTCAAGTACGTGTCGCCCGCGTTACGTCCGCCAGTCAATTCCTGCGGGAGGCGTCCGCCACTCTTTCATCGCGCTTTTCGGCAGCGCGACCACACGCATACACGCATACACGCGGACGCGACTCTCCCTGCTTATAGGCTCGTTAATAGATATGCCGCGCTCTCTCTCTTACCTTATACTTCGACGTTGTCGGCTGCTGCAGGCTGCTGTATAATATAATATGAATCCAAATATAGTATAAGTATATGAATTATGTATATGCATACGTGGGAAAAGAGACATGACGAATGAATTAAATTCGTTATAACTGTGATATAAGAAACAGCCTGGACACTGGCGAATACAAGCGTTTACGCATATACATCTCACGTATAAGCGGAAATCACAAAACGACTATTTGTGTATGCATATCAATTCCCGATAAATGAATTTCGATTGTAATATAACCTATCTATATATTTATACATTTTACGAAGCGCCCTATTATTTAATAACATTTTCTTTTATTATATATTATTATACACTGATACCGTCGTACAACGCCAAACTAAAATATAAAAATAATAGATTAAGATAAATAAAATAATAAATATTAAATAATCTTAGAAAGAAGAAAGCAAATAAAAGAAAATTATCAAGAACAAATAGAAGAATATAAAACTGTATATAAATAATAATAAATAAAAACAAGATGTCGGACAAACTAATTTAACTATTTTTAGAACAGAAGTAAATATTAGAATAAAAGAATGGATTAAAACACTACCTAGTGATACATTAAATTCAGTCTTAAACGACCTTGAGCTCAACAACGATAGCTCAATGTACGAACGTGCTAATAAATTATATAGACGGTTAAAAGGCGATTATACCGCGCAAGATTTTGTTGAGACAATCGATAATTTGTCGCTTCAAGCGAAAGAAAGACGCGATAATTTATATATGACATTGATACAATCAAATGTCATCCCAAAACCGATACGCGACGATTTTATAGAAATAATACAGCAAGAAATTGGACAAAACAGAAGAAACAAACAACGAACAGGATACACAACAACAAGACATGTCGTTAACACCAGCTTCGAATACGTCAGGAATAGTAATAAGAGAATCTGCGACGAATGTAACAATTCCAACGACAACAAATATGGCTCAAACTATGACAATGTTTGTAAGCCCGTGATGTCGACAACAGAAAATAAGACGAATGCTATGCCACATATGTTGCAAATACCAGAGAAAATGATTTGGTGTAAGCTACCCTCAGGGAAGGCACAATACATACCAGAATCAACGGCAAAAGAGCTGAAAGGAGCTTTAATTGCAACAAAAACGTTAAAAGAGAAGGTCGACGAGCTAGAGAAAAATTTATCAAGACTCAAAAGCGAAAACGCTGAACTGCAAAACACAGTTTACAGTCTAAATAATCAAATAAAAACGATAACAGATATCAATAGCAATTTGAAAGTTACGAGACAAGATAAAAATGTTATCTTTAGAGACACGTATAGTCTCATCGACCCAGATTTTGATTTAACGACATTCGAAGAACAACCACAGCTGAACGCAAGAACAGCACTCTTATCATCAACGGCAAGGACTCAAACAAGCTCAAGCTGGGAGAGGGGGGATCACAGACAAGAAACATATTTGCTTTCGCATGCGGCAGGAGCGCAATCGACAAATGCGACTCAACAGCAAGCCACTTTGATCCATGGACTTCCAAGTTGGAGGACTAGTGGAAACCATTGGGATAGTACTAGAGTTCTGACAAGGAACTTAGGACAAACGGTGCGAGACTGGAAGATACATTTCTCGGGCGACACAAGCACGAGTATTGAGGAATTTCTTGCATGAGTAGAAGAAAATTACTGTTTGGACCGCATCACGGAAGACGAGATTCTTGATTCACTGTCTACACTTTTCAGAGGTCAAGCGCTACAATGGTACCGATTCTTGAGACCAACGTGGAACACGTACTAGGAGTTTCGAGAGGCAGCATTGACAGCTTACAGTAAGGTGCATCGCTATCATCGTAACACATCAGTGGAGGCCCACTTGAAAACGCAAGGACCCGATGAAACAGTTCGGGATTATTTATCTGCGATGAACACCATATTTAGCCGCTTTGAGCGACCGTGGAGTATTCCAGATCAGATCAATTTGGCTATTGATATCATGATCCCCAAGTTGAAGAAAGAAATGAAGAAGGACCAGCAAAGTATTACGTCATTGCCACAGCTTCTTAACCGAGCCCAAGAAATGGAAATGGCCGAGTCAGACGAACATTGGAAGCATCCGCCGTCTCCAGAACAGAGCTTGTTACCAGAAGCGGCATACAAGCCTAAAACGAAAGCAACTGCGTGACCAAAAGTGAACATCGCTTCCATTAACGAGAACAACGTCATCTTGGAGATTGACTTAGAAAAATCCTTTCAAAATTTCTTTAATAAGAAATGCTTAGAGTTTGCTACTACTAGGCCTCAAAGTCTACCCGTCGCGAGTATTGACGCTACCCCTACTTCTACGAAGAGCGCTGCGTCAACCAATCACTCAGGAAGAGGAGGCCGAGGTGGAGGACGATGGAGCCCTAGAGGCGGACGAGGAGGCGAGCATCGATCTGAGAGCCAAGCAAAGGTAATAACACCGCGCTTGGATCGCAACAAAGACAAACCACCTGGCCCAGACGCAGATAAACTGCTCTGTTGCGAGTGTAGTTGGCCCGGCTACACAAAAGCTACCTGCCCGGATTGCTCTAAAACAGAACAACCAAAAAACGCCGACAGGAGCGAGTAGACGAGGTCCCTATCGCTTCATTTATTTCGAGGGCCTCATCAGCTAACGCCGACTCAGGAGACCGCCAGGCTCAGTGCCCCGCAACAGCTATCCACACGCCGGCGCGGAATGTTGAAACGATTACGCTGAAGCCAGACCAAAGTACTGCGCTTTAGTCGTAGAATACCCTCGATGGTGGCTAACCTTACAGGTAGGTCACTTTGCTTTCAAAGCATTATATGATACTGGTGCTTCAAGAACCGTATTAAGCCCAATTGGCCTTCAAATAGCCGCGGCCCTTATCTGTCATATAGCTATGTACAACGGCCCGGGAGCTCGCGCTATAGATGAACATTACGTGCCCATCATTGGCAGCGTACAGCTACCATTCTCGGTCGGAGGGGTTTCTCATATGATAGACGCCCTAATTCTTAGCGAAGCCGAAACGGAATGTACTCTAGGAGGAGATTTCATTCGAGCGTTTTCCGCTTGCCTTGACCCAGAGACTAATACCTTACGGGTAAAAAGGTGTGACCGACGGGTACCACTTATTCTCTCGTTTCTGAGGATAGATCAGTCGCTTGCCCTGTCCTCTTTAGGCATTGAAGAGATTAACCAGGAGCAACGCTCAGAAATCGACCGAATTGTAGAAGAAGTTTTACCTGAAACTCTTTACAGCCACATTGGAAAAAAACACAAACACCCATATTGGAAGTATACAGGAGATAAGTTATATATTTACCAACCAAACATAATCGTGGACGAATTGATGGGTACAGATGAAGATGCTTGGAAGCTAGTACTTCCACGAGAACAGAGAGCTCAAGTCTTATCAGAGTGTCATGATAGTCTTACCGCAGGACATCTAGGGCGCTACAAGACGCAAAAGCGAGCCGCGCTTAAATACTATTGGCCTGGCATACACACAGATGTAGCTCACTACGTTCGTAACTGCCTCGTTTGCCAACAGACTAAAGTGGAGCAAGTTGCTCCAGCAGGACTGATGGGACGGCACCTAGTCACACGGCCATGGGAAATCGTGGCGGGCGACACTATGGGCCCTTTTCCTAAGTCAGCACAAGGCTATGAGCATCTATTAATCTTCATCGACCTCTTCACTCGCTGGATTGAGTGTATCCCGTACGCAAAGCCAACGGGAGAGCGATCAGACGCGAGTTGAAGGAGCGAGTATTCCTGCGATTTGGAGTGCCCGATAAGTTTTTATCGGACAATGGGACTCCATTCAAAAACAAATTGGTAGACGAGTTCTTGGACTCGTTCGGCGTTGTCCACGGCACGTGTGCGCCGTACTCGCCAAAGAGCAACCCAACCGAGAGAGTGAACTGCACGATAAAAACCATGATCAGCGCGTTCATCCAAGAAAATCATGCTACCTGGGATGCTCACATCACGGAATTCGCCTTTGCGTATAACACAGCTATTCACGAAGCGACGCGCGCTAGCCCAGCTTTTCTCAATTACGGACGGCATCCCGACCTTCCTCACACTAAGAAGAGAGCGGAAGACAGAGACATGATCCGAAACCTCGAAGCCGCCGCCATAGAGAATTGGCATGCGAGGATGGAAAAACTAGGAGATTTTCGCGCAGTAGCACTTGAAAATACGCGAATGGCGCAAGATCGCCAAGAGAAATATTACAACGTCAAGCAAAGGGACGTAGAATATCGCGTCGGAGATAAGGTATGGGCCAAAAACCGCCTACTTTCCTCGGCCGCAATGAAAATCGCTGCAAAACTAAGCCCGAAATTCGCAGGACCGTTACAGCTCGCGTAGGAATGAACTCTTACCAGCTTAGCACCGAAGAAGGTACTGACATAGGAAAGGTAGCCGTTTGCGATTTACGCCCTTGTCACGACGAAAAGCAATGTCCAAAAATTGATGAGACGGAGAAATGCGAGTCTAACGTGGAAGACTTGAACCTCGATAATTTGTTCGCACCAATCCCTAAAAGCGACAAGAGCAACGAGCAAAACAAAAAGAAGATGGCCGATAGCGAACTAACCTCCGGCTCAGAACCCTTAACAAAAAGAAGGCGTGGCCGACCAAAGGGGAAAAAGAAACTTTCCCCACCGACGGTCCCACCGTCGCCAAGGCAGCTTCGCTCAAGACAACACTAACCTTTGCGTTGCTACCCCACTCTCTGCTTCTACTCTTTCAGCTACTTCCTAACTAATCTGCTGCTAACCTTTCTACGCCTATATATTATTCCCGGACTGGATCCCAGCAAATAAGAAAAAACCATCTTCATACTTGTATTAACTCTTACAGTTGGACGCTACGTCGGACGCTTCAGCGGTGAAGAGCCAAGCGGAGTTCCAGGAGCTCCAAGCGCTTACCATCGCTTCGATAGAAGACGAGGCGGTCTCAGCAGGTAATCAGCCCGAGGAACCGGAAGCGGCCAGCGCAGAAGAATCACTTCAAGTGGCAGTCCCGCTGGACGTGGAGGCTCCCGACACCGAGAAACCAGGGCAGGAAGCGGAGGAGCCCTCCGCTGCCCCTCAGGAAGGGACAGAGCCGACCATCAGCGACGACGCTTCAGCGACGTCACCCGACGACTCCAGAGATCAAGACGAACCACCCTCAGGCGAGGTTTATGGGCCATTGGCGCTGGAAGACGCCTGGAAAGAACTGCTGCAGCGTGTCAAGAGCGTACGCACGGCCCGAATGGTGGCAAACGCCGAGGAGACAGCGACCTTCGGCGAGGTTATGGAATTCATTCAAGCTGTAGGCGACGAAGGAAAACGCTTAGCAGGAGACTACGCCGATAAAATTCAGCGTGAGCTGGACCTAAAGGCGTACCTCGCTCGCCAACGAACCGATTGGCTCAGGCGCCGCCTCGTTGAGGAGGAGAAACGCGTGCTGACGGAGGCGGTCGACGCTAGACTGCGGGAGGTAGATAATCTGAGGGCTCAGATGAGAATGCTGGATCGTACAGCCGAAGATCCCTACCACTAGGTACCCCGACTCCAAGGAACCGGTCACCAGTGGGATGAGGAGTCCACTGCTTCCGCGTCACCGCCCCGACCGCGCTCGCCTTCTCCGATGGTGATCGCTGCGCACCCATCCAGACCAAGGTCTAGGCCAAGCGATTTCGCTGAGGGGCCGAGACGACCACCCGGATACTTTACTCTGCAGCACGCCAACCGTACTGAGTGCTGTGGAAAGCGGGACGGGCCACGACGAGACCTCGTGGGCACGCGTTTCTGCAACCTGTGCCACCTCACCGGCGTCTCAAGATCCACCGACTGCCCCAATTTCCAGATCCATCCGAGATGGTTATCGGGACAGCTTGAGGCTTATGCCTACACGGACGCCGAGCTCCGCGCCCGTAGAGAATCACGATAAGCGAATACGCTTAAGCGACAACGCGTTTGTGCGATTTCGCTTCTTCTTTTCCCATTTATTTATTTAGTTACCGTTACCAAGATTGTTACGCGAGCATGCGTAATCCATAGTAAAGGGGCAGCGCCTCAAATCAAAGAAGAAAAATATTATATTTTTATGTTACTGTATAAGAAAGAAATCTATTTATATTTTTGTATTAGTAGCGTGAACGCATAAGGAATAAAGTTGTAGGGGAGAAAGAGAGTTCTTTGTCATCCCACATATCTTTCCATTATGCTACCTTATTATAACGACAGATTGCCCAACTTTTCTTTTGAGGATGCAGGAGTTTTCCCTGGAAAATGGAAACGCCTAAAGAGAGAGACCAGGTTTCGAGCTGGTACCCCTAGCTTAGTCTGACAGCAACATCTTTTTTACGCTACGAGAGATTACGGAGAAGTAAGCAAGTACGCAGTGGCGATTATACAAGCCCGAAGATTGCCAGTGATAAGCGAAGACACACAGTGAATGCTGACAGGAATTCCGTCAGCTATAAAGCTTGGAAGCGAGGACGCCCGCGCGAGCGTAGGCTAGGAGTAAGCGTGGTCGCGATCTATTGTCCGCGCGTTTCTATCGTTCTAACAACCGACGACAACAACTGTAAGTACCTACTCGATTCTTTTCTCTCTCCTTTGGCTCTCTCTCTCTCTCTCCTATTACTTGCGAATTGCATTTGTTGCTTTATCTTTTCGCCCAACCTACGCACTCTGTCATTTTACTCGGCATTGTGTCTTGCCTCGAGCCGCTTTAAGCGAATTCGTCGTCCGATCTTGCTCGGTCGCTGACAAGATCGGCGGGTCGCGTTTTGTTGTCGCCTTGTTCGCTGCCGCTCGCATTTCGTCAACACGCGCGTTTGCATGTACTCGCGAGTGCCTAAATACACGATTCATTTTTACTAATATCCGCAGTGTCTTATTCCGATACATCTGCCTTATTGCATAACCACTTCGCAGCGAGACTCTTTAGGTTGTCTCTCCCCAAGTAACCTGCCTTCGACAATTAGTTAATAGGAGTTAATCTATTATTACAAGAGTGTCACGTAATTGATAAGACAAATCTCCTAGCTAGGATAATGAGACAGCGAAGCTTAGTTTCAGTACGATTTCAAAAGTTTTTATTTCTGTTTTGTCTTCAGAAGGAAGCATTCACATTTATATGGGTTATTAGTTTTCAAGAGAGATGTTGTTCACTTTCAAGATAAATGTTATCTTATAAGAAGAATATTCGCTTTCAATTCAAAAGTAGTGTTCGTTTGCTAAGGAATCCTGAGAAAACCTCACAGAGGTATTGTGACAATTCTTTGATCTAGGATCTCTCCTGATCAGTCGAGGTTGAGGTTGCCTATTCATTAAAGTTACTTTTTCTGTTTGCTTAATGAAGCTTTTTGCAAAGTCTCCGAGGGCTTTGTATATTTTCCTGCTTGAAACCATGATAGTCTTAAAATAAGGCCATTTATAGTCCTCCTTCATGTTAGCTTTTACAATAACTTTCTCAATCCTCCTAAATGGTTGCAGTCAAACATAATGTGGATTTCACATTCTATTTCTCTGTAACTACATAGTCGGTTTTGGCATAAATCTTTCTTCAAGAGATAAGATTTGAACGTACCATGTCCAGTCATGAATTGAACTGTATAGTAAATGGGATGCAGCCATCTCTTCTGATGTTATGCCGGTTGACGCAACATAATTCTCAGGTACCACCTAGAGTAATTGTAAACCTGTGAGAAGTATACGATAGAGCGATCGGTACCAATTGGTCTTTGCGAAAGAATTTTTGCCATGGCATAGCTAGAAGCATCAGTTATATCCTTTGAACAAATTTGGAACTTGTAAAAGGGGAGCATTACAGAGTAAGTCTTTCAACTCACAAAATACTATTTCGACTTTTTCGTTTGACTTAAATGAGATTTCTTTATGTAGAAGTTTCGTGAGGAGCTTAGCTATCTTAGCGAAGTCTTAGATGAACGATCTATAATATCTAGCTAGCCCTAAAAATTGACGAATAATTTTAATGTTTCTCGGCCTAGAAAACTCTTTCACAGCTATAACTTTCATTGGATCGACTTCCAAACCTTCTATACTGATAACGTTTTCTAAACACGAGGGTCGTTTGAAAAGTCCGTGCAAAGTCAGAGAGATGGCGCTACTAATGCGTATCAAGTTTTCAGTTATTTCAGTTCATTATTATTCAGCTATTTTCAGTTAGTGGCATATCTTGGAAGAGCACATACCAAGTTTCAGCTAGATCGGCCAATTACTTTGCGTTTTACATTCGTTTCAATCAAAGAAATCGAGTGGTTGTAAAAAAATGGACGAAAAAGAATTCCGTATATTGATTAAACATTACTTTTTCAAAGGCCAAACGCCTCAGGATGTGATAGGGCTATAGCGATGCTCGCTGGCCCTGTGTGCAGCACTCTCCTCGCATGAACGCAGCGACCAAGTATACGCTATATAGCGACTACATACTTGTGTCGTTGCAGGATCTGGAGGGAGGAGCGCGACGATCGGCGAGGTGTCGCCGTGAGTGCGAGTGAGAGCGAGAAGAGCGAGAGAGAGAGAGCGATTTTGACTGATTTTGACGGCGAGAGAAGTGGGAGCGCGGCGGCGCGAGGCTTGGAAAATTAAGAGAGAAGAAGGGCAGTTAGGCGCGAGCTCTCAAGTAATTAGGGCCGCCTAAGGAGAGTCGGAACGAGAGGACATTTTCGGCCAGAGAGAACCGACGGCCAGAAGTACGACTGCCATTTGCCAGGAGAGCCAGAAGGTCCAAGCCGAGCCCGGACACGCAGCGACCATTCGCCGTCCCCGGGGTAAAGGCCGTGCTGCGGCCTCTCCTGCAGCAGTCCCAGTCATCGCCAGGGCGCCACTTCCAGCGGGCCTGCGCTTTCGCCGGCGTCGTCTCTCTGCCGACGGATCGTCGGCATCCGGTGGGTCGAAAACCTGTTCGTCTCTCTCGCGCCAGCTCTCGCTCGATTACGGACATTTGCGTATTTGATTTTATCGCGCACGCTGAGCGATCTCGCTCGCGTGATCTCGCGAACTCTTGTCGTGGAAAGGCTGAGCGAGCGCGCTCGCCGCGGCGAAGTTAATCTTGTAGCGATATTTGTGAAAAGGCGTCAATAAATGAGATCGCCATATGTAATATCATTGAATTAGAGTGTCCGTTTCTTTGTGTCAACCTTTCCCAGCCAGCGCGAACTTCGGCCTGTGAAAGTCAGCGCCGGCTTTCTTTACCGAGATAGAACCCAGAAAAATTAGCAGAGACCAGCCCATGGCGCACGGAGGCTGACCACTCTTGCATGGCATCCCTTGTTTAATCTCGGCAGGTTTTCGTTGTTCGCATCGCTTTGTTCTGGTTGGAAAGAGGTGATCGCGATAACTCCCTTTGTGATAAGCTTGAACAGTGCGGTGTCTCGGCCGATCAGCGCTTTTCGGCGAATTCGCGGAGTAGCGAGCGAGAGCCGTGGAAAAAGCTGGAAAAGGGAAAATTTTAGTTGCATGGGACATTTTGAGTTTCGTCATTATTGTGTCGTCAACACATTTGGCTCGAGTTACGCGGAAGCCCGGAGCTAGTGAAACGGGCTGAGGCGAGTATCGCGTTGTTGTGATTAAGCGATTACGCTGTAAATTTGTGCGTTGTTGTTACGCAGATTGCGATTGCTCGAGCCGGGTGTTTTGGCTAGTTAAATTTGTACGTTTGAATGTGTGTTTCTGAATTTGAAAGTTGCGAGAATCGCAACGATCATTCTCGGCTGTTGGGATTGTTGCTGAGCGCGAGCTCAAGGTTAGACGTGTTTACAGGCTGAGCAAAGTCTTTGTGTTGCGTACTCGCACCATGGGCATGCCGGCTTGTGCACGTTGAGCTATTCTCGAAAACAAAGAGGACAAACGCGCTTAGGCCTAGTGAAGGCGAGATAAGCCTAGGAAAGCTTGAGTCTGTTTTGGTGCCTGTTTGTTTACCGCGCGGGGTCGCGTGAAATACGATGCCGGTGACGAGATCGCCCAAGCATCGGAGAGCTGCGGAATCGCGGCCGCGGCCGGAAGCGTTTAGAAGGCGGGTTATGAGAATTCCTGTAGTGAAGTCAATATGGGAGCACATTCAGGCAATGCAAATTCAGGAATTGCTGACATGGATGACGTTGAACGAATTAGTTATAGACGGCACGACTGCGATCGTGCAAGACAGGGCATTTCGCGCATTTTTATATAGCGTGCGTGATGAACCGGCACCGCCTGTGAGCGCCGACGATTTTCTATCAGGGGAAATACCGACTGTCGTTGATGCGAGAAGCGCATCATCGGCGCGGGTCGGACTGCTGGAAACTTTAAAGGCGGAGATAAATGCAGCGGTAAGCGCTCGACGAAAGCGAAGTGACGTCATGCGGGAGACACGTGCGTTGCCATCGGATACGCGAGTTCGCGCCACAGATGGTGCGATCGCACGTGAGGAGGTGCGCGGAAGGAAAGAAAAAGCGGGCTTGCATCGTTCGGTGCCGACGGATTTCGCGCCAGCTCTGGGTATTGCGAACACGCAAACAGAGATTGTGCGAGTGCGCGCGGAGCGGCGACCGGAGAGTTTCCATGGTCGGGAGCCATCGATGTGGCAGCGCGCAGTAAAAACGTTTTGGCCGGCGTGGTTGACTTCGGCAGCATCTAGAGTAAATAATGCTGAGAGCCGGGCAGAACGCGAGGGCATATCGCAGGTAGTGACGCGTGGCCCGGGAAGTACGAGCACGCCGGTGCGTGATGGCGCGCAGCTGGGGGCGAGGTACCGACCTTGTGAGACGAATTACGATCAGAAGCGCGTGAATGACACCGCGGGTGCGCGGTTAGGCAAGCATGAGGCCGGTAGAGAGCCTGATGAAACAGAGGACACGGACTACGATTCGGCACTCGATGACGACGAAACGTGACTAGAGAGCGCGTCAGAGAAAGAGCGCGCGAGCAAACCGAGGAGCCGATTTCTTTATGGGCTACAAGCAGACGCGGTCACGGCGGTAAGAAGTTGGTCTTTAACATTCTCGAAGAAGGGCGGACTGTCAGCGGAGCAATTTTTGGGGCGATTGCATGAAATGCAATCATTTTACAGATTCAAGGACGCGGAGATATTGCCGGCGTTAATGTTGTCGTTTACGAGCGCAGAAATGGCTTTATGGTGGGAAACGAATCGCCCGGGCTGGGACACATTGCAGGATCTTAAAGATGAATTCCGGCGCCAGTTTTGTCCGCGGCGATCGCGCGAGGATGTTTACGACGCGCTACGCCGCCGAACCCAAGGCGAAGATGAGCCAGTAGGTGAATTTCTCACGGCCTTCCTGTATATCGCGAGTAGGTTAGAACCGAAGCTTTCGGAACGTAGATAGCTTGAGTTGATTAAAAACAACTTATATCCGAAACTTCGCAATTACATCAGGGCGAAAAAGGTTCAAACGCTCAGAGATCTTCGCGTGTACGGGGAGAGATTCGAACGCAGACGGGACATCGAGAATCGCTACCGCCCGCCGCCAGCGCCGCAGGAGTCGTTGATGCCAGAAGTCGCTTACCGCGGAGATTCGTCAAGAAGAACCGCGAAGACTGGCAGCGGTGCGAACTTTGCGATGGGCGAACGAGTCTATGCGGTCGGGAACGAAAATAGTAAGGACCGCCAAGGAAAGAAAAATAAGTCGGCAACAAAACCCGTAGGCAGAAGCTGCAATTCGGATAGTGAAGGTTTAGCTCAACGGAAGGAAGCGGATTCGTCAAAAGAGTTGCCGAGAGATGTAGTGGCCGTGTTATCCCAGCTAGCTCATTCGCAGAGGGGCCCGCCCAGGGGAAATGTGAGGCCTGCTGCGAGGAACGCGGCAGGGCGCGTAACCTTTGAGGGCGTATGCCACAAATGCGGGGGGCTGGGACATCGGAAGGCCGAGTGCCCAAGCCCAGAGAACTTGAGACCGACGCGATCAAGTTCAGAGCCGTTGGGAGCTGAAGGCACGAGTGGCAGAGAGGTTTCTGACCGAAGTGCGAGTCGCAATCGGGGAAAGAGCCCAGTGCGCTGCTACAAATGCCAACAGCTGGGACATTACGCGAACCGGTGTTCACAAGGAAATAGAACGGGGCTAGCGTGCCAAGGCTGCGGTAAGGAAAATAAAACGTTGGAAACATGTCCGCAATGCCAGGTGTGGCTCAAAGCCCTGGAAAACTTAAAAGCGGGACCCAGTTGCCCGACGGATTCCGCGTAGTTGTGCGTAATAGGGCACCCAACGGAGCGAAAGTCGCGTTTATGAGGCTGTTTTATGGCAAGTTCGCAGAGTTTCAGCCGCAGGTTGAGCGAAATGAAGCTAGTTTGGGCGCGAATAACGCGAAAACGGAGGCCTCTATGCAACGCGAGGGCGCGAAAGATGGAATCAGGGAGAGTTCGAGGAAAGAGTTCGACTGGATCGAATTCAACGAACGATGGAAAAGAATGCGTGAAGCAGGGCCCGAGCGCGAGCGAGGAAAGCGAGCGTTGGAGTCGGGAGAAATGCTGGATGCACGCGAACCAGAGCGAAATCGAGTAGGTGGCCAAGGGAGTCCGACGCTCGGGCGTGGGTCGAGAGGTAAATCGACGAGAACGTCCGAGGTGGATCAGCCGGGCATGAACTCGAGGGAAACTGCAGAGACCGCGCGGTCTTCGAGAGGTCCTGAGGGGAAGGCGGCGCGTGCGCGGCCGGTTCCGGAACAAACTCGGACTGAGAGATCGCCTCAGCAGGCTGGAAACTCGAAAACTGACGACCCTGACGGTGTAGACGAGACGTCGTCGCGATCCGTCACCTCGTTCAGGGAGTTTATGGTGCTGAGTGGAGAGGTAGCAGTTTGGGCGACACCGATCGCATCGGGTTTGGAAGCGTCGGATGGCGCAGGATGCGAGTCGACACGTAAAAATTTGACGGATAGTCGGGAGAACGAGAAGCGAGGCGAGTCATCGAGAACCGATGTAGGTCTCTCGCGCCTCTGTGTTCGTTTTTGCGTGGGCGAGCCAAAAGTGGACGCGGTGGAAAATCGCGAGTTGCTGGTAGTCCATATCGCGGGGAAGCCTTACAGTGCGCTGTACGACTCGGGTGCGATGGTGACTATTGTGGGTCCACGGATACGCGGCGACTTTGCGGACAAGATTGAGCCATGCGACTTCGCGTTGTTCGGGTTTTCAGGAGCGAAAACCGAGATCGTGGGAAAACTTCGGCTCAGGGTTGAGATCGACGGAGTGTCACGAATAATCGAAGCGCGAGTCGTTGATGTGCCAGTGCAATACGACATGATCATCGGGATGGACTTCATTCAGGAGTTCGGCATTGGCACGAATCATGCGAATGGGAAATGGCATGTAGAGGATGGCCCTTGGCACTGGTTCGCGGAGCTGAAGCGCGAAAGAGTGGAGTTCCCGAGCGAGCCTGGACTCGCGCGTGTTCGCGTTAGAGCCGAGGTCGCGGGGCTCTCCGAGTTGCGACCTTCGCAGCGCAAATTAGTGGAACGTCTGGTGCGTCGGGTGGTACCCGAGAAGTCGCCTGCGCATACGCATTTAAGTAAGCATGAGATCGACGTACAGGGTGCACGACCAGTAAAAACTCCCTTAAGGCGATATTCGCCACAGGTGATGGAGTTCATGCGAAGCGAGACAAGGAAATGGCTGGAATCGGGGCTAATCAGAAAATCGACAAGCGATTGGAGTAGCGCGCCGGTTATAGTCAGAAAACAGGATGGCACAAATCGAATGTGTATAGATTTAAGGTCAGTGAATAAGGCAACGAAAACAGATGCATATCCGATGCCGAGCATTGACTCAGTTCTGGATCGACTGCGTGGGGCGCGTTATATTTCTAAGATCGACTTGAAAAACTCGTACTTACAAGTACCGCTAAGCGAGGAGAGCAAGAGATATACGGCATTCGCGGTCCCGGGATTAGGGTTATTCGAATGTAATTACATGATCTTCGGATTAGTAAATGCTCCGGCGACGTTCATGCGACTGATGGATACGCTTTTCGGACCGGAATTTGAGCCATATGTTTTCAAATATTTAGACGATGTAATCGTGGTAACCGGAACTTTCGATGAGCATTTGACTTGGCTTGAGCGAGCTCTGCAGAAGCTGGTAAATGCGGGACTCGAAGTAAACGTGACGAAGTGTGAATTCGGGTGCTCCGAGGTGACGTTCTTGGGATACCGATTGGATAGTCAAGGATTGCGACCTGATCCGGACCGGATTAAACCGGTGATTGACTTCCCGCAGCCCCGAAACGTTAAGTAGTTGCGACGTTTTCTCGGTATGTGCGGTTGGTATGCGCGATTTATTGAGCATGAGAGCGAGATGAAAGTACCGCTCACGAAGCTTACGCGCAAGAGCGAACGTTGGCACTGGGAACAGGAGCAAGCCGAAGCTTTTGAAAAGCTAAAGAAAGCGCTGACGGAGGCGCCGGTTTTGGCGAGACCCGATTTTGCGAGAACTTTCTTTATTCATTGCAACGCATCGTCGTATGCGTTAGGTGCGTGTCTGATTCAGAAGGATGAGGATGGGTTTGAACATATCCTATATGCTACGCGAGTAGAATGTTGAATGTGCACGAGCGTAATTATACTGTGTCGGAGTTGGAATGCGCGGCTGTGATAATGGGAATTAAAAAGTTCCGTCCTTACATCGAGGGAGTGCATTTCGTGGTAGTCACGGATCACACGGCACTTACTTGGCTACGCAATAAGAAGGAACCTACGGGTCGGTTGGCGCGATGGGTTCTAGAACTCCAGCAGTACGATTTTGAAATCGTGTACAGGAAAGGTCGCCTGCATCATACGCCGGACGCGTTATCGCGCGCGTATGAGGACGGCGAGGAAGTAGCAGCTTTCGCGACGATCAAGGACCCTGAATACTTGCAGCGCATGAAGGACGTGCTTGCGAGACCGGATAAATTTCGGAATTGGCGAGTGGAGGACGGAATGCTGTATAGATTCTCGTCTGATAGGTTACTCGATCCGGTTACAAACCGTGAGCAGTGTTGGCGCTTGGTGGTACCGATAGAACACCGAGCTCGAGTGATGCGAGACGCACACTGCGAGCCCTCGGCAGGACATTTCGGCAGGGATAAGACCTACGATAGAGTCGCGAGGGAGTATTCATGGCCTGGAATGTATTACGACATCACGGAATTCGTGCAATCGTGCGAGAAATGCCAACGGTATAAAATAGAACAACAATTTCCGATGGGCCTCATGAGCAAGCGCGTAGTTGTGCAACCGTGGTTGGTGATAGCGGCAGACGTGATTGAGCTTCCGCGGAGTAAGAATAGGTTTAGATACTTAGTCGTGTTTCAGGACTTGTTCACGAAATACGTGGAGTTTAAACCTCTTGTGTCAGCTACGGGGAAGGCTCTCACGCAGGCTCTTGAAGAGCTTATTTTGTATCGATGGGAGATACCGGGGTATATTGTCACGGACAATGGTAAGAATTTCTGTGGGAATGAGTTTCGAGCGACACTAGACGAGTACAAGATTGAACACGTACTTTGCCCGCCGTACCATCAGCAGGCGAATTTCGCCGAGCGAGCGATTAAGACGCTGAAGCTGATGGTGGCGATGTTCGTCGATCAGGATCACAGGAATTGGGATAAGTATTTGCATGAATTCAGGCAGGCGCTGAATACGACGATACAGGCGAGCACAAAGGTCTCGCCGGCGTTCTTGAATTTTGGCCGCGAACCGCAGCAGGCTAAAAGTTTGCGTCGTGAGGTAGAAGCGCGAACGCCGATCATCCGCTCGTCGATCGAGGATTGGAGCGAGCGTATGGCGAGACTTGATGCGTTACGCGACCTTGTGATTAGACATATCGAAGAAGCACAGAACCGTCAGAAGAAACATTATGATAGAAAACGTCGAGACGTAGAGTTTTCGGTTGGTGATCTAGTCTTGAGGCGAGCACACACTCTGTCCAGCGCGAGTGCGGGGAAAAGCGCAAAACTGGATCCGCGATATACCGGTCCGTATAAGATTTTGCGAGTAGTTTCTCCGGGAATTTATATGCTAACCACGAATAACAACAAGCAGGTACCAATGGCTCATGTATCTGAGCTTAAAAGATACGTGCCTCCTCGAGGTACGAGGAAAGGTAACAGCCGAGAGTGATTTGTTTGTTGTGTGATGTTGGTGTGAGTGTGATGTTTGTGTTGTTTATTTTATTTCTTTTATTTTTTTCGGACGAGTTAGGAGGAGACAGAACCGTGATAATCTGGTCAGCTGACTGGATGCTAGATGAGGTAGCAAGGCTAATACATGCATGGTTTATTACAGGAGAAGTAGTTATGCTGGAAGAAACGCCAGGCTTCTCTGGCGAGTACACCGAGATGCCAGGAGTGGTGGAGGAAGGCCAGCAGGCACATTCGGCGTTAGAGCTGCCTATCGTGCCGCGGGGCGCGTGTGACCTTGTTGATGTGGGCGCGGCTACGGGGCAGAACCAAGGCGAGAACGCTGGTTCTGTTCCCGAGGGGGGCGCCGAAGGCGAGGTAATCGCGGGCAGGGTCTTAGAGGTAGCGGTAGCGAGACCATCTGAGTGGCACACGGAGCGAGGTACGCTTCGTGTTGCTACTCGCCCATCTGGTCGGAGCGCGGTGGTTGCCGCTGCTGCTGCGGCCGCTGAAGCGAGGGCAAGGGTCGCCGAATGGCCACACGATTTGCCAGTGGGCGCCGTGAAACCGTCACCGAGATGAGGATTCGAGAATCAGGTGGCGATGGCCGAGCCTACTGGGAGTTGGCTGCCGGTGGAGGTGCGACCATCCACTTCGTGGGCAAGCTTGTCGGACGAATGGGACAACAGCAGGGCTGTCTCACCGTTGTTGATAGCTGAGCTTCGTCGAGGCGTGCGGACTCCGGAGCGAAGGCAGGAATTGATTGGCAGGTTTGGCCCGCTCGTGGATGAATTAATTAGGCCGGAGGATCTGCTGCCGTAGCGTCCTTTGCGCTTTAGCGCACCGGATCCATCAGCTGTATCGGAGCGTCCGCGACCTCGTAGGTTGCCGCTGGTAAGCGCGACGTGGCGCGCGAGTACGGATGGAGTTCCACCGGAATACCTAAGAGAACTTCGAGAAGAGGAAGACGCGGCTAGATATGGAACGTCGAGAAGACGCCGTAAGAACCGGAAAACGCCGAACTTCAATGACTACGAGCCGTCGATTGCAGGTGCTGCTCTGAAAGCACAAGACACGAGAACGGTTCAGGTCGGACTTGAGGAGGCACGAGAGGAGCCGCAGCGAGAAACGCAGCGTGCTCTACCTGCCGCAGAGCCACCGATCATGGCGAGTTCGCTAGATTCGGTGCTAGCGACGCAGGAGGTACCGGTAGCTATGGATGTTGAGGCGGAAGGCGTGGATGCTCGGATGACTGTTTTGACTGGGGCTGACGAATCGGAATCGACGCGACAGCTAGGTGAAAGCGGGGCTGATGTGACGTTATCGCATCAAGCTGCTGATAGACCAGCTAAACCGTATAACGTAGGTAGTGGAAGGGATAGGTATCGCGTGTTCCCCGATGGGACACGCATTCCAGCACCAAGAGCGGGGGTGAAGGTTCGTCGCCGTAGGGAAAACCAGCAGGCGAGAGCTGCGGAGGCCGAGGTAGCGAGATCGCAACCACAGCCTCAAATCGCAGACCAGAGTCAGCTCGGGGTAGCACATTCGCAACAGCAAATTGTAGCGGGGGAAGGTGTGAGCCGCGATCCGGTAGCAGCAATTTTGTTAGAGTTAGCTCGTTTAACGCCAGAACAACGGGAGGAAGTGACCAGGATCCAACGCCAGGCATGTGAACTCGCTGCCAGGGCGATTGGCAAGGGCGCAGCCCCAGATAAAGTATAAGAAGGCTGAGGTACCAAATCTGTTCACTTTAAAAGGGTTTTATGTTGTTTTGATTTGTTTTATTTTATTTTTATTTTGTCTGTGTATGGCATGTTTATTTTTGTTTATTTATTTTTATTTTTATTGATTTTGAAGGTTTTGGCCAGCTGACTTATTGAAGTTTTTATGATTTTGATTTTGTAATATAGTTTTAAGTTGTTTTCTCGCTGGTCCTGTGTTCGAGCGAGGAGGGTTGCGTTGGGTAACCCACGGGTGCCTGCGGCTTCCACGGCTTAGCGGGGGGCTGTGACAGGGCTATAGCGATGCTCGCTGGCCCTGTGTGCGGCACTCTCCTCGCATGAACGCAGCGACCAAATATACGCTATATAGCGACTACATACTTGTGTCGTTGCAGGATCTGGAGGGAGGAGCGCGACGATCGGCGAGGTGTCGCCGTGAGTGCGAGTGAGAGCGAGAAGAGCGAGAGAGAGAGAGAGAGCGATTTTGACTGATTTTGACGGCGAGAGAAGTGGGAGCGCGGCGGCGCGAGGCTTGGAAAATTAAGAGAGAAGAAGGGCAGTTAGGCGCGAGCTCTCAAGTAATTAGGGCCGCCTAAGGAGAGTCGGAACGAGAGGACATTTTCGGCCAGAGAGAACCGACGGCCAGAAGTACGACTGCCATTTGCCAGGAGAGCCAGAAGGTCCAAGCCGAGCCCGGACACGCAGCGACCATTCGCCGTCCCCGGGGCAAAGGCCGTGCTGCGGCCTCTCCTGCAGCAGTCCCAGTCATCGCCAGGGCGCCACTTCCAGCGGGCCTGCGCTTTCGCCGGCGTCGTCTCTCTGCCGACGGACCGTCGGCATCCGGTGGGTCGAAAACCTGTTCGTCTCTCTCGCGCCAGCTCTCGCTCGATTACGGACATTCGCGTATTTGATTTTATCGCGCACGCTGAGCGATCTCGCTCGCGTGATCTCGCGAACTCTTGTCGTGGAAAGGCTGAGCGAGCGCGCTCGCCGCGGCGAAGTTAATCTTGTAGCGATATTTGTGAAAAGGCGTCAATAAATGAGATCGCCATATGTAATATCATTGAATTAGAGTGTCCGTTTCTTTGTGTCAACCTTTCCCAGCCAGCGCGAACTTCGGCCTGTGAAAGTCAGCGCCGGCTTTCTTTACAGAGATAGAACCCAGAAAAATTAGCAGAGACCAGCCCATGGTGCACGGAGGCTGACCACTCTTGCAAGGAGATTAAAAAGAAGCTTGATAAACATTATGGTGATTATGCACCTTCGATTAAAATGGTTGATAAGTGGTTTCAAAATTTTCGGAGTGACCATATGAGCACAAAAGACGCTGAACGTTCTGGAGGTCCTGTTGAGGTTACCACTTCAGAAATCATTAATAAAATCCATGATATGGTTATGGCTGACAGAAGAGTGAAGGTGCGTGAGATTGCTAGTACTGTAGGCATCTCGAGTGAACGAGTATATAATATTTTGCACCAACATTTGGACATGAAAAAGCTATCCGCTAGATGAGTGCCACGATTGTCCAAGAACGAGATCGTGTGAAGTGTTGCAAGAATGGTTTGCAGCTGTTCCAGCAAAATTCACAAGACTTTAAGCGTCGTTTCATCACTGTAGATGAAACATGGATACATCACTACACTTCTGAGACCAAAGAACAGCCTAAACAATGGGTTACCAAGGGGGAATCTGCTCCGAAAAAGGCGAAGACAATTCCTTCTGCCGGGAAGGTTATGGCGACTGTCTTTTGGGATTCGCAAGAAATAATCTTCATCGACTATCTGGAAAAGGGTAAAACCATTACAGGCGAATATTATTCATCGTTATTGGATCGTTTGAAAACCGAGTTGCTAGAGAAACGTCCACGATTGGTCCACAAAAAAGTCCTCTTCCACCACAATAATGCGCTAGCTCACGCCTCAGCAGTTGTGGCCGCAAAACTGATGAAGATATTGTTCCAACTCGTTTTACATCCCCCCTATTCTCCAGACTTAGCTCCGTCGGACTACTATTAGTTCCCTAATATGAAAAAATGGCTGGCGGAGAAAAGATTTTATTCAAACGAGGAGGTCATTGCAGAAACGAATGCCTATTTTACATACTTGGACAAATCCTATTATTTGGAAGGGATTAACAAACTAGAGCAACGATGGATAAAGTGTATAAGCCTAAAAGGAGACTATGTTGAAAAATAAAAAAGATTTATAAAAAAAATCAAGCAGTTTTTATTTTTGCACGGACTTTTCAAACTACCCTCGTATGTAAACTTACGTCTAAAAAACTTACATTTCGTAACATTCAGTTTTAGTCCTGCTTTCCTTAATCTATCTGCTAATAGTTCAAATTGACGATCATGCTCATTAATAGTATTAGCATAAATCACGATATGATCTAAGTATACGAATAGATCTAGTGCTTGCAGACCGTGAAGCAGTGTATCAAGGGTCGCGGCAGCGACCTGAGGCATGAATGCCGCAGGCGCAGCTAGCGCGACACTATACACAACAGAGTCGGGAGTAAAATTTTTCATTTCCTTTTTAAATCATATATGTATATATTAATTGATCCCTGTGCTTTTACTTTATCTTTTGTTAATATAATAAGCCAAACTCTTATGTTTTTATTTAAAAAACTATGTTGTTATATTGTTTTTTCCCCGAAACTTTTTTAACTAGCCCGATTTCTTATGTTATTTTCCTTCAAGCCATTATCTGGAACTCAGATGATCTGGAATGCAGATGAAAGATTATCTGGTCTGGCTAATCTGAATGACGGAATGAATATTGCGATAACTATTGCGTTATTTTTGTGAGCGTATAACTTATAGCTATTTAAATTATCAGACTAACAGTATAATATGATTTTAAGTGTTTTTCATATATTTATTTATTGTAATAAAAGAACCCTTGAAAAGAATAAATGAATATAGTCGGACCTCCTTTCAAAAGTTTTTCTAAATATTTTAGTATAGCGCCACCTTGTGACGCATATTATCAATAGTCAATATATCAATATCATCAAATATTGTCTAGTCCAGTGACTTGCTCTGTGTTTGTGACCAGTAGTAGCTACTACGGCTGTGTAAGCTCAAGACTTGCTTATAGCTGAATTTATCTATCAGACGTAAGTGTTTATATAAAATATTGTATTTTTATTAGTAAGTTTACTTAAAAACTATTAAAAAAAACTATTAAAATAAAACCAGCTTGTAAATTCTCTGAATTATATTATTTTATATCTAAAACGTAACACGAGAGTGATCCATGATGTTACTCTTAAGAACCCCGTTTTCAAGCTAGTAGATAAAAAATTAAAAAAAACGATTTAGAAAAGTTATAAGCCTTTCTTACTAAAATAAAATAGTTTTATTAATCTGAATGATGTCTTATTGATTTCCAACTATTTTTTGGTGAGCCAATGTTTTTTTATTTACATATAGTTAGTATTCTAGATTATGTATATGCATATTGTAACAGGCAGCCGATTAATAGGGAAACTCCGGCTAATCTGTTTATCCTATCCACTAATCGGTGCGCTGTTATCTACGTGTCGAGACACGTTACTCACCTTTTGCTACCCTGCGCATGCGCCGAGTAGGCGAGTTTAGCTAACTCGGGTTGCGACTTTCGTCGACGGCGGCTCTGGCGCTCCGAACCAACTTGGGTTCACTAAGCTGCCGGTGGCGGCGCTGGCCCTCGAACCAACTTGGGTTCACTAAGCTGCCGGTGGCGGCGCTGGCGCGCGAGCCAACCGGGTCTCTAACTTTGTCCGGTGGTGGCGCTTGCGCTTTGACTCACCTGCGCACCGTCGGCCGCTTCCAGTACTGCCGTCGAGTGGAGCGGTTCTACCGCGCTCGCTATCTATGCCTGATAACCGGCGCGATCGAATCAAAACATCAACACGGTAAACACAAAGGGCAACCAAAGGATTACGCGGTTTCAAATGACAAGCTGCTTTATTTATTAAAGGCTCATGCTACACTGAGGGGTTAGCCAAGAGACTTTCGCACGCTATATCGTTAATACACGATTCGGGGAGAGAGAGAGAATGACAATCGCGATAATCGCGGACTAATTACGCGCGATTTAAACAATATCTACCGCGCATGCTGCGCGGGATCGCACGATTACAGAAATAATAATAAGTGCTGTGCACTTACCGTATTTAAGCGGTGGATACGGTGGCCAACCGTATCCAATTAGCAAAGCTTATACGCTGCCGCGGTCGCCGGCACGCCTGTAGCGGGAACGAGGTCGCCACTAAGTTCGCCGATGTCGTTATTGCGGTTGCTGCTGCAGTGGTCTCTGTTGCTGTAGGCACGGAGAAATGAAGACCAGCGATAACACCCTCACTGCACCGCACGTCACCCACGTATAATTCGGCGGAAAGTCACAAGTTCCAGGAACACTCGGAAATCGGCGAGAATTACTATAAGCGGCGAGGCGAACACTCTGAATCCATCAGCTGTACTGCCTCTCAGCCCGCCCCTACCGACCGTTGCCCCTTCGCGCTCTCTCTCTCTCGCGCTCTCGCTCTCGCTCGCTCTTAATCCGGTACGCGGATCTAAACGATTTTCGATAATCGTTGCAATATATTTATCTTAAATTTAAATATCATGTTCTATATTATTATTTATCTATGCAGAAATCTTATCGAAGACAGCACACACAATGCCTCTTAATTCTCTAGGAGAAAACATTGATTACACAAGTGATCAAGATATTAAATATATGTTGGAGGAAGAGGAAGATGATTATTCAATGTAAGTTTTTTTTCTTATGTATACTATTCTTTAATCTGTTCGATACAGTTTTTCTAGTAATATATATATTTTTGTTGGCATTCTGTTCGATTCAATTTTTTTATTATTTTTTAATCATACATACATATATATTGGATAAAATCATATGTACTAAAACATTCATTTCATTTTCAGAGAATTTGTAGGATATCTGTGTGAAATACCAGGGTATAAGACAGTGATCGATAAGAATAATCAAGAGAAGGAGTTATTCAGGGCTGTAATCTCTAATGGCAATAAAAGAATGATGCTGATAACATGGGATCCAGAGAAAATTGAAGAATTGGCTCCAAAGTTCATTTCAGGAGCAGTATGTTTTTATTGTTAATACTAAAACAATTTTTCACTAAAAAAGATTGACATTTTCAGATATTACACCTGGACGGTTGCCAAGGTCACCATATTACGCTACGTAAAAGTCACAAAGACTTACAATTACTTCCGTATGAGATCCTGATCCATCCTACATCTGTAGTTCAAACTAAGGGTTTTCGTGTGAAGGCAACTGCATCAAAAAAGGCAGAGATTCCAACAATAATGTTCAAGGACATAGAGAATGCGACAGGTTACATTAGTAAGTAATCAGTGTCAATATTACTTATGAAATTTTATGATATGTTATTCAATTTCTTTCATTTCAAACTGTTTTAGAAGTGAAAGCCTACATTAAAACTGTTATTACTCAAGCACATACCCGTAGTGGTAGCATGGATTTTGGATCTGGCTCGCTAACAGATGGATCACGGAAAATATCTATACACGTTTCAAATTTTAAGGCAGGCGACTCATTGAAGATGGTAAAAGGATCATGCGTTTTAGTGACAGCTGAAGTAAGCTGTACAGGTATTATTATTATCTATGCCTTTGATAGTATATGAAGAATGTATTTATATTAAAAAAATACATTTTCTAATTATCAAAATTATTTCTATTTAGGAAAATTTAGGCTAATATGCAAAAACATTGGTGACATTGAAGTCCTTGAAAAGGAGGACAAACTTCCTACAGACAAAGTTACAAAAGCAAATGAATCTTTGAAAAGAAAGAATCAAAGTGAAAATGAAAATGTCAATGCGAAAACATATGGCAACAAGAAAATAAAGACAATATTAACGGATACTAACAACGTTAATAATGGATAAAACATGAATCTTGAAGAAAACATCATGGAAACTAGTTTATAATGGTCGTTTTTGTTATTTAACATCAATGTCTTAACTTATTATTATTTATTAGATTGTTCTCAATATCTTAACTTATTATTTATTAGATTGTTCTCAATATTTTAACTTATTATTTATTAGATTTTTCGTATTAGTTTTTTCATACAATATAAAAAATAACAAGACTTTCATATATTAATAACGAACTTTGGAATACGTGGATGTATTTTTACATTATTTTTAGTTTATTTTCTCGACAGACTTACGCTAATAAAAATGACTGATAAATAGAATGATTACATGTTAAAATGACTTGGTGCAAACTGTTGAATACCATGTGATGAATAATTATTTAGTAGTAAGGAAAAAGGTATTTCAACATTTTTTTTCTCTTACAGAATGTCATTTACTTAGAAATCATCTGTAAAATATAATATATAATATAGAAGTTTGTAACGAGTAGACTCGTTAAGGGGTAGATGAGCGGGAATCGAAATGGCGCGCCATGCGCAATGGGCCCGCGCAGCGAGAAAGAGAGAGAGATAGTTACGACACGTCGATAGGGGAGTACACGTGAGACCGGCAAGCGGATAGCACGCGCATACGGATCCATTGTCCCTTTTAGCTTCTTTTGTTAACTGTTGGTGTGTGAAATAATCGAGCGAGGTGGAATAGTTATCGCGAAGAGAGAGTGCCGAAATTGAGGTTGGTGTCCTGCGGAATAGAATCGTGTGACAGCGACCGAATTGGAAGATATCATCCGAACGAGGGAATCCGGCTCATCGCGAATCGTCGCCCACGGTAAACAAGGACTAAACCATAGTTCGCCTGGCTTCGACGACTTTGGGCGACGACCTTCGCGGGACTAAACTAGGATTGTAAGGCGAAGCTGTCTGCAGCAGCGTTCGCTCGCGTAAGTCCTCCTAGATATTGTAAGATTCGCGTGCGGAAGATTGCGCGGCCTGCGCGCCGACCGAAACTGTATCACCCGTCTCTCTCTCACGCGTATGTCTAAGCAGACCGTGCTGCTCGAATCTCTCGGTCGATGCGAAATGTGCGCGAGTGTATGAACAAACAACGAATAAAATCCGCCCTGATTATTTTGAGTAAGACGGCGAATTTATTCGACGACACCAGATATTCTCTACGTCCCCTCTTCCTTCGCAACGTTTTCCGAGAACCTGCAATCGTCGCTCCTTTGCGTTTTCCCGTGCTTTCGCGCCCGTTTTCAGATTGCGCTTTCAGCACGGAGCTGGTCGGAAGAGGGAAACAACGGCGGCATATTTTGTTAACGGACAGCGATTTACAACTACGAAGAAATAACTACCGTTACAAGTTATATATGAATGTAAGATGTAGTCATTAGCATAAGCTCTTGTTATGATACTGATATATATATATATATATATATATATATATATATATTGAAACTAAAAATGTACTTTTATAAGCACAGACAATGTTCTATGTATTATTAATAATATGTGTATTATTAATAACAAAATACTTATAGTTATTTTTTCATGTCATAAATGAATAAAAGCAAAACCAAAATAGACTAAAATAAATTTTTTTTAATTAATACAATCAACTCACTATCCGATTTTGGAAAAAAGATTTACGTAAATCATTTTTGTTGTAATAATTCAACGAATATGAGTTATGGAAATTTTTTATAGAGCAATTACTTTATATTTATTTACGAGCAAATTATGGGGAATTCGGTCTTTGGGTTATATTATTTCAATTTCAAATACATTGTTTTTTGACTCTTGGATCACGGAAAAGTCCATGTTACTTTTCTCTAGGAGTCCTAATTGGAACTAGTGTTTCATATTGTGACAGTTAACCTAACTTATCACGTGTTTATAGATAATCTCAAAAGCACATTTCTTGAAAATATTTGCGATACTTATTTTTGAAGTTTTCATAGTCGTAATAATAATGTACTTTACATATTGTATTAGTCAGATTCATGGATTCCAGTATCGATTGTAAGTATTTATTTATTAGACGTTAAAAATGTTTTGTATCATCTGAAAATTATGCTACTTATTTCACAATCATATTTTTTTTATACAATATCATTCGCTTCTGTAGATACTTTTGTTGAGAAATTATTATGGAAATACGTAAATCTTATTTTACATTAAGGTATCATTTGCTTCTGAAGTTACTTTTGTTGAGATATTATCATGAAAATATGTAAACCTTATTTTATATTAAGGAATTTTTTGACAATATTGTTTGAAAATATTAATTTTAGTGAACAGTAAAACATGTGATGCATATTCTCATAGTCCTATTGAGATATCTATACTTTTTTTAGTAATTTAGTTTTATATAAGTTTTCATTATAATATTTTGATGTTTCAGTTTCCTCGTTTGTACTTATGGCATTATATTATGAGAGGATGCTAATTTAGTTTTGAATTTTTTTTCCAAAATTTGTGGAGGAATACATTGAGATTTCAATTCGTTCAAGTATTCGGTAAGACTACATTTCAGTATTCATTTTACTACACTCAGGAAGAAAAAAGTTACAATGTGTATTAAACTAAACCAGTCTATTAATTGATGATAGTGGTGTTATATTTCTAGAACATGGACATTTTCATGCATAAAATAAAAGTTATAGCTACATAGAAATAAATAATTTGGTCTCATGACGTATTTCAACAAAATTTATTTAATAAACTACTTTTAGCATACATTTCTTTCAGTACGTACTCTTTAATAAATAGTCATCGTTTTAAAGATACTTTGTGTTTTTTATTACTGCTGTTTGTGTTTTCATATCTTAAATATTATGATTATTATATAGAGTATAATTAAGATGGCTTAAAGTTATAGTTATTATTCAAATTTGGCTCAGAACATATTTTGTAGTCTCTGTTAATATTCAATATTATCTTATCTAAATGTCGTTTCTGAATCGTTGCTTGTAGCAATTTCCTGACAGAGACAACATACATAGAAATATTTTTTGAAATGTATGTGTACTCTGCTCTGGTATGCATACAGTTTAACATTAGAAACCACTTTGCATTGAAACGCTTGTATTGCTTGCTTATATAATTTTTGCGAAAACATTTTTTATATAAACAACGATCTTCCTTATATTTTTAATAAATGATTTTGTTTTTATCTTTTTATATGAAAAAAGAACAATTTAATGAATAAATGAATTTTTTTTTCAGGTTTCTTTATGTGCAAGGACTTTTAATTTTGTAGACAATTCGTTAAGTAAATTTGAAGATTATACACATAAAGTTAATGTTGTTATTTTCTCACCTATTATACTGTCTACAATATGAATAATTTATATTGAATAAATAAGAAAATTGTTCAAAATAAATGTTTTTTTAGTTTTAATTTATATATCGTACTCACTTTACATAAATATATTTTTACTGTACCTGTACTATCAAAAATTCTGTGCCTAAAACATAAAATATATTGTACCTACGCTGTACTTTTACTGTACCTACATACTGCACCTGGATACACTGTACTTTTACTGTACCTATATACTGCACCTGGATACACTGTACTTTTACTGTACCTATATACTACACCTGGACTATAAATTTACTAATATACTGCACCTGGACTATAAATTTACTAAACGGAGCGCGAATTTATAAATTATTTGTCTAAAACTATTTTTTGGTGTATATATTATTTTCTAAACAAATAATATAAACCAAAGCAATATGATCAATCACAATTAATTATTTCGTTACAAAATATGTTATAATGATATGCTATAGTGATATGAAATTGATTTTGGCTGGATCCAAACTTAAAGACACTCACATTGATCTATTTCACTACATTTTATATGAATATTCTCAAAAAAGACCTCCCATTATTCAACCAAGAAGTACATTACCCCTTCAAAATATTATGAAAATTCCGGGACGGCAGTGGATTAAACCTATTCTTTACAATTCAATACATTTACAATTATTGCACAGTTGTAATGATTTTTGTAAGAATTGTGTGGGCGGTCATTGGATATGTATATATTATGATACTAATTTTATTCGCGTTTATGATTCCTGTAATTTTAAAAAGTTACACGAGTGCCATGAACAATATTTAAACCAATTATTTCCTTATTTAATAAAAAATGGAAAAGTAGATAGACAGAAACTCATTTTTGAAAAAGTACAATGTCAAAGAAATGATAACGATTGTGGCATTTTAGCTATAGCATTCGCTACATCAATATTTTTCAAAGCGAATCCCTCAATAATAAATTATGATTACGACAAAATGAGAGGTCACTTGTGGAATATATTCCAAACTTATAAATTGTTAGCTTTTCCATCGACAGATATCACTTTAATATCGAATAAGGGCGATACGTGCAATTCGATCAATTCTATAAGTAGCAAAAATGAATATCCATTATCTTTTGTAGCGAACCGACAAATAGATAAAACAATATATGATTGTAATAATCAAAATTGCTTAGAAAGTTATATTTGTAATAATGTAAATCCATATAATGTAAATGTGAGACATAATCAAGATAATTGGGAAATTGTTGGGCTTCCTAATTACGACATGGTTTCATGTTATGCAAATGCATCGATACAAAGTTTACTAAATAATTATTCAATAAGAAAAAACTTGAATAATGACATTGAAGATAAGATGTTCACAATAATGACACAATACCAATCGAAATGTACAAATAAAGCAGTAGATGTAGATATCATAGGTTTAAGAGCTTTCGTTGACATTACATATGGTGAACCGCTTCAACAAGATGTTCCTGAATTCATCGGTCATCTTGTCAATAAATCTAAAAGTTTACAGCGATCGATTGAACATAAGACAGGTTCTATTTTTACGTGTCCTAATCGTGAATGCAATTATATTAAAAATTTTGGTATGTACTCCAATTACATCTTACCTTTGCATTTGACAGATAAGAAATCATTATATCGTTCACTACAAAATTTAATTGACGACAATCTCAAATCGGCATCACCTACAGATGTAATTTGTTCAGTTTGTAAAAAGTTTACAGTTTATGAATCTCTTAATTTTAGTACTAACAATGAAGTCATAGTGCTGCAATTGAAGATTTTTGAACTACGGGAATTATCGAAAGGACTAACTGAAATTAGAAAAATCAACAATTTTATTCTTAAAGATATTGAAACCAATGTACACATTAATAATAAGGAATATTCGATCAGCAGCATTATTATTCACGAAGGGGAAACTTCTAAAAGTGGTCATTACACCAACATTCTTCGTCAAGGTGAACAATGGTTTTTAGTTAATGATTCCAATTTTAACAAGATATTATGTCCAAGAAGTATCAAAAATACATATGTCATATTTTTACAACCAGCCCCAGTAGAGTCAGCATTATTAAGAACACCAGTATTAAGAACGTCAGTAATCCATCAAAAACGTAAAGCTACAGATAATACCAACAATACCAACAATAAAGATTGTATTTTATTTAATAAGAGCTTAAGTCTTATTTCGATAGATTCTGAAGTTCCGGTTGCAAAGAAAATGAAATTAAGTAATCAAGCGAAAGAAATATTATTAAAATCTGAATTAGTGCCATCATTTGAAGAGGACTCTTTAAAAAATTGTAGTAATGACAATAAGCAGAATAAAACAAATTATACGAAACATGACGAAAATCGAATGCAATTATACAATAAAAATTATTATGCCAAAAACAAAGAAAAAATACTAACATATCAAAAACAATATTATGCTCAAAATAAAGGAAAAATTAGTGGGCATAAAAAAAATTACTATAAAAAGAATAAAGAAATTATACTGCAGCGTCAAACAAATTACTATAATTTAAATAAAGACAAATTAATCAAAGCCAAAAATCGACATACCTTAAAAATCAAAAGGAAATATTTCGTCGTAAACCTTAAGCACACTACCAGAAAATTGTTTCATGAAAAACACAATTGTGTCAATAAAATTATACCACTTTTAAATTTACCATCTGTGACCGAAGGTAGAATTAGAGCTGAGTGTTTAGTTACTAAAGTTATTTCCGTTAGAGACAGATTTATATCAGAAGATACGTTGAAAAAATTGAAAGATAAAGCGGCTATTGGTATGAGTCGTTTACGGGATATCAAAATAACCAACGTTAATATTAATAATGCAATTGCAGCCTTGTGTGGAACTTCAATGCATTCTTCGCTTTCAGAACCATATTTTTCTGAAGCAATTTATGATTTTGGAAATGGATTACTTATGACAGATTCGTGTAAAATGAATGTAATAGTTTTGAATGAAAATGGACAATCAACTAATATCATACCTTTACTTAAAGGCACAAAAAAACAAAATACTTGGTTATGTAGTCAATACTGTAAAATGCCTGATATTCACACTGTGAACGAGATTAAAAATTTTTTTGAAAATTTGATTAATTTAGTTTATGCAGATGCTTATGAGTTTTACAAAAATCTTGATAAATGTAGTGCCGAATCACAAAATCCTGAAAAACTTGGTCATCCTAATGTTTGTCATATTGGAATTTTCTTGTGCAATTCGACATTTTTGAAACTACGAACTGTGGCTAGTCATTTTCCTTTTTTGCGAGCAATCAAAGATATGATATATGCATTACTTAAATGTTACAGGAATATCCAAGATGTTAATGAAGCTTTGAATAATTGTGATTTGGATAAAATGAATGATATTGCATCCAAAGCTTCGTCGTTTTCGGTATTTCAATGCAAAAGCACAGATGAAGTGTCATTAGATGAAACTGAAGTATTAAATAAGCTTCATGAAGGTGTCAAAATTTATTATAACACTTTGAACGATCTTCCATTGAATATTTGTGTTTCTTGCGAACGATTTTGTCGCAATAAAAGTGTAGTAGATGTTAAAAAATATGAACCAAATGTTGCATGTGAATTATTAGGAATTACGAATGATGCTTGGGTAAATTTAGTGCAATACTATGAAAACAATAATTTGATAGAAGTATTTGACAATGGTAAGATTTGCAAAACTTGTTTGGAAAAACTTAAAAAAAATTCTATACCCCCTACGTGTCTTTTAAATAATCTTTACTTCAAATCTATTCCTGACGAATTGAAATGTTTGAACATGTATGAAAAGATTTTAATTCAGCGTGCAAAAGCATTTCAAGTTATCCAGAAAAAAACCACCGTTATGAAAAAAAATTTACCTCATTACGCTCGCCATGACAAACTCGTTGGGAAAGTTTTTCATTTGCCTCTACCTTTAGATGAAACGTTACGAAAATTGTGTAAAGAAACCGATCCATTGAACACTGCTCATGAGTTATATATATTGGTTAGAAGTATTCCAACTAAAGGTAACATTATTTGGGAAGAATATGTAAATGTAAAAAGACTATGGGATGCTTTGAAATGGCTTAAAGAAAATAATAAACGGTATTCAAAAATTAATCTTCCTGCTAATCCAGAAGATTTAATGAATGAACTCAAAGATACAGATTTAGAATATGTTGAAGAAGATTCTGTTAACAAAGTAGACCAAGGCAGTTGCAAGGAAGCTGCAGGTATTACTAAAATGCCTGAGCCAGAAGCTTTATTGACAGCAAAATCGCAATCGGACCCATTTTACGATGAATATACAATAAATGCTTTGCATGTTAAAAAACCAAATGAGTCAGATACAAAATTATATCAAATGAAAAAAGTTTATGAAACTCCTTTAGCTTACAATGAGATGGACTTAGATTTGAAATGTTTTCCAGACATTTATCCCTATGGTGAATGTGGCCAACGTGTTCCGAGAGATATAAAATTAAGAGATTCTGATTTTATTAAACATATATTAACATCTAAACATTCACAATTTAGAGAAAGCAAACAATTACTTTTTTATTATCTACATGATAGCAAATGAGAAATCTCAACGCAGGAATTTATCACATGTTACATGTGTTGGATACACGTTACAAATACACAGCAGGAAGTTTCAAGAAACAATTGGATGACAATGTTTTAGAATCAAATCTTTACTCTATATTTTCTCGCTTGAGAGGAACTGAAGCATACTGGCGAAGACCGAGAAGAGAACTGAATTGTATGGCGCAGGAATATGGTCCAGTAACATTTTTCGTAACGTTAAGTCCAGCAGAATGGAACTGGCCTGATTTAGCTGAATTCATACGAAATATCAATCGTTGGATGATTATTCTAGATCTAATAGTCAACTCATTGTGGACTATCCTGTGCCAGCTGCAATTTATATCGAACAAAAATTTAAAGCTATGATGGCTTATTTGCTTTCTGACGCAAAACCTATAGGAAAAATTGAGCACTACTATTATGTTCGTGAGTATCAAGGCCGAGGATTACCTCATTTTCATTATATTTTCTGGATAAAAGATGCTCCAGTATGTGGCATATCTTCGAATGAAGATGTAAAGAAATTTATAATGCAACACATTACATGTCGTATACCCAATAAATATACATCTCCAGATATGCATCGTAGAGTTATGGAATATCAACAACATAAACATAATGACTACTGTATGCGTAAAACTAAAACACGAAGTGGTTTTATGAGTACTTGCCGTTTCGAATTTCCGCGAAAGATAACAAAAGAGTTTATTTTACGTGCTGTTATCATGGCTATAACAAATCGTAGAAAGTTGAAGAATAATAGTAGGCTTTATGATCTGCCTCGAGATTTCAATGAACGATTTACAAATGATTATATGCCTGATATATCAGTTTTATGGGAAGGAAATACTGATGCTCAATTTATTGGTGAAACAACATTTCTTTTGACATATTACATTACGTGTTATGGGACAAAAGGTGAAAAAAGTAATATTGATCTTACTGATATAGCATTGAATAGATCTCTTGCTAGTAGACTTTGGACCGTAGGTCTACGCGGACTTACTCACAGAGAATGTGGAGCTATCGAAGCTGCTGATACTTTATTAGGTCATCCACTTCATGAAACTGATCCAAATACTACTTTTCTATAGGTTGATGTTGGTTTTGAGAAAAAGAGAAAATTAAAACGAAAAGATGAGTTGGAGTTATTGCCTGAAGATTCAACTGACATTTTTTGTGATAATTTAGTAGATACGTACTATCCAAAGCGCCCTAAAGAGTTAGAAACTATCTGTTTATATGATTTTTCTAGATTTTTTGATATATGGAAAAAAAAGCCAATTCGCAAAGCTGAATATTATAAAATGGATGAAAATTTATATTGTAGAAAAAGAAAACAAGCACGCTTAATTCTTCTTATGAAATACAATCCTCAAACACAACCTGAACCCTATTATTTTTCTATACTAATATTATTTAAACCATGGAGAAAAACTGAGGAACTAAAAGGAAAACAAGACACATATCATAATGCTTTTATTGAAATAAAGGATGAATTATCTGCAGCACTTAAATATCATGATAAAGTACAGATGATTCAAAGTGCCATGGATGAAGCTAATAAATTAATTGAGCAACAAGAATTAGCAAAGACGTTGACCCAAACATCAGAACATCTAGAAAATGCTGATCCTCTTGATGCATTACAAGTTATAAAAGATGTTCAAGATTTAATTGAAAAGGTCTGTGAAAAAAAAGACGATATTGACATAGATCAATCTATCAAAAATTTCAATACTGATCAATTGAGAATATTTAATACAATTACGTCTGCAATATCATCTGGAAATAAAGTAATAAGAATGTTTGTTAGCGGATTTGGAGGTACTGGTAAAAGTTACCTAATTGAAAACTTGGTTTTATGGAACAAACTAAAGAGAAACAAAAACACCGCTGTTGCTGCTCCAACTGGTATTGCAGCATTTAATATCCAGGGACTAACAATCCACAGATTATTACAATTACCTGTAGAGCAAGGAGGCACGGCAAAATATAAACCTTTATCCGATAATGCGTTGAAAAGATTACGACAAAGTTTAAAGGATGTTGACTTTATTATCATTGATGAAATTTCGATGATATCAAATATAACCCTTATGTATATTCACTTACGTCTGGCAGAGATTTTTTTTACATCGGACAAAGAAGACGGTTGGTTTGGTAAAATAAATATTGTAGTATTTGGTGATTTATTGCAACTACCACCTGTGCGAGAAGATTTTGCTTTCATTGCACTAACAAGATCGCAAATTGAAAAATATATTAAAGGCATGTTGTCATTTAATTTATGGACTTTGTTCGAATATGAGGAATTGACTATAAATATGAGACAGAAACATGATAAAGTTTACTCAGAAATTTTAGGTAAATTGAGATTGGGTTATTTAGCCAACTCTGATATAGAAACATTGCAACAGAGAAAAATTCCTTTTTCCAGTGATACTCCTTCAATTTCTCTTCATGAACTGTGCGAATATTTGAATAATTTGTCGAATAATACAGTTTGTTTGATGCCGACTAAAGATATGTGTTCAATACTTAATAATACCATGTTGGAAAAGCTGGAGGCAGAAGAGATAAAGTTAATTGCCAATGATTGTTACAAATGCCCCAAAAGATTAGAAAAAAAGGTTTTGAAAATTTTAAATCAAGACGATGACAACGCATGCGGTATTTCTCGAGTGATCACAATAAAAATAGGCTGCAAAATTATGATACGAAGGAATATCGATGTGTCTATTGGATTAGTTAATGGAACTATAGCAACAGTTATTGCAGTGAGCAAAGGAAAAACAGGTATAGATAGCGTTACCATTAAACTTCAATCGAATCAAGAGTATTCTATCAAACGATTAGAATATCAATTCCAAATAATGGATCAAGTATTCATTACTAGAGAACAATTTCCTTTTTGTCTCAGTTATGCTATCACTATTCATAAAAGTCAAGGTTTAAGTTTAGAAAATGCTGTTGTAGAAGCAGGAAATAAAATTTTTAGTTGTGGTCAAACATATGTAGCTTTATCCAGGATTACTAAATTAGAAGGTTTACATTTAATTAATTTCGATCCTTCTAGTATCAAAGCTAACGAGTCAGCTATAAGAGAATATAATAGATTGAGAAAAGAACATCGCCCAGATCTTGATACTTATAATATACCAGACACGGATCCATATAAAAATAACAAGATATTTGACAGTGTATGGTCTGTTTCGTGTCATGCACTGCAGGTTCAAGCCGATAATCGTAATAATATTCTTGAACGTCCATTGACTGACTTTATCCAACCATTAAAAGATAAAAATAGCTTATCGTATGCAAAATCATGTATACAAAGTCTTTTTCACTGTCAACTTATCAGAAAATGTTTGCTTGAATGTAAGCAGCAAGACATCCTTTTACAAATATTTAACAAATATATATCAAAAACATCAGTTGATTTGGTTCCACTTGCAAATTATCTGAACACTGAATATTTACTACTTATTCAAAAAGATGCTGCAGATTATTTATTAGATATTTGCACAAAATTTGAAATAATACGCAAACTTACTGAGCATGAACTAACAATTGGAATTAGATGCCCGGGGTGTGATTTTAGACCTGATCCTATTATAAAATCAAATTGTATTTTAACCTTGTATTTAAACTCCCAAATTAATGGCGCTTATACATTGCAACAAATTATTGATGAGAATATTAATGTATGGCGTGATGTTCGAGAACATTGTGACAATACAGTGCCGCTCACGCACTTTTACCCCCCCACGGGCAAAATCAGTCTAACTTCAAAGTTTTATATCTCTGGTAGAAATTAACGTACAGAGACGCGCGTCAGTGCGTTTGAAAGGTCTTTCGGAGAGCTTTCAAATGATATGATTCACGGTTGCCATCGATTGTTTTTTTAAATTTTGCAACAATTATGCAAAATTGAAAATTCTGAAATTTTTTTATTATTTTTGACAATTAGCCAATTTTGGAAAAAAAATCGTACGAAAATTTGAAGTACACCATTTTTTAGCTATTACCAAGCCCTATCTGAATCACTCATCAAAAATTTATTTTCGTCACATATGACGCGCGCACGGGCATTTTTTCCTGGAAGTGACAGTTTTTTTCAACATTTTTTATCTCCGTCAAATTGTAACAATCGAAAAAAATTTATAGGAGAGAAAATGTTTGTTGTTTCACGTAGAATACTGCAATAATTTTTTTTTTGGTTTTTCGAAAAATTTTTTTTTTCGGTTTAAATTATTTTTCAAGATCGAAAAAAAAAAGAGTTTTTTTTTTATGTAATTTACGATACTTGTTATGTAGTATTATTGAATGGGTGGAAAAAAATTTTTTTTTGTGGTTTCTCATCTTTTTAGCGTACCGACTGTGAGAAAAAAAAATTGAAAAAAACCGAAAAAAAAAATTTTTCGAAAAACCAAAAAAAAAATTATTGCAGTATTCTACGTGAAAAAACAAACATTTTTTCTCCTATAAATTTTTTTCGATTGTTACAATTTGATGGAGATAAAAAATGTTGAAAAAAACTGTCACTTCCAGGAAAAAATGCCCGTGCGCGCGTCATATTTGACGAAAATAAATTTTTGATGAGTGATTCAGATAGGGCTTGGTAATAGCTAAAAAATGGTGTACTTCAAATTTTCGTACTATTTTTTTTCCAAAATTGGCTAATTGTCAAAAATAATAAAAAAGTTTCAGAATTTTCAATTTTGCATAATTGTTGCAAAATTTAAAAAAACAATCGATGGCAACCGTGAGCCATATCATTTGAAAGCTCTCCGAAAGACCTTTCAAACGCACCCACGCGCGTCTCTGTACGTTAATTTCTACCAGAGATATAAAACTTTGAAGTTAGACTGATTTTGCCCGTGGGGGGGTAAAAGTGCGTAAGCGGCACTGTAGATTTCACTACTTTCAAGAGTTTAGAAACAATTAATAAATTTTTAAATTTTGATTGATACACAGTGAGCTGTAAAGGGTATGATATAAATAAAAACTGATTTGATTATTAAAAGACAAATAAAGCATTCATGCAACTTTTCACATTGTTAAAAGTTTTTTTTTTTAGATCCATTAATCGTTGAAAAGTCGCGGGCACGTTCTTCAATCCAAACGGTATACGAAAAAAATCGTAATAACCGAATGGAGTGTCAAAAACAGTGTTATGTGCGTGTTTAACATGCATCCGAATTTGAAAAAATTCCATGGCTAGATCTGAAATAGTGTATCATTTGGCACCGCCAATTTGATAAAAAATGTTACAGATGTTTGATATTGAGTCAGCGATGGTTTTTTCGTTAATCTCTCTCATATCGAGCACCATCCAACCCTTTTCATCAGTGACTTTTGGTACTATCCAAATCGGTGTATGATATGATGAATTAGATTTACGAATTATTCCAGCTTTTAAGAGCTTATTAACATGATAATTCAATTTATCTTTCATAGCATGTGGGAAATGGTTTTGCTTACAATTAATAGGCACTTCATCCACAGTGTTAAATTCATGACTAAATTGGTGCCAGGTAGGTCATCTCTAAGGAAATAGAATATGTTTCTGAACTTATTTACTAGTTCGACTACATGTTTTTTCTCTTTTTCGTTTAATGATCTAAATCCAAGTCTTCTATTCAGGCGTTCGACCCCTCACTTTTGCCTTCAAAAATTAAATCCGCCATATGAGATTCATCTAATTTTTCTAATTGTTGAATGTCGAGATTATCACATAATTTTTTTGATGCCATTGTAAAAACATGCTTAACGGTGATACTGCAAAGTGGTTGGAGAGGTACAAGTTCTTGTAGAAGTTTATCGAATTCATCATTAGTCACTGCTTTATTCTGTACGGGCTTCACTTCATTTGCGGTAATTTTATCATCAGTACTACAAAGTTTCTTACTTTGAATGATTTACAATTAAAATTCGAGTATAGCGTTTGAATTTTTGAAAAAGAGTATGCCTAATATACCTTCCCTTATCATACCAAAATCATCATTAATTACATGAAAAACTGTATTAGTCCTAAATAACTTTATTACTGTGATTCCTAATACCATTTGTAGGTTACTTCCGATTCCTCTTATACATATCATTCTAGTGGTATTTATCTCATTTCCTAGAGGTAATAAATGTTGTTTTATAAGATTTACTTCTGACCGTGTGTCTAATAGGAAATATTCTTTGGTATTAGTAGGGGGATTGATTATCCTGATTTTAGGCGACACTATATCAAGTTCTTTTATTCTGGCATAGTGAACGAAACAGAAACTACTACGAGCAGGACAGTTTACTTCTTCAAAGTAGAGTTTACGATAGCCAACCATGAATAGACGGGTGGGAAAATAGATAATTGCTTTATTGTTCAGAGAATATCCGGCTCCACAAGTACTGCTTCATAAGGTATTGGAAAGTTACTTGGGACAATTTGGAATTCGGTAAGTTTTCCAAAAACCAATAAAATAATTGTGCCCACTGTGGGTACTGATTCCGAACAAATTCCTTTCAGTAAAGTACGTTTTGAATTATCTATATGTTCTAAATGGTTTTGTAGTAAACTAATTTTAAGTATGTTAGCTTCTAACCCAGTAACAATCATGATCTTCAGACGATTATTTCCTAGAAAGTTAGCACTTATTTCAGGAACTTTTGCGAAGATTTGTGGATTTAAGGGACTAGGCTGAGCAATATCTCGTTATTTTCGTTCAATTGGCGCGCTTGTGTTTTATTGGTTCTCGGCATTACACTCGTTTGCAAGGATCATGATTTATTTCCCTAATTTTGGTTGTGGGGTTCATTAGCTTTCCTTTTTCAACATTCAGCTATCATATGTTCCGGCTTTTTGCAATAAAAACATAATAATATAATATGTTTGCCGTTTAATACGAGGGGGGTCAATAAGTCTTTACAAAATCCTAAAGATGGCGCTCGTCACGCTTAAATTATGATATTTTTGACAAGCAATACTACTAACTAGATATCGTACAAAATTTCAGCTCGATTCATTAAGTCGTTTTTTATGACCGTTGGTTGAATAATTGGTTTATTTAAAAAATGGAAGAAACAGAGTTTCTAGCGGTGATAGAACATTTTCATTTAAAAGGCCTTAAACCAAAAGGAATCACAGTTGAGTTGAACGCCGTTCATGGCTGTTTAAGACTGTTCATAACTGGGTAAATGAGTTTAAACGCGGCCGTACAACAACAAAAAATGAACCTCGTTCAGGACGCTCTGCAGAAGTGAGTACGCCCGAAATGGTCAATAAAATCTACGATATGGTGTTGAGTGATAGAAGATTAAAATTGCAAGAATTAGTTGAGGCCACAGGGGTATCAAAGAGTACAATCATTTCAATTTTGCATGAAAAATTGGGGATGAAAAAAATATCAGCAAGATGGGTGCTGCGTTTGCTCACTGTTGAAAATAAACGAACCTGCGTGGTCAACTCTGAGGCTCTTTTGGCAAGCATACCTCGTAATCCTGAAGACTTTTAGCGTCGACTCGTAACTGTAAACGGGACATGGGTACACCACTACACTCCTGAAACCAAAAAACAGTCCAAACAATGGATTACCGCAGGAGAACTAGCCCCAAAGAATGCAAATACGAGGTCTGTCCGGAATGTATCGAGCCTACCTTTATATTTTCGGGCTAGCGTTATTCTTTATCATCTGGTGGGTGGCATCCTTCAAAGTAATCACCACTTGATTGAATAATACGGTTCCATCGATGTTTCCACTTTTTAAAATAGTCCTGGAACTCACTCTTAGGGATAGCCTTAAGTACACTCGTCGCATTGTTTTCAACCATTGTGTTGTCATCGAATTGGTGTCCTTCGAGTGGTTTTTTTAGTTTTGGAAACAGTCAAAAGTCACAAGAGGCTATGTCGGGACTGTATGAAGGTTGTCGAAGCAATGCGATATTGTGTTTGCTCAAAAACTGCTCCACAAGATTGGATGAATGCGCTGGCGCATTATCGTGATGCAGAAGCCAGTCACCACTTTTCCAAACGTGCGGCCGTTTTCTTCTTACTGCATCATGCAAACGTTTCAAAATTTGAACGTAGTATTCTTTATTGATTGTCTGACCTGTTGGTGCATATTCGTGATGTACAACACCTTCACAATCGAAAAAAATAATCAACATTGACTTAATATTGCTCCGATTTTGACGTGCTTTTTTTGGTCTTGGCAATTCAGAATGCTTCCACTGTGAAGATTGTTGTTTTGTTTCAGGATCATAACCATAAACCCATGATTAATCACGTGTAATAACTTTTCTAAGCATATTATCTTCATTATTGACCATTTCCAGATTGTCCAGAGCGATTTCTAAGCGAATATTCTTCTGCTCTGCTGTGAGCAATTTTGGGATGAATTTCGCACACACGCGTTTCATTACTAAATTTTGATGCAGTTGGACCCAGGCACTGTTCGCGCTGGTGCACAGGGTCGCCTTGGATAGCGCACTTCGCTTTATTAAAATATTAATCCGCGAGAATTATTTGTTATATAACTCATTTAGCCCGAAAAGAGCTCGAGCTAAAACCCCGTTATATGGTTTAAGGCTCTTTAGTTCACATGTACAGGCTACAAAGATCAGACATTTGTAAACAAGTTTTTATCAAAGTTAAAATTTTTTTTCGAAATTTTCGTCCACCATATTGGTTCCGCCATTTTTAATTTTCAAAATCTGATATCATATTTGTAAAGAGCAATCTCGAAAGCCTCTATATACAAATCTTCTACAGAATATTATGAATTCAAGTATTGATAGGTGACAACTCGCGCGAGTCGAGTTTGTCCCGTACGAAGGCTCTTTTAACAGCCCAGCGGCCTTAGACTCGGGCGGTAGTCAGGCTTTCGGGCACCCCGGCCCGTTCGCGCGTCAATAATGAAATCTCTGTTAATTATAATTCGACACTCGATATCGTTTTTGCAAAATAAATAATTGAACGTTTATAACGTTCTTCGCTTATTTATTAAAAGCAAAAATGTAATAGCGATTTTCTTTAATATAGTGGGGAAGCATATGGATACACTTATAGGTGTTTATAATTATAATATTTATTCTAGTCTCTTTCACAACATAAATAAGTTAAGCAGAATAGATATATATATATATATATATATATATATATATATATATATATATTCTCAGACGCGTAATTTTCGCGTCGCGATGTCTAGTATTTTTTTGGTTACATAAAAAGTATTACTCACTTTATATTATTATTGTAAATATAAATTGGTCCAAAATATTATTCACTTCGTGATGTGGCCCATCACTTTTTCTTTGAATCTGATCAGATCAACTGGTCCAATAGATTTTTTATACAATACTGTAGCAACACGCAAGAAAATGATAATTCCTGTGATTTTCGTTTACGCAAAATTATTAAAACAATCGTACTCGACACTTCTAATATTTAAGCGCAACTCAAACAATTTTATTCTCAAACTTTTATTATGGTTTTAACTTCAGTAGGAAAAATATGCGGCCTTCTTAATTGAGCGCTCGCTCCTAACTGACTAATTCTCTATCGCTCTGCTTTCGCCGGTTTATTATATAGCCTTTGTCCCTTGCATACCGTCTCTCTCTCGCGCATATGCTTTAGACGTTTACGCTTCTCGTAGCGGCTCGTCTTACCTAGCTAAGCACGCTGACTGCAGCATGCTGTCCCAGCATGCTGACGCAGCGTAAGTCAGCCTCTGCCGCTCATTCCCACCGAGTCGCGCACACGAATACTGCTAGCTATACTATGTCCGAACGGAAATCCCGAGAGCAAAATATTATTCGATAGTATATAATTGTAACATAATAAGACGTCACGTAACAAGTATACTTATAGTTATTTTGTATTAGGGGTGGTTTACCCGTCCTTAGGGGTAGTATCTATGAAAAAACCGAAAAACTTAATTTTTTAATTTTTCTTGTTTAATTTTTTCCAATTTCTTTAGTCGTTTAAAACTTTTTTATTATATAAAATTTTTTTTCGATATTTCTGTCCGCCATATTTGTTCCGCCATTTAAAATTTTCAAAATCTGTTAACAGATTTGTAATCAGCGACCTCGAAAACCTCTATATACAAACTTTCTACGAAATATTATGTATTGAATTACATATTTACAGTTATTTTGTGTTAGGGGTGGTTTATCTCCCTTAGGGGCAATATTTATTAAAACACCGAAAGACGTCAACTGAATTTTGTTATTATGGCTGTTTAAACATTTTTTTCAATTTTTTTAGTCCGTTTAAACTTTTTTATTATAAAATTATGCCAAAAAATATTTGTTTTCAACCTCTAAAAAATAGAGGATGCTACCCTTACTCTTTAAATTACCATGAAATACTTGCTCCTTTTGTAAGAAATAACCTGCGATTTGTTTCACTGTAAAATATTAATTTTAAGCCGGGATATTAAAAAAAACGCTTTTTGGGGTGTAACTTTAGGAGAGGTTTTTACCCCTTAAAAGTGAAAATTAGCCAATAAAAAAAAATACGTCTGTCTTATTTTTTTTATGTTCTACAATATATATCAAAATCATTAAAATCGGTGAGTTTGGGTGGGGTTCCTTTGCTTGTTAGAGCTACTCCTGATTATAATAGTTTACATATACAGGGTGTCCAAAAAGTAACGATACACCTGAGAAATTTTTTAAGCCGGTTATTTTTTTAACCGGGTGAAGGTTGTTCTTGAAGTAACTTTTTACGAGGAATCCGATGGTAACTTTGGATTTGACCTTGAACCTCATTTTCAAGGTTGTTTGAGGTCAACCTCATTTTTTTAAATGGAAACCCCCATTTTTTATGGCGGAATCGGAAAGAGCAGAAAATTTTACGTCCAAATATGTATTGAGGTATGAGGTTGAGGTAACCCCTAGAGGTCAACTGGAGGTCAAAGTATGAATTCTTAAAAATCTCGCGAATTCAGTGGTTAAACAAAACAAACAAAAGGATAACCCCAGGTAACTTTCAACGGTGCTCTTTAATTTGTCCTAGAATCTCATTTTCAAGGTTATTTTAAGGTCAACCTCATTTTTTTAATGGGTACCCCTATTTTTTATGGCGGAATCGAAAAAAGTGAAGACTCTCACGTATGGATGAGTTGAGGTTGGAGGTTAATGTGACCTCTAGGGGTCAGATGAAGGTCAAACTGTGGCTTTGTAATAGTACCGGGATTTTAGTGGTACAAGGAAGCAAATAAAGGTCATGGAAACCCCCATTTTCGACAGCGGCAATCGAAAGAGCGGAAAATTTCACATCCAAATATCTACTTAGATCATAAGTCAAGGGCGAACTTAAAGTTTAAGGTCAGTCGAAGGTCATCCAAACTTAAAGACGCCCTAAAATTTTTTAAAGTTTTTTTCATAATGGAGAAGGGTATTTATTTAGTAATTGCCCATCGGAGATCCGTGACCTTGAATTTAACCTTCAACCTCATTATCAAGGTTTTTTCAAGATCAATTTTTTTACTTTTAGCGTTACCCAGGAACAACGACGTGGACATAGTAAAATCTGTCCCCTTGGGGTGCTTTATTTTCGTGAGTTCCCCTCGCCTCTCACGATCGGGGTGCTTGATTTTCGTGAGTTCCCCTGGCCTCTCACGTATGATTTATCTTACATCAGCACATCTTATTTTAAGTGCTCGAATTGTTCACCGTTCAATTCTTGACAGTAAGCTAATCGGTGGTAAAAAGCATCAACAGCATTTTGGATCATTTCAGTGGGAATGAGAGCTGATTCGTCTATGATCCTTTGACGTAATTCGTCCAAGTTTTGGGGTTTAGTTTTGTATACCCGATCCTTTAGATAACCCCAATAGAAATAATCTAAAGGCGTCAAATCGGGGGACCTAGCTGGCCATTCAATTGTGCCTCTCCTTCCTATCCACCGATTATATCAAACACCTCATCTAAGTAAATTCGAACGTCTCGTCCATAGTGAGCTGCAGTACCATCCTGCTGATACCATGTATTTTCGAAGTTGTCTCCGACTATTTGTCTAATTGCTGGAACTATTTGAGTACGAAGCACCTCTTCATAATTTTGAGCGTTTAAGTTACCATCAATAAAGAATGGCTTTATGATTCGATTATTCACTATTCCAGCCCAAACATTCAACTTCTGCGGATATTGCGATTTATCTTCTCGCATCCAGTGTGGATTTTCCGCAGCCCAGTACCTGCAATTATGTCGATTTAATGTTCCGACAAGTTGAAAAGTTGCTTCATCAGAGAAAACTATGTTTGATGGAAGATTTGGATTTTCAATTATGCGTGCCATCATATCTTCACAAAACTCAACACGACGATCGAAATCGTCTTCGTTCAACTTTTGAACCAGGTGTACTTTAAACGGATGGAAATTTGCTGTTTTTAAAATGATATGTACGGACGATGTACTTATGTCATGCTCTTGAGCAACTCTGCGGATGGAATTATGTGGATTTTCAGTGAATGATAATAGAACATTTAATAAATTCTCTTCATTTGTTGCTGAGCGTGGTCTGCCTGACTTAGGTAGATTTCTGACATGGCCAAAACTTACAAACCTTGAAATAGTATTCTGAACAGTAGACACAGCAATTGGAGTTCTATTAACCCGAAATATCTCATTAAAAAGATTTCTCACTGCCCTGTAAGATCTTTCTACTCCACCCCAGCCTCTCATCATAAGAAGTGATATTCTTTCTCGTTCAGTGAGGCGTTCCATTTTAAGTCAGCGAATCGAAATTTACTCAAAAATCAATCAGAATTAAAAACAAACAGTTTGCAACCCAAATAAATGTTTTCAAAAAATGAAAATTATAATTTGAGTACTTTTACAAAAAAGTTCTACTACAGTCCGACTAATGCACTAATGTTTTATGGAGATTTTCGAATGGTAAAATCTTTTCAAATATGTTGCTTTTTTAAATATTAATTTTTGAAAATGCAATTGTCCCGAAGAATAAGCTCAAAACGATAAAGTTAGGCATAGTGCATTTCCTAAGGATAGAACCAAGTGAAATTGTTAGTGGATTTTCAATGAATAGGTATGGAATAGTAACCTTAAAAAGTTTAACCGGCTAATCAAGTTATTAAGAAAATAAGCGTAAAAAATCATTGTTGATAGGCGAGGGGAACTCACGAAAATAAAGCACCCCAAAGGGACAGATTTTACTACGTCCACGTCGTTGTTCCTGGGTAACGCTAAAAGTAAAAAAAATTGATCTTGAAAAAACCTTGATAATGAGGTTGAAGGTTAAATTCAAGGTCACGGATCTCCGATGGGCAATTACTAAATAAATACCCTTCTCCATTATGAAAAAAACTTTAAAAAATTTTAGGGCGTCTTTAAGTTTGGATGACCTTCGACTGACCTTAAACTTTAAGTTCGCCCTTGACTTATGATCTAAGTAGATATTTGGATGTGAAATTTTCCGCTCTTTCGATTGCCGCTGTCGAAAATGGGGGTTTCCATGACCTTTATTTACTTCCTTGTACCACTAAAATCCCGGTACTATTACAAAGCCACAGTTCGACCTTCATCTGACCCCTAGAGGTCACATTAACCTCCAACCTCAACTCATCCATACGTGAGAGTCTTCACTTTTTTCGATTCCGCCATAAAAAATAGGGGTACCCATTAAAAAAATGAGGTTGACCTCAAAATAACCTTGAAAATGAGATTCAAGGACAAATTAAAGAGCACCGTTGAAAGTTACCTGGGGTTATCCTTTTGTTTGTTTTGTTTAACCACTGAATTCGCGAGATTTTTAAGAATTCATACTTTGACCTCCAGTTGACCTCTAGGGGTTACCTCAACCTCATACCTCAATACATATCTGGACGTAAAATTTTCCGCTCTTTCCGATTCTGCCATAAAAAATAGGGGTTTCCATTTAAAAAAATAAGGTTGACCTCAAAATAACCTTGAAAATGAGGTTCAAGGTCAAATCCAAGATTACCATCGGATTCCTCGTAAAAAGTTACTTCAAGAACAACCTTCACCCGGTTGAAAAAATAACCGGCTTAGAAAATTTCTCAGGTGTATCGTTACTTTTTGGACACCCTGTATAATTCTGATAATAACTATATATATATATATATATATATATATATATCTGCATGTATGTATGTATAAACGACATATTATATTAAGTGAAACAATATACGTATATATAGGTACAGTATACGTATGTATTCTCCTCTGATTTCGAACGAAATACGTTGCTAAGCGATTTTGTTAGTTTGTTTTGTTCGCTTTGTTTTCTCAGAGTATGTTTTGCATTGAGACGGCGAATACAAATAACACGTGTACACAACAGATAGGGTTAGATAATAGAACAAATAGGAAGGTAAATACACCTATTGTAAACTCAACCAGATCAATTGAAGAAGGGTTAGGCTATAACTTCAAACCTGACACTTATGATGGCACAACTCCTCTATGTGAATACTTAAATCAATTAAATTTAATTGCAAGAGCTAACGGGTGGAATGATGAAAAGAAAATGATAGCATTAGCAGCTTCGTTACGTGATAAGGCAAAAGGTGTATTGAGTAGCTTTACCGATATGGAAGTTTTGGATTTGAAATCATTATTGGAGAAACTAGAAGCACGATTCGGTGAACATTTAGAATCAAATAGTTATTTCTTGTTTCAAAATAGAAGACAGAAAATAGGCGAAGATCTCCCAACATTAGCTGCTGATATCGTTAGCTTATCCTGAATGTTCATTAGAGTTTCGCGACAAAATTGCTTGTGCTCAATTTATTATAGGTATCTATCATACTGGGGTTAGGGAAGTTCTTTAATTAGAGCGTATCACTTCTTTGAAAATAGCTTTAACTCGCGCTCTAGAAGTGAAATCGATCAAAGAAAGAAACAAGATTCCCGTCTTTCGAAATGCGCGAAATTTCCAAAATAACCCAAATTCTTCAGAAAATAAATTTCAAAATGAAGCAAATAGTATAGATAATAGCAAACAGAGTCAACCATTCGATCCTCGAGAATGGTTGAAGAATATTGAATGCTATCATTGTCATAAAAAAGGACATACACGCTCTCGATGCCCGGAGCAGGGAAACTAGGATGTGTCGAACTTTCAGGAGCGGGTTTGACATTTAGTGAACAAGCTCCTTCCAATAATGATTTGTCGAATATTATGCGCGTTCGTAGAGTTCTTGGAAATTTGAAAACTTTTAGGTTTCAGGGTAGTATAGACAGACAGTTATGCGTTTTTAAATTGGATACAGGCTCAGACGTGACGATCGTCAATTTTCGTTTTGTTGATCCTCATTATCATAAAATTTTCTATGATGCTCCGAATGTGAGGTACCCCACTGGTGAAGAAGTTCCTATCCAATTCAGAACAATTGTCCGCGTTAATTTGGGTCGATATTCAATCTTGATGACAGTTTTTGTTGCAGACATTACTGACGACTGTATACTTGGTTGTGATTTTTTGAATAAGACCGGAATTACAGAATCTATAAGTGACATTTTTAAGAGTACTACAGGAATGGTTGTCAGTGATGCTACCGCAGAATGTTGTAGAGTGACAGAATATGTTAAGGAAGTACCAGATTTCTCGCTAGACCTCTTCGAAAATAACATTAGTAATTTAGATCCTTCACAAAAGAAGAAATTTGCTCAACTTCTGACTGATTTCCAAGACATTTTTCAAGATGATGATGTTGCGGGAAAATGTAATTTAATGGAACATAAAATTGAGCTGAGCGATCCTCATCCTATTAAACAACCGGTTCGTCCGGTTCCTTTTCATATCTAAACAGATATTAATCAAATGATTACTGATATGCAAAAGCAGGGTATTATCGAAGAATCTTCTAGTTCTTGGTGTTCTCCAGTAGTTTAAAAAAAAAAAAGATAAAACTTGGAGATTTTGTGTAGATTTTCGGAAGTTGAATGAAAAAACACTTAAAGATTCACATCCATTACATAAGATCGACCATATTTTAGATAAATTAGCTGGCAAATCATGGTTCTCGACTTTAGATCTCAAAAGTGGATATTGGCAGGTGAAGATTCGTCCGGAAGATAGAGAGAAAACAGCCTTCTCAATTGGAAATGGTTTGTGGCAGTTCATCGTTATGGCTTTTGGCTTATGTAATGCTCCGGCCACTTTTGAAAGATTAATGGAGAAATTGCTCCGAGATCTTTTAAATGAAATCTGTTTAATTTATCTTGATGATGTTATGGTTATGGCAAAATCATTCGATGAGATGTTAGCCAATTTATGCAGAGTTTTTCTAAGGATACGTGACGCTAATTTAAAATTGAATAGGAAAAAATGTGTTTTCTTCCAACACGAGATAGAATACTTAGGACACGTTGTTTCAGAAAACAGAAAAAAAACTGATCCCAAAAAGATAGAGGCTATGGTTACATGGCCTGTCCCTCGGTGTAAGAAACACGTGAAAAGTTTCACTGGATTATGCTCTTATTATAGACGGTTCATTAAAGGATTTTCTTCTATTGCTAAACCTCTGTATCGCTTAACTGAAAAGGGAACAAAATTCAATTGGACAAGTGATTGCCAAAATTCATTTGTGAAATTAAAAGAAGTTTTAACAACTCCATCTATTTTAGCTTTTCCTCGTACCGATTTACCTTTTATTTTAGACACAGATGCTTCAGATCATGGGATAGGAGCTGTCTTGTCACAAGTTCAGGATGGGGTAGAGAGAGTAATAGGTTATTATAGTCGTGTTCTAACAAAAGCCGAGAGAAATTATTGTGTTACTCGTCGTGAATTATTGGCAGTAGTAGATACAACTAAACATTTTCATTACTACTTATGTGGTAGAGCTTTCTTCATTCGTACCGATCATTCAGCGTTAACATGGCTTCTTTCTTTTAGGGATTTGGATGGTCAATTAGCTAGATGGTTAGGAAAATTAGCTCAATATAATTTCAAAATTTTACACCGCAAAGATACATCACATGGTAATGCAGATGGTTGTTCTAGATGATCCTATAGTAATTCTTCGTGTAGATACTGTTTTAATATAGAATCACAGTATGCACAGGGTGATTGTGTAGGGCGGATTGTCTTTGAAGAAACTCCTCATTCAGTTTGGAAAGATCATCAATTTCAGGATGATGCCATTCGTACTATTTTAAATAGTAAAAAGAAAGGTAAAAGATTATCATGGCAAGATATTTCTTCTGAAGATGAATACATGAAAATATATACATCTCAATGGGACTCCTTAGTTATTTTAGATGACATTTTTTATAGAGAATGGATCTCTTCTAATTTAAAGTCAAAAGTTCTTCAATTAATAGTACCTAGGAATTATGTTAACACGGTTTTAGAAGAGGCTCATGATTCCCCTTCCGGTGGTTATTTTGGTGTTAATAAAACACTACAGAAGGTACGGAAAAGATTTTATTGGGCTTTTTGTAAGAAAGATGTTGAAAATTGGTATAGATCTTACTCGAAGTGTATACCGAGAAAGGGACCTTCAGATAAAGGCCACAGTAAGATGAAGATCTACGACGTAGGATTACCTTCCGAAAGGATTCAAATGGATATTTTAGGCCCTTTTCCGATTTCTTTTTTAGGAAATAAATACCTCTTAGTCGTAACAGATTGTTTTACAAAATGGATAGAAGTTTTTCCACTCTCTAATATGAGAACAAAAACTATCGCCGAGATATTTGTTCGTGAAATTGTATGTAGATACGGAGTTCCTCTTGAAGTTCATACTGACCAGGGTCGTAATTTTGACGCTACACTAATCAAACAACTATCCCAATTGTTAGGTATACAAAAGACTAGAACAACACCCACAATCAGATGGCCAAGTAGAAAGACAGAATAGGACAATACTTGACTACTTAGCTAAATACATATCAGACAATCAAAAAGATTGGGATCGTTGGATTGCCTTGTACCTTTTAGCTTACAGATCTTCTGTTCATGCCACAACTGGAGTTAGTCCAGCGGAAATGTACACCAGTTCAGACCTGAGACTTCCCTTAGACTTGATGCGCGGACGTCTTCCTAAAGTAGAGACTCCTCATACACGAGAAAACTACATACACAAACTCATAAACAACATCGACAAAATACATCATTTTGCAAGAACACACATCAAGATTACATCACAACGATCGAAGAAATATTACGATAGAACAGCTCGACACACAAATTTCACAAACAACCAAAAAGTATGGTTTTTCAACCCTCGACGGCTCAAAGGAAGGACACCAAAACTCCAGAGTAATTGGGAAGGTCCTTTTACAATTATCAAGAAGATCAATGATGTAGTCTTCTGTATCCAGAAGACTCCACGACATAAAAAAAAGATTGTCCACATTAACCGATTAGCGACATACCACGATAGGTAGATTCTTCTGCTCCGCTCACGGTTTTTGAGTCGTGGTTTTCCCGTGAGCTGTAGAGCAAATGCTGGAGCAGGGATGAAGTTGCGGTACCACGACAAGTTTACCTCCCACTTCTATCCAAGAATTACCTAAAAGATAGATGTTCATCGATGATACCCTGATTTTACCTGGATTTGATGATTCTATATTTTAAAAGACGGGTCCTGTAACCAGATAAGTCAAGGATTAACCCGCTTAAAATAGAAGATTTTTAAGATTTCACGTTGATGATACGCTAATTTCAAGAATGAAGATGGATCATCTTTTCAAGAGACGGGTCCTTTGGCCGGGTGAATAAAGGATCAATCCGCTTGAAGAGCGGTCTTTCTTGAAGTCTTTCTTTCGTTTGTGAGATTGTCGGGACGACAATCTCAAAGAGGGGGAATAATGTTATGTATTCTCCTCTGATTTCGAACGAAATACATTGCTAAGTGATTTTGTTAGTTTGTTTTGTTCGCTTTGTTTTCTCAGAGTATGTTTTGCATTGAGACGATAAACATATATTTGTGGTTATTTTAAATAAATACATTCTCGTTCTTTTTATAACAAAGTTATTTTATTATTTTGTTGAGTGTACGTGTGAACGTAACAATACGATTTATGAATTTGTATTACAATACGAGTACATATATTTTAACGGTAGTCGATTCGGTTAATCGATACGTTCGCGATTCGGTAGCACTCGCGATGCTAGAGCGAATGTCTAAGAGAGAGAGAGAGAGAGGGGGCGCGCAAGAATTCAATTTTTCCGCTAAGCCTTAGCTGTTGTTCAGGGTACCGTCAAATAATTTTCTACTGTGTTCTTGCCGTTTTCCAAAAGTTGTTTTTCTGTTTTTTTTTTGGATACGCGCGCAAGTGATCGCTAGTAGACAGTAAAGGAAGCAGCAATTACAGCAGCAGCAACTAAAGCAGCAGCGAGACAGCAGCATTTGGTGAAGTAACAACCGAATTTCGTGACCGAGGCAGCGCAGCAAGTTCTCCAGGAGCACCTGTTGTTTTGCAGATTAACCATTACGGCTGATCGCCGTAATTGCACCACAGCGTAGGTGCACCTCCCTTTTTCTGCGCGACAAAATACTTACGATAGTATTTTGTCAATCGCGACCGTTTATACATTCGCGCCGAGCGTTCGTTTTCGCGGTAGAATTTTGAATTCTCTCTCTCTCTCTCTCTCTCTCTCTCTCTCTCTCTCTCTCTCTCTCTCTCTCTCTCTCTCTCACTCTCTCTCTCTCTCTCTCTGTCTCTCTCTCTCTCTCTGTCTCTCTGTCTGTCTCTCTCTCTGTCTCTCTCTCTGTCTCTCTCTCTCTCTCCGTATTATGGTAAAAATTGTGAATTCTATACGCGTGCGCAAGTCTTTCGGCCCAACGAAGACTGTAGTTTTTTTTATGATAAACGATCTTTATTTTTTTCGCCACATTACGTTATTTGGCTTTCGTTTACAATAACGGATCCGTCACCAGTTATTTTTTCAACGTATTTCATCGAGGGGATAGTTGGAGTAAACATTAGGTCACTCACACCTAAGATAAATCGAATGTCATAACCCAATAACTCAAGTGACTTAAGGTGAGTTCAACTCTGTTGGAAAAGGAGACATTGGAACGAAAGTATCAAACGTAAAGACTAATACATGTATAACCATACGCGTTTAGCGGAGCGTCGATTCGCTCTGCATCGTGGGAGTTTTTTCTTTTATAAACCCAATTTGTACTAGCTAATCCACCCTGTTATAGTATATATAAGAATAATATTAAAAAAAAATTATCAATAAAATTATTAAAACGTAACAATAATAGTACAAATATCCTCTGATTTACAGAAACGAAAATTTACAATAACGAAATTTATTATTTACTTAGAAAGAAACCTAAAGATTTTTCATAATTGCAAAATAGTTCGGTAACTTCTTATCTGTGATTTTGAAAATTTTTTATGCATTAATGATATCAAAAAGCTTTATTATATAGTTTAAGAGATTATAGAGGAATTGTAGTATTGTGAAATGAAGCTAAAACAACGGAATATGTTATAAAATTATGTTTAATCGTGAAAATATTCAAATGAGCCGTGCTAAAAAATAATTCCGTGAATGATTTTAATTTTTATCAAAAATTTATTATCTTTTGATGTATTAAAAGGGAAAAATGGTATTTATGAAGGGCCCACATGTTGAGGTTGAACTTGATTCAAACACACCGTGCACGGACAGGTGTCCTGGATACAAACACTCCGGTAAAATCTATGATTTTAACTGAACAATCTTGAGGCTAACGATTTTTAAACTTGAAATATATCCGGTTTTTCAAAATTCATAATAAAAAAGATTTTATAATGGAAATTAATGTTTTTTACCTTTGTTTGCCGCTGATTCTGATACGAAGGGATAAAAAAATCCTGGATTCGAATTCAATGACACTAAAAACATACATATAATTTTTTTTCGAATTTTGTCACAGCTGTTTCATTTGACCTTCAACTGACCCAAAGTCTGTAAAATGGAATTGAGTGCATCCTATATTCGGAATCAGTGACTCCAAAAACATAAAAATCAAATGTCTCGAGACCCTAAATTCCGAATTACAGTCGATACATTAGTCGAGAATTTCAAAAGTATTTGATCTTGAGATAACTTCTAGAGGTCATTTTAATCAACATATCTCGATAAATTAAGATGTAAATTTTTTTTCTTTCAGAATCAGGGGATAACAAATATTATATCTTTAGATTTGAGGGCTTTGACCTTTGTTTAACCTTGATTTTGATGTGATCGTGTCAAATGAACGCGAGCATCATAGTTACAGACTTAAGAAATATAAAAGATCAACTGTTTAAAGGACCAGAATTCCAATCCACAATACATAGGCCAAAAGCTAGAAAATGAGAGTCTTATTTTAAACGACCGCTAATGTCTTACAGATATCGGTAATGAAAAGAAGTTAATACGTATTGTGACTTACAATTTTCCGCTCTTTCAGGATATGAAGTCAAAAATATCATATCATTAGATTTTATTGATTTGGGCTTCGTTTGACCTTGACCTGGACGTGTTGAGATCGAAAGAAGCCTAGATTGAAATCGAACGATGCCAAAAACATAAATATGTATATATAGGTTTTCAGATTTTTCAACGATTATTTTACTATGTGACCTTCAAATGCCCTTAAACCTGACCTGGATTTTAAATCAGCTATTTAAAAAATGTATAAGATACGTGGTCTCATCTGAAGGTCAGCGGACTTCTTTTGTGGGACTGTGTAATTAACTGATCAGTACCAGTGTGGATTTTTATCAGGTCGGTAGTTGCTGTTATGTCAATTCAAGTTCCCATCACTCTTGATTAAAACTTCATTAGAAAACGGGCAAATCGAAAAAATATGAATCTACCTGAATCATTTATATAGCCCATTGACAGAAGCGTGTACGTTCATGTCATTTATGGTTAAAGCCTGCGTTAAAATAATATTATAAGGATAATATTTCATGATTCGCAAAAGCTTAAGAACAGTTGTTTTAGAAATATCAGTTTCTCTATTTATCTGACGTGAGATTATGTGAATGAGTGCTAGAATAACGAGAACATGTACGTTATTTTCATCCTACTCAGTGTCGCCAATAACCATTGTATGCGTGTTTTTTAGTATCTAACAGTATCAGCATTTGAATAACATCAAATGTAGGTAAATCTGTGTATAATGTCATTCAGCTGTTTCATAATTTCCATGATATTCTTTCAGATCCATTTGCAGTTAAAATTTATAACAATTTTAGCAAAGTATAGTTGACCTAACTGTACTAAGAAAGCAATACACTATATTTTTTAACAATATATTAATAGATATTGCTTTATTTTCTATAATGAGACCCCGTCAAATTAATTTTATTTTTCAGAAATTTCATCATAAGCGATATCATTTTACTTCCATTACAAGAAGTGATTTAATTGCTCATATATTTAACAAAAAAGTACATATTTTTGTTTTGCTTAGATAATTAATATTTAGCTAGTGTAGAAAAAAATATTTATATCATCACGAATGATAGTATTCGCAATCTACTAAGTAAATTCTAGGAATTTCTTCATCTCTCAGACTTTCTTTTAGTACTAGTAAATTCAGATGATAATACGACAAATCTATCAGAAAGATTTCTAATTAACGCAATTATACTGATACAACATTTGTAGAATGTTTTAAGTGCAACGAAATCGACGATATTTCATTGTTTCAAAAAATATTACTTTTGAAATTCAAATCAGCCTGAAAATTTTGTAGTGGATCAAACCTACATCGAATTAACGTTTTTCTGTGTGACGTCGGGGTCACTCTCAGGTACGCTTGGAGCAAGCGTAAACTCAGGGTTGCTCTGATTTGGCTATCGTGTAACACACAAGCCGGGACGAGCAATATTGTTGCGTTGAGAAAACTGTATGCTAACGGGGAATGTAATAACCAAATGTTATTACGAACACACCAGACTCACGCTTAATGTGTTCTTAAGGGACTTTAATGGAAATTCACCAGACTCACGCTTAATGAATTTCCAAAAGAAAGGCGGATTACTTAAAGAAAGAAAAGGATAGCCAGGTTTAAGATTTTACTTACTTTTATTTTATCAATTTAGTTATTATTAATGTTGCGTTCTCTCTCTGCTCTTTGGCCTCTTTCTCTCTCTATATGTTCTGAATATAGTTGGGTGATTTGATGCTTGCTCCGGGACTCGCTCACTAGTAAAAACTTCTTATTACGGACTTCCTGGTGCTCACTCCGCACTTACTCTATCTGAACTTGACTTCCTCTAACTTAACTGACTGAACTGAGCTTAACTTCACTTAACTTCCTCTCCAGCCTTGTACAGAGCTTTTTATAAGCCGTGGGTGGTTGGGTGGAAATCCCTTTCCTCAGGCCCATGAAGCGATAACGGCTAAATTTTGTATTGGTCGGAAATTTTCTAATCATATCCAGAATTTCTTTATTGGTCTGTGGGCGTGAATTTTCAGAGAGAGAAAGGGCGGTCCCTTTTTAACTTGGGCCCTTTTCTCCAGAGATGGCTCTCGGAGTGCCACTTTTAAGAGCAAGAGTAACGCTATAGCTTATAATTACTTATACATAATTGTACTAAACTTAATTAATTATGACGATACATAGTGACTATTATGAACATTCAGAAAAATTCAAACCTTTTACGATTTATTATAAAATACATTATTGTTCTATTTATTGGTTATTCGGTGACAAAAAGGTGCGCATTATAATGGCTTACAAAATTGATGAAAATCTATTTAATATTACGGATATTTTCTTAAAAATCGGTGGGAAAAAAAAAGATAGATTGCATTTTTATGGTCCCCTTCCATTATCGGCGTGATAACACTTCACGATGTATACGCGATGATCGTAGGCCCCTGTCAACACATACGTGTGGGACAAAGCAGGATAGAGCGTTGATTGTAAGCTTGAGTACGCAGGCTCGGGCCACTATCAAAGTTTATATTTCGAATGCGTTTTCATCGTGGGAAATCAGGAAGGTTCCCACTCCGTTCGTCATATTTAATAATTAAATATAAAAAAAACTAAGTTATGGCTAGCCGTCACATCTGTTTAGAAAAACACCATATTTGATTAAAAAAAATATTGGGAAAAACTACTAGAAAATTCAAACCTCCAAGGCTCTGTAAAGCTTAAAGTTCTAAATAAAATAAAGCGAAATCAGGAGTACCTTATAATTTTGAGCACCACTGTAGCTTTTTACATTGCTGTTAAACGAGACAATTTTGAAATTAAATGTTTCGAAGTATCATATATCTCGGTAGAGTTAATAAATTTATCGTTGAACGCAATACATTCTAATCTACCGAAATCACTATAGCTGATTTAACATAATATTGAATATGTTCAATTCAAAAACTTTCAAATACGGTAAAAATTAGCGAAAGTCTGTTTTATTTCATTTTTCATTAATTTTAAGAAATTAGATTTTGAAAAATTAATATATTTTGTAATTTATTTTTGTAGGAATCGTAAATGAGTTTGATTTGACAGAAACAAGAAAATCTTCACTAACACCGGATGAATATCATAACCCATCAGAAAAAAATTTATTTACTAATTGCAAGACTGAATTAGACAATAATTGTGTGAATCATTTTAATTGCGAAGAAGAATCTGGATTCAATTCAAATTTCAAAAACGCAGATAATTTTTTATCATCATCAATACTTTTAGAAAGTTTGACAACTATTACTCCAGAATCCAAAACTTGGATGAGGACAGTACTGGAAGATAAAAACAACGTAAGTCATATTTTTACTTATTTATTTGGATATGCCATTAAATCATACAGGGTTCTAAAATCCTTCATGTTTTATCCAAAATGTTCTATCAACATATCTGACGTTACTTTTGATTTTCCAATAAATAATGCATTACGTACTTATTTTTACGTTATGAAGATTAATTCCAGCTGATAATGTGGTAAGTTATTTTTCATGAACTTTATACGTATTTCTTCGAGTCAAAGTTTGCGAGGGCTCTGTGGAATAAATTTAGTTGGAAGTTATTTTAAACCTGATTCAAAATAAGCTCGGAGATAAAGTTTAAAGTATATTTTATATGGGTAGAAGCTTTTGTTTAGAGCAAGGACCTCTATCATTTTCTTATATCTCTTACATTTTACTAATTGTCGTTTAGCAGACTTTGTATTATTCTCAGCTTTTGTGATTTCTGTAACTCCACCAGTTATACCATCAGTAGTACTTAAACAAGCAAAAAGACAAATTGTAACATACACTTAACCAAACTCGGTAATACAAATATAGAATTAAGAGAGTAACGACCCTCCATAGTTCACAGATTTATAATAGGCTTAGGGAAAAATGTACCTAACAATCGCACGCGAAGATAGTATATATAAGAGCGGACGAGCTTGGTGGTGTACTCCCACTTTGGTCATCCCAGCGAATTGACGTGACGATCTCTGCTAACGTGCGATTAGACTTCGTCGTTAAACGAGAAGAATCATGTATAAATAATCGAAAATATCCTATTCGATTGGGCCAAAGTGGAGGCAGTTAGAATATTGTGCTCCGATGCATTACTTTAACCGGTAATACGTATTTTTAGCACAATAATAAAAAACATAAAAATTTCCTTAATTTAGTTGCGAGAGGGGTCAGCCACCGTGCGCCTTGGGCTGGTCTCTGCTAATTTTTCTGGGTTCTTTCTCGGTAAAGAAAGCCGGCGCTGACTTTCACAGGCCGGAGTTCGCTCTCGTTGGGGAGGTTGATACAAATAATCGGACGCTTTAATTCACTTATACTACATATGGCGATCTCATTTATTAACGCCTTTTCACAAATATCGCTACAAGATTTACTTCACCGCGGTGAGTGCGCTCGCTCGACCTTTCTACGATCAGAGTTCGCGGAATCACGCGAGCGAGATCGCTTAGCGTGCGCGATAAATTTTCAAAATACACTAATGTCTGTAATCGAGCGAGAGCTGGCGCGAGAGAGATTAACTGGCTTTGGACCCACCGGATGCCGACGGTCCGTCGACAGAGAGGCGACGCCGGCGAAAGCGTAGTCCCGCAGGAAACGGTGCCCTGGCGAAGATGGAAGCTGCTACAGGAAGGGCCGCAGCACGGCCTTTGCCTCGTAGACGGCGAATGGTCGCTGTATGTACTGGCTCTGCTTCGAACAACTGGCTTCTTAGCAAACGTGGCCGTCGCACTCCTGGCAGTAGTTCCTCTCCTGCCAAAATCTTGTCTCCACCAGTCTTTCCTTAGGCGGCCCTAATTACTCGAGAGCTCACGCCTAACTGCCCTTCCTCTCTCTTAATTTCTCTGCCTCGCGCCGCCGCGCTCCCACTTCTCTCGCCGTCAAAAATCAGTCAAAATCGTTCTCTCTCTCTCTCGCTCTTCTCGCTCTCACTCGCACTCACGGCGACACCTCGCCGATCGTCGCGCGCTCCTCTCTCCATATCCTGCAACGACACAAGTATGTAGTCGCTATATAGGGTACACTTGGTCGCTGCGTTCACGCGAGGAGAGTGCCGCACACAGGGCTAGCGAACATCGCTATAACCCTGTCACACAGTTACATGGAGATTCTCGATGCAAACGACAGGGCTGTTCGTTTGCTTGACGGAAGTCCATTTTACTATCCTGGTCCATTATATAAAATCCGTGAGCACTTTGGGTCTCTGACAACCCCGACCAATAATAATAAGTCACAAATTGGCGGCTGATCAGGGACCCGAAGCATAGCTCATTGCGGATGTAATATTATATTAAGATAGAATATTAACGATTATTGTAAATATTATTTTTCCGGATACGTTTTATAATTTGATATTGCTTAAGAAGTTAGTTTGGTAGTAAAATTGCGTTTAGTATTGTTTAAAGCGTGTTTTCGTATTGGAAGGTATAAGATAGTTGAGTAAAAACAAACGAGTATCAAAACAAAAACCCAGACTCTAGCACGGTGTAATGGCTAATTTGCGTATTAAGCGAAGTGTTGATATATCAGTGAAGGAGATTATATGTAAACAAGATAGATTGCAAACGAACTGAGGATTTTAATTTGTGAAAACATAGGCATTTCAAAAAAATATATATATGACTGGGTAAACGACAGCCGAATTCATCGCGCAAAGCGTATTACGGTTGAATCGACGTGTAAACATAAACGAAAATTGAAAATAAACATTTTGATTTATACGGTAAGGGAACAAAGTAATAAAATTCGTGAATTAGAATTCCAATTAGCGATAGCGCAAAATCGAACAAACAATTGCAACGAGGAAATAGAAAACTGGAAGCGCGATATTGCAAAGCTACAAAAGGACATAGTATATTTGTTTAAGCGTGTTCAGAAAAAATTCGAAGACATTGAAGAGCAAATAGAATATTCACTATTTAAATTTGTTGCGAGACGTGTATTGTTTCTGAATTAAAAAATATTTTTCTTTATATTTTTAAATGTAAAGAAAAAAAAGAAAAAAGTCGCTCGTTTAAATATTCAAAAATCATGGTTGACTGGCGAAAATCGCTTTGTTTATCAAAAGAGCAGCGTTCTATATCTATCGAAGGTGACGTGGAAGGATATAATAATAAGCAAGTTGAAACAATTGATGCAATCACGCATGAACTGAAAGAGTTATATCAAGCACAAAAATTTTAGTATTGCTTACGGATGATCTAAAGAAAAAAGAAATTTTAATGCAAAAATTAGAATCGAATATTTGGAAAGATGAAATAGGCGCATTATCGGACACCATGACATCATAGAATAATTCATTCAGAGTATTAGTAGATGATATTGTAGTATATTCGATACGTTCCAATTTGTTGGTTACTAAGTGATTGTTTGGTTGCTAAGTAATCTGTATTATTATTAGTTAGTTAGTTGTGTTCATGAGCTGATATTATATACACACGCTATTTTCAACGATTATAATACAAGTTTTAGTTTCTTTTACATATCGTTGTATTTTATTTCATTAATTAGTAGTGGTTATAACATTTTGTGGGCTCGTCCGGGATCCGACATTTGTTTCTTCTATTAAGTTTGAATCTCAACTATGTCTACACACCGGACACCACCGAGGACAAGAGCGCAGGCAGCGGCAAGCGCTAATACAATTACGACGAATATTGCTGATGCCGCTTCGGTTGCTGCTGCAATAGCTGCTGCCTCTGATATCGCCACTAATACACAAGGACATTTCGAACAACAATCGGATGTCACAGACATAACCCAACATACAGGTACTAATTTATTTTTTCCGAATTTAAGTGGCCCTTCAGATACTCCTGCACTGCACCCTGTACTTCCTGCTGTTGCATCGACCGCTAATTCGGCTCTGCAAGAGGCATTGCTGTCGTTGAGCGAGTCGCGAGCAATGTCCGATGATCTTCTTCAAGAAGTGACAACATTGAGCGCTCAGCTGGATGCTGAAAAAGCTCAACGCTGTGAACTTGAAAAGGCGCTACAGCTACAGGCCAGCCAAGAGCAGAGTCTCGTAACAGAGCTGCGCGCGCGTAATACAGACTTCTCTGAGCTTCGTCGAGAGTTCAACCGACTTCGTCAGGAAGTCAACCAGCTAAGTCGCTATCCTTCTAACCTCACAAACACACGTATTTTGTCACATGCTCAACCCAACCTCGCGCAAGAATATCCAGCAACGAATACACCGATTCCACTCACAGATCTAGGGATAGGTTACACTCTAAAAGTCGATACATACGATGGTTCAGCACCACTTTGCGAATTTTTGTGTCAGTTTCAGCTTATTTCAAAAGCTAATCGTTGGACAGATGATAAAAAGATGGTAGTTTTAGGTTCGTGCTTACGTGGTGATGCTCGATCTATTCTTAGAAGTTATCCGACATCTGAAACAATAACTTTTCATTCACTGATACAGAAATTAGAAGAAAGATTCGGGGACAAACATTTAGAATCTATTAGTTATTCACTCTTTCACACCAGATGTCAAAAACTAGGAGAAGATTTTCCGACTTTGGCTGCTGATATTGAAAGATTAGCTATTTTAGCTTATTCGGAATGTTCTAGTGAAGTTCAGGATAAAATAGCTTGTTCTCAATTCATCACTGATATTTTTAATAAAGGGATTAAAGAAATACTTCAGTTAGAAAAAATTACGTCATTAAAGATTGCCTTATCTCGAGCACAAGAAATTAAAACTATCAGGGAACAGAATAGGACTTCATTTTCACAAAAGAATGAGATTAAAACATCTCAAACTTCACCGCAATATATATCAGACAAACAAACTGACTTCAAAGCTCCGACTGGAAAAGCTAAGGATTTCAACGTTAAGGATTGGCTTAAAAACGTTGAATGTTTTGCTTGTAAACAAAAAGGCCACGTTCGTACACACTGCCCGAACTCTCAACAGGAAAACTGAATATTGTTAGACTTTCGGGAGCCAGTTTAACTACTGATGTAAGAGCCCCTCAATTTACTCCTTTTCCTCGGGTATGTAGAGTTCTTAGAAATTTTAAAACTTTTGAATTCGAAGGCACGGTAGATAATAAAACTTGCATACTCAAAATTGATTCAGGTTCAGATGTTTCTATTTTGAATTCAAAATTTGTTGACAAAAATTGCCTTTGCATTCCTCTCATTCAGGATTCTTTGAAATACCCTACAGGTGAAAGTGTTCCTATTAAATTTAAGACTATTGTTCAGATTTGTTTAGGTAAATATTCTGTTCGTATGATAGTTTTTGTTGCCGATATAATCGATGATTGTATACTTGGCTGCGATTTTTTGAATAACTCCGGAATTGCAGATTCTATTAATGACATTTTTTCTGATGTTCCAAACTCTGTTAGGACTAACGTTAACCAAAAAATTTGTTCTAGAATTATACAATTAAGTACTGAATTTCTTGCTCAACTACAAGATTTACTTGAGAAAAATTCAAGTCTTTTGAATTTTTCTCAAAAGAATAAATTTTCACAACTTCTTACTGATTTTCAAGATATTTTTGAAGATAACAATGTAACAGGTAAATGTAACCTTATTGAGCATACAATACAATTAACAGATTCAGTTCCTATTAAACAATCGGTTCGTCCTATACCATTTCATCTGAAAGCTGAAGTCAATAAAATGATTTCAGACATGCGAGACCAAGGTGTTATTGAAGAATCTTCTAGTTCTTGGTGTTCTCCGATAGTGTTAAAAAATAAAAAAGATGGTGCGTGGAGATTTTGCGTTGATTTTCGTAAATTAAATTTAAAAACAGTTAAAGATTCTTATCCTTTACCTAGAATAGATCACACTCTAGACAAACTGGCTGAAAATTCTTGGTTTTCCACTTTAGACTTAAAAAGCGGTTATTGGCAGGTAAAAATCCGTGAAGAAGATAGAGAAAAAACTGCTTTTTCAATTGGTAACGGTTTATGGCAATTTATCGTTATGGCTTTCGGGTTGTGCAATGCTCCCGCTACTTTCGAGCGACTAATGGAGAAAATTCTTCGAGATATTCTTGATGATATTTGCTTAATCTATCTAGATGATGTCATGGTTATGGCTAAATCATTTGATGACATGATAGACAACCTTAGGACTGTTTTTTCAAGGATTCGGCAAGCAAATTTGAGATTAAATAAAAAGAAATGTAATTTTTTCCAACGTGAAGTAGAATATCTTGGTCATATAGTGTCTGAATTCGGCAAGAAAACAGATCCTAAGAAAATTGAAACGATAACTCAATGGCCGATTCCAGTAAATAAAGATCAAATTAAAAGTTTTACTGGATTGTGTTCTTATAATAGGCGTTTCATTAAAAGTTTCTTTTCTATAGCTAAACCTTTGTACAATTTGGCAGATCGAAAAGATATTTTTGTTTGGACGGATGAATGTCAAACTGCATTTTTAAATCTGAAAAAGGCTCTGTCTTCGCCACCTATCTTAGCTTTTCCTCGGTTAAATTCTCCTTTTCTGTTGGATACTGATGCTTCTAATCATGGTTTAGGTTCTGTCCTTTCTCAAAATCAGAATAATAGAGAAGTCGTTATAGGTTATTATAGTCGCGTCTTGTCTAAGGCAGAAACAAATTATTGTGTAACTCGTCGCGAATTACTAGCAGTTATAGATTCTGTAAAAAACTTTCATCATTATTTATGCGGTCGACCTTTCTTCATCAGAACTGATCATTCTGCTTTAACATGGCTACTTTCGTTTAAGGACTTAGATGGTCAATTAGCAAGATGGATAGGAAAACTTGATCGATATGACTTTCAAGTTTTACATCGTAAAGGTATTTCGCATGGTAATGCAGATGGACTCTCGAGAAGACCCTGTAACAGTTCATCTTGTACTTATTGTTCGAAATTAGAATTTAAATTCTTAAATAATAGTTGTACTGTAGGTCGTATTTGTTTTGAAGAGTCTTCATTAACTGATTGGCGAAAACGTCAACATCAGGACAATGTCATTAAGACCATTTTAAATTGTAAAAAGAATAACATCAAACTTTTATGGCAAGATGTTTCTTCGGAGGATGAATCTATAAAATTATACTTGTCTCAATGGGATTCGTTGTTAGTTGTAGATGATATCTTATATAAAGAATGGATTAGCCCAAATTTGAAGTTCAAAATTCTTCAATTGATTGTACCGAAAGACTTTACCAATATCGGTTTGAAAGAAGCTCACGATTCTCCGTCAGGAGGTCATTTTGGTGTAAATAAAACCTTAGATAAGATTCGTAAAAGATTTTATTGGGTTTCTTATAAAAGAGATGTTGAAAATTGGTGTAAGTCTTGTTCCACTTGTGTTGCTAGAAAAGGTCCATCTGATAAAGGTCATAATCAGATGAAGATTTATAATGTAGGATTACCATTTGAAAGACTTCAAATGGATATTTTAGGCCGTTTTCCAATTTCTTCTTTAGGAAATAAGTATCTGTTAGTTATAACTGATTGTTTTACGAAATGGGTAGAAGCTTTTCCTCTTCCTAATATGCGAACAAAAACTATTGCTGAAGTGCTTGTTCGAGAAATTGTATGTCGATATGGAGTTCCTTTAGAAATCCATACTGATCAAGGCACTAATTTTGATGCTATTTTAATAAAAGAGTTATCTGATCTGTTAGGTATTAAGAAAACACGAACAACACCCCTACACCCGCAATCAAATGGACAAGTAGAAAGACAGAACAAAACAATTTTAGACTATTTATCTAAATACATCGCAGACAATCAAAAAGATTGGGATCGGTGGGTTGCCTTATATCTTTTGGCTTACAGATCCTCGACTCATGCTACCACCGGCGTTACACCAGCTGAAATGTACACTGGTGCCGATCTACGACTTCCGTTGGATTTATTACGAGGATCACCTCCCAACCGAGAAGAATTGTTAACTACTGATTACGTACAACAGTTAAAATCAACACTTAACACTATACACAATTCGGCACCACAAAACATCGCTATTGCTTCTCAAAGAACAAAGAAAACTTATGATAAGACAGCTAGACATGTTCATTTTCCAGTAAACCAAAAAGTATGGTTCTTTAACCCTCGCAAAGTCAAAGGAAAAACACCAAAACTTCAGAGTACTTGGGTAGGACCTTACAGAATCGTCAAAAAGATTAACGACGTGGTTTTCTGCATCCAGCAATCACCAAAACACAAAAAGAAGATTGTACATATTGATAGGTTAGCTACATACCACGATAGGTAACACACTTACCTTTCTCACGGTTATTTTGAGCTGTGGTTTTTCCCGTGAGATATAAGACGAATGTCAAGGTAATATACAAGGTGAGGTCCAGAGCATGATAATCCCCCACCCTTGTAAAAATCCAACACGTTATATACTACAACATTACACAACAGACTCAAGATTTAAGATTGAAGATTCAAGCTTTAAGATTGAAGATTCAAGGTTTAAGATTGAAGCTTTTCAAGATACGGGCTTCTGTTCTTTAACGGAAGAATAAACTCGCTTGACAAAGTTGACATCTTGGTTCAAGGTTTACGATTCAAGGTTCAAGGTTCAAGAGTCAAGATTTCTGAGTATTTTGTTTTATTTAGATTGTCGGGGCGACAATTTGAATGAAAGAGGAGCAATGTAGTATATTCGATACGTTCCAATTTGTTGGTTACTAAGTGATTGTTTGGTTGCTAAGTAATCTGTATTATTATTAGTTAGTTAGTTGTGTTCATGAGCTGATATTATATACACACGCTATTATCAACGATTATAATACAAGTTTTAGTTTCTTTTACATATAGTTGTATTTTATTTCATTAATTAGTAGTGGTTATAACAATATTGAAAAATTTAAAACGAATAAATTTGAGGAGCTCAAACAAGACTTTCATAATTTTGTCGATGCGGATGAAACAGTTAAATTGATTGAGCAAGTTAAGTCAAATTTGCAAATGCACATTGATGAATCAAAAACTGCAAGAAAAATTATATGAATTAAGAAATATGATTCTAGATTCAAATTCGAATAGTGTTTTAAATACTAGTATAAGCATGTTTGTATCGAAAATTAAAATACTAATTCCCTCGTTTAAAGATACAGAATTAGAAAGGCCAATAAAATTCTTAAATGATCTAGATAAATGCATATCGGTAAAGAAAATTCAGGAATATGAGTATATTTCATTTATTAGTCAAACACTAGATGGTGAGGCTAAGGATTGATGGTATGTTATTATGCATGATATTGTTGATTACAATTATTTAAAAATAGAATTCAAAGAGCATTTTTGGAACACAAATATTCAGCGGCAAATGTTCAGAAAATTTGAGTTTGGTCAATTTTATTTGAGAGGAAAATTAAGTTGGAATTAGTTTAATTAATTAGTAAGAATTCGTCATGCTTTTTCGAGCCAGAGAGTGAAAAGTAAAAATATTCTATTGCAAATATTATTAGCCCTTTTAGTGCCGGGCTAAATAGAGGTGCCTATGCGAGAAAAACCAGCCGAATTTTACAGTTTTACAAGGATTCGGGAAAATGTTTATAAAAACCAAACGAGGATCAATATTTACATGATTCAAAAAACCATATATTGTGGATGAAATACAGAAAAAATAATGACACTAGTTTTTTTTTGTATTCAATTAAAATTTTAGAAAAAACAAAAGTATAAATGTTTATAAATAAAGTAAAAGTTGAGTTCTCTTATACAAAATATATTTGCATAAACAAACAGTCATCTTAGTCAGCCGACTAATGATTCGTCAATACTCAGATATTGATAAGGCGAATAGTGAAATTTGAATGTACTGTTACGTCTCGTGCATCAACTACGAATAGCTAATGAATGAGACGTTCCAATATGTTGACTAGTGGTCGGATATGTCTCACTTATAATAAATATATGAGGAAATGTATGTCTGATAATTGTACTACCTTGATAATCGTAGCCTTTAATTGTTGATAAAATGTAGCAGGCTCTGACTGCTTGTTGGATTGTATGAATGTAGCAGGCTCTAACTGCTTGTTGAATTGAATAGGATAGGTTGTTGAATAATACTTGCACGATATTACTTTGTAACAGTCGCGAGTTTATCAAGTAAAATGATCACCAATTGTCGGACCGGTGTGTACGGAGTTGAGTCTTACAGGTACTTATTGACTGATTGACGGACTACTGATCAACTACCGAGAGTAATTTGTTCATTGCTTTTTGAATCTTTTATAGTTCTTTTCAGGTCAGTATTGCGATATTGTGTGACATTTTGTTTTCGCTGATTATAAATTCTTGAGTTTTGGTAACTTAGTTTCGGAGTGTTTTTCGACAGCTTTTTGCTGTCGTGTGAATAGCTTAGCAGTTTTGAATGTGCATATGTTACAAAAAGGATGCGTCGTAAGGCTTAATTTCGGAGAGTCATTTACCTCGCGTTTAATTAGCTTTTTGCTGACGTTCGAATAGTTTAGTAGTTTTGAATTTCGCAAATGTTCATTTTATAAAAAGAATGCGTCGTAAGACGTAACACCCCAGGGCCTAAGATATTGTAATGTTTGCATAAAAATACTTCTGAAATTCAAAGCTACTAGCGATTTATACCGAAATTTTTGCGGTGTGTGCATTTATTTAGTATATGAGGAGCGCGGTTGCTCGACTTTGTACAGTTCAATTTTTACAATGTTTGGATTTCCAAGGAAGCGTCATTCGATGGTCTGCGTAAGTATTTTACAAATTGATTTCTTATTCATTGTTATTATTATCATTATATTTCTTTATTCTAGTTTGCGGATTGGCAGTATTCCCGTGCGGCAAAGAAAGTCAGACGGGAGGGCTTGCCTTTACCAGTCGCGCCTAAGCCCGGGACCCGAAAATATGTGAGAATAGATGTAAGTGTTTTACAATGTATGTTTGTATATTGGTATATTGATATGTCTGATTAATTTGTTTCCTATTTGCTTGTTAGTTTCAGAGATGGAAGTTAGTGCGTACTCTGAGGCATTGCGATCGAGTGACGCAGACGGCCTTCTTCTTGGGGGAGTACGGTCCAGATGAAGATACTTGGAATCTTCGCGAATTATTTTTTTATGATTTGTTAGTGTATTGTCATGGTTTTCGTCGAGTATGTGTGGAGGTTTTTCGTGAGTTTTACAATGTAATCATAGGTCGAAGTGTAGACCATCGATATAATTGTAATTGTATATGAGTGTAATTATATTTGTAAACATAATTGTAATTTTGTAAAAATATATTTTTCTTTTGTTTTTTATATAAGGAATTTGTTTTTAATTTAGGTTCCTAAAGCGAATATCTCGCTTCCCTCCCCGCTTAAAATGTGGCCACATTTGAGGAGTGTCATGTTTGTATTATTTTAATTCTAGTGAAAACAAATGTTTATTTGTAGTTGAAAGAGTGGTTTGATTGTTGAAGGTAAAAGGTGGTCTGTTTGGTAGAGGAGGTGGCGTTATGCATCTAGGTGTTGAGATAGGTATTGTGGGGATAATCTTGATTTCTTGCAGTTCTATGTGTTTTTCTTTGTCGTTGTCTGTTCTGTTTTTGCTTGGTTTCTCGAGTTTGATGAGGAGGTGTGTAATAGAGCTGAAGATGGCTCCGAGTAGGTGGAGCGACCAGCCGTAGATTGCGTGTAGTGCGTATCCTCTAATTATTGTATCTATTATTAATTTTATTGTGTTTATTAAGATCAATGTCATAATTATAACTGAAGAGATTGATCCGCAAGTGATCATTTTGTTTATGATCATATTCCAGGTGCTGACTGCAATGTTTTTTATGGTATTTTCTGAGAAGATGCTTCCACTCGTTGTCACGTCTCCCGTTATTTCTCTTGCTATGTCATTGAGTATTGATGTTCTCTCCATAGGGAACATTATTTGTTGTTGTAGTTTGTCTAGTTCGTCTTGAGAGTATACTCCACTTGTTGCTAATGAATTTATTGATTTGAAGTTCCATCCTATTTTTGTGTTAGGTCTAAGTGTGTTTGGTGCTGCGCATGGTTGAGGTTTGGGTGTGTGTCTTATCCATTCTTCTTCGAGTTTGTAGTACGTTGGGACGAGTGCGTTACAGTTTATCTGTTCCCCTTTCTTTTTGAGGATGTGTGTTTTTGGTGTCAGGAACCATGTTTCTTTTCCAGAGGTTACTGGGAGTTCGTTGTAACATTCTTTTAATTTAATTAATTTTACTGTCTTTGGTACACATTTTATTAAGTGTACTGCTTCTCCTGCAACTCTTGCGATGTATCCTGGTTTTTTCATGATGTCGTATGCAAATTCGTCAGGGGAGAGGGTGGCAATGGATAGGGCATTTTGTATTACCTTTCTTTCAACTTCGTATCTTTCTGTTATTAAATTCAAGTATAGTTTGTTCAATTGACTCCTTAAATGTTTTTCTACGTATACAAATTTTGAATTGACATATGTAAATAGGTCTAGGTTTACGGTGCTTCTTGTGCTTACTAAGTCATTTTCTAGTTGGTATGCGTTTATGTAATTGTCTTTTTCTACGATGAATAGTTTCGGGTGTTCCGTTCTTACAAGTTCTCTGTTGCAGCGTTGTATTTTGTTTCTGGTGCTTAGAGCAAATGTTATTTCACTATGATTTAATGCGTAAATTATTTCGTGATCGTAGTCACTAGAATATTTCATTGCTATGCCTTTAAATAGTATATTGAATTCATTTTTGAAGCATTCTTCTCCTGGTAAAATATCCCAGAAGGTATAGCCTGCTTCCATGTCTATACATGTTTTGTCAGAGAACTTGTATACGGTCCCTGTGTTTAGTCTTAATTTATCGTTATCTAAGTTTACTTTAGCTCTACCTTGTATTAATGTTATTTTGATAAAGCCATGAACAAATACGTTATTCCATGATCCGAAGCTATCAGCGTAGGCTGCTCCATAGCAGGAGTTTCCTTCTGCGCTACCCGCGAAATCGATACTTTTTGAAGTAGTTGCGTTTATTTTTAGATTAACAATTTTATGAATATTGTCATATAGGAAAGTTCCCGTTTCATGGATAAATTTACATTGTTCATGACTTATTTCGTAAATGTATTCCTGTTGTCCAGTTGGTGTGGGTATTAAGTGCCCGAATATTCCACATGTGGAGACAGTTCTATGTATTTTTATTTTACATTGTAGTACGGAAATTTCACGGGATTCCGCGGTTTGTATTAATTCTATATATACATTTGATTTATTTACGGGAGTGTTGTGAAAGTCGCATTCTCCCGTGTCTACTAAGGAGTAGGTCGTGATGTTTGGCGTTGTTGTCCCGCAGTCGTATCCAATGATGGCTGATGTTGTTTTGATAATTGTAATTATTATTAAGAATTGTTGATACATATTGAAATGGTCCTAGAACATAAATTATTGTTAGATTTTTTCCTTGTGCATAATTAATTTATTTGCATGGACTGTATTTGCTTTTCCACCTTTATTTATGATAACATTATTTTTGTCTGTAACCTTTAAGATTTGAAATGGTCCCAGGTTTTGATTCTTTTCTAATTTTCCTGGTTTAGGTTCTTTAATGAGCCACACTTGATCTCCTATTTTGAAATTGCAAGGGTTTATGTGGCGATCATAATATTTTTTTGATTTTTCTTTTGCTATTATGAGGTTTTCCCGCGCTAAGCATGCAATATCCTGCATGTTTTGTATAAGTGTGGATAGATAATTATTAAATGTTGGCAATTTTTCTGAAGTTTTTAACGGTTCACTAGATGGTAATCGTGGTGGATAAGCGAAGACCAGATCATGCGGAGTAAATCTATGTGCGCTGTGAACGCTTGTATTGTAATGAAATTGGGCTAATTCTAATAAATTGTCCCATTCGATTTTTTTACTAGAAAAATTTTTTAAATATTCACAAAGGGGGTGATGTGCTCTTTCTAGGGAGCCGTTTGATTGTGGTGAAAATACGGTGGTTTCTATTTTTGCAAATTTAAATCTACGAGCAATGGCTTTTAAAATTTTACTTGTAAAGTTTGCTCCTCTGTCGGTGAGGACTACTTTTGGTGAACTGAAAATACATACTAAATAAAATACATACTAGTATAAATCTTTTAATTAGGGCATCTGAAATTGTTTCTGCCGTTTGATCACTGAGTGGAACAACTATTATGAATTTTGAGAGGAGGTCTTGTATAGAAAGAATGTATTTGTTTTGATTATTAGTAACGTTTAGAGGTCCTACTATGTCCATTGCGATTTTGTCGAATGTTTTTATGGGAGTATCCGTTATTATCATTGGTTGTCTAGTTTTTATTCTTTTTAGTTTGTTTCTTTGACAAATTTCAGAATTTTTAATACGGTTCTCTATATCAGTTTTCAGATTGTCCCAATAGTATTTGTTCTTTATTCGGTTCCATGTTCTGTTGATTCCCGAATGTCCTCCTAGTGCGCTTGAGTGATATTGGTCGAATATATTGTCTCGGTCTGTGAGTTTTACGTAGTCGATGTAATTTAGGCAAATGATAATTTTAGTTTTAGAAGTTTCGAATGTTGTTGCTAGAATGTTTTCTATTTCGGTCCAGTGTATGTTTTTTAATTGTAGGTCTTTTGAGATGCTGAATGTTTTTATTTTCTTGCGAATTATTAATGTTCTTAATTAACTCTCAGCATACAGGATATTGAACGTGGCTTGACCAGCATTGGTGACTCCATGAAGCCGGGACTGGATGGCTTACCAGCGGGTTTCATCTCGCGGATCGGGTTGGCGCTTACTGAGCCGCTCTATTTATTATTAAATCAGTCTCTTACTCGGGGTGTGTTTCCCGAGGCTTGGAGGAAATCTTATGCAATCCCAGTGTTCAAAGGTAGGGGTGATAAGGCTGACATCAAAAACTATCGTCTGATTGCCAAGATGTGTGTTTTCTCTAAGCTCTTCGATGCTCTTGTGACGGCTGGAATTTCGTCTTTTCTGCTGCGTGGTATTAGTCCCGCTCAGCATGGATTTTGTCCCAAGCGCTCCACAGTGTCTAACCTCTCAGTGTTTCTGGAAAATGTAGTTGATGTTCTGGATGCTGGGAAGCAGATGGACGTTGTTTACACTGATCTGACCAGTGCATTTGACCGAGTTAGCCATTTGCTTTTGATAAGTAAATTGGAGTGTTTTGGCTGTGCTGGAGTTTTATTGCGTTGGTGCACATCATATCTGTCTGGGCGCGTGTACTGCGTGCAGATGGATGGGGTATGCTCTTCCCCATATCTCGCTTCATCAGGTGTGATTCAGGGCTCTCATTTGGGTCCACTGTTTTTCATTCTGTTTATGAATGATTGTTTTGCTTCGATAAGGAACTCGACCATACTTTTTTACGCCGATGATGCGAAGATTTTTAGGAATACCTCGGAGGCGATTGGCTATCGTGTACTGCAAGATGATATAGATTCGTTCCATTCGTGGTGTGTGAACAATGGCATGAGCATAAATGCCTCCAAATGTGCGGTCATGTCCTATGGGCGCACTAAGCAACTGACACGATACGACTACTCGATATGTGGTGTGGCTTTGGAGCGTGTCTCGGTAGTTAAGGATCTTGGTGTGACATTTGATGAGAGGCTGACATTCAGTTGCCACGTAAGTCGCATCTGCTTGTCTGCATCTAGGGCACTGTCATCTGTCCTCAGGGGCACGCGTGACTTTCGTAACTCGAACACACTCGTTGTCTTCTATAATGCTCACGTGCGTTCCATTCTGACATATGCGGCAGTTGTATGGGCGCCGCAACAGCGGTATAATAGAGCTAAGCTTGAGTCTGTCCAACATAGATTTATTCATTTCCTCTCAAATCGTTTTGGCGCAGGGATGCACCCCCTGTCACATGACTACTCTGCTGCGGCTAAGACGTTTAATATTGGCTCAATATCATCAGTTATTGAATATCAAACTGCATTATTCCTTTATAAGATCTGCCATGGCTTGGTAGGCGTGGATTATCTCTTGGGCAGGATCAGATATGTTGAGCGTTCGAGAGAATTGCATGAGCGTCATGTGACCTTCACTGTCTGCATGAGGAGAGGCGGTTTGGGACACATTTTGGTGATTGATCGGGCGTGCAGGATTGTAAACGATCTTCAAAATCCACCAGCTATAATGTCCTGCTCCGTGAGACAATTTAAAAATGCGATTAGCACTAAACTCCTGCGTTATTGTTAGCTATTTTTAATTATTTAATTCATTTATTAATTATAGTTCTTAGGTGTATAAGTTTTGTTGTTGGTTGCGATATTAGTATTAGTATATTTTGCCATTATAAATTAGTTCTAAACCTCTTTAGTATTATTACTCTGTTTTTTTTTCCAATTTTTGTGTCACGATTGATAGATTATATTAAGTTTTGTATTTTCTATATTTAGTTATTGTTTTTTTTAGTATGTTATAATATATACGTTTGTTTTTATATTTTTTTTTTGTAATCTTATTTTTAATTTGTAATGTGTTGAAAGGGAGTTATTCTCCTGTAAAAAAATAAAAATAAAAATAAAAATAAATAATAATTTGAAGAGACTTTTGAGATTCTCCTTTATCCTCATAGCGGACTGTCTTATGTCAAGACAGGCTATGAAGATGTTTTTTGTTCTTGACTGTATTATTTCAATTTCCTGGGGTTGTAGATTTCTGTCTGGTTGTATCTGTTTGATTTTTATTAGTCTTTCTGTTGCGTTATCTAATGATTGATGTTTGTTGTCGATAAAATGTATAATGTTGTCTTTTCTTGATTCGATGGGTTTTTTCGTAAATCGAATGTTATGTTGTTTCTGTGTTGTATTTTCGTCATTTTCCATATGTACTTGTGTTTGTGTCATATTTTTATTTCTATTTCCTTTTTCTTTGTCTTGTTTTCTTATTATTTTGATTTGTTCTTCTTGTTTTTCTTGTTCATTTGTTACTATTTCTTTTGATTCTTGTTTTGCTTTTTGTGCTCTGGTAACTGCGTTTATTTTTATATCTTCTATCGGATTTCGTGATAGTGCATCGGCATTTGTATTTATTTTGCCAGGTTTGTAGATAATGTCATAATCATAATCTGCCAGTTTAGGTCTCCATTTTTGTACTCTTGAATTGTTGTCTGCTGATTTGAAGGATAACAATGGTTTTATGTATATCTGACTCTTTCATTTTTAGTTGATGAAATCCGGAAACCATATCGATGGTGGTAAAAACTTTGTTTTTTCCTATGCAGTCGAAAATTTCCAATATATTGGGTATAAGATATGGATCTGGAATAGTTTTTGCATTCAATTTTCGATAATCTATCACCATTCTCCATTTTTTCTTTCCGTCTTTTGTTAATCCCTTTTTTGGCACAATCCATACTGGCGCGTTAAATGCACTTGTTGAGGGTCTAATTAAGTTATTTGTAATTAGCTTCTTTGCCTCATCACATGCGATTTGCTTGAGTGTATATGGCAGAGGAAATTGTTTAACATATACTGGTTTATCATCAGTTAAATTAATTTCGTGTTCTTCTATGTTGCATTGGCCAAGTTTATCTCCTTCTAACCAGCATATGTCTTCAAATGACAGTATTAAATTTTTTATGTTTTCTTTCTTTTCGTTCAGTCAGGTGTTCTAAATTTATTGTATCTATCAGTTGCTTTCGTCGTATTGTTATTTCATGTTCTTGTGTCTCTTTTTGTGTAATTTCGTTGTACGTAGTTGTAAATATATGTGTCGGTTTTAAATTAGTTTCTTTAGGTGTGAATTTTTCATTGATGTTTTTGAAGTTATTTTCTATATCATTTATAATGTGAAGGTTCGTCATTTTGTCATATTTTCTGTCGATCTCTCCTGCAACGTTGTCTCTCAATGTGTCGCAAAAATTTGAATAATCATTAATAGTATAGTTCTCCTTGGTTTCATTGGATTCGTCTTCCAGGGCTTTATTAATGTTTCCAATAAATTGTGTCAAGCTTGAGTTATAGTTAGGTTGAGATATTTTTGTTTCTGGATTCCCATATATTTGATCATTCGTACTATTTTTCGTTTCTTTTTGTATGTCGTTTATTATATTTAAGATTTGAATTACATCTTTATGTATTGATACTTCTTTGCTGTGTGTAATCGTATTTGTTTCGATATCATTTTTGCTTACTATGTATCTTTTATCAAATGCTATGGGTTTCCATGTGTCATGATGTTCATTAATTTCTTTTGAGGTTTGTACTGTAAATGTGTTTGTTTGATTTCTGCTAGTGATTTCTTTTAATGGCACTTTTTGATTATTTATTTCCAAGTATCCTCTGTCTAATCTTAATTTGTGTTTGGATAAGGCATTTATTCCTATTATTCCATCATAAGGAATAGAGAAGTTATCTGGTGCTACATGGAAATCAAATGGTTCATCTGCAGTATACATTTGTGTTGAACCTATTGTTCTTATTGCGTCTTCTGTGATTCCTGATATAGATATTTGTTCATTTCTATTTAACTGCTTTTGTGGAATGCTGCTATTTTTGATAATATTTAGTTGTGCTCCACTGTCTACTAGTAGTTGCAGTTTATTATTTGAATTTGGTTCGACTATTTCTATGTACTTGAGCAGGTTTTTTAGTTTGATAATGTATATTTTGGTACAGTCATTTGTAATTTGTTGGTTAATATCAGTACTATTTTTAGCTATATCTGTCTGTAGCATGGTACTCTCTATTTCCTTTATATTTTCTTTGAATTTGCTGTATGTATCTATGTGATGTTTTGTTTGTGTTGGGAGAGTGAGTGTTTTGTCGTGGAACGTTTTTATTGTCTGCTCATTCTTTAGGCGTTCCTTCCCAAAGGAGCTCCAGAGTTTTCCGAGTTTGTCCCATGTTTGCGACATTGTTCTGTTGTATGACCGACACCTTTACAGATTCTGCAAAATATTCTTTCTTCTTGTAATCTTTTAATTTTTTCACAGTTATCTATGTTATGTCCAGTTGCGTTGCAACCTTCGCATGTGATTGAAATATTTTGAGGTGGATAATTTTTTAGTGCTTGTAGTTTCCTACATTCACTTGCTATGTGACCTATATTTTTGCAATAAGCGCAGAATTTTTTTCTTTGATCATTGTTAAAATTGTTTCTGTAGCCGTTGTTGTGGTTTCTATTGTAGGTGTTATAGTTTTGCTGATTTTGCTGAGGGTTTGCAGATTGTTGTGTATTCGCGATTTTTCTGCAGAACTTTGCTGTGTGACCTAATTGATCACATAATTGGCATTTGTAACTTGATTTATTTCTTTGTTCTGTGAAATATATTCGCGCTTCTTCACAATCTTGTTTTTCGTGTCCCTGTTCTTGGCATAGGGTGCATATTCTATAAGGTGATCTATTTTTACCTGTTGTGCAAAATTTGATAGAGTGACCTTTTTTATTGCATTTTTTACAAAAGACCTCAGGGCATTCTTGCGTTGAATGACTTCCTTCGTCACAAATATCGCATTTGTTTACCTTTTGTGTGATTTTTTTTTTTTTTTTTTTTTTTTTTTTTAACGTCGCTTTATTTATGCTCCATTTTTGTGCTAATCAGCGACGGAGGTTTGCTATGTATTGGGGAATAAAGCACATGAAATTAAATTCAGTGGTGCTCGATTCAATCGGCAGAGATGGGGAATCGAACCCGAGTCCTACGCGTTGCGAGCCCTTCACTCTACCGAGCGAGCCATCGCAGACCTCTTGTGTGATTTTATTTTTACACTTAATGGCTTCATGTCCTATTTCTCCACATTTCCAGCATTTTATGTAGTCGGCAATGTAGGGGCATTGACCTACCTCATGTCCTAATTCTTGACAGTATTGGCAATGGATATTTCTTCGTTTATTCAGTGGGCATGCGCTTATTGAGTGTCCTTTTTGGCTGCAGTATTTGCATATCAAATTGATTTTGTCTAATGAATTTTTACAATTATTAGAAAAGTGATCTGATCCTTTACAATAGACGCATGCTGCAGAATGGCAAAATAGCGCTTCATGTTGGGGGTCATGGCAAATTTGACATATCATGATTTTTTTTGGTAATTCAGGTCTATAATAATCATTGTATTCGGCATATGTGTTATTAATTGTTACATTGTCTGTCGCTTTTCTAATATTTATGTCATTTTCAATTTCTATGGTTTTTTTGGACATTTCTTGTAATGTTGTCTCGTTGCCCAGTTCGTATTTTATTTCCGTTCACATTCCTTTTTTAAAACATTTTGCTACGTCCGCATCTAATTCTTCGTAGAAATTCTTCCTGGCTATTTCATTTGTTTCTTGTATTCTATATATATCTTTTACTTCTAATACTAATTGACATAATCTATTTGTGTATTGGATAACTGATTCTGTAGTTCCTTGTGTTATTTTACGTATCCTAGCACGCAGTTCGTGTATGTCTTCTTGAATTGGGTATAGACTTCGTATTGCTGTAATTAATTCGTCTATTGCTTCTACCCAGCTGTTTCCTAAAGCTTCTTCTGCCTCTCCCTTCATTCTCACTTTCAATAATTCTACTACATTGTGTTCATCTTGGTCATCTACTAAATTTTTTACTCGTCGTAGTCTTCTGATGTACTTTGCGGGTGGCATATTTTTGCCATCGAAGTCCGGAACATAATTTACCAATTCTTTGAGTGATAATTTGATTGAGTGTGAATTTGCCATGTTTATTGGGTTTGTTGCTGGACTTGTGATACGTTGGTTTCCTTGAATTTGTCTTTGAATTTGCTGAGTGTTTCTTTCACTCTCCTTTTCGTTTGTGTATTGTGTTTTGTTTATTTTTCTAATGTCTTTTTTTGAATCTTCGATGTTCTGTTGTTGGTTAATAGGTTCGTCAGAGTTTTTTGGTAATGCGTATTTTGTGTAGACAGATTCTTCGTTTGTGTTTATGCTGAATAATATATCTTTTGGTGTCCCTAATATTAGGCTTTGTTCACCTAAAAATCCTCCAATGTCTGAATATCTATCGTGTTTTTCTGAGGTAAATGTGTCAAACGTCTGGTCTAATAGTGAATATTTGTCTGAATCAGTGTAGTCGGTTGTATTTGTTTGTTTTTCTGTTAAATCAACTAATTGGTCAACTGTTGATATGATTTTCTTTATTGCTCCTGTATTTTTTTCTTTTCTTACGATTTCTTCTTGGGTCTTGGTCTTAATCGGCGATCTTTGTAGCTTGTTACTCTTTTTGAAAGCTATCTCATCCAGTCCTTTTTCTAAAAGGTCTTCTAATTTTGGATTCTTGTCGATTTGTGATCGCGTAAGTTTCCTAATTATGGATGATGTGTCCTTCGTTGTGCTGGACTTCTTGCTCATTTATCGCACTTTCGTAATAAACGGAATAAACAAAGGTAATTCGACAAAATCAAAATAGAGTGAAGCAGGGAAAATATATAAAATAAGAAAAATTATTGTTAGCAAAAAATTATGGTAGAAGTATATGGAAACACAATTGCTTATTGAGATGGCAAAAATAAAAGGGGAAAAAAAAAAGAAAAAAGGAAATTCTATCTACGTATGGTATTTGACCTACTAGCTGAAAATTATTTCTCGGTCACTTATTTCTGCTGTTGTCTTAGTTTCACAATTTTACAAAATTGCAATTTTTGAAATTCCATCACTATGAAAGAAAGTGACGTGTGCTGTTTACTTCTGTAATACAACACCTACTCGTATATCCGCGGTTTTTGAACTCTCTCTTTTCTGTTTGATGCGTTAATTCATTAATAAGAACTAAGTTTTAATATGTATCAAAATAATTTTCTTTATCTCAATCGAATGTATTTTTCGTACCGGAACCAATTGTTACGTCTCGTGCATCAACTACGAATAGCTAATGAATGAGACGTTCCAATATGTTGACTAGTAGTCGGATATGTCTCACTTATAATAAATATATGTGGAAATGTATGTCTGATAATTGTACTACCTTGATAATCGTAGCCTTTAATTGTTGATAAAATGTAGCAGGCTCTAACTGCTTGTTGAATTGAATAAATGTAGCAGGCTCTAACTGCTTGTTGAATTGAATAGAATAAGTTGTTGAATAATACTTGCACGATATTACTTTGTAACAGTCGCGAGTTTATTAAGTAAAATGATCACCAATTGTCGGACCGGTGTGTACGGAGTTGAGTCTTACAGGTACTTATTGACTGACTGACGGACTACTGATCAACTTCCGAGAGTAATTTGTTCATTGCTTTTTATATCTTTTATAGTTCTTTTCAGGTCAGTATTGCGATATTGTGTGACATTTTGTTTTCGCTGATTATAAATTCTTGCGTTTTGGTGACTTAGTTTCGGAGTGTGTTTCGACAGCTTTTTGCTGTCGTGTGAATAGCTTAGCAGTTTTGAATGTGCATATGTTACAAAACGGATGCGTCGTAAGGCTTAATTTCGGAGAGTCATTTACCTCGCGTTTAATTAGCTTTTTGCTGACGTTCGAATAGTTTAGTAGTTTTGAATTTCGCAAATGTTCATTTTATAAAAAGGATGCGTCGTAAGACGTAACAGTACTGTTTGCGTGAATAACGACGGGTTGAAAATTCGCTGTAGGGTCATATTTTGGGTTATCACGTGCTGGTAATTTTTCATTGTCTACGACATGAAAAAATCTAGAAACTAATTGTAATCTGTTTCGGCTGAACATTTTGCCAAACCATGGGATATATCTGTAGTTTGTTGACCAATAGCTAAAAAGTGTCGGTCTACGTGTGATACCCATTTCCAAGAGCACAGCAATAAAAGCCCTCATTTCTGACACTGGTTGCCTTCCACTCTGTTACTCTCGATCCTGAGGGAATATCGATTCTATTCAGGAACTGCCTGGCATAGCGATTCATCTCACTCCTCAATGAGCTCAAAAATTCTTCCGTAAAAAATAGATCGAAATACGCTCTGGGTATGGAATTTCTTACTGGCATATGTTTAGGCTCGGCAATTTCCATAAATTGTGATCGAGGATTATGTTCGCTGTCATTGGCCACGGTAACTTCACGGAAATTTGTCAATTCTTCCTCAGTATCAAGTTACTTTAATTCCGATTCGCTATCACAGCTCGTTTCACTATCACTGTAGATCCTACGTTGTAACGATCCTATCTATGAGCTATTTATTAGATTACTGAATTACCGCAACCAATCGAACGAATCTATCTGTTTATTCAAATCAGTACATTAAGCTGCGCCACCTCATTGTTTACTCGATTGTATTAGTACAAGAGTCGACTTTCATAATCAAAATAAAGAGCATGACATCACAAAGTAATAGATATAGATATAATGATCTTTGTTATTAAGAAAAATATGTGAATTAGAGATAAATTTAATATAAAGCATTTATTATATAGATTTTAATACGTAGATTTAGAATATAATAATAAAAAATGTGTTTAATTATTGAATAATAATGAATTTCAATATGCAAAATTAATTTATTTATTAAGCTAAAAATATAAATTATTAGAAAGATGTAAATAATTTATATGTAAATTGAATAAGTAAAGAACATGAGTAAGAATCGGTTTCATTAATAACAGCTGAAGAATAACTGTTATTAATAAATAAACAATTAATAATTTATTTAAACAATAAGTTGTATATAGAACGAAAGCATTAATTTTATAATAATGATGGCTATATGTTTTATGAATCTTAGATAATTAATCTAATAATTGCGTAATAAGATTATAGAAAAAACCGTCACAAATATAAAAATTTATTATAATTCAAATGTTATTAACTAATTTGAATATTTCTTTTTAGAAATTACTTCTAAAATTAATAAACGATAAAGTTATGTAAAAATTTAATAATTTTCTATCGTAAATATTGTAATATTGCATTAATTAAGATAATTCATTTCTCAAAATTCGCGAATGTTTCTCGAATATTCGAAAACTTCTCGATGAAAACGCTCCTGCGAAAATAGGCGGGAAAATTTGTGTATAAATACGCCTACTATTGCACAGGCTGGCATTCACTTCTAGCCTTGCAAAGTGAGTGCATGAGTCTGAATAAATTTGGCTAATACCTAAGTTCTTTCTCTCATTGTGATTAACTGAGCAAGACCTTTCCTTTCCCATAATTCGAGCTCAACTTATAGAATATCTCGCGCTATAAGAAACTTGGGCCGAATTATATCCTCTACAAGGAAAATTTTAGCTCTGCTTATGGGACAATTCGCACCATAAGAAACTAAAGCATAGTCTGATTTTCCTTCAAACATTATACATATTTATTATATATTTGATTTATCAATTTGTTATAATTAGTGGAGTCTATTTGATCTATCTATTTATTTTCTCAACAAGTAGAGTAACTTTATTAGAAACAAATTCTTACTCATTAGCTAGATACGAGAGTTCCAATTATTATTTATAAGTGATACGAACATCACAACGTGGATGCCGATTTCTTGATGCGACGATTTCTTCCTCGTCACTATGTTCTAGATCGATCTGGTAAACCATTCGGACTAATTCCACGTCATCCATGACGGTGTATTTATTTATAAAACGGTTACTGGTAAAATTTTCGTCAAAAGCAACAATGTTTAACAGAAGCGGAAAATAACGGTAATAACACAAAAGACGTTTTGAAACTGTAACTGGGACGAAATATACTATTCACGTCAACGGTCGTGGAGAAACTGACTGATCCTACGTTTCGCTGCGGCAATGCAACGTTATTTCGGGAGGGTCCTCAAACAGTTGTTTATATGAAATGCTGTTGATAAGTGCCGGTAAGGGCCCAACGCCACAGCGATGAATGCCGCAGATCGAATTTCGCCTAAGTGGCGACCATCGGTGTTTATGTTAGATTTCGATACCTCCAAGCGATAGGAAAATGTTGTCGTCAAAGAAATAAAACGAAAAACTATTTATTTTAATTCTCTCATAATAAAATTAGATAATTTATAACGTATTCTAAATTTATTTTGAGATAGAGTTCTCCCGAAATGCAAATAGTAAAGCGCTACAAGGCGCGGGCCGATATATCGGCTCTGGCACTTCTCGCCAGTCCAACAAGAGCCGATATATCGGCCTCCGGCACTCAAAGGGTTAAATTATGATAATGATGATAAAAAATTTTTAGATAGAAAGCAAAAAAAAAGAAATGTTTGAAAAAAATAAAACAGAACAAAATGAAGTGAAAAAAAAAAAAAACAAATGTTATTGATAAAAATAAAAACCATGGAAAAAATCGGTAAACGTGGTAAAAATGCAGAATAAAAGTATAAACCCGAAACAAATGAAAGAGCAATTAATATCTCCGGTTAGCAAGAAGGTAGCGAGATAAGCTCATAACATGATTGACATTTCAAGTATTGATCTCAGATCAACATCGAAGACAAACGATTATGATTCTGAAAACTAACTATAGTTGTATCTCGGGACTCGGAGAGCATGCAAAACAAATATATGCGGGATACAACTAAGTGCTTATTTCTAAACAAAATTGAAGCATCAACGGTTGCGTTAATAGAATCGTAGGCAGATCTACGCCAAGATATCGATCCAGAAATTAGCCATTATCAACAAATACAATGTCCAGAGATCAATATATGCCTAAACAACAACGCGAACGTTAATGCATTGATTGACACAGGCAGTGAAGTAACTGCTATATCTGAAAAATTCTATTATGAAAACTTAGAATGTTTTCAAAATTGTGCAACTTTGCCATTATGCGGAAAATTTATAAAATCAGCTACGGGGAATAAATCAGTAAGATTCAAGTTACAGGTTCTGATACCGACACAATTAGGTAAACTAAAGACTAATTTAATATTTATGGTAGTTCCAAAATTCATAAAACAGTGTATTATCGGAATAGATACACAAGAAAAGTTAAATATGATTATCAATACATAGCAAAAAACTTTAACAATATCAATAGATGATCAATTTGAAAAATTATCATATAATGATTGTATAGAGATGAAGAATTATGCTTCTTTGAACGTAATAGAATATAATAATGGCGAAAATGACCACAGATTATTAAATTCAGATAATGATATAGGCGAAATTGACCAAAACATATCACAATCAGAATCTTCATGCGATTGTACAAATTATTTGGATAACGAAAGCAAAATCTCAAATGAAGAAATTAAACTTAAACTTGAATCACATAATAAACCAAGCCTTGATCAAGTTCAAAAATTGAAAATCTGATATTAAAATATAGAAATATTTTTGCAAAAAAACGAGGTTTAATCAATACATAATATGTGCAGAAATACTGTCTTGATTCCCTTATAAGAGTAGTTTTGATCAATGATAAATTTTGTGATAATGCAAAGAAGAGAAATAGTGAGAGATAGAAATTCACTTAATTTTAATTATATTCAGCAACGTTTCGTCAGCACATTTGCTGACATCTTCAGGCTTTATTAACTGAAAAACAACAAATTATTAACAATAAAGTTGCAAATGTAATTTTAAAGGCAAATTATACGTATATGTGTGTACCTGATTCCTCTCGTAGTGAAATTATTATAGGCTAAAGCAAACAGCTCGTAGCCAGTCACGTTACAGGAAGAAATCAGGACTGGACCGGGGGGTTTCGCGCCGGCTGGTTACTCGTCTGCTCAGCGAAGGTGAAAGCATGAAGAACACGTTAACGCAGGACGGAGGCAACGGCGGGCGCGGCTTGATCTGTCTTCCTAGAAGATAGAGTCGCCGTTGCACTCTAGGGACCCGGAGCCGCCGCTATCAGTTCGTGTGGTTGTGGACGCTGCGTCGGTGGAAGCCGGTGGCCACTACGAGTCGAGCGGTGAGTCAATCATTGACTCGAAGGCCTGGGCCCCGTCAGCGTGTCGACGGGCCTATGGAGGTGGAAGAGCCGCTAATACGTCCGTCGTCTCCTCTAGCCTCGTTGCCCATCCTCCCCGTGCCGATAACTGGGCGTGCCTCGACATAATTTGAGGCAGCCAGGTTTGTAAGGCGCGGGGAAAAGCCGTCAGTTGAGTCGGCCCCGGCGAGTGTGCCAGTTAGAGCTGGCGCCTCTGGTACAGGATTCGAATTCATGAGTGGTCTTTTCTCCGGGGATTGGCGTCTGTGCCGTGGGACGATTAATTAAGGATTAATTATCCTTGTAAAATTTAGTCGTTGTCATTAAGCTAAAATTTCAGTTTCGTTTTTTATACTACCTTCGAATTAAGTTGATCCTAAGCTTATTAAGTTTTCGAATAAGTTATTTATTAATGCGTCAGGCCAAGTCGTGAGTCTTTGCCGAAAGGGGAAGAGAGACTTGAGATTGAAGTAAGGCCTTGTTGTTCTGGGGAGAACTTCAGCCTTCGGAGAGGCTGTAACGATGTAGGCTGGTCATGGCCTACAGCGTGTGTCCCTTCTCTCTCTCTGACATTGGCAAGGGCTCATGGTGGGCATCTGACGCACGTATATTTTTCATGCCTGTTGCCAGCTTTTGTTTCAACATTGGCCTCTCTTCCACATGAAAGAAAGAGAGAGCAGCAGCAGTACCAGTGAGCAGGAGCACGCAACAGGAACGCGCTCCCGTCAGTCACCGAGAGTGAGAGAGATTGATTGATTGATAGAGAATTTATTTATGCCATAGCCACATTTTGGCCTTATGGCAATTTGCATAATGTAATACATACAAATAAAAATACAATATAAATAACGCATAACAAAAACGATCAGTCGGTAGTAGAACCAGACTACTATATACAACAGTAATAACAATAAGCCGCCGACAGAAATTACAACAATTTATAACAACGTAAGCAATACGGGACAGATATGGCAGTTTGAGAATTCAGCAGCAAATAACAAATTAGCACAGTATACCCCTTGTGTTAACGCAAGACATTTAAAGCCAGACCAAGACAAACTTGTGCGCCAACTGCAACCAGCAACCATCTTAACAATCTATTCCGTGAAACAAATCTATTCCGTGAAACAAATATCACGTGCTTTGAGGTACTCCAACAATCCCAGCCTAAAATTTGCACTGTTTTCCGTGAGGCGTAAAGAAGCGGGCAATGAGTCCCAAGGAATCATGGCTTGTACTATAAATGAACTTTCATATGCGGCAATACGAGCCAGAGGGTTAGCAAAGTTAGATAGTTGAAGACGCCCAGAGCACCGAATTTCGCCTTTCGGCGGCGGGAATAAGGCATACAAATACTCCAGCTTTTGAGTAGTAAAGGTTTGGTACAGTACCGAGGCCATAAAGTACCTTCTTCTCGCTCGGATTGATAGCCAACCAAACTTGTCGTATAAAGGCTTAAGACAGGCGTCTTTCTTAAGTCTGAAAACGAAACGAACGCAAACATTTAGCAGACGCCGGACCTTAATGTTGAGATAATCAGGCAGATCGCAATAGACCAGACACGCATAATCGAAGTGTGGCAACACAAGGGCAACAACCAACTCCTTGCGAAGGGCTAACGGCAGAATCGAACCTCTTCTCCGTAACTTATGTAGCGCACCGTGCACACGCGATAAAACCTGGGCCACCTGCGAGTTCCACTGAAGACTATTAGACATGATGAGCCCCAAGTCCCTTACAGTAGGCACGAGCGGAATAACGTTATCTCCAATGACGATTGGATATAGTGCACTCAAATCCAGAAAGCGTAATTGTTGGACTGATCCGAATAGCATAGCCGTCGTCTTAGCATAGTTGATATCAATTCCACGTATGATTGACCAATTTACTACGCGATTTTCATCCTGGTTTAGTTTCAAGATTCCATCGTTTACCTCATTAGGTTTGCACTGAATGTAAATTTGGAGGTCATCGGCGAAAAGCATACCAACAGAATGGAATAGGATAAGTAAAAGAGAATTTATAAATATCAGAAATATGATAGGGCCAGGTGCAGAACCCTGTGGAACCCCTGAAGTGGCTACGAGGAACTCTGAGATGGTACCATCATGATCAAGTACTCCCTGGAAACGGCCCGTTATATAAGAATAGATAAACATAACAGCATCATCCGAGAAGTTTAATTCCCTAAGAATCACAAGAAACACAGTATGATCGAGAGTCAAACGCCTTCTTGAAATCAAATAAGAGCAAGATTGTTACATGACCCTCATCAAAGCCAAGGCGAATATCCTCAGTGATCTTCAAAAGAGCTGTCTGCGTGCTGTAATGATTGCGAAAGCCCAATTGGAAATCAGAAATGAGATTGTTTCCCTCCAAAAAATCAGTGATCCGTTTGGTGGGATACTGCCTAGTCTCCAGCGACATGTTAAACAGATTTGTTAGCGAAGGAACTAGCGAAAGAAAAACTTGCTTGAAGTAGGTAAGAGACAAACCATCAAAGCTACGGCCCTTCGCCCTCGGAAGACCGGATTTGAGAGAATTCAAAACCTCAATCTTAGTAATCGGCGCAAATAAAAAAATTTCACGGTTCAGCATTAATGGCAAAGCTAGAATATCTTGCAATTTGTTCCTCGAGCAAAGCGGATGCCACGTAGCCATTGAACTGAAGAGACAGTTCAAATCTCGCGCCGAGAATAGTCGGAGTGGCGAGCCAGCTACATCATTCGTAATGCCAAACCTATTTAAAAGACGCCATAGTTCCGACTTACTGCACGCACCAACAAGGGACTTTGTGATATATTCTATTCGAGCTAAGTCAATGCTTTTGCGAAGCCGTCTACGGACTTCCTTATACTCCAACCAATGAAGCCGATTTCGCGAACGCTTGGCACGCGTATACTACTGTGGGCAAAAAGTAAGGTGAATTTTCAATTTAAACTTCGCGGGCTTAACATTTCGGGCTAGTTCTTTTTTTCTTGAGTTGGTAGGACTGCGAATGACATCTGGGACAAATTTCATGTCAATGTCATCATCAGTAATATATTTACGCTTGTGTTTACCAAACGACCAAGAGTGCATGTTTCGATTTTTACAATGTCTGATTTAATTGAGCAAAGAAGTGCCATCAAATTTTGTTTGCGGAATGAAATTTCGGCTGCGGAAACGTTGAGGATGTTGCGGAAGGCCTTTGGTGATTCTACCATGTCGCAGAAAAATGTTTATAAGTGGTACAAAGACTTCAAAGAGGGTCGAGAACGTGTTGATGACTTGGAGCGCTCCGGACGACCATCGACGTCAACAGATGACCAACACGTCAATAAAGTGAAGGAATTAGTGCTCGAAAATCGTCGGTTGACTGTTAGAGACCTTACTGATATGATCGGAATATCAGAAGGATCTGTGAAAACAATTTTGAAAGACCATTTGGGCCTACGAAAAGTCAAATCTCGGTTGGTACCGAAAACGCTCAATTTCTTGCAAAAAAGTCGCCGCGTTGATGTGTGTGAAACAATGCTTTCTGACTATCAGGACAAGCTCAAATGCATGATTACGGGAGATGAGACTTGGATTTATGCTTACGACCCTGAAACAACCGACCAATCAAGCGAATATCGTGCTAAAGGCGAGGCCAGACCGAAAAGAGCACATCAAAGTCGTTCAAAAATCAAGGTCATAATGACAGTTTTCTTCGATTTTCGTGGTGTGGTGCACTATGAATTCCTTCCACCCGGCCAAACTGTTAATAAGGAATATTATTTGAGCGTTATGCGTCGTTTGCGTGAAGCAATTCGTCTAAAAAGACCAGAATTATGGGCCAACAACTCTTGGTTTTTGCATCACGATAATGCACCATCTCACACTGCACTCGTTCTTCGTGACCATTTCGTCAAAAATTCGACGCATATCGTTCCGCAACCACCGTATTCGCCTGATTTGGCTCCGTGTGACTTCTGGCTATTCCCAAAACTCAAGAGACCACTCCGGGGAACGCGTTTCGAGTCGATTGAGGAGATAAGAGCTGAATCGAAGAAGGCGCTGATGGCTATACCGGAAAGGGACTATTTGGCATGTTTCGAGGATTGGAAAAAACGTTGGCATAAGTGTATTTTATCGGGAGGGGATTACTTCGAAGGGGATGACATTGATGTAGAAGAATAAATAAAGATTTTTCATTTTACAAACAAATTCACCTTACTTTTTGCCCATAGTAGTATAGTCGATCTCTATGCTTGCGCAGATCTTTAAGATCCGCCGACATCCACGGAGCAGAATTTGTCCTGATTCTTCGTGTCACGAAGGGCGCATGTTCGTCAAGACTGGTGGAGAGTATTTCCTCAAATGAACTCAAATATTGGTCGACATCATCTGGTCGGATGAATTCAGGGGCATCAAAGCAAAATCAAGTGTCCGAGCAAAACGATCTGGTGAAATGTGCTTGAATGAACGAAAAGTATATCTCTTCGATTTGTCAATGCAAATGCTAAGGTCGACATCACAAATTAAATAGTCATGCCCGTTAATGTATGGAGCACGTGATTGTTTAGTAAATGCTACACAATCAGGCGAATCAACCAGGATGATATCAATCAATTTGTCTGAGCTGGCCGTATGATGAGTCGCATTGAAAGGGACCAAGAATAGAGAATAGTCCGAGATAAGTTTATTCAAATGGACTCCATAGCTATCGTTCCGATCACAAACATCTGAATTAAAATCCCCAACGATGATCACACCCGTATACCGATGTGAAAGCTCCTGAATCCGCTTAAATAGGCCAGATAAGACACGACCTCCAGGTCTACGGTAGGCAACGCAAAATAAAATCTTATTAGCTACAGTTATATTTAAAATCATGTACTGGGTCTCATTTCGAACCTTGATGGATGACGACTCAATCTCACTGAAACTCATGCTTTTACGCATGTAACAAGCCACACCACCGCCCTGAACATAAGCGCGCTTGCCTGTCTCCGATCGAAGGCCCCGATCATTACAAGCAAAGCTGTAACCATCGATGGAATACGGAACATCACCATGATTTGGTGTCAACCAAGTTTCCGTAACAGCAAGGATATCGATATTCTCCTCTATTAGAAGTTCCCTAAATTCAGCATAATGGCGATCCAGCGAGCTTGCATTGACGTGAGCTATACGCAACCCTTTCGAGGAGACTCTAATTGGGCAGGTAGGGCTTGTGGGTAATTGGCGTCATTCCAAACGATCAAGATCAGCTTCGGTCACAATCACACGGCGCTCCGATTTATCGTCTTTGCGAACATAAATGTTGCCAACACGCAGCCACACATATTTATAATTTAAGGCCTCTGTACGTGATTTCGTCAACATGCGTAACTCATGCACCGGCTGTGGAACCAACTCGTAAAGCCCAATTTCGCTGTGGGACGAGCCACCGACAAGAGCAGACAGCTTAATGCTGCCGAATTTGCGCTTAGCTTCAAGGATGAATCTGCGCACCTCGGGGGACTTTAGCCTAATCGCGAAGGAGAACGACTCCACTCACGAGGGCGTGTTTCGCTGCCAGTTAGTCGCCCCACCATCTGAACCCAGCTAGCTTGAAGTGTCTTGCGGCATCACACGACGCGCGAAGGGCCTTGTCTCGATGATGTCCGCAGATAAATGGCTAATACCAAGAACTCCAAAAATTCGTGTAGCAAGGTCATCGAGAAGCACGGCGCGCGACGATGGCAGACCAGTCACTCTTATCTGGGTACTAGGCACAGCTCGAGCGTAGAGATCCTTTAGCTGGTCGATCTCACCACGCAGAACCATATTTTCATTCACCAGATTGTTTATTATTCTATCCTGCGTTTCAAATCGTTTAGCAAACGCATCTAGCTTCGCAGTTGTTTGCGCAGCAATAGCATTCTGGTTCCGAAAAATTGCAGCCAATTGATAGGATTGAGAAAGTGTGCCCCAATTCTGCGGGAGATCATTATTATCTGCGTGCATGTTGGATGAGCTATCAGATGACAGATTCATATTGGTCTCCACAACGTTACGCACGCCATCAAAAGTGGAAGAACGGGCCGCAGCAGATAAACTAGCCGAGTTGGTAACGTTGAGCAGCGCTAAATATTTTTGTCTCGTGATAATCCGATCCAAATGAAGTGCGCTACAACCTTCCGCTGATTTCGACTTAAGATAATAAGTTACACAGCCTGGATGAAAAATACGAGCGCAAACCTCACAATATCTTAGCGCACCGGCAACATTACCAGAGCAACGCGCACACAAAGTTTTATTACGCTGCTTATTCATATCAGGCATCAGAAGCAACGGAAGATTCACTCATTCATTCATAAAGGCACGCAATGACATCTATAGCGAATTCAAGGAACGCCCACACTTAACAATCGGTAATCGAGACGCGGCGCCCTCTCGCTAGACAAATCGATATGCAAATTACTATATATTCAAATTTCGCGCACAAGAATCCGAATACGCCAACGTAAACAGTCACAAACGAGTGACTTACGCATAGATTAACGTAAGATTATAATATAAATAAGCACTGATGAACCGCAAAATACATACATGGACTAAACAAACACCATCACAAGTCTCAAATAGGTATATAAAAGTAAATTTCACTGGACCATTGAATTTCTCATCTCTTCTTTAATAAAGCAAATCAGTCGATGGTCATCAGAAGAACGTAATCACAGGCGCAGGCAAGTGATGACAAGGCCAATGACGGTAAATTCTCGCAGAAAGATGGCTCCAGAGCTCAGCAAAAATACGCAGAATTATCGGTGGTGTTTGAGACTTTACTGGCTTAAATGAAAAGGCCTATTGGCACAGATTATTAACAAAAGCGTAGGCCAGTTGTAATAGCGTCGGCGTGCAATGCCGATAAATTCACCACTATTACCAATTATTTATAAAGGGGGAAGGTAAGGGAGGCGGTGTATCGCTCCAAGCAAAGCAGGAAGGAGAACAGTGGACAAAATAACTTCACACATACTCAATTTCGTTAATAAACCGTTTATTATAAACGCACTACCTCGAGTGTCGACGAGAGTACAAACCACTTATTACTATGAACACGCTACTTATTCTAAACGAAATGACCGGCACGTTAGCGCCATGTCACCTCGTTAACCGGCTCAAACGACAACTTATACTAAACACTGCCGAAAACTACGCCGGCTCGGGAAAGCCTGGCATAGCAACGCGAACCGTGAAAATCGCCGAGGAAAAGGAGAGATATAAAGAGAGAGAGGAATAGATGACCTGACCAATTTCGGCGGACGTCGCTGTCGCTGGCAATCTAGAAGGAGTCCCACCGGCGGCTTGGCAGGAAGGCCCTTGGCTGCTGTATGGCCGGCGATCTGGCAAAAGGACCCGTCGGATGTTATCTTGATGACGGCTTCTTGCAGAGCAACCTCCTGACTGCTGCGTCGCTGGCAGAGAGAATCCTGCCGGCCAATCTATCGAGTAATACTGACTTCTTCCCGAACAAAGGGGCAGGCTTCGCAGCGATGGTCACCAACTAATGCGGCCGATTACCCTCGCGTGCGTGCACGTCACTGTCGCGAGTGCATGAGAGCCAGCTACTCACGCCTTCTCCCATCAGTCGCCTCCTAATCGGCGGCACGCGGCAATGCCGGTCGCGACAAGTGCCGCGCGCCAAGCCCAACTACTAGACTATAGTTTCTCTCTCTCTCTCTCTCTCTCGCACTCTCAATGTTCGATCGCGCCGTCGCGTCCCTGGCCTCGTCCTCCGCTCTCGTGCGTTGCTGAAAACAAAAAGGGCAGGCATCAGGCACATGATAATAACGTGCGTTTGATGCCGGCCGTGTGCCTTCGCCCGAGAGAGAGAATACAGGCGTACATGGTGCAGGCTATGACCAGCCTACACCGTCACACAGTAAGAAACGCACCACCTGCCATCAAAAGTTGCTCAACTCGCAAAGCGAGATATCAGTACCACGCAACAAATAGCGGACAAATAAAATATACGTGCAGACTCACCGACGGAGAGAGAGAGAGAGAGAGAGAGAGAGAGAGAGAGAGAGAGAGAGAGAGAGAGAGAGAGAGAGAGGAAGAATGCAGCTATAGTGCGGCTAGGCGCGCGGCACTGGCCACGCTTGGCGGTGCCGCGTGCCGCCGATTAGGCAAGTAACTGGTTGGGGAGACGTGAAGTAGTCTCTCACGCACTATTCATTCGTCTCTTGCGAGCATTAAGGGAGTCCTCTTCTGCCTTGCCGGGAGCAATATACCACCTCCCTTACCTCCTCCTTCAACAATTAGGTGATAGCGTGAAGGAATTGCCGGCCAAGGACGGCCGACGCTATTACATATTTAAAGTATTTTTATGTAAGTCGATGTGCAACATTTCGGATATTCTGAGTTTTTTGCAACTCTTTTCATAATCCAATATCTTAACTTTGTCCGAGGCTAATTCGTGTAAGAGTGTTCTTCTATGTGTATCTACTACTGTATCTGAGTCAATGTTCTTTTTGTGTTCATATAATCTCATTTTTAAGGATCTCTTACTTTCACCTATGCAGACAGCTGAACATTGTCTTATAAAAACAGTATCTTATAAATTCTTATAATATCTTTTAATTTCTGTTATAACTATCCACTGTTTAAAATGTGAGAGTTAGGTTTATTTATAACTGCTTTGAGAATATTATAGAAGAATTTTGCTGATTTGTGAATAGGGCTATTAATTGATGAAATTATTGGTCGTAGTGGTACATTTTATTTATGTATTTTTTGGAATCCATAGCATTTTACTATATGAAACAGTCAAAAGTGACAAGGGGATATGTCGGGACTGTATGAAGGTTGTCGAAGCAATGCGATATTGTGTTTGCTCAAAAACTGCTGCACAAGATTGGATGAATGCGCTGGCGCATTATCATGATGGAGAAGCCAGTCACCACTTTCCCAAAAGTGCGGCAGTTTTCTTCTTACTGCATCACGCAAACGTTTCAAAATTTGAACGTAGTATTCTTTATTGATTGTCTGACCTGTTGGTGCATATTCGTCATGTACAGCACCTTCATAATCGAAAAAAATTATCAATATGATTTAACATTGCTCCGTCTTTGACGTGCTTTTTTTGGTCTTGGCGATTCAGAATGCTTCCACTGTGAAGATTGTTGTTTTCTTTCAGTATCATAACCATAAACCCATGATTTATCACCTATAATGACTTTTCTAAGCACATTATCATCATTATTGACCATTTCCAGATTGTCCAGAGCGATTTCTAAGTGAATGTTCTTCTGCTCTGCTGTGAGCAATTTTGGGATGAATTTCGCACCCACGCGTTTCATTCCTAAATTATCGGTTAAAATTTCTGAAATGATAGTTTTTGGTATCCCAAGATCTTCTTCTTGTTCTCGCACAGTCATGCGACGATCTCAGCGCGATGGGTGCCGCGTTTGCTCACTCCGGACAACAAGCGCAACCGTGAGACAACTTCAGAGCAATGTCTGACGCTGTTGAAGCGCAATCCGAAGGAGTTTCTGCGTCGTTTCGTGACAGTCGACGAAACACGGATCCACTGGTATACACCAGAGACCAAGGAACAGTCGAAACAGTGGACTTTACCCGACGAAAGTACTCCGAAGAAGGGGAAGACTGCCCCATCGGCCGGAAAGGTGATAGCCACCGTTTTTTGGGATTCACAAGGTGTGATCTACATCGATTATCTGAGGAGGGGCAAAACGGTCACAGGGCTGTACTATGCCGAATTATTGGGCCGATTCGACGTCGAATTGCAGAAAAATCGGCCCCGTTTTGGCGACGAAAAAAGTGCTCTTCCACCATGACAACGCACCGGCTCACACCTCCTCCGTCGCCATGGCCAAATTGGTCGAATTAGGCTACGAACTGCTGCCCCATCCACCGTATTCTCCAGATTTAGCCCCGTGCGATTTCTTTTTGTTTCCAAACTTGAAAAAGTCACTCGCCGGGAGAAATTTGAGTCCAATGAGGAGGTAATCGCTGCCACGGAAGCCTACTTTTCATACCTCGAGAAAACGTATTTGTCAGACGGGTTAAGAAGTTGGAGCATCGCTGGCCCAAGTGTATCGAACTAGAAGGAGCCTATGTTGAAAAATAAAACGCCACTTTTCCAAAATTTTCGTTTTTCTTTTGTAGGCTAAGTACTTATCGGATCACCCTCGCCTAATTAATTTGTTTTGTTATGTAATTTTTGTGCAATTAAAAAAATATATTAATTAGATAGATAATGTAGATCACTTAGATTACGTATCTTTAATTATAATTATTGTATCGAATATATATTAAAATATATGATTTATAAAAAAACATTTTCTTGTAATTGTTATCTTTGTATAATACAAAAAATTCATTATATATAAAATAATCGTGAAAAACATTATTTATACTTTTGAAAGTGAAACTTCCACATTAAATAGAATATACTATAAAAATATTATTTGCAATGAGTCTATTCGATTAATCGATCCGTTGGCGATTCATACACTCGCGATGTTAGTTCGAACGACTACTATAAGAGAGAGAAGGGGCGTGAGGGTTCGAATGTTCAGTTAAGCCTTAGCTGCTTTCATGAAAGTACCGCCAAATATTTTGCACAGAGTTTCACCGTGTTTTATCGAAAGGTTCCTGGGATTTTGATATGTGCGTGAGTGCAGCGAGTAAGCAGCAGCATTATAGCAGCAGCAAGCAGCAGCATTACAACAGCAGCGAGCAGCAGCAGATATTTGTATCGAGGCAGTGCAGCTGATCGATCCAAGGAGCACCGTTGATTTCCTTCAACAATTAAGGCTGATCACCGTAATTATACCGCAGGGTAGGTGCACCTCCCTTTATTATTGCTCGACGAAATACTTTCGAAAGTATTTTGTCAATCACGAGCGTATTTTTTGTATTCGCGCCGATCGTTAGATTTCACGGCAAATTTCGAATTCTCTCTCTCTCTCTCTCACCGGATTGTAATCAATAATTGTGAATTCTATTTGCGTGCGTTAGTCTTGCGGACCATGAAAGACTATAGTTTTTTATTAATTAAACTTTATTAATTTTATTCACCATTTACGTCATTTCATTTCCTATTAGCTTAATAGATCTATAAAGGCTTAAGTCTCAATACGATTTCGTCTATGGGATTAGGCGGATCAGGCATTAAGTCATTCGTACTGAAGATAGATCGGGTGTCACAAGTTGATTTAAGGTGAGTTCAACTCGGTTGAAAAGAAGACACTGAAACGAAAGTATCAAACGTAAAGGCGAATACACGTGTAACGATACGTGTTTAATGGAGCGGCGGTTAGATCTGCACCGTGGGAGTTTGTGCGTTAATAAATTTCTCATTTTTTAGAATAAGCACCCCGTTACATGTTATAGATTCAAGTAGCATACGAAAATACCTTTGAGATAGAAAAGATTTTCTTTTATTATAAATTTAAGTGGACATTGTAATTTTTTTCATCATATAAACTAATTTTTTTTTATAAATTACATAAAATGGGTGTAAAATTGTACGGGATTCATATTAAAAAATACGAAACTTCAATAAATATTAATTTTCATATTTTATTGCGCAAATTGGACAGGACAGACGATATTCAATAAAATTCTGATGAAAGAATCTGAATGTAGAAAAAAAAATTTTTAAAAAATTCTACCATATTTGGAAGTGGTGTAAATTAATAATGCATCTAACGTAGCTCGAAAGCCTTGAAGCCGTGAGGAGAGAATCATTCCCCTGATCTCCACCATCGCCGCGGCGTGTATGCGCGGCCCCGCGGCGCGCTCCAATTGTTACAATTAACTTTGCTTAGAGAACTGAAAATCCTGCATAGCTTAAAAAAATTCAGCGTTTAGGTAAATTTTTCTCAAATCGAAACCAGCAATTAAATTTGAAAAAAGTTATAAACAAGACGAGTTATGGATTAAAAACCAAAATAATAATATCTCGGCTCCTAATTGTCGTAGAAAGATCCTTTTTTTTTAAATGAAAGGTCTTTCAATTGCCAATCGAATGAATTTTACTAGATTCCAATATATTTATTGCTTCATTGTTAAATTCTATTTTACAAGTAAGTAATTTCAGTCTTTCCTCTTTTTTTCAGAAGCTAGTTATCGAAAAATTATCAAATTTCGTTCTACCCATATATTTCATTAGGTTACATCTGGTCTTTTATTTTTCAAATCTGGTCAGGACGGCCGTAGTACACTGTCAAAGTTGAATCTTTGTCGCGCTCTAGCTCGTAAACAATTAACTTTCGAAAAATCGAACCGGCTTCCTATAATACGAGGTCTGTCCGGAAAGTATCGGGCCTACGTTTATATCTTCGCGCCATAGTGTTCGAGCGACCTCTACGGGACAGAAACGTCAATAGTAAAGCCTCACGAATCTATTGGTTACTTTCTGATACCTGCCGAACGTATAGTTCATGCGCAGCGTGTCTTTGTTTACAGTACCTTTTTCGCGTTCGTCGGATTTTGATATTGTCAAAAATGACTGAAAAACAAGACCGGAACTGAAAAACAAGACTGGAAAACGAGTTCGGAAACTATTGCAATGATGCAAAAGGCCTTCGGAAGCGAGTGTATGAACAAAACACGAATAAAAGAGTGGTATAAACGGTTCAAGGACGGTCGCACTTCTGTCGATAGTGATTGTCGTTCCGGCCAACCTTCGACGACAAAAACCGCAGATAATATTGAGCGGATGCAACTTGCAATCGAACAAGATCGTCGTATGACTGTGCGAGATCAAGAAGAAGACCTTGGGATACCGAAAACTATCATTTCAGAAATTTTAACCAAAAATTTAGGAATGAAACGCGTGTGTGCGAAATTCATCCCAAAATTGCTCACAGCAGAGCAGAAGAACATTCGCTTAGAAATTGCTCTGGACAATCTGGAAATGGCCAATAATGATGATAATGTGCTTAGAAAAGTCATTACAGGTGATAAATCATGGGTTTATGGTTATGATACTGAAACAAAACAACAATCTTCACAGTGGAAGCATTCTGAATTGCCAAGACCAAAAAAAGCAGGTCAAAGTCGGAGCAATGTTAAGTCAATATTGATAATTTTTTTTTATTGTGAAGGTGCTGTACATCAGGAATAAAGACCAACAGGTCAGACAATCAATGAAGAATACTACGTTCAAATTTTGAAACGTTTGCGTGATGCAGTAAGAAGAAAACTGCCGCACTTTTGGGAAAGTGGTGACTGGCTTCTCCATCACGATAATGCGCCAGCGCATTCATCCAATCTTGTGCAGCAGTTTTTGAGCAAACACAATATCGCATTGCTTCGACAACCTTCATACAGTCCCGACATAGCCCCTTGTCACTTTTGACTGTTTCCAAAACTAAAAAAACCACTCGAAGGACACCGATTCGATGACAAAACAACGGTTGAAAACAATGCGACGAGTGTACTTAAGGCTATCCCTAATAGTGAGTTCCAGGACTGTTTTGAAAAGTGGAAACATCGATGGAACCGTGTTATTCAATCAAGTGGGGATTACTTATGTAACGGTCCTATTTATGAGCTATTTATTAAATCACTGGATGACTGCAACTAGTCTAACGTATCTATCCGTTTATTCAAAACAATACATTAAGCGGCGCTACCTCACTGTTTACTCGACTGTATACAAATAAGAGTCGAATTAAAATAAACAGCGTGACGTCACAAAGTAATAGACATAGATATAATGATTTAGGATATTAAGAAAAATATGTTAATTATAGATAATTTTAATATAACAAAGTATCGATTATATAGATTTTAGCATGTAGATTCATAATATTATAACAAAAATCTCATTCAATTATGAAATAATAATGAATATCAATATGCAAAGTTGATTTATTTATTAACATATGAAATATTAGAAAAATATAAATAATTCATATGCAAAATGAATAAGCATAGAACATGAGTAAGAATTGGTTTCATTAATAACAGTTGAATAATTACTGTTATTAATAAATAAACAATTAATAATTTATTTAAACAATAAGCTATATATAGAACGAAAATATTAAGTTAATACTTGATAATGATAACTTTATAATTTAGAAATCTTAGATAATTAATCTAATAATTGCATATTAAGATTAGAAAAAACCGTTACAAATATAAAAAATTAGTCATAATTCAAATGTTATTAATTAATTTAAATAATTAATTTTGGAGAATACTTCCAAAATTAATCAACTATAAAGTTATATGAAAATTTAATAATTTTCTATTGTAAATAATGTAATATAACTTTAATTAACTTTATTAGTTAATAACTTTTGACAATACTATTGGCGATAATTGTATATTGTATAAAACCAACAAATAACAAATTCTGTAAAGTTTACATGTGTTAAAAACTTAATATTAATGGTTATTTACTTGTAAATTAAGAAAACTCATTTCTCAACATTCGCGAATGTCTCTCGAATTTTCGATGAAATCTCTCCTGCAAAAATAAGCGGGAAAATCTGTGTATAAATAGGCCCACCTTTGCACAGGCTAGCATTCACTTCTAGCCTTGCAAGGTGAGCGCGTGAGTCTGAATAAACTTGGATTAATACCTAAGTTCTTTCTCTCATTGTGATTAACTAAGCAAGACTATCCTTTCCTTATAATTTGAGCTCGACTTATAGAACATCTCGCGCTATAAGAAACTTGGAATGAATTATATCCTATCAAAGAAAAACTTTAGCTCTGCTTATGGGACAATTCGCACCGTAAGAAACTTGGGCATTGTCTGACTTTCCTCTAAATATTGCACTTATTTATGTATATTCGAATTACTTACATTTGATTTACTTATTTATTTGATTGACAATTAGAGTAAAATTATTGGAAACAAATTCTTACTCATTAGCTATATTACGAGAGTTCGAATTATTTTATTTATAAGTGATACGAACATCACACTTAGAAGGATGCCATGCACCAGATGATAAAGAATAACGCTAGCACGAAAATATAAAGGTATGCACGATACTTTCCAGACAGACCTCATATAGTAAAATGCTATGTATTCCAAAAAATACATAAAGAAAATGTACCACTACGACCATATTTTCATCAATTAATAGCCCTATTCACAAATCAGCAAAATTCTTCTATAATGTTCTTAAAGCAGTTATAAATAAACCTAACTCTTACATTTTAAACAGTGGATAGTTAAAATAGAAATTAAAAGATATTATAAGAATTTATAAGATACATTTTCAACTGCATACAATGTTCAGCAGTCTGCATAGGTGAAAGTAAGAGATCCTTAAAAATGAGATTATATGAACACAAAAAGAACATTGACTCAGATACAGTAGTAGATACACATAGAAGAACACTCTTACACGAATTAGCCTCGGACAAAGTTAAGATATTGGATTATGAAAACAGTTGCAAAAAACTCAGAATATCCGAAATGTTGCACATCGGTTTACATAAAAACACTTTAACTATGTAATAGCGTCGGCCGTCATTGGCAGGCAATTCCTTCGCGCTATTATCTAATTGTTGAAGGAGGAGGAGAGACGACTGAATAGTGCGCGAGAGACTACTTCTCACGCCTCCCCAACCAGTTACTTGCCTAATCGGCGGCGCGCGGCACTGGTCACGCTTGGCCAATGCCGCGCGCCTAGCCGCACTATAACTGCGTTCTTGCTCTCTCTCTCTCTCTCTCTCACTCTCGGTGACTGACGGAAGCGCGTTCCTGTTGCGTGCTCCTGCTCACTGGTACTGCTGCTGCTCTCTCTTTCTTTCATGTGGAAGAGAGGCCAATGTTGAAACAAAAGCTGGCAACAGGCATGAAAAATATACGTGCGTCAGATGCCCACCATGAGCCCTTGCCAATGTCAGAGAGAGAGAAGGGACACACGGTGTAGGCCATGACCAGCCTACATCGTTACAGCCTCTCCGAAGGCTGAAGTTCTCCCCAGAACAACAAGGCCTTACTTCAATCTCAAGTCTCTCTTCCCCTTTCGGCAAAGACTCACGACTTGGCCTGACGCATTAATAAATAACTTATTCGAAAACTTAATAAGCTTAGGATCAACTTAATTCGAAGGTAGTATAAAAAACGAAACTGAAATTTTAGCGTAATGACAACGACTAAATTTTACAAGGATTAATTACAAGGGCAAACGCGTGGACTATGCACTGTTAAAGGAAATAAAGTCAACCATCGGGTTGACGACGCGTCAAGACGCCCCGCGCATGTATTCACCTTTAAAGTTAGCTAGGTTACTAAAGAGAATACCATACCTTAAGGCTCGACGATTATCGGTTACCCTCCAGGTACTTGAGCCTGAGGGCCTTAAGCTCCTCGGCTACCGGTGTAAGGGCGCCAGCACCATTGAGCCGATGACCACCCGCGGGAGTCACTAACGGCGGGGGGCGCTTCCGATGTATCCATCGTGGCGTCCTCCGTCGAGAGAGAACTGGATCTGTCTTGCAATCGCGACTCCGCGCCGTTCGTACGCTGACGAGCGCTTTTGCGTGCCAGCCTCTTTCGGTAAGCCGTACCCGAACGATGGCGTGTATTCGGGTAACCTCAGGAATGGTGGCTAGGGGAATCGTCTGCCCCGCTATCACAAGTCCCATACTTTGAGGAACCTGCTGTGGCGCCGGTCTGTCTTGTGGGACAGACGGCACGATGGGCAGCGGCTCACTCAAAATCGGAACTGGGGCATCTCGCCTAGAACCAATTCTTGCTTGATTCAGCGAGTATGCCAGGCGACACCACGGGCAATCACTGACGGTTGTGTCCAACTGCCCGCAATTACAACAGTAGTCGCGTCTGAGCGGCGGCTCCATGTAGTCGGCCCTGCGGTGGGAGCCCGTCCAGCAATTGAAGCACCTGAACGATGGGAGATCCAGCTGATCGTCCCACGGCACAGACGCTAATCCCCGGAGAAAAGCCCCCTCATGAGTCCGAATCCCGCACCAGAGGCGCCAGCTCTAACTGGCACACTCGCCGGGGACGCCTCAACTGACGGCTTTTCCCCGCTGCTTACAAACCTGGCTGCCTCAAATGATGTCGAGGCACGCTCAGTTATCGGCACGGGGAGAATGGCAGCGAGGCCAGAGGAGACGACGGACGTATCAGCGGTTCGTCCAACTCCATAGGCCTGTCGACACGCTGACGGGGCCCAGGCCTTCGAGTCAATGATTGACTCGCCGCTCGACCCGTAGTAGCCACCTGCTTCCACCGATGCAGTGTCCACAACCACATGAACTGATAGCGGCGGCTCCGGGTCCCTAGACTGCAACGGCGACTCTATCTTCTAGGAAGACTGATCAAGCCGCGCCCGCCGTTGCCTCCGTCCTGCGGTAACGTATTCTTCATGCTTAAGCCTTCGCTCATCAGACGAGTAACCAGCTGGCGCGAAACCCCCCGGTCCAGTACTTACGAACTAATATGCCGGATCGAGCCTCTGGAGCAGAAGAGGGTTCCATGGCAAAGGTTCATGCAAGTGCCTCTAAGGCACTACTCGAGGCACTTCAGGAGCTCGCGAAATCTCGTCCACCGAATCATCGTCTTCGTCGAGGATCTTCAACACTCCGTTGGTACCCGCGGAACATAACGCCGTGCTTTCGCGACCGACTCCTCGTCCTCACGAATTCGCGCGCGTCCTGACTATTCTCCCGAAATTCGGCCTTGGGGACCGACCTTATTTTAAGGCTCACCAAACCCGTCGTTTCAAAAGGTACCGGACCCACCGGTAACGGTGGAGGAGTCGGTACTCCTCGCGACCTGAGACTGGCACGATCAAACGTCTCATTCGAGACACCAAGAAGCTGTGGTGAAGCTTCTACCAGAGTGGCCGCCTGCTCTTCTTGTGAAGGAAAATAAGCGAGCCCCTCGGCCTGGTTCGACCCCGCAGCTTCCGGAGCTATCGGGTGTTGCAACACGTCGGGAACGCACATTCCGATCGCGACAGACAATTGCGCGGAACGGTCGGGCTCAAAGGGTGCGGCGGCTCACAACTCCGTCGCTCTATTATCCATCGTCGTTACCAACACCTTAAAAATAAAATAACAGACATCCAAGTTATCACACCTATAGACTACATGCTTCCTAGCCTTCAACTAATATCCCTTAACTGTTCGCTTTAGCCTATAATAATTTGACTACGAGAGAAATCAGGGACACAGCTTATAGGACAGCTCGACTTATAGGACATCTCGCGCTATAAGAAACTTGGGCAGAATTATATCCTATCCAAGAAAGACTTTAGCTCTGCTTATGGGACAATTCGCAACATAAGAAATTAGGGCATCGTCTGACTTTCCCTGAAGCATTGTACTTATTTATATATATTTGATTTATTTATTATTATTAGAGTACATTTGATTTATCTATTTATTTTATCGACAAGTAGAGTAAAATTATTAGAAACAAATTCTTACTCATTAGCTAGATACGAGAGTTCGAATTATTATTATAAGTGATACAAACATCACATAGTTATAGATAATTCTTATATCTACGTTACATCTCTGGCTTCTGGCGTACGAGTTTCTGGACCAGTCTAACTACAGGTAAAATTATTTAAATTGTCACTTTTCCAATCGGTGTTTTAGATACGTTGACAACCTGCTATCGTTTTAGTCTCGTACCCGTGGTAAAGCGCTTACTCGTTGATCGAAAAGAGACAGTCGCGTTTGAGTAAGTCTTGTCAATTCGCGACCGTTACGTGAGACTTACCAACGCGACCGCGGCAGTATTATCTTAATTTAATGAAGAGAACGAAGAGCAAGTTGTTTGTTTCGTTAGTCGTACATTAAAGGGCAGCGAAATAAACTATTTTACGATAGAAAAAGAATTAATCACAATAGTATGGTCACTGCACAAATTGCAATCATACTTACGTGGAGCAAAGAAAATTATCGTTTAGACGGATCATCAAGCTGTTACATTTTTAAATTGCAGCAGGTTTAATAACGCGAGTATGACTCGTTGAAGTTTATTAATTCAAGATTATAATATTTCCTTTGAGTATATAAAAGGTAAACAAAACTCGAGCGCGGATTATCTTAGTAGGGAGATACATCCGAAAGCGGATGAAAACAATGAAACCGATATAATAATAAACGCGGTAGGGAAGATAGAATTAAGCAAAGATACAGTAAAACTTTTAAATGGGAATAATAAATCATCAAAATATGGATATTTATTGTAATAAGAGTAGATAAGCAATGTATGTTCTGGGACACAAAGGAGCCGACAAAGGATGTCGCCAATGTATAAGGGATATGTACTCGTATATGTCCTGCGACACAAAGAGGCCGCCCGTTGAAGGTGTCGCGGTAGTGATACCATTTAATTTAAGATGAGACCTTATGCTGAGTGTCTAAAAGGCATTTATTGTTCGTTTAACACGTCCTGCGTGCCAGTGGGCCCCTTCGACAGAGTGTCCCCCCACCCTTTTTCTTTTTGTTTTTCAGAGTCGCCGCCTTATGTGTTTTCTTAGAATGCACTCTCTGATGGTGTTTTACCTCATGCTGAGGATTTAAGACGTAATCGTTGTACCTTTTTCCTTTGAAGTTACCTTCTATCTTAATTACGAATCGCATACTGCGCAACTAAAACTAAATTTATTACCTCTTCCATTAAAAAACAATACGTTCGTTATTTTTGAGATAAAAACATCTTCATTTTCAGAAAATCTTTCATTAGTAGACTAGGTCTCCAAGAGAAGACTTCTTAAAAAGTGTGTAAAGTGTGTAAGTAATTAAAAAAAAAGTGCAACATGAATTCAATCGAAATTATACGAACAATTTACACCATGATCGTATTCATGGCGAATGTAAGTAAAAAAAAAACCATCTTTATATTAATATTATAATTTAATTTATATATCTTTTTTTTAGACTCCTCCAAACCTGCTGGCGGACATTCCAACAGCATTCTTTTACCATTTACTACTAGTAATCTTATCAGTCGTAAGTAATTTTATTATATATTTATTTTTAATTATTATAATCTTATTTTTTCTTTTTCAACTTCATTCAATCATGGTCGATCCTGCTCAAAAACTGAGGATTGGCCGGCTGCTGCAGGGGGTGATCGAGGTAAGAAATTTTACTTTTTTATAATTTGCTTCATATAAATATATATATATATATATATATATATATGAAGCAAATTATAAAAAAGTAAAATTTCTTACCTCGCAATATATATATATATATATATATATATTGTGACGGTAAACGTCAAATTAGCGCTAATAATATAACCTAATTGCTGCCTGCGGGAGCAGCACCTACCGGGGAGACGAAAAACGTAACGAAGGAATTCGGCACGCGAGCAGACGGAACGCGCTCGATTGAAATTGAACCAGTGGAGCACTAACCATCAAGGTATTCACCGGTAGTCACGTCGTCAGCTGCCGATACAGAAACCGCCAAGATCGCGATCCCGGATTTAAGTGCCTGAACGAGTGCGGACCTGAGCCAGAGGAGAGCGTCATTCCCCGCGACAACGAGAGCGTGTGTGAGATTCCCCATCGAGGGCGGAACCACATGCGCACGAATTCGCGAGCCGCGACGAAAGAACAGACAAACTTTTCCGCAGTGCAAATTTTCTTGTCTTCGAACGTCTGCTAAATAAAGGTAAGCTGGCCAGCTCAATCTCGCGACCGCGATTGCATGCGTAATAATTAATTCGTCGTGCTCAAAGCGTACATGTAATAGCTCTGTTAACAAAGAGCACCGAGCGTCCCGACACTGCATGTTGTTGTCGAGCGAGCGCCGATGTAAACGTAAACACGCGGGCCGATTCTGATGTAGTATTTGAGAAGACAATAAAGGCTTTCGTTCGTGATACTTAACAAGTGCTTTCGGCTCGTTTATTCCGTATTGCTTCCACTCACATTTGTAGTTAGTTGGTTGACTGACATCTGTTTCCCTCTTGCTTTCCGACTAACGTATCGAGCATAGGTAATTACGCGCATCCTTCGGCGGAATTGCGCGAATAAAGTAATTAAACGGTATGCACCCCGTTACAATATATTGTGACGGTAAACGTCAAATTAGCGCTGATAATCTAATTTAATTGCTGCCTGTGAGGGCTGTACCTGCCGGGGGGACGAAATTCGTAACTAGGGAATTCGGCACGCGAGCAGACGGAATGCGCGCGATAGAATTCGAACCAGTGAAGCTTAGACCATCATAGTGTCCGCCCGCCTTCATTTTGAGCTACCGATCTACGTGCCGCAAAATACTGAAACTCGACGAGAACGATAAGTGTCAGCTAGCTGTGACCGCTGTTCACGGGGAGCCACTCGTCTGCAGAGGAAAGGGAGCACGAGCCATCGAAAGAGAGTGTGAGGTTTCGCCATCGAGGGCGAAACCATAACCGCGTGCGTGCGTTCGCGACCGGCAACAAAGACAATTATAAACAGTTTCGTGCAGTGTGACTGCTCTTCGGTTTCTCTGATCACCTGCAAATATAAGGTAAGCTGGCCAGCTTAATCTCTCGAGCGCGGTTACCCGATTAACAAATAAATTATTATTTTCGAAGCGTGCATGTAATAGTGGCTCTAATAACAAAGAGCAGCGAGCGTACCGGCAAAGCGTGTTGTCGATGACCGAGCGTCAACGTAAACAAACGCGCGGGCCGACCTTCTGTAGATTATAAGGGATAATAAAAGATCTAGTTCATATTACTAACAAGTGTTTTCTTTTGATTCTCTTATATCTTATAGCTTCCACTCACTTTCCTTCGATAAGAGAACTTACTGGTTGACTGGCGCCTATCTTTACATGCTCTCCGATTTACGTACCGAGCATAATTAACTGCGCGCCTCCTTTTAGTGTGATCGCGCGCATAAAAATAATTAAACGGTTTTACCCCGTTACATGGCGCCCAACGTTAAAGAACCTACGGTGTTTTTGATAGTGCAAAACACCGGTTCTCAATAGTAAACTCGCGCCCAGTCAACCAACGACTCAGGTGGCAATCAAGTGTTGTTGTGCGCACTTGATACCGAAGGCCACGTTAGTAAACAAAGCCTGTTAGCTAGCTTGCGAAGGCCCGCCGCGGCGAAAAATTGTAAATAATAGCTGTAAACGCGTGCGAGTGCGACCGAAAGATTCTCAAGCGTAAACACCAACGAATTTTGAAAGTTGCCGCAAATAATATTATACCCGTTGGCCCGGGGAAGACTAACACCGGCAATTTTCAAACAAAATTAATTCAACTGAATAATTTTATTTGACATAATATTGCCTTAACGTAAATGTTTTTTTTAATATTATTAACTGCGGTTATTGGTGATTGCGCACAACGCTCGTTACAATATTTTAGATACTAACTCACACAGCCGTACTAACAAACAGTTAGTGCGTCTGATAGGCAGGATCATTATATTGCGTATTAACGAGCGAAGAATCTTTCGACAAATAAGTCGTAAAACGCTGTTGATCAAGTCCAGTGTTGGCTAATAAAATATTTTTTATTTTCATTTGGCGTACGAATTTTAATACAACACTCGCACTCGCGTAACAACTGTGAATTTTGCAAAGAAAGCAAACGCAAGCAAACAAACAGACAATTATGGACCGCACTCAGACAGAGATAGAAAATTGGGTATGGACGCTCCAGGAGGAGGAAATCGAAGAATACCTCGACCAACTGGAGCTCAAAACTAGCGGGAGCAAGCTCTCGAGAGCTGCACGACTGCACAACTGGCTACTCGGCGCCTATTCCGCAGCAGATTTCGCGGAAGTCGACCACCAACACAGCAGTCCAGCCAAAAGAGCCGCCCTACGCTCGGAGCTAATTGTATCTCTATGCCAGGAACACACAGCATCCGAGCAGGAAGGAGAACACCCGCTAGCCCAACTATTACAAAGTGCGGACGTAATATCGCGAGTTCAAAAAACCGCGATAAACATCGCGAATGCCCTGGACAGCGGAGAAAACACAAATAGTAAGAAGGAAATTACTATAACGGCTGACGATGGCAGCCAGTTCAAACTCCCGCCGGCATTCGCGGTGATGATTCAAGACCTCATTTTCCGGTCCAGAGAACATGAGAGGAAATGGGAGGTACAAGACTCACGAAATTCGAACGCGTCTAATCTAATCCAAATTGTAGAACAAATCGTCAGGATCAACATCAAGGTGCAGGAACAAATCGACAACCTGTCAACCAGGATGAAGGAACTGGAAAATGCCGTACACTGAGATATGCGGCAAAACGAGTCAAACAGTTCCAATGAGGAACCACAACGAGAAAACACGCGTAGGAGCGTCGCATTCCAGGATACATTTACATGCCACTACGACGCCAGGCTACTCCAGAGCACTCCAGCCGGACCCGGACTGAGGCCCACGGGGGCCGCCGGCAGGACCCCCCGCCGGACGCCCCCTTTCGGAGAAGGTGGACAGCATCAACTCGGTGGAGTTAATGCTGAAGTGGACAACCACCCGCCGAGCATGTGGTCATCCCAACAGACGTCAAACCCGTGGTCGACAACAAGGGACGTCGGCCGCATCGTCCGGGGATGGAAACTCAGGTTCTCCGGAGAAGGCAACGCGAGCATCGACACCTTCTTATCAAGGTTGGACAATTCGAGGAGCAGCGCCGGATTCACCGAAGACGAGATGCTCACAGCTGTCTCCGAGCTACTCGCCGGTCCTGCCCTCGTCTGGTTCGAAGCAATGCGAAACGAGTGGTTCTCCTACGCGGATTTCGAGGCAGACGCCAGAGCATGGTTTGGGACCAGCAGGCAACAACAGCAGCGTCTAACCAAAGAGGTCCAAGGCCGATACTAGGGCCCAGACGAACCCGCGAACGTATACATCGCGAACATGATGGGCCTAATGAGTCGGCTAAACCCCAGAATGACGCACGAGAGCCAGCTGGACCTACTACATGCCAACCTCTTACCGAAAATCCAGAGCCAAATACGGAGATCAGAAGTAGACTCCGTACGGACCCTAAACGACCTGGCCACGACGGCCCAGAATAACTTGCATCAGCGAAGGATGGAGCGGACGATACCGGACCCTTAGTCGACTCTGTATCCTGAACTGGCGTATCACCCCCGCACCGATGCGGGCAAGGGTCGTAAGGGGAAGGTGGCATCTATGTCCGGTGACAAACCGGAAGTCAGTGATAGATTGGACCGCATGGAAAAGGTACTCGAGAAGGTGACGCACCAGGTCGTCTACACACCGACGCCCTCGGGGGCGACACCTAATCCGAGCCTGGAATCGGTCGATGACGATAAGAAGGTTCTACCCACCGACGTATTCAACCAAATGCTGTTGTCCCTTAAGGAAATATCGGCGGAAATGAAGAATAACCGCGCCGACAAAAGCTCGACTTCCGAGGACCGAACTAAAAGGTCGGAGACTCCCCGCAAACGAGGAAGAGAGTTCTCAGGGCCGATCAAATGTGCCGAGTGCGGCCTACTGGGTTATTATAGGAAGTTCTGTCCCCAGTGCAATAAGGGAAACGAGTAAAGGAGTGGATAGGTGGGGTTGACCCCACTCCTTCATCTAGTAACCCAAACCCCGTCAAAGAGATCTCGCAGCCTCCGCCAACGCAGCCTACGCCGTTAGTAGCGAGCGTGTTAGGCGTCGAGAACGAGAACTCCCTTGGTGACGCCAAAGATAAGCGTGGCGGTAGAGTGCACTCGGAGAAGAAGGGTTACGACGCTAGTAAAGCCAGAGACCCTAGACCAGCCGAGGCGGTGACGTATGGATCGCATCCGCCCTCGGGGGCACGGGCAAAGGCGGATAAATTGTCGAAAAATAACCCCAAGGGCACTCCGCTCGTCCGAACCAAAGGGACGCGGACGACAAGTAACGTCACTCGACCACGCGACAGTACAATGGCTAGCGCTACGATATATAAGGAGCAAAGCTGTGGAGCCGTCGAAACTGTTTCCCGATATTCCCCGGAACAGGAGACGCGTTGGTGGCTACCGGTGAAAATAGGGGACTTCCAAATACGGGCCCTCTAGGATCCGGGAGCTTCCACCACAGCCATGGGTAGTAATGCTCTACAAATAGCGTCTGTGCTGGGCGTCAGATTGGACACCACCCACGCGGAAATAGCAGGATTACCAGACGGTCGTAAGTTAACGATCGTCGGTCACGCCATGCTACCATTCACCGTGGGAGGATTGACGATGCCGACGAGAGTAGCCATCCTCCCTACCCTCGTCGAAGAATGTATTTTAGGAGTGAACTTCATCAGATTGTTCAGAGCGGTACTTGATCCAGACGATAACACGTTGCTGTTCAAGGGATCGCAGGCCAAAATGGAGCTAGAAGTAGCTAGCTTGGAGGCTGGTCCGAGATTAGCAACAATCGGACTAGCCGAGGTTACGGCTACACAACAGACCATGCTTCAGAAGACCATCGACGAGGCCCTATCTCGAGCCCCGACGGGCTTGGGATGTGCGGCAGGCATCGAGCACGAGATTCGGGTCGGTGATACGAAGCCAATTAAACAGCGTTACTACCCGGTATCGCACAAGGTCGAGCAGGAAATGCATAGACTGGTAAAGGAAATGTTAAGCCAAGGGGTAATCAAACCAGCAGACAGTGGCTGGTCGAGCCCAGTGGTTATGATACGCAAGAAGAACGGTTCGTATAGATTTTGTATTGACTTTAGAAAGGTCAACAAAGTCACCGAGCCGAATGCGTATCCCTTGCCGTTTATGCAAGATATATTAAGGCGTTTGCGAAACGCGCGCTATATATCGACGCTCGACCTCAGTGGCGCGTATCACCAGATCCCACTCAAGACCGAATCTCGGCCGATTACGGCCTTTACCGTACCCGGACTGGGACATTACCAGTTCGTACGAATGCCGTTCGGTCTCTCGTACGCCGGCGCCACCTTCCAGCGGTTGATCGATAGTGTGATCGGCCCCGAACTAGGCGAATTCGCCTTCGCCTATTTGGACGATATCATAGTAGTATCGTCCAGTTTCGAGGATCACCTACGACATCTAAAAACCGTATTGGACAGCGTGTGCGAAGCTGGCCTCTCAATTAATCGAGAGAAAAGCGTATTTTTCAAGTCTGAAGCCAAATACCTGGGCCTGTTGATCAACCGCGAGGAGATCAGGCCAGACCCTGACAAGGTGCGCTCTATCATGGAGTACCCACGACCAGGAAACGTGCGACAGCTGCGCACCTTCCTGTACCGCAGATTCTTGACCGACTTCGCCACACACGCTCAACCGTTAACGAGGTTAACAGGAAAAAAGATCGAATATGTGTGGGGAGAGGAACAGGAACAAGCCTTCGCCAAAATTAAGGCACTCATGATGTCCGCACCATGCCTGGGATTACCGGAACCCGATGGGCAGTACGTGCTGGAGACAGATGCTAGCGCTACTGGAATCGGGGCCGTCCTGATACAAAAAGCAGGAGACGGCGACCGAATCATAGAGTACGCTAGCAGAGTCCTTAATCCGGCTGAGCAAATCTACTCAGCTACGGAGCGCGAGTGCTTGGCGGTCGTGTGGGCCATCCAAAAATTTCGCCCATACATAGAAGCGTACCCGTTCAGGGTGGTAACGGACCACAATAGCCTGAAATGGTTATACAACTTGAAGAACCCGATTGGACGTCTCGCCCGATGGGCCTTGCAACTTCAAGGCCAAACTTTCGAGATCGAATACCGAAAGGGGGCAGATAATGTGTTGCCCGACGCCTTATCACGCGCTTTTGAGCCCACGAAGGCAGAGCTTGGTGCAATGGACCAACCGAAGTCAAGGGACAGCGCCTGGTACACGGATCAATTCCGACTCGTCGAGAGCCAACCAGATAGATACCCGAATTGGAAGGTCGTCGGCCGGGTGATGTATCACCGAAAGCCGAACTACGGTCACCAAGGAGGAGACGGATATGGCGACGAATGGAAACTAGTCGTGCCCCCGGAAGAACGCAAAGCGGTGTTGTTCGAAAATCATGACCTAGAGACGGCAGGACACTTGGGACGCGAGAAGACCTTCGCCCGCGTCGCCCAGTCCTATTACTGGCCGGGGATGTGAAGGGATACGTCCAAAAGTGCCAGGTCTGCCAACAGTGCAAGGTCGAGCAGCGACCGCCGCGCGGGCTCATGCAGGACCGTACATGGTCTATGCCTTGGCAAGTGGTCGCGGGCGACATCGCCGGACCCTTTCCGAAGAGCCCACGAGGGCACGAATACGTCCTGGTATTCATCGACGTATTCACACGATGGGTCGAAAGTATACCCATACGTAGTGCCAACGGCAAGACGATAGTGAAGGAACTTCGGGAACGAATAATCCTACGTTTCGGCACGCCAAAGATCTTCTTGTCCGACAACGGCACCGAGTTCCGTAATCAGTTGGTGGACGGATACCTGAGAGATCAGGGGATAAAACGGACCTTCACCTTAACCTATACCCCGCAGGCTAACCCTACGGAAAGGGTTAACCGTACCTTGAAGACGATGATAACGTCGTATCTGCAGGGGAATCATAGGGAATGGGACCGAGCGCTACCCGAACTCATGTTCGCGTCGAATACGGCCGTCCATAGTTCCATCGGGGTTAGTCCGGCCATGCTTAATTACGGCAGACAACCGGGAGCCCCGAATACTCTCCGGAAACGGATGGATGAGCTCGCCGCGCAAGAGGAGAGTTTGCTCCGAATCGGGCAATGGAACGAGCACATGCAGAATAGTCGTTCCGCCATTCAGAAAGCTTACAAGAGCGCCTCGGATGAGTCTCTGAGGCAGTCCAAGTACTACAATGCCAAGCACAGGGACCACAGGTTTAAAGAAGGTGATTGGGTGTGGTAAAAGAATCGCGTACTGTCCTGCGCGGCGCAGGGCATTTCCGCGAAACTAGCACCCAAATTCATAGGCCCCTTTATCGTCACGAAGGTACTCGGTGCCAACTCATATCGCCTCGCCAACCAACAGGAGGAGGTCACGGAGCTAATACACGCTAAGGACCTCAAACCCTATTATGGACGAGACGACGATACACCGGAAGATGGGACCGGAACACGAGATGACGGCGAGACCTCTACCAGCGAGGGAACCAAGGCGATGAGCGTCCCGCCCAACGCAAGCGATACATCGATACACGGAAACGGGAGCGCCGACACTACAGATAATACACTCCGAAATGACGACGCGACAACTCCGAAATCACCTCGCCGTACTCGCCGTAATCCCTCCAGCCGAGTCCCACTAAATACCTCTCCTACTAATACAGCGAATCGCCCACGAGGGAGACCTCGTAAGTGCACGCTAACCATACGGATCACACAACATCGACAGACAACACGAGTCTCTCCTTTCATCATCGGGAAAAGGAAGAGGGGCAGACCACCGAAAGCGCCAATCGTAAATGCATGATACACGGCGAACGAAGGACCTGGGAGACCGACGCCAAGGACCTCACCTTCGAATTCGGCGACGAAGGTCCTGGGCAGCCGAACAGGCGCCCACCTTCGATATCCAATGATATTCAGGATACTAACATGCTGGGTTATTACAGGATGCAGATCACGCTCGAACAGTTCGAACAAGCGGCAGCCGCCCTCATCGGCTTGGACTTGGGTCCAGCCGTTGAAGGGGTGGTGCATGCCGCCCTGCACCTTATAGGAGCCAAGAAGGAAGAGGAGGAGCGAGCACGGGTACGAGCTCACGAGAGCTTGTCCTCCGTGCTCATAGAAGAGCTCCCGGCGGAGGAGACCACCACCACGCCGACGACAACACCCGGCGTCACGCGCGGCGACGCCGCGCCACCGTCGAGACCCCCAGCGGGACCCATCCCCATGAAGGCCCCGACGGCATTCGTGGGCACCCAGACAGAAGAGGGTGCCCCCGACGCGACCTGGCGCCCCAGGTTCCCTAGCCAGACGCCCCCGTCTGGCAAAAGGATCTGGGAGGAGATAGTTGAGGGGTTGAGGGAAGTCGAGCGAGGCTGGACAACCCTCAACGCCCTCCAACGGGCTGTGTACGCCGAGTATGACACGTACACAGCCGCGGGGCACCACCCAGATGACCTGGATCATTGGGAGAAGGTGTTGTCCCGCCGTCGCCAGTTCGTGTCGGCGCTTAGGGAGGTCCAGCAGCGCCACCGCCAGGCCATCGAGGACCCGGCGAGTGGCAATCACACGAGCCTCCCTCAGCCTCCGATCGCCGAAGCCAGGACAACGGCTCCGGAACCCAGGTCGGGGATCACGTCGCACGAGGGCCCGCAAATGTGCGGGGTAAACCTGGTGGTGAATGTGGACGGGAGCCAGGGCGGTCAAGCAACGGGGCCCATCCACATCAATGTGGTTTTAGGCCCCGCGGGTGAGGACCCCACGGTTGAAAGACCGTTGTGGTCCGCCCCGAACCGTAGGAACGGGTTGCCTCTGACCCCCAGAGAGCGAGGTCTCCCACGGGGCACCCTTTCCCGCGCTCAGTGGGAAGGGTGCAAAGTGTGCCACTACCCCGGGGTGACCCGCATGAACCGCTGCCCACGCGTGCGACAACACGCCGACCTGGTCCAAGAGAGGCTGGGGTGGGAGGCGCGCGGCCGACCCCCGTTGGACGACCAAGGTCAGGAACTGCCACCGAGACCAGCTAGGTGATGATTCCCTGCCCCCGTGGGCAGGGCCACCGATATATCGCCCTGCTGTACAATAAAGTACAAATTTAACATCACTTGGACTATAACCCTTTATTATCCTTTCCATACTCCTCCTCGGAAGGGGCAGCGCTAATGGAATTATCGTCGAGGACCCTGTAGGCCCAGACTGGAAGGGGGCTGTGACGGTAAACGTCAAATTAGCGCTGATAATCTAATTTAATTGCTGCCTGTGAGGGCAGCACCTGCCGGGGGGACGAAATTCGTAACTAGGGAATTCGGCACGTGAGCAGACGGAATGCGCGCGATAGAATTCGAATCAGTGAAGCTTGGACCATTATAGTGTCCGCCCGCCTTCATTTTGAGCTACCGATCTACGTGCCGCAGAATACCGAAACTCGACGAGAACGATAAGTGTCAGCTAGCTGTGACCGCTGTTCACGGGGAGCCACTCGTCTGCAGAGGAAAGGGAGCACGAGCCATCGAAAGAGAGTGTGAGGTTTCGCCATCGAGGGCGAAACCATAACCGCGTGCGTGCGTTCGCGACCGGCAACAAAGACAATTATAAACAGTTTCGTGCAGTGTGACTGCTCTTCGTTTTCTCTGATCACCTGCAAATATAAGGTAAGCTGGCCAGCTTAATCTCTCGAGCGCGGTTACCCGATTAACAAATAAATTATTATTTTCGAAGCGTGCATGTAATAGCCGCTCTAATAACAAAGAGCAGCGAGCGAACCGGCAAAGCGTGTTGTCGATGAGCGAGCGTCAACGTAAACAAACGCGCAGGCCGACCTTCTGTAGATTATAAGGGATAATAAAAGATCTAGTTCATATTACTAACAAGTGTTTTCTTTTGATTCTCTTATATCTTATAGCTTCCACTCACTTTCCTTCGATAAGAGAACTTACTGGTTGACTGGCGCCTATCTTTACATGCTCTCCGATTTACGTACCGAGCATAATTAACTGCGCGCGTCCTTTTAGTGTAATCGCGCGCATAAAAATAATTAAACGGTTTTACCCCGTTACAATATATAAATATTTCTTTGTTTTTTAGTTGCAGCAGATATTGGAGTTTGCTGAGCGTTCAACAAGACAGCGGGTTGATGCCCAAAGAGCCGCTGTTCAAAGGGCTACAGTCGAAAGGGCTGCAGCCGAAAAAGCTGCAGCTGAAAGGGCTGCAACCAAAAAAGCTGCAGCTGAAAGGGCTGGAGTCAAAAAAGCCTGCAGCTGAAAAGCCTGCATCCGAAAAGGTGTTGGTGGAAACAGCGAGGAAAAGGAGGAATCCGTTTGCGTCGTTACCACCAAAAAAAAATTTTTTAAGGTATAATTTTTTAATAATCATATCATTAATTATAAAATTAAATTTAAAAAATTATTATATTTTTTTTCAGATAAATGATGTTGCTCGAGAGCCCTTGAGTATTGAAAATGCCCTTCTAAGGGCAAAGTCTACTGCCGCTGACACCACTACCACCACCACTACCACCGCCACCAACAAGCGGAAAATAAAACTCATGAAAATAGAAACCGTGAATATGATGTATCCAGGAATGGTTTGAAGGCCAACACAACCTTCCAAATCATACGCTAAAAAAAAAATTAAAAACATTATGTAAATAAATAGATAAATATATAAATAATTGTAATAATTAATATTATATTTAATAATTGTATAAATAAATAAATAAATAAATTATATAATAAAAAGTGTCTCTTTTTCTTTCTCTCTGTCTCTCTCTCTCGCGCTCTCCTCTAATAGTAGGGCGCTTCATTAGTAAGCTTATGCTGGCTGAGTCTAGGCCTTCGGAGAGGGAGTAGCGTCTCTAGCTGTTTGCTAGGAGCGTGCATAGTATAGCCCTTGGAGAGGAGGTAACGTCTCTTGCTGCTTGCTAGGAGCGTGCGCTGTATAGCCCTTGGAGAGGGGGTAGCGTCTCTAGCTTGCTAGGCGTATACGCTGTATAGTGTGGATGCTGCTCTCTCTCTCTCTCTCTCTCTCTCCTTTAATAGTAGGGCATGTGGGCCCTTGGAGAGAGGGTAGCATATAGCTTTGTAAGCTATATGCTGCTTTCTCTCTCTCTCGCTCTCTCTCTCTCTCTCTTTTTCTCTAAGCAAGCGCTATAGTAGTTTCATTAGATTTCGGGAACCTTTCAACCTCACAGTTAATTTTATTTGAATATTAATAAATAAAACTTCTAGAATTTTCGTTTTATTATTAATTTATTGTTCATTCAACTATACATTGAATATAATACAGTCTGTCTATAATCTTTATTTTCAGTAGTTGACATCGCTATATTGAAATATTGAGTTGAATTTTTATATGTAATATTGTCAACTTCATCAATACCTTCCATTTCAGATTGCTTCCGTGTAGCTTTTATCCATAAAAACAATCTTTGTGCATCTGTAACGGCACATACAAAGTTAGCTGGTTTATTGTAATGATATGTACATACGAGGTGTGTTCAAAAAGTACCCGGAATTATAGTTTTTCCAAAAAAATATTTATTTATTCGTTTACATCAATGTGGTCCCCTTCAAAGTAATTCCCCCCAGATATGATACACTTATGCCAGTGTTTTTTCCAATCTTCGAAGCACTCTTGATATTCACTTTTTGGTATGTCCTTGAGCACTCTCAGCGATTCGACCTTTATTTCTTCAATCGAGAAAAAACGCCGTCCTTTCATGGGTCTCTTCAACTTTGGGAAACGGAAAAAGTCACACGGAGCCATATCTGGTGAATATGGAGGTTGGGGCACGACTACGGTATTGTTTTTGGCCAAAAAATTACGAATAAGCAACGACGAGTGAGCAGGTGCGTTATCGTGATGCAAAAGCCATGAATTGTTTTTCCATAAATCGGGGCGTTTTTTTCGGATTGCTTCACGCAAACGTCGCATAACTCCAAGGTAATACTCCTTATTAACCGTACGACCTTGTGATAAGAACTCATGATGCACCACGCCCCTGCAGTCAAAAAAAATTGTAAGCAAAACCTTCACATTTGATCGAACTTGACGTGATTTTTTCGGTCTTGGTGACGTTGAATGCTTCCAGGTGGACGATTGTGCTTTGGTTTCGACATCATCACCGTACACCCATGTTTCATCACCAGTTATGACCCTTTCAAGAAAACTTGGATTGTCGATGACGTCGTTTAACAGCTCCTGAGCGATGTTCATGCGATTGTTTTTTTGTTCAAAGTTCAGCAGTTTTGGAATGAATTTTGCTGCCACCCGTTTCATGCCCAAAACATTTGAAAAAATGTTATGACATGAGACAATTGATATGCCAACTTTATCAGTAACTTCTCTAATTGTGATTCGGCGATCATTCAGAACCATTTTTTCCACTTTTTTCACATTTTCATCGATTGTTGACGTGCTGGGTCGACCGGAGCGTTCGTCATCTTCAACGTCTTCGCGGCCATCTTGGAAACGCTTATATCACTCGTAAACACTTGTTTTTTTTCGTAGCAGACTCAGACTCAGGCTTTTTGTAGCATTTCACACACTTTGTTACACTTTATTTCATGTTTTACGCAAAATTTAATACAAATTCTTTGATTCATTTCTTTTAAAAAACGAAAATCGCCGAGCTCATAAAAATACGTCAAGCCTTAGTGACTACCGCAGACAAAGTAAACAGTGAATATAGCTGAAAATTTTATCATACTTAAGGAGCATGTATACCAACACAATAAAAAAAAATTTTGACAATCGGACTCTCCAGACCCGCGAAATTTAAAATTTCCGGGTATTTTTTGAACACACCTCGTATTGTTTCTAATGGGTAAGGTAATGCGCACATTGGTGTATATCTTATCTCGCTTTCAAGTTCTATAATTTGTCTAAAAAAGGAAAAAATTTTTAATTAATAATGATTTTAATTTCTAACAAAAAATAAAAATACTTACTTTTCAGGTAAAATTTTTTATAACCATTGTTTCTTTTTTAATCCTTATACATAAATTTCTAGAATTATTTAAATGATTGTTTTGTACACGTGCTAAATTTTTATATGGAATAAGGTCGGATCTCCATAACAAATCATGATGACACGTTTCTAAGAAATGATTCACTTTTCGACACTTGAAAGGAAGCTGAAACCAATGATATAGTGGTTCGAAAAAAAACACAGTTGGAACAGTATCTACATCTAATGATAGATATGCGAGTTCTTTACAAACAAAAGTCTCATTTAAACTTTGAAAGCCTTGAAAATGTGTTATGAAATCCATTTGAAAAGATGCTGAAGTTAATGTGAATTCTACTAGTTCCAAAACTGTTATGAGAGTAGAGACACGTGTTTGTTCTATATAAAGCCTATACCTCACTATTCGAAAGTAGAGGGCGTCATAGTCACCATACCTCACCATTCAAAAGTATAGGGCGTCATAGTCACTATATAATATGATTATAGGTAATTTGTATTAAATTCCAACAATATATATATTTTATTTTCTTTTTTATTGAAAAACATTGTATACATGATTACATAATGTCTTGTTAATTTCAAACTAATTTTTTAACGTCACCACTAATTGGATTATACTCGTATTGTACAATACGATCGTGTAATATTAAGCAGTAGGCTGAAAAGCTAAAATAACAAAGCGAGACTTTTCCAATTGATTGGAAGTCTTAACACTCCAAACATGCTTTGATGTACGAGGTAATTTTGGATACTCATACATTTCCCAAGTACGATAACTCATAGTAATTGCACGATATCGTCCAATCTGATTTAGTAATTTGATTTTTTCTTTGTCTGCGACCATCACATATGGCATCAACCATTCAACCTTAGTTAAAGTAATTTTTTATTTTTCTGAAGCATCAGGATTCCTTACTGGAATACTTAAAATAGCATGTTGATCTTGTGAGAATAAGTTCATGCTTGACATTGACTACAATTTTCCGATAATCTTCAGCAAAGCCCATCAACATACTGAGAGGGATAGTAACATCAAAATAACCTAGAGTATTACATATTAAAACTTCATTGTTATCACACTCCATCCGGCATTTTCAGCGATAGAGCTCTGACATGGATTGAGTGAAAGCCAATTTTTGAAAAGGTTCGTTAAGCCTACATTTTTCCATTTATCAATTTCAATAGCATTTATTTCATATCGTATTTCCTCCAACAAATGACAGAGGGCGTTGTTGACTAATAAAGTGTTCTCCACTGGCGTAGTACCGTCCGGCTTGGTCAAACTACCACAAATATAAATCATACTGCGTAATGGAAGCAGAGATAAATCTTGATGTTGAATTGCTATATGAATTTCATCGCTATTATTGAAATATGATAATGAATAAGGCTGATGCGCATGCACTTCATAATGAGCTATAGACTCATCGAAAGCGACTGCTGAATGAATGTCTAGAATTTCCTCCATATTGTTGTTGTTGTTTTATACAACACACTAATATGCACAATATTTTCTTCCACGATTTTCGACGACTTTAGTCTCAAGCTTTTCAGGAATTGAATGTTCTGAGGTGTGAGCGGTCTGATAGCTCGCTGTTGACTGGCTGCTGTTTGACATTTTTGTCTTTTAATATGCCCTCGGCCGCTCTTTATATTGTAAATGATACCCATTACTAAGATATGGTCTTTATATGTATCGCACTGTGATGACTTCCCCTCGAAAGTTAACTAGATTTCCGTCTTGATCAACTATACGAATTTGAAAATGATCAATGCTCCTCACAGCGACTGGAAGGTAAATGATGTGAGAGGGAACTTCTATAATCTTATATCCAGGTGGGACTGCTGGAAAAAATACATATATAGTATGTACTTTGCGATCGTTTATGTAAGAGCCTGTAGTAATATTACACTCTACACGTAAATCGTTGACTTTGAGTATAGTGACGGGTAAGTCAGAACTATGTGTTTCGTTTTCAACGAGCGTGCGTTTAGTGAAGCCTAAAATTGATCCAATAGAATCTTCTGGTTCAAAATGTGATTTTTGACTGCACTGAATGACACTACGTAAAATATTATTATTTGGTTTCAGGCTAAACGATATACCTTTAGATGCTACTGCTTCTTTGAGAAAGCTTTCAATATTTTCTATTTCGTAGCTACCAGTCGATAAAGTAATAGCTTCTTGACCTTCAATGTAAAATTTATTATAACCAACGTCAATGTTTGGTATTGAATTAAATGTTAATAGCTCAACTAGACCAAGAACGTATTTTTTGTTTGGTATTAATTCGATCAGTGAAAAATAATATGATTCGAGTACTGATGGTGTTTCCGAGAGACTCAATGTCAGTGTATTCTCTATGACAGATTCATATCAAATGATAGTAATTCGTCTAATGAGTATTTTTTATACTAGTTGTCTTTTCTATAGTTTGTTTAAAAGAAATTTGAGACAAAGATGGCCGCAATTATACGAGGGTGTTCCGATAAGTATTTAGTCTCATCGCCCGATGGCGCCACTCTCGCAAAAGAAATATTCTATCACGTAGTACAACCTTATCGATGGTTACTGTCAAGATTTCAGCCGGATCGGAGTTGTAGTTTATTTTTGAGAGCGTGTGAAAGCAAGTGTGTCCGTTGATTTTTGAAAAATGGAAAAAGAGTAGTATCAGTCGGTGATTTGATTCTTGTTTTTGGAAGGGAAATCGCGCAGCGAAATCAAAAAGCGCTTGGATGTTGTGTACAGTGACTCTTCTCCTTCGATGGCGACCGTCAAAAATTGGTTTAACGAGTTTCAACGTGGTCGCACGTCGATTTTTGAAGAGCCACGTCCAGATGCTCCGAAAACGGCTTCCACGGAGGATAACGTGACAAAAATTCACGATCACGTATTGGCAGATCGATGATTGACGATGCGCGAGATAGTTAAGATCGTAGGCATCTCAAAAGACCGTGTGGGTCATGTCCTGCATGAAATTTTGGGCATAAGAAAGCTGTCAGCGCGATGAGTGCCGCATTTGCTCACTCCGGACAACAAGTGCAACCATAGGACAACTTCAGAGCAATGTCTGACGTTGTTTAAGCGCAATGCGAAGGAGTTTCTGCGTCGTTTCGTGACAGTCGACGAAACACGGATCCACTGGTATACACCAGAGACCAAGGAACAGTCGAAACAGTAGACTTTACCCGACGAAAGTACTCCAAAGTACTCCATTGGATTTCACGTGCTTGGATTCAGGATCAATTGTGGTATTGTTCGTGTTTATAACTATAAGGTTTGACGATGGTCTTCTAACTTCTGATTTTGGATAACGTTCGTTAGCCTTTTTCTCCCTTATCCTTTTCTGATGCTGCCACGTGCAAGTCTTGTCATGGTCTGCGTAAATCGTAAGCTCTATTTGTTCGTCGCATAACCAGTGGTGTTTGGTTTCGTAGTCCTGATTCCAACGTCTTTTCTGTAATTGCGCGAATTCTGCGCCATATATCGGGTCACAACTTTTTACTGCTCTGTCTGCGTCAGTCGCATTGTAGTATTGGACATATCCCAGAGCCAATGATCCAGACTTATCTTTCAATACTTTATGATACAGCAAGGGTCCGAATTCTACGAAATGCTCGAAAAAGGCTACTTCTCTTCGATTTTCTTCGATACTCCACGGTAGTCTGCAGAATAAGCGTGTGTTATCAATTGGTCTTGGTGAAGATTTTCTAAAAACTCTGGTCCTTTCTATGCGCGGCGAATGTTTAGTTATCAGGTCAGGGGTCCATGATTTAGTCCTCCTAGCTATTTTAGCATATAAATATGTTAATAGTCATTAAGTTAATTCTGCGATTTGGGTTTGCAGTGCAAGGGTATTGTCGTGTCGCTTTTGGGGGTTAGGTTTCGGTGTAGATGATGCTTTTGATTTTGTTTCGTTTTGGTCCAATGAATTGTCGCTTAACGTATGAACAATAGATTGTCTTGGTTCATCCGTCCGTTTAGAATTCTTCCTAGTCCTAGTCATTTTTAGACTTTGAAAAATCGATGTGGTTCTTGCTATAGAGTCTCGGTTAGGTTTACGAGCGTCAGGTGATTTGTGAGTTTTGGTGCTATGCGAGGTCCATGTGCAGTTAGTGCACCATCTATACGCAAGTGCAATTAGTAACATTATCATAATAATATTGATACTTAGTCCTCCGTAGATCAGTCCGGATTAATAGGTAGTAATTTTATTGTGTTGACTTATAGTTTCTGCTTTTTTCATAATATCATTTAAGGCTTTTTCCTGGCTAGTCCACATTCCAGATTGCGGGACCCATTTTTCTAATTTTATATCTGAATCGAATAAGTGATGTACGGTAGGGTATAGAGTCGTTAAGTTGAGGTTCAAATCTGGTTTATATAGATAAATGTTCGTGTCATTCCTTTTTGCTTCTGTTAACAGAGTCGCGTCACTCGAGTATCCAATACAGCCTAGAGCGATTTTGAGTATCCCTAGCCCTTGTATGTGGATCATCTGGTCCATTCGGTCCGAACAAGCGATTCGTATAGTGTCCAGTTGATGAGCAGAGAAAATCCACGATCCGTCCATCGAAATATAATTCCATTGTGTCGTTTCCTGACTTTTCAGTACTATATCACAATGGTACAATTCATGGGCGGATGGTTGTATTAGCATTCCTAATTCACAGTTCTTATGCAGATTAACATCTAGAAGGGGTCCTTTTGAAACGCTTATACCACTCATAAATCCTTGCTTTACTCATAGCAGACTCACTATATGTCTTTGTTAACATTTGACAAACTTTACTACACTTTATTTCATTTTTTACGCAAAATTTAATACAAATTCTTTGATCCATTTTTTTTCACAAACGAAAATCGCCGAGCTCGAAAAACACGTCTAACGTTAGCGGCTGCCACTTAAAAAGTAAGCAATGAATATTGCTGAAAATTTTATCGTACTTCAGGGGCATGTGTACCAACATAATAAAAAATAATTTTATACAAGCGGACTCTCCAAACCCGCGAAATTTAAAAATTCTCGTTACTTTTTGAACACACCTCGTAGATTCCAACATTCTTCCAAAAGATTGTACAGAGATCATATATTCTAAGCGTGCGTTTTCATTTTCTAATTTTTCAAATTTTTGCTGCATCTGGGTTCCAAGCTGGAAAATTTTGTCACCATGTATGTCTATTGAATAATTTGTTTATTCCCGTGGTAATAATGTGTGTCCTTTTGTTAAAGAGGTTGAATTACGATTTCTGGTCTTGGTATAATTGATTGATGTTCGCGTCTATTTTATTCGTTTCGTCCACAGTTACCAATCCAAACAAACTGTGGCTTAAACTTCCTATCCCTCCAAATGGTATTAGTCTTTTGTTCCTGATGCTTCCGGGCCCCCGAACCCTGGGTGGCTGGATGTTTCCCATGTTTCCGATTGATTCAGTAATTTCCGTTTGTAGCTGTTGAAGCGTGAGCTCTTTTATATCCAAAATATCTTTATTTAACAGGTTGTTACACGTAATTCTATCTAGGTGTTTGGTGCAATTCCCAAGTAATATATGAAAGTCATGTATTATGGTGGTCCTTGCCAAGAAGTACTTCGTATCAACCGTAAGGTATACTTTCCAATCTGCTCTTTTTATTCTTATGGGGTCCAATCTTTCATAATATAATCCTAGGTTTTGGCTCAAATTTTCTATCATGTAAACTTGGGGGTCCGTAACAGATAATGCGAGTAAAGAGCATAGGAGAAGAAGGAGAAAGTTTTGCATGTTGGAAAGGAAGAACTTTTTTTTCTGTAAGGTACGAGATAGTAAGTGTAGATTTATGGCCTTAAAAGGTAGAATTTAAATAGCATATAGTCAATGTTTCAATTTTAGCTTATTCACGTGCTTGCGTACTTTCTTTCTATTCGGAAATTCTAATAAAATATTTTTTCGATTTAAAATTTCGATGATTTTCAAAGGTCGTTTGTAGTAACTATCGGCCTTTCCTATTCGCGGTTCGTTTAGGACCCATGCATAGTCTCCTACCTTCCCCTTGAACGCGTTAGAATGTCTGTAATACCGCCCTTTTGATTTGATTTTCTCACATATATGATTTTCGCCGGCCGCTATCTTTAATTCGGTAAGACGTAAAACAAGATCTTTCAAATATTGGTTATACGTTCGTAATTTTTCTTCTCGCGGTATTTTCATCGGGAACCTAGCAATTCGTCCATATACTAATTCGAACGGGGTATAACCGGTCGCTTTATGAATACTAGTATTATATGTGAAAACCGCGAACGGTGTCAAACGGTCCCAATCGTCAAAGCGCTCTGAATATATACGTATAAAGTCTATCAAGGGTGCATGGCTCCTTTCGAGTGACCCATTGGTCTGAGGCCTATAACCGGAAGTGGTTAAATGATGGATTTTGAATAGGTGTAGAAGTGATTCTACAATTTCTGACAGGAAACTGGTACCTCGATCTGACAATATTGCTCTAGGGGCACCGAATTGGCATATTAGGTGTCTGGCTAGCGCGTCAGCAATAGTGGTTGCTTTAAGGTCCTTTATCGGTACTACAATTAAGTATTTAGTCAAATTACATTGCATCGTTAGCAGGTGAGAGTTTCCACCAGGAGTGGTCCGGAGCTTTCCTACAGTATCAATTGACACTTTATCAAACGCCTCTATCGGCGTATCTGTAATTAACATTGGCTCTTTTGTTTTATGCCGGTCAATTTTTTTCTGGAGGCATCTCGGGCACCTTCTGACGTAATCCAGCACATCATTGCGTAGTCCAGCCCAATGATACCGGGTCCTTATCTTTTGATAAGTTTGATTGACTCCCTTATGCCCTCCAATAAGACTATCATGTAGAGTTCGGATAATCTCTTTTCTTTCGTCCTCTGGGGGTATAATGGATTTACCGTAGCAAATTGTAACCTTTACAGGACTGTTTTCGAATATCCTTATTAATATTTCGGTTAATAGTCCGGGCCCTAAGTCATCAGAATAATCTCCTCTCCGAGCTATACGAAAACTGTTCAGTTTTTTCTGCAGGAGCAATTTTTTTAAGTTTATTAACCCTATTTTAATGGCTTCTATACTAGTGGAGTCGTGGTACTTGTCCTTAACGACGATTGAGAAGATGTATTTATTTTTGTATTCGGTCGTTAGAATCTGTCCAATTTTTGGCTTTTGATTCTTCATGTTCCGTAAGTCTATCGCTCCAATTTCCTCTAATAGCTTGGAGACGGAGGTTTTATTGTCGCAATTCCGTGAAATAAAATGAACAATGTTATCCCTCTTATAAGTCAAACACTGTTGGCTCGTGCTGACATTATTTTGAAGAATATAATTCGCGGGTCCCAACGTTTGGTCACCGCTAGTACCCTCGCTACTAGAAGTCGGATTTCGATAATTTTCGGGTCTTTTATATTGATTTAATGGTCCCAAGGGTGGGGGTACCATGAGAAACAATTCATCCTCTACGGGTGCTTGTGAAAAATGTAATTCTACCGGCGTTTCATCTTTCATAGCCGATTCCTCAGTGATAGCGTTTAGTCCCTTGAATTTCACTACAGGGCGTCGCCCCTGAGTCATGGGCGTACTTTTGGCAGTTGGTGCTCCTACCTTTATGCTCGGAGTCACTGAAATTTCTCTATGACGCGGCACTTCCGTCACGTCGTCACGGTTCTCTCTGTTGATTTCGCTTGAATATTCTGCGTGTTGCCTCTTGTTTTCACGTGACGCGTCATTTTCATCGCTATCACTACTCTGTTCAATTTGAGAGGCAACGACCCTTTGAGATTTTTCCACCAATTTTTTAATTCGTCCAGCCATTTCTTCATTAGTCTCGATTTCGTCGTCATACGGGTCGAGTTCCCATAGTGTTTCCTGTATTTCTGGAAGCGGTTCATCACCGTCCGAGAAATGAGAAGGCATTTCTATGGTTTTGTTATCTTGGGCTAGACCCAAATCGTCCCAAAAGTACGATACGTTGTCCCAGCTCCTATGTCGACATAGACTGGCTTCGAATTTCTCTGCCGATGTCCAGACTTCGTCTGGTGTCAGACTGGTCCTTGGTCCCTTCTCTAAATCGTCGTGGTCCCCTCGACCTGCGCTGTTTGCGTTTCCCTCGGAGGTTTCATCCTCAGTTTCCTCAGAACTCGCGCTAGTTTGGGGTCCAGTGATTGGTATTTCAATTGACTCTTCGGTTGTTTCAGATAGAACTCCCTCAGTCGTCGTACCGCTAGCCTTATTTGTCTTCGGACCCTTCATTTCAGATTCTTGATCCTCATCCGCTTCTATTTCCGTTTCTTTACCTCTTCTTAGTCCGCTATATCGCGGGTCCTCTATGGGAGGCCGGTTCTCTGTACTGTCATGAGCTTCTTTCGCGTCCCTATCCTCTACACCAGTAGAGGATATCACAGAACGTCTCGAGGAACTGGGCCGTAGTTTGCTCATATCCGCCTCAGAGTCCGACATAATCGAGCTTTGACTCTCTCGGTCCAATCGATTTAAAATTTCCTGCACGCGCCAATGTAATTCAGGACGAGCCGACTTTCGTTTTTCGTCCTCATTTGCATTTTTGTTTACAACTATTTCTATTTCGGAAGTATTCGCCACGGACTCATAGTTTTGGTTGGTCAGTTGTTTTCTCTGTTGGGTCTCCTCGATGGCTTCTGTACTTGAGTCATCTGTAGAAAGTTCCGTTTCGCAATTCTTTAGCTCTTGGGCTCTTTTTGGTCGCATCTTTTCTTTATCGACTGCCGCCCAGGTTTTCTCGTGTATTTCAGTATTGGTGGCATTTGGGCGAACATTCTTAGTAGATTTCGAGGTCGTAGGTACAGGCCTTTTACTTCTGGTTCTTTCTGCTACGGTGCTATGATCCAGCTGCGGTCTTCCTTTATTTGTTTTGGCCCCTACTGGCCTGCCTTTCGGTCTAGGCTCGTTGGATATGGTATGCGCTCTTCTTCGTATCGCTACCGGTTGTTCTGGATCTTCTTCGGTCTGTTCTCTAGTGACTTTCCTTTTACTCACTTTATTTCTCAGCATCATTACTTGAATTTTCGGTATGTTTTCATTCAGTTCTTTCTCTTTTTGTTCCTTTTCGTTCAAGTATTCTTGTAAATTTACCGGGTTCCTTGACAGTGCATCGGCATTACAATTCAATTTTCCTGCCTTATACTCATAAGGCGTTGTCCAGGGTCCTTGCGCATATGCATATAGTTCAAAGGTTCATGGTCACAGACTAGCGTGAATTTGTTGCATAAGAGATATGGCCGGAACTGATTCATCGCGTATAAAACTGAGATACACTCTTTCTGAGTGGTCGTATAGTTTCTTTCGGGTTTACTTAGCAGTCTCGACAAATAAGCTACAGGCCTATCGACTCCATCTTCTTCTTGTGAAAGTACCGCTCCAATCGCGTAATCTGAGGCGTCTGTAGTTAGCGTGAATGGTTTATTGAAGTCCGGAAATGTTAGAATCGGAGCTACACATAGGAGTTTTTTAAGCTTTTCAAAGGCTTCTTCCTGTGCAGGTCCCCAATCATATTCTTGTCCCTTTTTGGTAAGATCACTGAGGGGTTTGGCAATTTTCGAATAATCCTGAATAAATCGCCTATAGTATCCGGACAGTCCTAGAAAAGACTTAACACTTCTCACTCCTTTTGGCCTTGGGAACTTCATTACAGCTCCGACTAATTTAGGGTCTGGCTCGACTCCTCGACCACTTACAATATGCCCAAGGAATTTTACTTCCCTACAAAGGAAATTCACCTTGTCGGGCTGTAGGACTAGTCCCGCATCCGATAGTCTCTCAAAAAGTTTACTAACCTTCACTTCGTGTTCATGAAGGTTCTTAGCATAAACTATTACGTCGTCTAGGTACACTAGCATCTCTACATTTAGAAGCCCGCGCAGAAATACATTCATTATTCTCTGGAATGTTGCCGGCGCGTTCATTAATCCTTCCGGCATCCTTTTGTATTGGAAGTGCCCATCAAACGACGAAAATGCTGTCTTGGGCCTGTCTTCTTTTCTTAAGGGTATTTGTTGAAATCCATTCGCAAGGTCAAATGTTGAAAAATAAAGGGATCCCCCTAGTTGATCTAATATATCCCCTATATTCGGTAAAGGGTAAGCGTCACCGACAGTTTTTTTATTCAGTTCTCGGAAATCGATGACCATTCTCCACCTCGGGGTTCCATCACTTGCCGGGCTTTTAGGTACTATCCAAAGTGGCGAGTTATATGGTGAATTCGATTCCTCTATTATTCCGTCTTCCAATCGTTTTCTTAACGTTTGAGAAATAAATTGTCTATGAACAGGAGGGTGCCTATACTGTTTGGTATTTACGGGAATTCTATTTTCAAGATGAATTTCGTGTTCTATTAAGTCCGTGCAGGGCAATGGTTCTCCGGGTAGTAGGAATACGTGTGGGTACCTTTTTAGTAATCGCTGAACGCTTTGGAGCTCGCTTGGACTAAGATGTCCGGTCCTGATCAATTGTAAGAGGTTCTCTCCCCTCTTCTTATATTGGTCATTGATCTGCCTGGCAACTTTAGATTCCGAAACACCTTCGCCGTCAGAGCTGGAAAACTGCGATTTAAACTGCTCGAATGGCAAAATTTCTCTCGGGTCCACTTCAATGGTAACTTCCTCGTCATCGTGTGTATTAATTGCCATGATTTTACAGGTATTATTTGCATTTGCGACTACTCCCTCTCCAAGAAATACCTTTTCGTCCTTCACGTCAATCCTGGGCAGGTAGCCTTCTGTCAACTCGGTTTCGATCGAGTTAATTTGAATAATTTGACGAGATCTTGGTCCTATTGTGTATCTGACCGTACCCTGATTGACCTCGTTCCTCACTCGTCCGGGCTTAGAGTTACTAATCCCTTCGTTTGCAAGTTGCTCGATCGCATAATCCAGGTCCGAATCAGTTTCAAGTTCTGATATTTCATCGTCTTTCGGTACTATGCGCATAGCTTTGATAAGATTGTCTTGTAAGTGCTCCATAGGCACATTAGTAGGTAGAAATGGTATCGGATTCATTAAATCACTGTTTACCATTAGGGTTCCATTATAATACGATATAACTGCACTCGTGTCTATTAAATAGTCCCTTCCTAGCATGCCATCTTCTTCAATGGGGAAATTATTCCACACTATATGGAATTTAGCAGGCTTGCCATTTATTGGTAGCAATACAGTGCCAAGAGTCAAAAACGAGCGTCCTATTACCCGTATCGCGTTACAAAAAAAAAATGAGAGAGAGAGGTAAGAAAGAGAAAAAAAAATTAATATTAATTTTAATAGCGATGAAAAAGACGGCGGATTGATTAATATGTTTTTATATTAATATAAAAACTAAGGAATATAAAAATTAAGGATTAATTAATATGTTATAATAATATTAATTAATACGCGTTAATATATTAACACTATATAATACTATATATTACACACTAATCGATAATACATATATTCTAATAGTATAGAGTATTAATACTTGTTACATTAGTACTCGTGTTACCCGATATATAAATAAATTTATATGGTTATTCAACGGCAACTAATCGAAGGCACTAACCACGCTCTGCTACCATTTATTACGTGATAGTTTTGATGTCTCTTCAAAACGGGCACGTGTTAGACCGTTTTTAGTTACGAGTGGTCCTGACTCGGGCGGACTAGACCTTCAGTACGGTACCCCGACCGTGTCACCGAATGGATCGCGTCTTTGCCGATAATATCCGAAGTTCGTCCTTGCGAGGGGTAGGCGGCAGTAATCGGGAAGGAAAAAAAGAGGGGGCTTCGCCGGTTTACTTAAATGAACTTGCACCGGTACGTTAGATAGGTTTATATATATATATATTTTAATACGTCAGATAACACTTCTAGTAATAATATTGCGCTACTATGTGGTTCGCGATTTATTAAATAAGTATTTTTATTTGCGCGGTCAGTGGTGCTTACACACTTGGTCCTGGTACGCAATCACGTGGATTCACCGAAAGGGGAACCTTGATTATGCTTAGTAGTATTAGAGCGAAGAGAGAGAGATAATAAAAAAACAATAAGGAAGAGATTTCAGCTTATCGAAAATAGAGCCCAAAAGTACTCACTCTGTTGTCTAGGTCCAAAATATAGTTCGGTTTGTGATATGTCCAATATATTCTTTCTCTTTGTATCTGATCAGATCAACTGGTCCAATATATTTTTATCCGATAGTGTACCAACACGCAACAAAATAACAATTCCTATGATTTTCGTGGTCTTATGTATTTTTATCCAATAGTGTACCAACACGCAACAAAATGATAATTCCTATGATTTCGTTTACACGAAATTATTAAAACAATTGAATTCGACACTTAATCGCAACTTGAACAATTATATTCTCAAAACTCTTTAGTAGGAAAATGCAGGCTTCTTGGTTGAGCGCTCGCTCCTAACTAACTAAATTCTACTGCTCTGCTTTCGCTGGTTTATTTTATAGCCTTTGTCCCGAGCATACCGTCTCTCTCTCGCACATATACTTTAAACGTTTACGCTTTTTGTATCGGCTCGTCTTACCTAGCTGAGCACGCTGACCGAAGCATGCCGTCGCAGCATGCTGGCGCAGCGTGAATCAGCCTCTGCCGCACGTTCCCACCGAGTCGCGCACACGAATACTGCTGATTATACTATGTCCGAACGGAAATCTCGGGTCCGAAATATTATTTGACAAAATAAAAAAAATAATACAATGAAGCGTCACGTAACACATGTAAATTTTACAGAGATTGTTATTTGTTGATTTTATACAATATACAATTATCGCAAATAGTGTCGTCAAAAGTTATTAACTAATAAAGTTAATTAACGTGATATTACAATATTTACAATAGAAAATTATTAAATTTTCATATAACTTTATAGTTGATTAATTTTGGAAGTATTCTCTAAAAATAAATATTTAAATTAGTTAATAACATTTGAATTATGACTAATTTTTCATATTTGTAACGGTTTTTTCTAATCTTATAATGCAATTATTAGATTAATTATCATAGATTTCTAAATCATAAAGTTATCAATATCAAGTATAAACTTAATACTTTCGTTTTATATACAGCTTATTGTTTAAATAAATTATTGATTGTTTATTTACTAATAACAGTTATTATTCAGCTGTTATTTATGAAACCAATTCTTACTCATGTTCTATACTTATTCATTTTGCATATAGGTTATTTATATTTGTCTCATAATTCATATTGTTAGCGTAATAAATAAATTAACTTTGCATGTTGAGATTCATTATTATTTGATAATTAAATGTAATTTGTGTAGTTTTATTATGAATCTACATGCTAAAATCTATATAATCAATACATTGTTATATTAAAATTATCTCTAATTAACATATTTTTCTTAATATCCAAAATCATTATATCTATATCTATTACTTTGTGACGTCACGCTGTTTATTTTGATTCGACTCTTATTTGTAAACACAATCGCGTAAACAGTGAAGTAGCGCCGCTTAAAGTATTGATTTGAATAAACAGATAGATACGTTAGACTAGTTGCAGTAATTCAGTGATTTAATAAATAGCTCATAAATAGGACCGTTACAAATTAGATTTCCATTTGTTTAACATATATATAGTGTGATGATTTTCTAATATAGACCAAGCATTCGATTCATCATCAATATACGTTTCTTGAGTAATACTCGTGATATAATTTTATTTAATTCAGCAATACGCTTTGGACATGTTCGTGATCTCGTGCTATCTGCTCCCAAATACCTTTTCTAGAGTCTTTTTCTTCGTATGGAAGATGATGTATTTTAACTTTCTTTGCAAACCATATATGCTTAGAAGAGGAGTGAGATCTCCTGTTGTCTTTTATAGCTAGCATGGCTAAGCTTCTACTACTTCTTCTTCTTACCACCACTGTTTCAAACAGAATGTGTGTGTGTGTGGGCTTCCTATTAACATCTTATCGCTATTTTAGAATATAACCCCACTACTTCGCTTTTCGAGCCACCGAAATCATACCCCTCTTTTTTTCTTTTTTATTATGGAATGGTGAGAGCCCCAACCATTGCTCTCACCTGTGAGGTGCTTCCACTACTAACATTGCTTATGAGATCTTTACACTAAGTCGAAACTCAGCAGAAAGAACACATAAGTAATTACTTCAACCTCCCCAAAAAAAGAATTAGAAGGAATAATTAACTTAGGATTAAAGACATAATTAAAATTTTAAATATAAATTTATTTACTATGTATACATTTACACATTATACTAATTTAATTTTTAAATTCAAAATTTGAGCCTTCTCGATGATGAATAAACAATTCTTTTCTCTCCATGGTCTCGTATAATTTCTGTAACATATCTCCGTCTTTTTCTAACGCTAACCTTACTCGCTTTGGTAGAAAAATTTCATATTCGTCGTCTACGGTTATTACTACACTGAATCCATAGCAAGTATTCAGCCATCTTAATTTCGTTATCATATAGGTACAGTTATTTTCTAATTGCGACATTGTCTTTCTAGGTAAGAATGCCGATTTTGCTATTTTATTGATTGTTGAAAAGTCCATTCTACAATAAAAAAAATCAATCAATAATTAATACTAGGATATAGTTAGAATGCTACTCGTATATAAGAAACTTACTTTTTAGAGAAAATCTAGAAGTCGAATAGGAGAACTAGGAAGAGAGACTACTGCTGTTGCTTCAACCTACTGCTGAATAACTGCGACGGACTGAGGTGTGTTCTCCGTTTTGTACCATGCGTCCCCTCTCTGAGAACTCAAGCAGCCGTAATTTTCCTCTCTTTTCGCCTTATCCCTACTTGAGTAATTTCGAGGAGGAAGTTTACAACTTTCTTGAGGATCCTGGGAAAAACAACTTTAGTCGTTTGTTATTTCTTGAAATAATTGAATTTTACACCATAAGCGAGTTATCCTAGCTGAATCACATACCTCTTATCCACCTACCTCTAACCTATATAACCCCCACCCTTATAAATCACCCTTACCGAATCACATGCGAGCCAACCTTATATAAATAGCGAAAAATAAATGTATTTCTTGAATAACATTCATGTTGCATAACAATATGTCCCAAGTATTACAAATTTTATGTAATAATTAGTATTTTCTTTTCATTATAAATACAAACAAGATAAAAATAATTAATAACGGCTTATAAATATAAGATTTTAGACTAAAATAAATTATAAATAATTATTAACTATTTTGTTTTTTCGAAATTAATAATAACAGTTATAGTATCAGTTTTTTAAAAATATTATTTGTATTATATTACATATAGCTGTGTATAAAGGAGTAATAATAATAGTTATTATTTTTTAAACGTAAAGTTAATTCGTAATAAAGAAAAATAACAAGTAATAACAGTTAAAAATTATTAATTTCAAAAGTGGAAGTTTAATATAGTTTGTGACGGTAAACGTCAAATTAGCGCTAATTGCCTAACCTAGTGGCTGCCCGCGGGGGCAGCACCTACCGGGAGACGAAAAACGTAATGAGGGAATTCGGCACGCGAGCAGACGGAACGCGCGCGATTGAAAATGAACCAGTAGAGGATTAACTACCGATACGGAGAGCCGCAGGTGAAGGATCGGCCATCGACACGCCTAGCCAAAAGTGCATAATCAGCTATCGATACATGAGCCCAAAGTCGAGAGTTAGAACCCGATCGCAGAGCTGTGCTACGTTTCCCCGAGTTTTACCAGAGTGCCGATTCGAACCTAGTCGGAGCTGCGACAGCGGTGCCTTCGCCTACCTGGAAAGCGTGCATGAGAGTGCGCGTGTGAGGAGTTTCGCCAGCAAGGGCGAAACCGAAAACGTGAGCTTCCGCACATTAAAGACAGACTTTCCCGCAGTGAGAGTGCGAATCGTTTCTTTCGTCTCCGTACGTCTGCAAAATAAAGGTAAACTGGCCAGCTTAATCTCGCGACCGCGATTGCATACCTGATAATCAATTTTCCGTACTCGAGGCGAAGCGTGCATGTAATATCTCTGCTAACAAAGAGCGGCGAGCGATCTGACACTGAATGTCGTTGTCATGCGCGCGGCATGTAAACAAACACGTGGGCCGAATGTAATGTAACATTCAGAGGTAATAAAGAATTTTCGTCTGTGATATTAACCAGTATTTTCGACGTGTTTATTTCGTATTCGTAGTTAGTTGGTTGACTGACACTCGTTCCCTCGTGCTCTCCGACTTCCGATAAAATTAATTAAACGGTATCAACCCCGTTACAATACAAATTTCCGGAACACGACAATATAGTACATAACAAGAAGGAAAATTTTTGTCTACTACGTGAGTATTTATGTCACTTATCATATATAATTTTATTCAAATATTTTGATTTGTAAACATGTGAAATATAACTCTTAAAAACGTATGTTCGAATTCTATCTATAGACTAGGTTTTCTTTTGTCAAATTATTCAACTGCAAAAAAGAGTATTTATATCTTGATTTTGTTTTAGATTAAAACATGAAGATCAATCCTTTGAACGTAGTCAATTTATTACACAGGCCCACAAAAAAAAACAAAAGTGTCTGTGCAATTGACCAGACCTATATATTCTTATGTATTTTTCGACGCTGAATCCGAATTTGCAATAAAAAAAGTAAAGTCCAGCTGCTTTTTTATGGGGTTTTGCTCGAAAAACCTCATTTTTTATGGTTTTTTCATGGTTTTTTTTAAATAAAAAAGAAATAAAGAAAAATTTTATTTTTTTACTTCAGAATCGAATTCTACGGGAAAAAATACTTCGAAAACCATGTTTTGAATTTTTTTTTACAGAAATTTCAACCCACCATACGGCGATGAAAAGGCAGAAAATCACGAAAAGTGAAAATTTGCTTCAAATTTAATTAAAATGACACTAAAATCAAGTTTTACGATGGTAAACCGATTTATAAACATTGAAAATACTTTACTGGGGGTTTTTGAGGTCGCTGATCACGAATTTCAAGTCATTTTTTTCAAAAAATAACTCCTAGTCGGCGTAAGTGGACAATAAACGTGATAAATTGATCGTTTTTTAATAAAATCGATGTTTCCGATACTTTTCTGGAAGTTTTCCACTACATGAATCAGAAAACTAGAACTTTTTTCGACTCTTGATCATAAAGTAAGACTTAGAACTTATGTATAGCGATATTCATGAACTCCATTATAATATTTTTAGCTTCTTTTAAGAAGTGCCATAGAGTTTTAATGGGTTAATCAATTGAGTTTGTACAATTTTCGTTAATACTTCGCAACTTCGATAGTGAGATGTTGGATACTAGATATTGGCAATATCTATTTTTATTTTTGTCTTCCAAAAAAATATTTTAAATAAAGTTTTGATCCTACGAATATTTGAGCCAAGTATTTCACCGCAAAACAGATGGTAAACCAAGCGCAGGTATTTTTGATAGACCTGAAATTCGTACTCTATTTAGAGATGAAAACTTTGAAAGAACTATGAAAGATGATGAGAAAGCAGCATGGTCTAGTTTTAAAGATGTATCAACACAATTTTTGGGTAGCACTAAAGACGTAAATTACAAAACTATTGTAAAAAAAATGGTACACAACTTTGAAAAACTGGGTTGCCTTATGAACTTGAATTTCATTTCCTCGATTCATAAATTGATTAATTTCCTGAGAACAACGGGGACTTTAGTGAAGAGCAAGAAGAAAGGTTTCTCCAAAACTTGAAGGAATTTGTACGCAGATTTCAAGGACGATGGGGTATAAATATGTTGGCAGATTACTGCTGGATGATGAAGAGAGAAAAATCTTCAAAAAGAGGTCAAAAGCGTGTCATAAATCCTTTACGCCGGTCATTTGACGATAAACGTGTGCGTAAGTGTAAAACACTTTAAAACTTTATTTAAAATATTTTTTGGGAAGACAAAAATAAAAATAGATATTGCCAATATCTAGTATCCAACATCTCACTATCGAAGTTACGAAGTATTAGCGAAAATTGTACAAACTCAATTGATTAACCCATTAAAACTCTATGGCACTTCTTAAAAGAAGCTAAAAATATTATAATGGAGTTCATGAATATCGCTATACATAAGTTCTAAGTCTTACTTTATGATCAAGAGTCGAAAAAAGTTCTAGTTTTCTGATTCATGTAGTGGAAAACCTCCAGAAAAGTATCGGAAACATCGATTTTATTAAAAGCGATCAATTTATCACGTTTATTGTCCACTTACGCCGACTAGGAGTTATTTTTTGAAAAAAATGACTTGAAATTCGTGATCAGCGACCTCAAAAACCCCCAGTAAAGTATTTTCAATGTTTATAAATCGGTTTACCAACGTAAAACTTGATTTTAGTGTCATTTTAATTAAATTTGAAGCAAATTTTCACTTTTCGTGATTTTCTGCCTTTTCATCACCGTATGGTGGGTTGAAATTTCTGTAAAAAAAAATTCAAAACATGGTTTTCGAAGTATTTTTTCCCGTAGAATTCGATTCTGAAGTAAAAAAATAAAATTTTTCTTTATTTCTTTTTTATTTAAAAAAAACCATGAAAAAACCATAAAAAATGAGGTTTTTCGAGCAAAACCCCATAAAAACGCAGCTGGACCTTACTTTTTTATTGCAAATTCGGATTCAGCGTCGAAAAATACATAAGAATATATAGGTCTGGTCAATTGCACAGACACTTTTGTTTTTTTTTGTGGGCCTGTGTTATTAGCATATTTTCAAAGTTTACAAATACTAGATAGATTAATGTCAGAGAAATTAAATTGTCAGAAATGTTGAAAGAAATATTAACAGATGCCGTGTATGCGTTTAATGATATGATTGTTGAAGAGTTGTTAGATTTTCATGAAGATTATAAAGATACTGATGCTAAAATAATCGAAGATGGAGTTCAACATCACTTTCCTGACCCTGATTTTGCACCAACAAATCAGTGCACAAATGATGATGAGGAAATCACATTTGATTATAAACAAAGAGCCGTATAATTTAGGAGGAGCGGAAAAAATAAAAACTTAAAACTGGATACTGTACAATATATATTCAAAATTTTTTTTTCCATCTATAAGTCAACTTAAACGTTGGGCGAAAATAATTAATAAAAATGGAACTTACCGAGAAAAAATTACGCAAATTTGCCAATACACGTTTGATAATTTAAAAGCCGCTGTTGCAGCTGATTTGATAGTGCATGATCGAGATATACGGAAATGGGCATTGCAAGCTCAAAAAATTGTTGGCCATGAAGATATAAGATTTAAGGCTTCTCAAAATTGGTTACTAAAATTTAAAAAAGCTCATAGAATAGTATCTAGAAAAATAAATAAATTTATCACCAAAAAAACATTAGAAAGTAAAGAAGAACTACAAACTACTGCTGATGCTTTTGTAGCTGATGCTAAATCATGTATACCAGAAATCGGCATTGCAAATTTTTATAATTCAGATCAGAGTGGTTTCCAATTAGAAATGCACTCGGGAAGAACATTAGCAGTTGAAGGAGAAAAGCAGGTGCAATGTCTGGTACAGTCGGTTTTATCGATAACGCACAGTTATACAATTCAGCCAACTATATCAGCAACCGGGAAACTTTTATCACAACTTTTTATAGTATTAAAAGAAAAAAGTGGTCAATTCATTCCCATAGTGAAATCTTCATTATTTAGACCAGAAAATGTGCATGTGGAAGCATCTAAATCTGGAAAATTAACAAGTTAGTTTATTTTTGTTTATTATAATGCAATGACAGAAAAAAATTTTTACATTTTTTTATTTTAGATCATTTTAAAATTTGGTTGAAAGAAGTTTTTTACCCAAATGTTGGACCTCAATCTGTACTTTTACTCGACTTTTGGAGTGGACATTGCGATAAAGCTGTAAGGGAAACGATGCCGACAAACAAAATTGTTAATATAAAAGAAATTCCCACAGGAACGACAGGGAACATCCAACCACTCTATGTTTATGGATTTCGTATCTGGAAAAACTTCGTTCGACGTTTATCAGATCAAGTAATTTTGATGGACTATGAAATGAATCTACATTTAAGAAATAACACCATAAAAATGCAGTCTCTTCTTCATAACCAGCTTTCTTCACCAAGATATACAAATATTTTTAAATACGCGTGGTATAAAAGCGGATATATTGCTGAAAAACCAGCTAAAACAGATAACCCTGTTAATTTTAGTTTTGGAGATTCTTGCAATATACATTGCGAAGTAGAAGCATGTAAAAATGTTGCTATAATACGGTATGGTTGATGTAAAAGATCATTATATTTCAATAACTTTTTCGATGATTATCATTTCTGTAAGGAATTCGTTGAATGATACATTTTAATTTACCAATAAATAAAAAAAAAAGATGAAAATTATTATGAAAAATCAAAATATACGAGGGTGGTCCGATAAGTACTTAGCCTCACCGCCCGATGGCGCCACTCTCGCAAAAGAAATATTCTATCACGTAGTACAACCTTATCGATGGTTACTGTCAATATTTCAGCCGGATCGGAGTTGTAGTTTATTTTTGAGAGCGTGTGAAAGCAAGTGTGTCCGTTGATTTTTGAAAAATGGAAAAAGAGTAGTATCGGTCGGTGATTTGATTCTTGTTTTTGGAAGGGACATCGCGCAGCGAAATCAAAAAGCGCTTGGATGTTGTGTACACTGACTCTTCTCCTTCGATGGCGACCGTCAAAAATTGGTTTAACGAGTTTCAACGTGGTCGCACGTCGATTTTTGAAGAGCCACCTCCAGGTGCTCCGGAAATGGCTACCACGGAGGATAACGTGACAAAAATTCACGATCTCGTATTGGCAGATCGACGATTAAAGGTGCGCGAGATAGCTAAGATCGTAGGCATCTCAAAAGACCGCGTGGGTCTTGTCCTGCATGAAATTTTGTACATGAGAAAGCTGTCGGCGCTATGGGTGCCGCGTTTGCTCACTCCGGATAACAAGCGCAACCGTGAGACAACTTCAGAGCAATATCTGACGCTGTTTAAGCGCAATCAGAAGGAGTTTCTGCGTCGTTTCGTGACAGTCAACGAAACATGGATCCACTGGTATACACCAGAGACCAAGGAACAGTCGAAACAGTGGACTTTACCCGGCGAAAGTGCTCCGAAGAAGGCGAAGACTGCCCCATCGGCCGGAAAGGTGATAGCCACCGTTTTCTGGGATTCACAAGGTGTGATCTACATCGATTACCTGGAGAGAAGCAAAACGGACACAGGGCTGTACTATGCCGAATTATTGGGCCGATTCGACGTCAAATTGCAGAAAAAACGGCCCCATTTGGCGAAGAAAAAAGTGCTCTTCCACCATGACAACGCACCGGCTCACACCTCCGCCGTCGCCATGGCCAAATTAGTCGAATTAGGCTACGAACTGCTGCTCCATCCACGGTATTCTCCAGATTTAGCCCAGTGCGACTTCTTTTTATTTCCAAAATTGAAAAAGTCACTTGCCGGGCAGAAATTTGAGTCGAATGAGGAGGTAATCACGGCCACGGAAGCATACTTTTCAGACCTCGAGGAAACGTATTTTTCAGACGGGTGAAAGAAGTTGGAGCATCGCTGAGCCAAGTGTATTGAACTAAAAGGAGACTATGTTGAAAAATAAAATGCCACTTTTCCAAAATTTTCGTTTTTCTTTTGTAGACTAAGTACTTATCGGACCACCCTCGTATGTAGTATGGCGTACAATGGCCATATCAGCTGGCCAGCTTAATTTCGCGATCGCGATAGAATTGTCTATAACTAATCTCTCGTACTCGACAAGAAAGGCGCGAGTAATAACTCTGCGAACAATGAGCGGCGAGCGATCCGACACTGCATGTTGTTGTCGTGCGCGCGGCATGTAAACATAAACACGCGGGCCGAATACAGTGTAGCATTAAGAGGCAATAAACGTTCTCACTTGTGATATTAACAATATTTCCGACGTATTTATTTCATGCTAGTAGATAGTTGGTTAACTGACATCCGTTCCCTCCTGTTCTCCGATCCTCGTGTTTGAACGTGTAGGTAATCACGCGCGCTTTTCTGTGCGATCGCGCGCTTAAAATAAATAAACGGTATTAACGCCGTTACAATGTATAGATCTATAAATGATAATTAGACCTCGTGTTATTTTCGTGTTTATTTTTAAGAGATATTTCTCGCCATTTTAGTACTATTAAAATTAAATGTATTAAACATATTCTTATTTGTCATAAATTACGTTTGAGCTACAGATATATTTTATAAAAAAAAATGGGATACCCCAAGTACGGTGTAAAAATCAATTATTTTAAGAAAAAGCAACTGACAAACTCAATTCTTCCAAAGTTAGTTCTATTAGCTTACATTTGGTTGGGTAAGGGTGGTTTATGGGGGTTTGGTGAGTTAGAGGCAGGTTGGTTAGTTGAGGTAGCTAGCTCATGCATAGGATTAAATCATTTCAAGAAATAACAAACGACTTAACTTGTTTATCCCAGGGTTAGATAAATTTACCTGCTGATAGTTTTGACGGAGGTGGTTTCTAGTGGGTGAAACACCTCTTAAACACATTTTTTTTAAATCCGGAAATACATCAATTTAATTTTGGTATTTTCTCATTATCAGTGCGATTTTTAAATTACTCGAGCTGATTTACTATATATATACGAGGTGTGATCAAAAAGTAAGGTGAATTTTTATTTTTCTCAAAAAATATTTATTTATTCATCAATTTTTATTTTATCTCCTTCAAAGTAATCCCCCTCGGATATAATGCACTTGTGCCAACGCTTTTTCCAATCCTCAAAGCATTTCAAAAAATCATTTTTTGTGATCTTGTTTAGTTCATCCTTCGATGCCGTCTTTATCTCCTCAATCGTGGCAAAACGCCGTCCTTTCATGGGCCTCTTCAGTTTTGGGAACAAGAAGAAGTCACAGGGGGCCAGATCTGGGGAATACGGTGCCTATGGCATCGTTACTGTGTTGGTTTTAGCCAACAATTCACGCACAAGCAACGATGTGTGAGCAGGGGCGTTATCATGGTGCAAAAGCCAATTTTTATTTTTCCACAAATTCGGACGTTTCTGGCGGATTGCTTCGCGCAAATTGCGCATAACTTGCAGGTAATATTCCTTATTTACTGTTCTACCCTGTGGCAAGAACTCATGATGCACCACGCCCCTGCAGTCAAAGAAAACTGTAAGCAAAACCTTTACATTTGATCGAACTTGGCGTGCTTTTTTTGGTCTTGGTGATCCAGAATGCCTCCACTGGGACGATTGAGTCTTAGTCTCGACGTCATAACCGTATACCCATGTTTCGTCACTTGTTATATCCTTGTTGAGTAAATCTGGATCATCGTTGACGTCATTCAGTAGCTCTTGGGCGATGCTCATGCGACGTTTCTTTTGGTCGAAATTGAGCAATTTCGGAACAAACTTCGCTGACACACGTCTCATGTCTAAAACACTCGTCAAAATTGATTGACACGAACCAAATGAGATGCCAATATCATCAGCAATTTCTCTAATGGTAATTCGACGATTTCCCAACACTATTTTCTTCACTTCTTCAACATTCTCATCAGTTGTTAATGTGCTGGGGCGTCCAGAACGAGGTTCGTCGTCGGTGTCTTCGCGGCCTTCTTGGAAGAGTTTATACCACTTGTAAACATTTTTTTGGCTTAAAGTAGACTCACCGTATGCCACTTTCAGCATTTCAAGTGTTTTGGAACATTTGATTCCATTTTTCACACAAAATTTAATGCAAACTCTTTGATCCATGTTTTTAGACAGCAGCAAATTGTGGAGCACGCAAAACACTTCTAACCTTGATGCCTCTCACAAACAAACCAAACATACTACAAAGCTGAGATTTGAAACGTATGTTCTAGACGAGTGTACCGACATAACCAAATAAAAAAGTCGAAGATCGAACGGACGTAGCCCGCTAAATTTCAAAATTCACCTTACTTTTTGATCACACCTCGTATGTCATAAAACAGTACAAGAAATAGTGTATTTACTCCTATTAAAAAGGGGGTTGCAACCCTTTGGTATAAATGTTGTCTTTAAAAGCGCCTTTTTATAAGAAATTTTTTAACGTTGAGTTTACTGAAAAATATTCATTTTATGCTGAGAAATATTAAAAAAGCTGATTTTAGGTGTTGATTTTCAGGGTGGACTCCACCCTTTAAATCCCTTATGGGCCGATAAAAAAAAGCACGTATCTAATTTTTTTTCAAGTACTACGACATATCCCAAAATCATTCAAATCGGTGAGGTCGTGTTGCTGTTGTTCCCTTGTTAGTACTACTTTCTGCACTCTTTCTGTTCTTACTTGATGCAATACACTTCGTATATTGCATTGCTCATGCCTAATAATTTCTAAATCCAATAAACAGTTTCGATAATCTTCATGATCTATTGTTTTTATGACAGTATGTGTTTTTACGCCTTTTGCTTTCTTTATTGCTTGATGGTTATCTATTAGTATACTATACATTTTACTTCGAAATCCTATGAACTCTCTCATAATATTACCAGTGCTTTCATCTTTCATAATACCGAGAACTTTTTTATTAAATAATTCTATTTTGAAAATTGTTGAATTTAGATTTACGCAAGCAGATAAAGCTTTATGTAAGGCAGCCGGATGTACAAATATTGCTATTTTATACGTTCATGGTGTCCAAAATCTTTATGCCTGAAACATTATTTTAAAGAATTTCATTGCTCATGCACCCGAGACGAGGTCTCTTCAGACACTCTTCACCTCGTTAAGCCCCAGACGCACATGTCTGAAATCGAGGAGGAGAGTCTGCTGCTCAGGGATATAGGGGTGGTGGCAGAACTAGTGCTGAGTCCCACAGGTCTCTCTGGGTCCAGGGCACTGGCTCGCACTGTCCGACGTCTGGGGTACGCCGAACTTAAGGGTCCACACCCCCTGGTCCACCGTGGACTTGAGAAGCTTGACTTCTTCCTGGTCCTCCGTTTGGGTCGAAGCGTCCCGGGAAGCCTTCTTCGGGGTGAGCCACGTGGCGTCCCAGAGATCGTCCGCCACCGATCTGTAGTGGCACTCCCTTCAAGTGACGCCCTCCAACTAGACCCTGGCGAAGCTACGCAGATCTTCGATTAGCTGCGTTGCGTCAGGGCCCAGGTGCAAATCCAACAGCATCTAGCTAACCACCTCGAGTCTCTTCCTCCACGACGATTCTCCGGTCCATCTGTAACATCCAAAAGAAAAATTTAGATGAAACTCCCTGCGCGAAGAAAAAACCTACTGTACGCCGCACCCCACCGGGTTACGCGTTCCCTCGCTTTTCCTTGCGTGAACGCCCTGGTTCTCGTCCGTCATCGCTCTCTTCCCGTCTCTTGTTCGGGATAATCGGCCCAACCGTCCTTTGTACGACAGGCACGGTCTTTCGAGGGCTACATCTCCCTCTAGATTTCTTTCCGGGAGAGTTTTCACCTCGTGCCTGACCGTTGACTGTCTCTGGGACCTTCCGAGATCGACCACGACCTCTTGGTTGGTGCGAATATCGATAAATCCGGCGCCTCGGTGGAATTGTTATCTACGGTCGTGGGGATCCGCTCGCTCAATAAATCCCCGCCCGGATCTTCGCACGCTCTCGTGGAATCGCCCGCCTCCTGCGATCCTTCTTCGCGCGGATCGCTAGGTTCGCTATCAGTCGCTTCTTCGCCCTCTTCTTCGTTTGGACCATAGTACGGTTTAAGGTCTTTGGCATGGAAGAGCTCGCGCAGGATCTCTAGCTGATTACCCAGTCTGTACGTGTTGGAACCACATATCTCTTCATTCACATTAGGACCAACGTATTTCGACGCCAATTTGGCTGATATGCCTAAGGTAGTTGAGGAGAGTACCCTATTTCTCTTCCATATCTAATCTCCGATCTAAAACTCGGGTTGTCGTCTTTTCCGGTCGTAGTAACCCGCCTGACGCGACGGTTCATCTTTTGACGTGGAGCTCACGTACGACGTGATCATGGTTTTGAGCGCCTAGTTTACTCGCTCTGTGGGATTCGCTCGAGGATGATACACGGTAGTCAAGGCGCGCTGGATGTCGTTTGTAAAAAACGTCAAGGAAGGTATTAAAATTCAAAAGAATGGACGAAATGGGTCGCGTGAGATGAGACATGAGCGTTCACGAGAAATATGAATTATAGTCACCGCACACACTGCTTGACTTCGAACCTTCGGCCGAAGTCCGAAGACGCGCAATAAAAATTAACTGCTGCTCTCGGGTCTAGACATCATCACGCGGCGCGACAAAAGTATGAAAATGAATCCACGGCTGAGTAATTGATAGTTACTTTAAATGTGAAAATTAGTTTAGCTTGCGGTTAGAGGATAAGTTTGCAGCGAATTTAGGATCGAGCGGCTTACAATTTATTGTAATCGTTTGCTAGAGAGAAGTGGACGTACGAGTGCGATCTTCGATGTAAAGTGTGAAAGGATGAATGAGAACGAATGTTGCAGTGATGTACACCTGGGCGGATTGTCGTGGACCCGCGATTGAGCCAGCGGTACTCGGAGCTCAAACTCGACCCATGGACATGCACGAGCGTGGGATGCGTTACGTGGCCGTGAAGTCAGAATTTTCAGATTCGCGGAGCTTGCTCCCCGAAGGCTGCAGACCCCGTGTGGAGTTTTACTCTTGGTCGTGTAGGTTACCTTATCTTACTTGATGAGTTCCGAATAGGGCAATGATGAGATTGCTCCTAGGAGCGGTATGCTGACAAGTGAGAGCGAGCGAGAGAGTCGGAGGGCGAGAGAGCGGGAACGCGATAAGCGTGCCAGCGTGCCAGCGCGCCTGCAAGGTCCAAAAGGAAAACATGTGCACGCAGCGGGGCAGCATAGGCGGCGAGGCTGGCTAGAAAATTCGGCAACATTTGACGTAAGACTTGTGAGATGTGAGTCCTCCCTTTGGACTCGTGCACGCTAATTCGATCCTGATTAAGATCTTTACTTTGTGAAATAGTGGCTTCTTTCTCACATGGTGAGGTTTTTTATGCCGACTATGTAGTTCTAACTTGATTGTAATTTGATTTATTAAAAAAAATATCATAAATTCAGTGTACTTATTTTAATCTCTCCCGCACAATTGCCCACCCCTAACACCGTTTTTCTGGAGGTATAAATCGACTTTCTGATTCTTAAACTCGGTTCCGTTATCCGATAAGAATACCTCTGGCTCGCCAAATCTAGTGACAATCCAGTCGTGTAATTCCTTTGCGATCGTCTTTCCATTGGCTTTTCGTATCGCAACGCACTCTACCAAGCGAGTAAAAAGGTCTATAAAGACCAGGACATACTCAAAATCTCGAGAGCTTTTGCTTCAGTTGCTGCTGCTGTGATTGCTGCTGCTTTTACTCAGCTTCCTCGTTATCACTCGCACACGTATCCAATATCCAGAAAAACTTTCGATTAGAAATCAACAAAACACAGTGTAAAACCTTTGGTGGTTCTATCTACAACAGCTGAGTCTAAACTGAAAAATTGAATACTCATGCGCCCCCTCTCTCTCTTAGACGTTCGCTCTAGCATCGTAAGTGTTATCGAATCGCGAATGTATCGATTGATCGAATCGTCTATCGTTGCAATGTATATGTTTATCTTTTCATAAATTTGAGAAATTAAGATGACGTTCTTCTTGATGTTGTGAACTTATAATCCTCTATAAATCTCGTGATTAAAGCGACTACCCAGAATGCTGTAAGTTAACGAGATTGATACTCACGTAACAGGTTACCTTATCAAATAACCATTATAGCTATTTTCTATCCTCTCTTTTATTATATTGATTGAAAATTTTAATTTCCATCTTCATATTTTTCTTCAAAACAAGAGAAATGAAAGAAATAATACCAAAAAATGACGATTGTCAGTATTACAGTGCACTAACATCATGCTTGAATCGAAAAATTTGTTATTTTTAAATGTTTAAAATTTCAACCGATTAATTTTTTGTAATATACATAAAAGTATGTTTTCAAATGTACATTAGTGTTGTTATTTCTATTATAATTATGTTAATACATAATAAATAATAATATCAATAATAAAATTTACATTATTCCTCTATTTTAGGTACAACCAACAAATACAAACCATAATACAAAGTCGTGGATGACAATCTTTGAAGAACTTGATCCATTATCAAATCAAACAGAAGATAGATTAATGCAGCATAAAAATTCATGTTAACAATATCGTAGACGTTCTGTTGTACTTTAGTGTAAAATTATATTAAACGGATATCTTCGCTTCTCTCAACAACCTCAAACTTTTGTTTGAAAATTTAAAAATATTAAACGCTAGTATCTATTACCGTCGTAAACAATGCAGCCTGTCTCAAATGTGCAAGTTCATTCAAAAATACTCTAACTAAACACTAAACACTCGAACTGCAATCATCTTATTCCGTTAGGATATTTTGAGGAAAGGTATAGCGAAAAAAGGAGTTAATTTTAAAGATAAAGTTTATTAAATAATAATTGAAATAATAACTTACAAAAAGTATTTATAATTACAATAACACCAGTACATACGTAAAAAATAGTGGTCTGTACAATAGACCAAACCTATCCTTATGTATTTTGACGCTGAATCCGAATTCGAAGTTGGTTTTTCTGAAACACCCGCAAAATTTTTTAAAATCGTGAAACACCGTGAAGAGTCGCGGAAAATTGTGAAAATTTGCATTTAAGAGAATAACTTAGTTGCAATACATTTTTTTATGAATGTCTTATGTATGATTTATCTGAATTTGAGACGTTTAAAATGAGATCTGATGAATATTTGTCTTTTATATGCCAACAACTTTGAAAAAATGTCAAAATCTTGTAAAACCGCTTAAAAAATAAAAATTTTGTTAGGAAAAAATATAAATTATAGCATTCAAGAAGTTCTATCTCTTTTCTATATATAATTTTTGTTTTGTCTTTTTGTTTCTTTTTTTTTCTTTTATGACGCCAACTCTGTTTGCTCAACTCTATTTTCCTCTCGTAACGAACTCTTTTTTCTTCAAATGACCTGTGCAAAGGATTTCTGTTTCTTTTTTACTGTTACTCACAGTGTTTCTTTTCAGCATCTAGCAAAAAACTGCCATCGTAAAATATAACGTACTATTTTCCTGAGTATCGATTTACCATTATACTTGTATCTTAATAGAATCGTTTTCCGTGTTCTTTGCTGAAGTCTCCAAGATTAGAAGGGAAGTAATCAAGATGCGAATGTATGCAATGCATTATATAGTTCATTAATTATTCCAAATTAAAAAAATTTTTTAAAATTTCTTCGACAAGTTCCTTAGAGTTTTTAATTTCTTTTTGTTCTAAGAAGTACTCACATACAAATTTTAAACATTTCTATGCGGTGTTCTTACTGACAGTTATTTTTGTCCTACAATTTTTGTCTTCAAATAGAGCACGAACTTGGGAACCATAAAAAATACCTTCTTTCATTTTAGCGTCACTTATGAAAAGAAACTTTTCTTCTAAATACACGAAACAATCACCATCTTTACTGAGAGCTATTACGTACTGTTTAATATGTTTGATATGTAAATAAAACTTTTCAACGATTAAGTCATGGAAACTGCTATGATCCTTATACTCACGTACCATTCATCGAGTAAGCTTACAAAATAAATATAAGAGAAAAATTATATAAGCGGTTTTAAAGGAGTAGTCGGGAGCTCTGGAGGACTACGGTACATGCACGATGACCTTAAAGTTTTATTAAATAGTATAGTTAAAATAATTAATTATGTACAAACCTTATATTCCCTTTCGACAAGCTACAGTACGGTATCATTTTATTTTAATCCAAGATCTGTTATTGAAATCAGTCGCACGATTTCACCTTCAATGCGAGATTTTATTATTACTATATATAGCCAAAAAATCGATGTTCTTGACGACGAATTCGAAAGTACTTCGCAAGCTTAACGCGTTCGCAATATCTCGCGTATAAAATTTAGCTGTACTTCTGCTGCATAAACCAACACTCCATCTAGGCTAGTATTTTATAATCCAATGGTACAGAACTCTACGGTTTTCAATCATGCTAAGGCGACAGCTTTCACTTCCATAATATATTTTGTAATGGAAAATCTCGGCTAAGCCGATTTCGTCTGCTTAGCTCTCACCAATGTCTGCGCGCCGCGCCAAGCTAAGAGTGTGTGCGTGTGGCACGCACACTCATGCTTGGATTTTGCTTTCACCAAATTTGAGCGCGCGTCGATCATTGGTCTACTAGTCGAGGGTGGGGATTATGCAAAAGCACTGATTTTGTCGCGCGTATAAGTCGAATATTATTAGTAGTGGGAGTAGCTAAGTCAAAGGGGATTTGTGCGGAGCAGCTCGGCATGGGTATATTAATATGTGTTCTTAGTCGCGCCGTGCGCTTTTTTTTTCACACAGTGGGCAAGACGTAAACGTCAGTTCAACGGCTTTTCATGCAGCAGGTCAGTCGTAAAAATCAACAGATAGGCCATGGAGTGGTAAGGCTGCAATGACTTCAACGGCCCTTTTTGAGGACCATTTTTTCAAGACGATCGCACAGCTATTCAATCATTATTTTCAATTAAAATATACAACAGCACGTTTCAGTGCTAAATCGCATCGTATGACAAAATATTTGTTCAATAAATAAACGAATTATATTTGAAAAAATTTATTGATATTCCATAAAGCAGCACTTTTCAGTGCTAAATTACAAAATTTATTAAAACCTTTGCCTGGTGTTTTTTCTTTTTTCCTATCCAATTTGCAGGAAAGTCAATAGGTAAGTATATGGTAGGTATTTTTTAATTAAGTTATATACACAAGGTTGAAAAAAAGACTGATATGATCATTTTTGTTTTAAAAATAATTACATATTTGTCTCTAATTATCATAAATGAAAAATGACCATATCATCTTATTTTTATAACAAATTCTAATTATTTATACGTAGCCACAAATTAAATTTTTTGAACAACCTTTACCAATTTTTGTAGAATTAATTATACTCGTATTACAGAATAGGAATATCTATCAGAGATGATAGATATTAAGAATACGCAACGCGCATAGTGACTAGTAATCTCTGGAAGAATGGCCACAGTTCAAGCGGCATAGTGTAGTCGAGCGAACGCACGAGGGGCGCAGGTTCAATTCCCAATATTGTTGATATATATATATATATATATATATATAATAATTGTAATTAATGATAGATATTGACTTATTTTTAAGACTTATTTATTTAAATATTTAAGTATAGTAAAATAGTCAAATATCTTTTTTCTGTTAGAGATTTAATTGATCGTTCTTTCTTTTCTTTTTAGCTGTGTAGCAAGTATATGCAATAAGAACTATCAAGAGCTAAAAGCAGCCGTGGCTCAATTGTTAGAGGCTACGGTCTATCGATCTATTGGACCCCAGATCGATTTCCCGTGGTGTCTACTCATTTTTTTCTGTTCATTAAAACATCAACAACAAAAATGAATTTTTACACTGGTTCACAATATTTCTTTACAAACTATGTACATTTCAGGTACATTTTTTAATGGTAATTGATTTAAAATATCGAAAGCTGTTCATCATAACAAAGGTATAATCGTAATAATTTCAGTTAAATCGAGAATATCTTGCTCTGAATGGTTTCTCTCAACGTCAAAATACTCGAATATATCAATAAGCGACTAGTTCTATAAACATATGACGGCTTTAAATTCTCAGTATGTGAATATTCATAAGTAGGCCTAGTACGTTCGTAGAGATGACATGTATTCTTTTCATAGGAAGTTCATATTAATAAACTGATGAAAAGATTTCCTAAATATGATAAAAAACTGTGCCCGCATGAAGATAATCGGTATAAAATATATTTATTGTGTTGCATAAATCAAAATTAATGTATGAAAAATCAGGTGCTATTTTAGAAAAAACTTGTGATAACTATTCAAGTGATGAGAGATTACCAGCAGTTATTTGTACAAATTATAAATTGTCATTGTAAATACACTTGGATCCTGATAAATTATATCAGTAAATATAATAGAAGGAATGATTAGGAAGATGTATTTATTATGATTAAGAAGAAGTAGCATTACTTTAATGGAGTAAATACGTCAAAAACCATACCCCTGAAGTTCAATATCACGCACTGTAATATGGTTTATTAATAATAATTCAATAATATGATGTATTATTCTCATAGATTCTCAGTAATGTAAAACGCTCATACGAAGAATAGTTTCGAATGTTATCGATCCAGCGGTGTAAGCGTAAGTTTCATTTATAAACAGTCGAACCCCAGCCATACATCAAAGATTTCGATCAAAGTCAAAGCTCGAAAAATATTTGTTTAATTTTTCTATTTTTATTACAGTTGATTTTTTTTTTGCTTTTATACATTATTTTAATCAATTTTCTCTGACTATGCTATGGGTAATCTAATATATTTTAATAGTTTATAATTTAACTAATTCGAATCGATTTTAATTATAATACTTTCAAATTGATTTTGAAATTGATTTCAATATATTATGTAAGTTTCAGAAATAGACTGAAACAAGGCAATTTTTCTATTCCCGGCCAATGACCTCTTTTTATCACAAATACGAATAAAAACATCGATTTTCATTATTATTTTAGAGTACTTTATCTACTTAATTTAGAAATTATCTATTACTAATACTGCAATAGAAAATGAAATATATTTAATTGTAATAAAAACAGAAATATTGGAATGTTGTTCCAGTTATTGTTTAAGTTTATTTGGCGAGTATTTACTATTATTTACTATTTATTTATATTTTTTCATTAATAAGTAACTACTAATCTATAAACAACTTTGATAACTTTAGAAGCAGTATCCTTATCAAAGTGGCTGTCGTAAGCTTTATCTAATGTTATTACAGTCAAAGGTTATTTCTTGTGCTTTCTTTAGTTCAAGAATCTACTTATCCGACATCTATAGCATATGTCTTTCAAGTTGTCAGATTCATTTTACTAATCAACAGTGCTTATTGTTTGTGCCTATATATAAATGTACATATATATAAACAATAAACAGTAGTATATATATATATATATATATATATATATATATATATATATACATATTAGTAGCAGTTGCAATACAGTTGTTAATTACTAACAATTATAAAATAGTGATATCCGATAAATTAGTGATAAACGGCGAAAACGGTAATTCGATATGTATTATAAAAGAATATGAATCATTTAAAGGTCAAAAGAAATTCTGAACTTCGCTAAAAATACTAATTAATTATACTACTGACGTTTATTAAAGGTGGTATATTACTATTATACTTAGAAAAATATACGACACTATACCGTTTCTTACATCAGAAAAAAGTGTTATTCTATGAAAATTGTTATGACTGTTTTTATGATCCATAGTCCAAGTAGAGCGTAAATAGTGTGTGCGTGTGTATTTTTGACGGCGTGCGTATGTGTGTGTGTATGTATGCGTTCCTATATTTATATTGTTTGATATAATCTAATAGTTCTAGCAGTCTTATACAGAAAAGTTTAATGTTTCAAAGCTTCTTTAGATTAAGTATTGGTAGAGATTAAAACAAAATTCATAGAGATTGGTGGAATAGAAATTTTTGAGTGAAATTTTTTTTTTAAGTTATTATTGCTAGAACATCTAAAATCTTTAAATACTTTTAATAATATATACATTTTATTGAAATAGTAATGAGAAACGGGTATAAAATGTGACGCGCGATTTATCATTAATGTGATGTAATAATAATGCGTATGGTCCATCCTACAAAACTTCTATTAATTTCTATTCAAAATAATTCATATTCAACGATAGTTAATCAATTTCAATGAAAGATATGATATAATATTTCAGTAATCATTCCAAGTGAATAATTTTCAATGAGCTCTAATGGAAATTATAATGAATAGTAAAAATGGCAATTGATTTTGATGATATTGAACCTTATTAAATAATCTCTTGAATATCAAATAATTTTATAATTATTTATTAAATTATTTATTAAATTTACATTAAAATTACTCAATACAAAACAGTTCATAAAGTTGAAATAAAATTAACAATAATAATTTTATAAATTTCAGAAATTATTATTCAATAGCGTAATGATCCAATAAAATTTTATTAAATGATTTCTTGTGCATTCTAATGACTGAATGGCACAATAATAGACCAATTATTGTACCATATAATAGTAATATGCACTATATAATAATATGGAATGAAATTTAATTATATTGGAATAAGTTAATATCATTTTATATTATTATGTAGTCCATATCATTATGAGATACGATAATTCGTCCATTTTAGTACCGTTTCTTTAGTAGAATGCATAAGAAAACATTTAATATAATTTTATTGGATCATTGCACTATTAATCAATAATTTAATTTTATGAAATTGTTATTATTATTGTTACTTTAAGAGCTACGTTTGATTCGAATAACTTTAATGTGATTATTGTTGAAAAATAATTACGGAATTAATTGATATTAAAAATATTATTCAATATGGTTTATTGGCATTAAGATAAATTACCATTTTTACTTTTCATTATAAATATCGTTGGAGATTATTGAAAATAGTTCATTTGGTAATATTACTTGAACATAATTGCTTGAAAAACCATATATTTCATTGAGTTTGATTAATTAATTATTGTTGAAATTGAATTATTCTAAATAGGAATCAATAGAACACTTGTAGGAAGGACCATACGCACAGATATTTCATCAAACTAGTCATAATAGCGACATGTTTAATGAAATTTTTCATTTCTATCTCAGTAAAATGTATTTGTTATTAAAAGTATTTTAAGATTTTAGAAGTTTTAGCAAAAATAAATTTTAAAAAATTTGAGTAAAACTGTTCTGCTTTACCAATCTCTATGCATTCAATTATCTCTGTGAGATTTAATCTAGAGAAGTTTTGTGACATTTTCTAATATAATTGGATATCATTCCATGTTATTATATGGTACAATAATTGGTCTACTATTGTACCGTTCAATTATTAGAATGCATAAAAAAACATTCAATAAAATTTTATTGAATCATTGCGCTGTTGAACAATAATTTTTTAAATTATAAAATTGTTTTTGTTATTGTAAGATAACTTTATGAATAACGTTTGTTTTGAATATTTATAATTAAATATATTTTAATAAATAATTATAAAATTATTTCATATAAAAAATATTATTCAATTTTTAGTATCATTAAGATTAATCGTCATTTTTACTATTGATTGATTAGTAATATTTTGTCAATTATTTTGCTGATCTCATTAGACGTGTCGCAAACAATTCAATAATTACAAAAGATTTTGCCTTGATAGTTAAAATACTAATTGTCTGCGACTAGCTTGATAAGATCATCAAAATTGCTTTAGAAACGTTGCTAATCTATCAATGAAGAATTATAGTTTAGTTTTTGACCTGTTTCCCCCTATTCGATCATTACATTTTTAATAAAAGACCAATTATGGGGGGAAATATACTATCTTAGATGGAATGATATTTCATAAATTTTAATAAATAATAAGTAATAAACATTCAATCATATTTTATTAGACAGACTTTATAAATATTTGTTGTCACAATGTAAGTCAATAGTATAATATAGGACAAGAACATTTTATTAAATCAAGTTCTATACAGCTTTTAATTATAAATAACTACACAAAAATTTTTTACCAAAATATTATAGTAATATTTTACTAATAATACCATAATATTATAAGTAATGAGATTTTCGTTTTGCATTGAATTTATAAAGAAATAATTAATCTAATTAAGATTGACGCAAAGTAATGACTTTATTCAACAATCATTAGAAATTGTCGAGTTAGAAAACACAATTTTACTTTTTTTTGATGAGCATGATTGAAGTATATACTTATTTAATATCATTTTACCTTCTTGAAAATATATAAAATTTTAATTTTAATTTGAAATCATGCTTGTAGCTCTTAGAGACCCTTAAGATAATTATATATGTTATGTACTGTTTGATTCTATCTCGCGTTAGTCAAATAAATAGTTCGGACTCTTTCTGTTATATTTGTAATCGCGTTTCCGAGAGTAGAAAGAAGTTGACACGCATATACTCTATAAGAATTGAAATTTCAATATTCACCGAATAGCAAACACAATATTCGCTGTTTCCATGAGCCGTTTTGAAATATAATTGAGTATTGTTACACCTATCGGGGAGAAGCCCGACAGCGCCGCAACAAATGTTCAATTCTATTTCTAGGCAATTAATGATTTTATAGAAGGAGATATTCTAAGACTATTTTTGCTTATAAGAGAGAGTCTTATGAGTTGAGCGCTTAGATATCGTAAGGAAAGGAATTAGCAGGCTAACCACTGAATAATGAAATTAGTCTCAGGAAATAGCTGAGTATTTATTTCGATTCAATGTTCGCGCTGCTAAGCAAGGTAGGATAGTGAATCCTCTTGCCGCATCGACGAGCGAATTTATACTTGCGAAATTGGCTCCTTTCTACGCTTGATAGCTCCTACAACGCTATTTTTGAAATTAACATAAACTTTGCAAATGTTTTGTCACAAAATGGCTTGATTGAAATTGAAAATTGATGATTTAAAAAATCAAGTATGAAATAACAAATTTTTTAACATAAATCGTTTCTCGAGGAAAAATCGCCTTTTAAAGTTATGAGTGATATAATTTTGATATACAAATAACATAAAATTTACAATAAATTTACGGAAAATTTTTACATAAAAAAATCGCTTGTGATTAGTGGGACATTATTCAAAATAAAAGCAATTAATTTAACTATCCAATTTTGAATAATAATTAAAAAACGAATTTGTAAATTTCTCTTTTAGCCATTTAAATTTCAGCAAATTGGTAACAATCCTTATCATTAATTTTATAGATATATATAGTCGAATCGCTATCTAGCAACGCAATTTTAATTGTTTAAATAAATTATAAATTTTTTATTTATTGATAACTTAGTCAAAAATTAGTTAATAAAGTGTCAAATTCTTGCTTCTCTGTTTCATTACGTTACGATCGCATTTGCATAGACGAATTTGCAATATAATTATTTGTTGCAAAATAACTAACACTATAGTAGGTAAACTAGAGAGGCCATAACTCAGAGGGGTATCAGCTCACTGAGTTGAGACGCATGAGCTGATGCGTGTGCATCTTCAGCTCAGCACTGTCAACTCACCTCACCTCCCCCCTAGTAAGCGGCCTGTGCATTGTCGACTCACTTCCCCCACCTATTGAGTTATATCGGTGCGTTCTACGTACTCCCCTTTCCCCTACTGAGTTAATGTGTTCTGATGACGTGTGTTCTCCCCCCCTCCCCCTGCCCTACTGTGCTATGATGCTCGTGCGATCTACGCACTCCCCCTCTCTTATACTATGCTTATGTGCTCTGACGCCCGTGCGTTTTCTGCACTTCCCCCCTTCCCCCAACTAATCTAATTCCTATACTATGCGGATGTGCTCTGACGCCCGTGCGTTCTCTGCCTTCCCCCTTCCCCTACTGATCCGATATGCTCGCGATGCGTGCATTCTGTGTTACGCGTTTTGATTTTTATTATGTGTGTGTGTGTTAAATTTTTAGATTTATCGGAAAAAAAACGGACGGATCGGGGGATCGAACGCGCGTCCTCTGTATCTGCAGGCGGATCCTCTACCGATGGAGCCACTGTCACTGGTACCACGTACGATTCCTATTGTGTATACGTATATTGGCTACACGATTGATATATAGGGAGGGCCCAAGCGCTAATACATACAAATAATAATAATACTAATATATATACAGGGTGGCCCATTTTAAGTGATCCACTCAGATATCTAGATTGGAGTGAGTTTTATCGAAAAAAGTTTCAGACAAAAGTTACTCAACTTTGAGGGGGCCATGTTTCTATGACCTTGGATTTGACCTTGGAGGTCATGTTCAAGGTCATTTCAAGGTCAACTTTGTTTTTTTAAATAGGAACCCCCATTTTTGACCCCGGATTCGGAAAGAGCGGGAAATTTTACGTCCAAAACGGTATTTTTAAATTTTTTTTCATGGCCTTGAGAAGGTTGATTTAAGGTCAAATGCTTGAAAAACTGCATAAAAGCGTTTTTTTAATTTTTAAGATATCGAAAAATGACCTCTACAAAATTTGTTCAGAATAGAGTGGGCCACCCAATGCACCAAAAACCTTTGACCTTTAACCTCATTTTGAAGGTCATTTCAAGGTCGAAGTGCTTTTTGTAATGGAAACCCCTCTTTTTGACCCCGGATTCGCACATAGCGCGAAACTCAACACAATACCTTATCCAAACGTCGGATTTCGCGCTATGTGCGTATCCGGGGTTAAAAAGAGGGATTTCCATTACAAAAAACACTTCGACCTTGAAATGACCTTCAAAATGAGGTTAAAGGTCAAAGGTTTTTGGTGCATTAGGTGGCCTACTCTGTTCTGAATAAATTTTGTAGAGGTCATTTTTCGATATCTTAAAAATTAAAAAAACGCTTTTATGCAGTTTTTCAAGCATTTGACCTTAAATCAACCTTCTCAAGGCCATGAAAAAAAATTTAAAAATACCGTTTTGGACGTAAAATTTCCCGCTCTTTCCGAATCCGGGGTCAAAAATGGGGGGTTCCTATTTAAAAAAACAAAGTTGACCTTGAAATGACCTTGAACATGACCTCCAAGGTCAAATCCAAGGTCATAGAAACATGGCCCCCTCAAAGTTGAGTAACTTTTGTCTGAAACTTTTTTCGATAAAACTCACTCCAATCTAGATATCTGAGTGGATCACTTAAAATGGGCCACCCTGTATATTGTAATTAGTCTATAATGAATTTCTTTTTTTTATTATAATAAATTTAAGAAATATACTATTTATAATAAATATTATACATATATATTTATTATAATTGGTATATCATGAATTATTTTTTGCTGTTCAAAGTGCGCGCGTGTATGTGTGTGTGTGTGTGCGTGTCTCATCTACCGAAGATGGTTTAATAGAAAAAAAGTGCAAGTACCTATAAAGACAAAGATGAAAAAAATGCAACAGAAAATCTTGCTTACTTTCTTTTATTTGTAGCCTTCGTGGTTGTAAGCTACTATAAATAGCACAGTGTAAGAATTATCGAATCGTTTATCAACCAGTATTCCAATAAAATGGAACGCTACTCTAAAGTAAAGTACTCTTGTCTTCCACAGGAAGACCCAGACGAAAAGAAGAACAAAGAATCATCGACATGGAAACAAACAATTTCCAAATTTTCGAGCAATAATAATCATTTTTCTGGACAAAAAGGCTATCAGCAGTTCAATAACGAAAAGAAGGACTAATAATCATATTTACACATGTCATTATTATACACATACACATACAGAAAATTTTTTTGTTGATAAAAAATATAAAATTTATTATAAAAAGTGAAACTACTGCTGTTGCTGCTGCTGTCATCGTCAGAGTCAGCGGAGAATTTTTGGCTTTTTTTGTTAGTTTAATAAAAAAAATAAAAGAATATTTTTTTTGTATCAATTGGAACAAAAATTTTTTATTGATAAAAAATTATACATGTTACTCTACAAATGATTAACTTAAAAAAACAAAATGACTATAGAAATCCTTCAACGACTTCATCGCTCTCTTTCCAATCCATACAACAGCCATCGATGTAAAACTTTTTCATTAATTTAACGTTTTGATGTGCACATGTCACTACGTATTTACCGTTATGATTAGGGCACAAGGTAACTGATTTTAATCTTTCGAAAGGTGAATAGCCCCAATCATTCAAATCGAAAACTTTGAGGCCATATCGTTCTAACCACTCTTTTTTCAAATCTCCGGAAACGAAAATTTTTGTGACATCTTTGAGTGTATCTATGATGATGAATTTATGCTCTTCGTATTTATAATCGTCAGAGTTCCATGTTAATCCATGATAGTAGAATTCTAACCAGAAATTTTCTCACTTATACAGGGTGTCCAAAAAGTTCCGGGACACCCCAGTAAGTCCTAAGATATAACTATTTCCGAGGAGATTAAGGTCATTCCTGTAGTAACTTTGAACGAGGAATCCAGTGGTGACCTTGGTTTTGACCTTGAGCTTGACCTTCAAGGTCATTTCAAGGTTAACTTTTTTTTTCAAATGGGAACCCCTATTTTTGACTACGGCAATCGAAAGAGCGGGAAATTTTACGTCCAAAACGGTATTTTAAAATTTTTTTTCATGGCCTTGAGAAGGTCGATTTAAGGTCAAATGCTTGAAAAACTGCCTAAAAGCGTTTTTTTAATTTTTAAGATATCGAAAAATAACCTCTACAAAATTTGTTCAGAACAGAGTGGGCCACCCAATGCACCAAAAACCTTTGACCTTTAACCTCATTTTGAAGGTCATTTCAAGGTCGAAGTGTTCTTTGTAATGGAAACCCCTATTTTTGACACCGGATTCGCACATAGCACGAAATCAGAAAGAAACATTCAAAACGCAGTGAGTAACTTATCCGGCAAAAAAACTGTCTCTGCTTGCTCCTCATTTAAAACAACTTGACTTTCGGTTTGGATAACCCGTTACTTTATTATTCAAACAATCAAAGGTGACCTTGAAATAACCTTAAAATGATCTTGAAGGTCAAAGATAAGGTCACTGTAACATGCTCCCAGTAGAATTTAATAAATTTAGCCTGAAACATTTTGTAAATGTTTCGCGAATAATATTGGATCTAAATTTCACATGACCTTAGCGATGAACGTCGTGGATCAATCGAAACTCAACATAATACCTTATCCAAACGTCGGATTTCGCGCTATGTGCGAATCCGGGGTCAAAAAGAGGGGTTTCCATTACAAACAACACTTCGACCTTGAAATGACCTTCAATATGAGGTGAAAGGTCAAAGGTTTTTGGTGCATTGGGTGGCCCACTCTGTCCTGAACAAATTTTGTAGAGGTCATTTTTCGATATCTTAAAAATTAAAAAAAACGCTTTTAGTCAGTTTTTCAAGCATTTGACCTTAAATCGACCTTCTCAAGGCCATGAAAAAAAATTTTAAAATACTGTTTTGGACGTAAAATTTCCCGCTCTTTCGATTGCCGTTGTCAAAAATAGGGGTTCACATTTGAATAAAAAGTTGACCTTGAAATGACCTTGAAGGTCAAGCTCAAGGTTAAAACCAAGGTTACCACTGGATTCCTCGTTCAAAGCTACTACAGGAATGACCTTAATCTCCTCGGAAATAGTTATATCTCAGGACTTACTGGGGTGTCCCGTAACTTTTTGGACATCCTGAATGTAACGGTCCAGTCTGATTTGTCTCTTATTTCCCTCTGCAAAGTAGCAACCCGTCATACACATGACAATCAAAGAAAAGCGGTAATTTAGTGAAGGCGCTTTTCTCACATATATGCAAATGTGTTAGGGCAACTCTGCGAAAACATTACTATATAAGGAGCGTGACGTCACGACCGTGGGAAATTTATTGTTTACAATAGAAAATCGACAATTATAAAGTTTTTCGAATAAACTAAAGTATTTTTTAGTCAATTTTGATGCGCTGATCCTGAATTTCATGTTGTTATAACTCTCAAGTCGGTATTTATTAGTCAAATTTAATTTACAAGAAGACAGTGTTAGTTATTTTGCAATAAATAATTATATTGTTCATTTGAGTATGCGATTACGTCCGCGACGTATTAAAACAGAGAAGCAAAAATTTGACACTTTGATAACTAATTATTCACTAAGTTATCAATAAATTTTTTTAAACAATTAAAATTGCATTGTTAGATAGCGAATCGATCGTACGTATCTGTAAAATTAATTATTATGATTGTTACTAATTTGCTGAAATTTAAATGGCTGAAAGAGAAATTTACAAATTCGTTTTTTAATTATTATTCTAAATTGGATAGTTAAATTAATCGCTTTTATTTTGAATAATGTCCCACTAATCACAAGCGATTTTTTTATGTAAAAATTTTCCGTAAATTTATTGTAAATTTTATGTTATTTTAATATCAAAATTATATCACTCGTTTTTCCTCGAGAAAAGATTTATGTTAAAAAATTTGTTATTTCATACTTGATTTTTTAAATCATCAAATTTCAATTTCAATCGAGCCATTTTGCGACAAAACATGTGCAAAGTTTGTATCAATTTCGAAAATAGCGTTATAGGGGCTAACAAGCGTAGAAAGGAGCCCATTTCGCAAGTATAAATTCGCTCGTCGCTGCGGCAAGAGGATTCACTATCCTACCTTGCTTAGCAGCGCGAGCACTGTTAGAGAAATAAAGCCTCAGCAATTTCCTGAGATAAATTTCTTATTCAGTGGTTAGCCTGCTAACTCCTATCCTATAGATATCTAAGGCTACTTATTTCTCATGAGACTATCTCTCTCATGAGAAATAAGTAGCCTTAGATATCTTCCTACCTAAAATACTATTACTGTTGAGAAATTAAGTTGAGTAGTGGTTGCGGCGCTGTCGGGCCTCTCCCCGATAGATGCGATCACGCTCAATTGCGTTTCGAGACAATTCATCGAGTTAGAGAGCCTTGTGCTTTGCTACTCGAAAGATCTTTATATATCATTTAGATTACACGCATGTCAACTTCTTGCTTTTCTCGGAGACGCGATTGCGAATTTAATAGAAAGAGTCCGAACTATTGTTTTGATAACGCGAGATAGACTCGAACGTTACATATATTTCTCCGTTAGTCTTCGCCATGGAAAGGGAGGTTTGAACAAGCGTACGAGTGGTTCTTCGTTGTAGTTAAGTGGAAGTATTGCTAACTCTTTCACTGCATAAGTTTTTTCAGGCATCATGAAACCTTTCATAACCACTGCGTACTCCATTGCGATAGAAAGCTACTACTGAGCTGCTTAAGGAAAGAGAGAATTCTTTAATACCCTTCTCCCTAACCTCAATAAGTTTCTTCACATCTCCATTTATCGGATTATACTGAACGATGCGATCATGTAGAATAAGACAATACGCTGTAGTTCCTTCGGGAATATTTTTTCTGGTTTCAAACTCCAAGCGCACATCTACTGGAGCAGTCTTTAATGATTCGTTTTGTTTCGAACAGTCAATCACAACGAGTGGCATGTAATTTTTATATTCGAGTTTTTTGAGCATCGGTTCGGCATCCTTATCGTAGTATATGTTTTGAAAATTGGCATACATATCGTACAACATTGCTTACTGGTTTTTACTGAAATCGATGTTGAGATTACCGTATGGATAGCACTGAAAGTTGAGGTACAGTTTTACATTTCTGATGTTACAATGATAAAATATACTAGCGTTAGAGTTTTGTTCATTTTTCGTTTGGTTTGGAAGGCTAAGATGACGTAGCGTGGTTTCTCCAACTGATTTGTCGTTTTAACTGTCCAGACGTGATTTTTGTTTGCAGGCAGCGCTGGATATTCGTATAGTTTCCAACTACGAAAACTTATTAAAATACTTCGTTCGCTTTTTAGAAAGTCGAGTAGACGTATTTTCTTTGCATTTGATGCAGTCAAATGGGGCTTAAGCCATTCGAGACGTGTTACATTAATCTTGAATTCTTCGTAAGCTTCAACGTCGGCCACGATCTTCTTCATTTGATAAACTGCATTTAAATCGGTACTCGATCTTATGAGAATTAATTCATGTTTCATATTCACTAGCATTTTGCGATAGTCTTCACCGAATCCAAGTATGAAGCTCAGAGGAATCAAAATGTCAAAGTCGCCATTCGCATTAGATATTTTACGGTCCTCTTGTTCTATATTTATCCATCCGGCAATTTCAGCAATCAAGGTTTGACTTGGAGTGAAAGATAACCAGTTCTTCATAACTAATGTGAGACCAACGTTCTTACATTTATCTATTTCTATAGCGTTCAGCTCATACCTAATTTCTTCAAACATGTGACAAATGATATTATTAATAAATTTAGTATTTATTAACAAAGTATTATTGTAGCTACATAATCGTGCACAAATATGTAACGAGCTGCGAAATGGTAAAAGGCACAAGTCTTCAAGTTAAATTGATATACGAATCTTGTCACTATTTTTGAACGATGAATTGGTGTAGGGTTGATGAGCGTGGATCTCGTAATGAGCCAAAGATTAATCGAAGACAACAGGTGACTGTATTTCTAGAATGTTTTCCATTGTTTCGTTGAAAGTGGCAAAAAAAAAATAGGAAATTTATTTTCCACCAGGAACTACTCTTAACCCAAGAATTTTTAGGAACCTAGCCCCTACCATTCTTTGAATCATAAACAATTCCCATTATACGCTTTTGAGGTGTAATCTGATGATTATGACTTCACCACGAAAATTAATTAAATTTCCGTCTTGATCGACGATGCGTAAAGGGAATTTCAATAACTTTATATCCAGGTGGTACTGCTGGAAAAAATTCGTGAATATCGTGAACGGTGTTTCCGTTAAAGTAAGCTCTAAAGGTTATGTCACACTCGACTCTCACAGCGTTCACCCTGAGAATACTGACTGGCAGATCAGAGTTGTGAGAAACGTTTGGGTCTAATGTGCATTGTGAAAAACTCCACAATCGTCCGTTAGAATTCTACGGACGAAAATCAATGCGTTCGGAATACTTGATTGTACAATGCAGGGTATTGTTGTTTGGTTTCAAACTTGTAGAGAAAGAAAATCATGTTTCCTCTCGAGCTCAATATTGGCGCTTCCGACTGTGTGAAGGCCGGGATGTCAACCTAACGGCTAGTTCTGTGAACTATCTGTCGGACGGTTGTGCAAATTGAGGAGAGCTCAGATACTCGCAAAAGGTTCTCCGAGCAGTCAACACCACAGCCGCCAGTCTCCGCTTGTGCTGATTGGCATTCGACTTTGTACCGAAACCAAGATAAGGGGAGCAAGATCATTGAGGCCCCAAAGAAACGAATCAATACGCTACGCATCGGAATGAATACAAGGAAGCAAAACCATCAAGGCACCGGAGCGACGCGCCAACCACAGCCTGTCTCTCCTTATAAGCTAAGTCCTCAGCGTTCATGTATGTCTGCCTCATTTAAATATTTGTATACATTTTATCTTGTGACTATGATACAAGATTCGCACGGATTATGACGGTTACTGAATACGTCGGATTCAGACTGTGTGAGAAATAATAAATAGTGTTAAATAGATATTATTTTCTTATTATAAGCCGGTTGTCTGAGGTAAAAAAGTAATTGTTACATTGGCGCCCAACGGGTTATTTTCGAACGATCAAATGTTCTTAAATTTAGTTTATCGTATAAAATATGTCACCTATCGAAAAAAAAATTAATCGCGATAATATAATTAATGGATAAAGTTGAAAATGTATATGTAACGCGGGTAGGGAGAAAAATAAAAGGATATAAAACTAATGATAAACCGTATGTGAGAAAACAGAAAAGAAGCGAATTGACTAACCAGGGACAAATAACCGCTGCTCGGGAACAAATTCAAACGCAACAGGCCGAGATACAACACCTGAGGAACACTTTGGGTGAATCACAACGAGTTGAGTCTAATGCAAATCAACATCAAACTGAAATTCATCAACTCGGAATGCAATTAGCAGCACAACAACAAAATATTGTTCAACTCAACACTCAAATACAAGCAGCGCAGCAACAGAAGCAAGTACAAAACCAAAATCCGCAAAATGCACAAGGTATGATGGAAATGTTGCACGCCGTAGGAGGTCTTCAAAACGCGAATATCGACCTTAAAATACCAAAGTTTTCTGACGAAAATGTAATCAATCCACTTGAATTTTTGGAGGACATCGAACAATTTTTTAAACTACGTAATACGGCAGACGATCGTAGAATGGTGTTAATACAAATAGCGCTCGAGGGCCGCGCTAAATTATGGTATGGATTGCAAAATCAATTAAAATTTAAAAATTATGAGAATTTTATAGACGCTTTTGTTACCGAATTTTATTCAATCCCGATCCAAGTAAAAAAAAAAAGAGCGAATGGTCTATGGGAAAATTCTCATCGAACGACGGTAGTTTACAAACTTATTTTTATAAGAAACTCAGGGCTGCTTCTTATATTCGCCCACCACTGATCGATTATGAAAAAAATTATATTATAATACAACAATTTCCATATAATGTTATACAGGCTCTCGCATCGGTAAATCCATCGGACACAAATGCAATAGTTCGCACTCTGGCCGGGTTGGATGCGGTACATGATGAGAAATCGCGTATATTTAATCGTCAACAAAATTATCAAAATAATAGTCAAACGCTGGAAATGAATCATCTCTCTTCACAGAACGTAAACACCCGTCGAGGTCGCGGTCGTGGCAGATTACAATCACAATATGCAAATCATAGCAATTGTCCTGAGGGATTAACTCATAATATAAACAGAAGGCAACATCAAATCTTCGTTCCGACTTATAATCAAACCGCAAGGTCGACAGTACCTGATCTGTCTATACCACCTCCAAATTATAATATGAATAATAATAGACAGCAGGATAATTCTATAAATACCAATTTAAACAAATAAGCGAAATGTTGAAGTCCGGTCCGTCAGCATGTCAATTATCAACTGATTACATATCGGAGATGGAAAAAGATATCCTTGATAAATCGGACCATGGCGTAAAGAATCAATCAAATAAGATTCCCCAAGCTTCTCATTTAAAAATACAGATTTTCAATCAAAATATATGGGCATTAATCGATACAGGTAGCCAGGTTACTGCTATTTCAGAGAAATTTTTCGAAAAATTAAAATATAATAGAACGATTCCCATATTGCCGGTATCAAATATTGTTGTCACAACTGCTATCGGGAAAAAAAGTACCACCGTGAGAAAACAAAGATTTTAGTATTTTCAATTGGAGATTATAAAAATACACATACATTCCTAGTTGTTCCGTACTTAACTAACGATATAATTTTAGGTAATGACTGGAATTTAAGTAATGGTATAATTATTGATTATTGTAGCAAAGAAATAAAAATAAAAAATATTCCAATTAAAGAAAATCTTGTCCTGTTTGAACAATGTTCGTCGGATAGATTGATTTCATCGAGAAATAACGAAGAAACAATAATATACGTTGTGAAAGTGAATAAAATAAATTCAATAGGAAATAATTTAAATAATAAGACGTCAAATATAAATAAAAAAAAAAAATAAAAATGAAATCGAAAAGGAGATAATAAATGTTGAAAGCGAACTTAATGATTATCGTGTTAAAAATGACTGAGATAAAAACGATTGAGTTTGTTTTAAATAAAATATAATATCATGCAAATATATACAACGTGGGTCTCATAGTTAGAGACACGGTCTGCCTTAAGCAACCGCTCTCTTTCGACTGAACTCATAGATACGTACAGATACATCTCGCCGTGTACTCATGCGCTTTTGCGCATGCGCTACTACATACATCTTTTACTCTTGAAATATTAATTCATATATTTTAACATATCGCATAGAGAGTATCGCATCCAGAAATGAGATGAATGTTGATGCGGAAAATGATGAAAGAAATTTATCTGATGTGCTGCGTTCAGTCGCGTATAATCTCGCAGGACTAAATGATTATCAGAAATGTCAATTTTATAAATTACTAACGGATAAACGTCAATTATTTTCAAACAAACCTGGATGTGCAAAAGCATATCAGTATACGATTAAATTAATTAAACAAAACCCAATGTAACGTCGAGCCGTTTACTATGAATAAAATTAATATTTTTTTCTCGTATGCTTTTGCGTGTTCAATACGTAACTTAAATTTTAACTTCGTGAATGAGTAAAGGGAGAGCATTCAGCTGAAGCGGCTGGAGGATACGTGAAAATACCCGTCCCTTTGTCGCGCGCTTTCCGAATTTTACTCCGAAAGATCGTAAAGTTTTTTTTGAGTAGGTTTAGATATAGAGTAAAGGAGCCGCGGAATTCTGCCTACATCCTGTTGCACGATTTCACCCAAAAGTTTTCTACTTTTAGAAGCTAAAACTTTTGCTATATAGAAAAAATTCAATAATTATTTTTGTATAAATGAATTAAGAAAATAACAGCATGATAGGAAAATTTCGCAGCTTCTTGAAACCTTCCGCACACTTTTCGATTAGAAACATAGTTACCGCGCAATCATCGAAAATATCCCAAAGTTTTGAAATTATAAATTAGAAAATGAGATAAATAGTCGAAAAACAGTTACCTGAATGAACTTTAGTAAATCAATTATATAGTCCACAATTAAATAATGCACCTTTTTCATTCCATATTATTTAAACAACGAATTGAGTCAATTATTTTAGTTACTAATTGTAAACATGTAGGATTGGAGATTTTCGCGTAAAATATGTTAAATATTAAGAAACTTGCGTTATTATTAAGAATTAATTGTAACAATTTTACATAACAATTAAATTAATAATTATAAGAAAATCTATAATGAAAATGGTACTTGGAGAGCCATCTAACGAGATAGGGCGCAAACTCTCGAACGCGCGCCCCTAATTCTCACCACGCCCCTGAACCAATTAGGGCCCGAAATCCGAAAGAGAAAAGGAGGGAAAATCTCAGTCAGCCAATTAGAATTTACTGGCATTTCCACTCTTCCCAAATTTTGAGGGACTGAAAGAGGGATTTTTCTCCCAACCACCCCCAGGGTTTAAAAGGGCGTGCGCAAGCGAAAATCGCCCACTCTCTCGCTCCTCGCAAGCTTCATAAGTCTTACAGTCGAACCCACGGCACTGCACCCTTCGGCACTACATTGCCCGAGTCACTGCGCGCCTCTATACCCTAGAAACTGCACGCTGCGCAGTACCGTCACTAGTAGCCCACTCACCGGTGGGGTCCTCTTTACCGAGCTTTAACTCCTATATTTTTGTATTTAAAATGGTTTTTTTCATTCAACTTTTCAAATTTTTTATTAAAATTAAAAAAAGTAATTTTAATTGAATTATTTTAACGCCGACAAAATCCAATATTGTTCTATTAAATAAAAAAATTATCCTGCTTAATTAAACAACTACGAACAATTGAGCGAAAATTTTTTTGGGGCTCTTTGAAGTGCTACATATGCCCGTACCTGACGCAGCGCTGTGATTGGCTACCGCCAGCGTGCAGTGCCTTGGGTCGGCTACTCCCAAAAGCGTGCAGTGCCGTAGGTTCGACTGTACTACATTGTACGAAGTTCGACCAAGTGTCAGGTCCAGACCATCCAAGTACCAGTCAACTCCATTAAATAAAACAAAAGTAAGTTTAAACAAAAATTTTTGTTGTTATCTTTCCTCTTCCTTTCTATTAAAATAGTTAGACCCGAATTCGAAAAAACAAGTCTTCAAAGAGTATTTCAGCAAGGATTGCGATACTTTTCTATAAGACAGTCGCGCCGTTAAAGAAAAATTAAATTCTTTAATGTGACAATTCCAACAAGGTCTAGGATATTCACATGCAAGTCCCGATTCCATTGGATCCTGGTGTTTGATGGGAGACTTGTAGTCCAATTTTATTTTTCTCTCTTTCAACGCGAAATAGAAAAGCTCTAATACTCCAATTGCTCGTCCCGGTTTAAGCGTACGCACGCAAACCAAATAGAGCACCTGAGAAAACGTCCGCCTCAGACGTACCTGAGATAGTGACCAGGACGTCACACCAAATATAAAAATGAATTACTCTGTGCCAATAAAATTACGCGATAGAGTACGCCAAATGATAAATCAGATGCTGAGTAATGGTATTATTGAACGTGCAATCAGTTCATACTGTAATCCGATTCGCGTTGTTATGAAATGTAACGGCGACATAAGATTGTGCCTGGATGCCCGAAAGTTAAATCAAAACATCGAGGATGATTGCGAATCTCCACCAATCATAGACGAATTATTGCAAAATTTTGAAAGCGCATCTATGTATTCAAAACTTGATTTGACTCATTCGTATTGGCAGGTGTCATTGCATCCTGATTCTCGCCCCTTTACTACGTTTAGTTTCGACTCAATAATTTATCAATGGAGACGTGTACCTTTCGGTCTTAAAACTGCAGGGAGTGCTCTAATACGAGCATTGCAATTGACAATCTAACAATGTTCGGAGGAATTACAGAAATCCATCCGTAAATATGTAGACGATTTGTTAATTGGAAGCCCGAATTTTGATGAGCACTTGCAGGTTTTGGAGGAACTTTTCGATAAATTAATTGAATATAATTTTACATTGAATTGTTACGTCTCGTGCATCAACTACGAATAGCTAATGAATGAGACGTTCCAATATGTTGACTAGTGGTTGGATATTTCTCACTTATAGTAAATGTATGTGGAAATGTAAATATGTATGTATGATAATTGCACTACCTTGATAATCGTAGTTTTTAATTGTTGATAGAAATGCAGCAGGCTCTAACTGCTTGTAGAATTGTATAAATGTAGCAGGCTCTAACTGCTTGTTGAATTGTATTGGATGGATAGGTTGTTGAATAATACTTGCACGATATTACTTTGTAACAGTCGCGAGTTTATTAAGTAAAGTAATCACCAATTGTCGGACCGGTGTGTACGGAGTTGAGTCTTACAGGTACTTATTGACTGACTGACGGACTACTGATCAACTGCCGTAAGTAATTTTGTTCATTTCTTTTTATATCTTTTACAGCTCTTTTCAGCTCAGTGTTGCGATATGGTTGACATTTTGTTTTTGCTGAATATAAATTCTTGCGTTCGGTGACTTTATTTCGGAGTGTCATTTACCTCGCGTTTCATCAGCTTTTTGCTGACGTGCGAATAGTTTAGCAGCTTTGAATTTCACGAATGTGCATTTGTTACAAAAAGGATGCGTCGTAAGACGTAACACCCCAGGGCCTAAGACATTGTAATGTTTACATAAAAATACTTCTGAAATTCAAAGCTACTAGCGGATTATACAGAAATTTTGCGATGTGTACACTTTAATTAGTATATAAGGAGCGTGGTTGCTCGACTTTGTACAGTTCAATTTTGACTTGTAATTTACAATGTTTGGATTTCCAAGGGAGCGTCATTCGATGGTCTGCGTAAGTATTTTACAAATTGATTGTAGTTCTTGTTACTTAGTTTCTAGTTCTTGTTGTTATTATTATAATTACATATTTTCCTTTTTCTAGTTTGCGGGTTGGCAGCATTCCCGTGCGGTAAAGAAAGCCAGACGAGAGGGCTTGCCTTTACCAGCCGCGCCTAAGTCCGGAACCCGGAAATATGTGAGAATAGATGTAAGTGTTTTACAATGTATATTTGTATATTGGTATATTGATATATCTGATTAATTTGTTTTCTGTTTGCTTGTTAGTTTCAGAGATGGAAATTAGTGCGTACTCTGAGGCATTGCGACCGAGTGACACGGACGGCCTTCTTCTTGGGGGAGTACGGTCCAGATAAAGATACTTGGAATCTTCGTGAATTATTTTTTTATGATTTGTTAGTATATTGTAACGGTTTTCGTCTAGTATGTGTGGAGGTTTTTAATGATTTTTACAATGTAATTATAGTTCCAAGTGTGGACCATCGATATAATTGTAATTGTATATAAGTGTAATTATATTTGTAAACATAATTATAATTTTGTAAAAATAAATATCTCTTTTTCTTTTGTTTTTAGATAAAAAATTTGTTTTTTAATTTAAATTCCTTTGCAGTCTTAGCCTAATATCCTAAAACGAATATCTCGCTTCTCTCCCAGCTTAAAATGTAGCCATGACGTAAAGCATTTGGGGTACTGAACGACACGACAATTAATTAGACTTTTGTTGAAAATAGGTCATGTTTATATTTGACTAGTGTTGATTCGAGAGGTAAGCTTTGTTGAGGAATAGGACAGTGGGTATCAGGGTAAATTTGTATCTTGACGTCTGTGCCGTTCAGGTTTGTGTGTACTGTGTCCAGTTGAATAAAGGTGGAAGATTGGATAAAAAAGGCCCAGAGGAGGAAAAGAAGAAGAGAGTAAAGGTGGCGAGGGGGAGAGAGAGCGGGGAGGGGCTGAGGGAGAATATTAGAGGAGAAATGAGGGAGGCAAAGAGATGCAAGAGTGAGAGCGAGGGAAGCGAGATGGACGGGGAGGGGGGAGAAGGACTGGACAACACGATAAGAGAAGGGGGAAAAAGTAGTGGTGCAGAAGAAATAATGGAAAAGATACGGACAGACATAAGGGAATTAAGAGAGGTATGGGAGGAGGAAAGGAAAGAATGGACAGAAATGTTTAAAGAAATAATGGGAAAAATGGAAAGAATGGAGGCAGAGGGGAAAAGAAGAGAAGAAAGGTGGGAGAAGGAAATAGGAAAAGTTAGGAAAGAACAAGAGAGAGAGAGAGAAGAAAGAAAGAAAGAGATGAAAGAAGAAAGAGAAAAAGCAGAACGTAGAGAAAAGAAACTGCAGGAAAAATGGGGAGAGAAGATGAACCAGTTGGAAGAGGAATGCGTGAAACTAAAAGAAAGCATAGAAGGAGGAAACAAGAAGCAAAGAAGTACAGAAGTAGGCAATAAGGAAGAATTAAAGCATATGAGAGAAAAAATGAATAGAGAAAGTAGGATAAACAATATAATAGTGACAGACCTAGAGGGGGAGTTAAGATGGGAAAAGAAGGGGGGGCAGAGGTCTGGTTAAGGGAGGTACTACAAATGAAAGGAGAGATAGTGAATCTGAGAAGAATAGGAGGGACAACGGAGAGAGATGAGCGGAGAGAAAGAAGAAAAAACATGTGGCAAATTAGATGCGCGTCATGGGAACAAAAAGAAGGAATTATGAAGAAGAAAAAGAATTTGGCACAGAAAAAGATATACATAGATCAGGACTGGACGTGAAAGCAGAGAAGGATAAGAGAGGAAGTAAGAAGGAAAGCGAAAGAAATAAGAAGTAAAGGTAAAGAGGTAAAGATGTGGCATAACGGGGTGAAATCAGAGGAAGAAGAATGGTGGTGGAGCGAGAGAGAGGGAAAAATGGTAGGAAAAGGGGTGGAAGGGTTTCGAAAGCAATAGGGATAAAGGAGAGAGAGAAGAGAAGGGAGAGAGGGGGGAGGAAGCCAGAAAAATACTATTCTGGAACGTGGCGGGGGTGAGGAGCATGGAGGAAGATGACTGGGAATATGTTAGGGAATTCGACATAATAGGGCTAACGGAAACCTGGGTGAAGAGGCAAGGGGCAAGAACTGGTGTGGAGAAACAACTGAAAGGGTACAGTATAGAGTGGAGAGATTCAAGAAGAGAAGGAAGAAGAGGGAGAGAAATAGGGGGAGGAATAATGGCGGTAAGAGAGAGGAAAGGGATGAATAAGGTTGAATGGAAGAAAGAAATGACAAGTGAGGTAATAGTAGGAGAAATAAAGATCGGAAGGAAGGAATACATGATAGCATTGGTGTATATGCAACATGAGAAGAAGGAAAACTATGAATACCTAAGTGAAGAGATAGAAGAGAACAGAGGAAAAACAATAATTATAGGAGGAGACTTTAACGCAAGAACAGGAACCGAAGGAAGGGAATGGGAGACAGAAGAAAAACTAGAAGAAATTAAGGCCAAGGATAAAGTGTTAAACGCAGAGGGAGAAGAAATGATAAAATGGCTAGGAGAAATGGGCTTAGTGATAACGAATGGGAGAAAAGAAGGAGATGAAGAAGGCGAAATAACATATATAGGAGCGAGAGGAATGTCAACGATAGACTATGTAATAGGTAACGAGGAAGGTGATGAGGCGATAAAAAAGGTTCAAATAAAGGAGAGGGTAAAGTCGGACCACTTACCAATAGAGGTGGAATTGGGAGACAAAATAGCGGAAGAAAGAAAAGAAGAGGAAGAAAGAATGATAGACGACTGGAGTGAAGAAGGTATAAGGGAGTATCAGAGATGGATAGATGCAATAGAGGGAACAGATAAATGGAAAGATATAAAAAATAGAGTGAAGAACGCAGTTGTAAAAAAGAAGATAAGGAAAAAAAAGGATCAAAAAAAAGCTGGTGGAGAAAAGAATGTAATGCAAAAAGGGATAGGGTGATGGCAGAGTTAAATAAGGTAAGAAAGGGGGAAGGAGACAGAAGCAAATATTTAGAAGCAAAGAGAGAATACAGAGAGGAAATAAGAAAAGCAAAAGAAGAGGAAGGGAAAAGATTGGCAGAAGAAATAAGAACAGATAAGACGAGAAGAAAATTCTGGGATAAAGTGAATAGCAATAGGAAGAAAAGAATTGGATTAGATGAAAATATAGGAAAAGAATAATGGATAAAGCACTTCAAGGAACAACTGGGAGAGAAAGAACAGGAAGAAAGTAAAGGGGAAGAAACCGAAGACAGCGAAGGAGAGGAAGGTGAAGAAATCAAAGAAAGAGAAGTAAAAGAGGTAATAAGAAAAATGAAAAAGAAAAAGGCGACAGGAGAAGATGGTATAGCAAATGAAGCTTGGGTGGAAGACACGGAAGACTTGATAAAAGATATGACAAAATGCTTAAATGGAATATGGAACGGAGAAGGATATGCGGAAGAATGGAGAAAGGGAATAATAGTACCAATATATAAGAAAGGGAGGAAAGAAGAAGTAGGAAACTATAGAGGAATAACGCTGATGGACACGGGATATAAAATATATGCGGAAATACTGAGAAAAAAGCTGGAAAGAGAAGTAGAAGCTAAAGAAACGCTAAGTGATACGCAGATGGGATTTAGGAAGAAAAGAGGAACAATGGACGCGATATTTATATTAAAAACAGTAATAGGGAAGGGAATAAGGGAAAAAGGAGGAAAACTGTTCGTATTCTTTGCAGACATGAAGGCCGCTTTTGATAAAATAAAGAGGAAGAAAATATGGGAAACAATGAAAGAGAAAGAGATAAATAGAAAAATTAGGAAAAGAATAGAAGAAATATACAAGAAAACCGGGAGTAAAGTAAAAGTTGGAGGAGAAATAATTGGGGAGTTTGAGACTTTCAAAGGCGTAAGGCAAGGGTGCCCTTTGAGCACCACGCTATTTAATCTTGCCTTCGCCGACCTGGAAGGGAAGATCAAGCAGGTGCAGGAAGGAGGGGTAGTGATAGGAAGGAAGCAAATATGGACATTAGGATACGCAGATGATATAGTGATGATGGCAAAGAGTAAAAGTGGAATGAAAGTAATGCTGAAACAATTAAAAAGATACCTGGAAGAAAGGGGATTAGAGTTAAATGTAGGAAAATCAAAGATGATGAAATGCAGGAGAGGAGGAGGAAGGGGGAAGGAAGAAGAATTCGAATGGAAAGATGAGAAGATAGAGATGGTGAAAGAGTACAACTACTTAGGATATGTGATAAGCAGAAATAACGGAAACAAAAAGCAGATAAAGAAGGTAGAAGGGAAAATAAATATGGGACTCGGAAAGTTATGGGGGCTAGGAGAAAAGCTATTTAGAGAAAACTGGGAGCTAAGGATGAACTTGTTCGATGCTCTGGCGAAAAGCGTGATTATGTATGGAGCAGAAATCTGGGGATGGAAGAGATATGATGAAATAGAAAGACTACAACTAAAATACATAAAGTGGGTTTTAATTAGATAGAAACACGCCAAGTTACCTAATACGATGGGAAACAGGAAGACAAGAAATGAAAGAAACAGCATTAGAAAGAGCAATGAAGTATGAAAACAAAATAAGAGAAGAAATAGATGGCTCAATAAGAAAAGAAGCATGGAGAGAACTAAAGAAAAGGGAAAGAAATGAAAAAGATAAAAAGGGTAAGGAGGAGGAGAGAGAGGAAAGGCTGGAAAAAAGTAAAATTTACAGAGAGAGAGAAGAGGGAGATGAAATGAGGGAAGAGTTTTGGGAAGAAATAAGAGATGAGCTGAAGAAAAAAGATGAAAAAGAACTAGAAGAAAAGCTAGAAAAATCAAGATACATAAACGAGTGGAAAGAGCTGAAAGAAGAAATGAAAAGGTATAGGTTAAAGGAAATTCAAGGAGAGGGAAGAATAAAAGGCCTGTAAATAAGGGAAAGGTTTAGGCTAGGTAATGAAACGAGAGGAAGCAAGTATTGAAAAAGAAGAAAATAAGAGATGTGTGACGGTGTAGGCCTGTCATGGCCTGCACCATGTGCTTGCCTCCCTCTCCTTCTTAGGCAAAGGCGCACGGCCGGCATCAAGCGCACGTTGTTATCACGTGCCTGATGCCTGCCCTTTTATTTTTCAGCAACGCACGAGAGTGGAAGGAGAAGCCGTGGACGCGACGACGCGCTCGAGTATTGAGAGTGCGAGAGAGAGAGAGAGAGAGAGAGAGAGAGAGAGAGAAAAGCAATAGTTTGAGTGTTGGGCTTGGCGCGCGGCACTTGTCGCGACCGGCATTGCCGCGTGCCGCCGATTAGGAGGCGAGTGGTAGGGAGAAGGCGTGAGAAGCCGGCTCTCATGCACTCGCGACAGAGAGTGACGCGACGCGCGCGACAGCAATCAGTCGTACGAGAGTTGGTGACCATCGCTGCCTGCCCTTTGTTCGGGAAGAAGTCAGCATTCCTCAGCAGATCGGCCGGACGGGACTTCCTCTGCCAGCGACGCAGCAGTTGCCCTGCAAGAAGCTGTCATCGAGGCAACACCCGACAACCTTTTCTGCTAGGTCGCCGGCCACGCAGCAGCTAGGGGTTTTCCAGCCTAGCCACCGGTGGGACACCATCAAGGCTGCCAGCAACAGCGACGTCCACCAGAATTTGGTCAGGTCACCGATTCCTCTCTCTCTCTATATCTCTTCCTTTCCTCGGCGATTCTCACGGTTCGCGTTGCTACGCCAGGCTTTTCCGAGCCGGCGTAGTTTTCGGCAGTGTGTAATTTAAGTAATTGTTTGAGCCGGTTAACGAGGTGACATGGCGCTAACGTGCCGGTCATCTCGCTTAGATTAAGTTTGCGCGTTATTGTTAATAAGTATTTGTACTTTCGCCGGCACTCTAGGTAGTGCGTTGTAATAAACGGTTTGTCAAAGAGTTGTGTGTGTGAAATCATTTGCCCGCTGTTCTCCTTCCTACTTTGCCTGGAGCAATACACCGCCTCCCTTGCCTTCCCCCTTTATAAATAATTGGTAATAGTAGTGAATATATCGGCATTGCACGCCGACGCTATTACAGATGCAGAATGTGTATGAAAGAGGAAGAAAATTGGAAGCACATAGTAGAAAAATGTGAAAAAAGCAGAATGGAAGGGGAAGAATGGGAAAAAATAATAATAGGAAGCAAAGAAAAGATAGCGTGGATGATGGAGTTGAAATGGAAAAGAAGAAGAAATGAAGAGAAGAAAGAAAAAGAAAAGCAAGAAGACGAAGCTACAAAACCCTAAGGAGAGACGGAAACAGAAGACAGAGAAGCAAGACTCGCAGACACATCGATACACACACACACATACACACACACACACAAAACACAAACATACGCGCAATCATAAACATACTCATGCACACACACACACACAAGACACAAGTAACAGCAACTACATAAGCGAGAGAAAGCAGTATTGGAGGACGGAGCAAAATGGGAAAGAAGAAGATTCGAAGAAGAGAAAGAAAAAGGCAAATTATAAGATACTAAGGAAAAATAAGTGAGGTTGAGGAAAGGAAAGGCAGAGGGAGCAATAGGAAACAAGAAAAAGGTGTCAATGCCTTAATAACGAGAAAGATAGAGGAAATGATTAGCAAGAATGAGAGCAAAAGCAAAGGAAAGGCAAAGGTGAAAAGGCAAAAGAAAATATGCAAGAAAGAGAAAAACAGAAGAGAGGAAAAGGCAGATCTTGGAGAGAGAAAGAGGAAGAGAAGAGTAATCAGAAGAAAAATGAGAAGAAAAGAGGAACAGGCAGGCGTAGAAAACGAGGCCACAAGAGTTGCAGACACACCTACAAAGGCACATATTTACACAACATATACACACACACACGCCCGCACGCACACACACACACACACACACACACACACATACATAATCAACTACACAAACTGGATACGAGACACAAATAGTAATATAAGAGATGTAAAGTAATGTAACATATAAGTTGTAAATAAATAAACTAACTAACTATTTAAATGCTTTTGTGGAATGCTGCTATTCTTGATAATGTTTAGTTGTGCTCCACTGTCTACTAGTAGTTGCAGTTTGTTATTCGAATTTGGTTCAAATATTTCTATGTACTTGAGAAGGTTTTTAAGTTTGACAATGTATATTTTGGTACAGTCGTTTGTAATTTGTTGATTAATATCACTACTGTTTTTAGCTATATCTGTCTGTGCATGGTACTCTCTATTTTCTTTACATTTCCTTCGAATTTGCTGTATATATCTATGTGTTGTTTTGTTTGTGTTGGGAGAGTTGATGTTTCGTCGTGGAACGTTTTTATTGTCTTCTCTTTCCTTAGGCGTTCCTTCCCAAAGCAGCTCCAGAGTTTTCCGAGTTTACCCCATATTTGCGGCATTGTTCTATTGTATGACCGACACCTTTACAGGTTCTGCAAAATACTCTTTCTGCTTGTAATCTTTTAATTTTTTAACAGTTATCTATGTTATGCCCTGTTTCGTTGCAACCTTCGCATGTGATTGAAATATTTTCAAGTGGGTAATTTTTTAGTGCTTGTAGTTTCCTACACTCACTCGCAGTGTGACCCATATTTTTGCAATAGGCGCAGAATTTTTTTCTTTGATCGATGTTAACATTGTTTCTGTAGCCGTTATTATAGTTTTTATTGTAGGTGCTGTAGTTTTGTGGACTTTGCTGAGGGTTTGCAGATAGTTGTGTATTCGCAATTTTTCTGCAGAACTTTGCTGTGTGACCTAATTGATCACATAATTCGCACTTGTAACTTGATTTGCTTCTTTGTTCTGTGAAATATATTCGCGCTTCTTCACAATCTTGTTCTTCATGTCCCTGTTCTTAGCATAGGGTGCATATTCTATAAGGTGATCTATTTTTACCTGTTGTGCAAAATTATCAAATTTGATAGAGTGACCTTTTTTGTTGCATTTTTTACAAAAGACTTCAGGGCACTCTTGCGTTGAATGACTTCCCTCTTTGCAAATATCGCATTTGTTTACTTTTTGTGTGATCTTATTTTTACACTTGATGGCTACATGTCCCGTTTCTCCGCATTTCCAACATTTTATGTAGTCGGCAATGTAGGGGTATTGACCTACCTCATGCCCTAATTCTTGACAGTATTGGCAATGGATATTTCTTCGTTTGTTTAGCGGGCAAGCGCTTATTGAGTGTCCTTTTTGGCTGCAGTATTTGCATATCAAATTGATTTTGTCTACTGAATTTTTACAGTTATTGGAAAAGTGATCTGATCCTTTGCAATAGACGCATGCTGCAGAATGGCAAAATAGCGCTTCGTGTTGGGGGTCATGACAAATTTGACATATCATAATTTTTTTTGGTAGTTCAGGTCTATTATAATAATCATTGTAGTCGGAATATGTGTTATTAATTGTCACATTGTCTGTTGCTTTTCTAATATTTATGTCATTTTTTATTTCTATAGCTTTTTTTGGACGTTTCTTGTAATGTTGTCTCATTGCCCAATTCGTATTTTATTTCCGCTCGCATTCCTTTTTTAAAGCATTTTGCTGCGTCTGCATCCAATTCTTCGTTGAAATTTTTTCTGGCTGTTTCATTTGTTACTTGTATTCTGTATATTTCTTTTATTTCTAATACTAGTTGACATAATCTATTCGTATATTGAATTATTGATTCTGTATTTCCTTGTGTTATTTTGCGTATCCTAGCACGCAGTTCGTGTATGTCTTCTTGAATTGGATATACACTTCGTATTGCTGTAATTAATTCCTCTATTGTTTCCACACAGCTGTTTCCTAAAGCTTCTTCTGGTTCTCCCTTCATTCTCACTTTCAATAGTTCTACTACATTGTGTTCATCTTCGTTATCTACTAGATTTTTTACTCGTCGTAGTCTCCTGATGTACTTTGCGGGCGGCATATTTTTACCATCGAAGTACGGGACATAATTTACCAATTCTTTGAGAGATAATTTGATTGGATGTGAATTTGCCATATTTATTGGGTTTGTTGCTGGGCTTGTGATACGTTGGTTTTCTTGAATTTGTTTTCCTTGAATTTGCTGAGTGTTTCTTTCACTCTCTTTTTCTTTTGCGTATTGTGTTTTGTTTATTTGCCTAATGTCTTTTTTTGAGTCTTCACTGTTCTGGTGTTGGTCAGAGAATTTTGATAATGCGTATTTTGTGTAGACTGATTCTTCGTTTTTCTTTATGGTGAATAATATGTCCTTTGGTGTCTCTAATATTAGACTTTGTTCACCTAAAAATCCTCCAATGTCTGAATATCTATCGTGTTTCTCTGAGTCAAATGTGTCAAACGTTTAGTCTAATAGTGTGTAACGAGGGCAGCGCCTTATTCGGCACTGACGTCACCAATTTATTAAGGGGAGAGTAAGAGAGGCACTTTCGCTCTTTAACAATCGGGGAACGAGAGGATAGGTCGAACGAATAAATAATTTTCCTTAATTAGAACACACAACTTAAATCTATTCAGACAAACAAATACAAGATCGGTTATAATAAAAGTTTACATCACGCGTACATGAACAGAACGACTTAAACTAACGTGGGAGGATGAATTGTCCGGCGACTAAATCGCCTTGACCATTTGCCTCCTTACAAGTAAAAGAATACATCGAAACCTCACTACCGCATTACGATGAACGTAGCCGGCAAGTGATTGCCTGGCTACCTACCGTTCCTACGCGGCCGTGCATCACCATGAGAGAGAGAAATACTGGGAGAGAGATAACCTGACCTTTGTCCTTGGCGATGAGCCGGCAACGGGGAGTTGACCTGGCCGCTGGCTGGATGTCTTCTTCGGCGTAGCCCGTGGTGAACCCATTGGAAGTCGTGCCGTGCATGGTGGTGAGGGCGGCACTGAATGCCCTGCTGCAGGTGTTCTCGCCACACGTAGCCTTGTCTCGCCCTGGTCTGGTCACTGCTGCACGTGTACTTCTTTCTCTCTTTGCGCTGCTTCTTTCTCTTCGCTACTTCTAACTTCTCCCTGATACTTTCTTCCGGCCGCTGTCTAACTCTGACGTCTCTCCTCAACTGTTTTCCAGAAACTGTTGCACGCATCTTGACACATAGTCAGCGTTCGCACTCTCGCCGGGTTCTCCCCACCAAGCCCACTCATTAGGCGGCGTGCGACAAAAGCGCTAATTGGTCGCGCGTCACACGCCGGCCCAAACCTGCATAGTGCGTGCATAGGCGCGTACTCTAGCATGCTCGCTAACTCTCTCTCTCTCTCTTTCTCTCTCTGTCTCTCTCTCTTTCTCTCTCTGTCTCTCTCTGCCTCTCTCTCTGTCTCTCTCTATCTCATAGTCGCTGCGCTCTTGCTTCTTCGGGCGCTCTCAATCTTGCTCGGCAATCTTCGGCGGCTGGAAAAACATAAAGGCCAGTGGTTAGGCGCAATAAATATATGCACCCAACGCTGACCACGTCGCCATGCCGAGCAATAAGAGGGAGAGAGAGAAGGAGGGCAGACGAGGAGCAAGCGTACTGCTTGCTCTCGTCACAAGTGAGTATCTGTCTGAATCAGTGTAGTCTGTTCTGTTTGTTTGTTTTTCTGTTAAATCATCTAATTGGTTAGTTGTTGGTATGATTTTCTTTATTGCTCCTGTAATTTTCTCTTTTTCTGCAATTTTTTCTTTGGTTCTAGTCGGCGATCTTCGTAGTTTGTTATTCTTTTTGAAAGCTAATTCATCCAGTCCTTTTTCTAAAAGGTCTTCTAATTTTGGATTCTTGTCAATTTATGATCGCGTAATCTCCCAATTACGGATGATGTGTCCTTCGTTGTTCTGGACTTCTTACTCATTTGGGCAATTTTTTTTTTTTTTTTTTTTGTAACAATACTCTCTCCTTTGTTACCAATTCTTTGCGGGGTAAGTGAGGCACTTTCGCTCATGACAATTGAGGGAGAAGAACGAGGAGAGGTTGATAAATGAATTATATAAAGACAGAAACCAAATCTCACTTACAACCTATTATTATTAATCACACAGGCCGACAAAAAATTTTACCAAGAACCCGAGTATAGTTTTCCGAAGGTTTTTTGCGCGCTGAATCCGAATCCGAGGTCAGAATTACTCTGGTGGCTCCGGTTTTCGAGATATCCTAACCTTAAAGTGCAAAAAACGCGATTTTTGCCTATATTTGAGGTTATGTAGCAAAGAAAAGAAATTTTTTTTCAAAAAACTGTATACATCAAATTAAAGTATGAGTTTTCTTCTTTCAAATGCCGTTGAGTATGCTCGGATATCTTTTTTTTTCACGAAGTTACACAAATTTGAAATAAAAAGCACTTGGCTAACTTGCTCTACCCAGCGTCATGTGGGTGTGCCTGCTTAGGGGTTGGGAGGGCTGGTTTTAAAGGGTTGAGGAGGTATTTGGGGATGAGGCCTATCTAGATCATATTAGTATGCATACCTGTGATTAGAAAATGAGTTTTTTTATCAAAAAGCAGTTAATTAAACTTACTCTACCCAGGGTTATGTGGGTGAGCCTGTTTAGGGGTTGGCAGGGGTGGTTTCTACCCGTAAGAGAACATTTTGTAAATAGAAGCACGATGCTCACAATATTTTTTAGTGTTTTGTCATATTTCCAAGTTTGGTTTAAATTGGTGAGTGGCTCTTTAATATGGTTACTTGTTAGATAGCTTGGGCTGAATGATGTGGTGCTTTTTAAATTCATAAAATTTGAAATTTTCAAATTTGTGTATCTTCGTGAAAAAAAAAGATATCCGAGCATACTCAACGGCATTTGAAAGAAGAAAACTCATACTTTAATTTGCTCTCACAACGGTTTGTTTGTGAGAGGCATCAAGGTTAGAAGTGTTTTGCGTGCTCCACGATTTGCTGCTGTCTAAAAACATGGATCAAAGCGTTTGCATTAAATTTTGTGTGAAAAATGGAATCAAATGTTCCAAAACACTTGAAATGCTGAAAGTGGCATACGGTGAGTCTACTTTAAGCCAAAAAAATGTTTACAAGTGGTATAAACTCTTCCAAGAAGGCCGAGAAGACACCGACGACGAACCTCATTCTGGACGCCCCAGCACATCAACAACTGATGAGAATGTTGAAGAAGTGAAGAAAATAGTGTTGGGAAATCGTCGAATTACCATTAGAGAAATTGCTGATGATATTGGCATCTCATTTTGTTCGTGCCAATCAATTTTGACGAGTGTTTTAGACATGAGACGTGTGTCAGCGAAGTTTGTTCCGAAATTGCTCAATTTCGACCAAAAGAAACGTCGCATGAGCATCGCCCAAGAGCTACTGAATGACGTCAACGATGATCCAGATTTACTCAACAGGGTTATAACAGGTGACGAAACATGGGTATACGGTTAGGACGTCGAGACTAAGACTCAATCGTCCCAGTGGAGGTATTCTGGATCACCAAGACCAAAAAAAGCACGCCAAGTTCGATCAAATGTAAAGGTTTTGCTTACAGTTTTCTTTGACTGCAGGGGCGTAGTGCATCATGAGTTCTTGCCACAGGGTAGAACAGTAAATAAGGAATATTACCTGCAAGTTATGCGCAATTTACGCGAAGCAATCTGCTAGAAACGTACGAATTTGTGGAAAAATAAAAATTGGCTTTTGCACTATGATATCGCCCCTGCTCACACATCGTTGCTTGTGCGCGAATTTTTGGCTTAAACCAACACAGTAACGATGCCACAGGCAACGTATTCCCCAGATCTGGCCTCCTGTGACTTCTTCTTGTTCCCAAAACTGAAGAGGCCCATGAAAGGACGGCCTTTGGCCACGATTGAGGAGATAAAGACGGCATCGAAGGATGAACTAAACAAGATCACAAAAAATGATTTTTTGAAATGCTTTGAGGATTGGAAAAAGCGTTGGCACAAGTGCATTATATCCGAGGGGGATTACTTTGAAGGAGATAAAATAAAAATTGATGAATAAATAAATATTTTTTGAGAAAATTAAAATTTCACCTTACTTTTTGATCACACCTCGTACATTATATCTTGTGACTATGATACAAGATTCGCACGAATTATTACGGTTACTGAATGCGTCGGACTCCGACTGCTTGAGAAATAATAAATAGTGTTAAATAGATATTATTTTCTTATTATAAGCCGGTTGTCTGACGTAAAAAAGTAATTGTTACAAACTTAATATTATATTATTATTATTATCAGTACGGAGAGGCTGCACAGCTTTGCGAAGAAATTTATCAATGTAGTCGATCTCGTAGGTCACGACAGGTATGTCAATAATTTTATTTTGCGACGTAAAATTTATTATTATGTTACGTCGATATTAGGTATCGAGTTGAACGTTAGGAACTCGACTAAGCCTAACTTGTAATATTTATGCTGTGATTGTTCGATTGGTGGGAAATAGTGCGCTTTTAGCAGTGAAGAATTATCCGAAAGAGTCAGAGTTATTTTCACGTTGCCTTTACTTTTATACCCTCGCACAAAAACTGTAAGCAAAGATGGCCGCATACGTGAGAATTGAAATATTGAAATCTTTTCGTATTTTATTTGATCTCGATATCGCCAAGATACATCATAAAATCAATAGGTGGCCTAAGATCTCCAAAGCTATCGAAATATGTGACGTTTTTTCCGATTTTGCGATAAGCCACCTAGTGCGTTCCTGTTCCTTCGACGTCATTAAGATTGACTAAAGCTGATTCGTGATAATATGGTCCAGAACTCGGTAAGTCATTTCTCATGAAGACTCCGCGAAAATTTGGTATATTCAAAATTTTTGCATACTTCATCAAGTCGGTGTTTGTATGGGCTCTATCCGTTAGATTTATTTCGAACTTTTTTTTCAAACTTGATCCCATATAAGGTTTAAGATAAAGTCCATAGCCTTTTTTATAAGGTTTGAGATACAAGCTTTTTCCCAGAGTAATGGCCTCCATCGTTTTGTTGTGCCTCTTGTTCTCTTCCAATTGCTGTTGTATAGACTTTGCATCGTTCACGAGTAGATAAGCAATGTATGTTCTAGGACACAAAGGAGCTGACAAAGGATGCCATCAATGTATGAGGGATATGTGTATGTTCTGGAACACAAAGAAGCCGCTCGATGAAGTTGTCGCGGTATCACACTACCGCGACACCTTTTAATCACCATAAGATGAGACCCCATGCTGAGTGTCTAAAAGGCATTTGATGTACCTTTGACACCTCCCGCTGAGTACCTAAAAGGTAATCGATGTAGTTTATGCATTGAAGATGCGTTGCCAGTGCATAAGGTGTATGTGTATGTCCTGAGACAGAAGCCAGTGGACCCTTCGACAGAGTGACTCACCTGCCCACCCACCTACAGAGGTTGTTAAGGTAGGTTGCTGGGGAGAAGTCGGTGGGGTGTTTGGTAAACTATATGATGGTCTCTCTCTCTCTCTTTCTCTCTCTCTCTCTCTTTATCCCTCTCTCTCGCTCTCCTTCGATAGTAGGGCGCTTAGTAAGCTTATGCTGGCTGAGTGTAGGCCCTCGGAGAGGGGGTAGCGTCTCTAGCTTGCTAGGCGCAGCCACCACCTACCTACCCCCTACCTACCTCCCACCTTTCGTCTGACTACTCCCTCTTCAACCTACAGCGCCGAAACCGCTGCTTTCAGCGCCACCATAGTGCATAAAAGCCGTGCTCGATTGGAAAAGAGCGCAGTCTTTCGAAACAGCCCGCTTCACTAGCTTTCTCAGCAGTGATAAGCAGTAGTAGTAGTAGCACTAGTAGTAGTAGTAGTAGTAGTAGTAGTAGTAGTAGTAGTAGTAGTAGTAGTAGTAGTAGTAGTAGTATTACTAGTTATCCTACGCGCATTTTCATTACAATGGCTTCTATTTCTTATTTTGAAAATACAGTATGCGATTTATGGAAAGCCTATTACAACTCAGACGTTAATAAGGATGATTTTATTAGATAGAAAAATATAATAATTACCGCTTCGAATTCTCTCGAAGAATATATGTTACAGCGTAACTTACGTAGAGCAATACTACGGAGATGTCAAACTTGCGCTTCTCATTTGAATTCAATCGAAATCAATTTAAATAATTCCATAAAAGTCGGAGGAAATATTAATTCATTACGAGTCATTATAAACCAAATTAAAGGGGACGGAGTTATTTGGCGTGAAATAAATTCAGCATTTGAAAAACGTATCATTACTGCATTCATAGCCAATCAAGAACATACAGATATAAAGTCTTTCTTAAAAGCAGCAAATAAACTCTTACAATTACAAAAACCAAAATATCTTTCAATTTATAATGCTCTAAAAATAAATATACAAATGTCAGCTCAATTTACCGTAATAAAAGATAATGTAGAGGACATTCAAGTAAAGTATTTCAACACCGAAAATGTTTCTATTTATAGAACGACAGATCTTAAATTATGGTTTACAGAAAATATTGAAGATGTTATACTTAAAAATTTAGAAGAATTTCAAGAAAAAGATTCCGGTTGGACATAAAAAACTATCATCGGTATTACTTTTAATATAAATAAATTTAATCCTTTCAAACCTGGCTCATATATTCAATTACCAAAACATATAGCAGATAAAAAAGCAATGATCAATGTTCAAAATACAGAGAATGAATGTTTTAAATGGGCTGCGCTTGCCTGTCTTCATCTAGTTAGATTTCATAGCGAAATAGTTCAAAATTATATGCCCTTTGCGAACGAATTGAAATTCGATGATATAAACTTTCCTGTTGAGGTAAAGAATATTCCTAAATTTGAAAAATTGAATATTATTTCAATAAATCTATACATATTAAAAAAATACGGTTTTAAATTCGAAGTCTCACCCTATTATATATCAACTTTAAAACAAGATAAGCATGTCAATCTTTTGTTACTACAAAGCGATTATATTGATGAGAATGAAACAGAAAAATCTAATAGATCAAATAACAATGATAATTTCTAATTCAAATTCCACTATGTATGGATTAAAAACTTATCTGCTCTTGTTAGAAGTCAAGTAACGAAACATACTGCACAAATTTATCTCTGTGAACGCTGTCTCCACTATTTTAATAATAAAGAAAAATTGAATATTCATGAGATATTGTTCAAAATTAAATAAATATAGACTTAATCTACCTAATTTTTCTCTTCTGAAATTTAATCATTATGATCGAAAAGAAATGGTTCCATTTATTATATATGCTGATTTAGAGTGCTTATTGAAACCAGTAAATAATGGACGATCCTTCCATGATCATGAAGCCTTTAGTGTGGGGCTTTATATAAAATGTAGTTATAATGATTCTAAATTAGTCTTTAAGATGTATAGAAAAAAATTGAATGAAGAACAATCACCCGTACAATGGATTATCAAACGATTTCAGATTTTGTTAGATGAAATAGATCAAATATACGAGTTTAAGAATGCTATAGAAATGAATCTTTCATGGCGTAATCAAATGGATTTCAAGATGAGTAAAGTGTGTCATATTTGTAGAAAATATTTTCAACGTGATGAAACAAGAGTTCGAGATCATTATCATTTGACGGGCCGATTTAGAGTTGCTGCTCACGCATCCTGTAATTTAAATTATAAAAATCCTTATTTCATACCAGTCGTATTCCATAACCTTACTGGATATGATTTTATAATAAAAGAAATAGCTACTAGCTCCGATCTTGAGAGAAATGTGACTGTTTTAGCTGAAAACAAGGAAAGATATATAGCTTTTACAAAACATGTGGACGGTAGTACTATAAATTTTCGATTTATTGATTCGTTTCGTTTTATGCCATCATCTCTCGAAAAACTGGCTTCATTCTTAACCAAACGAAATATCGTACAGCATGAATTCAAGATAGATAAATATATAAAAACACAAATAGAATTATTGAAGGGAAAAGACGTTTTTCCATATGAGTATGTTAATAGTTTGGAAGATTAAAACAGACTTAATTACCACCTATCGAAGATTTTCATAGTTAATTGATAGATAGCAACATCTCTGAAGCTGACTATGAGCATGCACAAAAAGTGTGGAATGCATTTGGCATCATTGATTTAGGACAGTATTTTGATTTATATTTAAAAACTGACGTATCACTCTTGGCCGATATTTTTAAAAATTGTCGTAAAACTTGTATGGATGCGTATCAGCTCAACCCAGCACACTATTATAGTACTCCTTGATTAAGCTAATTTAAAGCTAATTTAAAGTAGAGGGAGGCGGTTGTGGCGGCTCGAAAACTAAAGTAGTGGGGAGAGGTTTTAAAAGAGCTGTGAGCCTCGAAGAGCTTCATTCTGTCTCAAGAATCGAGTAGTAGCTATTAGAGTAGCAGCAGCAGCACCACCACCAGCACCAACAGCAGTGGCAACAGTAGTAGTAGAAGTAGTAGTAGAAGTAGTATTAGAAGAAGAATACGTAACACTATAGAACTCTTTACCTACAGCAAGATGAATTTTGAAATGTTGAATAACATTGGAATGAAGCTTTTCGATATACTTCCTGAAAAAAGTCATTATGAATTGCATGAAGATCAAAATGATCTAATAACATTCATGAGACAAGATAAATCTCGAATTATTCTTGAACTCTGTGAGTTCGAAATTGTTCTACTGGACCGAAGGTCAAGAGCGATAATTTATCATTTTGATCTTTTTATTGATCTTTCTGATAGAGTACAAAAATATGCATTATTTATTCAATATCATGGATGTGATCGATATCAATTTATTATTTAAATATATTTGTATATCTTATTATATCTCAATAAAGATTGTATTATATAAATTTATTTTCTGGAGAGGTAAATGAGTCATTAGTGTCTCTATTAAAGCAGGTTTCGACTTGTCTTAATGGACTCACTAGTGTCGAATATAAAAAATGGAAGTACCTCACAGGTAAGAGCGAAGGTTGGGGCTCTTACCCTTAAAATAAAAAAAAACAATGTAATATTTATAAATGAAAACAACACTATTTATTTAAATACAAGCTAGATACATATCAATTTATATTTGTAATTCATTGTTGTATAGTCTCCTTATTTATCCAAGAATTGTGAGTATTATCAAAGCCAAGCCATTTTACGAAGACTTCATTACCCCGTCTTCTGAGAATTTTTTCTACAAGATAGATATCAGGATACATAGCTTTCTGTAGTTCTTGCTCATAAAAACCACCAACAATGGGATTTTCTTGATAATCTAGTAGGTGATATGTTACAGGTTTAGTTCACGAAATACGATGAATAGTAAAAATTTCTGTAGACCAATTAGACGTATATCCTTTTTCAAAAACGTGTTTAGAATTGCTCATTTGCACTTTATCTCCTACCTGGAATTTTGATTTTTTGAAAAGACGATGATCGTAAGAGAATCGTGTCAAGACCTGCATTTCATTTTCTTTAGTTACGTCTTTAGGCTTCATATTTATTGTGCAATGTTTTCGATTATTATAAGGTTCTATTAAACTGAGGAGAAAGTCAACCTACTTATAATTTCCTATTAAACTGAATTTTTTCCACATAATATTTTTTAGTATTCGATTGAAACGTTCACAAATTGATGCTTTAAGATTGCTATAAGTAGAATAAAGGTTTATTTTATATTTTTTCATTAGACTTTGCAAATTTTTATTGTAGAATTCTTTGCCTTTATCCACTTGGAGATTTTTAGGAATGCGTCCCTTTTTTAATACAGACTCCATTGCGTTAGTGACATCTATAGCAGTTTTCTGTTTTACTGGAACTTCCCAAGCATATTTAGAGAACGTATCTATAATAGTTAATAGATAGCGAAAACTTGTATTCTCTCTAGAATAGCTTGGCATCTCAACAAGATCAGCTTGCCACGTCTCATCTATTCCACGTATATCGATTTTTCGACGAGGATAGTTTCGACGTGCTGGTTTGTGTAACTCATCCACCACTCTTTGATGTTCCATTTTTTCAATGTATTTGTTATAATTGATGTTGTAACGTCGGGCCGTTTATTAGAAATAAATTTTTTTTTTCCTCATGTACTTTTGTGTAGCTTAAATTTTAACTCGGTAAACTAGCGAAGGAGAGCCTTCAGCTGAAGCAGCTGGAGGACACGTGAAAATAGTCGTCCCTTTATCGCGCGCTTTCCGATGTTTACCTCGCACGATCATAAAGTTTTTTGAGTAGGTTTAGATAAAGAGTAAAGGAGCCGCGGAATTCCACCTGCATCCTGTTACTCGATTTCACCCAAAAGATTTCCACTTTTAGAAGTCAAAACTTTTGCTATATAAAAAAACCTTAATAACTAATTTTACATAAATGAATCGGGAAAATAACAGCATGATAGGAAAATTTCGCAGCTTCTTGAAACCTCCCACACACTTTTTGATTAGAAACATAGTTGCCGCGCAATCATTGAAAATAACTCGAAGTTTTTAAATTACAAATTAGAAAAATGAGGTAAATAGTCGAAAACAGTTACTTGAACGAATTTTAGCAAATCAGTTATACAGTCCACAATTAAATAATACCCTTTTTTCGTTCGAATTTATTTAAACAACGAAGTGAGTTAATTAATTAAGTTACTAATTGTAAACATGTAGGATCAACAGATTTTCGCGTAAAATATGTTAAATAATAAGGAACTTACGTTATTTTTAAGAATTAATTGTAATAATTTTATATAATAAATAACTTAATAATTATAAGAGAAACTGTACTAAAAATGGTACTTGGAGAGTCATCTAGTGAGATAAGGCCCAAACTCTTGAACGCGCGCCCCCAATTCTCACCACGCCCCCGAACCAATTAGGGCCCGAAATCCGAAAGAGAAAAGGAGGGAAAATCTCGGTTGGCCAATTAGAATTCACTGGCATTTCCACTCTTCCCAAATTTCGAGGGACTGAAAGAGGGATTTTCCTCCCAACCACCCCCAGGGTTTAAAAGGGCATGCGCAAGCGAAAATCTCTCTCTCACGCTCTCACGCTCCACACAAGCTTTTAAGTGCATCTCATTGACCAAGTGCCAGGTCCAGATTGACTTCTCCAGTACCAGTTAACTAAATAAAAGAAAAGTAAGTTGAAACAAAATTTTATTCACTATCTCTCCTTTTCCTCTTCTTGTTAGAGTAGCTGATCGAAACTCGTGAAAAATAGGTCTTCGAAAAAGTATTTCAGCAGGAATTGGGATACTTTTTCAATAAGACAGTCGCGCCGTTAAACTAAAATAAAATACTTTTTATGTGATAATTCCGGCAAGGTTTGGGATTTTCACATCCAAGTCCCGACTCCATTGGACCCTGGTGTTTGATGGAAGGCTTGTAGTCCAGTTTAATTTTTTCACTCTTTTTACGCGAAACGCGAAGTAGAAAAGCTCTAATTCTCCAATCGCTCGTCCCGGTTTAAGCGTACGCACGCAAACCAAATAGAGCGCCTGAGATTACGTCCACCTCAGACGTACCTGAGATAGTGACCCGGATGTCACATAAAATTTTTGGAGGCCCCGGAGGGATAAGTTGGAGAAAAAGAGCTTTATAGGGTACTAACAACCTCATACTTTCCTGTCTTCTTTTTCTTGTATAGAAAATTACGGATTTGAAAAAGTAACGGATTTAATACAAATTAACGAAATTGAAAAAAAATCAACGAGCTCGAAATAAAAACAAAGTATTCGAAATAAATTAACGAATTTGAAAAAAATAAAAAAAAAAATTTTTTGAAATAAAATAACGAATTTGATAAATATATAAAAAATTCGAAACAAATTAACGAATTTGAAAAATATAAAAAAAAATTTTTTGAAATAAAATAACGAATTTTATAAATATATAAAAAAATTCGAAATAAATTAACGAATTTGAAAAATATAAAAAAAAAAATTTTTTTTTTTAAATAAAGTAACGAATTTGATAAAAATATAAAAAATTCGAAATAAAGTAACGAATTTGAAAAATATAACAAATTTGAAATAAAATAACGAGGTAGCAAAAATTGAGAATGTGACGTCGGGGTCACTCTCAGGTACGCTTGGAGCAAGCGTAAACTCAGGGTTGCTCTGATTTGGCTATCGTGTAACACATAAGCCGGGACGAGCAATATTGTTGCGTTGAGAAAACTGTATGCTAACGGGGAATGTAATAACCAAATGTTATTACGAACACACCAGACTCACGCTTAATGTGTTCTTAAGGGACTTTAATGGAAATTCACCAGACTCACGCTTAATGAATTTCCAAAAGAAAGGCGGATTACTTAAAGAAAGAAAAGGATAGCCAGGTTTAAGATTTTACTTACTTTTATTTTATCAATTTAGTTATTATTAATGTTGCGTTCTCTCTCTGCTCTTTGGCCTCTTTCTCTCTCTATATGTTCTGAATATATTTGGGTGATTTGATGCTTGCTCCGGGACTCGCTCACTAGTAAAACTTCTTATTACGGACTTCCTGGTGCTCACTCCGCACTTACTCTATCTGAACTTGACTTCCTCTAACTTAACTGACTGAACTGAACTTAACTTAACTTCCTCTCCAGCCTTGTACAGAGCTTTTTATAAGCCGTGGGTGGTTGGGTGGAAATCCCTTTCCTCAGGCCCATGAAGCGATAACGGCTAAATTTTGTATTGGTCGGAAATTTTCTAATCATATCCAAAATTTCTTTATTGGTCTGTGGGCGTGAATTTTCAGAGAGAGAAAGGGCGGTCCCCTTTTAACTTGGGCCCTTTTCTCCAGAGATGGCTCTCGGAGTGCCACTTTTAAGAGCAAGAGTAACGCTATAGCTTATAATTACTTATACATAATTGTACTAAACTTAATTAATTATGACGAAACATAGTGACTATTATGAACATTCAGAAAAATTCAAACCTTTTACGATTTATTATAAAATACATTATTGTTCTATTTTATTGGTTATTCGGTGACAAAAAGGTGCGCATTATAATGGCTTACAAAATTGATGAAAATCTATTTAATATTACGGATATTTTCTTAAAAATCGGTGGGAAAAAAAAATAGATTGCATTTTTATGGTCCCCTTCCATTATCGGCGTGTGATAACACTTCACGATGTATACGCGATGATCGTAGGCCCCTGTCAACACATACGTGTGGGACAAAGCAGGATAGAGCGTTGATTGTAAGCTTGAGTACGCAGGCTCGGGCCACTATCAAAGTTTATATTTCGAATGCGTTTTCATCGTGGGAAATCAGGAAGGTTCCCACTCCGTTCGTCATATTTAATAATTAAATATAAAAAAAACTAAGTTATGGCTAGCCGTCACAAGAAGTTGCAAAGATTTAATTAATAAAATAAATCAAAAGCGAAAAATTAGAGAAAATTATCACGTATTAAATAAAATAAAAAATTTTTTAGTGAAATCTAACCTTTTTTTTTCTTCTTTTCTCTTCTGCCTCCTGTTATGCCTCCCTTTGTAGAATTTAGCGGTGTTTCGTACGATTTAATAGAAACGGTAGACCAAGTTGTAGAAGATATTTCAACAATTAGAGAAAGTCAGGACGCGGTAATAAGTCGGGTAAATAATCATAGTAACGATATCGCGAAAATAAATCAGAACGGTCGTAGTTTAAGTGCACGTGTTACGGAATTAGAGCTAGAAAATAAGAATAGAATTTACCAGATAGCTAGTTTAGGACATCTCTGCGTCAACCTTATTGAATCTAACACAGCCTTAAAAAAGGAAATAAAAAAACTTAGGAAGCGATCAGGAATTAAAGATAAATTAATCTCCAAAACCGCAATTTCGAATAAAGTTTTAACCGCAAAAATCGCGAAGTTAACCTTAAAATTAGAAAATTTAAAATTATAAAATAATATTATTAATTAATTAATTTAAAATATTTTTAACATAGTAATCTTATTAGTTAAACCTGAAAAAAATAAGGAAACTTAAGATAGTGTTAGTTTTTCGTTTGTATTTTGACTAAGCGTGATAATTAATAATTTTTTTTTTCCTTTCTTTTGCCTGTTCAATTTTAGTGAACGCAGAAAACCGGCCCATTAGAAAGAAGTTGACTAAGTGTCAACGCAGAAGGTTAGCGAGGGAGATCCAAAAACATCCCGACGCTCTACCAAAACACATTTATGAGGCCGAAAGAAAAAAACAGTTTCAAATAAATAGGGAAAGAAGAGACTTAGACCTGCGGATAAAGACCTTGTTAGCCGACAACAAACCATTCAGCTGCAAACACGGGAACGACCCGTATTACTGCAGGCTTTGCGTGCAGACGTTCGAAAAATTAGGGCCTATCCCTAAGAAAGTAATAACCCCACCGAGTCTGCAAGAGCCGGAACAAATTAATAAACAAAATTGTGGAAAAAGGGACCCAAACAGGTTATATAAAAAACTATTTACTCCAGATAAAAAAATATTGAAAAAAATAAATCAACACAAAGAAGAAAGGAAGAAAACAGAAGAAAACAGAAAAAGGGAAGAAGATAGAGCGAAGGAAATAGAAGAGCTAGAAAAGAAAATAAAATTAAAAGAAAAAGAAATAAAAGCAATTTTAAAAAATTTATAACTTATTTTGTCTTTTTTTTAAAAAAATATATTTTAGTTAAAATAATAAATTGGTGTTATTTTTTTTTCTCTCTCTATTCCCCTATAAAATTATAAAATATTTTTTCCTCTCTTAATGAATAATAAAGAACCGGGTGATAAACGATTGACGCGTAGCCAAGCCCGAAATCCGTCTACATCTTGGACGGTAAGTATTGGTTCTGGGCGGCTTAGGCATTCCGACGAATTTCAACAGGAGAAATCTGACGAGAAAGGAACCATAAACCCAAAATCTAACATAGGCGATAACTTATACCCTGACCTAGATAAGTTAAAAAAATTTAACGAAGAATTAGATAGTCTAAAAATAAATAACGAATTGGAAGGGCTAATAGGGAGGTCAGCTCCAAATAGTCAATCAGGATCTAGTGAAGATTTAGACAACGTCACTATAGAGATCAGCGACGAGGTTTTAAATAAGTTCATACGCGAAAATCACGGCATAAAATCAAACTCGGCTAAAATGGATCAAGAAATTCAAAGGACCATGAAGCAAACCATCCAATTGAAAGATGCCTTAAACGTTGTACCCAACTTCAATGGAAACCCTAACCAATGGGTACCATTTACAGAAGGTTGTAGGGAAGCTTTAAATATGCTGCCCTCAAAATGCGAAGAAGATCTAGTAAAATTAATAAAAGGTAAACTAGAAGGCGAGGCCAGATCAACAATGGTTGGCATCAATTTTAAAACCATTAACGAACTTATATCTCATTTAGCTGATATCTTCGCGCCACCTCAAACCATGAATCAATTATTAGGAGAATTAGGAAATGAATATCAGAAAGATAATGAAAAAGTCTTAACGTACGCTAATAGAATTCGCCTATTAACCACTAGGATAATAGATGCAAAAAAGAGACAAGACAATACCGATTCTATAAACATCGATGAGAAAAATGCTTTAGAAGAAAATGCATTTATATGTTTTAAACGAGGATTAAAGCCAGAAATAAAAATAAATCTCCCACCAGGGATTACTGCCACTAATGCCTTAAAGGAAGCCATCAAAGTAGAAAAAGAATTAGAATTACAAAGAAATCTAAGAGGAAAAATTAACTACACTTCAGATTATCTACAACCAAAGAAAAATGTAAGAATATGCCAAATTTGTGAAGAACACGGACATGAAGCTTTAAACTGCAACACGCTCGTGAACAAACAAAAATTATGTAATTTCTGTAATAAAACAGGTCACGATACAAATAATTGCTTTGCTAAAATTAGGTTAGATAACCTAACTTGTCAAATATGCGGAAAAAAAGGACATAATGCACGCGAATGTAAATCGAGATTACAATGCCAAATTTGCAAAAAGATGGGACACGCTGCTAAAGAGTGTAGGAATAGAATTAGGACACAGGCTATACATGAAATAAAATGCCAATTATGCAATAATTTGGGGCACAGTGCTCAAAGTTGTCGAGATATAGAAAGGACACAAGTAAATAGCGAAATCGTATGTCAACTTTGCAATAACAGAGGACATACTGCAAAAGACTGTAAAACAAAAACTCCCAATTTTAACAATAATCAATTTCTAGCTAGTCAACCTTCTTTTAATAGATTTGATAAATCCAAAATAGAATGCCTTTTTTGTAAAAAACGCGGGCACATAATGGCTGATTGCTATAGGAAGAAATGGGTCGATGGTCAGAACCAGGGAAACGACAAGCCGTCCTCTGTAATTCCGACACAGAGGACGAATATGACTCGGATAGACAACAGCGAAGAATCAGAGGATGTTCGACTATTCCCATAAAAAATCAACCTCGATTTGCCGCCAAAGTACCCATAATAAGTGTCAGTTTTTTTGGAATTATATATGATACAATGTTAGACAGCGGATCAGAAGTTAATATTATGAAGATTGAAGTATTACAACAATATTTAGAATACGTAGACATGACTAAGCGACACACATTGAAAGGTATTGGTCTAGAAAGTTTTCAAACCATAGGAGTAATTACTCTCTATGTGTATGGAAGGGAAACTGAATTTTTAATAGTTGAGAATGATTTCCCAATTCCCTGTGATATAGTGATAGGAGCAAGTTATTTGTCATCCAACAAAATAATTCTTGATTTCGAAACCAGACAGTTCATCCTACCAGATAGAACAATAAATTTCAAAGAAATCAAAGATTTAGTTTATACTGGTATTTGCTGCATGTATAATGTTAAAGATGAATCAAAAATAGACCGAGTTATTCCAAGAATCGAGGTAAAGAATCCACCCACTGGCTCGAAGGAATATTTCTTAATAGACACAGGATCAGAATGTAATTTGATTAAAAAAGGATTATTACCACCTGGTAATAGTATTGACGATTCACTCATCATTAACCTAAAAGGAATAGGTAGAAATATGCAACTAACTCTGGGAATAACCGAAATTAAGCTTTTCGATACGGATACAATTTTCCATGTAGTCGAGGATAATTTTGAAATGATTCATGCTGGAATATTAGGTGCCGTATTTTTTGAAGACAGTAAAGCAAGAATAAACTTCAAAGATAATACTTTTGAAGTTAAAAATTTCCTAGCACCATTAATCATAGAAACATTGGACAAGAAACTTACACAGGCAGAATTCGATAAACTATTACAGGAATTAATCCCTATGGAAGTACCTAGTTTCGCAGTACGCCATGTGTTTAATATATCTCAGAGTGAAATCTTTCAAGACCTTAACATTGAAGAATTTGACGATGTCGATTTTAACATAGCTGAGTTATACATCGAAGAAGAAACAAACGATGTTGAGAAAAAAATAGAAGATCATCTAGAATTGAGTCATTTAGATAACACAGAAAAAGAATATGTAATAGACTTGGTTAATAAAGTCGCCGATGTTTTTTACTTGCCTGGAGACAAACTACCAGGTACTGAATTAGTAATGCATGAAATACATACTGTTGATGACATACCCGTGAATTGTAAACAATACCAGTTCCCACATGCAATGAAAGATAAGCTTAATTATCATATTGACAAATTATTGAAAGCTGGTATCATTAAAGAATCTAATTCACCGTATAACATACCTGTATGGATAGTTCCAAAAGCTACAGATCCAAACGGCAGAATGGTGCTCGACATGAGAGGGCTTAACGAAAAAACCGTAGCAGATTCTTATCCTATTCCAAATATCACACAGATATTTGACCAAGTAGGAGGAGCTAAGTTTTATTCCGTGCTTGATCTTGCAATGGGATTCTATCAAATTAAGATGCACCCAAAAGACGCTCATAAAACAGCGTTTAGTACCCCTTTTGGTCATTACGAATTTGTCCGCATGCCATTTGGTTTAAAGAATGCACCTGCAACCTTCCAACGGCTTATGGATACTTTATTACGCGGACTACAAGGCCTCGATTTGTTTGTTTACCTAGATGACATAGTCATTTATGCTAACAATATTGAAGAACACGATCGGAAGTTTAAGTTACTAGTCGAACGGTTAAGAGAAGCAAAACTGAAATTACAAATTAATAAATGTAAATTCCTCATGCGAAAAGTCAGCTACTTAGGGCACCTTATAAGTGAGGATGGTCTAGAAGTAGATCCCAAAAAGGTTGAAGCCGTACAAAAATTCCCAAGACCAAAAACCGTTAAAAACGTCCGCCAATTCTTAGGACTAGCTGGGTACTATAGGCGCTTTATCAAAGACTTTGCCAAGATAGCTAAACCATTAACTAAATTATTGCAAAAGGATATAAAGTTCGAATGGAATGAGAAAGCCGAAAAGGCATTTATTGAATTGAAAGAGATGTTATGTAATGCACCTCTTTTACAATTCCCTGATTTGTCCAAAGGGTATAACATACGTACCGATGCCTCTGGCACTGCTATCGCTGGAATATTATCCCAAGGCCCGATCGGATCCGACCGTCCTATTGCATATTTTTCTAGAGTTCTGCGTGGATCAGAGCTAAACTATGAAGTATATGAAAAGGAAGCCTTAGCGATCATACAGAGTGTCAAAGCTTTCAAATCCTATGTATATGACCGGCCTATCCAAATTATTACCGATCATCAGCCATTAGTTTGGTTTGAAACAGCAGATTTAAACACGCGAGTACAAAAATGGCGATTTTGGTTATCACAATTTAAGTATAAAATAATTTACACCAAAGGAAAATCTAATGCCGCAGCAGATGCACTCTCAAGAAATCCAGCAGATGTAAATGTTATTGAAAAAGCGCCCACTCTTCAAGAGTTTTTACCTGAAATTGAATTAGGAAATCTAGTAGTGAACATCACCAATAGTCTGATCGATAAAGAATTCGAATTTCTTATCGATACAATCTCCAGTGTAAATATAATCAAAATCAGTTCTATACCCAATGGATTATTAATTAAGCTGAATAAAGAAATATTACTACAAGGGCTTTTTTCAGATAATATCGTAGTAACACACTATACAGAATTGGCTATATTAGGACGCACTTTTGAATTTTATGCAGTAGAAGATAAATATGATTTGCCGTATCATGGAATCCTTGGTTCCAAATTTTTATATGAAATACGAAGTAGAATAGATTTTGATAAATTACAGTTAACACACTCAGGAATAGTCACACCGCTTAAGTCAGTATATAGCAAAAACAATGAAACAGAATTTAGGGCAATGCGAAATATTGATTTACACATTGTCAAAGATGATTTGTTGTTAGTGGATTCATACATTCGTAATCTCGAATGTCGGATACAACTCTCAATTAATACAATATGTGAACAAAGTATAATTAAGAAACAATATGTAACTGAAACAGAGAAGATAGATGAAAGCGACCGAATTATCTTACGAGACATTAGTGGGAAAACCTATCAAACACTTGGTACCATACAAATAGAAATCTTTTCCATAATAAATAAATTTTGCATAGTACCTAATGACTTTCCTATAAATTCCGAAGGATTATTAGGAATTGATTATCTCATTAGGAGTAAAGCGGCACTAAATTTCAACACCAGAACAATGCGCCTTGGAAATATGATTATCCCATTTCGTATACGGAATATTAGAATTGACAATCAAAACTCTTGTAAAAACTTACTCCCACAAACAAGCCGTGAAATAGCGGAAATAAATATAATGACACGAGGACAAAAACAAAGATTAGATAATTTACCATCTGCTATACCTACCCCACCGACTGTTAACGAAAGGATAAGTCCTGAGAAACGACCCCGAGGAAGGCCTCGCAAAAATCCACTCCAAATTCCCGGAAACACAGAACCAGCGCCAATCGAATCATTTCAACCACCGGAAAGCCATTCAAAAAAACCTCGAGGCAGACCAAAGAAGATACAATTATCTTCGACAAGTGAAGAAGAACCAGATCATGCCGATGCTTCTAACCAATCTGACGATGAATCGATTCTTAGTGACTTTGATGAATCTTCAACTGGGCACACTAAACTGGTTAAGATCAAGGATTCAATCCATATGCGTACTGACAGCGTAGTTTATTTTATTGATAGTAATGGCGCACCATGCGACGAAGGCGCCAAAATGATGATCGAAAACAATCAGATAGAAAGTAAACAGATTATTAATGTAGGAGAAGTTGTGAAAGAAAGAAAAGGAAAAAAATACTATCGCTTTGGACTCTGTATATGCGGAGAACACCCGGAGTCGTTGAGTCATTTAAGAGACAATATGCTTACAACTTTGAATGTATTAAGAGATATGTTGGATAGCCTAAAGCTAACGGAAATTTGTATCGCCAAAAGTAAAGAGATAAGAAATCTAGAATGGGGAGAAGTAGTAAATTTATTGGATACTGTCTTCAGAAATACAGGAATAACGATTTTAATATGTATGAATAGCCTTGAGTATGTGCCTTTAGAGAAACGTGGTATAGTATTTTACGAATGTCATCAATCTCCGGTCGGAGGACATCGTGGTGTTTCTAAAACATTTTATCGAATACGACAGAATTGTTATTGGGAGAATTTGAAGGAAGATATTCAAAGACGAATACAACAATGCCTTGAGTGTCAGTTAAAGAAATTAACTCGCCTACAGACCAAACAACCTATGGTAATCACCGATACCTGTGCCGCTACTTTTGACAAAATAGCAATGGATATTGTAGGACCCTTGAAAAAAACCCCGAAGAACAATGAATACATTTTAACCATGCAAGACCAACTAAGTAAGTTTTGCCTAGCCGTACCTCTAGTCGACACTTCATCCACAACGATCGCAGATGCATTCATAAAGAAATTCATTTGTATATTTGGTTGTCCAAAATCCGTTTTAACTGATCAAGGAAGAAATTTCTTGAGTAATTTGATGAGCCGTATAGCTAAACGTTTCAAGATTAAGAAGTTAAAGACCACAGCTTTTCATCCACAATCTAATGGGTCGCTTGAACGCTCCCATCATGTTTTAGCAGAATTTCTGAAACAATATACCAATAGCGATAACAATTGGGATGAATGGTTAGACTTAGCCATATTGAATTATAATACTTGTGTTCAAGAGAGTACCAAACACACTCCATATGAAGTCGTTTTTGGCAGATTAGCTAGACTGCCCTCAAGTTATCCATTACAAGAAGGAGATTTATTGCCCACTTATAAAGGGTACATTACAGAGTTAGTCACCCGAATAACAGGAATTCAAAAGTTGGCATACGACAATTTAATAGCATCAAAAGAAAAATCAAAGAAATATTATGACAGACACCTTAATCCGAAAAATTTTAAGCTTGGAGATTTTGTATTTTTGAAAAGTGGTCCAAAACCCGGTAAATTAGAAGATCATTATTCAGGCCCTTTTAAAATAATAGGAATTTTACCGAAAAACAATGTCAAAATACAAATGAAAAAAGGAACCAAAGTAGTTCACGCGAATAGGCTTAGAATATCGTATATTAATAATAATAATAATTCATAAAAAGGAGGAGAGGCATAAAACTAGAAAACACAAAAAAAAAAAAAATAAAAAAAAAAAAAAAAAAAAAAAAATAAATAAATTTTTTTTTTATAAATAAATCATAGATAAAATGAACAATATCATTTCCAGTAAAATAATAATAGTAAAATAATAGTAATAAAATGATAGTAATAATAAGTATAAATAAATATACCGAATTAATCATTGGTTTTCCGTTCCAGCAATTAATAGTTAACATAAGAATTAACATTATTTATTTTTCAGAAAATGGATATGAATAAATTTGGATTTTACATATTAATCTTATCTACCATTGCATATCAAGGCCAAGCCATCATAGGATACGATTGCGGAGCGAGATCATTAAACATTACCACTGTTTCTTTGCTTGGCGTAGAAGAATGCGATATACCTCCCGGAAAAATTAATAGCACTCAGATCCATATACAGTTATTACAGTTAAACCAATTCGAGGAAGTACACGTGATACAATGCAAGATACAACTACAACGTCACATTTATCATTGTGGAATGCACTCCCATAGTTCGGCTGTCAAAGATGGAATACACGAATATATGGTCGAGATCAGCCAAAAACGCTGTTCAGACTTGTATAATACCGGCACATTATATTTCGATGAGATACGTGTACTACGCGATATTAAAGTTAACCAAACCATAATCCGACCCTTAACACTAGCTGGTAGTTTAAAAATCGATGGTAGTTGCAACGGTGGTGTGTATTCTGATGCATATGGTACCTGGGAGAATGTTGTAGTTCAAGATTTAGTAAAAATAACCGTGCAAGACTATACTGCACCAGTTGACTTAAATAACGATCAAGTAAGACTACGCTCAGGTATCAAATGCACATTAACTGAAGAAACCTGTATAGACCCGGAAGGAGGTAATACTTTCTGGAAAACGATACCACGGGATATATGTAAATTCAATCATTACGGGATATTATATGAAGGCATAGCTAACAAAATATTAGACGAGCACCAGAACCGTATATATTCCTTGATAACAGAAGATATTACCTTCGCCTTAATGGCCAAAGGAAAAAGACAAATCTGTGGATATGAAATAGTTCAAACAGAACATCCAAAATTATTCATATTTGAAACCACTAGAGGAGTCTCGACCTTTGCCGTAGCAAAGAAATTATCATTAAGCAATTTAGACATATTTGCGTACGTTAATTCTAAATTTGTATTCGTCGAGCGTTATATCAAAAATCAAATAAATAGTTTGTATAGAGATGTAGTTGTACAGCGTTGTAGACAAGAACGCGAAATTTTAAAAAATGCTTTAGCAATAGCCACGTATTCACCTGATCAATTCGCATACAATTTAATGAAAGGACCTGGATATATGGCGGTAACGGCTGGCGAAGTAGTTCACGTCGTCAAATGTATCCCGGTAGACGTAAAGATTTCGCCGGGGACCAACTGTTATGAAGAATTAAAAGTAGTCCATAACAATATCACCAAATTTATGACACCCAAAACACATATTCTCAAGACTCAAGGAACAATAGTGGATTGTAACGCTCTGCTGTCCACTCACTTTTATGTCAACGAAAATTGGTATAAATTCATGCCACGTCCTGTAGACGCCAGAACACCAGAGATTTTGAAGCCTTTTGCCCAAATGACCTGGAAATATCAAGATATTCCAACTCTCGCTACAAGTGGTATTTATACTGAACAAGATCTGCAGGATCTTCTAAATCGAATCATGTATCCTCTCGAACAATCAGCTGTCATCAATGATGTTGCTCGAGAAATCAAAGGTCATGCGATGAAAGATCAAGAAGGAGTAATTAATAAATTGCTCAATGAGAACACTTTAGAACGCTTAGTTCATACCACTTGGAACCGAATGTGGGGTAAATTCATGACGTTTGGAACATTCAGTGCAGGAGTGATAGCTATCCTTTTTATTATTCAAATAATTAAAAAGGTGATAGAAATCTTTATCAACGGCATGGCTCTGCATAGTATTTATGGGTGGTCCTACCAACTTTTTGGAGCCATATGGAACAGTCTCACAACTTTCCTTATCCACTTAGGCCATTCAACGCAGAAGGAAAATGAAAAATCCCAGGAAGAACCAAGTAGAGTTCCTATGCCAATACAGATACCCCATTACATACCAGTTCAGGTTCAAGAAAGAGATGCCAACGTACCAAAAGAACATCCAGTGTCCTCAATCCAAACTAACAATAGTTTCTTTTCTCGACAGTAAATGTTAATAAATCTTGGTTACCATGCTCTACAATCACATCTTAATTAGCGATTACTTTGCCTCGCTGCGCTCCTTAAGTAACCGTTTAAGTGGGGGGGTGTAACGTCGGGCCGTTTATTAGAAATAAATTTTTTTTTCCTCATGTACTTTTGTGTAGCTTAAATTTTAACTCGGTAAACTAGCGAAGGAGAGCCTTCAGCTGAAGCAGCTGGAGGACACGTGAAAATAGTCGTCCCTTTATCGCGCGCTTTCCGATGTTTACCTCGCACGATCATAAAGTTTTTTGAGTAGGTTTAGATAAAGAGTAAAGGAGCCGCGGAATTCCACCTGCATCCTGTTACTCGATTTCACCCAAAAGATTTCCACTTTTAGAAGTCAAAACTTTTGCTATATAAAAAAACCTTAATAACTAATTTTACATAAATGAATCGGGAAAATAACAGCATGATAGGAAAATTTCGCAGCTTCTTGAAACCTCCCACACACTTTTTGATTAGAAACATAGTTGCCGCGCAATCATTGAAAATAACTCGAAGTTTTTAAATTACAAATTAGAAAAATGAGGTAAATAGTCGAAAACAGTTACTTGAACGAATTTTAGCAAATCAGTTATACAGTCCACAATTAAATAATACCCTTTTTTCGTTCGAATTTATTTAAACAACGAAGTGAGTTAATTAATTAAGTTACTAATTGTAAACATGTAGGATCAACAGATTTTCGCGTAAAATATGTTAAATAATAAGGAACTTACGTTATTTTTAAGAATTAATTGTAATAATTTTATATAATAAATAACTTAATAATTATAAGAGAAACTGTACTAAAAATGGTACTTGGAGAGTCATCTAGCGAGATAAGGCCCAAACTCTTGAACGCGCGCCCCCAATTCTCACCACGCCCCCGAACCAATTAGGGCCCGAAATCCGAAAGAGAAAAGGAGGGAAAATCTCGGTTGGCCAATTAGAATTCACTGGCATTTCCACTCTTCCCAAATTTCGAGGGACTGAAAGAGGGATTTTCCTCCCAACCACCCCCAGGGTTTAAAAGGGCATGCGCAAGCGAAAATCTCTCTCTCACGCTCTCACGCTCCACACAAGCTTTTAAGTGCATCTCATTGACCAAGTGCCAGGTCCAGATTGACTTCTCCAGTACCAGTTAACTAAATAAAAGAAAAGTAAGTTGAAACAAAATTTTATTCACTATCTCTCCTTTTCCTCTTCTTGTTAGAGTAGCTGATCGAAACTCGTGAAAAATAGGTCTTCGAAAAAGTATTTCAGCAGGAATTGGGATACTTTTTCAATAAGACAGTCGCGCCGTTAAACTAAAATAAAATACTTTTTATATGATAATTCCGGCAAGGTTTGGGATTTTCACATCCAAGTCCCGACTACATTGGACCCTGGTGTTTGATGGAAGGCTTGTAGTCCAGTTTAATTTTTTCACTCTTTTTACGCGAAACGCGAAGTAGAAAAGCTCTAATTCTCCAATCGCTCGTCCCGGTTTAAGCGTACGCACGCAAACCAAATAGAGCGCCTGAGATTACGTCCACCTCAGACGTACCTGAGATAGTGACCCGGATGTCACAATGTGAAAAGTCAGACGACGTAATCATAATTTCTTTCTCCTTACTATTATTATCATTAATATTATTTGCTTGTAAATATTGAATCGCTTCTCCAGACGATCTTAATTGTATTTTTATTGTATTTAAAGATTTTTTAAGATTATTAAGATTATTTATTGTAGTCGTAAGCGTAGCGACGTTAGCTTCACTAGTTTCTTGCAGATTATTTATTGTATGATAGTCATAAGCTTAGCGATGTTAGCTTCACTAGTTTTTCGCAACGTTCGTAAGTTTACAGCATCGTTACTGTCCTAAGGATCGGCTATATTATAAATTCTTTTGTTACCCACGTCGTACTGTCCGTCTTTAGTCATTTTATACCCTACACCAGGAGGACCTCGATTACCCTCCTTTTAATTCAATATACGCCCAAATACATCAACACTCATTTTATTACTGAGGAATATTTAGGATTCTCCTTATATATATAGCCAGCTTCACATAATTCTTCAATTAAATCAAATCTGGGTCGTCGTTGACGTCATTCAACAGTTCTTGAGCGATGCTCATGCGACGGTTCTTTTGGTCAAAATTTAGCAATTTCGGAACAAAGTTCGCTGACACACGTCTCATGCCCAAAACGTTAGAAAAAATTGTATGGCACGAGCCAAGCGATATACCAGCATCCTCAGCAACTTTTCTGATAGTGATTCAACGATTTTCCAGAACAATTTTCTTCACTGCTTGAACGTTTTTATCAGTTGTTGATGTGCTTGGGAGTCCAGAGCGAGGCTCGTCATTGGCATCTTCCCAGCCATCTTGGAAGAGTTTGTACCACTTGTAAATATTATTTTTACTCAGAACAGTTTCACCGTATGCCACCGTCAACATTTCAAGTGTTTCGGAGCACTTTATTTTATTTTTTACATAAAATTTGATGCAAATCCTTTGATCCATATTTTTCGATAGCAAGAAATCGCTGAGCACGGACAACACTTATAACCTTTACGCCTTTCACAACCAAACAAAAAATGTTATACACTTGAAACTTGGTACAGATGTTCGGGAAGAGTGTACCAACATAACAAAATAAAAACATCGATAATCGAAAGTACGTTGCCCGTGAAATTTGAAAAGTCACCTTACTTTTTGAACACACCTATACATACCTTTATAACTACTTCTAATATATGTTGAATATGTTGCCTATGCGACGGATTAGTCATTATTATATTTAGCTGAAAAGAAAAAATAAAATGATTAAAAATAAATATATTTTATATTATATAAAAATGCTTACCACTCTAAAAATAGCAATCAATAAATAATAAAATATACTAGTCGGTAAACTAGCTAGCAGGATCAGCGGAGTCTAAAAAATTATAAAAATTTGTTATAAAATCTATCTTAAATAATTAATAGAATATATATATACATAAAATACTTACATTAACCATGAAAATAATGGCATTTATTGTACTTATTATTTGTGTACTATCCAATTCTTTAAATTTCTTTTATAAAAAACAAAGAACAGTTACTAAAAAATACTAAATGCTTCGTCGATGTATTCTTCTTGAGCACTACCGAACGATTGACTCCGAAAACGATTTTCGGAAAAATCAGGATGATTCCTACTCTCCAAAAGAAACTCTAGTCAAATTAATAAAAAGGAAGAAGAACATTGATTTCGCTTTAGACGCTCAGCATGTGGGGGATGTTAACGCAACTAAACAAGGCTAACTTAAAAACCTTATCTCTAAGGCAAAAAGCAATAAAATAACTAAGAGACGATTCGTCATTAAGATTACTCTATCTCCAATTACCTGCTATGTAATACATACTTTCGAACGCATCTTCATTGAAAAAGGAACATCGAATGCGTTTTAACCCTCAGCAGGAGGTAAAGTGTTATTGGAGAGAGTGCAAGGTGGTGTGAGTGGTCTAAAGTTTTCTAAAATTAAATGTGACCCTGAAAAAGGATAGTGCACGCTGCTAGAACGCATCTTCATTTAAAAAGGAACATCGATTGTGCTTTAGACTCTTAGCAAGAGATGTAGTGTTATCAGAGAGTGGTTGAAAGGTTCCCAAAAATCAAAGCTTATTATTAGTCCTACTATCGAAGGAGAGCGAGAGAGAGGGCAGCATATAGCTTACAAAGCTAGAGACGCTATCCCCTTTCCGAGGGCCCACACTCAGCCAGCATAAGCTTATCAAGCGCCCTATTATCGAAGGAGAGCGAGAGAGAGGGATAGAGAGAGAGAGAGACTATCATATAGTTTACCAAACACCCTACCGACTTCTACAGCAACCTACCTTAACAACCTCTGAAGGTGGGTGGGTGGGCGAGTGGTTGGTGGTGGATAAGGGGGGGGGGGGTACTGTGTCGAAGGGCCCACTGGCTTCTGTCTCAGGACATACACATATACCTTATGCATTGGCGATGCATCTTCAATGCGTAAGCTACATCGATTACCTTTTAGGTACTCAGCGGGAGGTGTCAAAGATACATCAAATGCCTTTTAGACACTCAGCATGGGGTCTCACCTTATCGTGATTAAAAGGTGTCGCGGTAGTGTGATACCGCGACACCTTCATCGGGCGGCCTCTTTGTGTCCCAGAACATAAATTGCTTATCTACTTTCACGACTTTTGCGATTTCCGTGGCGGCACCAGTTAGAGTACCAGTTGCACTGAAGCCTGCAAAAAGTGGTATAAAGTCTATACAGAATCGATTCGAACCATCCTTTTTGCGTATCATCACCACCGGGCTCGATCAGCCGCTATTTGCCGGCTCGATCACCCCTTGGGCCAACATTTCCCTTACTAATTTATGCATTTCTTGCTCGACCTTCTGTGACAATGGATAGTAGCGCTGCTTTATCGGTTTCGTATCACTGACTAGAATCTCGTGCTCAATTCCTGCTGCACATCCGAGTCTTTCGACATTACAACGGTCTTCCGACCGTGGGTTCCTCACCCGTGGTCCCCACCACGAGGTTGATGTGGATGGGTCCAGTTGCTTGACCCCCATTGCTGCTATCCACGTTTACCACCAGGTTCACCCCGTACGTCCGCTGGTCCTGGTATGCCGCGGCTGCTGGTCCGACCCCTGGATCTGCGGGTCGCACTTCGGTGTATGGAGGCTGTGTGGTGACTTCTGGTGTGCCACCGACCGGGTCCTCGAAGGCCTGGCGGTGACGGTGTTGCACCTCCTTTAGTACTTGCGCGAACTGGCGCCGGCGGGACACCACTTTGCTCCAATGTTCGAGGTCACTGGGGCGGTGTCCCGCGGCCGTATACGCATCGAATTCCGCGTATACGGTCCGTTGGAGAGCGTTTAGGATGGTCCAGCCTTGCTCGATCTCCCTCAAGCCCTCCACTATTTCTTTCCAGGTTCGTTCACCAGGCGAGGATGCCTGGCTGGTGAACCTGGGGCGCCAGGTCACGCTGATGGGGGGACCCTCTGTTTGGGTACTCGCCGACGTTTGTGGAGCCCTCAACGGGATGGCTCCCGCTGGAGGTCCGGGTAGCGGCGCGGTCTCCTCGCGCGCGATACCCGGCGTAGACGATGCGCTGGTGTTAGTCCCTTCGTCGGAGAGCTCTTCTATCAGCACGGATGACGAGCTCTCGTGAGCTCACACCCGTGCTTGCTCCTCTTTCCACCGAGGAGGTGTAGGCCGGCGTGGACTACCCCCTCGACGGTGGGGCCCAAGTCCAGCCCAATGAGGGCGGCCGCCGCCTGCTCAAATTGCTCGAGCGAGATCTTCATCCTGTAACAGTTTTACGCATCAGTATCGATAACCCTTTCCTCGGGTATCGAAGGTGGGCGCCTGTTCGGTTGCCCAGGACCTTCGTCGCTGGGATCGAAGGTGGAGTCCTTTGCGTCGGTCTCCCAGGTTCGTCGTTCGCAGGGCCTCATGCATACACGTTCGGTGTTTTCGGTGGTCTACCCCTCTTCCTTTTTATAACGACGAGAGGAGAGATATGTGGATTTTGTTGATGCGATGGGGTTCGGGTAGTTAGTGCGTTCTTGCAAGGTCTTCATCGTGGGCGCTTTACCGCATTATTTGACGGGGTTATTATCACGGTCTTATCGAGGGGGTTAGAAGGGGCGTGACGAGGGTGGCTCAAACTTATCGCGTTATCGTTCCGAAGTGTGTCACCTGTGATAACGACGCGTCCGTTTTCGCGTGGTGTTGCATCGCTCGCCGTAGGCGGGATGTTTGTCGCCTCGGTTCCCTCGGTGGTAAGGGTATCGTCGTTATCTCGCTGTCGGGTTTCATCTTCCGGCAAGGTATCCTCCTGTCCATAGTAGGGTTTGAGGTCTTTGGCGAGAACCAATTCCGTGACCTCTTCCTGCTGGTTGGCAAGGCGGTACGAGTTGACTCCGAGTGCTTTCGTGACTATGCAGGGATCCACGAATTTTGGAGCTAGCTTTGCGGAAATACCTTGCGTTGCACTGGATAATAGGCGATTTCTTTTCCATACCCAGTCTCCTTCTTTGAATCCGGAGGCCCTGTGCTTGGCCTTATAATACTTCGCCTGCCTAAGACTCGTCCGAAGCGATTTCTCGAGCTTGTTGAATAACGAACCGGTTATTCTTCATATGCTCGTTCCACTGTGCGATTCCAAGCAAACCTTCCTCTCGGGCCGCAAGCTCGTCCACTTGTCTCCGAAGGGTGTTTGGGGCTTCCAGTTGCCTACCGTAGTTGAGCATGGGAGGGCTGGTTCCCGTGGAACTGTGGATGGAAGTGTTTAACGCGAACGCGAGTTCAGGTAATACTCGGTCCCATTCTTTGTGATTCCCGCGCAGGTACGAGGTTATCATCGTCTTCAGAGTTCTGTTAACTTTTTCGGTAGGGTTAGCCTGTGGGCTATAGATCGGCGTAAAGGTCCGGTTTATCCTTTGGTCTCTCAGATACCCGTCTACAAGCTGGTTACGAAATTCGGTGCCATTATTTGACAGGAAGACCTTAGGCGCACCGAAGCGCAGGATCACTCGTTCCCGGAGTTCCTTCGCGATCGTCTTACCATTGGCACTGTATGCACTTGACCCATCGCGTAAATAAGTCGATGAACACTAATACGTATTCGTGCCCTGAGGGGCTCCTTGGAAAGGCTCCGGCAATGTCGCCCGCCACCACTTGTCAACGTGTGGTCAACATCCGATCCCTCATGAGTTCGTGCGACAGTCGTTGTTCGACCTTACACTGCTGAAACACCTGACACTTTTGGACGTAACCTTTGACGTCCGCTCACATTCCTGGCCAATAGTAGGATTGGGCAACGTGGGCGATGGTCTTTTCACGTCCCAAATGTCCAGCGGTTTCAAGGTCGTGATTCTTGAACAGGACCGCCTTTTGGTCTTCCGGTGGCACGACAAGCTTCCAAGTGTCCTGGTACCCGTATTCGCCTTGGTAGTCACAACTTGGCTTTTGGTGATACATCACTTTGCCAACTATTTCCCAGTCCGGGTAGTCTTCCGGGTTGTCCTCAACGCGTCGGAACTATTACGAGTACCAGGCTTGGTCCCCTCTCTTCGGCTGGTCCATTGCATTTACCTTAGCCTCCGCGGACTTAAAAGCGCGCGATAACGCATCAAGCAGTACGTTGTCGGCCTCTTCTCGATACTCTATCTCGAAAGTATAGCCTTGCAGTTACAAGGCCCATCGGGCTAGACGTCCTATTGGGTTCTTTAGATTGTACATCCATTTCAGACTGTTATGGTCCGCTACTATCTTGAATCGGCATGCCTCTATATACGGGCGAAACATCTGTATAGCCCATACGACCGTCAAGCATTCGCCCTCCGTGGCAGAGTAATTTCGCTCCGACGGTTAAGGACTCTGCTAGTGTACTCGATGATTCGGTCTTCGTCTCTTACTCTTTGAATCAGGATGGCGCCGATCCCTGTAGTGCTAGCGTCTGTTTTCAACACGTACTGCCCGTCGGGTTCCAGTAACCCGAGGCACGGTGCGGATATCATGAGTGCCTTAAGTTTGGCGAAGGCTTGTTCTTGGTCTGATCCCCACACGTAATCCCATTTTTTCCCCGTTAGTCTCGTTAACGGTTGAACGTGCGTGGCGAAGTCACTCAATAATCGGCGGTACCATGAAGCAATCACCAGGAAAGTACGCAGCTGTCGCACGTTTCCTGGTCGGGGGTACTCCACGATAGAGCGCACCTTTTCAGGGTCGGGCCTGATACCCTCGCAGTTAATCAACAAACCCAGATATTTGGCCTCCGGCTTGCAGAAGACGCTCTTCTCTCGATTAATCGAGAGTCCGGCCCGGCCTAACCTATCCAATACGATTTTAAGATGTTGTAGGTGATCTTCAAATTGGGACGATACCACGATGATATCGTCCAAATAGGCGAAGGCGAAATCGCAAAGCTCAAGTCCGATCACGCTATCTATTAACCGTTGGAGTAGTAGTTAGAGTTAGTTAGAGTACGCCGTGCCAGCGTACGAGAGACTGAACGGCATTCGTACGAACTGGAAATGCCATACCGTACCCAATCTGGGTACGGTAAAGGCAGTGATAGGTCGAGATTCAGGTTTGAGTGGTATTTGGTGATACGCGCTACTGAGGTCGAGTGTGGAGATATAGCGTGCGTTTCGTGAGCGCCTCAATATATCTTGCATAAACGGTAGGGGATACGCGTTTGGCTCGGTGACCTTGTTGACCTTCCTGAAGTCTATACAAAATCGATACGAACCATCCTTCTCGAGTATCATAACCACTGGGCTCGATCATCCGCTATCCGCCGGCTCGATCACCCTTGGTCTAACATTTCCCTTACCAACCTGTGCATTTTTTGCTCGAACTTGTGCGACACTGGATAGTAGCGTTGCTTGTTCGGTTTCGTATCACCGACTCGAATCTCGTGTTCAAGGCCTGCCGCACATCCCAGTCCCACGGAGGCTTGCGAGAAGGCCTCGCCGATGATCCTCTGCAATATCACCTGTCGAGAGGCGGTTACTTCGGCTAGTCCGATCTTAGCTAATCTCGGACCAGCCTCTAAACAAGCTACCTCTAGCTTCATCTTGGTTTGTGATTTCTTGAGCAGTAACGTATCATCGTCAGGGTCAAGTACCGCTCTAAACAATCTAACGAAATTCACTTCTAGGATACATTCATCGACGAGGGTTGGGAGTATAGCTACCCTCGTCGGCATCCTCATATCTCCCACGGTGAACGGCAACATGGCGTTACCAACGATTGTCAACTTACGGCCATCTGGTAGTCCTGCCGTACCCGCGTGAGTGGTATCGAACCTGATGCCTAGCACAGACGCTATCTGCAGAGCATTACTACCCATTGCTGTAGTGGAAGCTTCCCAATCCTAGAGAGCCCTTATCTGGAAGTCTCCTATTTTCATCGGTAGCCATCAGCGCGTTTCTTGTTCCGGGGAATATAGTGAAACAGATTCAGCGGTTCCACAGCCTTGCTCTTTGCATTCCATAGCGCTAGCCACTGTGCTCTCGCGTGGTAAAGTGATGTCACTTATCGTTCGAACCACCTCGGTTCGGACTATCAGGGGTCCCATGGGAGTACACCTTGACGGTTTATCTGCCGTTACTAGCGCCCCTCGAGGGCGTGGGCGATCCATTCACCACCACCTCGGCCGGTCTATAGTCTTGGGCTTTACTAACGTCAATACCCTCTTTCTCCGCGTTCACTTTACCGACGCTTTCATCATAGCTATAACCAGGGAAATTCTCGCTCTCGTCGCCCAACACACTCGCTATTATTGGTACTGACTGTGTTGGCGAAGGCCGTGAGATTTCGTTTACGGGGTTTGTTTTAGGGGACGAAGGACCACTCCTTTCCTCGTTTTCCTTGTTACATTGGGGACAGTACTTTTTACTGTATCCCAGCAATCCACACTCAATACACTTGAGTGGTTTAGAGAAGTCTCTCTCCCGCTTTCGAGGAGCTTCTGGCTTCTTGGTGCGGTCCTCCGAGGTCAAGTTGTTCCCAACGAAATTTTGCTTCATCCCTTCCGATATTTCCTTGAGGAATAATAGCACTTGACTCAGTATATCGGCGGGTGGAGCATTCTTCTCGCCATCAACTGCCTCGAGGCTTGGACCATGAGTCGCTCCCGGTGGCGTCGGTGTGTAGACGACCCGGTGCGTTACCTTCTCAAGCACTTTCTCCATACGATCTAACCTGTCGCTGACCTCCGGCTTATCGCTGGACATCGCTGCCACTTTGCCCTTGCGGCCCTTGCTTCCATCAGCGCGAGGGTGGTACGCTAACTCCGGGTATAAATTTGACTGTGGATCAGATACCATCCGTTCTGCCCTTCTCTGGTGCAAGCTGTTTTGTGCCGCCGTAGCTAGCGCGTTCAGGATTCGTATAGAGCTCACCTCGGACCTACACACTTGGCCCTGAATGTCCGGGAGGAGGTTAGCGTGCAACAGGTCCAATTGGGATTCAGGCGCCATCTGGGGGTTTAGCCGCTTCATCAGGCCCATCATGATGGCGACGTAAACATTAACGGATTCATCTGGGCACTGATATCGGCTCTGGACTTCCCTCATTAGACACTGTTGCTGTTGCACGCTGGTCCCAAACCATTTCCGTACGTCGATCTGCATTCCATCATGCATTCCTCAAATTGTCCAGCCTAGACAGGAGTGTGTCAATACTCGCGTTGCCCTCTCCTGAAAACTTCAGTTTCCATCCTCGGACAATGCGACCAACATCCCTTGTAGTCGACCAAGGGTTTGTTGTCTGCTGAGATGACCACGTGCTCGGCGGGTGGTTATCCACTTCAGCATTAACTCCATTAAGTTGATGCTGTCCACCCTCTCCGAAAGGGAGCGTCCGACGGAGGGTTCTACCGGTGGCCCCCGTGGGCCTCTGTCCGGGTCCAACTGCAGTACTTTGAGGTAACCTGGTGTCGTAATGGTAGGTGAAGGTATCTTGGAATGCGACGCTCCTGCGCATGTTTTCTTGTTGCCGCATTTCACTAGAATGGTTAGCATCATCTTGCTTTACATTCCTGTTTTCGTCATTTTCCAATGTGCTCATTCTGGCAGATAAGTTGTCCAGTTGGCTTTTGACATTGCTGCAATTGTTGTATATTTTGTCTTATACCTTCGTTAAACTTGATACGTTTACTCTTAACGAGTCTAGCAGCTCGAGCTTCTTCTCATTCTCTCTGGATCGGAAAATGAGGTCTTGTATCATTACAGCGAATGCAGGCAGGAGTTGGAACTGGCTACCATCATTAGCCGTTATGTAATATTTTTATTACTGCTAGTATTCCCGCCGTCGTCCAGTACGTCTGTGACGTTTATCGCTGTTTCCTGGATTCGCGATATAACCTCTGCGCTTTGCGTCAGCTGGGCTATCGGATATTCTCCTTCTTCTTCGGATGCTGTGTGTTCCGCGCAGATGGATGTGATAAGCTCTGAGCGTAGGGCTGCCCTTCTTGATGGACTGCTGTATTGGTTGTCGACTTCTACGAAATCCACCGCAGAGTAGTCGCCTAGCAACCAATTTTGTAGTCGCCCAGATATCGAGAGCTTATTCCCGTTTTTCTTGAGCTCCAAGTGTTCGAGGTATTCATTTATTTCTTCGTCTTGGAACGTCAATACCCAGCCTTCGATTTCTTTCTGAGTGCAATCCATTGTAATCTGTTTGTTATGTCACGATTAATTTCCTTTACAAATTTACACGCTTCTCTGACGGACAATGCGTGTGCGAGTGCTATATTCAATGTTTATAAACAAGCAAACAAATATTTAGACTTTACCAGCTGACGAAAGGCTCAACAAAGGATATTTAATATTGCGCTAGCCAAAAGACTCTTTGCTCGCTATTGCGCAATTTAATAATCCTGCCTATCAGGCGCACTAACTGTTTGTTAGCGCGGCTGTGTTGGTTAGTATCTAAATTAATATAGCGAGCGTATCTATGCGTAATCACCAATAATCGCGGTTAGTAATATTCGAAAAATACATTTGCATTAAGAGAAAACGTTACAAAAGAAAAATATTGATTCAAGTTTCTTTTGTTTTGAATGTTGCCGGTGTTAGTGTTTCCCCGGGCCAACGGGTATAATACTGTTGATCTGCGGCAACTTCTAAAACCTATTGGTGTTTACGCTGTAGTTCGCTAAGAGTCGTTAGGTCGCATTCGCACGCTCTTACAACGACTGTTTACAAATTATCGTCGCGGCAGGCCTTCGCAGGCTAACTTTTAGAGAAGCGATGTTTACTATGTGGCATTTACTCAAAGTGTGCACAACAACACTTTGATTGCCACCTGAGTCGCTGGTTGACTGAACGCAAGGTCAATGTTTAGAACCGGTGTTTTGAACAATCATAAACGCCGTAGGTTGCCCCACGTTGGGCGCCATGTAACGGGGTGAATGCTCCGTCTTTTTATTTCGATTAGTTATTTGCGCAATTGTTTCGAAGAGCGCGCGGTGTTGTCGAAACGTTCAAATTCATTAATCGGAGAGCAGGAGGGGACGGGGGTCAATCAACCAACTTGCTACTAGTGAGAAATAATAACAGCGAAATTATAATCAGTATCACTTACGAGTTAGTTTATTTCCCTATTCTCTACAGTATACTTGGCCCGCGTGTTTATGTTTACAAAGCCCGCGCGCGCGTCAATAACATGCAGCGTCGGAGCGATTGCAGCTCTATGTACGCCGGGTTAGCACATGCACACTACCGATTCTTACGAAGTACGAGGAATTAGCAATTAGTTTCGCGCAGTTGCGAGATAAATAAAACAAAGTCGCGATATAAAGCTGGCCAGCTTACCTTCGTATCGATCGCACGATCGCAAGGGAAAAGGAGAAAAGTTCGTTATCGTCAGTCCTTCACAGAAGCAGTCCACTCTCGGTTTCGCCCTCGATGGTGAAACTCTCCACTCACGCTCACTCACACACACTCGCTGCCACAGCGACGAACACAGTTCTCGCGAACTCGGAGGCGTCACTTCTTACAACTCGGAAAATCGGCTGGCTAACTTCTTATTCCTCGCGGAAACTTTGGCGAAAAAATCTGACTTATTACTCAGCGGCAGGATGCTCCGGTAACTTATCCTCAACTGGTTCATTTATATTCGCGTGCGTTCCGTCCCCTCTCGTACCGAATTCCCTTATTCCATTTTCCCCAACCAGTAGGAGCTGCCCTCGTAGTCAGCCGCATGGTTGAAGTGATAGCGCTAATAAGACGTTTACCGTCACAATACATATAATTCTATGCAATTAAAATTACGTTCGCAACGTTATTATTAATAATTTGTTGTTTTTCTGTTAATAAAGCCTGAAGAGGTCAGCGAATGTGCTGACGAAACGTTACTGAATATAATTAAAATGAAGTGAATTTCCATCTCTCACTATTTCCCTTCTTTCCATTATTACAAAATTTATTATTTAAGAAAATTGTAATGGAATCAAGATAGTATGTTACGGAATAATCATTTATAATTTTTTGAGGAAGAGTTTTATATTCAGGAAGGTTCCTTGGCTCCTAGTCCCTACCTATTGCTTTCTGTCTAATTTATTTAAATGTATTTTAAAAAAGTTATGAATATTATTGATAATTTAATTGCTACATTGAAAATGAAATGAATAGGAAGCGATAATTGAAAAAAATGAGGAGACAGATCGGAGAATTGAATGGGCGTCCTCTAGGTTGGCAGGTTTGCGCTCTACCACTAGAGCCAATGCCACATGTACCTTGGAGAATGCTTATTATAAATATTAGCTACACACGTAAATTTGGTATAGTGTCCGAGCGTGCGGAGGAGGGGAGCGCATGCTGTCTATAGTTCTAACTTGGGGATACGCTGCTATAGTAATAAACGTGTGCCCTCTCTCTCTCGCTCTCTCCCGCGCTCTGACTCAGCGTGGACCACGGTGCGCGGAGGAGGAGGGGAGCGCATGCTATCTACAGTTCTGGCTTGGGGATGGGCTGCTATAGTAGTAAATGCGTGCTCTCTCCACGGAGGGAGGTTCACTTAATACCATAGCTGTTTTCGTGAGAACGCTGCGAGCACAGTCGCTCGACAGGCACCTCCTGGAGATGTTTCTTCTAAACACTTTTACTAGGAGATCCTTATTCCCGTCCATTTATCCTTTCTTGCAATCGCTTGAGATGTAATATCTCAACTAAAAAAGTACCCTATCCTTCTCATGCATGATTATTATATTAATATAATTAGTTAAATCTTATTTATATTATAAATGCCGCTTTTATACCAGTCGTATTTCATAACTTTACAGACTATGACTCTCATTTTATTATAACTGAAATTGCTACTAGCTCAGAATTTGAAGGAATAATCTCTGTTCTGAAAACAAGGAGCGATACATATCCTTCACGAAAGAAATTTCAAACAGTCGGATTAGCTTTCGTTTCATCAATTCCTTTTGATTTATGCCCGCATCTCTAGATAAATTAGTATATTACTAGATATTATATAGCGAGAATTTCAGGAAGATAATTACACTTTGGAACAAATTCATTTACCTAAAATAAAAGGAGTTTTTCCACGTGAATGCATCAAAAATTTAAATAGTATAACTGAGACAGAGCTACCACCTATTAAAAATAACACAGGCCGACAAAATTTAAAAAATGGAAAAACCCAGAAACCAGACAGTACGTTCCCAAAGGTTTTTGGTGCACTGAAACCGAATCTGACCTCAGAATTGCTCCATCACCCTAAGTTTTCGAGAAATCCTAACCTAAAAGTTCAAAAAACACGATTTTTCACTATATTTCGCGTAGTATTACGTCGTAAGCCAATTTTATTTTAAAAAACGAGTAACGCTCTCTCAAAGTACTACTCTTACCCTTTTAAACCCTTTTTTCAGATTTAAAAAATCTTTTTTTTCCATCGAGATATCGTAGATTGAATTTGAGTGATTTAGCAATTTCGTTACAGCACGAAATACTGGCGAATTTCCGAATAAGGAGTTATAGTGTAATTGTATGTTTTTTGGGCACTGAATCCAAATTTAACGTCAGAATGACTCTAATCTCAATTCCCTTAACCCTAGAGCCCCATAACCTGCGACGCTGTAACCCCTGACCGACATACTCCAAAGTCCTTAACTCTCGAGCCCTTTAACCTGCTGCGGTATAACCTCCGACCCTCATATCCCAATTTCCTTAACCCTCGAGCCTTTAACCTGCGAAGCTATAACCCCCGGCCCTATCGAGGGTTAAAGAAATTCGGGTTTGGTGGACGGGGAATACCGCTGGGTCAATGGAACAACGATAGACGTCATTTCTGCGGTAAAAGAAGGTAGAAGAATTTGTGTCTGTGATAGGAAAATTCATATCCAACTTACGTATACAAGTACAATTTACGTTTACATACAAGTGTCTATAACTTGCGAAATCGATCAGCTAGGATTTTTAATCTTACATTTTTCTGGTCTACTAACGATGAAGAAAGTATCTACATTAGCAAATATCGAATTCATTTAGGGCCTACATTTCCTTACTTGAGGATAACCGTGTATGACATTGCTCAAAAACTACAAATATTTGTGCTTCGTTCTTCATCCGTGTTAGGGATCGTGTTTGAGCGGCAGGCTAACGGATAAGTCACTGGAATCGAATTTTTGGTATTATTTCTCGTACAACACTGCGTGCAGTACTTTCATTGATTTTTATTATAACTTCATTTTTCAGAAATTTTATCATTACCCCATTCCGGTATTAGAATAAGTTTATAATATTATTCGTGTTATTACACTGCTCGAAAACTCAAAGTTTTTGTGTTCTACTCTTCATCCGTGTTAGAGATCGTGTTTGAGCGGCAGGCTAACGGAGAAGTCACTGGAATTAAATACTTTCTATTATTTCTCATATAACACTACGTGCAATACTTTTACTGATCTTTATTAATACTTTGTCTTCTAGAAATTTAATTATATTTACCCATTTCGTTATTAGAGTAAGTTTATAATATTACTCGTGATTTTCAATTAACTTATAAGTTATTGAAGATGTCGGCATGTAAAATTCTATGCAATGGGAAAATCGATTCCTTTTGTAATATCTGCGGTAAATTTGAGGTAGCTCGACTTCGTCGATCAATCACTGATATCATTAAAGATTAGTTTAAAGAATGTTACGAGACACCTATGAAGAATTTAGACAAACCATGGGTTCCTAAATATATTTGTGAAGACTGTCGCCGAAGTTTGAAAAACTGGAATAAAACTAAAACCGAAGTCGTTCTCCAACCAACAATATGGCGAGAACCTAAAAATCACCATGATGACTGTTACTTTTGTAAATGTGATACTTTACGTTTTAATCGTAATAACAAAGCTTCTCTCCTTTATCCGAACGTTTCTAGTGTAACAGCAGCTCAGTATGGAAAAATAGAAAGAAAAAAAAATTCTGATTCTGAGCCAAAAAAACTTCAACCAATAGAAGTTCCGGTAACAGACAAAAGCAGCAGTAGTAATGAAGAAGATTTTTCTGACTCAGAAAAGCCCAAACTTTTCGACTAAAATTCTTTGGATGATCTGATCCGTGATTTGAATCTTCCGAAAGATTCTTCAGAACTCTTAGCTTCAAGACTAAAAGAAAGAAATCTTTTATTACCTGAGACAAAAGTTTCTATTTACAGGAAGAGAGATATTAAATTTCGGCCATATTTTACTTGCGTGGATAACCTTGTTTACTGCAATGATATAAAGCATCTCATTAGTTTATATGGAGTGCAAGGAGGTTATAATCCAGAGAACTGGCGACTCTTCATGGATGCATCTGTACAAAGTCTCAAGGCAGTATTTCTGCACAATGGGAATGAGTATGCAGCTATTCCCATTGCTCATTCCATTGTGATGAAAGAGTCTCACGATAACTTTCGATTCCTTCTTGAGAAAACCAATTACAATGAACACAAATGGCTCGCTTGTGGCGATTTCAAGATGATCAATATATTAGTTGGCTTGCAATCTGGAAATACGAAGCATCCCTGTTTTTTGTGTCTCTGGGAGAGTCGTGCACGAGAAGAACATTGGGTTCGGAAAGAATGGACGAAAAGAATCGGAATAGTTGTTGGATCACACAATGTCGTCTATAAGAACCTTGTTGATACTAAACATATCTTGTTACCTCCACTCCATATAAAACTGGGCTTGATGAAGCAATTCGTCAAGGCACTAGATAAGGAAGGCGAATGTTACAAGTATCTTCAGGGCAAATTTCCTAAATTGTCTGAAGCGAAAATTAAGGAAGGCATATTTGTAGGGCCAGACATTCGATCACTTATGAAAGATGATGAATTCCTCTTGACAATGACGACTAATGAGAGAAATGCTTGGATAAGTTTCAAAAGTATCACCGAGAATTTTCTCGGAAACCACCGGGACCCTAAATACAAAACTATTGTTTCGACAATGCTACAGAATTTTCAAAAATTAGGGTGTTTGATGAGCCTGAAAATACAGTGCCGCTTACGCACTTTTACCCCCCCACGGGCAAAATCAGTCTAACTTCAAAGTTTTATATCTCTGGTAGAAATTAACGTACAGAGACGCGCGTGGGTGCGTTTGAAAGGTCTTTCGGAGAGCTTTCAAATGATATGATTCACGGTTGCCATCGATTGTTTTTTTAAATTTTGCAACAATTATGCAAAATTGAAAATTCTGAAACTTTTTTATTATTTTTGACAATTAGCCAATTTTGGAAAAAAAATAGTACGAAAATTTGAAGTACACCATTTTTTAGCTATTACCAAGCCCTATCTGAATCACTCATCAAAAATTTATTTTCGTCAAATATGACGCGCGCACGGGCATTTTTTCCTGGAAGTGACAGTTTTTTTCAACATTTTTTATCTCCATCAAGTTGTAACAATCGAAAAAAATTTATAGGAGAAAAAATGTTTGTTTTTTCACGTAGAATACTGCAATAATTTTTTTTTGGTTTTTCGAAAAATTTTTTTTTTCGGTTTTTTTCAATTTTTTTTTCTCACAGTTGGTACGCTAAAAAGATGAGAAACCACAAAAAAAAATTTTTTTCCACCCACTCAATAATACTACATAACAAGTATCGTAAATTACATAAAAAAAAAACTTTTTTTTTTCGATCTTGAAAAATAATTTAAACCGAAAAAAAAAATTTTTCGAAAAAACCAAAAAAAAAATTATTGCAGTATTCTACGTGAAACAACAAACATTTTTTCTCCTATAAATTTTTTTCGATTGTTACAATTTGACGGAGATAAAAAATGTTGAAAAAAACTGTCACTTCCAGGAAAAAATGCCCGTGCGCGCGTCATATTTGACGAAAATAAATTTTTGATGAGTGATTCAGATAGGGCTTGGTAATAGCTAAAAAATGGTGTACTTCAAATTTTCGTACGATTTTTTTTCCAAAATTGGCTAATTGTCAAAAATAATAAAAAAATTTCAGAATTTTCAATTTTGCATAATTGTTGCAAAATTTAAAAAAACAATCGATGGCAACCGTGAATCATATCATTTGAAAGCTCTCCGAAAGACCTTTCAAACGCACTCACGCGCGTCTCTGTACGTTAATTTCTACCAGAGATATAAAACTTTGAAGTTAGACTGATTTTGCCCGTGGGGGGGTAAAAATGCGTGAGCGGCACTGTACACTTTTTGTTTTCACAGTTGGAATACTTTCCGGACAATGTTGGGGCGTTCAGTAAAGAAATGGGTAAAAGATTTCAGAAAGAGGAACATTATCAAGGTAGATGGAATGAGAGCATGATGGCTGACTATTACTGAGCTCTACACCGACACGATACATTGACAGATCATCATAGACGCAAATCTCTTAAACGTTCATTTCAAGATAAACGACAGCGTTTTCATAAAAAAAAGAAGTGAAAAACTGTAGGGTTGCAGATATTCAGATGCAACACTCACAAACTGAATAAATGAGATTTAAAACGCGTAATTGAAAGCTGCGTAGAATACAAGGCTTGGATATTGAAGGGATTGAAATGTAGAGATATACGGTTATACGACAGCAGCTTGAAGTGCTGATTGAGGAAATTCTGGCAAAGGAGTCTGAGGTTGCAGACTTGCAGGGCTCGGGGGTTGAATATAATTTGGAGGCTTGAGGTATTCTGCGTAGCGAATTTCGGTATGAGGGTTGGGGGTTATAGCGTCGCGGTAATAGGGTTCGAGGGTTGCGGAAATTGGGGTGTGAGGGTCGCGGGTTATAGCTTCGCAGGTTAAAGGCTCGAGGGTTGAGGAAATTGGAGTATGAGGGTCGGGGGTTATACCGCAGCAGGTTAAAGGGTTCGAGGGTTAAGGAAATTGGGGTATGTCGGTCAGAGGTAACAGCGTCACAGGTTATGGGGCTCTAGGGTTAAGGAAATTGAGATTATAGAGTTATTCTGACGTTAAATTTGGATTCAGTGACCCAAAAAAATATAATTACACTATAACTCCTTATTCGGAAATTCGCCACTATTTCGTGCTGTAATGAAATCGCTAAATCATTCAAATTCAATCTACGATATCTCGATGGAAAAAAAAGATTTTTTAAATCTGAAAGGGTTTTGAAGGGTAAGAGTAGTACTTTGAGATAGCATTACTCATCTTTTAAAATAAAATTGTCTTATGACGTAATACTACGCGAAATATAGTGAAAAATCGTGTTTTTTGAACTTTTAGATTAGGATTTCTCGAAAACCTAGGGTGACGGAGCAATTCTGAGGTCAGATTCGGTTTCAGCGCTCCAAAAACCTTTGGGAACGTACTATCTGGTTTCTGGGTTTTTTTCCTTGTCGGCTTGTGTAATACTCTTATTTAATATTAAAAGAATAAATCTTATAGCAAAAGAATCAAATTTCTTTCTATATCGTCCGTTATTTATTGGTCTGTCTCTGTCGATAACCAAAAATCCATGATTATCGTCTCTCCAATATTTTGAACAAATTTCTTTAAACTTCTCAAAAGACATATACGGTTAACATGATCATTGTAAATGTGCTTAATACTCACGTCATTTTGTTGAAACAAAACAAGTAATTTCACATTATCTCGAATGAGATGCTTCGGAATGCAAGCGTATGATTGACAGAGATAGAAACTCTCTACTTTTTTATGTCTTCCCATACAGAATAATGCTCTTACGTTATCTTGATTCTCAGTGGCTATATGGTCAAAAATCATGATAGAATTTGGTCGTGTATTATCTGGTGAAACAACTGTCTCATGTTCACTGAGAGCATGATATTCTATACTATTAATAGGCTCTAATAAATCTTTTAAAAATTTATACTTGGGCTGATTAAGGGATTTTGAGTAGACATGTACGTTTTCAAATCTAAGACCATTAGGATGAGTGATTGATGTTAATAAACAATTAGTTTTTCCATAGTTACTAGATCCACAGAAAACGACACGGATACTGTTAAGCAATAGTTCACCATGTATTTTTTCTTGTTTATCCGTCTCTACCATTCCATCAAAATTAACGACTTGAAGCTTAAGAGGATGTTCTTTGAAATCTACATTATTTACTCGTCACCGATACCTCAATGAATGAGTTTGTTAGGTATTAAAAGACTGCTTATATATTTTTTATTTCATTAACATGTTATTATTCGAAGAAGTATGATCATCTACTATAAAAGAAAGACTGGTGGTGATGTAGTGATCAAGATTATAAATAACTTGCCTATTGAAGCTTACTTACCTGTATATCAGTATTGTGGTCCTGGTACAAAATTGAACAAACGATTGGCGCGTGGAGATCCTGGTAAAAATCCACTAGACGTTGCTTGTAAAGAGCACGATATCGTTTATTCGCAAAATCGAGAGGATATTGCGACAAGAAATAAAGCTGACGAAATTATAGCTAAAAAAGCTTGGGAAAGAGTGCTAGCTAAAGATAGTTGTTTTGGTGAGAAAGCAGCTTCCTTCACCGTAGCCAACATTATGAAAGTTAAAAGTAAGCTTGGTATGGCTGTTGATATGAAGAAAGGTAGTAAGGAACGAAGTAGAGGATTCAAAAAACGCCAAGCACGAAAGAAATGTAGAAAAATGAAAACGCCATCAGTTACATTGAATAAAATTATTAAGGCGGGCTCGAAAAGTAATGTGCCTAACAATCGATCTCTTGTAATTATTCGTTCGGCTATAAAAGGAGTATTTTACCTATCCCCAGTAAAGTTGGTGGAGTGCTTCCTTTTTTCATTCCATTATTTGCTGCTTTAAGCGCCACTGGAGCTCTAGTCGGAGAAGCTCCTTCAATAGCGAAAGCTGCGAACAGCGCTAAAGCTGCGCAAAATGAGCTTAAAGAGGCTCAAAAACATAACAAAACTATGGATACTATTGCTAGAGGTAAATGTCTTTATCTGAAGCCTCATAGTAAAGGTTATTGTCTCCACTTCAATCCACATGTGAGCGGACAAGGTTTAAGAAAAAAAAACTTTGAAATAGTATTGTCTCTGTAATAGTAATGCGTTCTGACTGATTTAGATATAAAAAAGTATGCTAAAATATTAAAAATTTCAAATTTTCGAGGTATTTTCATGCGTAACGATTTACCATCTGACGAACCTCACTATCAAGAATCAGCTGTTATCAATTTAAATGACAAAAATGGACCAGGTGCGCACTGGGTAGCATATAAAAAGAAAGGTGATGAAGTTATATACTTTGATACTTTTGGTGATCTTCAACCTCCTATAGACTGATTACTATATCTTAAAGTCAAAAGATTCAAATATAACTATATGAGATATCAAGATTTCAATACCTATAACTGCGGACATCTTTGCCTAAAATTTCTTTCGAACAAACTATAAATAGATGTAATGAATGAGAAAACAGTCATTTAATAAAAAACTCTGATGGAGAACACACAAACCTTGAGTTTGTCAGGAAATTCATTAGTTCTTGAAGCAAATTATATTCCACCAATAGAGCTGTCGCCTAATAAAAAATATTTACTAGGCTTAGTGGAGCTAATAATATTTAATTCAATACCAAATATTGACGTAGGAAATAATAAATTTTACGTTGGTGAACACGAAATCGTTTTACCGACAGGTAACTGTGAGATAGAAGATATTCAGAGTTTTCTACAAGAAACGCTAACGCTTAATCAAATATCAATTAGTTTGAAACCAAACAATAATACTCTACATACGTAACATACTGTCTTGATTCCCTTATAGTTTTCTTAAATGATAAATTTTGTAATAATGGAAAGGAGGGAAACTGAGATGAAAATTCACTTAATTTTAATTATATTCAGCAACGTTTCATCAGCACATTTGCTGACTTCTTCAGGCTGATTTCTCTCGTAGTCAAATTATTATAGGCTAAAACGAATAGCTCGGAGCCAGTCACGTTACAATATAGAGATTGTATGTAACGTTATTTAGTAGAGTCATAAAATAAATTTCAAACCAAAAGATTCTTTTGTTCAATTTTAGGCTTTACTAGACGAGAGCTCTGATTTGCCTGTAACTATATTCGAAGTGAACGCTTTACGCGTAGAGTGTAATATTAATACAGGTTCTTATATAAACGAACGTAAAGTGCGTACTATACATGAATTTTCTCTAGCAGTACCACCAGGATATAAAATCATTGAAGTACCTTCACATATAATTTATTTACCAGTCACCGTGAGAAGTATTGATCATTTAAAATTCTTATTGTTGATCAAGACGGAAACCTAGTTAATTTTCGAGGATAAGTTATCACAGCACGTGTTCACATCAAAACAATATCGTGATGGGAATCATATTTAACAACAATAAAATTGGACGAGCATATATCAATAGACTGCAATGTCAGTCAGCGATCAGTCGACTGCGAGCTGCTGCAGCGTTCATACGTCAGATCATTCAGTTCCTGAAAAGTCTAAAATGAAAAGTAATAGAAAATACATAAGCTGGCGTAAAGTATCGTGCATATTTGTGGAAGAAATCTAATCAATTACAACAAAATGAACGAAATTCTTAATGTTCATTCAGGTGTCGCTTTCAATGAGTCGATAGCTCATTACGAAGTTCATGCGTATCAACTTTATTCATTATCACATTTCAATAATAATGATGAAGTTTGTATCTCAATTCAACATCAAGATTTATCCATACTTCCTCCTCGCAGTATGATTTCTGTTTGTGGTAGATTAACTCAGGAAAATGGAAATGTAGCAGGTAAATCTAAGTTAGTTAATAATGCTATACGTCATTTGTTATTATATTATTATAATAAATTATTATTAAATTATTGTTAAATTATTATTATAAATGCTATTGAAATAGATAAGTAAAAAATGTTGACTTGAAGTCTTATGAAGAACTGGCTATCACTCAATCCGAGTCAAAGTTTAATAGCTGAAAATGCTAGTTGGATTAGTGACAAAGAAGTATCATTTACAAATGACGAAGATTATTTCGATGATACTATACCCCTCAGTATGCTGTTTGGATTTGCTGAAGATTATCGAAAAATTGTAGTAAATGTTAAACATGAACTAATTAATGTAATGTCGAGAAATGATTTGAATGCTACCATAACTACACCTTCCAATACAAGTGGAGTAATTACTTATGAAAAAATTAAAATTTCTTTGAATAAAATTGAACGGTTAATGCCATATTTAGTAGCACTTGATAGAGAAAAAATCAAATTACTTAATTAAATTAGTCGTGATAGAGCGATCACTACGAGTTATCTCACTTCGGAGTTATACGAGTATCCAAAATTATCTCGCACATCTAAACATGTTTGGAGTGGGAAGAAATCCAATCAATTGGAAAAACCTCGTTTGGTTATTTTAGCCTTTTAAACACAATGAAAAAATGAAGTAACCGCTTCTGCTAGTCACTTTGATCATTGTAACATTTGCGATGTTAAATTATTTCTAAACTCGCAATGCTATCCATATAGAAATCGTAATTTAAACATTAATCAAAACCAGTATGCAGTACTTTATGATATGTACACTAACTTTCAAAGCGCATATTATGGAAAAGAAAATGAACCACTACTTAATAAAATAAATTTCATTGAAAAATTATCGTTAATCGTGATAAATTGTTCAAAACAAAATGAATCTATCAAAAGTGCTCATGTAGACGTCCAACTAGAGTTTGACATGAGAGAAGATTTTCCTGATAATACTGCAGCCTATTGTTTAATTCTATACGATCGAATTGTACAATCCAATATAATCCAATATAATCCAATCAGCGGGGATGTAAAGAAATTAGTTTGATATAGTTTACTCTCTAAATAAAATGTAATTAATACAATTAGTTATAAGCTAAATAAATTACAATATGTAGTATACTGTACATCACGTTAAATTTTATAAATAAAATCATTCAATTTAAAATATGTCTTTACTTAATACCTAATGATAACAGCATATGTAACTTTCTCTCTCTCTCTCTCTAGCTCTGGCTCAGCGTGAACCTTGGTGCGCATGCTGTCTATAGTTCTAGCTTGGGGATGCGCTACTATAGTAGTAAACAAGTGCTCTCTATCTCTTTCTCTCTCTCACTCTCTCACTCTCTCACTTCTTTCTCTCCCTCTCTCTAATAAAAAAATAAAGCATTTTATTTATTTTAATTTATTTTATTTAAAATATACATTAATTGATACAAAAACAATATAATTTTATTTCATTTTATTTTGTCTTCTTTCTTCTTATGCGTTCTTACTACCTTGAGAGGGTGAGTCGGCTTTCTCGTTGTCGGATCAAACGGAATCACAATTATTTTACGCCGAACAGCTTCACTGCTCTTGATTAGTAGCTTCTTCGACACAGTTCTATGTAAAATATTAAAATATTAATTAATTTTCATTAAAATAAACGCATAAAATATGTAAATTTTATAATATGTAACAGGGTTGCTTACCGTTTAATTATTTTTATTAAGACGATCGCATAAATACGCTCGTAATCACCTATATCAAATAAGAAAGTCGGAGAGCAAGAGGGAACGGGTGTCAGTCAACCAACAAATCTACGAATCTACAGGAGTGGAATGAATACGGAATAACCACGTCGAAAGTACTTGTTAATATCACGAACGAAAACTCTTTATTGTCCTCTCATAATACTACACTAGCATTGGCCCGCATGTTTATGTTTACGGTAGCGCTCGCTTGACGACAACATGCAGTGTCGGATCGCTCGCCGCTCTTTGTTGGCAGAGCTATTACATGCACGCTTCGCATCGAATACGGAAGATCAATTAACATGCATGCAATCGCGGTCGCGAGATTAAGCTGGCCAGCTTACCTTTATTTTGCAGACGCATGAAAACGAAGGGAACAATTCGCACTGCGGGAAAGTCTGATTGTTCTTTTTGTTGCGGATCGCGAATTCGCGCGCACGTGGTTTCGCCCTCGATGGCGAAACCTCACACATACTCTTGATGCCGCAGGTAACGATACTGCTTTTTCAGCTGGCTCAGGTCTGCACGCCGTGTAGCTCGGTGACATAAATCCTGGACTCTGGTACATGTATCGGCAATTGGTTCGCGAACCTCGACTTTTCCGGCTTCCGCACCGATAGCTGGTTCTCCACTGGTTCGTTTTCAATCGCGCGCGTTCCGTCTGCTCGCGTGCCGAATTCCGTCGTTACATTTTTCGCCTACCGGTAAGTGCTGCCCCCGCAGGCAGCCACTAGGTTAGGCAATTAGCGCTAATTTGACGTTTACCGTCACAAATAAATAGAAGTGTTTTCTTACCTCAGTAGCCAAATCCATTGTCTCATCTTGTTATAAAATTTGTAGCGAAGGCATCGATAATGTTTAAGACATTGATGTGTCATATGTGGCAGACGCAGACGTAGTCGTTGTAGACGACGTAGATGTCGCAGACGCAGACGGCGTAGCCGATGATGATAACATCACCGATCCTGAAGATGATTATGATGTTGATAAGGGCGACTTTGACGAGGACGATTTTGCTGGAACTATTCTTTTTTTTTATTTTGTCCACTAATTCATCCTGCTCCGTCTTGGTCAGCTTGGCTTTTCTCTTCCGCTCTAATCGTTAGAACTCTTGTTTCTTTCTCGTTAATTGCGCTCGCTTCTGGCGACAAAGCTGCGCCCTCACTCAATCTTCAACGGTTTTTTCAATTTGATAGGCTAATTGTTGCGCAACCAGCCTTACGGTCAATGATTCTTTGATCCACTGAAAAATAAAAAATCTTGTAACGTTTGATTCTATCTCATGTTAGTCAAGTGAATAGTTCGGACTCTTGTTATTTTATTTGTAATTGCGTTTCCGACAGTAAGCAAGAAGTTGGCATGTAAATACTCTACAAAAATTGAAATTTCAATAATCACTGAATAGCAAACACAATATTCGCTGTTTCGATGAACCGTTTAAAACACAATTGAGAAAAAACGAATTTGTAAATTTCTCTATAGCCATTATAAAATCAGCAAATGGGTAACAATCGTTATCATTAATTTTACAGTTATATACAGTCAAATAGCTATCTAACAACGCAATTTTAATCGTTTAAATAAATTATAAAAATTTTATTTACTGATAACTCAGTCAAAAATCAGTAATCAAAGTGTCAAATTCTTGCTTCTCTGTTTTAATACGCTACGATCGCAATTGTATATTCGAATTTGCAATATACTTATTTGTTGCAAAAGTACTAAGTCTATTTACTTGTAAATTAAATTAAACTAATATATAATGACTATAATAACTTGAAATTCGAGATCAGCGCATCAAAATTAACTAAAAAATGCTTTTGTTCATTAGAAAAAACTTTGCAATTGTCGATTTTGCATTGTAAACAATAATTTTTCCACGCTTGGGACATCACGCTCCTTATAATCTTATGGTCTTGTATTCGCTGAATCGCCTTAACACATTTACATGTATATGAGAAGAGCGCCTTCACTCAAGTACCTTTTCTTCATTTTTCTCGTGCACGACGGGTTGCTATTTTGCAGTACGAAAAAAGGCAAATCAAACTGAACCGTGAAAATCTGTATAAGTACATGTACAGAATTAAATAGTGATAATAATAATAATAATAATAATAATAATAATAATAATGCCGCCCCGACGTCACGATGACATCGGACAGAATTCTGCCACGGCTGAGAGGATGGCGGGTGATCGAAGACTACACAGCCAGCGATCACCAATACATCGTCTTAGAAGTGGTGGATCGGACGGGAACGAGACGAACGAGAACCCATCAACCACCGCGGTGGAACTTACGTAAACTCGACGGAAAAAAATTTTCGAAAGAGCTAATGGCTGCACCGGCTCCAGGGAAGAGAATTCCCCCAGAACTGACGGGCCCGCAAAGAGCAGAAAGATTGACAGACGAGACAGTCAAGCTGACGAAAGCAATACGGGACAGCAAGACGCGATGCTGGAGGAAGCTCTGCGAGGAGGTGAACGAGGATCCCTGGGGAACCGGCTACAAGATTGTGACCGGGAAACTAGGGGCCCGAGTCATCAGAGCAACGAATGCGATGAAGACGGGTAAGGCACCGGGACCGGACGGAGTACCATCCGAGATCCTCCGGTTTGTGGCTCGTCTACGGCCGGAGATACTCCTCCACCTGTACAATACGTGTTTGACGACAGGAACGTTCAGCAACCGGTGGAAGGTGGCAAGGCTCGTTCTTATCCCAAAAGGTAGGGGCGATCCTGGCACGCCTTCGGCTTACCGACCGTTGAGTTTACTTGACACGACTGGTAAACTTGTTGAACAACTACTGAGACCGAAACTGATGGATGCGATACAGACCGGAGGAGGTTTATCAGATTTGCAGTTCGGTTTCAGGAGGGGTCGATCGACGATTGGAGCGATCCAAAAGGTGGTCGATAATTTCCTGGGACTAGACAGACACTCCCACGATGCACGACCTATAGTGTTCCTGGCGACGCTCGACATTAGGAATGCTTTTAATTCGGCTAGGTGGAAGGATATCTTGGAGGCGCTGAAAAGCAACTTCGGGATCCAGCCATACCTGCTTCGGATTGTGGAGGATTACCTAACAAACAGACGGATAACGTACGAGACGATCGAAGGACAAGTAACGAGACAGGTCACCGCTGGGGTGGCACAGGGGTCGATACTGGGACCTGACTTCTGGAATGGCTTATACGATTGCTTGCTTCGGCTTGGGGTGCCGCTCGTAGTGACCCTCGTCGCCTACGCTGTTGACGTGACGGCGGTGGTTATGGAGAGGTCCCTCGGGCTGACGAAGCTGGCGTTGAAGTAGACCATGAGACGCGTCGGACGATGGATGACAGACCACGGACTACAACTCGCAACGGAAAAAACGGAACTGATGTTTCTCACGAGAAGACGCATACAGATGATACTGCATATGAGGGTGGGGACATGCGAGATGGAGAACAAGAAGGAAGTCAAGTACCTTGGGGTAACCCTCGATATACGAAGATGACCTTTTGGCCTCATATACAGAAAACAACCTGGAAAGCGACAGAGAGGATAGCATCTTTGAGTCGCCTGATGGGAAATACGACGGGATCAAGATCGGGAAAACGACGATTGTTAATGCCGACAGCTCACTCGATCCTCCTATATGACGCGGAAATATGGGCAGACTCCCTGAAGACAAAGAAATACTGTGGGTCGATGATTATGGTACAGAGACAGCGCGCACTGCGAATCGCTTGCTCCTACCGAACAGTCTCTGCGCAGGCTGTTTTGGTGGTGGCTGGCGTCATAGCCGTGGATCTTCTGGTCTTTGATCGCAAGAGGATCTACGGGAGCAGCGCGGACATAAGACGCAAGAACGCGGCAATCACTGAGCGCGACAGGACAATTGACATTGGGCAAGGCCAATGGACAGAGGAACGAGGTAGTAACTGGACGAGACGATTGATACGGGACTTGATGTTGTGGCTCGGAAGGAAATTTGGTGGTGTAAATTTCTACGTCAGCCAGCTCTTGACAGGCCACGGGTACTTCCGACGGTACCTTTACAATATGAACAGACTACGAACACCCGACTGTAAGTACTGTGGACACGAACGAGACGATGCGGTGTTACGTCTTACGACGCATCCTTTTTGTAACAAATGCACATTCGTGAAATTCAAAGCTGCTAGACTACTCGCACGTCAGCTGACGAAACGCGAGGTGAATGACACTCCGAAATAAAGTTGTTACGTCTTACGACGCATCCCTTTTGTAACAAATGCACATTCGTAAAATTCAAAGCTGCTAAACTATTCACACGTCAGCAAAAAGCGGACGAAACGCGAGGTAAATGACACTCCGAAATAAAGTCACCGAACGCAAGAATTTATATTCAGCAAAAACAAAATGTCAACCATATCGCAACACTGAGCTGAAAAGAGCTGTAAAAGATATAAAAAGAAATGAACAAAATTACTTACAGCAGTTGATCAGTAGTCCGTCAGTCAGTCAATAAGTACTTGTAAGTCTCAACTCCGTACACACCGGTCGGACAATTGGTAATTACTTTACTTAATAAACTCGCGACTGTTACAAAGTAATATCGTGCAAGTATTATTCAACCACCTATCCAATACAATTCAACAAGCAGTTAGTGCCTGCTACATTTCTATTAACAATTAAAAACTACGATTATCAAGGTAGTGCAATTATCATACATACATATTTACATTTCCACATACATTTACTATAAGTGAGACATATCCAACCACTAGTCAACATATTAGAACGTCTCATTCATTAGCTATTCGTAGTTGATGCACGAGACGTAACAATTGGTTCCAGTACGAAAATCAAACAATATATATATCTAACAATTTCATTGTTACAATTTTTTTTTTATTTTGCCATCTCAATAAGTAATTGTGCTTCTATATATTTCTACCATAACTTTTTTTGCTGACAATAATTTTTCTTATATCCTGCTTCACTCTATTTTGATTTTGTCAAATTCCCTCTGTTTATAAAAAAAATAAATAAATAAATAAAAAAAATGTGACGAGACCTCCTCCACTTGGCAAGAAGTGTTGGCCAACGTTAGGCGCATTAAAGTATGCGCCTAACACTTGGTCTTTTTGTTTCAGCGCCAAGGACGGGCCAGCGCAGTTGAGCGCAAGAAAAAAAGTTGAGGAGCGCGGAGAGAGAGTGAGAAAAAGAGAGTGAGAGAGAGAGTACTAGGGCCAAGCAGGGATAGGCAGGCGCGCAACGCGTGACCGATAAGCGGCGCGTCGCGTGCCGCCTAACTAATAGGTCAAGGTAGGAAGAGGAGCGAGCGCCGCTGAGCGGCTGCAAGACGAGCGCAAGAATAAGTGCGTGAAAGAGTCGAAGCGTAGTCCTACTAGAGTGCAGGAGTCCAAGCCCAGTCCTGCTAGAGTGTAGAGAGTGTAGTTTGGGATAGCTGGAAGGAAAGTCAACCCTACCGGCAACAGCTTTGTCTGCGACCGCAGCCAGCCCACTCCTGCAAGGAGAGTCAACGTCGCCTGCGGATACCTGGTCAGCGATAGCAGCCAGCAGCTAGCAACGATCTGATCAGCGACGACGACCGGTACTTCCTGCGGCAGCACATCGCCCAGGATCCACGACGTTGCTAGGAGCGGTGAATAAAGGTCAAGCCTTCTTTTCTTCTTCCTCTCTACACTCTCTCTCTGGTGATGCGACGACCGATGCACGTTGAATAGAATAGCCAGGCATCCACGTGCCGGCTATCTAAAGGTTCGCGTTTGTAATAGTAATTTGTATTTTAATTTGTAGTAGTGTAAGTTGCGACCGGCGAATTGTCCAGGCGCTCACGTGCCGGGCAGTTCATCCGGTATAGGTTCCCGTAATTTAAGTAAGTTTGTAATAGGTTAAGTGCGCGATTGGATATTAAGACGAAATGCGAAATATTTATTTGTGAATACTATGAGTAGTTTATTATTCTATTATGTAGTTGGTTAGTTAGTAATTAGACTATGTTATGCGCACGTATGTTTAGTTTGAACAATGATTAATAATAATAGGTTGTAAGTGAGATTTGGTTTCTGTCTTTATATTATTCATTTATCAACCTCTCCTCGTTCTTCTCCCTCAATTGTCATGAGCGAAAGTGCCTCACTTACCCCGCAAAGAATTGGTAACAAAGGAGAGAGTATTGTTACAAAAAAAAAAAAAAAAAATGCCCAAATGAGTAAGAAGTCCAGTACAACGAAGGACACATCATCCGTATTTGGGAGATTACGCTATCATAAATTGACAAGAATCCAAAATTAGAAGACCTTTTAGAAAAAGGACTGGATGAATTAGCTTTCAAAAAGAATAACAAACTACGAAGATCGCCGACTAGGACCAAAGAAAAAATCGCAGAAAAAGAGAAAATCACAGGAGCAATAAAGAAAATCATACCAACCACTAACCAATTAGTTGATTTAACAGAAAAACAAACAATCAGAACAGACTACACTGATTCAGACAGATACTCACTTGTGACGAGAGCAAGCAATACGCTTGCTCCTCGTCTGCCCTCCTTCTCTCTCTCCCTCTTATCGCTCGGCATGGCGACGTGGTCAGCGTTGGGTGCATATATTTATTGCGCCTAACCACTGGCCTTTATGGTTTTCCAGCCGCCGAAGATTGCCGAGCAAGATTGAGAGCGCCCGAAGAAGCAAGAGCGCAGCGACTATGAGATAGAGAGAGACAGAGAGGAAAATTACAAACTTCTAAAAATGATTGTAGTTGGTTTACGTTTCGAGGCTGATCAAAGTTTTGTATCCTCGATAACTTGTCTGGATCGGGCGCTACACCGTTACTTGAAATTCGACATCCGAGAAAAATTATTGACGTTTGAAAAAATTCGCATTTATTAAGATTCTGTTACGTTTTACGACGCATCCTTTTTGTAACAAATGCACATTCGTGAAATTCAAAGCTGCTAAATTACTCGCACGTCAGCTGACGAAACGCGAGGTGAATTACACTCCGAAATAAAGTTGTTACGTCTTACGACGCATCCCTTTTGTAACAAATGCACATTCGTAAAATTCAAAGCTGCTAAACTATTCACACGTCAGCAAAAAGCTGACGAAACGCGAGGTAAATGACACTCCGAAATAAAGTCACCGAACGCAAGAATTTATATTCAGCAAAAACAAAATGTCAACCATATCGCAACACTGAGCTGAAAAGAGCTGTAAAAGATATAAAAAGAAATGAACAAAATTACTTACGGCAGTTGATCAGTAGTCCGTCAGTCAGTCAGTAAGTACCTGTAAGTCTCAACTCCGTACACACCGGTCGGACAATTGATGATTACTTTACTTAATAAAGTCGCGACTGTTACAAAGTAATATCGTGCAAGTATTATTCAACCACCTATCCAATACAATTCAACAAGCAGTTAGAGCCTGCTACATTTCTATTAACAATTAAAAACTACGATTATCAAGGTAGTGCAATTATCATACATACATATTTACATTTCCACATACATTTACTATAAGTGAGACATATCCAACCATTAGTCAACATATTGGAACGTCTCATTCATTAGCTATTCGTAGTTGATGCACGAGACGTAACAATTGGTTCCGGTACGAAAATCAAACAATATATATATCTAACAATTTCATTGTTACAATTTTTTTTTTTTTATTTTTTTTTTGCCATCTCAATAAGTAATTGTGCTTCTATATATTTAAAAATTAAAAGATTACAAGAAGAAAGCGTATTTTGCAGAACCTGTAAAGGTGTCGGTCATACAATAGAACAATGCCGCAAATATGGGGTAAACTCGGAAAACTCTGGAGCTCCTTTGGGAAGGAACGCCTAAGGAATGAGCAGACAATAAAAACGTTCCATGACGAAACATCCAGTCTCCCAACACAAACAAAACAACACATAGATATATATAGTACAGCAAATTCGAAGGAAATGTAAAGAAAATAGAGAGTACCATGCTACAGACAGATATATCTAAAAACAGTACTGATATTATTCAACAAATTACAAACGACTGTACCAAAATATACATTGTCAAACTTAAAAACTTTCTCAAGTACATAGAAATATTTGAACCAAATTCGAATAACAAACTGCAATTACTAGTAGACAGTGGAGCACAACTAAACATTATCAAGAATAGCAGCATTCCACAAAAGCATTTAAATAGAAACGAACAAATATCTATATCAGGAATCACAGAAGACGCCATAAGAACAATAGGCTCAACACAAATACATATTGCGGATGAACCATTTGATTTCCATATAGCACCAGATAACTTTTCCTTACAATGGAATAATAGGAATAAATGCTTTATCCAAACACAAATTAAGATTAGATAGAGGTTACTTGGAAATAAACAATCAAAAAGTGCCATTAAAAGAAACTATTAGCAGAAATCAAACAAACACATTTACAGTACAAACATCAAAAGAAATTAATAAACATCATGTCATATGGGAACCCATAGCATTTGACAAAAATTACATAGTAGACAAAAATGATATCGAAACAAATACGACAACACACAGCAAAGAAGTATCAATACATAAAGATGTAACACAAATCTTAAATATAATAAGTGACATACAAAAAGAAACGAAAAATAGTACGAATGATCAAATATATGGGAATCCCGAAACAAAAATATTATCTCAACCTAACTATCACTCAAGCTTCTCACAATTTATTGGAAATATTAGTAAAGCCCTGGAAGACGAATCCAATGAAACCGAAAAGAATTATACTATTAATGATTATTCAAATTTTTGCGACACGTTAAAAGATAACGTTGCAGGAGAGATTGACAGAAAATATGACAAAATAACGAACCAGCAAATTCACGTTATGAATGATATAGAAAATAACTTCAAAACCATTAATGAAAAATTCACAGCTAAAGAAACTAATTTAAAATCGACACATATATTTACAACTACACACAACAAAATCGCACAAAAAGAGACACAAGAACACGAAATAAAAATACGACGAAAGCAATTGATAAATACAATAAACTTAGAACACCTGTCTCAACGTAAAAAAGAAAACATAGAAAATTTAATACTGTCATTCGAAGACATATGCTGGTTAGAAGGAGATAAACTTGGCAAATGCAACATAGAAGAACACGAAATTAATTTAACTGATGATAAACCAGTATATGTTAAACAATTTTTTGTGCCATATACACTCAAACAAATCGCTTGTGATGAAACAAAGAAGCTAATTGCAAATAACTTAATTAGACCCACAAGTGTATTTAACGCGCCAGTATGGATCGTGCCAAAAAAGGGAATAACAAAAGACGGAAAGAAAAAATGAAGAATGGTAATAGATTATCGAAAATTGAATGCAAAAACTATTCTAGACCCATATCTTATACCCAACATATTAGAAATTTTCGACTGCATAGGAAAAAACAAAGTTTTCACCACCATCGATATGGTTTCTGGATTTCATCAACTAAAAATGAAAGAATCAGATATACATAAAACGGCGTTTATTATCTCTGGCTTGGGACGTTTTGAATTCAAAGTATTACCTTTCGGACTAATAAACTCACCTAGGGTCTTCCAAAGAGCACTAACAAAAGTACTCGGAGACCTATTGGAAAAAGGGTTCTGCTACCTGTACATGGATGATATAATTATCGTTGCAAATACGGTTGAAGAACATAATAAAAGATTCAAACTCATAGCAGAAAAATTAAGAATGGCAGGATTAAAAATTGAAACGAGTAAATGCAAATTTCTCCAAAAGGAAGTAGAATTCTTAGGCCACATTATAAGTGAAGAAGGCATCAAAACAGACCCAAGGAAAATAGAAGCAATAAAGAAATTTCCTATCCCGAAAACTATCAAAAATATCAGAGAATTCTCAGGCCTAACAAGCTACTACAGACGCTTTATTGGACACTTCTCATAAATAGCAAAACCTATCATAGATTTACTGCAAAAAGAACAACCATTTATTTGGACTGAAGAAAGACAAAAGCATTTGAAAAATTAAAAAATGCCCTATGCACAACTACAATTCTTCAATACCCAGATATGAAAAAACCATTCATCATTACAACAGATGCTTCAAAATACGCGCTGGGTTGTGTACTCTCTCAAGGAGAGATCGGTGATGACAGACCAATAGCATTTGCATCAAGAATCTTAAAATCAGCAGAGAAAAAATACCATACATACGAAAAAGAAGCACTTGGCATAGTATTAGCAATAAAGAGATTTAAGAATTACATATACGGAAACAAATTTACCATCGTTAGTGATCACAAACCATTGTTATCCTTCAAATCAGCAGATAACAATTCAAGAGTACTAAAGTGGAGATTAAAACTAGCAGATTATGATTATGATATTATCTACAAACCTGGCAAAATAAATACAAATACCGATGCACTATCACGAAATCCGATGGAAGATATAAAAATAAATGTAGTTATCAGAGCACAAAAAGCAAAACAAGAATTAATAGAAATAATAACAAATGAACGACAAGTACAAGAAAAACAAATCAAAATAACAAGAAAACAAGACAAAGAAAAAGAAAATAGAAATAAAAATATTACACAAGCACAAGTACATATGGAAAATGAAGAAAATACAAATAATGAAGCAAAAATACAGAAACAACATAACATTCGATTTACGAAAAAACCCATAGAATCAAGAAAAGACAACATTATACATTTTATCGACAACAAACATCAATCATTAGATAACGCAACAGAAAGACTAATAAAGATCAAACAGATACAACCAGACAAAAATCTACAGCCCCAGGAAATTGAAATAATACAGTCAGGAACAAAAAATATCTTCATAGCCTGTCTTGACACAAGACGGTCCGCTATAAGGATAAAGGAGAATCTCAAAGGTCTCTTCAAATTATTAAGAAAATTAATAATTTGCAAGAAAATAACAACATTCAGCATCTCAAGAGACCTACAATTAAAAAACATACATTGGGCCGAAATAGAAAACATTCTAGTAACAACATTCGAAACTTCTGAAACTAAAATTATCATTTGCCTAAACTACATCGACTACGTAAAACTCGCAGACCGAGACAATATATTCGACCAATATCACTCAAGTGCACTGGGAGGACATTCGGGAATCAACAGAACATGAAACAGAATAAAGAACAAATACTATTGGGAAAACCTGAAAACTGATATAGAGAACCGTATCAAAAATTGTGAAACTTGTCAAAGAAATAAACTAAAAAGAATAAAAATTAGACAACCAATGATAATAACGGACACTCCCATGAAAACATTCGACAAAATCGCAATGGACATAGTAGGACCTCTAAACGTTACTAATAATCAGAACAAATACATTCTTTCTATACAAGACCTACTCTCAAAATTCATAATAGTTGTTCCACTCATTAATCAAACAGCAGAAACAATTGAAGACGCCCTAATCAAAATATTTATATGTATTTTCAGTTCACCAAAAGTAGTACTCACCGACAGAGGAGCGAACTTTACAAGTAAAATCTTAAAAGCCATTGCTTGTAGATTTAAGTTTGTAAAAATAGAAACAACCGCATTTTTACCACAATCAAACGGCTCCCTAGAAAGAGCACATCACCCCCTTTGTGAATATTTGAAAATTTTTTCTATTAAAGAAATTGAATGGGACAATTTATTAGAATTAGCCCAATTTCATTACAACACAAGCGTTCACAGCGCACATAGATTTACTCAGCATAAACTGGTCTTCGCTTATCCACCACGATTACCGTCTAGTGAACCGTTAAAAATTTCAGAACAATTGCCAACATTCAATAATTATCTATCAACACTTATACAAAACATGCAGGATATTGCATGCTTAGCGCGAGAAAACCTCGTAACAGCAAAAGAAAAATCAAAAAAATATTATAATCGCCACATAAACCCTTGCAATTTCAAAATAGGAGATCAGGTGTGGCTCATTAAAGAATCTAAACCAGGAAAATTAGAAAAGAATTACAACCTGGGTCCCTTTGAAATATTAGACATCGCAGATAAATATAACGTAAAAATAAATAAGGGTGGAAAACCGAATACAGTTCATGCAAATAAATTAATATTACACAAGTGTATATAAACTGATAAACTTTTCTCTGTTTTAGGACAAAGAAATCATGTTTTCAAAAATAACGTTATTCATTACATTCTTTCAAATTACTTATGCATACATTGGATATCACTGCGGTACCACAAACACTAATATCACAACATTCTCCCTACTGGACGCTGACGAATGCGACTTTAACACCGAAACCATAAACTCAACAATAGTAAATGTAGAACTTATCCAAGCAGCCGAATTTAGAGATGTTCCAGTACATCAATGTAAAATTGAAATCCATCGGACAGTATACCAATGCGAATTATTCGGACATCTCGAACCTGAACAAAACGGAGAACGAGAATACTTTAATGAATTGAGCCATGAACAATGCCAAACTATCCACGAACCGAGAATTTTTAAATATGACAATTTGCATACGATTGCTGATTTAAAAATAAACGCCACAACAACCAAGGGCATAGACTTCGCTGGCGATGCAGGAAGCTGCAGCGGCGTAGCCTACGCAGACAGGTTCGGATCGTGGAGTAAGGTACTTGTTCGAGGCACAATTAAAATCACATTAATATAAGTCTATGCGAAAATTTGTCTGAGTAATGACAAATTACATTTAAGCTCAGGAACGACATGTAAATTTTTAGACACAACTTGCGTAGACTCTGACGGGGGTTATACAATTTGGGACATTTTACCTCAGGAAGAATGTTTTACCAACACTTAGAATATTTTATATAAAGGTCCAGTAACAAAATATTTTAACATACACAATGACGACATAATATACATGGTAAACAATAGTGACACGACCTTTGCTTTAACAGCCAAAGATAAAATATTGAAATGCTACAGAGAGTTCATAAGAACAGAACACCTAAAACTCTTTATCGCGGAAGAAAACAATAATTTCAACAAATACAAATTCGATAAAGATACTGTTACTAGCAAATGCAAGGTCAACATAGATTTATTCACATACGTAAATTCTAAATTTGTATATGTCGAAAAGCATTTGGGCAGACAGCTGAACGACCTTTACAGAAAAGTCATTACAGATAGGTGCGAAGTAGAGAGGAAAACAATACAAAAGTCCCTATCCCTTGCAACCCTCTCCCCTGTCGAATTCGCATACAACATCATGAAGAAACCTGGATACATTGCCAGGATCGCAGGAGAAACAGTTCATGTCATAAAATGCACCCCTACTGTAGTAAAGGCACAGCACCTTAGCGAATGCTACAACGAATTACCAGTAATTTCAGGCAATGAAACCTGGTTTCTTACTCCAAAAACACATATCCTCAAAAGAAGAGGTACTCCAATGAACTGCAACTCCATAATACCTACATACTACAAAGTAAACAACAAATGGATAAAACTAACGCCCAAACCAATGGAAACAATACCATCACACGCAATCAAACCTAACACAAACATAAAATGGAAATTTGAATCCATAGAAGTAGTATAGCAATGTATGTTCCAGCACACCTGCGGGGGGTCTGTAATCCTTTGACCCCACCGGGCTTAACCCTTTGGCCCCCCTAGCTTAACCCTTTTATGTTAATAATAATTATTATTGTTAACAATTATTATTAACAATATTCGTGGGGGGCCCCTTGGTTTAACCCTTTGATTCCCTGGCCTCTATCCCTTCCATGTTAATTATTATTATTATTAATGTTAATAATTGTTTATAATTTTTGAGGAAGATTTCTAGGGCTCCTAGTCCCTAGGACTCCTAGTTCCTAGGGACCCTATACCTAGTGCTTTCAGTCTAATTAAATTTAAATGTTTTTTTTTTTTAAAGTTATAAATATATATATTATTAACAATTTACTTGCAACATTGAGAATGAAACGAATATAGCGACGATTTTTTTGAAAAAAATGAAAAGACAGACCGGAGAATCGAACCGGAGTCCTCTGGGTTGGCAGGCTAGCGATCTACCACTAGAGCCAATGCCACATGTACCTTAGAGGATGCATATTGTGTATATTAGCTACACACGCATACATTTGGTATAGGGCCCGAGCGTGCGGAGGAGGAGGGGAGCGCATGCTGTCTATAGTTCTGGCCTGATGGGGATGCGCTACTATAGTAGTATTAAATGTATGCTCTCTCTCTCTAGCTCTGACCCAGCGTGGTCCACAGTGCGAGGAGGAGGGGAGCGCATGACCAGCTATGCTTATTAACTATCCTATTATCTTAAGTTAATTATGTCTATCATAAATGTCGATCCCAGCTGGTTTGAGGGTGGTCAAGCTTCTCCACTACTTTCAGAAAGAGAGAGCATCTATGCTTACTACGTTCCCTCTTATCTTATGTTACCTATGACTATCGCAAATGTAGATCATAGACGGTTTAAGGATGGTCAAACAAAACTCATAGCGCGGACGCGTGACCAGCGTTTAATGTGTTTTTTTGCGGATGACCATAAAGTCAGCGGGACGTCAAAATTTATAGTTTTTAGAAAGTGACAAACTTTCTAGCCTACATGGGGTGGGAAAGGGTACACTAAACGTCCTATCTCACTCAAAGAATGTCTACGTTTGTGTGTAGCGTTACATATATTGTAGAAAATTCGTACCTGATAATAGTGTGAGTGTTCAGTAGGATTTTCGTTGGTCAGTCTTAAAGGAAACTTCGAGCGGTTCACAGTGCAGTGCTAATTGTTTATTATTATTATTTAAACGTTTTTATATTTTTTATAAAGTTATAAATAAAAAAGAAAACAACAATGGAAAATATTGTTAAAGCGTGTGAGTTTTTAGAAACTGTAAGTATAATTTTAAATAATTTAAAAATAATTAAAATAACTTTTATAATTTTTTAATAATATTATTATTCAATTTCAGCTTACCACTTACCAGCTTCCGACCATGCAGAATGTGGCAAAAGAGCCGTTATATCGGCTCTTAATTTTAATATTAATTACCGTAAGTATTTTTTCTCATATATTTATTTATTTATTTATTTATTAATTATCATTTATTTTCAGTTGCAACGATTTGTGGAGGAGAGCAGTCCTCAAGGACTGCAAATCATAGAAATGAAAGCTATGGTTCAACAAGTAAGTATTATTATAAAATTATAACAATTTATATTTTTTATTAATATTTAATTGTCTTATCTCTTTTCAGTGGATCAAGGAATCTATGGCGGCCAGAATGATGGCGCATCAAGTCGCCTATCAAATTGACAAAATTGTCAATGATCGCGTCAATGCAAACCTAGAGCAACATAAGCGTGCGGACGCTATGAGGAGGCAGCAAGAATCCGCTCGATTGGAGCGGAAACGGAAAGCCGCCTTAGCTAAAGCGCAGCAAGACGAACTTGCTGCGAAAGTTAAGCGAAGGCTTTCCAGCATAAACAACATTGCTGCCCCATCAACAACAGCCATGGTGAATGAAGGTAATGGGTCATCTTCGAGGCTGTCAACGTCATCTGCGTCGATGACATTATCATCGTCATCAGCAACGTCGAGGACAACATCACCAGCGACGTCAACAGCAACCTCATCGACAGCAACATCCGCAAGCTGTCAAAGAGGAGATGATACCCAAATTGATAAACCACTCGATTTAACCGCTAATGTAAGTAATTACGTTATAGAATGAATTAATAAATTTAAATTAAAAATAATAATTAAAAAATTTTTTTACAGAAAAAAATTCCGTTGGTAAAAAACGTTGAGTGTGTTCGACGGAAAGTAATTTTGATTCCGGCTCAACCAACCATCAGGAAGCCGACTCGCCCCTCTAAGGTCGTCGGATCCAAAAGAATTAAACAATAATATTAAAAAGAAAAAAAAAATTGTATTTTTAATTTTATAAAAAAAGTAATAAATTAAACTAAAATAAAAAATTAATAATGTTTTAATTTACTTAGGATCTACCAGTGCCCCCACCCCCATTCACCTATTCCACCCACTTACCTACTCTCACCCACTCACCCACCAATATTCATCTACATAGGTTAGTAAGGTAGGATGCTGTAGAAGTTGGTAGGGTATTTAGTAAGCTGTATGATGGTCACTCTCCTTCTATAGTAGGGAGCATAGTAAGCTTATGCTGGCTAAGTTTGGGCCCTCGGAGAGGGGGTAGCGTCTCTAGCTTGCTAGGTGCGTACGCCGTTTAGTATGGATGCTATTCTCTCTCTCTCTCTCTCTCTCTCTCTCTCTCTCTCTCTATGATTATAGGTAGTTTGTATTAAATTCTAACAATATATAGTGTATATGTATATATATAATTTTATTTTTTTTATTGAAAAGCATTGTGTACATTGATCATATAATGTCTTGTTAATTTTAAACTAATTTTTTAACATCACCACTAATTGGATTATATTGTACAATACGATCATGTAATATTAAGCAGTAGGCTGCAGTATCTTCAGGAAAATCGGTCCGAGTTTCAAATTCTAGGCGAACATCGACTGGAGCGCTTTTTAATGTTTCATTTTGTTTGGAGCAGTCTATAACTATTAACGGCACTTTATTAATGAAATCCTTTCTATTGAGTAACGGCTCGTTTTCTTCACCATAGTAAGCGTTTTGAAAATTAGTATACATATCGTAGAGAACAGCAAACTGATTTTGATTGATATTTAAATTGAGATTTCCATACGGATAGCATTGTGAATTGAAGAATAGCTTCACATTACTAATATTACAATGATCAAAATTACTAGAATTAACTGTAACGTTTGAGTATTTCTCGTTAATAAAAGTTCGGACTCTTTACAGTAAATTCGCAATAACGTTTCCGAAAAAAGCAAGAATTTGACACGCGCGTAATCTAAATGATCAAAAAAGAAATCTTTCGAGTGGAAAACCACGAGGCTTTCCAACTCGATGAGTTGTTTTCGAGATGCGATTGAGATCAATTGCATCTATCGGGGAAAGGCCCGACAGCGCCGCAATTACTGCTCAATCCGATCTCTTAACAGCAAGTGTATTTCGGAAGGGAAGATCTCTAAGGCTGCTTTTTTCTCATGAGAGAAATAGTCTCATGAGTTGAGCTCTTAGAGATCGTTAAGGAAGGAGTTTAACAGGCTAACCACTGAAAAGAAATTCGTCTCAGGAAATAGCTGAGGCTTTATTTCAATAACAGTGCTCGCGCTGCTAAGCAAGGTAGGAAAGTGAGTCCTTTTGCCGCAGCGACGAGCGAATTTATACATGCGAAATGAACTCCTTTCTACGCTTGGTAGCCCCTACAACGCTATTTTTGTTTTTGACGCAAATTTTATACACGTTTTATCGCAAAATGGCTCGAACGAATTTACAATTATGCGATTTAAAAAATTAATCTGGAAAAGATGAATTTTTTAGTATAAATTGCATCTCTAGGAAAAATCGCATCTTAAAGTTATAAGCTATACAATTTAATAATCAATTTACGCCATTTATACAATAAAATTATAGAAAATTTTTACATGGAAAAATCGCTTGTGGTTAGAAGATTGTTATCTGTATAAAAAATGATTAATGTTGCTCTCCAATTTTGAATGATAATTAAAAAACAGATTTGCAATTTTCTTTTTTAGCGGTTTAAAAATCAGCAAATTAGTAACAATCACAATCATCAATTTTACAGATACTTATGATCGATTTTCTATCTAACCGTGTCATTTTAATTGTTTAAAAAAATTATAAATTGTTTATTTATTGATAACTCAGTTAATAATGGGTTATCAAAGTGTCAAATTCTTGCTTTTCTGTTTTAATATGTCGAGATTGTAATCGCGTACTTGAAACAACAATATCGTTGTTTATTGCAAAATAACTAACAATGTTAACTTGTAAATTAGATTTGACTAACAAATATCGATTTGAGAGTTAAATTCACATGAAATTCAGGATCAGCACCTCAAATTTAACTAAGAAATCCTTTTGTTCGTTTAAAAAAGCTTATAATTAACGATTTTCTGTTGTAAACAATAAATTTTCCCACGGTCGTGACGTCACGCTCCTTATATGGTAATGTTTTCGCAGAGTTGCCCTAACACATTTGCGTATACGTGTGAAAAGCGCCTACGCTCAATTACCGATTTTCTCTAATTGTCTCGAGTATGACGGGTTGCCGTTTTGCAGAGGAAAATCGGAGACAAATCAGACAGGACCGTTACATAACACTTGCTGAACTTTTACGTTTAGTTTGAAAAGCTAAAATAACAAAGCGAGACTTTTCCAATTGATTGGAAGTCTTAACACTCCAAACATGCTTTGATGTACGAGGTAATTTTGGATACTCATACATTTCCCAAGTACGATAACTCATAGTAATTGCACGATATCGTCCAATCTGATTGAGTAATTTGATTTTTTCTTTGTCTGCGACCATCACATATGGCATCAACCATTCAACCTTAGTTAAAGTAATTTTTGATTTTTCTGAAGCATCAGGATTCCTTACTGGAATACTTAAAATAGCATTCAAATCATCTTTTGATCTTGTGAGAATAAGTTCATGCTTGACATTGACTACAATTTTCCGATAATCTTCAGCAAAGCCCAGTAACATACTGAGAGGGAAAGTCACATCAAAAAAACCTTGAGCGTTACATATTAAAACTTCATTGTTATCACCATTCCATCCGGCATTTTCAGCGATAGAGTTTTGACATGGATTGAGTGAAAGCCAATTTTTCATGAGGCTCGTTAAGCCTACATTTTTCACTTTATCAATTTCAATAGCATTTATTTCATATCGTATTTCCTCGAACAAATGACAGAGGGCGTTGTTGACTAATAAGGTGTTCTCCACTGGCGTAGTACCGTCCGGCTTGGTCAACCGATCACAAATATGAATCATACTGCGTGATGGAAGCAGAGATAAATCTTGATGTTGAATTGCTATATGGATTTCATCACTATTATTGAAATATGATAATGAATAAGGCTGATGCGTATGAACTTCATAATGAGCTATAGACTCATCGAAAGCGACACCTGAATGAATGTCTAGAATTCCCTCCATATTGTTGTTGTTGTTTTATACAGCACACTAATATACACAATATTTTCTTCCACGATTTTTGACGACTTTCAGTCTCAAGCTTTTCAGGAATTGACAGTTCTGAGGTGTGAGCGGTCTGATGGCTCGCTGTTGACTGATTGTTGATTGACATTTTTGTCTCTTAATATAGCCTCGACCGGACTTTATATTGTAAATGATAACCATTACTAAGGTAAGTCTTTATATGTACTCGCACTGTGATGACTTCTCGAAAGTTAACTAGGTTTCCGTCTTGATCAACTATACGAATTTGAAAATGATCAATGCTCCTCACAGCGACTGGAAGGTAAATGACTTGAGAGGGAACTTCTATAATCTTATATCCAGGTGGGACTGCAGGGAAAAATTCATGTATAGTATGTACTTTGCGATCGTTTATGTAAGAGCCTGTAGTAATATTACACTCTACACGTAAAGCGTTGACTTTAAGAATAGTGACGGGTAAGTCAGAACTATGTGTTTTGTTTTCAACGATCGTACGTCTAGTGAAGCCTAAAATTGTTCCAATAGAATCTTCTGGTTCAAAATGTATTTTTTGACTGCACTGAATGACACAACTTAAAGTATTATTATTTGGTTTCAGGCTAAACTAACTTCTTGGAGAAAGCTTTCAATATCTTCTATTTCGTAGTTACCAGTTGGTAAAGTGATAGCTTCTTGACCTTCAATGTAAAACTTATTATAACCAACGTCAATGTTTGGTATTGAATTAAATGTTAATAGCTCAACTAGACCAAGAACGTATTTTTTGTTTGGTATCAATTCGATCGGTGGAAAATAATATGTTTCGAGTACGGATGATGTTCCTGAGAGACTCAATGTCTGTGTATTCTCCATGACAGATGCATGTCAAATGATAGTCATTCTTTGAATGAGTATTTTATATACTAGTCGTCTTTTCTATAGTTTGTTTAAAAGAAATTTGAGACAAAGATGGCCGCAATTATATGTATTAAAATCTTGATATCTAATATAATTATACATGATTCTATTAACTTTGAGATAAAGCAATAGATCTATAGGTGGTTGTAGATTACCAAAACTATCAAAATACATAACCTCATCACCTTTCTTTTTGTATGCTACCCAATGAGTACCTGGTCAACGTTTATCATCTAAATTTACAATAGCTGCCTCTTTATATCGTGGTCCATCAGCTGGCAGAGCATTACGCATGAAAACACCTCGAAAATTTGCAATTTTTAGTATTTTAGCATATTTTCTTATATCATGATCTGTCAGTGCTCGATTAGGTAAAGTTATTTCGAGATTTTTTTTTTAAACCTTTTCCACTTGAATATGGTTTCAAATGAAGACCATAACCTTTACAATATGGTTTCAAATAAAGTCCTTTAACAATAGCAATAGCTTCCATAGTTTTATTATGTCTATGAGCTTCGTTCAATTGATTTTGAGCGGCCTTAGCACTGTTAACGGCTTTTGCTATTGAAGCAGCTCCTCCAGCTAGAGCTCCAGTGGCGCTTAAAGCAGCAAATAATGGAATTAAAAAAGGAATCGCTCCACCAACTTTACTGGGAATAGGTAAAATACGGGGTATATTTATTTTACTTCTACCGCCAGCCTTTTTCACAGCTTCATTGGCTCCTTTTATAGCCGAACGAATAACTACAAGAGCTCTATTGTTAGGCACACTACTTTTCGAGCCCGCCTTAATAATTTTATTCAATGTAACTGATGGCGTTTTCATTTTTCTACGTTTCTTTCGTGCTTGGCGTTTTTTGAATCCTCTACTTCGTTCCTTACTACCTTTCTTCATATCAACAGCCATACCCAATAGCTTACTTTTAACTTTTATAATGTTGGCTACGGTGAAGGAAGCTGCTTTCCCACCAAAACAATTATCTTTAGCTAGCACTCTTTCCCAAGCTTTTTTAGCTATAATTTCGTCAGCTTTATTTCTTGTCGCAATATCCTCTCGATTTTGCGAATAAACGATATCGTGCTCTTTACAAGCAATATCTAGTGGATTTTTACCAGGATCTCCACGCGCCAATCGTTTGTTCAATTTTGTACCAGGACCACAATACTGATATTCAGGTAAGTGAGCTTCAATAGGCAAGTTATTTATAATCTCGTTCACTAGATCACCACCAGTCTTTCTTTTATAGTACGTGATCATACTTCTTCGAAAGACAGCATGTTAATGAAATAAAAGATATATAAGCAGACTTTTTATACCTAACAACTCATTCATTGAGGTGTCAATGATGAGTAAACAACATGGATTTCCAAGAACAACCTCTTAAGCTTCAAGTCATTAATTTCGATAGAGTGGTGGAGACGGAAAAACAAGAAAAAAGACATGGTGAACTATTGCCTAATAGTATCCGTGCCGTTTTCTGCGGACCTGGTAATTGTGGAAAAACTAATTGTTTATTAACATTAATCACTCATCCTAATGGTCTTAGATTTGAAAACGTATATGTCTACTCAAAATCCCTTAATCAGCCTAAATATACATTTTTGAAAGATTTATTAGAGCCTATTAATGATATAGAGTATCATGCTTTCAGCGAGCATGAGACAGTTATTTCACCAGATAAAACACGACCAAATTCTATCATGATTTTTGACGATATAGCCACTGAGAAGCAAGATAACGTAAGAACATTCTTCTGTATGGGTAGACATAAAAAAGTAGATAGTTTCTATCTCTGTCAATCGTACGCTCGCATTCCGAAGCATCTCATTCGAGATAATGTGAATTTACTTGTTTTGTTTCGACAAGATGGCGTGAATATTAAGCACATTTACAATGATCATGTTAACTCAGATATGTCTTTTGAGAAGTTTAAAGTAATTTGTTTAAAATGTTGGAGAGACGATAATCATGGGTTTTTGGTTATCGACAGAGACAGACCAATAAATCATGGACGATATAGAAAGGGATTTGATTCTTTTGCTATAAATATAGATGAGTGAGTGGATGAAGATTATTTAACTTCAGAAATTAGAAGCGTAAACATGGCTGACTTTGAAAGAGAAAAGAAGGTGCTCGAGCAATTATCCATGGCTCGTGATACCATAAAACGCAAGTATCAACTAATAAAACGTGGTAAAGCTGATTTAGAAAAGACATTGCATGAAACTTTTAAACCTATGGTTGATCCATTGAAGAAACTCGTACAGGCAACTACTGATAAAAGTAACGCTACTACTGCTGAACAGCCAACGAAAAAGAAAAAGAAAATCGAGTTCGATAATGTTTTCAAGTCAGAAGTAGCAACTGACACTCCCTACAAATCTAGATATTTCAATAGTACTGCTAATGAATTAAATTCTACATTACAACCGCTTGATACTACATTTGAGTCTGCTATTTCTATTGATGATAATGATGATGATCATGATGAATCATCACTTGATACAACTGCTATAAATTTGAACAAAAGTAGTTCAAATGTAACTACAGAACAGAGGCAACAGCTATTGGATGATTCGATTATAGGAAACTATGTTCGACTATTGCATGAACCTCAGCAGAAAAGTAATTTAGACAAGACATTTGGTGTTCGCTTACATGAAAATACATATGTCATAGGCAATTCTCCAATTTCCTTCCAAAACGATCACGTGACTGTGAATGATAAAGCATACAGCAAAACGCTTGGTTTAATGGAACTTCTCTTTCGTAAAGAACCTGATTCTAAATTAATCAGTTCATTGGATATTGAAAATTATATAAAAATTCTCGAAATCACACATCATCGAAAGAGATACGAAACAAATGGAGAATATCGCAATAAGCATGTAAATAAATTCAAAAAGTATATTGGACCAAATTTATCTTTGAACAGTAGCGCTAAGAAGCGAAAATCGACTATTGATGGAAGAGGTCTTTTTCCTAACTATAAAATAGCTAGAAAAGGAACGTTATTTGATTATGTATATTGGAATGATCCAAACAAGCTCGTTGATCGATTGAGATTGCTTATTGCTGAACAAACCGCCGGTAATTCTAGTCATGTTAATGAAATTCATTCAATTATTGAAGAATTACGTGAAGCTGGCTATATATATTAAGAGAATCCTAAATATTACTCAGTAATAAAATGAGTGTTGATGTGTTTGGACGTATATTGAATAAAAAAAAGGAGGATAATAGAGGTCCTCCTGGTATAGGGTATAATATCACTGAAGACGGACAATACGACGCGAATGACAAAAGAATTTGTTATATAGCCGATCCTCAGGAGAGTAACGATGCTGTAAACTTACGAACGTTGCGAAAAACTAGTGAAGCTAACGTTACTACGCTTACGAGTATGATAAATGATCTCTCAAAATAATTGGATACAATAAGATTAGAATTAGTAAAGCATCGAGTAGTTATTACTCAGTTATAAAAAGATAATAATAGTAATCATAAAGAGAAAGAAAAAACTATTGGACCGTTTGACATTTTAAAAACTATTGGACCGTTTGACATTTTAAAAACTATTGGACCGTTTGACATTTTAAAAAAAAAACTTTAAAATGAAACATCAAAGAGTGGTGGATGAGTTACATAAACCAGCACGTCGAATCTATCCCCGTAGAAAAGTTGATGTACGCGGAATAGATGAGACATGGCAAGCTGCTCTTGTAGAGATGCAAGGCTACTCGAGAGAGAACAAAGGCTTTCGATATCTATTAACTGTCATTGATATATTTTCAAAGTACGCTTGGGCAGTTCCTGTGAAACAAAAAACTGGTGTAGATGTTGCTTATGCAATGAAGTCTATATTAAAAAAATAACGCACTCCTAGAAATCTACATGTGGATTATGGTAAAGAATTCTACAATTCAAATTTTCAACGACTAATGACAAAGTATAAAATAAATCTATATTCAACCTATAGCAATCTTAAGGCAACTATTTGTGAACGTTTCAATCGCACGCTAAAAAATGTCATGTGGAAAAAATTCAGTCTTCAAGGAAATTACGAATGGATCAACATTCTAGCTGATTTATTGAAATCTTACAATAATCGAAAACATCGTACGATAGATATGAAGCCAAAAGACGTAACTAAAGATAATGAAATGCAGGTGTTGAGACGATTCTCTTACGATCGACGTCTTTTCGTTAAGAGCCCTAAATTTCAAGTAGGCGATAAAGTACGTGTGAGCAAGTCTAAACACGTTTTCGAAAAAGGATACACTCCTAACTGGTCTACTGAGATTTTTACTATTCAACGAGTTGCGAAGACAAAGCCTATCACTTATCATTTAAGAGATTATAAAAGCAATCCAATTGTTGGAGGTTTTTACGAGCAAGAACTACAGAAAGCTGTGTATCCTGATGTATATCTCATTGAAAAATTTTTAAGGAAACGTGGTAATCAAGTATACGTTAAATGGTTGGGATTCGACAATTCGCGCAATTCATGGATAGATAAGACTTTATACATATGAAAGAATAAAGACGTTTATGTAAAGTAAATTTTATTCAAATAAATATCAAAATAATAATAAATAATTTTTGTTTTATTTTCATAGTAAGAGCCCCAACCTTCGCTCTCACCTGTGAGGTACTTCCATTTGAGTATCATCACTTGTGAGTCCATTAGAACAAGTCGAAACCTGCTTTAGTAGAAACACTTGTGACTCATTTACCTCTCCACAATATATTTTATAATAAATTTATTGTACATACTTTATTGAAATAAAAATACATTGATGTTACATTAAATAATAAATTGAAATCTACCAGCACTATGATATTCAATCTGTAAACAATATTTTTGTACATGATCTGAAAGTAATATATAAAGATCATGTTTCATGATGGCTCTTTAAATTCGATCTGGTAAAATAAGTTGGAATTCACAATCGAGCTCGAGAATGATTCGACTGTTATCTTCTTCCTTAAAGTTTGTTATTAAATAACAATGATTTTCTTCAAGTTCATAATGATTTTTCTCCGGTAGTGGATCAAAGGGCTTCATAGCTATTTTATTTAACATTTCTAAGTCCATCTTGCTATCGAAGACTTGAGAATAGTGGAGAAGGAAGTGGATACTACTGGTAATGATTCTTCTAACAGAATGACGTTTTCCGAGATCTTCTCTCTCTCTTAAGACCTTTACCCCACCTGCACTTTTTCTAGCCGGCACGGCCGCCTCCCTCCACTTGCTACTTCTTCCACCTCCACTTGCTGCTTCTTCCACCTCCACTTAGATTTTTAGTTTGTTAAGTGTATATACTATACAATGATTTTTTAGTATAGGTTCAAGAATATGATTCATCATTATTATACGTTTTTTAAATAGTGCTCGCGATATTATACTACTTAGTTGCATAATACGACGTTGGAAGTGTTCTCGATCTCGTGCAAGCTGCTCCCACACTCCTTTTCTCGAGTCTTTATCTTCAATAGGAAGATGATGAATTTGAATATTATCTGAGAACCATACATACTTCGAAGCGCGAATGCTCTTCTTGTATCTTGTAATAGGCGCCATGATGAACCACAAGAGGATAGTCTTACTATAGCTATTTCTTCTCACTGAATGATGGTAAAGCAAACTATGCATTCTTCTTATAAATATATTAGAACTCGAATGACTGCCCTCTATCGGAACTTAAGGTTAATTATAGGAATAGTGAAAGCCCCAACCTTCGCTCTCACCTGTGAGGTACTTCCTTTAGAATCAACGCTCATGAGTCACCTTTACATTGAGATGAAATTCAATGGAAAGGGCTACATTAAGAACTTTTTTTTTACCTCTCCACAAAAGGAAATAAGAGGATAGTTAAATAAAGGAAAAAAGACTATTTAATTAGATATATTTTTTTTTATTATTCATAGTGTAGCTATTTACATTAGTATTATAATACATTTAATTACTATTCGTTGAAAATACAATTATGTTTAAATTCGAAGTTTGGACCGACAATATGGTAAATAAATAACTCATCCTTCTCACTAGTCTGATGTAGGTTGTTCAACATTTCTTTATCTTTTTCGAGTACTATGTTAACCCTTTTAGGCAGGAACACATCAAATTCGTCGTCAACTGTAATAACAACGCTAAATCCATATTTCGTTGTTAATGATCTAACTTTTGTTACTTGGTATAACGTGTTCGATGTTAGTTGGGACATCGCCTTCCGAGGAAGGAAAGTCGTCTTGGAAATTTTATTTATTGCTGAGAAATCCATTCTGTAAAATAAAAAATCAAAGAATTAATTATTTATTTATTTATTACTAAGGTATTAATAAACTAAAATTATTTAAATATCTTACTTGTTTCAATAGTTAGTGGAAGACGTATTAGAGGTAAGACTGTTGCTTGAGTGAGAGCCGAGCAACTATTTCGAACAAGAGTGAGCTCTTAGTTTTATAAGTAGCATCCCCACTCTCACCCCCACCCGCCGTCGCCGCTTCCCTCTCTTTCAGTCTCCCCTCTCTCATGATTCTTCATCTAAAACCATTCTCCCACTCTGTAGACTCAGATATCCATTGTTGTTCCCTCTCCATTACTAGTCATCAGCGCCATCTAGTAACTGTCGAAGGAGTAGAATTCTTTCACTAGTGCTGCCCTCTAGAATTATTTTCTTCAAATCTAAATCTTTTCATATTACTATTTTGTTCTATCACTTCGTCTTCTTCTCTATACTTCTTTCTTCGTAGCTGTTCAACTCTTTCTTTCATTTCAGCAATTTCGAGAGTTTTATAATGCCCCCATGGAAGTGTGTCCGGATTATTATCAAAAATACATCGTTTATCATCATGAGAGCTTAGTGCTGTCTTTTCCTCTCTCTCTGTTAATACTTGATATAATTTAGATCGAATATTACATTGAGTACGTTTAATAATTTCCATTTCGTTTAAACACCTTCGATAATCTGAGTGAGTTATTGTATTTTTTTACTGTATGTTTTTTCACTCCTTTTGCCTTTTTCAAGGGATCCTTATTTATTATTTCAATACTGTATAGTTTACTTCGTAACCCAATCTACTCTCTCATAATAACAGCATTGCACTCATCCTTCATAACACCAAGAACTTTTTTGTTAGCTAGAGGCATTCCAAATTGATTATCAGCAGGATAGTCCGATGTGTCAAATTTATCAATGTCTACTTTCATGATCTCATACATATCGACATCTTGAATTTCATAAATGAGGCTTTCAGTATCAGTATAAAGTAATTTACATTTTTCACCAATACGTTGCTTCATGTAACCATAATGAAAGTCATAGACTAATGTTTTTGAAAGATCTAATACACATAGACCGATGTATATAGGCTTTTTAATACTGATAGTTGTCCGCGATAATTGAATAGCAGCTAAATTTTCATGAAAGATGGAACTATTATGGAAATTTGGTTGGGCAATTCGAGCTTCAGCGCCATATCTACCACCCCATTGATTGATCAGTTTGACATCTTATCGTTTTCTTTCATCTTCCATTGTTTTTCCATATACTGCATTAATCATAAGCTTGTAAAATAATTTTTCAAACTCATTTTTAGCTTGCTTTCTTTTTTCAGTATTTAAATCAACATATGGTTTCAGCCCTTGTTTTTGTTTGAATTCTAGCGCTCTATATATCTTTTTGAGTTTTAGTCCATATTTGAGAGCTTGTTTTCACGCTCTATAATGAATAACGTATCGTTCTTTATCATAAAGCGTTGTCAAAAGTTTTTTCTGTTTTGATCCGGGTGGTTTAGTATGTTCAGGACAAAGAGGTAGGTCTTTATGTTCATCATGCAGCTCTTGTGGATACTCTAGATCTACTTCTAAAATATAGCCTACGTCGCTATCATCAGAGATATTGCAAAAATTTGACATATCCACATTTGAAACCCATTTGAAGCCCTCAAATGGTAGTGATTGAGTCATAGCCCAACCATAAAGGTTGTTTACGTCATAATACATTAAAAATTTGTTTGGCTCATCCTTATTCAATTCTTCACCCATATATTTATTGTTTGCTTTTGAAAATCTATTGCAGCATTGACTAATACCTTCACGAATATCTTTTTGAATGAATAAAACCATATCTATATCTGTTAATAGTTCAAGCTTCATATTTGTATATTTTAACATCGCGTCCCATGTTAATCCAGGAGTAGTGTAATAATGAGCAGGATCGAGATCATATGCATTCTTACAGGTTTATCGAAAATTCTCAAAAATATCAGCTAGTAAAAGTACATCAGTTTTCAGATAGAGATCAGAATAGATTCCTAAATCTATTTACTTCCAAATACTACCGAAAATATTCCATACGTTTTGAGCATGCTTATATTCTTCAGTAGGAATATCACTATCTGTCAATTGACTATGAAATTTTTCAATAGATGGTAACTCTGTCTCAGTTAGTCTATTTAAATTTTGTATGTATTCATATGGGAAAACTCCTTTTCTTTTGAGTAAATTAATCTGTTCTAAAGTGTAATTATCTTTCTGAAATTCTCTCTGTACAATATCTAGCTGAGGTAAATAATATGCTAATTTATCTAGAGATGTAGACATAAATCGAAAGGAATCAATGAAACGATAGCTAATTCGACTGTTTGCAACTTCTTTTGTGAAGGATATGTATCGCTCCTTGTTTTCAGCGAGAACAGAGATCTTTCCTTCAAATTCTGAGTTAGTAGCAATTTCTGTTATAATAAAATGTGAGTCATAGCCTGTAAAGTTATGAAATACGACTATTATGAAAGCAGCATTTTTATAATTCAAATTGCAATGATTGTGAGCTGCACCTCTAAATTTTCCTGTTAAATGACAATGATCACGAACTCGTTTTTGGTTATCTTGAAAATATTGGTTGGAAATATGACATCTTCTTGCCGTTTTGAATGTCTGTTCATTAATAAATGATAAATCCATTTTTATTGCATTATTATATATCTTTTCTAACTCAATCACTAGGGACTTCAATTGCTTTATAAACCATGATGCTGGTGATTCGTCTTCATTTAATTCTTTTCTATCTGACTTATATATCGACTTACTATCATCATAACGGCATTTTACATATAATCTAATGCTATAGGCTTCATGTTCTTGGAAACTATGTCTCTTAACATTGAGATTTCCATTCGGATCTTCTATAGGTTTTAACAGACATTCAAAATCCGCGTATATAATAAATGGAACTTCCTCTTTATGTTTAAAATTTTTAAATTCTAAAGTAGCATCGTCAGGTAAATTAATCCGACACTTATTTATTTTGGAACAGTCAACTTCATGAGATTTCAAATTTTCCTTGTTAGTAAAATAATGAAGGCAACGTTCGCAAAGATAAATTTTTTCAGTATATTGAGTAACTTGTCTACGAAGGAGAGCAGATAAAGTTTTAATCCATACGTAGTGAGTTTCTAATTTGAATTTTTCATCATCTATTGATATTCGTGGTCAATTAGTCTCATTTTCATCAATATATTCGTTTTGTATTAAGAGTAAGTTCACATGTTTAGTTTGTTTTAATTTCGTTATATAGCACGGTGAGACTTCATATTTCGATCCATATTATTTTAGTATATATAAATTTACACTTATATTATTCAACTTTTCAAATTTAGGAATACTTTTTATTTTTACAGGGAAGCTTATACCATCAAAATTCAGTTCATTCTCATAGGGCTTGTACTTAATTACTCTGTTTGGATTTCTTGCAACTGGATGAAGGCATGAAAGTATAGCCCATTTAAAACATTCATTGTCTTCATTTTTTACATTAACACAGGCTCTTTTATTATCTATGCTTGACGGTAATGGTATATACGATCATAGTTTAAATGGATTATACTTATTTATATTAATAGTGAGACCGACAATAGTTTTTAACGACCAGCCTGAGTCTCTTTCTTGAAATTCTTCGATTTGTTTATGTATAATATCTTTAACGTTATTTTGAAACCAACTATCAAGATCAGTAGTCTTATAAATGCAAACATTTTCTGTATTGAAATACTTGATTTGAATATCTTCTTCTTGATTTTTCTTTATGATAAATTGTGATGCCATTTCTGTATTTATTTTTAAATTATTATGGATAGCAAGAAATTGAGGTATTTTAATTTATAATAGTTGATTTGCGGCAACTAGAAATGTTTTTATATCTAAATGATGTTGATTAACTATACAGACAGTACTAATTCGATTTTCAAAGGCTGAATGAATTGGTCTCCAAACAACTCCATCTCCTAGAATTTCATCCTGAATAGCTGTTAATGGTTGTATACTTCCACCAACTTTTATAGTTTTACTTAAATTGACTTCAATAGAATTCAAATGACAAGCACAAGTTTGACACCTTTGTCGAATTGCTCTACTTAAATCAGATCGTTTCATAAATTCATTAATTGAAATTATAGCATTAACTGTTAGATTTCTCCATCTAATACAATCGTCTATATCTAAATCGTTCGAATGGTTATAAGCTTTCCATAAATTTTTAATTGTTTCTTCAAAATAGGCGATAGAAATCATGTTGTTAGTTATCTAGTTTTATTGTTTTGTACAGTCACTTGTCTATAGTTGTATAAAGGATTATTATGATGAAAGGATGGAAAAGGTAGTGAACAGCTCTAAAATGAACTTGTTCTCAGTTGGTAATGAATATTGATTTGTTTAACAAATCAATAAGGATTCAACTAACTACTGAGGAACTACTTGCAAATAGCGTAAGGTAAGGCAAGCTTAGCTCGCAGGCTGTCTCGAGAGACTGCGCTCTTTTGCTAGGCCAAAGCGGTTTTTAAAGGTTAAGTGAGGGCGCTGCCTATAAAGTGTGGGCGCTGTAGGTAGTATATGGAAGGGTTAGCTTAAACGAAAGAGTGGGGGTGAACCGACTGTAGCACCATCTAACTTATTAATTTAGTATTAAAGGGTTTATATATTGATCTTCAGAATAAAAATATAGTCATTATTGCTTTGAGATACGATTCAGCTCACATATCATAGAGAATAATGGGATTTATACTCTAAGATGGACTATATTCTAGATATTCAAGGCTTTCAGAGTCTTAATAATACTTTTATTTGTAAGGAGTTTGCCTATTTACCAGTATGTTCTAATACTTCACCTACAGTACTACTTTTTAAACCTCCATATCATTGGCTCAAACTGTCTATTAAATATCAAAGTGTTAATAAGTGGTTGGAATTACATCATCATGGTATTTATTTTTATTATCGTTAATTAACATTGATTTCATTTGAAATATTTAATATAATCAATTTTATAGGTATATTATGGAGAAATGGTATTTTACCATATAATTTTTTAAATTGTACTATACGTAGTCATTTACATAATTGTAGAAATATTTATGTGAAAGGATTACAAAAGAAGCAATGGCTTAAAAAAATTATTCGTGAAAAGTAGGTTCAAATAATATACAATAGTACAAAATTCTAAATTCGAATTTAATTAGTTTTTTTTTTTTAATTACAGAAATATTTTAGATATCGAAACTGAAATGAGATGTCCGCGATTGGAAGATTTAAGTCTTAAATTTAAACCATCATGCATATATCATAGTCAAAATCGCGAGAATATAGTATGTGCTGCAGTAAATACACAAAAGATACACGATTGGATGATAGAAAGACAAAAACAAGCAAAATCAAAAGGGATCGACACAGTCGAAAGATTTACAGATGACTATAATTCATATAAAAATTCAACTGAATATTTAAAAATAGCTATGTCAGACACTGAACATAAAGATTATAGACAAAGTGTACTCTATTCAATGTATAATTAAAAATAATAAATATTAAATAAATAATAAATATGTGCTTATTTAAATAGTAAAATAATCATAACGATTGTAAGAAAGGGTGAATGGATGGGAATAAGGTTCTCTCCTAGCAGAGATGTTTAGAAGGAACATCTCAAGGAGGTGTCAGTTGAGCGACTGCATTCGTAGTCTCTAGCATTCTCACGAAAATAGTTCCCTTCGTGGAGAGAGCACGTGTTGACTATAGACAGCATACGCTCCCTTCCGCGCACCATGGTCCACGCTTAGCTAGAGCGTAGGAGAGAGAAAGAGAGAGAGAGAGAAAGAGAGAGAGAGAGAAAGAGAGAGAGCGCACGTTTACTACTACTATAGTAGCGCACCCCATCAGGCCAGAACTATAGACAGCATGCGCTCCCCTCCTCCTCGCACTGTGGACCACGCTAAGTCAGAGCTAGAGAGAGAGCATACATTTAATACTACTATAGTAGCGCATTCCCATCAGGCCAGAACTATAGACAGCATGCGCTACCCTCCTCCTCCGCACGCTCGGGCCCTATACCAAATGTATGCGTGTGTAGCTAATATACACAATATGCATCCTCTAAGGTACATGTGGCATTGGCTCTAGTGGTAGAACGCTAGCCTGCCAACCCAGAGGACTCCGGTTCGATTCTCCGGTCTGTCTTTTCATTTTTTTCAAAAAAATCGTCGCTATATTCGTTTCATTCTCAATGTAGCAAGTAAATTGTTAATAATATATATATTTATAACTTTAAAAAAAAAAACATTTAAATTTAATTAGACTGAAAGCACTAGGTATAGGGTCCCTAGGGACTAGGAGCCCTAGAAACCTTCCTCAAAAATTATAAACAATTATTAACATTAATAATAATAATAATTAACATGGAAGGGATAGAGGCCAGGGAATCAAAGGGTTAAACCAAGGGACCCCCCACGAATATTGATAATAATAATTGTTAACAATAATAATTATTATTAACATAAAAGGGTTAAGCCAGGGGGGCCAAAGGGTTAAGCCCGGTGGGGTCAAAGGGTTACAGACCCCCGCAGGTGTGCTGGAACATACGTATGTTCCAGCACACCGGAGACCCCCCGCAGGTGTGCTGGAACATACATTGCTATACTACTTATAGATTCATTAGCAACTAGCGGCATATACTCACAACAAGAATTGGACCAACTACAACAACAAATAATGTTGCCCATGGAAAAAGCATCTCTGTTAAATATTATAGTTAAAGAAATATCAGGAGAAGGAACAACAAAGAACATTTTTAAAGAAAATACACTTGCGAAATTGGCTGAAAGCACGTGGAATCACATGTTCAACAAACTAATCACGTGCAAATCAATCTCGTCAGTAATCATAATGATATTAATATTACTGCAAATAATAAAATTGACGATTGATACCATCATCAGAGGATATACACTGCACATGGTTTATGGCTGGTCTATGAACCTACTATGGGCCTTTTTCAGCTCAATAACCCATCTGCTAGTGATACTAGGATGACAAAACCATGACAGTATGACAAAAAATAACAAACAAAACGCAGAAATTCAACTGGACACAGTACACTGAAACCTGAACGACACAGATGTCAAGATACAAATTTACCCTGATACCCACTGTCCTATTCCTCAACAAAGCTTACCTCTCGAATCAACGATAGTCAAATACAAACATGACCTATTTTCAACAAAAGTCTAATTAATTGTCGTGTCGTTCAGTACCCCAAATGCTTTACGTCATGGCTACATTTTAAGCCGGGAGGGAAATGAGATATTCACTTTAGGATATTAGGCTAAGACTGCAAAGGAATTTAAATTAAAAAACAAATTTTTTATCTAAAAACAAAAGAAAAAGAGATATTTATTTTTACAAAATTACAATTATGTTTACAAACATTATTACACTTATATACAATTACAATTATATCGATGGTCCAAACTTGGACCTATAATTACATTGTAAAAATCATTAAAAATCTCCACACATACTCGAAGAAAACCGTTACAATATACTAACAAATCATAAAAAAATAATTCACGAAGATTCCAAGTATCTTCATCTGGACCGTACTCCCCCAAGAAGAAGGCCGTCCGTGTCACTCGGTCGCAATGCCTCAGAGTACGCACTAATTTCCATCTCTGAAACTAACAAGCAAACAGAAAACAAATTAATCAGATATATCAATATACCAATATACAAATATACATTGTAAAACACTTACATCTATTCTCACATATTTCCGGGTTCCGGACTTAGGCGCGGCTGGTAAAGGCAAGCCCTCTCGTCTGGCTTTCTTTACCGCACGGGAATGCTGCCAACCCGCAAACTAGAAAAAGGAAAATATATAATGATAATAATAACAACAAGAACTAGAAACTAAGTAACAAGAACTACAATCAATTTGTAAAATACTTACGCAGACCTTCGAATGACGCTCCCTTGGAAATCCAAACATTGTAAATTACAAGTCAAAATTGAACTGTACAAAGTCGAGCAACCACGCTCCTTATATACTAATTAAAGTGTACACATCGCAAAATTTCTGTATAAACCGCTAGTAGCTTTGAATTTCAGAAGTATTTTTATGCAAACATTGCAATGTCTTAGTAACTGGACGAGACGATTGATACGGGACTTGAGGTCGTGGCTCGGAAGGAAATTTGGTGGTGTAAATTTCTACGTCAGCCAGCTCTTGACGGGCCACGGGGACTTCCGACGGTACCTTTACAATATGAACAGACTACGAACACCCGACTGTAAGTACTGTGAACACGAACGAGACGATGCGGTGTTACATCTTACGTCGCATCCTTTTTGTAACAAATGCACATTCGTGAAATTCAAAGCTGCTAAACTACTCGCACGTCAGCAAAAAGCTGACGAAACGCGAGGTAACTGACACTCCGAAATAAAGTCACCGAACGCAAGAATTTATATTCAGCAAAAACAAAATGTCAACCATATCGCAACACTGAGCTGAAAAGAGCTGTAAAAGATATAAAAAGAAATGAACAAAATTACTTACAGCAGTTGATCAGTAGTCCGTCAGTCAGTCAATAAGTACTTGTAAGTCTCAACTCCGTACACACCGGTCGGACAATTGGTAATTACTTTACTTAATAAACTCGCGACTGTTACAAAGTAATATCGTGCAAGTATTATTCAACCACCTATCCAATACAATTCAACAAGCAGTTAGTGCCTGCTACATTTCTATTAACAATTAAAAACTACGATTATCAAGGTAGTGCAATTATCATACATACATATTTACATTTCCACATACATTTACTATAAGTGAGACATATCCAACCACTAGTCAACATATTAGAACGTCTCATTCATTAGCTATTCGTAGTTGATGCACGAGACGTAACAATTGGTTCCAGTACGAAAATCAAACAATATATATATCTAACAATTTCATTGTTACAATTTTTTTTTTTTTGCCATCTCAATAAGTAATTGTGCTTCTATATATTTCTACCATAACTTTTTTTGCTGACAATAATTTTTCTTATATCCTGCTTCACTCTATTTTGATTTTGTCAAATTCCCTCTGTTTATAAAAAAAATAAATAAATAAATAAAAAAAATGTGACGAGACCTCCTCCACTTGGCAAGAAGTGTTGGCCAACGTTAGGCGCATTAAAGTATGCGCCTAACACTTAGTCTTTTTGTTTCAGCGCCAAGGATGGGCCAGCGCAGTTGAGCGCAAGAAAAAAAGTTGAGGAGCGCGGAGAGAGAGTGAGAAAAAGAGAGTGAGAGAGAGAGTACTAGGGCCAAGCAGGGATAGGCAGGCGCGCAACTCGTGACCGATAAGCGGCGCGTCGCGTGCCGCCTAACTAATAGGTCAAGGTAGGAAGAGGAGCGAGCGCCGCTGAGCGGCTGCAAGACGAGCGCAAGAATAAGTGCGTGAAAGAGTCGAAGCGTAGTCCTACTAGAGTGCAGGAGTCCAAGCCCAGTCCTGCTAGAGTGTAGAGAGTGTAGTTTGGGATAGCTGGAAGGAAAGTCAACCCTACCGGCAACAGCTTTGTCTGCGACCGCAGCCAGCCCACCCCTGCAAGGAGAGTCAACGTCGCCTGCGGATACCTGGTCAGCGATAGCAGCCAGCAGCTAGCAACGATCTGATCAGCGACGACGACCGGTACTTCCTGCGGCAGCACATCGCCCAGGATCCACGACGTTGCTAAGAGCGGTGAATAAAGGTCAAGCCTTCTTTTCTTCTTCCTCTCTACACTCTCTCTCTGGTGATGCGACGACCGATGCACGTTGAATAGAATAGCCAGGCATCCACGTGCCGGCTATCTAATAAAGTCACCGAACGCAAGAATTTATATTCAGCAAAAACAAAATGTCAACCATATCGCAACACTGAGCTGAAAAGAGCTGTAAAAGATATAAAAATAAATGAACAAAATTACTTACGGCAGTTGATCAGTAGTCCGTCAGTCAGTCAATAAGTACCTGTAAGACTCAACTCCGTACACACCGGTCCGACAATTGGTGATTACTTTACTTAATAAACTCGCGACTGTTACAAAGTAATATCGTGCAAGTATTATTCAACCACCTATCCAATACAATTCAACAAGCAGTTAGAGCCTGCTACATTTCTATCAACAATTAAAAACTACGATTATCAAGGTAGTGCAATTATCATACATACATATTTACATTTCCACATACATTTACTATAAGTGAGACATATCCAAGCACTAGTCAACATATTGGAACGTCTCATTCATTAGCTATTCGTAGTTGATGCACGAGACGTAACAGCGGAACACACGTTTTTCGCGTGTGACCGCTGGACAAGACTCAGATAGAAACTGGAAGAAACGGTCGGCAGCATCACCCCCGATAACATCGTGGCTCTGATGCTGCGTGAACCCGAATGGTGGCGCTTAGTCGCTACCTATACGGAAACTATACTGAGACGTAAGAACGCGGACGTCTGCCTGACAGATGACTGAGCAGACGAAGTGACGCGACGTAACGAGATACGGAGGAACGACACAAACGGACGAACACAGACAGAACCTCCAGTCAGAAGTAATATCAACATGGTCCCTCGGTGGAGAAAGGACACCAAGGAGATGGCGGTTTAGTCGGTAGGCCAATTTTTTTTTTTCGGGGAGGCCCACATAACCCCTCAGTCAGAAAGACTAAGGGGAATCCGCAAAAAGGATTCCACAACTCTTTGTAAAAAAAAAATAATAATAATAATAATAATAATAATAATAGTAATAAACTCACTTCACGAACAGCCGCAATCATTTGTGTGAGTTGGGCAACGTGTTGTGTGTTGCCTGCACACCTGAAGAACTGAAAATAAATAAATAAATATTTAAATAATAATTATCAAATAATATAAAAACAGAACTTACTGCGTTTAAAAGGACAATGAGCAGCCGATAAAGCAGTTCACGTGGGATAGCATTAGTATTCTCTAAATTATAAAATAAAAATTATTATATTATATATACGTATATATTGTGACAGTAAACGTCTAATTGGCGCTAACAATATAACCTAACTGTTACTCGCGGGGGCAGCACCTACCGGGGGATGAAATCCGTAACGAAGGAATTCGGCGCGCGGGCAGACGGAATGCGCGCGATTGAAAAAGAACCAGTGAAGCTTTGACCATCATTGTGTTCGCCCGCTTTTCTTTCAGCTATCGCCGATCTTCTTGCCGGCAACGCCAACAGGATAAGAGAAGAACATACAGATCAGTGCCAGCTAGCTGTGACCGCTGTTGCCAAGGCGCCACACATCTGCAGAAGGGAGGGACCCGAGCCGACGAAGAGAGCATGTGTAAAGTTTTCGCCATCGAGGGCGAAACCGCGTGTGCGCGAATTCGCGACCTGCGACAAATAAACAAAAACATTTCCGCGCAGTGCGACTCTTTATTCTCCGCCTCGTACACCTGCGATATTAAGGTAAGCTGGCCAGCTTAATCTCGCGATCGCGGTTGCATGTCTAATAAATAATTTCTGAAATCCGAAGCGTGCATGTAACGGCTCCAATAACAAAGAGCAGCGAGCGTCCCGACAATACGTGTTGTCGATGAGCGAGCGTCGATGTAAACAAACCGACCTTATGTAGCAATCGAGTGATAATAAAAGGTTCTGTTCGTGTTACTAACAAGTGTTTTTCGACTCGCTTACTTCTTTTTGCTTCCACTCACTTTATTACGACTAATTAGAATTACTGGTTGACTGACGCCTGTCTCCGCATGCTCTCCGGACTACATTTTGAGCATAGATTATTACGTTCGCCCTTTCAACAAAGTCGCGCGAATAAAAATATAATTAAACGGTCTTACCCCGTTACAATATATATATATATATATATATATATATATATATATATATATATATATATATATATATATATATATAACGAGTCTGACGTCAACTCGTTATGTCTCTGTCTCTATACGGCGATAATATTAAGAATATCATATTTCTATAATGTTACATTATCTGAACTATATTTCTCCTTAGTAGCAGCAGATGACGACTGCGGAGAAGGTAAGAGAGAGCATCGGTAGAGAGAGACCGCATGCGCGTGTAGGCATAACGATATGTATGATGAGCCGCACGCCGTGCACCGCGTGACGTAGGGCCGGCAATTAGCTGATAGGTCGCGAGCCGTGCAGAGGCATTCGGTCGGACGCATACTTGTTTTAGTCTTCTTTGTGAATCGCTTCGTGGCAAAAGAGTGACCTTTGACTGTGACGAGATAATGAGGTGCAACTGTGCGTGCGACACCTCCTCTCCTTCGCGACAAGCAACCGTATAGATAGGCGAATTCAGCAATCTTGCGGAATTGTAATTGAGAGGCATCGATCGTTCCTGAATCTCTCTCTCGCTTTGCCTATCTGGCTGATCTCTCACTGAACCGTCCTCTACACTGACACGTATAAAGTTAGATATTAATATTAATATTAATATTAATATTCAACATAAATATTGATAAATAAATAAATATTTTTTCTTAAAAATACAAAGTCACCTTACTTTTTGAACACACCTCGTATATATCTGTATACATTTAAAACTGCATGGCTTTTCTTTTGGACTACCCTTTCCTTTCTATCGCCTACTTTAACTTTCGCGATTTAAGCTGGGTGACCCACGACGTTCTCCGCGGGCCAGTTGGCAATCTAACCTACCGGGCCGGTCTTACGTAGCAGAATGTAATTCCGCGAAGAGTTGAAATTATGCCAGCCACTACTTGATCTCGGTTTAATTGATATATTGTAGCGGTCTAAATCCCGGTAACATTTTGGCGCCCAAACGTTATGGTGCTGACGTGCGCAGCGAAAATCTTACCGAGATAAAAGTTTTGGAAAGTCGAATTCTAAGAAGGACAAGGAATGCGCGTTCGCTCACAGCGTGTTGTTTGTAAACACAAGCCGCGCGGCAAACCACATGTGCGACGTTCGCTATCAAATACAAAAGTAGAAACAAGTATAATTTCGTCGCTAGAAAAACGTATATTCTCGAAGCTATTGATCGTATTAAGAATCAAGCATATTTTTGAAATTACCAATATGCTCGAAAACCATAAATACAAATAAAGTTACGTCTTGACATGCCATAGGGCGACTTGCTGTCCTAGCCGATATACAGATAGAAATTTATAATTACTTCTATATATTCTTGATCTAAACATTGCGTAGGTTATGTCTTAGTGCGATTTATATTATATTATTAGTTGATTTGCGAGCAGCAAGCTATCACTTAATTCATCCCTACGTTTACTCGTAACGCATAACAACATTATAAAACATCATTAAACATTTTCTTTTGTTGACAGCTTGCGATATAAATGACTAGTATATATTTTTTTGTATAGCAATTGTATATCTAATTTAGTAACTTTTATTAATATAATTAACTAGTAAATTAACAATTTAATATATTTTATTTTGAACTGATAATCGTACTTTTCACTTTTCGCTTTCATTAAACAAGCCGTTCGATTGTCTGGTAGGTAAATTGTCAATCTGAGTACGTACAATATGGCGACAAATTGGTCACTTATGTAAGTGACTTATCAATTTTTAAAGAAGATATTGATAAAAAATTGTCAAACTGGGTGAGAGACTTACCTTGCTTACAAGTAGATAGCTTATTAACTCAGTTAGAATTACGAACCGATGGAACACTGTATAAGCGAGCAAACCGATTATTTCATAGGTTAAATGGCGACTACTCAGCTCACGGCTTTATAGCAACAGATGATTTAGATGAAGAAACTGCAAAAGAAAGACGCGACAACCTTACGTAGTCGTTTATTTTTTATGTCAGAAGCTTTACCAGCGGAAATACGAAAAAATTTGCAAACTGCCTTAGAAGCAGAAGAAGCCCTCGACGCCATGGGGCAGTCGAATTTAGAGTATAAGGAACATATAACTACGAACTCGTCACAAGAACCAGAGACCCTGGCAGATAACGATAGATGGTTGCCAAGACCTCGGCAATTACCCTCACAAAATATCGGATCAAATCAAGACGCTGCTACTGCTAAGCACATAGCTTCAACTGCAACAACGACTAGCATCACGTCAGCAAAAGTAGCAACTTCGAATTACGGTTCTACAGCAAGTTATATAGCCACAGCTCAAATGAATAACGTGCAAATAGTGATGCCAGACGGTAAGACGCACTTCGTGCCTTATGCCGTAGCACACAAACATCAAATTCTCTGACAAGTAGAAATTGATGCGGTAAAACAATTTCTGATTCATACATCGGCCTTAGAAAAGGAAATTGAAAACATACCAGCAAAAATAGCACAGGATGAAAGGATAATAACTCAAGAATGAGCTAACTCCGCCAAAATACAGCAAGTTTTGTACGAGTAATTAAAATCAGTTGTATTTACTGCTCAACATCAAGCTACGGAGCAGGTACGCCTAGAGACCACGCCAAACAGAAATGTTCAATTTGCAGACACTTTCGAACTGAATTATTATAACCATCGAAGTCAATTCGGTAATACAACGCATTCTCATATGCCATCCTCACTCAATTCGCAAGCGCCGTCGTTTTATTCGACAACACAGCCCTCCGCAATGCTCTCACAAGGACCCTTGCCATTGTCGCTAACGATGACTACGTTATCCTTGCTTACAATGCATCCTCCTGCATCCTCGCACTGTAAGAAGCATACGCCTTACAGTATTTCTTTGTCGCTCGGCCCCGTGCCTTCCCTCGCGTGCTCGTTCACCCCCGTGTCCTCGAGCTGGGGGAGGGAGGTTCTGCCCAATACTTCGGCAGGAGTCACACCGCAGCAGGCAACACTAAGCGCACCAATAGGAAGCCAAACTGCTAGCTCACAGCAAGCAAGCACATTGAATACGACGTCTTCTGGATACTTTCCTAGGACTAAACCTCTAGGAAAAACAGTAAGAGAGTGGAAAATAAAGTTTTCTGGAGACGAAGGGCTGAGCATTGAGGAATTTTTCGAGCGAGTTGAAGAAAACCGATTGTTAGATAAAGTGTCAGACGAAGAGCTGTTAAAATCTATGACTCCCTTATTCGAGAAGTCAGCACTCTTTTGGTATCGTACTGTAAGGCCCGCAAAGAGGCCTCTCTTGCGACCTACAGTAAATTAAGGAGGAATAAAAGATTTATGACGATAGAGGCACATTTGCGTATGCAAGGCGCTGACGAGCCCGTAGTTGAATGTGCTGTCTCATTATTCACTATTATGAAAAGGCTCGATCCGCCTTGGAGTATGCAGGACCAAATTAACCTAGTTATAGACAATACGTTGCCTAAGCTCCAAAAGAAACTTAAGCCATTTAAGGACAACCTCAAGGACGTACAGGTGCTCCTCAACAAAGCCAAACAGGCCAAAGATGATGAAGAGGGACAGTGGAAGCCACCTCCACCTATTGAACATGCCGCTTGGCCTGAAACAGCCTATAAGTCACATACCAAAACCACTAAGGCTAAGCCTTCTGGTTTGTCCTCTCTAAGCGAGAAAACACGGCCGATCGACGATTCTAAGCTGGAAAATGTACTCATGAAGTTCCTCGAGAAGAAAAAGCTTCATTAGTTGTTAAAAAATTTTTTAGAGTTTAAAGCTTCTAAATCCTCTGTTTTATCACATAAGAAAGGATGTTCTAGTCAGAAGCCCGAGACAACTCCGAAGGAAAATTCTAATAGTTTCAAGGGAGACTTATCTCGCAGTAACGGACGAGGACGTGGAGGCAGAAGAAGTTGAGGACGCCCCGGAGACAATCGCGTTACTGTGGTTACTCCTATGTCCAACAGCAATCAGGATAAAGAACCTAGCCCTGATGGCAACCAACTCCTCTGCTGGAACTATAGCTGGCCTGGTTACACCAAGGCTACATGCCCAGATTGCTCTTCCCAACAGAAGAAAAATGAGGATTCAAAAAAAAGAGAGGCAGCAAGTAGACCAGGTCCCTACTGCTCCCCTAGTCACCAGGACCTTTAAGATTAGCGACGTAATGGGAGTAGCGCAGGTGCCACACAACAGGGTGGGTGATTTCCATAGCCCAAGTCAGCCCTTCCGACGTGCAGTCGATAAGTACCCTAGGTGGTGGCTGACTGTTAAAGTCAGCGATTATATTTTTCGAGGACTTTGGGACATCGGAGCTTCTCGTACTATCCTCGGCTCCATCGCTATTTCTATCGCTGCCGCATTAAAGCGGCGCGCGCGACCGTATGTGGGTCCCGAAGCAAAGGCAGTTGATGGCCACTATGTACTTATTATAGGTAGCGTAGAGTTATCTTTTACTTTGGGAGGGGTAACGCGTACGATTGACTCTCTGACTTTAGCTGAAGTCGACACTGAGTGCACTTTAGTAGCCGATTTTAAACGCGCCTTTTCAGCCATGTTAAATCCTAAATCTAACAGGCTGATATATGATGGCTGGGACGTGCCTGCAGTTCTCTCCTCTGAGAAAACTAAAGAGGAAGCGGCCTTAGCCTCTCTGGGGATTGAAGATCCCACAGATGAGCAGAGAGAAGAAATTAAAAAAGTCATGCGAGAGTTGCTCCCCGATCCCTCTTGCGAACAGATAGGTTGTACAAGTTGGATCGCACATGACATAGACCTCAACTGCCCGAGTCCAATTAAACAAAGATATTATCCGGTATCTAAGAGGATAGAGAACGAAATGCACGAGCAAGTGCGTAAGATGTTATGATTAGGAATAATCCGAAAGTCCCAGAGCGAATGGTCAAGCTCAGTAGTTATGATTTTGAAACCTGATGGTACGTATCGATTTTGTGTCGACTACCATAAAGTTAATGCGGTGTCAAAAGTTCCGGCATATTCATTGCCCTATATGGATGTGATCTTGCGCAAAATCCAGCCCGCCAAGTATATAAGTACTCTAGATTGTTCTGGAGCCTCCTGGTATATACCTCTCACGGAGAGATCGATACTAGTCACGGCTTTCACTGTCCCGAGTATGGGCTTGTACGAATTCGTTCGTATGCCTTACGGTCTGGCGGGCGGCCCAGCTATATTTTAAATGCTGGCGGATAAAATTATCACGCCTAAAATGAAGCTTCATGCTTTTGCCTATTTGGATGACCTGATCATCACGACTGACGCATTCGCAGACCCCGTGAAATGGCTCACGATGATTCTGGAAAGAATTAACGAAGCGAGCCTCACTATCAATAGGAAAAAGTCCAAGATTTGCATGTCCGGAATTCGTTATCTCGGCATGTAAGTTAATCGTGACGGTTACCGGCCAGACCCTGAAAGAGTGCAACCAATCTTAGAGTACCCCGCGCCAAGAAATCTACGACAATTGCGACGTTTTCTTGGCATGGCCTCGTGGTACCACAAATTCTTGCAGTATTTTGCTACACTGGCTGCGCCTCTTACGTCTCTTACGAAAAAGCTTAACATTAAATATCACTTTTACACAGATAAAAGCATTTCTTGCTACGGCTCCTGTCTTAGCAAGACCTGACTTCTCTCCGCCGTTCATTCTGGAGTGTGATGCCAGTGATACGAGCCTTCGTAGTGTCTTACTTCAGAAGACAAAGAAGGGGACCGCGTCCTTTGTTTTGCTAGTCGCATCCTCACGCCTACAGAACGCCGACTATCGGTTACTGAACGAGAATGCCTTGCAGTCATATGGTCTATAGAAAAATTTAGGCCATACATTGAGGGATATCGCTTCACAGTGGTGACTGATCACCACAGTCTTGTGTGTCTCCAAAATCTTCGGAGCCCTAATGGTAAGTTAGGCCGATGGTCTTAGCGCCTCCAGGCATACGATTTTAACATCGTACATCGCAAAGGCAAGGATAATGTAGTGCCCGATGCGCTTTCTTGCATGTATAAGACAGATGAAGACATAGTAGCTTCGCTAGCGTCTGTTACGGTTGCTAAAGATATAAAGAGCCCGTGGTACCGGCGTAAGTTTCTCTAGGTCGAACGGGATCCAAAAGCACACCCTTACTGGAAGATTGTTGGCGGTTGTTTGTATCTGTATCGACCCGACCCTGTGATCGATGATCTCATGGGAGACGATGACGCTTAGAAGCTCGTTGGTCCAAGAGAACAGCGCGAGCAGGTTCTCATGGAATGACATGAGGAACCCACAGCTGGCCATTTAGGCCGATGCAAAACTCAGCAGAGGGTGCTACGTTATTACTGGCCAAGTGTCTACAAAGATACCGCGCACTTTGTACGTAACTGTCAAGTGTACCAGCAAATTAAAGTCGAACAACGAGCCCCTGCTGGACTGATGGGAAAACACGTTGTTTCCCGGCCATGGGAAATCATCTGTGGCGATACGATGAGCCACTTTTAGAGATTGCCTCAAGGAAACGAACACTTACTCATCTTCATAGATATCTTCACGAGATGGATAGAGTGTATTCCGATCCGCAAGGCCAATGCCAAAACGATCAAGAGAGAGATTAATCATCGTATCTTTTTACGTTTCGAAATCCCTGATATATTTCTATCAGACAATGGCACGCCCTTTAAAAACTCGTTACTTGACTCTTTTTTAGATGCACATGGCGTCTTTCACGGCACATGCGCTCCTTATTCCCCCAAATCGAACCCGACCGAGCGAGTAAATCGCACCGTCAAAACTATGATCGCGGCATTTATTGCAGATAAACATAATAAGTGGGACGAATATATTAGCGAGTTTGCCTTTGCCTACAACACTACTATCCATGAGACTACTCGCTCCAGTCCAGCCTTCTTAAATTACGGACGGAATTCAGAACCACCATATAACGTTCGACGCAGGGAAGAGCGCGCTGCTCTACAGCAGCTAGAAACTACGGCCCATGAAGAATGGTACTCTCGTATGTAAAAGCTTGACGAATTACGAGCTGATACCCGCGAGAGGAGTGAAGCTGCTTATCTGCGACAAAGAAGTACTACAATCGGAAACATCGCGATATTAACTACGACGTCGGCGATAAAGTTTGGGTAAAGAACCGAGTACTCTCCTCTGCTGCTAAAGCCATACGCTGGCGCATTTGTTGTAATATCTCGCCTTGGCATGAATTCTTATCAGTTTCGGAACGGAAAGGTTGACGGAGAAATCTTGACATACAGGTGGTACTGGTGCAAGAACCATATTGCTGGAATAACGCTATTTCAGGTATGGGCAGCATCACAGCTATTCATGGAGCCAAAAAAGGCGAAAAGATTCAAGCTGCGATACTTTATAATCTGCACAAAGTCACTGCTACCAAGATTTCTAATCTGTGTGACTCCCACTGTGTTTGTGTACAAGTAGTCGGAGCCTTTGGTGAAATTTATTTTATAAGCATTTACTGCCAGTTCAGCCACAGCAGGAAGACCTATCTTGACAAACTAGCTGAGACTCTCCAGCAATTGAAAGGCAAAAGAGTCTTAGTTGGCATGGACGCAAATGCCAAGTAAAAGATCTGGTCTAATACACAGGACAAGAATGGAACAGTCATTGAAGAATTCATAGACCAATACGGGCTCATTGTGGCCAACAGGAGGGACCAACTTCCAACGTGCCGTAGTACAGGGGGTGAGACGGACATCGATGTAACTTTACATACACCAAATCTGTCAAACCTCTTGGCTAGCTGGGCGGTGAAAGAATGAACCACCAGTGACCACAGGCCCATAGTGATCGAACTGGATTTTGCCTCACAGCCAGCCCGACTCATACGAACCGAAGAAACAAGGTTCAATATGAGAAAAGCTGATTGGGAGAAATTCGGGAGACTTTGTAAATTCGAGAAAGAGAACCTATTTAAGCTCCCCTTAGAAACCCCTAAAGACATTAAAACATATGTTTCAAAATTTGAAGAGGTTCTAATAAGGGCAGCAAAGGACTCTATTCCATCAAAAATGAGAAGAAAGCGCTCTCAACCCTGGTGGAATCCTGATTAGCGAAGTAAGAAGCGAGCGATACAAAGACAACGCAAAATCGCTGCTCTGAAAGACAAGGAAGGACCGAATATAAAACAAAGGAAAACCCTCCAGAGATCACTTGAAAAATTGAGTCAAATGAATTCCGAATATGCAACGGCTATTAAAAGAGCCAAAAGCAATAGCTGGCGAGACTTCTTCACTATTGAAAGCGAAAAGAATGCTTGGGCGTATCCATACAAACAAGCATTCAATAAAGTCAGAATCTCAAAAGCGATGTGCACGGGTAACCGTAATGGTCCAGTTACAAAAGACTGGAAAGAAACAAGCATGGCTCTACTAGAAGAATTGATGCCTGATGACGACCCTAGCTGCGAAAACGATGCACATGCAGAAATTCGCAGAGATATGCGGGAGGTTCCAGTAACCGGCGACGCAATGGCTTTCCTAACAAGGGAAGTTGAAATGGCCCATAGAGCGAACAAGGCAGGGAAATCACCAGGCAAAGATAAAATAGAGTCAAAGATGCTTGTTAACGCAAAACAATTACACCAGAAACTGACGCGACTTTTCAACGCCTGCTTAAAATGAGGAGTGTTCTCCAGAAGATGGAAAAGTGGAATGCTAATCACGTTACTCAAAGGGGTTGAAAAACCCGAGAACGAGATTAAATCATATAGATCCGTATGTCTACTCCCCATAGCGGGGAAGACACTCGAGAGGCTTGTCATTCAAAGAATATGCAACATTCTAAACAGCTCGGACTGGTCTTCGGAGGATCAATTTGGCTTTAAGGCAAATAGACCCACAGAGGACGCCATTAGAAGACTACATGAAATAGTAGAAGAGGCAGAATCTGATCCGTCGACCAAGTACGTAGCCGCTATTCCACTGGACGTCTCAGGAGCATTCGATGCCTTATGGTAGCCAAGCCTGCTTTCCCAATTGAAAGAAAGAAATTGCCCGAAGAACATCTATAAGCTCCTCCAGAGCTACTTCAGTGATCGAGAAGTGGGCATATATGCTCACTTCGAAGAAACACTGAAAACAGTGACGTAAGGGAGCCTTCAGGGTTTAGTTTTTGGACCGGTAGGCTGGAACGTCATCTTTGACAAACCACTCCGGGCAATCAGGGACGCAGGATACGAGGTACTAGCCTATGCAGACGATGTGCTTCCGATCATCAAGGCGAAGACACGCATTGATCTTGAAAGACAAGCCCAAGAAATCATTAATATAATGAAGAACTGGTGCAAGTCTGACAAAATGAAGTTGGTAGTGGAAAAGTCAGCACTAATATAGCTTAAAGGCCAGCTAAGCGAGAATAGGAACCCAACAGTCAAAATTGGGAAAGACAATATTAGAACGCACGAAACAGTCAAGTACCTAGGTACCATGATCTCGAAGGGCTTCCGATTAGAAGAACATATTCGAAACGTAGTTCAAGACTGTAATAACACCTATTTCAAGCTAAGTAAAATAGCACAAGCGAACTAGGGCCTAAAATTCAATTCTATGAAAAAGATATATAATGGCTTCCTATTATCGAAAGTTACATATGCCGCGGCGGGCTGGTGGCAAAGAACTAACATCAAACAACAATCTGCTTTAGAAAAATTGCAGCGATCAGTTCTTTGTAGAACACTCAAAGCCTACAAATCTATCTCTCATGAAGCGGCGCACGTGCTTGCAGCCTCCCGACCAATAGCTCTAGAGCTTGACACGAGAGTTGCAAAGTACTGCGTCAGGAAAGAGAAATCGATTAAAATGCACGGCATCCGAATTAAATCGGAGGAACTTCGATCGGGCAGACTAAAAATCTCGAAAGCCATACAACTCATCAACGATAAAATCGAAAAGTTATGGCAGGAGAGATGGCAGTCAGCCACAAATGGCAGAAGAACGTACTGCTACTTCCCAGTAATCAAGGACAGATTAAAGAAGAAGTGGCTAAATCCCAATCATTACACAGTACAGTTCATGACTGGACATGGTGCTTTTAAATCATACCTCCACAAAAGAGGATTATGCGAAGACCAACTGTGTAGCTGTGGAGAAATAGAAAGCGAAAGTCATATTCTCTTTAACTGTGAAGATTTAAGGGAACTAAGAAAGCCATTAATAGAGGCCGTTGAAGAGGAGGGCCATACATGGCCATGCCCGGAAACAGCCCTAGTATCTAGCAGGAAAATCTACAAAGCCTTTGAAGACTTTGCTAGAAAAGTCATAGAGCCCAGGGAAGGAGCACCTATAATAAAGGAAAGCGTAGAAAAATAGTTACAAACTATGGTAGAAAGACGCCGCCTCTTACAAGGTCCCTAACCAAAGGACCAAAACTCGCACAATAACCTAATTTTTGAACCTACAAAAGCGTATAAGCTTGAAATTTGAACGATAATTTTGAACATTGAATTTCAAAAATAAACTCTGAAGTTCGACAATTTGAACGCGAATTACCCTATTTAACCTGATATCGGAGTTTTGAATTGAATATGTGGCGTGACCGGCATGAATACTGAAAACTGCCTGGTGATTCGCCTTGTCGGCTAGACGAGACCCCACCCTGACCTAAAAATCAAAACACCAAATCGAAATAACAAACATCAGTACCAGCCAGTCATAAAAGCCGCTCTTTTGAAAGCGGAATCCGACGTTGGGATGAAACTGGGAATCAACCTTTTCGAATGATGGATACCCACCAGCGTGAGCGGGGATGACCGAAACGCAATGGGAAGGTTGCTACTTATATTTTGAGCCTTGGCAATACTAAGTGTTTAGAGGCGCCATCTGACGTTTCCATTGGAAAGTTTGACATTTTTAACCATAACTTAACCTAAGTTAAACCTCGTGACATAGAGCTGATTAATAATATCATAATGATTGATGTTAAAAATAATTGTAGAGAACTAACGTTTTTGTTTTTACTGTCTGCATATTTTTGATGAAGACTTTCATGGCCAGAAGAGATATTAAAACCTAGAGTTGTAGTCAGTAATGAATAATTCCAATTAATTTCACGCCATCTTAGAGCTATACTTTTACACAACTTTTCTACACATTTATTGATTATACGATGGTGGTCCGATAAGTACTTAGCCTACAAAAGAAAAACGAAAAATTTGTGGCGTTTCATTTTTCAACGTAGTTTCCTTTTAGTTCGATACACTTAGCCTAGCGATGCTCCAACTTCTTTAACCCGTCTGAGAAATACGTTTCCTCGAGGTCTGAAAAGTAGGCTTCCGTGGCAGCGATTACCTCCTCATTCGACTCAAATTTCTGCCCGGCGAGTGACTTTTTCAAGTTTGGAAACAAAAACAAGTCGCACGGGGCTAAATCTGGAGAAAACGGTGGATGGGGCAGCAGTTCGTAGCCTAATTCGACCAATTTGGCCATGGCGACAGCGGAGGTGTGAGCCGGTGCGTTGTCATGATGGAAGAGTACTTTTTTCTTCGCCAAATAGGGCCGTTTATTCTGCAATTCGACGTCGAATCGGCCCAATAATTCGGCATAGTACAACCCTGTGACCGTTTTGCCCCTCTCCAGGTAGTCGATGTAGATCACACCTTGTGAATCCCAGAAAACGGTGGCCATCACCTTACCAGCCGATGGGGCAGTCTTCGCCTTCTTCGGAGCACTTTCGCCGGGTAAAGTCCATTATTTCGACTGTTCCTTGGTCTCTGGTGTATACCAGTGGATCCATGTTTCGTCTACTGTCGCGAAACGACGCAGAAACTCCTTCAGATTGCGCTTAAACAGCGTCAGACATTGCTCTGAAGTTGTCTCACGGTTGCGCTTGTTGTCCGGAGTGAGCAAACGCGGCACCCATCGCGCCGACAGCTTTCTCATGCCCAAAATTTCATGCAGGACATGACCAACGCGGTCTTTTAAGATGCCTACGATCTTAGCTATCTCGCGCACCTTCAATCGTCGATCTGCCAATAGAGATCGTGAATTTTTGTCACATTATCCTCCGTGGTAGCCGTTTTCGGAGAACCTGGACGTGGTTCTTCAAAAATCGACGTGCGTCCACGTTGAAACTCTTTAATCAAATTTTTGACGGTGGGCATCAAAGGAGAAGAGTCACCGTGCACGGCATCCAAGCGCTTTTTGATTTCGCTGCGCGATTTCCCTTCCAAAAATAAGAATCGAATTACCGACCGATACTGCTCATTTTCCATTTTTCAAAAATCAACGGACACACTTGCTTTCACACGCTCTCAAAAATAAACTACAACTCCGATTCGGCTGAAATCTTGACAGTAACAGAGAAGGTTGTACTACGTGATAGAATATTTCTTTTGCTAGAATGGCGCCATCGGGCGGTGAGGCTAAGGACTTATCGGACCACCCTCGTATATTGAAGAGAAATTAAAATTTCTATTTCCGATTTTTTATTAATTTTTGGTAAAGACTTCTTCATAAACTCGCTTACTATTTCGCTTGCAAGATTAATTTTACATTTTTTTGAAATATCGTTGTAACAAAACTCGATCCTTTGTTACCAATTCTTCGCGGGGTAAGTGAGGCACTTTCGCTCAAGGCAATTGAGGGAGAAGAACAAGGAGAGGTTGATAAATGAATTATATAAAGACAGAAATCAAATCTCACTTACAATCTATTATTATTAATCATTATTCAAACTAAACATACGCGCGCATAACATAGTCTAATTACTAACTAACCAACTACACAATAGAATAATAAACTATGCCAATCCCTGCATGGGCCTAATACTCTCTCTCTCTCTCGCTTTTTCTCACTCTCTCTCCGCGCTCCTCAACTTTTTCTTGCGCTCAACTGCGCTGGCCCGTCCTTGGCGCTGAAACAAAAAGACCAAGTGTTAGGCGCATACTTTCTTCTACAATGTCTTCGCTCTTTGCGCGAAGTACTTTCTCTACCTCAATGGTCCGCTCAATCCATCTTAGGCAGGAGTCGTCGAGCGGTCGACGGCTCCCGCGCTGAGGTTTCCCTGCTTCACTTGATTACAAGTGGGGCAATCTCTATAAACGTAGCCGATTGTCCCACAAACCTGACAATATAATGTCGGCTCTGAAGTTCGCGTTGGACAGTTATTAGCGTAATGCCCAGGTTGTCGGCATTTATAACAAACTACCCGCGGATTGACCTGAGCTATCGGGCATTGGGCCCTCCTATGTCCCACCGCGTTACAATTGAAGCAAGCCCCCGTGAATGGCCTATTTAAGTTGCTACCTCCTTGATTGCGCTGCTGCGGGGCTAGACTAGGGGCTACACCTGCAGCCGGGGCCAACGAAGTCTGCGTGCTCTGACGAGCAGGTGCGGCTTCGTTCGCAGGCTGGTTTCTTGCCTGTAGCTCTTGCCTATCGGCAATAGCCACGGCAATTTCACCGTTCTGCTTCTTGCCCTTTTTACCTAGTTTTTTGTTCTGCTGCTGCGCTTTCTTTTTAGGAGATTCGACTATTAAGACCTCGTCAATCGCGTCGTTTAAACCGTCAATAGTTTCGACCGATTTTTGCTTACCGGGTGACTTCTTTGTCTCTGTGTACGCGGATTCCGGAATTAGCGTTACGTCAGCCGTGGGCGGCTTTAGCCACCTTTTCCAACCGGCCATGCGATCTTCGAGCGCCATACCCGCTTCTTTAAAACTATTTAGATCCGAGAAGGTCTTAGTTTCAAGATATCGCTTATATCTTGGATGTAGACCCTCTATAATCATAGCTAACTGGCGTCTCACCGAAATGGGCGGATCAAAACGGCGTAAAATCGTCTTAAAAGCCGCGATATAGTCCGTAATGTTCTCATTCTCGCCCTGTGTTCTTTGACGCAATCCGCCGTAAAGTTGTTCTCTGTTCAGTCGTCGACAGAATTCGCTAGAAAAACTCTTTTTAAAGTCTTTCAGCGTCCTCCACATACCGCGATTAACCTCATACCACGAACGTGCCTTATCGTGGAATGCAGTGCTTATTGCTATCAGCATCTCTTCATCCGAGATGCCATAATAGCGCTGGCAATTACTCAAACCTGATAGAAAACTTAGTGCGTTAATACTATCCTGACCGGAAAAACGGAGAGACCAGGCATTGAGCGCGCTTACTCCATCCGCAGGTATACCATTTATATACTTGATTCTTGGAGGAGCATTCTTTTTGCTTGGTCTTTCCGCTCTTACTTTCTTGGTTTTCCGCGGCGATTTAACTTTATAGGTGTTGCAGCTATCAGTATCCGATAGACTCGAGCTAGTGTCGCTTCCACTGATATTTTCTACCTGTCTCACCTGCTTTTGTTTAGGTCGCCTTATGCTCATTACGCTTTCCTCGCTAATAATCGAACCTTCACCTAATGGAGCTGGTATTTCCGCTTCCTCTCTAGTAGTTACCCGTACCTCGCGCTCCCAGTCATTGAAACATTGAACAGTTGAAACCCATGAACTTACTGTAGGCGCGTGATATTTCGTGCTCGCCGATCTACTTGAATTGGCATAGAGAAATGTACTACCTGCTCTATTGTTTGGTGCGTTCACGTGGGCCGATGGCTCAGTCGCAACCGCTGGCGCGTTTAGCGTCTCGCGGTCGCCGAGCGGCTTGGCCTGAGGCGGCAATAAAGCCTGCTGTTCGGCCTGAGCCGCTCTACTGTGCATCGCCTCTCTTTCAACTCTAAATACTGTATTCGCGCCGTCTGTAACACCTTGCCGCACTTCTCGTCTATATATCCAACGCGGTACTGCTGTGAGGGCTCCCCAAATTTGGCTTATCGCACTAGTGCTACGCTCGCTTTGGTTTTGCGCGACTTGTTCGCGTGCGCGTTCGGTCCTGTTGTCCGACGGCGAGCGAGCCGCCATCGGTAACACGTCGTTATTACCGAGCGCGACTGCATTTTCGCCCGACGGTCGAATTTGTTCACAAGGAGCGGCAACACTTGCTCTTGCCTGTGTTGCCTGCTCTTGTTCACATGATAATTCGGCCGCCAAAGGTGCTGCAGTTACCGCGAATTCATCGCCCAGGTTCGCGTTCCGCGCACTGCTTACCGTCGTTTCTTGCTGTTCATCGTACAGCTTTTCCGGGATTCGGCCTGACGCAAAATAGCTCGAGCGCAACGGTGGCTGCAAATCTGGCCGCTTTCTTAACAGCATATATCGAAAATACCGGGTTTGTAACTCCTCAAGATCACCGTGTAAGCTAAGTTCGCGATAGCGCATTAATTCCAACAGAACAGCCAGTTCTGTGGAATCAATTTTGCGTTTTAATTTTTTTGCATGCGCATCGCGTAATATTCTGCGCAAGACTATTTTATCTCTACATGCTAGCGACATTGTTATTTCTAAAAATTAAAATCTGTAACTTGACTACGACGCGAGCTTATGGGGCTAAGCAAGTCTCGACCGGTCCGTGTAACCTGATACCTTACTAACTAATTTCTTTCCAAGCTATAAGCCGGCAAGAAATCGCCTTGCTTACGCCTAAGGAAAGAAATTATAATTTATCAAAATTTAGTTACCGTAATTTTTGAATAGGCAGTTTAGTAAAATTCTTAAAACAAAGAAAAACTAAAGCGAGGAAAGAACGCAGTCGTCTAGCGTCAAAGCGACTCAATGACGCACCGTTGTCATCCGACACCGCTACTAAGAAAGGTCACTGGCAAGCACTAACAAAGAATTCAAAATACTGAAAACTCGAAATTCTTTTACGCGCATTCTTTTGCCCTTATTTCACAAAGAAAATCAGTTAACCGTTATTCCTAAAATTCATTATCAAACCATTTCTCTTATTTGTCTCTCAATTGCCAAACTCACAAGGGATGCCATGTAACAAAACTCGATCCTTTGTTACCAATTCTTCGCGGGGTAAGTGAGGCACTTTCGCTCAAGGCAATTGAGGGAGAAGAACGAGGAGAGGTTGATAAATGAATTATATAAAGACAGAAATCAAATCTCACTTACAACCTATTATTATTAATCATTGTTCAAACTAAACATACGCGCGCATAACATAGTCTAATTTCTAACTAACCAACTACACAATAGAATAATAAACTACTCATAGTATTCACAAATAAATATTTCGCATTTCGTCTTAATATCCAATCGCGCACTTAACCTATCACAAACTTACTTAAATTACGGGAACCTATACCGGATGAACTGCCCGGCACGTGAGCGCCTGGACAATTCGCCGGTCGCAACTTACGTTACTACAAATTAAACTTAAGCGCGAACCTTTAGATAGCCGGCACGTGGATGGCTATCCTATTCAACGCGCACCGGTAGTCGCATCACCAGAGAGAGAGAGTGTAGAGAGAAAGAAGAAAAGAAGGCTTGACCTTTGTTCACCGCTCCTAGCAACGTCGTGGAACCCGGGCGATGTGCTGCCGCAGGATTAATTAAGTACCGGTCGTCGTCGCTGGTCAGATCGTTGCTAGCTGCTGGCTGCTATCGCTGACCAGGTATCCACAGGCGACGTTGACTCTCCTTGCAGGGGTGGGCTGGCTGCGGTCGCAGACAAAGCTGTTGCCGGTAGGGTTGACCTTCCTTCCAGCTATCCTAAACTGCACTCTCTAGCAGGACTACTGCACTCTAGTAGGACTAGGCTTCGACTCGCTCAAGCACGTATTCTTGCGCTCGTGTTGCAGCCGCTCAGCGGCGCTCGCTCCTCTCCCTACCTTGACCTATTAGTTAGGCGGCACGCGACGCGCCGCTTATCAGTCACGCGTTGCGCGCCTGCCAATTCCTGCATGGGCCTAATACTCTCTCTCTCTCTCTTTTTTTCACTCTCTCTCCGCGCTCCTCAACTTTTTCTTGCGCTCAACTGCGCTGGCCCGTCCTTGGCGCGGAAACAAAAAGACCAAGTGTTAGGCGCATACTTTAATGCGCCTAACGTTGGCCAACACGCCTTGCCGAGTGGAGGAGGGAGAACGCAGACGAGAGACCGACACATGGCCTGCTCTCGTCACATCGTTAATAACCAAAGCTTTAAATTCAGTAAAAGTGTCGTTATTTCAAGCTACTGCTCGTTTGCCGGTATTACAATTTATATCTAAGTTATGTTGAACTAGTTATTTATTTTGACTTTTATTTTCATTTTATTTATGACTTAAAAGCTGTTAATTTTATAACACGAACTTCGTACTCTGGTGGTAATTTAAGTAATTCATGGGTTCGCTTATATACTGAGCGTTATGAAATATTTTCTGGTACTTTTCGTTTTCTTCCTGCATTAAGACGTTTGCGGTGTTTCCTAGTTGGTCGACCTCGATATATAAGATACATTTTTTATGTCAATTAATAAATAAATTGAATCGACTTAATTAATATTCAATGTTTCAAACTGTTTTCTGTTTTCAAATTGTTGAAAATATTATAAGTTATATTCAATTAAATTTCTATTGAATTTGTAACGATCAATATAGATATAACTTTTTTATTCAAACCAATACTTATTTCAGCTCTATGAAAAAGAAGACGCATATACTGTTTCTTTACATCAAGTTACAAAAATTTCACGATAAATATATTTTCCAGAAGCTATAAAAATGATCTTATATTTTTTCAAAAGTAGAAAAAGTGCTATGTGTGGCACTTCCCATCTTAGTGTCGGATCCGCTGATCTATCTTACCTACACACTACTAAAAAATTCGAATATCTAGCGTTACCCCTATAGATATAATTTAGCCTCCGACGCTTTTAGGTTTACTTGTTTTATGGCTAAATGTAAGTTTTATAGTGTATTGAAGTTTATTTATTCTGAAATCTTTAAATATTTTCGTTATATGTAATGAATCTGTAAATATTCTGTAACAAAGTTGTCTCGTCGCCTAAGCACTTTGCCATCAGTAAGAGAGATGCTTTCGCTTTCAACGATAAAAAAGGAGAGGAGGAAAAAGGATTAGTAAATAAATGATTTAACGCGTGCACTTTCGAAATTTAACGCAAACTTGTTAACAACATAAAACACACAAACAAACTGACTCGCAAGAATTAATACTATTACAAATAATTATAACACATTAACTCACATTACTTATTATTAACAAACAATACCAAGAACGCGCGGACCTTATTTCTACTACTGATGGTGAACAAGTCGCGAATCGCCCGGTAACAGAATCGCCTTGGCAATCCGCGTTTTAGAAGAGTCGCTGTTTATGCAAAGAATCTTGGTTTTCTCCTTTGCTGTTGCTTTGAAGCGCTCTTCTTCGGGTATGCTCGGTTTCGTTCCATAATCATCGATGACTGAAACAACGGAGACTAATTAGGCGCATTTTCTCTCTGCGCTCAACCTGACCATTATGTCTTATCGAGAGCAGAGGAAATGAAGGGACAGCAGACAAAGGGCAAGCTAACTACCCTTCGTCACAATTCAATATAATGAATTTGTAGAAAATTAAGTACTTTTGAAAAATTATTCATTCAAAATTTACTCCTGTAAAATATTTCCCGTAGATTAGAAGCAATATTTTATTGTAAATTTCAATGATATATTTACACTCTGCATGGTTTCAGATTTGTAGACTACGATTTAAGGTAATTAATGTATTTTGTAGGAATAGTATTTTCTTGAAAAACGATGGATGCAATAAACATCAACTTTGGCAATATGAGAAGAAACGATCGTAGTGAACAGGATCTAGATTGTTTTAACGAAGGAAGTCATGAACTAAGGACTGACAAACGGGAGCTTAGTCATAGGTAATAAAATAATTTAATTTAATGTTTATGTAATGAATTTCATTTTTATTGATGTAAACGTTAACTTATAATTTTGATTTTTTAATTTTTTATAACGGGAATATGTTATAAAGCACATTTACAGGAATAACCTTTCATCGATTTTTATATAATTTTTCAATCTACAAACTATCACTATTGTTTGAAAATATTTAATTCCAATTTTAATCTGAAAATTATAAATGAAAATATACTAGAATTTTTATAAATAAAAGCTTAAGACCGGATGCACATAAAAAATCGAGTGGCGCGAGAGAGAAAAGAAATGTATAACATCCTTAACGGTAATTCGCTCGTGGTGTACGTCAGGCGTAGGTACACAAAATCGGACACTACCTTGTTCGATCTCAGTTACTGGCCAGCCAACTGGTAGATGACGTCGAGGCTTGTTGACTTTCTCCTAAAGACGAAGCAGCTATTCTCGGAGAGATTGCATACGGCATCAAAGGTCGCTGAGCTGCGAAATTCACCTCTTTGCACTGGAAAGCGCTTATCGGCTTGGAATTGGTTTGCATGGAGGATCACGCACTGGTTAAGAAATACCTAGGATGTATACTTTATCAAGCGCAACGAGCACGCTGTTTATGATCACTAAATAAAGCCATTCCGCGCGTTTATGTTTGCTCGTGTGACCGACACGCAACCATTGCCAATCGTTACAGTCTTCCCCGAGACGATCGTGCGAACGCGAATCGTTGATTGTAGCGTGTCACTTGTTGAATTATGTAAAGAATGGGTATCGTTAATGGACGTAGGCTTAATAGGTTGAAAGCTTTATTGTCATGAGCGACCGTCCCCTGGCTCTGGCACATTCCAGCGCACCATCCTTATGTCCCTGGTGGTAAACCTTGCCAATCCATTTATGTAATTTCCAGCCAAGCCAACAGGACGTCTTAATGACGCCGAGGTAGTTGCAAATGCGACAGCCTTCCGTGTCGAAAGGGGACGTGTCCCCTTGGGCTAATCCCATCTCTTTCGGCGTCCGGGGTGGCATTTCAACCACGCGTATTCTCACTATGTTTTCCTGACTTCTCTGTGGAATCAAGATGTTAATTAGCACCGATCAGTGTTATGAGTTAGCAATGTTGATCATCACGCTCTATGCCATTCGTCTCGCTGTCTCGGGTAATATCAAAGGATTATACACAGTCGCTGTCGACGTAGCCGTTAACGTCGGTCGCCGGTTGGGCTGCCAACTTCCATTGCATCCAGTATTTTGATGATAATCTAGTGCGCGAGCTCCTTCCTATTCGCGGCCATCGTTAACCAATCGCCCAGGTCCCCGTAATATCCAGATCCTTGACAAAACTCGTCGAAGCGACGATAAACTACGCAGTGGAGCGCCCGTAGCTTCAACCAGTCTTGTTGCTGCACTTGGAGGCCTTTCTCGAAATGCCGCTATTATATCTGGCTATTTCCAATAACCTTTCGGCTGAGAAATAGTGATTTTCATTGCCCCTTAGTCCTTGAGGCAGAGAAACCTACTATCTAGTAGCTGCGTCTCGCATCAGGCACTGTGTCGAGATCGCCGAACCGGTATTTGCCGACAGTAGTTCTTGCGAATCAAGGTTGGGATCTTGTACTCGGCTGGGGAAAGGAGTAATGTCGTCTGGATCCACCTCGACAATCTCCATCGAAAAGGCTTTTTGGGCCTTTTTATCCTCCTTCTTCAGCTCATCGACGATGTGAATCGCTGCGTGAACTATTGTTTTTACTGCCTCTCCCAGGTCTGGATTAAGGAGAGCAGTGGCCGCTTTCTCGAAATCATTGAGTTAGTACTCCATTCGTATAAAGTAGATGAAACTCTGGATTAGTGTTGTTCGCTTAGAATTTCTCTACTTTCTAGGTGGGCGCCTGTTCGGCCTGGTCTAGATCCTCAGTTGCGGTATGCGTCATCTAAGGTGGTCGCCTTTCCGGTTTGGCTCAGGACCTACATCGCGAATGCAACTCATCTCTTTACGCTGTTTTTGGGGCATTGCCACTAGATCCCTCGATCTTATTGCGCGTTTCAACTTTTTTTTTCTTTTTTTTGATTTGGAATATTCACATTATACAGTGACTTTATTTGAAATGTAAAAATTACTTATAATTCTATAACTGTTAATTAAAAATTTATTTACAATTTATAAACAATTGTTACTTGAAAAATTGTAATAAAGAAGTATACAAATAAATAGAAATATCTATAGTTAATAACTCATTTTTATACGTCTCATTATTCATTTACCTTAATAATTAAATTTTGAATGTTTTTTTTTTCAAAAATGTAAAAAATTCCAAATCAAAAAAAAGAAAAAAAAATTTGTTCTATTATTTTATGAGTTTATAAATGTTTTTTTTTATCAAAATGCAACAATTATTTTCTTTAGTTTTTTTGTAAAGAGCATATTTTCCGAGATATAACGATTCGATTTGTAACATCTGTTTTTCAATAAAATACGATATAGCTTAAAAAAATCGTACCAAAATAAATTTTTTAAACATGAGTTTTATAACAATTGGGACAAGCTTTCAAATGGTAAAGAAAGTTTTATCTTCCATCACTTCTCTTTAAATTATATCTCATTAAATTTGGCAAAAAAAAATCAATTTTATTTTTTACTTCTGACGTCATAGTTTTGGAAAAAATATTAAAAAACAGATATATAGCTTACACCACTTGATAGGTACTAGAAAACCTTACAAAATAAGTAGCTGCAGGGTTTTTTTCAACTACCCTAAGTCGAGATTCAAAACTTTCAAGTTTTAGGTTTTTAGTCAACAGGCTGGCAAATGTCATTGAGCAGTACTGTATGACGAATAAATTGGCCCTCGTCCACAAGGCGCGGGAAAGCGCCGGATAAGAAGAATGGACGTATAAGTGAAACCTAAGCCAGCTACATTCAATATCAGGGACTGGATGCTGAAAAATAATCAGATTATTTCGAACTTCGCACGAGGAATAGTAGCAGATTTTGCGCCAGAGTATGCCGGTCCCTACATAACATAGGCCGACAAAGAAAAACAGCTAGAACACAGATTATACGTATTTGAAGGTTTGTGATAAGTTCAATTCGAATTCAGCCTCAGAATTGATCTATCACTCTAGGTTTCTGAAATTCCTAACCTAAAAGTGCTAAAAACACTATTTCTTTCAATATTCGAGATTACATAACATCGTGAGTAAATTTTCTTTTCTTAAATAAGTCATACCTTCATAAAGTAACATCTTTTCCCTTTAAAAACCACATTTCAGATTTGGAATATTTTTTTTTTATTGCAAAAGTATAAAAGGATTTTTATGTCACTAATAACGAAACTGATGTCGGTTGACCTTTATCACGTCAGCTTGAAGGTCATTTAAGATCAAATCGCGGTGACTCGAGACAAAAAATTGTAAAAATTATATACGTATATACGAGGGGTGTTCAAAAAGTAAAATGACTTTATGGTTTTCTCAAAATATTCATTTATTGGGCAAGATTTATGTTGTTCCCTTCAAAGTAATCCTCGCTATAGATATAATACACTTCTGCCAGCGCTTTTTCTAATCATAGAAGTACTGTTGATAATTATTTTGAGGTATAGCCTTGAGTTCTTTCAGCGATGCAGTTTTTATCTCCTTAATCGTTGAAAATCGACGTTCTTTCATGGGTTTCCATCGTATTTTTGTGACTAAACGAGATTCGTTTGCACTTGCTGTTTCACGTTGTGATTCTTTTTCTAGAAATCGAGGTATTACAGGTCCATATTCTTCTAATATACTAGAGAATAAAATGCTCTCTCTCACTTTCTGAATAACGCTGATTACGAAAGCAACGTTTAGTCTTTGAGAAAACTTTTAAGAGTTTCTTCTAGTTCAATTGTAACTTAACAGTGTGCGCAGTGTTTCTTAATCCTATATTTATATTTAACAGTTAATAATAAAGAGCTCAGTTAATAATCTTGTGTCCCTTAATTATATATATATATATATATATATATATATATATATATATATATATAAGTGCCTATGTATAAATAAAGCGAGCTCTTCCAACAACTAGCAAATCAATGAGACTGATATATTATTTGAAAATAGATCGGATGCTGAAAAATGTAGTTCAAAATAGCTTTCATATTTAATGTCATAGAACAAGTAATGTATTTATTTTTAAATATATTCATTATCACAATTCTAAAAATTACACATTGGAATACTTAGAGTTTTGGAAGAAGTGATAGAATAAAAATGAATGATAAAATGTTATTTGTAATATATACGTTGAGTACTAGTCACCAATAATTTAAATACATTTTAGATAACTTACATTCTTGCCGGGCCTCTTCGTCAACAGTATCAAGCTCATATATATACAAAAAATAATTCTATAATAATAGAGGTTGTATTTTCAGTAATTGTATATATCATATAATCTACTGACTTAATATATGCATGTTATTGTATAATTTAACTCTACTCGTCTCTACGTGCATATAAATAATTTCACATCATTATTTTTTATTTTACAACTACAATATCTAGATATTAGCTTTTTGGATAAATCCGCAAATTTTCTGGATCTAAGTATATTGGTTGCAGAAGCATGGTAATAGATGACATAACAGGTTCAGATCAGAAGAACTAATACTGATTGAAACGTAAAGTCATTGATAATACAAATAGTCAGAGGAATGAATTTTTATTAATTTATTTATTTATTTTCTTATATATTTATTTTTATTTATTTCTTGTGGTCTACAAAACAAATACGTACGTTTGATAATAACATGTCAATATCTATTTTCATACATCAGATTCATTTCTCTCATTGGAAAAGTATGTAATAACATTTAAATCAGGCTAAATTTTTTTAATTAATATTTATTCTAATCATAAGACAAATTTTGATTCATTATAATCAGCCAAGAGGCCCGGCAAGAATGAAAGTTATCTAAAATGTATTTAAATTATTGGTGACTAGTATTAACGTATTTGTTATATACAAATAACATTATATCATTCATTTTTATTCTATCACTTTTCACGTCGATACTAAGAAAACATGTGTGACGAACCATGATAAGTAATTAAATGTCACGAGAACCCACTTGATGGGTTATGGTAACTAATCGGGTAGCGGTAATTTAACTTCCTACCATATAAACCCCTCCGGGAACATTTGTAAATCTATCTAGCGAGATTGATTAGGCTAAGCACGTTCTCCATAATATTTCCGCGAATATTACTCATCGCATATTAATTTGGCAAAAACAAGGGGAGGGACACATCAGCCTATGGTATAAAAAGGCTGGATCAGGATCCGTATATACTTATTTTAAAGTACTTATACTGATTTAGTTATTTCTAAGTTTCCCTACCCGGCTACTCAAAACCGGAATTACACTCTGCTAAGTATTATAAACTTGTCTTTCAACAATAAATCTTAATCAAGTGCAAACACCTGAGACTGTTTCGTAAAATCTCTTCTGATACCCAGTCCTAACAAGGTAAGAAACTAAGTTATCTACCTAAACACACTGCATATAATAAAGGCGCTATTCCTTCAACCAACCTCCGATTAACTCCTAACTAAAATCCAACTTTTACGAATGCGACAGTATTTTAAACATTATTACGTCTAGCCATAACATTTCCTCGCCTAGACCTAACAATTGGGGGTCCCTCATTCTTGGTAATTAGGATCTTATCGCAAAAAATTAACCAGGGACCGAGCAAGATACCTCTCGCAAAAGAAGGGCAGGCACAGCCTGGCAATAACTCATCGTATTCGGTCGACGGCCCTAGCGGGAAATTGCCAGACCTAGTGGTCAAAACTCGGAGGACGGAAGCACCTGTATACAAAACCCGTGTAAAAAAAATGGTCACGATGCCATAAAACAGAATGACACATTGACTCCTAAAGAGTATATATCTCAGCTGTCTAAAAACAAAATCCGAGAAACGCAAAAAAAATAGAGTCCGACAATCTGTAACCTGTCTGTTAACTACCTTTCCAAGAACTCAAAAAAAAATTAACTCTGTATCTGTAACTTCTGGCATGCGCATGTAAACTCTGGAAAATGAATCCGATTTACTCTACGCTTTAAACAAAAATGATTAAAAAATCAGAAAAATCAGAATCAGATTATCCGCTTCTACAAGAATTAACTAACAGTATTATTAGTTGTTTAAATAATAAAGAATCTAAAATTAATAGCGATCGCGTATACTTGCTCGAAATACTAAATAGATACCTCGATCTAATTGTTAAATCACAAATTAACTTACAAAAATCAAATGTAGTTAGTAATGCATTAAATGCATTATTAACAGCCCACTCGATTATTAGGGGAAAAGTACCTAGAGCGCGTCGCGCAGGACTACTTGTTAACCCAGAAATTAATAATGGTGACGAAAGACTCAAACAGTTATTTCAATTGATTAAATTGGACCATATCAAACAAGATCAACGAGCAAAGATTGAAGAAATCATCGAAAATTACAGCGACAGATTTTTTGTTAAGGGCGACAAGCTCGGAGCCACGAGTATTATCGAGCATGAGATCTATACTACCTCCAAAGTACCAATCAGACTCCGATAGTTTAGGTACCCCTGCAGATCAGTAAATTTATAAATGAACAAATGCAGGAATTATTAGAAAGAGGGATTATCAAAAAATCAACTAGCGCATACTGCGCAGACCAGTCTTTTGCGTGCCCAAAAAGAATACGGAATATGGCGAACCGCAACCGCCGCGCATAGTATTTGACCATCGCGCGCTAAATAAAATTATTCCGGATTATAATTTCCTAGTCCCTCTACCTGTCGACTTATTTAAATGGATGGCCGGTGCGCAGCTATTCTCATCATTCGATATGTATTCATCATATCATCAGATAAACATTAAAAAGGAACACAGGCATAAAACGGCTTTCCAATGCGAGTCAGGTCTATATCAGTTTTGTCGCTCGCCCTTTGGACTGAAAACTAGCGCACTAGTTTTTCTATCACTAATAAATATACTAGTGTCAGACTTAAAAAATGTAGTAGCATTTTTCGATGATATTTGCGTATATTCTATATCATTCGGCGAACACTGCGAGAGCATCATCGAGTTAATGAAACGCCTTCGTGAAACTAATCTGGTCCTTCATCTGAAGAAATGTAAAATTCTACGCCCTGAAATTGAATAATTCGGACATCTAATCTCGAAAGACGGACTACGCTCGTGCAACGACAAACTGTGCGCAGTAAAAGAATACCCGGTCCCACGCACGCCAAAGAATATTGAACAATGGCTCGGCCTGGCAGGATACCATACACACTATTACTCAGCGACCCCAGACATTTACAAAAAATAAGCAAAAATCTGCTTACGCTAATTTATTTGTTAGGATTTAAGTAGTTGATATTCACTAGTCCGGCCCTAGGATCTGCTAGGATTTTCAAGATAAAGCCTATTTATGAAAAAAATAACGTTCTCAGGGGTTATAAGCAATTTTATCGAAAATGTACTAACAAGTATATTCTTCTCGTTCGTGTAAGAGTCTGTAGTAGAAGAAAATGCAGTAACTGATTATATACATGTTAGACTTGATCGCAATAACAACAAAGACAATAAAAACATAAAAATTGGGTGTGGTAACAATGATTTGAAGCGTTTTGAAATAAGTGAAAATACAAATGGTCTCATCACAAAGCATTTGGACAAAAACTTTTCATTGTCAAACAGCATTTATCCTTCGAGTATATATGACATGTCGTCTTCATCTTCGTCAATATGCAAATGGTAAAATAAGTGATTTACGTAAAATGCCGAATTATTGTGAGCTTATTTTACTTCCTAAGATTACGAGAGCCAATGCTAATAATGATTGTGAATGTGACATTTGTAGTGTAGTGAGACGTAACAGTCATGTAAAGGTAAAAAAGGGCCGTAAATGAAAAGTATCAAATAACCTCCAAGCAGATGATGGAAAAAAAAGTGTTTCTGAAGTTAAAATATCCGTGAAAATGTGCTCTAAATGTTTTCATTTACTGGAAAAGGGATCGAAACACATATGCAGTAAAGTTTCAGCGCGTGATAATGTACAGTCAATAATTACAAATCATCTCCACGAAAAGCAGCAACTTCAAATCGCATCGTCAATATTAAAAAGACACGTTTAAAGTAAAAAAGTTGTAAGTGACAAAAATACTGTGTTAGAAATACCTATCCATGATGGTAGAAAAAGGTAAATCGTACTTAGACCTGAAAAAAATGATGTCTCTCTTTCTCAAGAGCAATTAATTGATTTTCATAATACTACTAGTATGTCTACTAGAGGTATGAAAACTATTACTAACTTAATAAGAACCGCAGCTGGAAAAAAGTCAATTCCAGAAAACTACATTTCAACCGTGACGAAGAAAATGAATTTTCTTGAAGAGTATTATAATTCGGATGTGTTCGAGTTTACAGCAAATAATGGTGGTGTAGAAAAAAGACCAGTAGTATGGGCTGAAACAGAAACATTACTTGCTAAGATAGTTGAAGAACGCCAGATTATAGGTGACTATAAAGTGAAAATAATGTCTGACAGAGATCAAGGCTTCCTTAAAATTTGCATGTCTGTATTGCAAAATGAAGATTATTTATCAGAAGAGGAAGCCGATTTCACGTCCAAGAAACATAAAAGATCATTGTATAGTGAAGGCGGAAGTACTAAGAAAAAGAAATTATCCAGTGTGTATCGATTGATTATGCTTGCTATAGTTTCAAATATTAAGGAGACATGAAAATGTTAAAATATTATTTGATCTCATAAAAATCAATGACGTGTCTTTCAGATTTGTTTCTGATTTCAAGCTTCTTCTTATGATTAATGGACAACAAACTGCTACGTCCACCTGCCCATGTCCTTTTTGTTTTGCAAAATTAAAAATATTGCAAAATAAAAATTGTGATCAAGACACTGATGATACAAACTCTTTAAATAATAAAAATTTAAAAACACTAAAAACTTTTAAAGATTTTTAAAAAGATTATAGATTATTTTCAACGCATCATAAAAATAAAAAACATGCAAAAGACTGTCATAGTACAATAACTTTACCTTTATTTCAAGAAAATAAGAATGTGTTTGTCATAGAAAGATGTGTGATACCAGAGTTACATGTTTTACAGGGATTTGTCAATCGCATTTTGGGACGGTATTGTCAAAACAGTGGGAAGAGAAAAAGCACTGCTATGGCCAAAAAAGTTGAAATGTATTCCAAGAAATTATCACGAAGACATTTGTGAAGGAAATGCATGCAGGAAATTATTGAAGAACGTCGATCTTCTTATGGATCCAGAGATTTACGTTGGTTTAAAATACGGGAAGCTCGAACTTGTGCGTTATGTTTCTGCTTTGAAAGCTATGAATAGAGTGGTAAATGACTGTATTTCCTCGAAAAAAGTCAGTCCTGATTAGTATGCTGATATATGTCACTTGAAAAAAACTTTTGAAGAAACTGAGCTTTCGCGAACTTTAAAAGTTCACGTAGCTATAGAACACATTCAAGAGTGCTTAGAATATTCGGATAATGACAGCTTAGGAATTTGGTCAGAACAAGCCGGAGAATCTGTTCACAGGGAATTTCTAAAATTTTGGAAAAAGTATGAAATTAAAATACTGGATGATTTTACTTATATAAATAGACTGAAAAAAGCAGTTGTTGAATTTTCTTCACGTCACATTTAATGATAACTATAACTAGGTGTACTGTTACTACATGATAATGTTAAATTTGTTGTTAACTTTTATTTAAGTAGCGTTGCGAAATTTTTTTTTACCTATGTAAAAATTTGGTACGAAATTGTACGATGTAATTTATTGCAAAGGTTCATTTTTCATGGTTTTTTTATTGTTTTTGTTGTTATTGCGCTCATGTTTAAGATTTATATGATCATTTATTGTATTTTCTTGTACTACACACTGTTACAGAAACGAGGAGAATATATTTGTTAGTAAATATTCGATAAAATTGCTTATAACCCCTGAGAACGTTATTTTTTTCATAAATAGGCTTTATCTTGAAAATCCTAGCAGATCCTAGTTCGCACCTCTGCTAGTCTTCGCGGTTCTTTTTGACGAATCTCCGCGGTAAGCGACTTCCGGCATCAACGACTCCTGCGGCGCTGGCGGCGGGCGGTAGCGATTCCCGATGTCCCGTCTGCGTTCAAATCTCTCCCCGAACACGCGAAGGTCTCTGAGCGTTTGAACCTTCTTCGCCCTGATATAATTGCGAAGTTTCGGGTATAAGTTATTTTTAATCAACTCAAGCTGTCTACGTTCCGAAAGCTTCGGTTCTAACCTACTCGCAATATAAAGGAAGGCCGTGAGAAATTCACCTAATGGCTCATCTTCGCCTTGAGTTCGGCGGCGTAGCGCGTCGTAAACATCCCCGCGCGATCGCCGCGGACAAAACTGGCGCTGGAATTCATCTTTAAAATCCTGCAATGTATCCCAGCCCGGGCGATTCGTTTCCCACCATAAAGCCATTTCCGCGCTAGTAAACGACAACATTAACGCCGACAATATCTCCGCGTCCTTGAACCTGTAAAATGATTGCATTTCATGCAATCGCCTCAAAAATTGCTCCGCTAACAGTCCGCCCTTCTTCGAGAATGCTAAAGACCAACTTCTTACCGCCGTGACCGCGTCTGCTTGTTGCCCATTAAGAAATCGGCCCCTCGGTTTGCTCGCGCGCTCTTCCTCTGACGCGCTCTCTATCCACGTTTCGTCGTCATCGAGCGCCGAATCGTAGTCCGTGTCCTCTGCTTCATCAGGCTCTCTACCGGCCTCATGCTTGCCTAACCGCGCACCTGCTGTATCAATCACGCGCTTCTGATCGTGATTCATTTCACCAGGTCGGTACCTCGCCCCCAGCTGCGCGCCATCACGCACCGGCGTGCTCGTACTTCCCGGGCCACGCGTTGCTACCTGCGATATGCCCTCGCGTTCGCCCCGGCTCTCAGCATTATTTACCCTAAATGCTGCCGAAGTCAACCACGCCGGCCAAAACGTTTTTACTGGGCGCTGCCACATCGATGTCTCCCGACCATGGAAACTCTCCGGTCGCCGCTCCGCGCGCGCTCGCACAATCCCTGTTTCCGTGTTCGCAGTACCCAGAGCTGGCGCGAAGTCCGTCGGTACCGAACGATACAAGCCCGCTCTTTCTTTCCTTCCACGCACCTCCTCACGTGCAATCGCACCATCTGTGGCGCGAACTCGCGTCTCCGATGGCAACGCACGTGTCTCCCGCGTGACGTCACTCCGCTCTCGTCGAGCGCTTACCGCTGCATTCACCTCCGCCGCTAAAGTCTCCAGCAGTGATCCGACCCGCGCCGATGATGCGCTTCTCGCATCAACGACAGTCGGTATTTCACCTGATAGAAAATCATCGGCACTCACAGGCGGTGTCGGTTCATGACGCACGCTATATAGAAATGCGCGAAATGCCCTGTCTTGCACGATCGCGGTCGTGCCGTCCGTAACTAATCCGTTCGATGTCATCCATATCAGCAATTTCTGAATTTGCATTGCCTGAATATGCTTCCATATTGACATTACTACAGGAATTTTCATAACCCGCCTTCTAAACGCTTCTGGCCGCGGCCGCGATTCCGCAGCTCTTCGATGCTTGGGCGATCTCGTCACTGGCATCGTATTTCACGCGACCCCGCACGGTAAACAAACAGGCACCAAAACAGACCCAAGCTTTCCTCGGCCTATTTCACCTTCACTAGGCCTAAGCGCGTTTCTCCTCTTTGTTTTCGAGAACAGCTCAACGTGCACAAGCCGGCATGCCCATGGTGCGAGTACGCAACACAAAGAACTTACTCAGCCTATAAACACGTCTAACCTTGAGCTCACGCTCAGCAACAATCCAAACAGCCGAGAATGATCGTTGCGATTCTCGCAACTTTCAAATTCACAAACACACATTCAAACGTACAAATTTAACTAGCCAAAACACCCGGCTCGAGCAATCGCAATCTGCGTAATAACAGCACACAAATTTACAGCGTAATCGCTTAATCACAACACCGCGATACTCGCCTCAGCCCGTTTCACTAGCTCCGGGCTTCCGCGTAACTCGAGCCAAATGCGTTGACGACACAATAATGACGAAACTTAAAATGTCCCATGCAACTAAAATTTTCCCTTTTCAAACTTATTTCCACAGCTCTCGCTCGCTACTCCGTGAATTCGCCGAAAAGCGCTGATCGGCCGAGACACCGCACTGTTCAAAACTTATCACAAAGGGAATTATCGCGATCACCTCTTTCCAACCAGAACAAAGCGATGCGAACAACGAAAACCCGCCGAGATTAAACAAGGGATGCCATGCAAGAGTGGTCAGCCTCCGTGCGCCTTGGGCTGGTCTCTGCTAATTTTTCTGGGTTCTTTCTCGGTAAAGAAAGCCGGCGCTGACTTTCACAGGCCGAAGTTCGCGCTGGTTGGGGAAGGTTGATACAAAGAATCGGACACTTTACTTCAATTATATTACATATGGCGATCTCATTTATTGACGCCTTTTCACAAATATCGCTACAAGATTAACTTCACCGCGGCGAGCGAGATCGCTCAGCGTGCGCAATAAAATCAAAATACGCTAATGTCCGTAATCGAGCAAGAGCTGGCGCGAGAGAGACAAACAGGCTTTAGACCCACCGGATGTCGACGGTCCGTCGACAGAGATGCGACGCCGGCGAAAGCGTAGGCCCGCTAGAAACGGCGCCCTGGCGACGACCGAGGCTGCTGCAGGAGGGGCCGCAACACGGCCTTTGCCCCGTGGACGGCGAATGGTCGCTGCTTGTCCGGGCTCGGCTTGGAACTCCTGGCTCTCCTGGCAAGTGGCAGTCGCACTCCGGGCAGCAGTTCCTCTCTGGCCGAAATGTCGTCTCGTCCAGTCTCTCCTTAGACGGCCCTAATTACTCGAGAGCTCGCGCCTCACTGCCCTTCTTCTCTCTTAATTTCTAAACCTTGCGCCACCGCGCTTCCACTTCTCTCGCCGTCAAAAATCAGTCAAAATCGCTCTCTCTCTCTCTCTCTCGCTCTTCTCGCTCTCACTCGCACTCACGGCGACACCTCGCCGATCGTTGCGCCCCTCTCTCCAGATCCTGCAACAACACAAGCATGTAGTCTGTATATAGCGTACACTTGGTCGCTGCGTTCACGCGAGGAGAGTGCCGCACACAGGGCCAGCGAGCATCGCTATAGCCCTGTCACAAAACTTCAATCGCGCGCGTTCCGTCTGCTCGCGCGCCGAATTCCTTCGTTACGTTTTTCGTCCCCCCGGTAGGTGCTGCCCCCGCAGGCAGCAATTAGGTTATATTATTAGCGCTAATTTGACGTTTACCGTCACACTATACAGTAATTATTTTGCTCGTTACAGATTTTTTCAGGATTACAGGCTAAAAATAACTTAAGTGAATGATTAAAATAAGTTGTGATTTGTTTTTTTAGACGGCTCAGATATAGTCAGAACTATTACTATTATTGTATAATATATATAGAATCAAATATTACTATTATTATACAATAATAGTAATATTTTATTCCTTAATAATAGTAATATTTGATTCTTCACTTCTTTTCCTTTTAAAATTTTTCTGAATGTTAACCAAAATAAGATGTGAACTATTTTTAATAAATTAAAGTTTACGTTCTGTCTATATCTAAAAAACAAATTACAACTTATTTTTATTATTCACTTAAGCAATTCTGCAAAAACGGTGTAACGAGCAAAATAAGTTGTGTATAGTGAATATTTAATAATTGAGATTCAATGTCACTATAAGAACTATTCTAAATAATAATTCACTTATACACAGAAAAAATTGTAAAAGCAAAAAACGTTATGAATTACTTTTTAGGATAGTTGTTATAGTCAGATTGAACATATAGAAATAAGTTTATATAATCAGATTATTATTGAATAACTAAAAATGTAAAAAAAGCCAAACATAAAAGTAGAATAAACAAATTATGTTTTGTGGCCAGAAATTTCGGGGGTCTTAATCGCTCTACAGAATCTTCTGCCACAAGGCCTGCTTGGCTGTTTACCCCCGGTTATTTGGGGCGCCAGACCCCATCTAACTAAGGCGATCGTCGGGGATAGGGCCTAAAGGTCGTCGAATATCCCGGTTTGCTATCACGGCGACAGGAGAGTGCCGCACACAGGGCCAGCGAACATCGCTATAGCCCTGTCACAAATCGATATACGAGAGTCTTGGATAAGTCGAAAACAGCAATACCTATGTAAATAGATTTTCTCACTGGGATTTCCGTCCGCAATAGTTGAATCGCCACCAGTTCGTCATCGAAAATATCACTACTGTGGAAATTTGGTCGAGTTATCAGATCTTCGGCACTCTATCGCCCTTCCCACTCATTCACCAACTTAACATCTCTGCGTTTCTTTTCATTTTCCATAGTATTGCCGTATACTGCATTATTGAACAGTTTATATAGCATTTTTCGAATTCGTTTTTTATGCATCTCACTACGAGGGGGGGTCAATAAGTCTTTAGAAAGTTCAAGAGATGGCGCTTGTCACGTTTAAATTATGATGTTTTTGGCAAGCAATACTACTAATTAGATATCGTACAAAGTTTCAACTCCATTCGTTAAGTCCTTTTTTTGTGAGCGTTGGTTGAACAAAAACTTATTGGTTTATTTGAAAAATGGAAAAAAGAGAATTTCAAGCTGTGATAAAACATTTTCATTTGAAAGGCCTTACACCAAAAGAAATCACAGTTGAGTTGAACGCCGTTCATGGCAAGTCTGCCTCTGTATTTAAGACTGTTTATAACTGGGTAAATAAAATTATACGCGGCCGTACAACAACGAAAGATGAACCTCATTCAGGACGGCCCGTAGAAGTGAGTACACTCGAAATGGTCAGTCACGATATGGAGTTGAATGATAGAAGATTAAAATTGCGACACATAGTTGAAGCCACAGGGGTATCAAAGGGTACAACCATTTAAATTTTGCATGAAAAATTGGGAATGAAAAAAATATCAACAAGATGGATGCCGCTTTGCACACTGTTGAGAATAAACGAACACGCATGATCACCTCTGAGGCTCTTTTGGCATGCATACGTCGTAATCCGGAAGACTTTTGGCGTCGACTCGTAACTGCAGACGAAACATAGGTACATCACTACACTCCTGAAATCAAAGAATAGTTCAAACAATGGATTACCGCAGGAGAACCAGCCCCAAAGAAGGCAAAGACAGTAAAGTCAGCTGCCAAGATTATAGCCACGGTTTCCTGGGATGCGTATGGAATCATCTACATCGACTACTTGGAAAAGGGCCAGACAATTACTCAACAATATTATGCGTCATTATTATGTCAGCTGAAAGAAAAAATCAGAGAAAAACGTCCTCATTTGAACAAAAAAATGCCTCTTTCTTCAAGACCATGCTCGAGTTCACACGTGTGCAGTTTCGATGGCAAAAATTGACGATTTAAAGTTCGAATTAATTGACCATCCACCATATTCGTCTGATTTGGCTCCTAGTGACTTTTTCTTATTTCCTAACCTCAAAAAATGGCTAGCCGAACAACGATTCACGTCGAATGAAGAAGCCATCGCCGAAACAAATGCCTATTTTAAGGATTTTCAGAAATCATATTTTTCTGATGGCTTAAAAAACTGGAAGGCCGTTTAATAAAATGTATCGACCTTCAAGGAGATTATGTTAAAAAATAAAAAAACTTACATACGTAAAACTTTTTTTTCCTTCGTTTTGTAAAGACTTATTGACCCCCCCTCGTATTTAAATCAATGAATGTCTTAAGCCATAGGCTCTGATTAAACTTTAAAACCCTATGGATCTTCGCGAGGTACAAGCCATGCCTTATTCCTAATTTCAGAGCTTTATAGTGGATTACGTAACGCTCCTTATCATCGAAAGTTGTTGTGAGCTTTTTCTGTTTGGATTCTGGAGTAGATTTGTGCTTCGGACAAAATGCCATATTTTGCGCATCGTGGATTTCTTTTGGATACTCCAAATCCACTTCGAGTATGTATCCAAAAAATAAATCATCGGGAATATCGAAAGTAAAGTTTAAGTCAATGCTGCACCATTCAAAATCACTATGTGGAAGAGACTCAGTCATACTCCATCTGTAAAGGTTATTGACGTCAAAATACATCGAATATTTGTCATTTTTCTGTCGATCATAGTCGTTCTCCATATATCGATTGTTCGCAGCAGCGTATCTGTTACAACACTAGCTGATTCCACCGCGAATGCCGCGCTCGATAAACATAAGCATGTCGATATCCGTCAAAAACTCCAACCTTACACCGGTATATTTCAACATGGCATCCCAACTCACTCCGGGCGTTGTATAGTAGTGGGCCGGATCCAAGCGATACGCCATTCGACATTTGGCCTTGAGACAAGAGAACATCCGTCTTGAGATACAAATCCGAATAGTTGCCCAGATCGGTGATATCGAACGTTCAATATCAAGTGTGCACCACAACACTTGATTGCCACCAAAGTCGCTGGTTGACTGAGCGCAAGGTCACTGTTAAGAACCGGTGTTTTGAACAATCAGAAACACCGTAGGTTCTTTTGCGTTGGGCGCCATGTAACGGGGTGGGTACCGTTTAATTATTTTCTATTCGCGTAATCGTATTGAAGAGCGCTCGTAATTATCTATGTTTAATACGGGAGTCGGAGAGCAAGGGGAAACAGGTGTCAGTCGACCAACTAACTACAAATACGGAAAGAACGCTCCGAAATTACTGTGAATATCATATACGAAAACTTTTATTATCACTAGACTTTACTACACTAGAATTGGCCCGCATGTGTATGTTTACATTGACGCTCGCTCGACAACAACATGCAGTGTCGGGACGCTCGCTGCTCTTTGTCCGTAGAGCTATTGCATGCACGCTTCGCTTCGAGTGATTAGCCGAGTAAGAATTGTATCGCGACCGCGAAATTAAGCTGGCCAGTTTCCCTTTATTTAGCAGACGTACGGAGACAAGAAGTATGATTCACACGCTCACTGCGGGAAAAATCTGTCTTTCGTTTTTCGCGGATAGCGAACGCGCACGCACGTGGTTTCGCCCTCGATGCCGAAACACCTCACACGCTGACGTTCGGCTTCGCAGGCGATGGCACCACTTCCACTGGCTCAGGTTAGCACTCCGAGTAACTCGGTAACAGCGGTCACTGGTAATCGGCTCTGGGCACTTTAATTGTGGATTTCGATCTTGGCGGCTCACGTATCGATAGCTGGCGTTGCAACCACCAGCGAACGTGATGATGGTTAGTCCCTCACTTGTTCATTTTCAATCGCGCGCGTTCCGTCTGCTCGTGTGCCGAATTCCGTCGTTACATTTTTCGTCTCCCGGCAAGTGCTGCCCCCCGCAGACAGCAATTAGGTTAGAAAATTATCGCTAAGTTGACGTTTACCGTCATAATATACATGTCCGGTAAAGCAGAGAGAGAGAGAGAGAGAGAAAGAGAGAGAGAGAGAGAGAGAGAGAGAGAGAAAGCGAGAAGCCAATTTAAGCGAGAGAGATAAGAAGCGTGATGGTACTGACAAATCGCTGTCCCGAAGAAGATGGTTCGCAGCAGGTACTCAACAACAAAAAGAACCTCCAAAGAGGCAGGCGTAGGTGGCAGAAGGCCGTTGCACGCTCACAAACACTCTCACTCTCTTCCTTTATCTTTCGACTCTCCGAGCTCTTCTCTCCTGGATAACGTCGCGAAACTCGTTGTTGAAAATTTCAGTAAGAAAAGCCAATGGGCATCGGATCACTCGCTAGCACATGTGTGTTTGCGTCGAATAACTCAAGCTGAATCTCTCATGCCAAGAAACCAAGCGCCTTCCTCGCGGTACGCGCGTTAAATAATCGAACCAGCCTCTCTCTCTCTCTTTCTCTCTCTGTCCGACTCTCTCTCTCTCTCACTTACCTCATTTCAGCCCGCTGAAATTTAGTGATACGTATTAATTTATAAGTGTATATTATGATATAGGACAGAGACATAGCGAGCAGCAAACGCACACGTTATACTACCTATAAAACTTGCCATAGGTCCAGCGATAGAGGTTGACGTGCGAATGTTCGGAGCGCAGGTTCGATTCTCTGTAATATCAAAATTTTTTAAAGTTTGTTTTCAATTATTTAATCGAATCCTAATGATAGGTTATATGTAAATTTTCAAAATTTATTTTAAAAATGTTAAAAATATCGACTTTTTTCTTCTATAATGTATGCAAGGGTTGTAATTTTTTAATGGAATGTATAGAATGTATAATGAATCGAATGTATAGCATGAATGAAATTTTTTTGATGGAGGGAAAAATCTCAGCCGTCCACTATAAAAGTAAACTACATCTCATTAGCAGTAATATTCGCATCAAATGCGTACTAAGTAGCGTGTAAAGTGTGAAAAAAAGAAAAAGGTAAAACGAGGATTCTACAATGAGCATCAACAAGATTGACTATAGGTAATTATTTTTTTATTGTTTATAGAGAATATTTTATATTTTATATATTTTTTTCAATATATTTTTATAATTTTTTATTTGTGTAGATTTGAGCAAGCGGGGCTGGATAGCTTCACATTTCAATGGACATGCGCACACGTACAACCAGCAGATCTTGCTGCAGCCGGCTTTTACTATACGGGGCAGATTGATTGAATGCACTGTTTTGAATGTGGTCTGGACGTCTGTCGTTTGGGAGCAGATTACGACCCTGTGACGGAACATCAGCACTGGGCTGACCGCTGACTTTTCATTCGCAACAGAAGTTGCGGCAACGTGGCGATCGGATTCACCACCATACCAGTACGTCTTCGAAGAAGTAGAAATGATTGTGGACGGTATAAGCTGGAGTATCGAGCTGCAACAACGTGGGAAGAGCCAGCATGCGCAATAGCTAGTGTACCTACTGCTAACCCGCATGTATGTACAGACGAGCCTGTGTTATCATCGATGAAGAGTATTATTGCAAAGCTTTTTTCTGACTTATATTTGACGGAGAAATGTGCATAGGAAAGCAAATGGATTGCAGCCATTAGGATGGTGTCTGTTTATGAAAAATTTTTACGCGATCATAAGAAGAGTATTGACAAACAGAATGAAAAAATGAACAAAATTAGCGAAAGAGTTGAACAGTCGCACCGAGATAAAGTCGATATTTTGCGTTAACTTGAAATTACAAGATGTAAGATATGTTTGGATGCTAGGTTTGCTATACTCTTTTTACCTTGTGGACATATCGCTCTATACATGGAATATGCATCATGAATTCATGATTGTCCAATATGTCGTTAAAATATTACTAGGCAAGTTTACGCTTATTTTGCATAAATCTTTTTTTTTTCTTTTTAATAACCCATTATTTTTAAAAATGTTTGTGTACTTTTTTTCCTTTTTAATCTACTTTTTTGTATTTTAATGTTAAATTTTATTTTGATAAAAAATGTCTGTTCAAGTAAATTGAAAATTTTGGAAATATGATTTTTTTATGTTTCTTATATATATATATATATATATGTGTGTGTGTGTGTGTGTTTGTGTGTGTTTGTGTGTATATGTATGTATATATATATATTTATATATAAGAAACAAAAAATCAATAATACATATTTCTAAAATTTAGAGATACAGGGAGTCCCATTTTAAAGGAACCACTCCGAAATTTTCTACGGTTGGCGTTATACAAAAAAATCGTTCCGACAAAAGTTATTTGGGAGAATGAGGGACACCTTTCTCAGAAATCGCATTTGACCTTGAGACTTATTTTCAAGGTCATTTGAACGTCAAAGTCATTTTTTGTATAGGAACCTATAATTTCCGAATCCCGGATTCGGAAAGAGCGAGAAATTCTACATTTAGATTAAGAATTATGTGTGGGGTGCGGTTAACGCCCCCTCCTATCCCACCGGGGCAAGGATGAGGTTAATAATAATAATAATAATAATAATAATAATAATCATAATAATAATAATAATAATACTGGCCAAGACAGAACTCATCCTTCTGACGGGAAGCAGGATTAATACCCTGATTCCCATGACAGTCGGAGAGGTATCGCTGCGGACCAGTGGGGCGGTCGAGTATCTGGGGGTGACCCTAGATACGAAGATGACCTTCTGGCCGCACATACAACAGACAGCGAGGAAGGCGGCAGAGAGGACTTCCGCTCTCAGTCGTCTTATGGCAAATACATTTGGACCGAGACAATGGAAGAGACGACTACTGATGACAACGACACACTCGATCATGCTCTACGGGGCGGAGGTGTGGGCCGACGCGTTGGGGGTCAAGAAATACTGCAAACGACTGACAAACGTACAAAGACAGGGAGCACTGAGGATAGCCTGCGCCTACAGGACAGTCTCGGCTGAGGTTGTCCTGGTGGTGGCGGGGGTTATCCCGATAAACATGCTCGCCAGAGAGCGGAAACGCGTGTACGAACGAAACAGTGACATGACCAGAACGGAAGCAGCCCAGGACGAAAGAACTAGGACGATGACGGACTGGAACAAACAATGGAGGATGAGCACGAACGGAGCATGGACTAGACGACTCATCGACGACCTGAGACCGTGGACGGAGAGGCAATTTGGGGAAGTGAATTTTTACCTGACCCAGTTTCTTACCGGCCACGGGTACTTCAGGAAATATCTGTTTGACAGAGACAAAGTTAACAGCGCCGACTGTAAATACTGTGGACACAAATGTGATGACGCAGAGCATACATTTTTCAAATGCTCACACTGGAACGACGAAAGGCAAAGACTGGAGACGACACTTGGAAACATCACGCCCAACAACATTGTGGCAAAGATGCTACAAGACAAAGACTACTGGACGGTAACGGCAACGTACGTTGAGACTATCCTACGAGGGAAAAAGGCGGACGGTTGCCTGGAAGTCGAGTGTTAGACGAGAAGAATGCGAGATTAAATGGTATGAATAAATGGATGAATGTGAATAAACGGACGTAACGAAACGATACAGGATCCGTGGACAACGAGAGGACTTGACGCGGTTCTCCAGCGGGAAGTAATGCTTACGCGGTTCCCCGCTGGAGTATGGTGTAGGTGGACTTTACTACTCTTCCCCGGACGGTTTACCCTCCGGTTGAGGAGAAGCGGGATTTGGGCGGTCAGCTGGTCTTCGACGACCCGGAGGCTCCTTGCGCTCGATTGATAGATCGCTTAAAACAGCCCGGTCTGAGAGGATCAGCGAGTCACGTCACACGGCGGGTGGGAGAGTGTAGGTGGGTAGCTTCGGTAAACTGCCGTCACACTCCAACCGTTATGGTCCATGAGAATTTATCCTGTTTTTTTTACCACCATAAAAAAAAAAAAAAAAAAAATAATAATAATAAGCCGGGCTGGTACAGTGAGTGGTAACACCTCACTGGGAAAATGCTAGCTTCCAACGTCCACGCCGTGCCCGGTGGAAACGTTGTCTGTCGCGTGAATGCTCTGATCAGCAACGCTATAACGGACACGGCCAAGAGGAAGATATGGCTCACAAATGACGCAAAAGTTAATGGTATTCTGCCGATGTGCCCAACCATTAATCACTTACACACACCTACACTCACACATTACACAAACACTTACACACACACGCCTCTTGGCAAACCGGGTTGAATGAATGCTCGGCGACTCTATAAACGGGGCTTACCGAAAGCGAATGAAGGGGATCTAATCGGGCTCTCCTCGTGAACGAAGCACGGTTTTGCCACTATGGGCTCTCACAATCACGCACACTCTACAGGGGGAACACTGAACACACACGGAAGAGGAGGGGGGGATCTCAGGGGCCGTGCGTTGTTCCAGCGCGGTTCGTGGAGTCGCGACCACGAGGGACCCTCGGCACAACGAATGAATATGCACAAAAAAAACATTGATATACCTCAAGCGGTAACTCCTTATCAAGAGGAATCCACCCCGAGTTCCGATTGAGTGAAAGCCCCAGTGGCCACGGGCAGCGGCACGGATTTTGAGGGCCGTACTTTGTGCACGCGAATGGGGAGAACGACACGGAAAAACGACACGAACCTACTGAACTTACCGAGACGACAAAGGACGAACAGTGTGTCAAGCGGCGACAGCGGGGTGAGCTACGTCTCTGCCGCTGACAGCCAAGAACCGAGTACAGGACGAACACCCACAATAACAAACGACACACGAGACGTGACGGAACTGCTGTAGCTCATACAAGATACGGCGACGAAAATGGCCAAGGCAGCAAACATACAAAAGAACATGAACATGACAGTGAAGACTTGAATTAAGAGAATTCTCGAGACTGTGGACATCGCGTTGCACAAGCGATCGGAAACAATTTTGGGAAGACGTTCCCAACACAACAACAATACAGACAGGACAGCGGCGAATAACGAAGAAACGCCACGACGAAACGAAAACGTTCGCCGGTCGGAACCACGCCGGAACCCTCACAAAAGAGGCCACCGACGACGGAACCGACCAAGGACTGGCAGATAGTAACACGAAAACGATAAGACAAGACAAAAAAGAAAACGGACGTAAAGAATCAGTCTGACAGAGGCGGACCGGCCCACCGGAAAAGGGGTCTGGCTGTCCTGATTAGGCCGAGCACGGACACGACGTACTCTGATATAGTACGGCAAATACGGACGACGATCGACCCGAAGAAGAGCCACGTGCAGGCGACAATCCTGAGGAAGACGAAGAACGGCTTATGTCTTCTGAAGCTACAGGGTAGATGCAGACAAGCCGGACGGACATGAGATATTTGGCCGACAGATCCAAGATACGATCGGGAAAGCGGGCAGTGTCAGGGCCATGACCTCCAAGGTCCAATTGGAGATCATGGATCTGGACTGCGTTACGACTCCGAAAGACGTGATGGACGCGCTCAGACGAGAGACGGGATGAGACACGGACTTTCGAGTCCACATTTTTGGTCCAAACCGCGCTGAGAAGTATATGGTGGTTTGCGATTTAGAATCGCGGGAAGCCGATGCATTGCTTCGGCGTAGTCAGATCGGAATCGTCTGACTGCATTGCCGCGTTCGAAAACGACTGACGGTGACAAAATGTTATAGATGCCTGGGTTTCGGCCATGTGAAAGCTGAAAGGACAGGACGAAATGCTGCGGCAAGTGTGGCACATCCGGATCCTACGCGACGGAATGCCAAAACAAGCCGGTCTGTCCACTGTGCTCCGAGGCCGGGCACAGGGACGTCGCCTACCTCGCCGGAGGCGGCAGGTGCGCCGTGTTCCGGGCCGCGTTGGAGGAGTGCAGGGGACGGGCCAGAGGACGGACAGAATAATTAAGGGAAATCTGATTCGAAGTAGGACTGCAGACATGCTCCTACCTTAGATAGCCGACGAATATGACGCGGACATCCTGATTCTGAGTGAACCATACAGAAGAAGGACGACCCAGACATACATTACAAACGAGACAGAGACCACTGCTATCTGGGTACGGGGTGGCATCCAATCTAGAGTTTACAATCGCGGTGTCGGGGACGACTACGTCTGGGTCACCGTTGGCGCTGTCACTTATCTCAGCATCTACCTGACACCCAACTGCACGGCCATGGAGTTCTAAAGAAAGGCGGCACTCCTAGAAGACGGGATCAGGGACCTGCCCGGGGATGTCATCGTTGCGAGGGATTTTAACGCGAGGACGACCGAGTGGGGAATGAACGAAACGAATCGACGCGGGCGACTACTGCTGGAAATGGCCGCAAGGCTCGATCTAGCAGTGTTAAATACGAGACATACATCGACGTATAGACGGCCAGGTATCGGGAACTCTATTCGCGACGTCACGATGACATCGGACAGAATTCCACCACGGCTGAGGGGATGGCGGGTGATCGAAGACTACACAGCCAGCGATCACCAGTACGTCGTCTTTGAAGTGGTGGGACGGACGGGAACGAGACCAACGAGAACCCATCAACCCTCGCGGTGGAATTTACGTAAACTCGACGGACGAAAATTTTTGGAAGAGCTAATGGCAGCACCGGCTCCAGGGGAGAAAATTCCCCCCGAACTGACGGGTCGAAAAAGAGCGGGAAGACTGACAAACAAGACGGCCAAATCAATAGACAGCTTCTGCAGAAGCACGATGCCGAAACGTCGACAGATACAACAGAGACAACCACAATATTGGTAGACGAACGAAATAGCCGAGTTACGCAGGATATGCCTGATGATGCCTGATATGATAAATCGGCGACGAGTTACAAGGACAGGGGCGGATCCGAAAGGGAAAACCTCCAAGCCATATACAAGACAGCACGGAAGACGCTGACGAAAGCGTTACGGGACAGCAAGACGCAATGCTGGAGGAAGCTCTGCGAGGAGGTGAACGAGGATCCCTGGGGAACCGGCTACAAGATCGTGACCGGGAAACTTGGGACCCAAGTCTCACCGGAACTTAAAGATGCTAAAACAGCAGGACGGATTGTTGACGAATTGTTTCCGACGAACCCGATTAGGACAAACGTGATGGATGACGTGGACGCACAAATGCCCCCCGCCTTTACCGCTGACGAGCTCATCAAAGCAACGAATGCGATGAAGACGGGTAAGACACCGTGACCGTACGGAGTACCATCCGAGATCATCCGGCTTGTGGCTAGTCTACGGCTGTAGATACTCCTCGCCCTGTACAACACGTTTTTTACGACAGGAACGTTCAGCGACCGGTGGAAGGTGGCAAGGCTCGTTCTTATCCCAAAAGGTAGGAGCGATCCTGGCACGCCTTCGGCTTACCGACCGTTGAGTTTACTTGACACGACTGGTAAACTCTTTGAACAACTACTGAGACTGAGACTGATGGATACGATACAGACCGGAGAAGGTTTATCAGATTTGCAGTTCGGTTTCAGGAGGGGTCGATTGACGATTGGAGCGATCCAAAAGGTGGTCGACTCTTTCCTGGAACTAGACAGACACTGCCACGCAGCGCGACCTATAGTGTTGCTGGCGACGCTCGACATTACGAATGCTTTGAATTCGGCTAGATGGAAGGATATCTTGGAGGCGCTGAAAAGCAACTTCGGGATCCAGCCATACCTGCTTCGGGTTGTGGAGATTTACCTAAAAAACCGACGGATAACCTACGATACGATAGAGGGACAAGTAACTAGACAGGTTACCGCTAGGGTGGCACAGGGGTCGATACTGGGACCTGACTTCTGGAATGGCTTATACGATAGCTTGCTTCGGCTTGGGATGCCGCTCGTAGTGACCCTCGCCGCCTACGCTGATGACATGGTGACGGAGATTACGGGGAGGTCCCCCGAGCTGGCGCAGCTGGCGTTGAACCAGACCATGAAACGAGTCAGACTATGGATTATAGACCACGGACTACAACTTGCAACGGAAAAAACGGAATTGATGTTTCTCACGAGAAGACGCATACAGACGATACTGCACATGAGGGTGGGGACTTATGAGATGGAGATCAAGAGGGATGTCAAGTACCTTGGGGTAACCCTCGATATACGAAGATGACCTTCTGGCCTCATATACAGAAAATAACCCGGAAAGCGGCAGAGAGGATAGCATCCTTGAGCCGCCTGATGGCAAATACGACGGGACCGAGATCGGAAAAACGGCGACTGTTAATGGTGACAGCTCACTCGATCCTTCTATACGGCGCGGAAATATGGGCAGACTCCCTGAAGACAAAGAAATACTGTAAGTCGATGATGATGGTACAGAGACAGGGCGCACTGCGAATCGCTCGCTCCTATCGGCTGTTTTGGTGGTGGCTAGCATAATACCCGTGGATCTTCTGGCCTTTGAACGCAAAAAGATCTACGGGATCAGCGCGGACATAGGACAAAAGAACGCGGACAATTGACATTTGGCAAGGCCGATGGACAGAGGAATGAGGTGGTAACTGGACGAGACGATTGATACGGGACTTGAGGCTGTGGCTCGGAAGAAAATTTGGTAATGTAAATTACTACGTCACCCAGCTCTTGATGGGCCACGGGTACTTCTGACGGTACCTTTACAATATGAACAGACTACGAACACCCGACTGTAAGTACTGTGGACACGAACGAGACGATGCGGAACACACGTTTTTCGCGTGTGTCCGCTGGACAAGACTCAGACAGCAACTGGAAGAAATGGTCGGCATCATCACCCCCGAAAACATAGTGGCTTTGATGCTGCGTGAACCCGAGTGCTGGCGCTTAGTCGCTACTTATACGGAAACTATACCGAGACGTAAGAACGCGGACGGCTGCCTGACAGATGACTGAGCAGACGAAGTGACGGGTCGTAACGAAATACGGAGGAACGATACGAACGGACGAACACAGACAGAACCTACAGTCAGAAATAATATCAATATAGTCCCTAGCTGGGTGGAAGGACACCAAGGAGATGGCGGTTGAGTGGGTAGGCGTATTTTTCGGGGAATTCCACATAACCCCTCAGTCAAAAAGACTAAGGGAAATCCGCAAAAAAGATTCCGTAACTCCTTGTAAAAAAAAGAAAAATAATAATGATAATAATAATAATAACCCTGTTTAGTTTTAGTTAGATTATTAGACAGAATGTAAATATCCTTAATGTTATAAGTCTCAACTCTAAATTAAATTCGTGATGATAAGGAATAAAAGTCAGAAGTTAAACAATAAGCAAGCACTTTAATTTATTAATATGAATTACTCTAAGATTCAGCCGGCATCAAAAACCCCAGTCGTATCGTTCAAATCGGGGCTGAAAACGCTGTCTCTGTAAAGAAACAGTAGGCAAAACACACAACGTTTGTCCCTATTTGAGTTTAATTAGATCCCTATCGGAGTTTAATTCCGAAGTTCGATGGTTTGAACGCGAATTAGAATACCCGATTTAGCCTAATGTCGGAGTTTGATTCGAATGCGGGGCATGACTGGCACGAATATTGAAAATTGCCCGGGGATTCGCCTTGTCGGCTAGACGAGACCCCGTCCTGACCTAAAAGTCAAAAACATTAAACCGAAAGAGCAAACATCAGTATCAACCAGTCATAAAAGCTATTCCTTAGAAAACGAAGTCCAAAATTAGAGCGAAAATCGGGAAACAACTTTTTTTTTCGAATGACGGATACCCACCAGCGTGAGCGGGGATAACCGAAATGCAATGGGAAGACGTGCCTTGATACGTCGAAGCGATGGACCTGTGAGTCGCGGGAGCAACCCCTTAATACAGGTACGCAGGGTGAAATATTTTCGAACGCGAGCCCAGAAGGGAAGGCTTAGCTGGTTGATCGTCTTAGGAATTTCCTCTAGCTGTCCTAGCTGAGTCTCTCTTCTGACATCCCAATTTAGGTTGGCCTCTGCGGGGTAGTGGTACCATGTCAAGCAAATCTCGTAAGATTTGTATCCTGCGTGCTTCCGACGTAGCCGACGTTGGGGCAACTAGAGTCCCATCGCGCCCAAACCGAGGGTCAAGCCTTTAGTTCCGCTCTCCCTGAGCGTCGAACCGTGAAAAGATCGGTACTCCTTTCGAGGAGGTCGCCGCCTTAGATCAAAAAGGTTCTGACTCGCTGTGTGCGTCAGGGATGTCGTAGCAAACTTGACTTCCAGGTCTCCAAAGTGCTTGAAAGCGAAGGAGTGAAAGACAGTGAGCTATGCCAACCTATTGGCGCCCAGAGAGAGGGGTGGTAATGTTTGATTACGCTGCGTCACCCTAAAAGCGGAAAAGTGTGAACAACACACATACACTAACTGTAGAAATAAGAGGTAATAAACGATCTCGTATGTGATATTGACTGTAATTTCGATGTTATTATTTCACTACAGTAGAAAGTTGGTTGACTGACGCCCGTTCCCTCCTGCTCTCCGGTTTTCGAATTTGAACGGTCCGATAATCCCGCGCGCTCTTTGATGCGATCGCGCGCATAAATAATACGACGGATATCTACCCTGTTACAGTATATATAATAAGTGAGTAAAAAAAACAAGGATTGATCGATACGTTAATTTTTTATTTATTTCAAACTTAGATATAAAAAACAAATTACATATCATCACGACTTTTGCGAGCGAGCATCCATCTACTGATAGCCAGCGCGTTTTTAAAGGCACATGGTGGCTGCATACGGAAATGCTATCGTTTGAAGGATTCTTGAGTGATGGATAACCCAAGTCTTCAACGTTAACCACAGTCGTTCTGTAAAAGAACAAATAATCATTAAATATCATTTTTTTTACGATGATACGCGAGAAAAAGAAACTTACTGTGCATTGGTCAATAAATTTCTTAAATACGGGGCGAATGTCAATAAATTTCTTAAATTTAAAGGAATGGAGTTACTTGGCGTGACATAAATTCTGCATTTAAAAAACGTATCATTACTGCATTCATAACCAATCAAGAACATAAAGATTTAAAGTCATTCTTAAAAGTATCAAATAAACTCTTACAATTACAAATACCAAAATATCTTACAATTCATAATGCTTTAAAAATAAATATAGAAATGTCAGCTCAATTTGTTATAATAAAAGATAATGTAGAGGACATTCAAATAAAGTACTTCAACACTGAACATGTTTCCGTTTATAGAAAGACAGATCTTAAATTATGGCTTTCAGAAAATATTGAAGATGTTATACTTGAAAATTTAAAAGAATTTCAAGAAAAAGATTCCGGTTGGACATGTAAAATTGTCATTGATATTACTATTAATATAAATAAATTTAATCATTTCAAACCTGGCTCATATATTCAACTTCCAAAACAAATAGCAGATAATAAAACATGTATCAATGTTCAAAATACAGATAATAAATGTGTTAAATGGGTTGTTTTTGCCTGTCTTCATCCAGCTAGATTTCATAGCGAAAGAGTTCAAAATTATTTGCGCATGAATTGAAATTCGATGGCATAAGTATTTCTGTTAAGGTAAAAAATATTCCTAAATTTGAAAAATTGAATAGTATTTCAATAAACCTATACATACCAAATAAAAATAAATTTAAATTCGAAGTCTCACCCTATTATATACCAACTTTAAAACAAGATAAGCATGTAAATCTTTTGTTATTTTATTATATTGATGAGAATGAAACAGAAAAATCTAATAGATCAAATAACAATGATAATTTCAAATAAAAATTCCACTATGTATGGATTAAACACTTATCTGCTCTTATTAGAAGTCAAGTAACGAAACATACTGCACAAATTTATCTATGTGAACGCTGTCTCCACAATTTTAATAATAAAGTGATGTTATTTTCATATTCATAAAATTTCTAAAATTTAATTATTACGATCAAAAAGAAATGGTTCCATTTATTATATATGCTGATTTAGAGTGCTTATTGCAACCAATAAATAATGGACGATCCTTCCAAGATCATGAAGCCTTTAGTGTGGGACTTTATATAAAATGTAGTTACGATGATTCCGAATCAATCTTTAAGATGTATAGAAAAAAATTGAATGAAGAACAATCACCAGCACAATGGATTATAAAATAATTTCAGATTTTGTTACATGAAATAGATAAAATATATAAGAATGCTATAGAAATGAATCTTTCATAACGCAATTAAATGGATTTTAAAATGAGCAAAGTGTGTCATATTTGTAGAACATATTTTTAACGTGATGAAACAAGAGTTAGAGATCATTGTCATTTGACGGGTCGATTTAGAGGTGCCGCACACGCATCCTGTAATTTAAATTATAAGAATCCTTATTTTATACCAGTCGTTTTCCATGACCTTACAGGTTCTCATTTTATTATAAAAGAAATAGCTACTAGCTTTGATCTTCAAGGAAATGTGTTAGTTCTAGCTGAAAATAAGGAAAGAAATATAGCTTTCACAAAACACGTGAAAGGTAGTACCATTAATTTTCAATTTATTGATTCGTTTCGTTTTATGCCATCATCTCTTGAAAAACTGTCTTCATATTAACCAAATGAATATCGTAGAACATAAATTCAAGAAAGATGAATATCAAGAACATAAAAAGAATTATTGAAGAGAAAAAGCGTTTTTCCATATGAGTATATTAATAGTTTTGAAACATTAAAACAGACGCAACTACCACCTATTGAAGATTTTCATGTCCAATTGATAGATAGATCTCTGAAGCTGACTATGAGCATGCATAAAAAGTGTGGAATGCTTTGTCATCATCGATTTAGGACCGTATTGTGATCTATACTTAAAAACTGATGTATTACTCTTGGCCAATATTTCTGAGAATTTTCGTCAAACTTGTATGGATGCGTATCAACTCGACCCCGCACACTATTATACTACTCCTGGATTAACAAGAGATGCTACGTTAAAGTGTACAAATATTGAGCTAGAACTCTTAACTTATATAGACATGGTGTTATTCATTCAAAAAGGTATTCGAGGAAGTATTAGCCAATGTTGTAATTGATATTTAAAAGCTAATAATCGATACATGGACTCAGAATACAATGAAAAAGCACCAAGCATGACTTTGATGTATTTTGATGTTAACAATTTATATGGATGGGCGATGACGCAATCATTACCATATAAAAGTTTTAAGTGGGTCTCAAACATTGATGAGCCTAATTTTTTCGATTTTGCCGATAATAATGAGGTTGGATATACTTTAGAATTCAATCTAAAATATCCAAAAGAGCTACATGACGAACATAAAGACCTTCATCTTTGTCCTGAACATAGAAGAGAAAGACTATGACACAGTTACAAAAGAACTGTACATATATGTTCACTAAATTAAGATGATTTAACGCTTGCTATGGATTTAGTGTATTAGTAACATAAGATGATGAATACGAGGTATTTCTACCGAAGTGAGTAAGATTGGTGTTAGAAAAAGATGAGGAGATGCTGCAGAAATTGTACGAGACCACGGAGAAGAAGGAATTATTTCTACACTATCAAGAAGACATGAATTTGGAATTCAAAAATTAAATTAGTATAAGGTATAAATGTATATAGTAAATAAATTTATATTGAAAATTTTGATCATGTCTAATTCTAATTTAATTATTCTTTCAAATCCTTTTTTTTTTTTTTGGAGATTGAAGTAATTACTTATGCGTCCTTTCCGCTGAATTTCGACTTAGTTAAAGGTCACATAAGCAATGTTAGAAGTGGAAGTACCTCTCAGGTTAAAGGGATGGACGGGACTCTCACTATTCTCTAACAAAAAGAAAGAAAGATAGAAGGGGTCGATTTCGGCGGCTCGAAAGTAAAGTAGTGGAGTTAGATTTTCTATTCTGTTAGATTTTCATTCTGTTCGAAGCAGCGATAAGAAGTAGTAGAAGCTTAGCCATGCCAGCTATAAGAGACAACAGAAGATCTCGTTCCTCATCTAACCATGTATGGTTTGAAAAGAAAGTTAGAATACATCATCTTCCATACAAAGAAAAAGATTCTAGAAAAGGTATTTGAGAACAGATAGCACGAGATCGCGTGCGCTTCCAAATACGTATTGCTGAATTGAATAAAGTTATATCACTAGTATTATTCAAGAAACGTATATTGATGATGAATCGAATGCTTGGTTCTATATTAGAAAATCATCACAATATATATATGTAAAATAAAATGGAAATCTAATTTAAAGTAGAGGGAGGCGGTTATGGTGGCTCGAAAACTAAAGTAGTAGGGAGAGGTTTTAAAAGAGCTGTGAGCCTTGAAGAGCTTCATTCTGTCACAAGAATCGAGTAGTAGCTGTTATGGCAGCAGTAGCAGTGACAGTAGCAGTAGTAGTAGTAGTATTAGTAGACGTAACATTGTAGATCTCTTTACCTACAGCAAAATGAATTTTGCAATGTTGAATAACATTGGAATGAAGCTTTTTGACGTACTTCCTGACAAAAGTCATTATGAATTGCATGAAGATCAGAATTATCTAATAACATACATGAAGCAAGATTAATCTCGAATTATTCTTGAACTCGATTGTGAGTTCGAAATTGTTCTTCCGAACCGAATTTCAAGAGCGATAATTCATCATTATGATCCTTTTATTGATCTATCCGATAAAGTTCAAAAATATGCATTATTTATTCAATATCATGGATGTGATCGATTTCAATTTATTATTTAAATATATTTTTTGTCTTATAACATGTCAATAAAGATTATATTATATAAATTTATTTTCTGGAGAGGTAAATGAGTCATTAATGTTTCTATTAAAGCAGGTTCCGACATGTCTTAATGGACTCACTAGTGACGAATATAAAAATGTAAGTACTTCACAGGTAAGAGTGAAGGTGAAAAAAAAAATTATTATTTTTAATTATTATTTTTTTAGACATGCTCTTATCACACAGGTAAGAGCGAAGGATGGGGCTCTTACCCTTAAAAAAAAAACAATGTAATATTTATAAATGAAAACAACACTATTTATTTAAATATAAGCTAGATACATATAAATTTATATTTGTAATTCATTGTTGTATAGTCTCCTTATTTATCCAAGAATTGTGAGTATTATCAAAGCCAAGCCATTTTACGAAGACTTCATTACCCGGTCTTTTGAGAATTTTATCTACAAGATAAATATCAGGATACATAGCTTTCGGTAGTTCTTGCTCGTAAAAACCATCAACAATGGGATTTTCTTGGTAATCTAGTAGGTGATATACGTATTTACAGGTTTAATTCTCGAAATACGATCATTCGCAAAGATTTGTTTAGACCAATTATGCGTATATCCTTTTTCAAAAATGTGTTTAGACTTGCTCACTCTTCTACCTGGAATTACGGTTTTTTGAAAAAGCGTTGGTCGTAAGAGAATCGTGTCAAGACATGCATTTCATTTTCTTTAGTCACATCTTTAGGCTTCATATTTATTGTGCGATGTATTCAATTATTATAAGATTGTATTAAACTGGGGAGAAAGTCAATCCACTTATAATATCCTATTAAACTAAATTTTTTCCACATAATATTTTTGAGTATTCGGTTAAAATGTTGACAAATTGATGCTTTAAGATTGCTATAAGAAGAATAAAGGTTTATTTTATATTTTTTTATTAGACTTTGAAAATTTTTATTGTAGAACTCTTTGTCTCTATCCATTTGGAGATTTTTAGGAATGCGTCCCAATGCAATGGAGTCCCTAACAGACTCCATTGCATTAGTGACATCTGTAGCAGTTTTCTGTTTTACTGGAACTCCCCAAGCATATTTAGAAAACGTATTTATAATAGTTGATAGATAGCGAAAACCTTTGTTCTCTCTGGAATAGCCTTCCATCTTAACAAGATCAGCTTACCATGTCTCATCTATTCCGCTTATATCGACTTTTCGACAAGGACAGTTTCGATGTGCTGGTTTGTGTAACCATCCACTACTCTTTGATGTTTCATTTTCAATATATTTGTTAAAATTCATGCAAAGAGTCAAACGATATATTCTTTAAGTCTTTGTCCTTATTATTATTATTTTCTTGTATATTTTTAATCGCTTCTTGATACTCTTGTAATTGCGACCTAATTATATTTAAAGATTTTCTAAGATTATTTATCCCAGTCGTAAGCATAGTAACGTTAGCATCACTAGTTTTTCGTAACGTTCGTAAGTTTACAGTATCGTTACTCTCCTAAGGATCGGCTATTTTATAAATTCTTTTGTTACCCACGTCATATTGTCCGTCTTTAGTGATTTTATACCCTACACCAGGAGGACCTCGATTACCCTCCTTTTTATTCAATATACGTCCAAACACATCAACACTCATTTTATTACTGAGGAATATTTAGGATTCTCTTAATATATATAGCCAGTTTCACGTAATTCTACAATGATTGAATGAATTTCATTAACATGACTAGAATTACCAACGGTTTGTTCGGCGATAAGCAATCTCAATCGATCAACGAGCTCGTTTGGATCATCCCAATAATATACATAATCAAATAATGTTCCTTTTCTTGCTATTTTATAGTTAGGAAAAAGACCTTTTCTATCAATAGTGGATTTTCGCTTCTTAGCACTACCGCTCAAAGATAAATTTGGACCAATATACTTTTTGAATTTATTTACACGCTTATTGCGATATTCTCCTTCGTATCTCTTCCATTGAGCGTTAGTGATTTCAAGAATTTTTATATAATTTTCAATATCCGATGAACTGATTAATTTAGAATCATGTTCTTTACGAAAGAGAAGTTCCATTAAACCAAGCGTTTTGCTGTATGCTTTATCATTCACAGTCACGTGATCGTTTTGGAAGGAAATTGGAGAATTGCCTATGACATATGTATTTTCATGTAAGCGAACACCAAATGTCTTGTCTAAATTACTTTTCTGCTGAGGTTCATGCAATAGTCGAACATAGTTTCCTATAATCGAATCATCCAATAGCTGTTTTTGTTGTTTTGTAGTTATATTTAAACTAACTTTGTCGAAATTTATTAGTTGATACTTACGTCTGATGGCATCACGAGCCTCAGATAATTGCTCGAGCACCTTCTTTTTTTTTTCAAAATTAGCCAAGTTAACGCTTGTAATTTCTGAAATTAAATAATCTTCATTCGTTCACTCCGCTATATTTATACCAAAAGAATCAAATCCTTTTCTATACTGTCCATGATTGATTGGACTATCTCTATTAATAACTAAAAATCGATTATCGTCTCTCCATCATTTTGAACAAATTGCTTTAAACTTCTCAAAAGGCATATCTGAGTTAACACGATCATTGCAAATGTGCTTAATATTTACGTCATCTTGTCGAAACAAAACCAGTAAATTCACATTATCTCGAATGAGTTGCTTCGGTATGCGAACATATGATTGACAGAGATAGAAACTATCTACTTTTTTATGTCTTCCCATATAAAAGAATGCTCTCACGTTGTCCTACTTCTCAGTGGCTATATCGTCAAAAATCATGATGGAATTTGGCTGAGCTTTATCTGGTAAAATAACTGTCTCATGCTCGCTGAATGCATGATACTGTATACCATCAATCAGATCCAATAAATCTTTTAAAAACTTATACTTTGGATGATTGAGGGACTTTGAATAAACATAAACGTTTTCAAATATAAGTCCATTAGGATGTGTGATTAGTGTTAGCAAACAGTTACTTTTTCCACAGTTACTTGGACCACAGAAAATCGGTATCAGGTAGTAGTTCGCTATATCATTTTTCTCGTTTATCCGTCTCTATCACACTATCAAAATTTATGACTTGCAACTTAAGTGATTGCTCTTTGAATTGATTGCTCCATATTGTTTTCTAGTCACCGATCGAACGATGAATGAGTCTAATAACTATACAAAGTCTGCTTATATACTTTTTTGTTTTACTAAGACTTTGTCTTCTATTTAGGTATGATCATTTGTCGCAAAAGAAAGATTGGTGCTGCTGGCTTAGTAAATAAGGTCATTAATAACTTACCATTCGAAGCTCATTTGCCTGGTTATCAGTATTGCCGACCGGGAACTAAATTGAAAAAACGACTTGTTCGTGGTTATCCTGGAAAAAATCCGCTAGACGCTTCTTGTAAAGATCACGATATTGCTATTCTCAGAATTGAGAGAACATTGACGCCAGAAACGAAGCCGACAAAATTCTAGCTAAACAGGCCTGGGATAGAGTGCAAGCGAAAGATAGTAGTTTTGGTGAGAAAGTTGCTGCGTTTGCTGTAGCCAACATAATGAAAGTTAAAAGTAAACTTGGTATGGGTGTTAAAATTTTAAAACGAGGAAAGAAACGAGGTAAGGCAATGAAAATTCATCAACAACAACAACGACGGCGACGAAAGACATATATAAAAAGTAAAAATCTATTGCAAAAAAAAAATTATTAACGCTGCCTCGAGAAGTGTTGTGCCTAGTAATAAATCACTCTTCGCCATTCATTTGGCTATAAAAGGGCTTTCGAGCTGATGGGTCGTAGACAAGTGTCAGGAACCTGGCAGGTGGTGGCCGGTGATATCACTGGCCCGTTCCCCAAAAGTTCTCGAGAGTTTGAGTACGTCCTAGTCTTTGTAGTTCTATTTATTCGCTGGGTAGAGTGTGTTGCGATACGCAAAGCCAATAGAGGACAATCGCAAAGGAATTACACGAGAGGATTGTCACTAGGTTTGGCTCCCCAGAGGTATTCTTGTTGGATAACGGAACCGAGTTCAAGAATCAGGAAGTCAATTCATATCTTCAGATGAACGGCATCCAGCGCGCCTTGACTTTCGTGTACCATCCCCAAGCGAATCCCACAGAGCGAGTAAACAGGACGCTCAAAACTATGGTCACGTCGTACGTGAGCCATGATCATAAGAACTGGGACAAGCACCTGACAGAGTTCCACTTCGCGTTGAACTCGGCAACTCATAGCGCCACTGGATATATAGTACTGTGATGCTCATCTTTTGGGCGTCAACCGATACCTCCTTTGACGTTCAGAAGATCTCAAGATCATCAAACCCTTGAATGTTCGAAGGGTCAAGCTGTAGTAGATTGGGCTGAACATATGGAGAAGCTCTCTTATTTATGGGAGCGGGCCAACTCTAAATCAAAAGAGGAACCGGCATGTCAGGCGACTTATTATGACCGGAAGAGATGGCAACTCGAGTTTAAGGTCGGAGATTGGATATGGAAGAGGAAAAGGATTCTTTCCTCGGTTGCCCAAGGCATTTCAGCCAAATTGGCGCCGAAATACGCCGGTTCGTACGTGATTAAAGAGGTTTGCGGTTCCAACATGTACAGACTAGGCAATCAGCTGGAGATTCTGCCCGAACTCTTCCATGCCAAAGACCTTAAGCCGTACTACGGCCCTGGGGATGAAAAGGAAAGCGATAAAACGACCGTCAACGATCCTCGCGAGCCGCGCGAAGAAGAGCCGTTGGAGGCGAACGAAAGCGTGCGATGATACGGGCGGGGATTTGTCGAGCGAGCGGTGCGAGTTAGCATCCCCGGTACGGTCTTAGGTAACGATCCCACCAAGACGTCGGATTTACTGGTATAGGCCCTAACCCAACCCATAGAGGTCGAGGTCCACCTCGAAACGCCCCAGAGACGGTCACCGGTCAAGCAACAGGCGACAACTCTCCCTTAAAGGAATCTAGAGAGAGAGGTAGGCCTCGAAAGACCGTGCCCGTTGAGCAAACGACGGTTGGGCCGATAAATCCGAACGATAACCGACGAGGACCAGGGCGTTCTCGCGATTAATAGCGAAAGAACGCATAACTCGGTGGAATGCGGTATTTGATAGGTTTTTTTTTGCGCAGGAAGTTTCATCCGAGATTTCTTTTTGTTTTTGATGTTACAGATGGACCGGAGAATCGTCGTGGAGGAAGAGACCTTCGAGATGGTCACGCAGATGTTGTTAGATCTGCAGCTAGGCCCTGATGCGACGCAGCTTATTGAAGATCTGCGGAGCTTCGGCAGGGCTGAGTTGGAGGGGGCCACCTGAAGGGAGCACTACAACGGATTGGTGGCGGCCATTCTCCGGGATGCAACGTGGGTTGCCCCGAAGAAGGCTTCCCGCCATGCTTGTACCCAGACGGAGGACCAGGAAGAGGTCAAGAGTTTGAAGTCTACCGTAGACCAGGTGGTGCAGACCCTTAAGTCCGGTGCACCCCAGACGTCGGACAGTGCGAGCCAGTGCCCAGGACCAAGGGAAACCACTAGGTGTGCAACCACTCCCGTATTCCGGAGCAGCCAACTCTCTTCCTTGACTTAAGACACGTGCGTCTGGGGATCAACGAGCTGGAGAGCGCCTGGCGCTTCGTAGCGGATCTCCAGTCTCAGGTGCAGGAGCACCTGAGACGCTTCCTGAACCGCTAGGGCGTAAAAGAACTGCTCGGGGAGTGAGCTGAGGTGGCTCAACGCCAGAGGGCCAACAGAGAGGCCCTGTTGTGGGTGGATAATGGACAGGAGTCCCCCGCAGCGTTCCCGACAACGGCTCAGGAGAAGAGAGCCGCGGGAGCTACTCGTGCTGGGCCGATGCTCACGGTCCACGTGGACGGGCGTGTGGCTCCTGACATTACAATCGTGGTCTGGTCGCAGAATGGCCGTAAGACCGCACGGTGAAAGGTGTAACCATCACCGCCTCCCAGGAAGTCATCGCCCAGTAGTCCCCTCGGTCTGCTGAGCAGACCCAAAACGATCGGGAAGTTGAATCCCGATCGCAGCTGAGGGGCTGCTACATCTGTGGGGAGCCTGGAGTGACCCACTCCCATTGGTGCCATTAGACGGCTACACACAGGAGTTACCCGAAACATCGAGCGCCAGGTGTAGCCAAGAAATGATGTAGGCATTGGAGGGCAGATAATAAAGTGGCCTTTAATAAAGGAGGAAAGTTTGATTTATTTGGTTCCTTTCCTCCCTTTCTTTTTCAGGTTCCTGATGGCGGCGAATCACGGGTATTCGTCCTGCCTGGGTAATCAGGACTTGGAGGGGGCTACAACAGTAGTCGATTCGATTAATCGATCCGTTCGCGATTCGTACACTCGCGATGTTAGTTCTAACGACTAAGAGAGAGAGAGGGCGCGCGAAGGTTTGAAATTAAACAGTTAAGCTTCAGCTGCCTTTGAGAATGTACTTCCAATTTAGTTTGCACTGTATTTTTCCTTTATTTGTTATGAAGTTTCTGGACTAAATATCTTTATAGCAGCATTGGAAGCAGCAGCAGCTAAAGCAGCAAATATTTGGAATCAAGCGAGGCAGCGCAGCTGATCCAAGAAGTATTGTCTACATTTTCCTTCAACAATTACGGCTGATCACCATAATTGCACCGTAGGGTAGATGCACCTTCCTATTATTGCCCGACAAAATGCAAGCGAGAGTATTTTGTCTATTGCCAGCGTTATTTTTTGTATTCGCGCCGAGCGATAGTTTTCGCGGCAAAAGTTCAAATTCTCTCTCTCTCTCTCTCTCACCAAATTATTATCAATAATTATAAATCCTATTCTCTTGAGGTAGTCTTCATCCCGTAAAAGACTGTAATTTTTATTAATTAATCTTTATTAATTTTATTCGCCGTTTACGTCATTTCGTTTCCTAATAGTTAATAGATCTAGAAAGGCTTAAGTTTTAATCCGATTTTATCTAGGGGATTAGGCGGATGAAGCATTAGGTCACTCACACCTAAGATAGATCGAGTATCACAAGTTAAGTAACTCAAGGTAAGTTCAACTCGGTTGGAAAGAAGACACTGGAACGAATATATCAAACGTTAAGGCGAATACACGTTTAACCATACGTGTTTAACGGAGCGTCGGTTAGCTCTGTATCGTGGAAGTTTGTGCGATAATAAATTTCTTATTTTGTTAGATAACTACCCCGTTACAATATATATATATATATATATAAATACTTACGTTTACTATGAATACAAACGAGGGTGGTCCGATAAGTACTTAGCCTACAAAAGAAAAACGAAAATTTTGGAAAAGTGGCGTTTTATTTTTCAACATAGTCTTCTTTTAGTTCAATACACTTGGCGCAGCGATGTTCCAACTTCTTTAACCCGTCTGAAAAATTCGTTTCCTCGAGGTCTGAAAAGTAGACTTCCGTGGCAGCGATTACCTCCTCATTCGACTCAAATTTCTCTCCGGCGAGTGACTTGTTAAAGTTTGGAAACAAAAAGAAGTCGCACGGGGCTAAATCTGGAGAATACGGAGGATGGGGCAGCAGTTCGTAGCCTAATTCGACTAATTTGGCCATGGCGACGGCGGAGGTGTGAGCCGGTGCGTTGTCATGGTGGAAGAGCACTTTTTCTTCGCCAAATGGGGCCCTTTTTTCTGTAATTCGACGTCGAATCGGCCCAATAATTCGGCATAGTACCCTGTGACCGTTTTGCCCCTCTGCAGGTAGTCGATGTAGATCACACCTTGTGAATCCCAGCAAACGGTGGCCATCACCGTTCCGGCCGATGGGGCAGTCTTTGCCTTGTTCGGAGTACTTTCGCCGGGTAAAGTCCACTGTTTCGACTGTTCCTTGGTCTCTGGTGTATACCAGTGGATCCATGTTTCGTCAACTGTCACGAAACGACGCAGAAACTCCTTCGGATTGCCCTTAAACAGCGTTAGACATTGCTCTGAAGTTGTCTCACGGTTGCGCTTGTTGTCCGGAGTGAGCAAACGCGGCACTTATCGCGCCGACAGCTTTCTCATGCCCAAAATTTCATGCAGGACATGACCCATGCAGTCTTTTGAGATGCCAGCGATCTTAGCTATCTCGCGCACCTTCAATCGTCGATCTGCCAATACGAGATCGTGAATTTTTGTCACGTTATCCTCCGTGGTAGCCGTTTTCGGAGCACCTTGACGTGACTCTTCAAAAATCGACGTGCGACCACGTTGAAACTCGTTAAACCAATTTTTGACGGTCGCCATCGAAGGAGAAGAGCCACTGTACACAGCATCCAAGCGCTTTTTGATTTCGCTGCGCGATTTCTCTTCCAAAAACAAGAATCGAATCACCAACCGATACTGCTTTTTTTCCATTTTTCAAAAATAAACGGACACACTTGCTTTTACACGCTCTCAAAAATAAACTACAACTCCGATCTGGCTGAAATCTTGACAGTAACCATCGAGAAGGTTATACTACGTGATAGAATAAAAAAGAAACTTCTTTTGAAAAAGAAAGAACGTGGTTTACTCTCGTCGACAACTGGCGAACGATTGACTCTGGAAAAAATTTTCCTGTAAAATTAAGATCTTTTCTAATCCCTAGGATAGGTGCATTTGATAAGATTAAGGATAAATGGTATCTATAACGCGTTAATAACGTTCTCCAAAAAACAAAGAAATTTGAGAATTGGAGAATGGAAAATAACATTCTGTATCGGTACATACATATGCGATCACTTGCTTGATCCGGTGACTAATCGTGAGGAGTGTTGGCATATGGTAGTACTGCTTGAATTTAAAGAAAGGATTTTGAGACGCATATTGTGAACAATTTTACGGACATTTTGATTGAGAAAAATCTTACGATCGAATATCTCGTGAGTATTACTAGTCAGAAATGTGGTATAACGTGAAGACTTTCGTAAATGAGTGCCCTCAATGTCAAAGATATAAGAGTTCAGCAAGCGCCTCAAGGCCTCATGGATAAACGCGTGGTAAAAAGACCATAGGGAGTGGTAGCGACTGACGTATTAGAGCTGCCCCGCAGCAAAACTCGATTTAAATACATGGTAGTATTGCAGGAGTTATTTACTAAGTGGGTTGAACTGAAACAGTTATGGCGGACGATCCCACTCTTGCTACCGCTCTCGAAGAGTTAATTCTTTTCAGGTAGGAAATACCGGATTGTACTGTTAGTGACAACGCGAAGGCTTACAAAAGCAAAGTGTTTTAGAATAGGTTACAAGAATACGGTATTGAACACTTGCTTTGCCCTGCGTATCATCAGCAAAGCGACTCGATAGAGTGTGTTAATTGTACTTTGAAAACAATAATAGTGTACACCCTTTCGAATGTAGCAGCAGGTAAAAATGCTAAATTTGATCCGAAATATGGCGGACCATTTAAAATAATTGAGGTGATTTCGCTCACGATCTATAAGTTGACCACAGATAGCAAATATCGTATGACTAGTGTGCGAAATTCCAAAATTAGGCGTTATATACCTCTACGGAAGAGAAATACCTAAAATATCAGGAAAGACAGATGTGGTAGAGTATACATTCTTTTCTTTTATAGGTCTCCTAAGATTCAACGACGTCGAGAAATGATGGCTAAGGAAACCGTAGAGTCGAGACGTGTTCCTAAGGTCGTCAAGGTTCGGGAGCCTTCTGGCGCCCTGAGATCTTCGACACCTCCACAGGAGGCTGCCAGGGTTATGCAGATAGGCCAGGTACAGAAGTCTGCTGCCCCGCTTTCGAATATATGGCAGGCCGTCTTTTAAGACGTTGAAGTTGCCTTGGGTATCTCGCAGCTAGCTTGGACGTCGGTTGGTGAGACCAAGGATGGTAAGGCGGAAGGTCTACGGTTGCTGCCACCTCTACCTTCGCCTCCGACGCCGTTTGCGATTGATCGGCGTGGAGCATGCTTGTTAAGCGGAAATAGAAGAGTGGGGTCGATTATTCGTTCAATCGCGCCGATGCGTACCCTTGGAGGAAGCATGCATAGGAGCGCAACCTTTCGACTTAACACGGTTTGTATTCGCGAAGCAGAGGAGAAGTCGAGAATAAATGCAGCAAAAAAGAACAATTGTACTTCCGATGATGAAAAAGAGTGGTCCAGGAGAGATATCGCCGGGTTTTTATTTCATTTTCACAAAAGATGACAAGCTAGTTGAAAATATGGAGTGTAATGTAGCCTAGAGTTTCACCTGTAATAACTCGACAGAATAATTGATCTGACTCAGTTAAATTTTAGAGAAAAATTAGAGTTAGCTGTAAAAAGAAGTCAAAGTGGTTCTCTCGTATTGTGCTATAAAAAGGCGCACGTCAGAAATTCTTTGTCAAGAATTGAAAAAAAAAATGAAAAGTATATAGACAGTACTCGGTTTTGCATGTACTTAGTCTATACCAAATTTGTTTCAACAAGCGACAGCAAGAAAAAAGGATATAGAAAATATGTTAATTATTTTCTCTGTAGTATTTAATGGAGAAAAACGAGAAAACCTATATGAAAAGTAATTTTTGATTAATTCATTGGTTGGATTTGAACTGATGCAATAAATATATTTGAGAAAACGCATAGCCTCGATGCTGGTTTCTACTTCTAAATTTTTTGAGTGCACTTGATGTAGGCGGACCTTATTTGAGACAAACAGAATTTCCCCTCAGAAAATTATACAGATACGTCAATTTTTCCGTAGTGGAAGCAATTTATAATTTTCTATTGCCATCACATGATTACAAAATGTTTATAATTATTCTTATATTGTCATAAAATTATTAAAGAGCACATAGAGAAATATTTTCTTGCGCATTACTTAAGATTAATAAATAAAAATATAAATCAATAGTTTTGTTATTCTTGACACTCTCCATTTTGTTAAGCAAAATTTTTTTAAACCAATTTTAGAGCCAACCCGTTTAAAAAAATTTTGCTTATATAAATCAATATAAAATAAGCTAAATTATTAATCGTGACATAAAAATCTATTTTGATAAAGTAATTTAAAATTCCAAATACTCACAATATTGTTAAGTACCAAAATACGACTGAGCATATATTTCAAGATGTTCCGAAAATCGAATTTGAAATATCGTGAGGGTTCAAAAATATGAAATTCATGTATGATATTATAAAATGAGAGTACATTGACGTATATATATAAATATATATATACCATTGTGCGACATTTTCTTTTTTTTTAGTTTGGCTTGAAAGGCTTTCATAAGTATAACAAAATAAGTATATATATATTTTGCCAGGCCTATATATATATATATTTTGGCAGGAGGATTTTCTGTCCAATTTTGGCAACGTGTGTTTTCCGAGATGAGCAGGGCGGAGCGAAAATTGAGGTTCGGGTTGCTTTTAAGAGATGTTTACGGTATCTGCGCCTGGGTATCCGAATCGTCTGTGGGCCTCGTGTAGCGCGGCTTCATCGCACATGCATCGCAGCTGACCTCGCGATAAGCTGGTATATATTTCCGGCTACCTGTACCGCGTCCGAGACAGGATAAGCTGTGATGCATGTGCGATGCATCTGCACGTCATTATCGACATGTGTTGGACAACCGAAAGCGATGCGGTATCTGCGGGGTCCGACCGTGCGACGCGCTCTTGGCCTCTCTATTTGCGCTACGGGCCCTGAATGTGGGGGGAAGCCGGAATGCTTGGCGCATATAAGACGAGCATCGCTTTCCCCAGTTTTCAGTTTGTTCAAGTTCGTACGCCTCCCTTGACGGATCCGAACTTTGTCATTATTTTGTGCGCTGCGGTGACAGTTTTTTTTGTGAACGAGAGAAGTGATCGTCGAGACCCCGGCCAGAGCACCGTCCGACATCGCGATCAGCGACTCGTGGCTACTGAGCCACGGACAGAGAGACCTGCTGCCGTAGGTGAGGGCGCGACCAGCCCTCAGAAGTGCCTCCAACTACGCGGTTCTGTGCCCATCAGATTACTCAGGTGACGCTGTAGCGAGGGCTGTCCCCGTTCCCGAGACGTCGGGGCTACACCGTTCCTTTAATTTCGGAGGCACTTTCTCTATCTTTCTCCCACTCTCACGAGTCCTAAATCAAGCGGTAAGTGGACCGGATGATCCACCGGATTACGCGCGCACATACGACTAAAATTGTAAGGGCGAGAGCCTAAAGGCGAGCGATGCCTCTGTGGCGAACATATTTGATACTTGCGTTCTTCCTGTTGTAATTTGTTATTAATAAAGTTGCTGCATCTAAAAGGCTTTTCCCCACTTATGACTGGGGTTTTTATGCCGGCTAAATGCGGTCTCTTCCCTAATCCGGGGGATATAAAATGCGACTCTTCTCTGTATATTAAACCACTAAACAGCATCCACTTTCTTGGACCTACCTAGTACTCACTCACTTTCTCTCTCTCCTGCATATACTATTGAGTTTTGTTCAAGAGATGAACCCACTCATACCGTTTTAGTCAAAATTTTAGTTTCTATTATTATTTGTAATAATTGCGCGCAATTATTATTTATAATAATAATTAAACAATGTTACGTTTAATTATCCCACTTAAAACTAAACATCGGAATTTATGATGGTATGTATTATAAAAAAATCAAATATGTTTTAAAGTTCATGCGTTTATTCAATATTTAACAGCTTATTATGAATTAATTAATTTGAAATTATGAAAACCTCATAGTTTTCGCGAATTTTCGTCTAAAGGAAGAAGAATTCTTAATTAACGTGAACTTTCTACCATATTCTTCGGTGAAACTGATTAACATTAATATCGCAGTATTTACTGTTATTGATTTAGAAACTTAATTTTTACAATAGAAATTTTAAAGAAAGAAATATGAGGATAACGGTGACTGTATTAAATTATAAAATATAAACTTCATACGAACATATAAATCAATATTAAACAATTAGCACAAAAGTTAGGGAGAATTGATCATTCTTCTCACTAACTTTATACCTTTGAACTTGAAGATAACTTAAATTACTTGAAAGTTGAATAATTATATAAATATTGCATGCTTAAAATATAAATGAAATAAAACTAAAAAATTACGATCGTATTTTTCTATTTTACTGGTTTAATTATACTTAGAATAAACAAGTCGAAAAGAGGTAATCAAACAACATAGTCCCGGCCTATAAAATGACAAAAATATTCGGGGTAATGTAATATTCATTCTTATCTTTTATTTCATGTCGACTTATTTTAAATATAAAATAGGAAAAATTTAATTTAATTATAATTCGCGACTGGCCACCCCTCGGCCTGCCTGAATTGAAATGAAGTTGGTAATATACAAAGATAAATATAACATGAACTCATCATTCACTTGTAACAAAACTTGCTTTGTTATCAATTCTTAAAGGTGGGCAAGTGAGGCGCACTCGCTCATAGCAATTGGGGAGGGGGAGGAGAGAAAGGTAAAGAAATATAATTAACGAAAATCACGCTTCTAATAAATTAAATAATTGTACTGACTTATTATCAATCACAAATTTACACAACCTTACTCACTAACGAACATAATTAATCGAACACCCCTTAACTCTATTGAACACAACGGTGTTCTTAATACGTACTACGCAAATAAAGAACCAAAAACAAATTAAGTAACTTACCGAGCTTCCAAAAATCTAACCGACACACAGAACGTGTCGCCCGGCAGGTGAGCGCCTTGACGACAAACCGAGTTAGCCTACTTATACTAAGAGAAAACCGTCTGGCGAGGTCTCGCCTTGACGGTACGCAACCTTAACAAATAATGCCGACGGTAGTTAAAGCAGGTAGCCGGCGCGTTAACGCCTTACCACACTGCTGACCCTCACACCTACTCGCTGTGCCATAAAGAGCGAGAGAGAGAAAGAAAAAATAAAGAGAACGGGCCTTGACCTTATCTGTGCGGAAACAGGGAAGCCTGGCTGCGCCCTGCGGATGGTGTTGCTGGCCGTCGCCGAGTAACTCCTCGCCAGCTTCTTTCGGGTAACGTCCCTGGCAAGATACTGGTATCAAGACACTTGTCCTTTATGCCTCTCTGATTCTCGTCTCAGCTTCTTGGCGGCGTGTGCGTTTGTCTGACATCTGCACTCTGCTTACTGCAGTAACTGCACCGCTAACCAACTTCGAACCGTCTAACCGCTCGCTCGCTTCCGCAATCGACAGCTTCTTCGCTCGATCTTTCTCTCCCCACTTGACCTACTTATTAGGCGGCGCGCGACCAATGAGCTAATTGGTTAGGCGTTGCGCGCCTGCCTAATCCTGCTTTGGGCACGCACGCCCCTCTCTCTCTTTTTTTCTCTCTTTATTTAACACATCTTTTTGTCATCCACCTAATGACTTCGGGCCGGCTCGGCCTCGCTCGGCAGTCTTCGTCGGCTGAAAAAAACACCATACATTAGTCACATTCTTAAATGCGCCCAACGTTGGACACCATGTCTTGCTGAGAGAGGGGCAAATAGGGAAAAATACCGACTAGAACAAGCGCAACGCTTGCTCTCGTCACAAACTTTTTCATGCGCTGAATATTCTCTCATTAACGAGAATTTGTTTTTTAGGATTTTCGTCAACCGAAGTCTACATCTAGAAAATATAAAATTTTATGGTTTTGACATGGATTATACTATAGCAGAATACAAATCTCCTGAATATGAACAACTTGGCTTCAATTTATTAAAAGATCGGCTAGTATCTTTGGGATATCCAAAAGAAATTCAAAATTTTGAATATGACCCTAGCTTTCCCATTAGAGGATTATGGTTTGACACTCTCTATGGGAATTTGCTGAAAGTAGATGCATATGGTAATATACTGGTCTGTGTACATGGATTCGAGTTTTTAAAACAGTGAGTAAAATATTTTGTTTTTGTTTATTCTAGTTGAATATATTTGACTAATGAATAAAAATAATGTTAGGTTTATTTAAAAGGATATGACATGTTTCCCTTGCTATTGCTGAATCTATAATCTGAATCTAAAAAACTCAATTTCTCATTTATGATTATCAGAAGAAAGTACATTTTTAAATAGCCAACTCATTGATAAAAAAATTATAACTGAATGGTCGACATCGCTATGATTTATTGCGTTCTTCTGAGTATCCATTAATATCATTAATATCATTACATAAACATTGAGTACGTAGATAATGTATACTGTTGCTCACTTTCTCCAAGTGACTACGTGATATCTGGCTCACCGTGAGGAAGCGTGGTCGCCCACTTAGAATTGTGTAAGTTGTGACAGTGAAACCGCTTAGTTGCAATTTCCCTATTGCCTCTGGCCCCTCGATATCTACGCGCTCTATCGATAAAAGCCGGGTATCGATGTCATTGCGTTAGCCCATTACTGATGCTCGGTTTCTTGGTTTGAGCTGTGGAATAGCGGCTTAGGAGCTGAGGACAGATGAGCTCCATAACTAAGGGCAAGGAGGCGCACGGAGAGGAGAGAGAATAAAAGGGAGCGAAAAAAGAGGAAAAAGGAAAAGTTTTGCTGCAGAGATTCGGCTCAGTTGATCACCGGTGGTAGCAGCAGAAGAAACGACATAGCTTCAGCGTTGCAGATTACTGCAATGCTCTGCCATTTGATTTGGTGTCAGCGATTGGTTTGGCAAGCCGGATTTTTCACGGCCTGTGCAGCATATCCGTCCGCGTCTTGCTTCATCACCACCCACTTCTGAGTCCACAGAGGAGAAGATGTGGCAGTTGACGTCGATTAACCCAGTGTAAACTCTCTCTCTCCTTTCTCTCTTTTCCCGCTTTTCGTTTATCATCGGTGTACGTATGCCAACCGCGATGTCGCGGACCCCGGTAAATCTTGTGCTACACGGTGATTAGGAATGCAACCACTGAGCGATCTTTGATTGTCCGAATCTGCCAAAGAGACTCATCATTACATGTCGTACAGCAATGCCTATTTACAGTGGTTGAGCACTTCTTTTTTCTTTTAATATGATTATTCTGTGCTTGTTTCTTCTTCTTTATTTAGTTTTGTAATTTTTTTTTATATTTTTTTAGTTTTTAATTTAATAAATTCTTGATATTGGAACTTCTAATTGAGTTTGATTTACATGTTTTGCCCATTCCAGGCTTGATTACGCGCGAACGTCACAACCTGCACTCCCAGCAGGTTACTTATTATCCGAAGCATTTTGTCTTCCGAATCCCCGCATAAATAATTTAGTGACTAGAGTTGCTGGAGAATATTTATAGTAAAAATGACTCCCTTCATGACTCATTTTTTCTGATTGTTAGAACTATTTCATTTATTTATTATTTTTATTGTTAATTAATTAATTTATAATATGGATTTGACTTAATTAAATATTTGGCGCTCTACCATTAAAGGTAATGTCATTCATACCTTGTATAGTTATCACTTCGTATATTAGCTTCACATCTTAGGGGTCAGCAGGTGTAGCGTGAGCATATCTATAGCGCATAGCCTACGTAGGATCCTATAGAGCTAACGTGTAGCTTGAAAAGGAAAGGGGGTAGCTACTCTTTCCTTCAAGCTTGAAAGCACACAATGTTTGGGAGCGCGTGTTCTTACTCTCTCTCCCTCTCTCTCTTCTTCTCTCTGTCACTCTCTCTCTCTCTCTCTCTCTCTGTCTCTCTCTCTCTCTCTCTCTCTCTCTCTCTGTGTCTCTCTCTCTCTCTCTCTCTCTCTGTTAGGGGTGAGCAATTGCGGAAGGGATTGTCAAGACAAGTACACTGAATTTTAATATTTTCTTTTAATAAAATCTGTTTACAAATTAGAAGTTAAAACTAAATAGCCGGCATAAAAGACCTCACCGTGTGAGGAAAAAGCCGCTATTTTATAAAAAACGATCTAATCTAAGATCAAGGTACCGCGCACAAGTGTAAAGTTGGTTGTCAATTTAAAAGTTAGATAGAACATTAACATACACTTAGATTTATGCACATGTTAAGTTATTTATATTTTCAAATCATTAAATGCATATGGTACTGTTCTTTTGGTTAATTTCGTCATTAATTAAATAATAGTCAACTGTAAATTAACAAATTAAATTAATATTTTCACAAGAAAAAAGGATAATCGTACGTGGTAAACGCAGAATAAGTGAATTTTACAAATATGGTGTTGGTAATCTAGTAAGTTTATGGGAACAAGTGAGTTTATAGAGGCAGTGTGCTTAAGATTCAAGAGGTTTTGAATTGGGTGTCTTTGTGAGTTTGTGGATTTAGAATAATAGGGTGAAAAGGTTAAATACTTCAAGGGTTTATTGTTTATGGATTAGTAGATTGTGAATTTGGTGTTTGAAAGTAAGAAAATTTTTTGGTTGGCGAGTTTATGAATCGGAGGCTCAAAGAGTTAGAGAGTAAGTGGGTTGGTGGATTCGTGAATTTGTTAAATGATGGATTTGAGAGCTTACGAGAATATGAATTCTCTGGTTTGGGTATACTGTGAAAAAAAACAAGGTTTTTATTATTAATATTATAAGTTTGATATTTTTACAATATTTATTACGCTTAAACTAACGTATATTAATCGTTACTATAGCGTGTTTGTTTCGTCGATCATGAACAACGCCTTTTTAACACTAGTATGAAAGCAATTATTTAACAAATACCAGTTTGGTTTAACGCGTTTCAGTGCTCCTTACAAATTGTTTTGTTAATAAGTTTTGAACGTTATTTTATTTTTTAAGAGCTTGAAAATATTGTTAAAGTTACGAAGGCTTTTAGTAGGTGTTAGGAGTGAAGAATAGAAAATGTAGCAGTCACCTTCGTCAATAGATATTCTATAGAGTATTTTAAAATATGTTTAATTGAAATCTGTCAAAAATTAAGCAGTAGCTAAAGAAATTCCCGTTATTTTTCACAGCAACTCTCCAACTCAAAGCAGGCAAAGCTATCGATATCTGGATAAAGCGAGTATAATCAACTGTTTCTTTTAGAAACAAAGGCTAACCCACCTTAACTTTGATAAACAGCATACCCAGATACTCTTATATCCCTGATAAGTCACTATCAAGAAGGCTCACTCACCGCACCCTGTAAATTAAACTCGCTCTACCCAGTGGTAGGTAGGTTAGCCTGCTAGAAGGTGGGTAGGGGTGGTTTATTGGGGTCGTAGGGGTATGTAGGAGTAAGAAATCGTACATATCGCAGTTTTATGTGATAGCAGACATCCTCCCGAGTATTTTGAAATTTCTTTTTACCGAAATCGGTTGAAAATTGAGCCGCGGCTCGACTTTTGTCCATTTTCCTACACTGCACAACGTTTTTAAAATTCGTTCGCGAGATGTTGCGCTATTTCAAAGTTTTTCCGAGGATTGAGGCATATTTTTCGAATCGTAAGTACCAGATGAGCTACCGATCAGAAAATGGTTAGGCGTGGCTTCTTCGTCTTGAGGATCTACAGACACGTGAGTTAGCGATCGCGAGCTTACCATATGTTCGATCTCTACGAATAAGGTATAAAGGACTTCCTCTGTCGGAGCTTGATCGTTCAGCGCATGATCACTGAGCAAATCAATCTCTTCGAAGCTCCTCCCATATGAGATGCGTCAGGAGGATTGAAGTGCCAGTTGAAACGGTTGGTCGCGGCGAACTCTTTGTTTTTTAGTGTCCAAATTGGAGATTGCGTCCTTCAACTCCTTGCTAGCTTTGACATAGTTGGTCCCGTTGTCGCTATACATGAATGTAACAAAGCTTAAGTCAACTCGCACAAACTCACTCACTCACTCACTGCTCGCACTCGAACGCTACTCGCTTAATTTTGAACACACATGTTAACACGCTAAAACTAATAGTCGAACGCCCCACTCCAGAAAAGTCACAAGCGATTCCAAGGAGATTATATATAACTAGACATTGCGTTGTACCTCGAAAGCGAAATGGTTAACCATTCTAGGTATAGAAATGCGAGGAAACGTAAGCAGGAGGCCACCGTTGAGAAATCAGAGCATTACTTTAACACTCCGGCGTCAACTCAGATTCCTTCGCAACCAACCAATTCAGACGAAACCAAACACGATTGCCCATCAGTTAAGAGGTTTAATTCGAACGCACAACACAATCCCAAACTGGGCCAGAAACTGAGGATCATACAATTGAATCTCAACAAAAGGCAAATAGCCGACGATGAGCTCGAAGAGATCATGACAGACAGAAATCTTGACATACAGGTAGCACTAGTGCAAGAACCATACCACTGGAATAATGCGATTTCAGGTATGGGCAGTATCATGGCCATTCATGGGGCCGAAAAAGGCGAAGTGATTCGAGCTGCGATACTCTACAACCCGCACAAGGTTACAGCTACCAAGATTTCTAATCTATGTGACTCCTACTGTGTTTGTACACAGGTAGTCGGAGCCTTTGGTGAAATTTATTTCATAAGCGTCTATTGCCAGTTCAGCCATAGCAGGAAAACCTATCTTGACAAACTAGCTGAGACTCTGAAACAATTGAAAGGCAAAAGAGTCTTAGGTGGAATGGATGCAAACGCCAAGTCGAAGATCTGGTCTAATACACAGGATAAGAATGGAATAGTCATTGAAGAATTCATAGACATACATAGTGGTCGTGGTGCCGCAGTACGAGGGATATCGATGTAACTTTGCATATATCAAATCTGTCTAACCTCTTGGCTAGCTGGACGGTGAAAGAATGGACCACCAGTGACCACAGGCCCATAGTGAACGAACTGGATTTTGCCTCACAACCAGCCAGACTCATACTAACTGTAGAAACAATAGAACCAAGGTTCAATATGAGAAAAGCTGATTGGGAGAAATTTAGGAGACTTTGGAAATTCGAGAAAGAGAACCTATTTGAGCACCATTTAGAAACCTCTGAAGACATCGAAACATTTTTCAAAACTTTGACATGTTTCAAAACTTGAAGAGGTTTTAATAAGGGCAGCAAAGGACTCTATTCCATCAAAAATGAAAAGAACGCGTTCTTAACCTTGGTGGAATCCTGACTTGCGAAGTAAGAAGCGAGCGATACAAATACAACGCAAAATCGTCGCTCTGAAAGACAAGCAAGGACCGAATAGAAAGCAACGGAAAGTCATCCAGAGATCACTTGAAAAATTGAGTCAAATGAATTCCGAATATGCAACGGCTATTAAAAGAGCCAAAAGCAATAGCTGGCGAGACTTCTTCACTATTGAAAGCGAAAAGAATGCTTGGGCGTATCCATACAAACAAGCATCCAATAAAGTCAGAATCTCAAAAGCGATGTGCACGGTTATCCGTAATAGTCCAGTTACAAAAGACTGGAAAGAAACAAGCATGGCTCTACGAGAAGAATTGATGCCTGATGACGACCCTAGCTGCGAAAACGATGCACATGCAGAAATTCGCAGATATATGCAGGAGGTTCCAGTAACCGGGGACGCAACGCCTTTCCTAACAAGGGAAGTTGAAATGGTCCGTAAAGCGAACAAGGCAGGGAAATCCCCAAGCCAAGATAGAATAGAGTCAGAAATACTTGTTAATGCAAAACCATTGCACCAGGAACTGATGCGACTTTTCACCGCCTGCTTAAAATGCGAAGTGTTTCCCAGAAGATGGAAAAATGGAATGCTAATCACGTTGCTCAAAGGGGTTGAGAAATCTGAGAACGAGATTAAATCATATAGACCCGTATGTCTACTCCCCGTAGGTAGGAAGACACTCGAGAGGCTTCTGATTCAAAGAATGTCCAACATTCTAAACAGCACGGACTGGTCTTCGGAGGATCAATTTGGGTTTAAAGCAAATAGATTCACAGAGGATGCCATTAGAAAACTATACGAAATAGTAGAAGAGGCAGAATCTGATTCGTCGATCAAGTACGTAGCCGCTATTCCACTAGACGTCTTAGGAGCATTCCATGCCTTATGGTGGCCAAGCCTACTTTCCTAATTGAAAGAAAGAAATTGCCCGAAGAACATCTACAAGCTCCTCCAGAGTTACTTCAGTGATCGAGAGGTGGGCATATATGCTCACTTCGAAGAAACACAAAAAACAGTAACGAAGGGGAGCCCTCAGAGTTCAGTCTTTGGACCGGTAGGTTAGAATGTCATTTTTGACAAACCACTTCGGGCAATCAGGGATGCAGGATACGAGGTACTAGCCTATGCAGACGATGTACTTCCCATCATTAAGGCGACGCCGCGCATTGATTTTGACTTGCCAAAATGAATTTGGCAGTGCAAAAGTCAGCACTAATATGGCAAAAAGGCCAACTAAGCGACAATAGGAGCCCTACAGTCAAAATTGGGAAAGACAACATTAGAACGCACAAAACAGTCAAGTACCTAGGAATCACGATTTCGAAGGGCTTCCGATTGGAAGAATACATTCGAAACGTGGTTCCAGACTGCAGCAACACCTACTTCGAGCTAAGTAAAATAGCAAAAGCGAACTGAGGCCTAAAATTCAATTCTATGAAAAAGATATATAATGGCTTCCTACTATCGAAAGTTACATACGCCGCTGCGGGCTGGTAGCAAAGAATAAACATCAAACAGCAATCTGCCTTAGAAAGATTGCAGCGATTAGTTCTTTGCAAAACACTAAAAGCCTACAAATCAATCTCTCATGAAGCGGCGCACGTGCTTGCAGCCACCCGACCAATAGCTCTCGAGCTCGACGGGAGAATTGCGAAGTACTGCGTCAGAAAAGGAAATCGATAACATTGCACGGCATCCGAATAGACTCGGAGAAACTTCGATCCGGCAGACTAAAAGTCTCGAAGGCCATACAACTCATCAACGGTGAAATCGAAAGAGTATGGCAGGAGAGATGTCAGTCAGCCACAAATGGCAGGAAAACGTACTATTATTTCCTAGTAATCAAGGACAGATTAAAGAAGAGATGGCTAAATCCCTATCATTATACAGTACAGTTTATGACTGCACACGATGCTTTTAAGTCATACCTCCATAAAAGAGGATTATGCGAAGACCAACTGTGAAGTTGTGGAGAAATAGAAAGGGAAAGCTATATTCTCTTTAACTGTAAAGAATTAAGGGAACTAAGAAAGCCATTAATAGAGGCTGTTGAAGAGGAGGGCCACATATGGCCTTGCCCTGAAATGGCCCTAGTATCTAGCAGGAAAATCTACAAAGTCTATGAAGACTTTGCTAGAAAAGTCATAGAGCCCAGGGAAGGAGCTCCTATAACAAAGAGAAAGCGCAGAAAAGCAGTTACTAACTACAGTAGAAAGACGCCGCCTCTTACAAGGTCCCTAACCAGAGGACAAAACTCGTACAATGACTACACTAATTTTTCAATTTTGAATAGCTAATAAAGCTTGAATTTTGAACGATAATTTTTGTACATTGAACTTTAGAATTAAATTCTGAAGTTCAGTAATTCGAACGCTAGTTAGAATACCCGTCATAAAAGCCTTTCCATAGAAAGCCAAATCCGAAATCAGGACGAAAACCGGGAAACAACTTTTTCGAATAACGGATACTCACCAGCATGAGCGGGGATGACCGAAACGCAATGGGGAGACGTGCCACGGTACGTTGAAGCGATGGACCTGTGAGTCGTGGGAACAATCCCTTAATACAGGTACGCAGGGTGGGATGTCTTGAACGAGCCCAGGAGGGGAGGCTTAGCTGCTTGAGCGTCTTAGGAATTTCTTCTGGCTGTCCTAGCTGGGTCTCTCTTCTGACATCCCAATTTGGGTTGGTCTCTGCGGGGTAGTGGTACCAGGTCAAGCAAATCACGTAAGATTTGGATGCCGCGCGCTTCCGACGCGGTAGTCGTCGGGACAACTAGAGTCCCGTCGCGCCCAAACCGAGGGTCAAGCCTTTAGTTCTGCTCTCCTTGAGCGTGAAACTTTGAAAAGATCGGTACTCCTTTCCAGGAGGTCGCCGTCTTAGATTAACAAGGCTCCGACTTCCTGTGAGCGTCAGGGATGTCGTAGTAAACTTGACTTCCGGATCTCTAAAGTATTTAAAAGCTAAGGAGGGAAAGACAGTGGGCTATGCCAACCTTTGGCGCCCAGGGAGAGGGGTGGTAATGTTTGATTACGCTGTGCCTCCCTCACAACGGAAAAGTGTGAACAACGCATACACTAATTGTCACTATACATATCCCGCGGAAAACCTCTCCTACCCGCGGGTCTCTGGATCGCCATAATCGCCGAACTTGCGGTCAGCGTGTAGGCTATTTCTAGATGTACAGCACGCATACTCATACAAGTGAAAATGACCCTCCAGCGCTTTACTCTTCTACGACCTATCTTTACAAATGTGGCCCGAAGTAGTCTATGCCACAATGCGTAAAAGGACGTTGACCGTGTGCCAGGCGATAGGCTGGCAGAGGTCTGCCATCGGAGGATTTATGGGCTTTGTTCGACGTAAACGATAGATCACACAATTTCTCGCAAGGAACCGCAGTCTCGTACGTAGTCCTACAATGTCAAATTGCTGTCGTAATTCGATAATCACCGTCTCGTTGTTTGTATGACCGTAACGCTGGTGAAACGCGGCAATGAGGAGTTTTGTAGCGAAATGAGTCGCGTCGAGAATTATAGATCAGTTTTCGAACGTCGTCGACGAAAATTTAAACACGCGTCCCTTGCTCGAAGTAAGCCTTCGCTATCGATGTACAGCCTTCAACCTCTTAATTTACTGCCCTTATGAATTCTTTTTCCGCCCTTTATTGTCTCGAGTTTTCTTGAAAAATACGCGGACTGAATTATACAATACCAAGCCTTTTCGGCTTCATTTGCCCTTTCAAAGGATGACTGGTCTTCGCGAATAGATATCTTAGACTCCATTTGGCAAGGCTTTCGCCCGGATCTTAATTTACTGGTTTCACCTCATGCACCTTCCAATACCACGTGTGAAAACAGTCTTTGACACGTTCCATTGTTCGCCTAATTTTAGACCAACCGATTACCGAGCATTTGATCGGCATAATGTACTTTTCCGGATCTTTGGCGAATATCTTTCCGATGTACTCCCTACGCGATTCGAGCTCCTCTATTTCTCTGTGATTTTCGATGCTTCGCCGATTTCACCGAGTCTCCTCGCGACGTACATCTGTTTCCTATGCGGCTCCCCTGTGATCCAATGCGAAACCGTTGACGAATCTGACCAAAAAACGCTGTCGTTTATCTTAATTTCGAGCTCTTGTTCAATCATCGACGCGAGTCTCGTTCCCGGTACAGCGGTTTGTAACTCTGTGCGCTGCGTCAGGATATATACTTTCAAAGGCCTCTGCGTTCCTGTTTTTTATATAAATGGCACTACAAGGTGACGATTTAGAGCCAAAAATCAAGCTCGTATTCTGGTATATATCCGGTTCACGGTCTCGATCTGTACTTCGCCAAAGAAATCGTTGCCCACCACGATCGCGCTCTATCAAACCTATGCGAAGAAACATGTCTTTCAGATCGCGACAGGATATTGCCTGAATCTAACAAGGAAAGGTACCAAACCCGAACTCACCGATTTTGATGATTTTGATACATATTGTATAACATAAAAAAATAAGAGACACGTATTTTTTTTATCGCCTAATTTTCACCTTAAGGGGTATAAACCTCCCCTAAAGTTAACCCTCAAAAAACGTTTTTTTTATCTCGTCTTAAAATTAATATTTTTCAGTGAAACAAATTGGAAGTTATTTCTTACAAAAGAAGTAAGTATTTCATGGTGATTTGAAGAGTAAGGGTAGCATCCTCTATTTTTTAGGGGTTGAAAACATATATTTTTTGGCATAATTTTAAAATAAAAAATTTAAGCCGACTAAAAAAAATTGGAAAAAATGTTTAAACATCCATAATAACAAAATTTAGTTGACGTCTTTCGGTGTTTTACTAAATATTACCTTTAAGGGGGGGTAAACCACCCCTAACACAAAATAACTATAAGTATACTGCAATCCATAATATTTTGTAGAAGGTTTGTATATAGGGATTTTCAAGGTCGCTCTTTACAAATCTGATATCAGATTTTGAAAATTAAAAATGGCGGAACCAATATTGTGGACGAAAATGTCGAAAAAAAATGTTAACTTTCATAAAAACTTGTTTACAAATGTGTGATCTTTGTAGCCTGTACATGTAAACTAAAAAGCCTTAAACCCTAAACTCCTAAACAAATAGGCTAAATGGTTGTGCTTTTTAACTAAACGACTCCAAATCCCTAACATCCAGACAGGCCGAAAGCCTATACTTTACCGTAGACATTAGTATAGACATATTACTGATATTTTATTCAATCATTTTGTATGTAACAAATAACGTCTCGTTTTATGTTTCAATCAAAGATTATTTATTTTTCTGCTTTTATAAATTAGCATAATTTAAAAAGTAATTTCATAAATTATAAAGTATTTCATAAATTTCATAATTATATAAATTTATAAATTCCAAAAGTCCACACTTTTTTGTAAATAAAAAAACATAGGTTAATAAAATTAGTTTATCAACCTCTTTTGCGTTTTGTAACAAATTTTAATGTTGTCAAACTTAGGAGTTTTTCATTGTTACAATTATTTCGTAAGCCAAAATTTTCTTTTTGATGAATTCTCGAAGTAATGATTATTCTATCTATAGTAAAATATTTACAGTCTGGAATTCCATAATAATACTATTTGATACGATTTAATGAATTTATCAAAAAATCTATATTCAATGATAAATATTATTCTCATTATTATTATTATTTTTCATGATCTTTGCTATTATCAGTATTACTGTTATTATTGCTATTGCAATTATGCTTATTCTTATTATTATTATTATTATTATTATTATATCAGCTACTGGACTACTGTTGTCACCGCGATTTCTAGTTTTAAAGGAACCAAGTGGCAAGTTTGGCTCTATTGTAGAACAAATCATATTTTGATCAGAAAACGTGTACGTGGAAGCATACAAATCTGGAAAATTAACAACAAGTAAGGGAACTAATAACAATTTTTACATTGTAATATCGTTGATCAGTTAATTAGTAAGTCGTTTAATTGCAGATCACTTCAAAATATTTTATCCCCATGTAGGCCATCACTTAATATTATTACATGATTCTTGGAGTGGTTATTGTGACAAAGTAATAGAAGAAACGATGCCACAAAATAAAATTATTAACATAAAAAAAATTCCAACTGGAACCACAGGAAAAATACAACCACTTGATGTCTATGGATTCCGTATTTAGAAAAAACTTTGTCCGAACATTTTCTGATAATGTAATGTTAATGGATCATGATATGAATTCACATGTGAGAAATAATATAATTAAACTTGAATCATTGTTTCACAACCAACTGTCTTCACCGAGATATATAGATTTGTTTGAATATTCCAAGTATAAAAGCGGTTACGTCAATGAAACACCAGATAAATTAGATAATCCTATAGATTCCCGTTTTGGAAAGTCTTGTGCAACACATTGTAAAATAGAAGGTTGCACAAACATTGCAGTCGTATGATGTGGTCGGTGCAAAAAAGCTTTATGCTTTAAACACTTTTTTGAGGACTACCATTATTGTAAAAACTTCGTAAAATAATATATTTTATGCTCAATTCAAAAAATGCACCATGGCTACAAAAAATATTATGGATTGAAGTATACTTATAGTTATTTTGTGTTAGGGGTGGTTTACCCCCTCTTAGGGGTAGTATCTATAAAAAAAACCAAAAAAAACTTAATTTGTTTATTATAGATGTATACAAATTTTTTCCAATTAAAACTTTTAATTTTATGAAGAACTTTTAAACGTCATTTAAAATTTTTTATGATATAAAATTTTTTTTCGTTATTTTTGTCGGCCATATTGGTTCCGTCATTTTAAATTTTAAAAATCTGGTAACAGATTTGTAATCAGTGACCTCGAAAACCTCTATATACAAACTTTCTACGAAATATTATGTATTGAATTACATATTTACAGTTATTTTGTGTTAGGGGTGGTTTACCCCCCTTAGGGGTAATATTTATTAAAACACCGAAAGACATCAACTAAATTTTGTTATTGTGGATGTTGTAACGGGGTGATTGCTCCGTTTCAATCCGATTATTCGTTCGGCACGCAAGCGTGTCGAGCTGCGCGCGGTGATATCGAAATGTTCAAATTCAATAGTTAGAGAGCAGGAGGGGACGGGAGTCAGTCAACTGACTTGCTACTAGTTAGAAATAACAGCAGAAAAAATATGATTTGAATCGCATGCGAGTTAGTTTATTTGCCTATTCACTACAATATACTTGGCCCGCCTGTTTATGTTTACGAAGAGCACGCGCGTCAATAACATGCAATGTCGGAGCGGCTGTAGCTTTTTGTTCGCAGAGTCTATACATGCACGCTACCGATTTTCATAGGGTACAAGGGATTAATAATTCACTCCGCATAGTCATACAAAAAGTCACGATACTAAGCTGGCCAGCTTACCTTATTAATGGTCGTATGATTAGCGAGAGAGGAGAAGGTTCGTTGGCGGTTCCTTGTCAGAAGCAGTTCGCTCGCGGTTTCGCCCTCGATGGCGAAGCGCAGCACTCCCACACACACTAGTAAAGGCACGACAAAAAACAAGGCTTTAGTCGATGTCCCTCTCGTACAACTGGCTCACTCCAGCACTTGGAAACTTATTGCGGCAAACACTGCTTTTTCTCAGCAACGGCTGGACACTCCTGTGGCTAGTTGCTTAGATTACTAATCCTCGACTGGTTCATTTATATTCGCACGCGTTCCGTCCCGTCACAATGTTTAAACATTTTTTCCAATTTTTTTTAGTCGGTTTAAACTTTTTTATTATAAAATTATGCCAAAAAATATATGTTTTCAACCCCTAAAAAATAGGGAATGCTACCCTTACTCTTCAAATCACCATGAAATACTTGCTCCTTTTGTAAGAAATAACATCCAATTTGTTTCACTGAAACATATTAATCTTAAGCCGAGATTAAAAAAAAAACGATTTTTGGGGGATAACTTTAGGGGAGGTTTTTACCCCTTAAAAGTGAAAATTAGCCGATAAAAAAATACGTCTTTTTTTATGTTCTACAATATGTATCAAAATCATCAAAATACAATGGTCGTTTGAAAAGTCCGTGCAAAGTCAGAGAGATGGCGCTACTAGTGCGTATCAAGGTTATTTTCAGTTAGTGGCATATCTTGGAAGAGCACACACCAAGTTTCAGCTAGATCGGCCAATTACTTTGCGTTTTTCATTCGTTTCAATCATAGAAATCGAGTGGCTGTAAAAAAATGGACAAAAAAAAATTTCGTGTATTGATTAAACATTACTTTTTCAAAGGCAAACCGCCTCAGGAGATTAAACAGAAGCTTGATAAACATTATGGTGATTGAGCACCTTCGATTAAAATGGTTTATAAGTGATTTAAAAATTTTCGAAGTGGCCATATGAGCACAAAAGACGCTGAACGTTCTGGACGCCCTGTTGAGGTTACCACTTCAGAAATCATTGATAAAATCCATGATATAGTGATGGCTGACAGAAGAGTGAAGGTGCGTGAGATAGCTAGTACTGTAGGCATCTCGAGCGAACGGGTACGTAATATTTTGCACCAACATTTGGACATGAAAAAACTATCCGCTAGATGGGTGCCGCGATTGCTCACGATTGACCAAAAACGAGATCGTGTGAAGTGTTGCAAGAATGGTTTGCAGCTGTTCCAGCAAAATTCGCAAGACTTTAAGCGTCGTTTCATCAATGTAGATAAAACATAGATACATCACTACCCTCCTGAGACCAAAGCACAGTCTAAACAATGGGTTACCAAGGGGGAATCTGCTCCGAAAAAGGCGAAGACAATTCCATCGGCCGGGAAGGTTATGGTGACTGTCTTTTGAGATTCGCAAGGAATAATCTTCATCAACTATCTAGAAAAGGGTAAAACCATTACAGACGAATATTATTCATCGTTATTGGATCGTTTTAAAACCGAGTTGCTAGAGAAACGTCCACGATTGGCCCACAAAAAATCCTCTTCCACCACGACAATGCGCCAGCTCACGCCTCAGCAGTTATGGCCGCCAAACTAATGGAGATAGGGTTGCAACTCGTTTCACTTCTCCCATTCTTCATACTTAGCTCCGTCGGATTACTATTTGTTCCCTAATATGGAAAAATGGCTGGCGGGGAAAAGATTTTATTTAACTCCTATTGCAGAAACGAATGCCTATTTTACAGACTTGGACAAATCCTATTATTTGGACGGGATTAACAAACTAGAGCAGCGTTGGTTGAAGTATATAAGCCTAAAAGGAGACTATGTTGAAAAATAAAAACGATTTATTAAAAAAATCAAACAGTTTTTATTTTTTCACGGACCTTTCAAACGACCCTCATAAGTGAGTTCGGGTACCCTTCTTTGTAAGCAACACACCTATTAGTCATTTGAGTAAATTCGGGCCCATTTCGAGTAGGTTATTGAGAGACACTTCCCCTGTCTTAGTAGCCGCGTTGAAAACCAGACGTACTTTTGCTGGCTTATTGATATTTTGCACGCCGAAATGCAGCATGTACCAAATTCAGGGTCTTGGTAAATCTTTATGCACTTTTGCAGCATACCCATTGTCGATCAAAAGGCTCATTTCATTATAATAGAGCTTCACGAAATTCGCATTTTGATTCAATTTGGTTTCCAACGATCGCAGGCGTTTCAGCGCGGCCCTTTTGCTGTCGATTTTTGGTATGATACCGGGTTTCCAGAGCAACCCTGTCTGCCATCCCTTGTTACATTTATGCAAAGTCGCTTCCAAAATCGCTAAAGCCCGTTCGTTGTTTTTGTATTTCGATTCGGTTTTAATTACCCCGAAATTTTCACACAAAGGAGGAACTTGTTTTGAATTTGCCGTGCTCACGGAAGATCGCGATCACTTCGTCGACGCGTCGTGCACTCGCGAATAGAGAGAGAAAGAGAGAGAGAGAGAAACGACCTGACCTGGTGAAGGCTGCTGGCAGGAATCGCTGTTGATGCTGCTAGCAGGAACTGTTGCTGGTTATTTCACTGCAGGCAGGAAATACTGCGGAACTGCTGGCACGCTCGGGGCAGGCTCGGATGTGGATTTCTCGATGCTAGAGTTGTTGGAAGTCTTCTTTCCGTGCTGCAATCTCCTCGTTGTCCTCTGCTTTCTTTGTCTAATTTAGCTCTCTTTTACGTGCGCACGCTCCGCCGTCAAACGATCCGTCTAACTCTGAATCTCGGCTCGAACTCTCTCCCCTGATCGTTCGGGCTTCGCTCTCGCGAGCGGGTCGCCGCGGGTCACTCGCGCTCGCTTACTCGCTACTCGCGACGCGTCATTCTCTCTCTTCTTCTTGCCGCAGCCGCTCTTGCTCCAAATTGGCTCCTAATGACGATGCCCGGCTCAGGTATTGGTCCTGAAATAAAGCGGTGCGAGCATCGATATCGGTTCGTAATTTTCAAACGCTCGCCAAGGCAACAGCGAAGGAGCGAGGCTGCGAGAGAGAGAGAGAGAAAGAGAGAGAGCGAGCCAGACAGGGCCGGCTATTATAGTTAGGGACCCGTCACAAAAATCTGTTTACAAATTAGAAATTAAAACTAAATAGTCGGCATAAAAAACCTCACCGTTTGAGGAAAAGGCCGCTATTTTATAAATAAAGATCTGATCTAAGATCAAGGTAGCGCACACAAGTGTAAAGGGATGCACAACTCGCCTCGTCGGAGTCTGAACGTAAAAGTGCATTTATTTTCTGCCTCACATCACATGCTGCCGAATTTTCTCACCAGCCTCGCCGCTAACGCCATCCCGTACACATGTTTGCTTTGGACCTTACAGGCATGCTGGTATGCTTGTCGCGTTCCCGCTCTCTCGCCCTCCGACTCTCTCGTTCGCTCTCATTCGCCAGCCTACCGGTCTTAGGAGCAATCTTATTATTGCCATATCCGGAACTCATCAAGTGAGATAAGATGACTCATACAACCAAAAGTAAACTCCACACTGGATCTGCAGCCTTCGGGGAGCAAGCTCCGCGAATCTAAAAATTTTGGCTTCACGATCACGTAACGCACGCCGCGCTCGTGTACGTCCATGGGTCGAGTTTGAGATCCGAGAGTAGTACCGCTGACTTAATCGCGGGTCCGGTACAAGCCGCCTTGGCGTACATCATTGCAACATTCGTTTCTTATCCATCCTCTTACACTCTACATCAAAGATCACACTCGTACGTCCACTCCTCTCTCAAAATCGACTACAATGAATTTGTCGTAAACCGCTCGATTCTAGATTCGCTACAAACTTATCCTCTAACCGCAAGCTAAAACTAATCAGTTACCGTGGATTCATTCTCATAATTTTGTCGCACCGCGTGATGATGCCCAGACACGAGAGCAGCAGTTGATTTTTTATTACGCGTCTTCGAATTTCAGCCGAAGGTTCGAAGTTGAGCAGTATATATGGTGAGCATGATTCACGCTTTTCATGAACGCGCATGTCTTTTCTCACACAACCCCTTTCCTTTATTCTCTGACTTTTAATGCCTAGCGATATTTTCAGTACCTATCAGCTATTCGATTTCTCATTATTTCCTAGCTCGCGTGTTTATTTACTTTAACGAGCTCATTTTACTAAACCGATATTTCGCGTTCGAGTCTATTGCAGGGTCTCGTCACTCTGGACTGTTCCCGAAAATAAGGCCTTTTACTCGACGTTTTTTACACTCTCTCTCTCTCCAGTTCTAGCTCATAGTAGCTTGCATCGGTGAGAGAATAAGGTTTTCCATGCGACTATCAGTGTTTATAGGGTGCTCCTGCAGTCCTAGCTTGGTGAGTTGATAGAATATACTATTACTATAGAGTAATCGCTAGTGTACGAGTACTATAGCAGCCTTTGTCTATCTTATGAGAGGGCGAGAGAGTTGAGTGCAGTCGGACAACTGCTTTCTCTCTGAAATGTTCCTTGTTCTCGAGTCTCTTTACCCACCGATCCACTAGTTAATTTTATAAGTTTTTTTTAATTAGTAGAATTAATTTATATATACATTAATGTATAGAATTAATTTATAGAATTAAATTACAGAATTAATTTCATTGAATAATTTTTTTATTTTTCAATCATACATTGATTATTGTTGCGTCTGTACCGGTTAGTGCGCTACTTACTGACTGGGCGTAGTGCTGGGATTGATCATCGATGAAATCTTGTTCGATATTGATACTAGTGTATCTTTTATATAGATTTTAGTACATATATTTAGATTAGAATAATTTTAATTGCGTTTAATTATTAAATAATATTGAATTTTAATATGCAAAGTTAATTTGTTTATTACATTGTAAATATTAATTATTAGAATAATGCAAGTACTTCAAATTCATAAGGAATATCTTAAAAACATGAGTAAGAATCGGTTTCATTAATAACAGTTTAATTATAACTGTTATTAATAAATAAATAATTAATAATTTATTTAAACATTAAGTTCTATATAGAAAGAAAGCATTAATTTTGTACATAATAATGACAGGTTTATAATTTATAAATCTTAATTAATTAATTTAGTCATTGCATTATAAGATTATAGAAAAAATCGTTACAAATATGAAAATTTGTTATTATCTAAATGTTATTGATTAATTTGAGTATTTCTTTTTAGAAATTACTTCTAAAATTGATAAACTATAAAGTTATGTAAAAGTTTAATATTGTTTTATTGTAAATATTGTAATATTATATTAATTAAATTTATTAATTAATAACTTTTGACGATACTATTTGTAATAATTATAAATCATACTAAAACGATCAATAACATATTCTTTAAAGTTGACATGTTTTAAAACTTTTGTATTAATGTTTTTTTAGTTGTAAATTTAGAAAATTCATTTCTCAAAATTTGCGAATACTTCTCGAAGATTCGGAAACTTCTCGAAGAGAACTCTCCTGCGAAAATAGACGGGAAAATCTGTATATAAATACGCTGATTTTTGTACAGGCTGGCATTCACTCCAAGCCTTGCAAAGTGAGCGCATGAGATCGAATAAACTTGGCTAATACCTAAGTTCTTTCGCTCATTGTAATTAACTGAGCAAATCCTCTCCTTTCCTATTATAATTCATGCTCAACTTATAGAACACTTCGCGCTAAAAGAAACTTGGGCTGAATTATATCCTTTATAAGAAAGACTTTAGCTCTGCTTATGGAACAATTCGTACCATAAAAACTAGAGCAAAGTCTGACTTTCCTTGAAATTTTACTTACACACTTAGATACTTTATTTGTTGATTAATATTAATGATTAGAGTGAATTTGAAAGAAACGAATTCTTATTCATTAACGCGACAAGACCACGAGAGTACGAACTATTAAATAAATTATAAGTGATACGAACATCACACTAGTGAAGCACTACAGCAGTTGCCGACGTTACCTATATCATTTTCCAACTAACATTATGGAGACAACAGCAGAGCAGACGAATTCAGTGTACATATATCTATTTTTTTCGTCCTTTTAGATTTTCCACTAACTAGAAGACGAGTGCAGCAACAGTACAGGTCGTGTGTTATTTAGGGTATTGTGCATCCATTGGTGTTAGTTGCATCGAACAGAGTGCATGTGTATCAAGTGCTGTTAATTGCATGGAACAGAGTGCATGTGTATGTTATTTACGTTACTACCACGTGTATAACCTCGTTTTTGGCTACTACAACCACGTTAATTTAACTCCTTCAAAGGTTGATCAGTATCTCAGCTTCGTTAAAACTACGCATTTTCAAACGATCACCATTGTGATGAACAATGAACAATATTAACCTGCAACAATCAGTGCGCATTGCGTGAAAACTGTGTGTGTGTTGTAAGTGATATATTGTGTTAATTATTAACGTTTCGTCTATTTTTTCTTTGTATTTTCTTCATTTTAATTCCTTTGTTTCATTTTATTTATTTTGATAAAATGGATTTTTCATGCCGGTTGGCTTTTTCCCATTAAATGTGAGTTTTTTTAAAATTTAATTCCTTTCCTTGAAAGCATTTTCTTCTATTATTATTATTATTGTTATATCCGGAATTGACAAATATTTATATTCCCTTGTAATCTCGAGTAAAACCCTAATTTACCTGGAAATTAAGTCTAGAGCGAGCGAAGCTAGGCAGAATTATCGAAAGGAAAAATCTGTTGTGGCGTCTTACCCTTCACCACCTTTTGCCCTGTAGTCGAACTGCAGTCCGACGTTGACAAGAATAATGGAATGTGCCTAAAGCACCACTCACAGCCAGTTACACTTCACAAGTCGAGAGGGATTAGCGGAATATTTCGGTTCGAGTTCAAATATCACAGATTTTTAATGGTGTTGATTTCTTTATTAGATTTACACTATTAGTCTTATGAGTTTCATGTAGTTCGTTACTGTTTCGCTCCTGGTCGCGAATTGTTCGCCAGTCCTCTCCGCAATCGAAAGAAAGGTCCACAATGGCCCGCCCATTTGCGTACTAATTAATGTCATCGACCAATGGGCTAATTGCTCATTCAGCTTCGCGAGTAATTCAATAATTCTCGCGGAAGTCTGAGAGAAGAGGACTGTGTCTCTCCCACTGTCGCGATGTGTTTTTGTCAAAAACTTATATTAGACAGAAAGCTATACGTGTCTCTCACTCTCCGTGGGAAATGGCATCGACTTACATACACATTCCGTTTAGAGGTCGATCCGTACCGAAGCTGCCGAAAGCGAGGAACCGCGCAGTTGGCCGTTTGCGTGAGAAAGACTGAATGTCTCATGCAAACTGCTGTTCGACGACATTTCAGCACCTGATGTCTGGCTTGCTTGGGACGTAACATTTATTTTTGTTCAATTATAATTTGTTGCATTATATTTAGTGATTTCTGTATTCCTTTTACTAGTGTTAGATCTTGGAACTTATGACAAAGCTTTTAGTCTTTTTATCACATTTCAATTATAGAACGCTTTGCGTCCTATTCTGTATAGCTTTTATTCTTATAGTTGACATAGTTATTTCGAAATATTAAACTGAATTTTTAAATGTATTATAACACCTTCATCTACTCCTTTTGGTTCAGACTGCTTTGGGTTCTCTTTGATTCACATTTTTGTATATTTGTAACAGTACATATAAAGTCGTTTTAATTCTCATACGCAAGACGTTTTTGATGGAGCAGCTAATTATTTCAATGGAAAATATCTCATCTTATTTCTCGCCTAATGTCCGTGCGTCGCGCCAAGCTGAAAGTGTGTGCGTGCGGCACGTACACTCATGCATGGATTTTGTTTTAAGGTGCTGTGTACGGGCTGAGCTGATGACTGGAGCGGTCAAGATGGCGCGGAAGAGGAAGATTAGATTAAACAATATTTATTTAGCCATAAGGTATAACCCCGTAGACTTCAAGAACAATAAGGTCGCTATTATAATAATAAAACAACAATAATATAAATAACAAATGAGCATTAACAATTAAACAATTAAGAATTTTCGTGTACATATATCAATTATAAAATAAATAAATAATTAATTTGAAATAAACTTCGGTCGCTGGTTAAAACCTTAATATAAATAAAAATAAAACTAGGTATCGTACGCAATACATTGGCAATATAACGAGATGAAAACACAATAGCATAAGATAAGATAAGCAATAAGAGATGAAAGAGTTTGGGACAATAATATTACTGATATGACAATAAGAAACAAAATAAAGATACGCAGGTCGCAGAATACAAACGAAAAAAAGTCGTATAAAAAAAAGGGGGAAGAAAATCGTGTGAGCAACGAGGATAGGTGGACTTCAACTAATGACCTCAAGGAGGCAGATAAATCTAATCGGCAACGACAGATACTGCGAGTCGTATGAAAACTACATTAGAAGGATGGAAGGAGAAGAAGAGAGATAAAAAGAAATAAAATTGGACAGAAAACGGAGCAAAATTCAATATTGCAGCTTTTATGTGATGAAGGGAGGGAAATTATGAGAGAGGTAGGAACCAGATGTTTGCAGTTAATTTGAACTGTCATTGAATGTTGAGATGTTGAAAGGAAGAGATACTGTGGATAATTTTCGAAGGGATCAGAGGTTCGTTAAGCATTCGGACGTGATCCTCTGAATGAAGTGCTGATGTTCCACGACCATGAAGAGGGAAAACAGCCATGACTTGAGCTCTATATATCTGGAAATGTCAAAGTCAGTTATGAACAGTTGATTTAGTAGGAACATGGGACGAATTGTAAAAGAGAGGTTCCTAGTCGAAGTACGCGGAGCTGGATATGAGAAAGCTGAAGGGGGATTGCGGGAGGAACAATTTATATGAAGAGAGTTTGGTGATTGGAAATGGGTGGTAAGGTATGAGGGATGTGAAAGACAAACTGTTTTGTAAGCAAGAAGGATTAATGAAATGTTTCTCTGAGATTCAAGGGAGAGCCATCCAAGACCTAATCTATGAAAGGTGACGTGGGTTTCAATGTCAGGGGATGGGATGAATGAGATGAAACCAGTAGCGAAATGGACACTCGTTTTATCCAGGTTGTGGAAGGCAACAGAAGCGTAAGTGAAGTGAGAGAAGATGAAGGATTTGATTAGGTAGGATCGGGTGGAAATCGCGAGAGTCTCCCTGTAAAACTTAAGTGAATTTAGATTCCTGTAGATCTTTTTGAGTGTATTGTTGATATGAGTTTTCTAGTATAAGGATGAGGATATTGTGAGTCAAAGACGTTCGACGGATGAGGAAAATGGAATGATTATGTTATTGATGGAGATTTGAGAGAGATAATCTAGATGTAGAGAGAATAGATAAAGCTCACTGCCGATAACAATGACACGCGTTTTGGCAACATTTAGTTGCAAACCATTTGAAGCAGCCCAGTCCGCGACTGCCTGGGCATCAAGTTGAACTTTGGTGAGGGCTGTAATGATTTCAGATAAGCAAGTCATGAGGAACACTGTCAAATGCTTTGAAGAAGTCGAACAACACAAGAATCGTGAGCTGACGCATCTCAACAGTGTACCTGACATCCTCCAACAAACCAACCAGAGCGGTCTCAGTGGAATGCCCCTTGCGAAAACCAGCCTGCATTGAGTTGTAACGGTGTAGGCTGGTCATGTCCTACACCGTGTGTTCCTTCTCTCTCTCCGACCTTGGCAAGGGCTCATGGCGGGTATCTGATGCACGTGTATTTCCGTGCCTGATGCCAGCTTTTATTTCAGCATCGGTCTCTCTTTCACAAGCAAGAAAGAGAGAACAGCAGCAGTACCAGTAAGCAGGAGCGCGCACCAACATTCGCTCCCGTCAGTCATCGATAGAGAGTGTAACAAAAGTTCGTTCGTTAACCAATTTTTTTAAGGTGGGCAAGTCGCTCATAGCAATTAAGGCGGAAAGGGGGAAGAGGCAAAGAAATTAAAGTGATTAATGAATTATACACAGAAAACACAAATTCGTATTTTAACAAATCTAATTAAATCAAATAAAAGTTACATTACATTTAAACTTCGAAGATACCGCACATTAACAAACTGCATAAAAATAGGCCGCATTACAATACAAACTCTTATAATCGAACTATAGAACAATAGGGAACAAAGAACAAGTTAACTAACTAATCGCGCTTATAAATCTATACGAAATACAACGCGCGTCGCCCGGCAGATGACCGTCTTGACGACAAACCGACTTAGACGACTTAGTTAAAAGAGAAAGTCGCCTGGCGAGGGATCGCCTGAACGATTTACTATTTGAATAATTTATGACGCCGACTGTAATTAGGGCAGGTAGCCGGCGTGTGCATGCCTTGCTACCTACCTACTTAAAATTACGCACTGTGCCATCATCGAAGAGAGAGAGTGAGAGAGAGAGAGAGAGAGAGAGCGAGAGAAATTAATTTGCGAACTTGACCTTTGATGCTGGAACAGGAGTTCTGGCTGGGCCCTGCGCACGATGTTGCTGGTCGTCGCTGGGCAACTCCTGCCGGCTCCTCCGAGTAGCGTCCCGCGCAGAACTTGCTGGAGCAAGACAGTCGTCCTCTGTCCTCTCGGTCCTCCTTGGCCCCTGGCGGTGTGTGCGTCTGGCAGGCCCATTTATCCTCAGCTTTACTTCGCACCGCTGACCGTCTGCTCGACTGGGAATCTTCTTATTCGCTGCTCGACTTACTACCGTCTGTGCCGCTCGTTTTTCCTTGCAATCTACAGCTTCTTCGTCGTTACTTTTCTCTCCCCACTTGACCTACTTAATAGCCGGCGCGTGACCAATCCGCTAATTGGTTCGAAACGCGCGCCTCCCTAATCTTGCATAGAGCAGGCACACCCCCAACTATTTCTCTCTCTCTCTCTCTCTCTCTCTAACATCTCTATACTCTCTTTGTCACCAGTGTAGCCGCTTCGGGCCTGCTCGGCCCCGCTCGGCAATCTTCGTCAGCTGAAACAGAGACCATGCATAAGACGCATTCTTAAATGCGCCTAACGCCGGTCACCGTGCCTTGTCGAAAGAGGGGCATTTGGGAAAATTTCGACGAGAACAAGCGCAACGCTTGCTCTCGTCACAAGAGAGCAAGAGAGAGAGAGAGAGAGAGAGAGAGAAAATGCAGCTATGGTGCGGCTAGACGCGCGGCACTGGCCACTCTTGGCGGTGCCGCGTGCCGCCGATTAGGCAAATGAGTGGTGGGGAAGGCGTGAGAAACAGTCTCTCACGCACTAGTTAATCGTCTCTCGCGAGCATTAAAAGAGTGACCCCGCCAGCGACAGCGGGACAGAATTTTGAGGCAGCCTTTGTCCACCGGCTGCGTCATAACCCACGGAGTCACCAGCCGGCAAAAAAGAAAAGGTCCACGTTCCAGCCCAGCGGACTTCGCCGATTCATCAGGTGATCCTCTCTCCTCTTGTCTTTCTCTCTTAATCATTTCTACCTTTACGGCTACTCGCGACTTGTGCGCTGTACCAGGCTCTCGTGGGCCGGCACAGCTACGTTAGCGGTTAAATTTTCTTTCTATTATTGTGTTTCGAGTCGGCAAGGCGCTCACGTGCTGGCTATCTCATTTAGTTAATAAGGATTTAGTGTATAATAGATTAAGGTATAGGATAAAGTGTTTTGACCGCCAATGCTCGAGGTAGCTTTTTGTAATTAATTTGAATTCGTTAGTGACAAGGAGAATAGTCATTGTGGATCATGGCAGCACTGTTGACCTCTCGAGCTCCTCCGAGTCAGAGGTTAAAGATCGAAAGAAAAGCGAGAAGCGTGTCGCATACCGTCAAGAAACCGGTAAAAATTGAAAAGAAAAGGAAAAGCCCGAAACGCGTTAAGTACATACGAGGTGTGATCAAAAAGTAAGGAATTCGTTGAATGATACATTTTATTTTACCAATAAATAAAAAAGAAAGAAAGATGAAAATTATTATGAAAAATCCAAATATACGAGGTGTGATCAAAAAGTAAGGTGAATTTTGAAATTTAGCGGGCTACGTCCGTTCGATCTTCGACTTTCTTATTTGGTTATGTCGGTACACTCGTCTAGACCATACGTTCCAAATTTCAGCTTTGTAGTATGTTTGGTTTGTTTGTGAGAGGCATCAAGGTTAGAAGTGTTTTGCGTGCTCCACGATTTGCTGCTCTCTAAAAACATGGATCAAAGAGTTTGCATTAAATTTTGTGTGAAAAATGGAATCAAATGTTCCAAAACACTTGAAATGCTGAAGGTGGCATACGGTGAGTCTACTTTAAGCCAAAAAAATGTTTACAAGCGGTATAAACTCTTCCAAGAAGGCCGAGAAGACACTGACGACGAACCTCGTTCTGGACGCCCCAGCACATCAACAACTGATGAGAATGTTGAAAAAGTGAAGAAACTAGTGTTGGGAAATCGTCGAATTACCATTAGAGAAATTGCTGATGATATTGGCATCTCATTTGGTTCGTGCCAATCAATTTGGACGAGTGTTTTAGACATGAGACGTGTGTCAGCGAAGTTTGTTCCGAAATTGCTCAATTTCGACCAAAAGAAACGTCGCATGAGCATCGCCCAAGAGCTACTGAATGACGTCAACGATGATCCAGATTTACTCACCAGGGTTATAACAGATGAGGAAACATGGGTATATGGTTATGACGTCGAGACTAAGACTCAATCGTCCCAGTGGAGGCATTCTGGATCACCAAGACCAAAAAAAGCACGCCAAGTTCGATCAAATGTAAATGTTTTGCTTACAGTTTTCTTTGACTGCAGGGGCGTGGTGCATCATGAGTTCTTGCCACAGGGTAGAACAGTAAATAAGGAATATTACCTGCAAGTTATACGCAATTTGCGCGAAGCAATCCGCCAGAAACGTCCGAATTTGTGGAAAAATAAAAATTGGCTTTTGCACCATGATAACGCCCCTGCTCACACATCGTTGCTTGTGCGCGAATTTTTGGCTAAAACCAACACAGTAACGATGCCACAGGCACCGTATTCCCCAGATCTGGCCCCCTGTGACTTTTTCTTGTTCCCAAAACTGAAGAGGCCCATGAAAGGACGGCGTTTTGCCACGATTGAGGAGATAAAGACGGCATCGAAGGATGAACTAAACAAGATCACAAAAAATGATTTTTTGAAATGCTTTGAGGATTGGAAAAAGCGTTGGCACAAGTGCATTATATCCGAGGGGGATTACTTTGAAGGAGATAAAATAAAAATTGATGAATAAATAAATATTTTTTGAGAAAAATAAAAATTCACCTTACTTTTTGATCACACCTCGTATGTGTAAATCTGCTGATCGGTGAATATTTGTGTGTCTTGGTCGCGTCGAATCTCATCCCAGAGAAAAAAATCAGCGAGAAACATAGCAGCTCACCGTAGCACATAAAATGGACGCACGCGCGCACACGCCCGCGTCACCTCGCCGGTCGCCCACGTGCACCGGTGCCGGCCTCGCTGCACTCGCGGTAAACTCGCACACAAAGAAAGAAAATATCACCACTCCGCGCACCGAGCTCGTATCTTTGAATATCTTTGGCGAGGGCGCAGAAACTCAACCACTCGAAAAACAGGCGAAAACCAACAAAAAAGGTGTGCGCACGGCAGTCTGTTCAGCTATCCAACAGCTACTGCTGCCGATCTCTTCTTCTTTCCGCCAGCGAGATGCGTGCGTAGGTCTGCCGGCGACTCGCTGGCTCTCTCCTATCTTCCGTCTCTCTCTCTCTCTCTCACTGCTATCTTCTCGTCGGCTCGCTCCAATCAACGTTGCCACCGTTGCACCTCGAGAAAGAGAGCAAAAGAGACAGTCGATTAGAGTGTGCTCAATTAGCGTACACTCTCAGCTCGGCAAGATGCACGGGGATCGGTGAAAGCCTGACGGAGAGCAACGGCCGAGCCGTGATTCTCCGTCACAACGTATCATTATGTAAATAGATGGTTTGAAAAGTATCATCATGGAGAATTATACCATATAAAAATTTATCGTTTGTCTTACATAATCACTTCTATAATTCAAGAAATATACATGTGAAAGGCTCAAAGAAAAAACAATGGCATAAAAAAAAATGTTTTTCAAAAAGTTGTAATGGAGATAAGCAGCCGTTCCCGTTTGGGTAGCTCGCGGCCGTCCGCACAAATTATTTATTTGGGGATTCGGGAAGCAAAAGACGTTCCCACGACTAAATAACGAATTGATCAAAAACCACATTAAACGCACAGATTCGAAGTCGGGATGAGGAGTAATACAGCGGCGAATAAACACAACATCGGATTAACACATTAATCTTTTACTTGTCAACAATCGACCAAAAGATGGCGATCTCACACCAATATACTACGAGCGGCACAATAAAAAACGTGAGCGTGAAAGTGAGTGAATCGGTGGCTGGTCAGCCTGCCGATTCCCTTTTTAAAGCTAAATATTACAATGAATGCCCGATAAACAATTTCCGCCGTTGGTTCGTCAACGGGGTAGCCGTCAGATCTGCCACACTACCCACCCATCATCTGACGCCCAAACATGCAAGAGAGAGAAAAGAGAGAATACGGCACCGACCTCGACTTTCAGCCTCTCTGACGGCTAGAACGCTTCGCAGTCTGATGTCACTGGTGCGGTCCTTCTCGCTGACCGCCTCGCTGGTATTATTATCGTCGGTGTTTATACTCTCGCTCGCCCTCTCGTTTGCTCTACTGATGTTGATACCTTAACCTGTTGTTCGCTCGTTATTGTTGTTGTTATTGCTTCCGATGCGATTGCCGTTGTTTCCGCTGCACTTTGGTCGCTCGGTGTCTGCTGCAGCAACGAAGTCCATTCACGCGCACACCCGCGCACCACGCTGGTTACCCATATGCACCGGTGCCGGGTATACTTCGGGATACGGTTGGGTGCGACCTAGCCACAACACTCTAATTCTCGTCCACACACAGGGCGTGTCTCCAAAAACGAACGTTAACGAGGTCGCGGGGCCAACTCTGGAAAACCGTTCACTTCGGTTAAATCAACGCGCGTTTCTTTCTCTGATAAAGCCCAGTAGAGACCCCCCTTAAATTTTCGCGATGATCTTCAACTAGAGCTCTCTCTTTCTCTCTGGTGAGCGCCGTACGTACTTAACATCAGCTCCAGGTTTTTACAGATTAATTAATATAATTTTGTGGCACCTGTGCGAGCAACTTGTTCCAGATGATATGTTATCCAAAGGGGCAGCTAGGCTTGTGCTAGTTATTACATTATTTGCCCCGGAATTACACATTACCTCAATCAACAGGTGTCACTTAACTTGATCCATTTTAAATCTCAACGGACGTGAAACTCCAATAGCTATTGGTATCATCTAGCATCATTTGGCATTATTTTGATTTCTCCTGCACATCGGTTTTCTGCAACGTCGGCTACTCAATCACAGCAACATCGCCTACACACCGCTTCAGAGAGATACCATTAAAATCGCTAATTTTATTTTATATTTTTTAATCTTAATTATTAAGCTAATTTTCGCTCCGTAACCCGGCTGCGTACTTGTTAAACTATTCCTGTAGCCGTTTTGTTATTTTTTTTTGACTGATCGACTGTTATTTGTTAAATTTGTTAAATTCGTTTCTGTTGTCTGTGTTCGTCATCAGTCAATTTATTGTTAAGTGGTCAATTTTAAGTATTTATATTTTCGAACGCCATTGAGGTTAGATTTCTTTACTACACAATATTCCCGCGAATTTCCAAAAATTCTGCATTTTATTCAGCCGCACGTAGGAGTCGCAAATTTCGTGTCACTCTTGTTCGAGCCAAATTTTCCAACTACCTCACACATACTATCTTGACCATCCGACTACGTTAATTCGCTCATTCCTTTCCAGTTATATACTTGTTGAGTTTAACGTACGAGTAGTTCGACTCCCTCTCAATCTGAAACTTGTGATTCCTTTCGACATATTAATGTCAATTAGAGACTGTGCTAAGTGTCACCTTCCCTTGCGACAACTTGACAGATCTCTTCTGTGCAGCTCCTGCAACTCCCTTTACCGCCTTAATTGTATTTCCCAAAATTCTGGGCCACTATCTATAACTGCTGAATTTATATGTTGTGCCGATTCCGCATCTTCCAACCAATTACCGATCGCTAATACCGCCGCGCTATTCGTCACGCCTACCGGACACTCTCCATCTGTACTCCTACAGGCCAAGAAACGCTTAGCTTCGCCTACTCAGCCATTATTGTCACCGGTAACTAAGCAACCCTGTACTGTACCGTATCATTCGTCACCTGAATCATTCGATCCTGCTAACGTTTTCGCCGCGAATCAAGATCACCACCAATCGTCGTTACGCTCAACTTCACATCAAGGCATAGATCACTCTAATACCATGGCGGATACACCTGAATGGTTCAAGCGAGAGGCCCAACTAAATGCTAACAAGCATCAAGAGATGCGCGACTTGTGGTCCCAATTGCGTATTGCGTTCGGAGCACCAGGTCAGAGATGCTCTCTTCGCTATCACAGACGAGCCCGAACTTTTCTTCCACGGCCTTCCCCTTGACTATCAGGGCACACTATTCCAAGCAGCCACCTCATTGCTTGTTGCGCTCAGTTTTAGCGAGATGCACAATCTTCTGCATATCATTCATATGCGTGAATGGAGTCCTTCTTCTGTCTCTCCCCAAAGCACACACACACACTCTTGCCTTCCTATGGCTGGCGGCCTTCTGGTACTGCTCGTCGGTCCTCTCGCTCATTCGCATTTCTTGTTGACTCTTCCTCGATCCGGGATAGGATCCTCCGCTTCTCCTCGAAATTGAAGGAGCACACTGCATAATTTTTGCTACTGGTGGACCTGCGAGAGTCTACGTTAGTCCCATATGGCCGAAGCCAGTTTTTGATTATGCTTGGTTATGCCTGGCCAATGATTCCTAACCTGAAGGTGTTCTCCAAGCAGACTCAGCGCTCAGAGCTGATTCCCATTTTTACTGAAGCTAACCTACGCGAGCTCGTACCTCTCCAACGCGTGACACCACCTGCTGTGAGACCACCCTCTCAACCAACTCATACTCACAGACGACCGTCGCCCTCACCTTCTCTCCCACTTCAAATAGAAAATAGCCCAGTCTGACATTCACAGACATGTAACAATTGAGATGAGTCAAACTCATGCTTCACTGTTGCGCATGTCAATATAAATAGATTAAATGTACCTTCACATATCTCTCTTCTTGAAACTGAAGTTCAAGCTGTCCCTTATGACTCAATAGCGATATCCGAAACCAAACTCAATAAATTCGTATCAGATGCACACCTTTCTCTTTCGGATTATAATTTTGTACGACATGATCGTGTGGACAGGGAAGGTGGAGGTGTTGGTTTTTATGCGCGGAACTCCTTGATGATCAAAATACTGGCTAAGTCTGATCCTGTCTATGACAATACTCCTGAATATATAATAGCTGACATTCAACTGAATCACCATAATAAACTACTTTTCGCTGTAGTTTATCGTCGTCCCTCAGCCTCCATCCCATCCTTCTTTTTCGACTCCATCTCTACTTTCCTTCCTTACTATAATGATATCCTTATCACAGGTAATTTTAATTGCGATTTCACATCTGATCTTCTACATGTTCGTGCTTTTCGTGATTAGCTGGAATCTCTTGATTTAAGGATTGTTTCCACTGGTCCTATACATCATCCTATCTCACTTACCGGAGAAATCACACATACTACCCTTGATTTAATCATCACCAACCACTCAACTAATATCATACAGTTTTCTCAGTCTCATTCACCTTTTGTTCCCTATCATGACTTAATTGCTATCTCAATCCATCTTCATACATCAAAAATACTATGAAAACCTTTTCCTCCCGCCCTCTCCACAACATTAATTCCTCAGCCGTTAAATCGATAATCACCACGAATCTCTCAGTTTTCTCCTCCGGACCATTACCAGGTCTTTCACCTTCACTTGATCAGCTTGAATCTGTGTTCACTCTCAAAGTACTTTCCGCTTTTGATCAACTTGCTCTACTTCGCAATATTGCTATCTCATCTAAGAAAAAGCCCTGGGTATCTGAAGAGCTACGAGCCAAGACCGCACACGTGACCACCTTTTCTTCTGCTATAAAAAAATAGGTTCCATTGAAGAACTGTCTCAATACCAATCACTTCGCAATCAAACTGAAATTCCTTAGACACTGCAAAGAATTCCTTGATTCATGATACCATTCACAATGCAAAGTCTATCACTCACAAATGGAGAGTCCTCCGTGACATGGGTGTAGCTTGCAATCTTCTTCTTTCTCCAATACTCTTCTTCTCCCCTGACATCCTGAATAATCACTACGATTCAGTGGCCACTCGTCACTCTGCTCTAACCAAACAGGCTTTCAATGACATAATTAATGCTCCGATATTTGAACCGATTCCTTCTCAATTCCCACAACCGTTCACCTTCTCTACTGTCTCTCAGCGTGAAATTGAGTCCGAGGTTTTGACCCTTCGCTCTAAAGGCAAGGGTAACGATGGCCTCTCCACTCAAAAGCTAAAACTTAGTCTTAGCTCCCTAGCCCCCCTACTCACACTCATTGTAAACCAATCCATCTTCACTTTAGCTTTTCCTCCTGCCTGGAAATGCACTATCATCAGCCTTCTTTCAAAAATTAAAGCTCCCCAATCTCCCTCTGAAACCCGGCCAATAGCTCAGATACTTCTCAGATACGCTTACTTCATAATCAATTCTCGGACTATCTAGAGACTAGCAATTTCTTCGACTCTGTAATAGCGTCGACCATCTGTAGCCGGCGATTCTTTCCGGCTATCACCTAATTGTTTAAGGAGGAGGTAAGGGAGGCGGTATATCGCTCCCGGCAAGGCAGAAGAGGAAAGGTGATCACAATGACTACTCTCCTTGTCACTAACGAATTCAAATTTATTACAAAACGCTACCTCGAGCGTTGACGGTCAAAACACTTTATCCTATACCTTAATCTATTATACACTAAATCCTTATTAACTAAAATATCCTACACAGGTAATTATATCAATCGGAGGCTGATACAGGCCCTCCGCGGCGAAAGCCACGCGCGATCTCTCCGTCGCCTCACATATTGCGAGAGACTTCAGGCAGTAAGACGCACACTTGCGTACAGCCTCTGCCCAGTACCGTACTGGAGCAGCGAAACACAACGTCGTGGATGGAGCCCTGCCTGTTCTAACAAGGCTTACCAAACCCGTAGTTTCGACAGGGACCGGCCCCACCGGTAACGGTGGAGGAGTCGGCACTCCTCGTAACCTGAGACTGGCACGATCAAACGTCTCATTCGAGGCGCGAGGAAGCTGTGGTGGAGCCTCGACCAGAGTGGCCACCTGCTCTTCTTGTGAAGGAAAAGCGGTGAGCCCCTCGGCCTGGCTCGATCTCACAACTTCCGGTGCCATCGGCTGTTGCATCACGTCGGGAACGCTCATCGCGATTATCTAAGTTATCACACGTAAGGACTACATACCTCCTTGCCTTCAACTAATATCCCTTAACCTTTCGAGGTGCAAGGTATCGCTTCAATTCTGACACATGCACCCGCGCACCACGTTATTTGTTGTCCGTCTGCAAATCGTATACTTTCGGTGATAATACACTAACGATTTTGAACGAGACGTCATGTTTAGGGCCTAGTTTCGCGTTCTTACCAGCGGCAGCGTTAGAGAGCATATGAACTTTCCGTCAGACTAAGTCTCGTACTTGGAAAAGTTTTGGAAAAGAAGAAAAGCAGGAAATTGCTTCCTGCCTTGGTCATAATGCCGCTTCTATTTTTCCTAAGCTTCCTCAATATGCTTCACTACTAGATCTCTAAGCGCATTGAGTCGAATTAAACGGTCCGTCCACGCTTGCGTATCAATTTTCGTAATAGGCAGTTTCTTTTCTAATTTTCTCCTACGACTTTTAACCGGCCGAGGAACTCTACCAAAGTTTAAGAACACCGGCGACACTTTCGTAGACGATTGCGAGCGGTATTTAATGCGTACCTAAACGTGTACAAGTAACGGTCCCAGCTTATATGGTCTTTGTCAACAAATATTTCGATCATAGTTTTTAGTATTTTATTGACACGCACAACCGGATCGCTCTACTGGTGATAGGTAGGACACAGCACGTGCTCGGTGCCATGCTCCCGCAACATACCCTGGAAGACCACACTCTTATATGCTTTCACATTGTCACTAATTAAATACTCTGCCGTCTCCCATCTATATAAAATTAGTTCCTCCAAGGCCGTGGCCGGAGCCGGCCCGTCTGCCGACCTAAGCGGTTTCAATTCTACCCACTTGGTGAATAGATCTTGAAACACGACCGTATACCGAAATCTATTCTTGCTACGTGGTAGCTCGACTACATTCGTGACTACTACGGCCCGTGTGCGCTCTACTGCACGTTTTCCCATTAAACCGAGCGGCGCCCGTTGTACAGTTTTGTACTCGTGGCACTTCTTACACTCGGAAATAAAGGTACTAACGTCGTACCAAACGCCCGGCCAGTAGTATTCACGTGTTACTCTATCATAAGTCTTTTCCCTACCCAAATGTCCAGAAGAGGGCTCACATTGAGCGTCACGAAACACACGTTCCCTATGCTCAACCGGTACTGCCATGCGACAAACTCTTCTCTGTTTGTAATCGGATCGAGCAAATGATTCTGCATAAACTTGTAACGAAACTCTCTCCTTTGTTACCAATTCTTTGCGGGATAAGTGAGGCACTTTCGCTCATGACAATTGAGGGAGAAGAACGAGGAGAGGTTGATAAATAAATTATATAAAGACAGAAATCAAATCTCACTTACAACCTATTATTATTAATCATTGTTCAAACTAAACATACGCGCGCATAACATAGTCTAATTACTAACTATCCAGCTATATAATAGAATAGTAAACTACTCATAGTATTCACAAATGAATATTTCGCATTTCGTCTTAATACCTAATCGCGCATTAACCTATTACAAACTTACTTAAATTACGCGAACCTATACCGGATGAACGGCCCGGCACGTGGGCGCCTGGACAATTCGCCGGTCGCAACTTACATTACTACAAATTAAACTTAAGCGCGAACCTTTAGATAGCTGGCACGTGGATGCCTGGCTATCCTATTCAACGCGCACCGGTCGTCGCATCACCAGAGATAGAGAGAGTGTAGAGAGACAGAAAAAAAGAAGGCTTGAGCTTTATTCACCGCTCCTCGCAACGTCGTGAATCCTGAGCGATGTGCTGCCGCAGGAAGTACCGGTCGTCGTCGCTGGTCAGATCGTTGCTAGCTGCTGGCTGCTATCGCTGACCAGGTGTCCGCAGGCGACGTTGACTCTCCTTGCAGGTGGGGCTGGCTGCGGTCGCAGACAAAGCTATTGCCGGTAGGGATGACCTTTCTTCCAGCTATCCCAAACTGCACTCTCTACACTCTAGCAGGACTGGGCTTGGACTCCTGCACTCTAGTAGGACTAGGCTTCGACTCCTACACACACTTATTCTTGCGCTTGTCTTGCAGCCGCTCAGCGGCGCTCGCTCCTCTCCCTACCTTGACCTATTAGTTAGGCGGCACGCGACGTGCCGCTTATCGGTCACGCGTTGCGCGCCTGCCTATCCCTGCATGGGACTAGAACTCTCTCTCTCCCTCTTTTTCTCACTCTCTCTCCGCGCTCCTCAACTTTTTCTTGCGCTCAACAGCGCTGGCCCGTCCTTGGCGCTGAAACAAAAAGACCAACTGTTAGGCGCATTCTTTAATGCGCCTAACGTTGGCCAACACGCCTTGCCAAGTGGAGGAAGGAGAACGCAGACGCGAGACCGGCACACGGCCTGCTCTCGTCACAAACTTATAGAGCGTGCTACCCTCTACTCTCCAAGTTCTATACTTTTTCGGCTTAGACAATACGTCCTGAATCCGTTGCAAATACCATTTATCGCTCGTATCTTCGAACGCGCATACCTCGCACTCATCCTTCTCTAGATAGCGCGTCTGGCACATGATATAATGCCCCTTTCCTATGTATTATCATGATGCTGAAACTCAAGTACCCATTATTCTAACCGACCTGTAAGTTCTCTTTTGTTCTGAATTTTCGTAAGCGCGCTATGATCAGTAACTATAATAAAGTGTCTTTACTGATCTTACTCTCATTGTAATTAACTGAGCAAGACCTTTCCTTTCCTATAATTCGTGCTCAACTTATAGAACATCTCACATTATAAGAAACTTGGGCTGAATTATATCCTTTATAAGGAATACTTTAGCTGGGCTTATGGGACCATTCGCACCATAAAAAACTAGGGCATAGTCTGACTTTCCTTGGAACTTTACTCATATTTACATATACTTGATTTATCGATTTATTTCATAATGACAATTAGAGTAAATTTGATAAGAAACGAATTCTTACTCATTAACGCGACTAGACCATGAGAGTACGAATTATTAATTATTCTATAAGTGATACGAACATCACAGAGATCTGGTACAAATTTTTTTTTTCAATTTTTCAGGTTAGCCTTTTTTTTATTTTTCATATTCTTTGTTTTTTTCAATTTGATTATGATTAAAGGTCTCAAACAAATTTTCAGTAATAAATTTTAAATGAATAAATAAATAAATAACTAAGTAGAAATAAATAATTTCTAGACACTGCAACGGTAGTCGATTTGATCAATCGATCTGTTTGCGATACGGTAGCACTCGCGATGCAAAAGCAAACGTCTAAGAGAGAGAGGGTGCGCGCGAAAGTTCAAAGTTTCAGTTAAGCCTCAGCTATTGCTTGTGAGAGAGTACTGACAAATTATTTTCCACTGTGTTTCGCCGTTTTGATAATCAAAAATAGTTTCCTGGGATTGTTGATACGTGCGCGATTGATCGTAAGAGATAATCACGGCAGCAACAAACGAGTAGCAACATTAAGTGCAGCAACAGCAAAATGGTGTTGACAGCGAGATGAACCGACGCAGCCTTTCCAGGGAGAAATTTGTTGGCCTACAATCAGTTTCTTCAACAATTACAGCTGATCACCGTAATTGCACAGCAGGGTAGGTGCACCTCTCTTTTTCGGCACGACAAAATACTAACGAGAGTATTTTGTCTATCGCGATTATTTTTGTGTTCGCGCCAAGCATTAGATTTACCGGTAGAATTTCAAATTCTCTCTCTCTCTCTCCCCGTATTATTGAAAATTGAAAATCCAATTCGCGTGCGTAAGTCTTTCGGCCCATCATAGACTATAATTTTCTAGTCATAAACGATCTTGATTTTATTCGCCGCATTACATTACTTCGTTTCCTATTAGTTTAAAGGATCTATCACCGGTTAAGTTTAAAAACCGATTTTATCTAGAAGATTAATTGGAATAAACATTAGATCACTCACACCTAAGATAGATCAAGTGTCACAAGTCAGGTGACTTAAGGTGAGTTCAACTCGGTTGAAAAGAAGACATAGGAACGAAAGTATTAAACGTGAAGGCGAATGCACGTATAAGAGGGTGGTCCGATAAGTACTTAGCCTACAAAAGAAAAACGAAAATTTTGGAAAAGTGGCGTTTTATTTTTCAACATAGTCTCCTTTTAGTTCGATACACGATGCTCCAACTTGTTTAACCCGTTTGAAAAATACGTTTCCTCGAGGTCTGAAAAGTAGGCTTCCGTGGCAGCGATTACCTCCTCATTCGACTCAAATTTCTGCCCGGCGAGTGACTTTTTCAAGTTTGGAAATAAAAAGAAGTAACACGGGGATAAATCTGGAGAATACGGTGGATGGGGCAGCAGTTCGTAGCCTAATTCGACCAATTTGGCCATGGCGACGGCGGAGGTGTGAGTCGGTGCGTTGTCATGGTGGAAGAGCACTTTTTTCTTCGCCAAATGGGGCCGTTCTTTCTGCAATTCGACGTCGAATCGGCCTAATAATTCGGCATAGTACATCCCTGTGTCCGTTTTGCTCCTCTCCAGGTAGTCGATGTAGATCACATCTTGTGAATCCCAGAAAACGGTGGCCATCACCTTTCCGGCCGATGGGGTAGTCTTCGCCTTCTTAGGAGCACTTTCGCCGTGTAAAGTTCACTGTTTCGACTGTTCCTTGGTCTCTGATGTATACCAATGGATCCATGTTTCGTCAACTGTCACGAAACGACGCAGAAACTCCTTCGGATTGCGCTTAAACAGCGTCAGACATTGCTCTGAAGTTGCCTCACTGTTGTGCTTGTTATCCGGAGTGAGCAAACGCGGCACCCCTCGCGCTGACAGCTTTCTCATGCCCAAAATTTCATGCAGGACATGACCCACGCGGTCTTTTGAGATACCTACGATCTTAGCTATCTCGCGCACCTTCAATCGTCGATCTGCCAATACGAGATCGTGAATTTTTATCACGTTATCCTCCTTGATAGCCGTTTTCGGAGCAACTGGACGTGGCTCTTCAAAAATCGTCGTGCGATCACGTTGAAACTCGTTAAACCAATTTTTGACGGTCACCATCGAAGGAGAAGAGTCACCTTACACAGCATCCAAGCGCTTTTTGATTTCGCTGCGCGATTTCCCTTCCAAAAACAAGAATCGAATCACCGACCGATACTGCTCTTTTTCCATTTTTCAAAAATGAATGGACACACTTGCTTTCACACGCTCTCAAAAATAAACTACAACTCCGATCCGGCTGAAATCTTGACAGTAACCATCGAGAAGGTTGTACTACGTGATAGAATATTTCTTTTGCGAGAGTGGCGCCATCGGGCGGTGAGGCTAAGTACTTATCGGACCACCCTTGTATTCATACGTGTTTCACGGACCGGCGGTTAGCTCTGCATCGTGGGAGTTTATTCTTTAATAAACCCATTTTGTACCAGCTAAGTCACCTCGTTACAACACTTTTGTAAAATAATACATATTTATTATTTATGATCATATTATTATTATGTAAATATAATTGAACGTTTTTCATAATATAAGAATATTTTACAAAAATTATATAAACTCTCAAAGTAATGAAAATATAATTTTTTATAACATAAATGGCTAGGGTTAAAAAATGAAAAAAAATATTTTTTCCAGATCTTAGTTTTCATTTTATTTTTGTCTTTTTTACCAAAAAAGAAACAGCTTTTGTCTTTAAAGTTTTTTTATTTAATGCATAGCAATCGAAATATCAGCTGATGAAAAAAAAACCTTTTTTTTATAAAAATAGCTATATCTCTGTGTAAAAAAATCAGAAATGAGTTCTTTTCCTCTCATTTTAAAGAGGAATTTTCCACCTTTTAATTTTGCTTGGCTTTTTAATGATCCTCTAATTTGCATAGCAAATAAATAAATTTGTATATGGGCAAAAAAAAAAAAATTTTTTATACTCATTTTTAAACACAAAAAACTTAATTCTAGTTCAAACAGTATTATCTTTACGTTACTTAAAGCTTTTGCTATTACCTTTAAAATGGTGTCAAGTTTCTTATTCTATGACTCTTTTTCGCTGAGATATAAAACTTTAAAATTTCGCCTCAGGGTTGGCAAAAGTACGTACGTGTTGGGCACTGTATGTGCATGTATTTATACCAGCAAAATAATGTTGTACTTACTGATTTGAAACTACGTGGTCGATAATATACCTGTCATCGACTCTGAATCCTCCATCGAGTTTGTTACCGATATCGTAGGACACAATAATTTGCCTCCGCTGTATTACCTTATAACGGGGATTTAGCCCGATTTACCCCGTGTATATAAAGTAATAAATTGGGAATGATTGAGTAAACGATGTCTGGAATTTCCTGGACGTAGTAGTTTTTCCAGGTCCGGTGTTCGTCGCGTCGGCGACAAGACAGCCGGATCAGCGCAGATTCGTCGTGTTGGCTAAGGAGCGCGAAAGTCGGAAATCCGAAAGCGGTTGTCGGCGTGAGAAGGTAGGGCGTTCAAATAAAGTAGCGGGATGTAATTATATTAGAACGTTTATAACAAAAATCTTTAATTAAAAATAGTTAATAAAGACAGTCGGAAAGAGAGAGAGAGAGCACGATGAGCGAACGAATAGAGAGAGAGAGAGAGAGAGAGAGAGATCAAACCATCAAGCCTATACTTACAATACAGGTGCCTAAACCCTAGTTTTGCCGACGGCTTCTACGGTCTGTGTTGACGCGCGTACACGACAGATGGGCCATCACGTGTACCGCACAGCTCTGTCTCCTTCGGTATTAGTTTCTAGTACAACGGCAGACTGATCCTCTACACCACCGGCCATAGCGCACGTGTCCGAACTGTCCGTAGAGTCAGGCGACTTCGAAATCTGCTCCTCAATAGAGATACATACTACAGGGGCGAAGAAAAATGACAGAAGGACACAGGTAAGGTTCAGCAGAAGAAGGCAATCGATGGGACTCTGTCTGCTTACTCACGTATCGAAACAACTATTACTCGCGCCGCGGGCTCACCTATGCAATTCTGTCTTAATGAACCAATCAATGCGCGCGGTCAATCGATAAGGCGCGACTATATTTCTTTTTCTCTCTCCACGCCTTGCTCTCGCGTACGGAAGTATCCCTGCGTATTCGCATCTCTCTCTCACCTCACTTACCTTATATCAGAACAGAAGTGTAACTACATATGTAAGTTGTAACTAGCTTTCGTTACTTATCAGTTTTTAAGGTGGGCAAGTGAGGCGCACTCGCTCATAGCAATCGAGGCGGGAAGGAGGGAAAAGGTAAATAAATGAAAGTGATTAAGGAATTATAGACACAACAAAATTCGCAATTAAAAAAAATCTAATTCTAATCAAATCAAAGTCAAATTACTCTTAAATTCAAAATCGTGTTCTTAACACCTTTTACAATAGAGAACAAAGAACAAATTAACTAACTTATCGCGCTTCGAAATCTAAACTATATACAGAACGCGTCGCGCGGCTGATGACCGCCTTGACGAAGAACCGACTTAGCCTACTTAACTAAAAGAGAAAGCAGCCTGGCGAGGGATCGCCTGAACGATTTACTATTTGAACAATTTATGACGCCGACTGTAATTAGGGCAGCTAGCCGGCGTGTGTACGCCTTGCTACCTACCTGAAGCTTACAATTATGCGCTGTGCCATACCGTTGAAGAAAGAGAGAGAGAAAGATTAGTTTGCGAAACTTGACCTTCAATACAGAAACGGGAGGCCTGGCTGCAACCTGTGCACGATGTTGCTGGTCGTCGCTGGACAATTCCTGTCGTATTCTCCGGGTAGCGTCCCGAGTAGATGCTGAAACAAGGCAGTCGTCCTCTTTCCTCTCGGTCTTTCTCGGCTCCTTGGTGGCGTGTGCGTTTGGCTGACCCTTTGTCCTCAATTGCACTTTCGACTTTTCACCGCTGACCGTCTAAACCGTCTTAATGGAAATCTTCTGACTGACTGACTGCTCGACTCACTACTGTCTGTCTCGCTCGTTTTTTCTTCCGCCATCGACAGCTTCTTCCTCGTTCTTTCTCTCCCCACTTGACCTACTTATTAGGCGGCGCGCAACCAATGCGCTAATTGGTTCGCGACGTGCGCCTGCCTAATCTTGCGTGGGGCACACACGCACCTAACTCTCTCTCTCTCTTTCTAGCACCTCTATACTCTGTCGTCAGCGTAACAGCTTCAGGCCGACTCGACCTAGCTTGGCAATCTCCGTCGGCTGAAACAAAGACCATGCATTAGGCGCATGGTTAAATGCGCCTAACGCTGGTCACCGTACTTTGCCGAGAGAGAGAGGGGAAATTGGGGAAAAATACAGACGAGAACAAGCACAACGCTTGCTCTCGTCACAAAGTATTTGATAAATAAATACAAATACAATAAATTCATGAATACATAGGATAGGTTCGGAGAAATAGGGTGCATTTGCTTATCGCTGCTAGGGAGAGAGAGACATGACGAGTCAGCAATTTCACTCGTTATAACCTGACATGTATTCTGATACTATAAACCGGTTTTAATTTACGCATGAATCAAGATTTATCGCAATAACGTTCTATGAATCAGTGTCGTAAGTTTAAGTCAAGGTAAGAGTTTGGTAGCATAAGTATAAAAGGAGCCTTCCGCCACTATACTCTCTCTCTCTTACGATGTGGCTCTTCTGTTAGCTCGTTACGCTCAATCTCCGACTCTTGTCTCGTCTAATATTTCGGTAAACCTATACTCTGTTACTTTAAATGTTGTATCGATTAAAACCTAAGATTACTTAAGTATAAGTATATTTGTATCTTAAACTTAGATCAAAAGAGTAACTTGAATATTCGGCTTTATTTATTTGACTTTACCTTTCGAGATAGACCGCGTACAGAGCAAATCCTTTAACAGAGATTTGCTGCAGCTAATATCAACAAGCAAAACTGAAGGTAAGAATATACTTAAACTATTAACCACCATATGCCTGCAAATAGCTATTATTCTATGCTCGTTTGTATTATCATATACTTTTCGATCTCACACTTAGTCCTAAAACACTATCGATAAGCTTTGAACTTCGCACCTAAAAGTTATTTAGCGTAGACGTAACAGTTTATATCACATCGTATATCTTTAATGTAGTGAAATATCAGATATGTATATTTTAAAAATACTGTTTGTATATACACATTTTTTATAAGATTTGAACTTTATGTTGTTTTTCTGTTGCAGTTTAAATATGCGTACACTTCAATGAAGTACAATCTCTTTTTCAGCCGACATAAATTACCAGGCCCGGCTAAGATAGCCTAAGGAGAGCGAGAGAGAGCATTACAGAAGGAAAACGTAAGAAGACGCTGCAGTTGAGGAAAGAGAGAGAACTAGAAAAGAGAGAGAGAAACAGAGAAAGAGCGCTTATGTGAGCGCACACGAAGCGGTTATTGGGCAGGCGGGCGAAACGCGTACAATTAGCGCTTTGTCGCATACCGCCTAAAAATGGACTAAGTAGGGATAGTTTGTGAGAGCGGACACTGCCCGCGCAGGAGTATTGCGTGGCATCACTCTACCTCAGCCATCAATCGAGGTTAGTAGACTAAGGAATTAGATCGCGCTGCCATCATCTTAGCAATTGTTCCCTGCGAAGAAGAGGTTGGCTGCTTTCCATCTTGAGCAGCCCCACGTCCTGGCCTTTCGTCAAAGCGCGTACCACCTGCAGCAGCGACAACGACGAGAAACCGGACAGCCGGCATGCCCTGTAGTTGCCACCTTCACCTCCTAGGGATCATCGAGGAGAAAACAAAGGTCAGGTTATATCTCTCTTCCGGTTATTCTCTCTCGCAGTGATGTTCGGCCACGCAAATTATTAGGTAGCCAGACGATCACTTGTCGGCTACTTTACAAGTTTCTTTGCATTAGAATAAGTCGCGTTTGTTATTCGGTTATGGTGCATAATGTTGTAGTCATACGATTAAGGTGTTTATATTTTGATTAGTTTAAGCGCGCGTTTGTTTGAATTATATGGTAATAAAAGGTTTGTCACTGAGTATTAAACAAAATTGGTTTATTTTTCCCGCCTACTCTTCCGATTGCATCTAGAGCGAAAGCGCCTCTCTTACCTTTCCCTTTAAAAATAGGTAGTAGCGCGTCAACACTGTTATAGTTCTATAAATAGTAACCAAATTTTATAGAATTATTAGCTTCCAAATTTATTCTTTTTGGTTAATTGAAAGATGGTAATCTAAATAGTAGCATTTGAAACAATTATATTTTTTACACCAAGAACACCTGGCAAATACCAGTGCTCCGTTTCTATATTTTTCTTTTTTTGTTTCAGGAGAAAAACATATTTGTTTTACATTTTTAATTACCTCTCTCTCTGCAATTAATCCAGAAGTAAACCAATCATTTTGCAGCATATTTTTAAACGCTGAAACGCTTAACTGATTATGTATCAAAGCATGCTTCTTAATGCAATCGCTTTTGGAGCTGATATAAATTTGATCATTGAGTACATAAGTAGAATTTTCAAGGGATTTGATGAAATATTGTACTTGGTGATAAAAATATACATCACATGACTGAACCAATGAAAGGTAATCAAGTAATATGAGTTTGAGCAACTGACTTGTATCTGGATGAACTAGAGCAAATAAATTATTGTGTTCAGGCAACTGATCTAACAATAATACGAATTTACTCTTTTGTCTATATGACTTCACAACATTCATAACATATTGCTTCAATAAATTTAATGTTGAATGACCAATTCTTGAGCATGCAAATATATTTACATGCAGTTGATAAATCTGATTAATATTTTATTTGTTCTATTGAATTAAGCTATGCCGTTCGTTGTGGCAGACATATGAATACTTTTAATAACAATGTACCTGAGTCCGTAATGGTGTACTACGCTGGTAGTGCAAAATCGTATTGTTAAGACAAACTGATCAATTGGAGAAAACACGTTCAAAGATGTAAATTTAAATTTAGGACGTATTTTATGATTATAAAATGGATACTTAACGGATTTAAGGAAGCCCTAATAAATAATTCTCACAAGACAAATAGGAATTTTCAAGAACAGGCTATGCAAGTTGCCATACAGTTTATATCAGAAGAATTCGAATTCATTGCTTCTCTTTCATGAGTAAACAAATGTAAAAGACAGTTTCGCATTAGCCACAGAAAAGTTGCAGGATATACGAAGTCAATGGAAAAAAACGATCGATACATTAAAAAGTGATGCATTAAATTTTCAACAAGAATGTTCACCTTTGATAAGAGGATTTGATTTAGACTATGTATTAAACAGTGATTTAACTTACTACAAATATCGTTCAAATGTTAATCGTACTCTCGCTATTCGAAGTCAGAAAATAGTTGAGGTACATATTAGAGATATAAACAATGTTACACATTCTTATACAGCGCAGTAGACCTTGACAGCATTAGGAAAATTAATTTATCAAGTTTTTATATGCTTGCAAGAAGCCAGTGGGAAGTTTGGTTCCGTTATTCGGAAAATATCTACACTTAAAATTATTCTTCCTCGTTACACTTCATCGTTTATGTTATGTATTATTATATACCACGGGTCCTATCAATAGTAGTACCCGGGTTTTCCTAATAATATTAATACCTGGAGCCTATCAAAAGTAGTCTCCAGATAATAAAAAAAAGAAAGGGAAGCACGAGCTATTACTTCACTAGAGGAAAGAGAGATAAAAGTAAAGAAATGAAGGATTTTTCTTATTTGCTTACTGTCTTTTTTTTATTAAGAAGTATTGTTGAGTTTAGTGTTGGATGATTTCTCCTTGTCCTATTCCAGGTTTTTTCTGTTACTTGGCTGCTTGGCTTTCTCCTCCTTCACTGATAGCATGACGTTGGATTTTCTTCTCCGTGATTCTTATTTTTCACTGGCTCGTTTGTCTCTTCTCATTTTCCTCACTGAGTTTTCGGGCCCTAATTGGAGCGAGGGCGTGGAGAAAATCGGTGGAGCGGACGCAAAGGTACAGCCCTTTGCTCGCGAGATGGCTCCTCAAGTACCGTTCTCAACCAAGTATTATCCAGTAAGCGGGTTTACTATCACTTAAAGATTATTTTTTTGTATAACCTCGATAACTTACAAGTTACTTAGTGCTAGAGACAATATGGTAGGTTTTTTCTCTATTACTGTTAATTACAATTTGTAAAGAAAATAAGTACTACAAATAATTATAAGTATATAATTTATATTGATAATAAGTAATAAAGTATAATCTTATTATTTCGCACACTGTATTGTACAGATTTATGGGTGTTTTACTAAATTATTCACTAATCATACAATTCTATTTAAGTTTTAGTCGGAGTATTAATACAAGAAAAAAAACTTATGTAACTTAACAAGGCCATTATTTCCTAATTTCTTACAATAAAAATCCGTTTAACAACATAGTGCGTATATATAATAATTTTTGCTTGGATTTTTCTCTGTTTTTCGTATTTTTTAGCTAATCCTAGCTTCGAAATGAGAACTCGATGAGAGGTTTGAGAAGTCATAATTATCCGGGATGTATTGCGATAGTTAAATAATTTCATTTGGATAATTTTAAATTTTATTTCATTTCAATGGTAATTTTTTGAGCATCTTAAAAGGAGGAAAAATCCGTTGGGAAAAGTAGCATACAGGATACAGTCGCGATTTTACGACTCTCTCCTCTCATCGACATGTTGACGCCTGTTAAACACGTGCAAGGGGGCTACGCGCTCTTTGCATGCGTGAGAGAACGCTGGCTCGGATGCAGTACGGATTTTATTGCTTTTCGAGGGAAATTCTTATCGCGACACTCATCTCAGCCCTCCTCGCTATTGAGCAACTGTTCTCATTTCGTGCTTGCCTTAGATGCTATACAAAAAAAATATTCTTACGAAAAATTAAAATTTTAAAAATGGTCCGCCGTCACACCCCCCACTTAAACGGTTACTTAAGGAGCGCAGCTAGGCAAAGTCATTGTTAATTAAGATGTAGTTGCAGAGCATGGCAACCAAGATTTATCTACATTCGTTATCGAGAAAAGAAACTATTGTTAGTTTGAATTGAGGATACTAGATTTTCTTTTGGTACGTTGGCATTTGTTTCTTGTGTCTTAACTGGTATATAATGGGGTATCTGTATTGGCATAGGAACTCTACTTATTTCTTCTTTGGATTTTTCATTTTCTTTCTGTATTGAATGGCCTAGGTGGATAAGGAAAGTTGTGAGACTATTCCATATGGCACCAAAAAGTTGATAAGATCACCCATAAATACTATGTAATGCCATACCATTGATAAAGATTTCTATCACCTTTTTAATTATTTGTATAATAAAAAGGATAGCTATCACTCCTGCACTGAACGTTCCAAACGTCATGAATTTATCCCACATTCCATTCCAAGTGGTATGAACTAAGCGTTCTAAAGTGTTCTCATTGAGCAATTTATTAATTATTCCTTCTTGATCTCTCATTGCATGTCCTTTGATTTCTCGAGCAACATCATTGATGACAGCTGATTGTTCAAGAGGGTACATGATTCGATTTAGAAGATCCTACAGATCTTGTTCAGTATAAATACCACTTTTAGCAAGAGTTGGAATATCTTGATATTTCCATGTCATTTGGGAAAAAGGCTTCAGGATTTCAGGTGTTCTGGCGTTCATAGGACGTGGTATGAACTTGTACCAGTTTTCGTTGACATAAAAGTGAGTGGACAAGAAAGCGTTACAATCCACTATTGTTCCTTGAGTCTTGAGTATATGTGTTTTGGGTGTCATAAATTTGGTGACATTGTTATGGACCAATTTTAATTCTTCATAGCATTCGGTCCCCGGCGAAATCTTTACATCTACTGAGATACATTTGACGACGTGAACTACTTCGCCAGCCGTTACCGCCATATATCCAGGTCCTTTCATCAAATTGTACGCGAATTGATCAGATGAATACGTTGCTATTGCTAAAGCATTTTTTAAAATCTCACGTTCTTGCCTACAACGCTGTACAACTACATCTCTGTACAAACTATTTATTTGATTTTTTATGTAACGCTCGACGAATACAAACTTAGAATTAACATATGCGAATATGTTTAAATTACTTAATGATAATTTCTTTGCTACAGCAAAGGTTGAGACTCCTCTAGTGGTTTCAAAAATGAATAATTTTGGGTGTTCTGTTTGAACTATTTCATACCCACAGATTTATCTTTTCCCTTTGGCCATTAACGCGAAGGTAATATCTTCTGTTATCAAGGAGTATATGCGGTTTTGGTGTTCGTCTACTATTTTGTTGGCTATGCATTTATATAATATCCCGTAATGATTGAATTTGCATATGTCTCGTGGTATTGTTTTCCAGAAGGTATTACCTCCGTCCGGGTCTATACAAGTTTCTTCGGTTAATGCACATTTGGTACCTGAGCGTAGTCTTACTTGATCTTTATTTAAGTCAACTGGTGCAGTATAATCTTGCACGGTTATTTTTACTAAACATTGGACTACAACTAATCTCATATATAAACAATGGTTAAGGAAAATCCCTCATGTAATTAAAACAACACTCTTGAAAATTTCAACGTTTCGCCATAAATTCATGGCCTCTTCAGGAAAACTTTATTAAAAAAAAAAAATTATGAACAATTAAAAACTTTTTTATAAACAAATCGACATGATCATAACACTACAGTACACATCTAACAATAATAATAAAATCATTCGTACTCACAACTATAGAAAACCTAAGTCATAGTAATGTCAATTAATAAAATATTTTTACTATTCAGAAACAAACCGAAAAGTCAGAGATATAAAATGAACTGTGAATTTAAAAGTGGTACAACTGTCTATATACTAGAAATGTCAATATAGTATGCAATTAAACAACCAATCAGAGTTAAGCACGAAACGGAGATGCCCGAACAATTCGAATCACACAAATAAAATTCAATGACAAGAGCGCATCTCTTTTACAACATTTACAATCCGACAGTATTGTTTATTGAGAAGCTTCACATCTTCTTTTCTGTTAATCGTGTTATCACTAATATTAATATTAATCATCTCAGATGTAATTCTTTTTTTGTAATTTGATTCTCTATCCAAAATAACTGTGTTTTCCCAATCAAATTCATGGTTAGGAAAATTCTCTATGTGAGAAGATACTGGTAACTTATTTTTTCCTATTGAATCTTTGTGTTCTTTAATTCTCTTTTTTAAACTACGTTTTGTTTCCCCCACATAATTCGCAGGGCATGATTTACAATTGAATTTGTAAACGACTCCAGTTTCATCCCACTTTGACAATTTGTCCTTGCCTAGTTTAATTATATTATTGAGTTTTTTGCTTAAAATAGGAACACATGTGATTTTAAATTTCTTAAAGATAGAATTACAATTATAATAAAAATTCTCACATAACGGCAGTGGTAGTATAGTGTCTTGATTATATAGTTTATTATTGTGAACTGATTCAATAATACCTTTGATTTGTTTGTATCTATGTTGTCTTAGTCTACGATTGATATTTGAGTTTATGAATTTAATCGGATAATTATTTTGTAATAATGTTTTTTTTATTTGTTCAATATTAGCATCATGAAAGGTCGGATCTGATAAACGTACTGCTCTATCAACTAAATTAGAAATAATATTTTTCTTCTGTTGAATAGTGGGATTAGAATTGTAATTCAATAGTCTGCCTGCCGAAAGTGGTTTCTGATACCAATTAGTATAAATAGAATTGTGATTTCGGTAGATAGTTACATCAAGAAAATTTATACTGTTGTTTTGTTCTATTACATAAGTGAATTTCAAATGTCTGTTATAGCTGTTAAAAATGTCTAATACTGATTGTACATGTTCTTCTTTTATACACAAAATTGTATCGTCAACATAACGGTAATAAAAAATTGGAACACAGTCAAAATCCTTTTTATGTTGATCCAAACAATAAATTTCTAAGTCATCCATGAGTAAATCTGCAAATAATGGCGATATTGGGGATCCCATTGGAGAACCAAACATCTGTTTATATATTTTATTATTAAAACAAAAATAAGTATTATCAAATATGAATTTGGTAATATCAATTATTGTATTGAATGGAATTTTTGAGTGTGATTTTATTCTATTGTAACGTTTATCTAAACTGTTGATAACAAAATCACAGGGAATGTTCGTAAAAAGAGAACTGACATCGAGCGAAAGTAAATTATAATCATCCGGAATATATATTTTTTTAATCTTATCTATCAATGAAAAACTATTTTTAATATATGATTTGGGTGGTTCAATACATTTTCTTAGATTTTTATCTAATACTTTTGAAAGAAAATAAGTAGGGCTATTTATTAGTGAAATAACTGGTCTAAGTGGGCAACCACTTTTATGTATTTTAGGTAATCCATACGCTCTCGCTAAAAATGTATTAGTTTGTGTGAGATTGATTCTATTATATCTCTGATCCAAGAATTCTTCCTCATTTAATTGTGATAATATCTGATAAACCTTTGATTGAAGATTTTTTAACGGATTTTTTTCAACTATTTTATATGTATCTTTATCAGCCAACAATAATTCCATATTTTTCATGTAATTATCCTTATTCAAACATACCGAAACATTACCCTTATCTGATCGTGTGAAAAATAAATTCTTATTATTTTTTAAAAATTCTTGAGTTTTTTTGTAATCTTTAGTAATTTTTTTCTCGTATGTACTAATATGATTTGTTTGTCTACAAGCGAATTCAATGTTTTTAATTAAAATGTTTCTCATTTTTGGAATGTTTTTTGGTTCTATGTCTACGTTTTCATCTATTGTCAAATCAGAATTATTATTTCTTTTACTGAATTTACTAACTGCATATTCGAAATTTTTTATACTGTTTATAATGTCTTTTTCCGATAATCTATTTTTCAAATTATGTTTCTCACCTAAAGAAACAATATTTGTGACTTCTTGTGGAAGGCTAACTTTTGACAAATTGGTTACCCATTTTTCATTGTTTTGAGGATATACAACTAAATTTTGTTTATTAATTAATTTATTTAATTTATTATCTAACCTCTTTTTTGTATTATTAAATATTTTTGTACTTTTGTTTTCTATGTATTTTCGAAATTTAATTAGCATGTATGAATACCTGTGACATTCTTTGAAAAGAGAAGCCAATGCATTGAGACGTTTTCTAAGAAAATTAATATGTATGAACAAGTCTGTGATTTCTAGCCTAAGTACACTATTCGAGTGTGAACGAATGAAATTTTCATGATGTTTAAAACCGGAATTACTGTGATATGAATGCATCCTTCTAAACATGTTACTTATGTGTGAAGGAAAATCCCTCATGTAATTAAAACAACACTCTTGAAATTTCAACTCTTGATCAAAAAGTAAGGTGAATTTTGAAATTTAGCGGGCTACGTCCGTTCGATCTTCGACTTTTTTATTTGGTTATGTCGGTACACTCGTCTAGAACATACGTTCCAAATTTCAGCTTTGTAGTATGTTTGGTTTGTTTGTGAGAGGCATCAAGGTTAGAAGTGTTTTGCGTGCTCCACGATTTGCTGCTGTCTAAAAACATGGATCAAAGAGTTTGCATTAAATTTTGTGTGAAAAATGGAATCAAATGTTCCAAAACACTTGAAATGCTGAAAGTGGCATACGGTGAGTCTACTTTAAGCCAAAAAAATGTTTACAAGTGGTATAAATTCTTTCAAGAAGGCCGAGAAGACACCGACGACGAACCTCGTTCTGGACGCCCCAGCACATCAACAACTGATGAGAATGTTGAAGAAATGAAGAAAATAGTGTTGGGAAATCGTCGAATTACCATTAGAGAAATTGCTGATGATATTGGCATCTCATTTGGTTCGTGCCAATCAATTTTGACGAGTGTTTTAGACATGAGACGTGTGTCAGCGAAGTTTGTTCCGAAATTGTTCAATTTCGACCAAAAGAAACGTCGCATGAGCATCGCCCAAGAGCTACTGAATGACGTCAACGATGATCCAGATTTACTCAACAGGGTTATAACAGGTGACGAAACATGGGTATACGGTTATGACGTCGAGACTAAGACTCAATCGTCCCAGTGGAGGCATTCTGGATCACCAAGACCAAAAAAAGCACGCCAAGTTCGATCAAATGTAAAGGTTTTGCTTACAGTTTTCTTTGACTGCAGGGGCGTGGTGCATCATGAGTTCTTGCCAAGGGTAGAACAGTAAATAAGGAATATTACCTGCAAGTTATGCGCAATTTGCGCGAAGCGATCCGCCAGAAATGTCCGAATTTGTGGAAAAATAAAAATTGGCTTTTGCACCATGATAACGCCCCTGCTCACACGTCGTTGCTTGTGCGCGAATTTTTGGCTAAAATCAACACAGTAACGATGCCACAGGTACCGTATTCCCCAGATCTGGCCTCCTGTAACTTCTTCTTGTTCCTAAAACTGAAGAGGCCCATGAAAGGACGGCGTTTTGCCACAATTGAGGAGATAAAGACGGCATCGAAGGATGAACTAAACAAGATCACAAAAAATGATTTTTTGAAATGCTTTGAGGATTGGAAAAAGCGTTGGCACAAGTGCATTATATCCGAGGGGGATTACTTTGAAGGAGATAAAATAAAAATTGATGAATAAATAAATATTTTTTGAGAAAAATAAAAATTCACCTTACTTTTTGATCACACCTCGTACGTGCCACTACGACCCAAGGGTACCAGGAAGTACCCCGGAACCCCAGCGACCGACCCCTGGCGAACCTCGAGAGGCTCCCCAAAGGCAGGTGCCTTCAAGGATGGAACAGCCACCAAGAAGAGGACCAAGAGACGCCGACATGGATGAAGGGCAGGCGATCCCGGAAGGATCCGCCTGGTACGACGCCAATGCGGCGTCGGGGTACTATGCGACTCGGGACGCGGGTAGGATTGTCCGAGGATGGAAGCTGCAATACTCTGGCACGGCTTCAGAGTGCGTAGACACCTTCCTATCGAGACTGGAGGATCTACGCGCGGGCTCTGGTCTAACAGACGGCGAAATCTTGTGCTCGGTATCAGAGCTCCTCGAAGGTGTTGCAAGGACCTGGTACGAGCTTAACAAGTTTAAGTGGAGGAGTTACGCCGACTTCGTGGCAGGCGCTCGACGTTGGTTTGGGTCGAGTGAGCTGCAGCAACAAAGGTTGCTGCAAGAGGCCCAAGCCCGATACCAGGAGAAGGGAGAGCTGGTGCGAGAATATGCCTGCCACCTCCTCTTCATGTTGGCCCAGCTACGCCCGCCGTTACCAGAGCAGAGGCAGTTAGATTTGTTGTATGCAAATCTCCTACCCGCCATCCGGATGCAGCTGCGGAGGAATGCGTTCTCCATCATGGACGAATTCCATGCCCGGGCGACTGAGATCGAGACCGCCTTGCGAGACGATGAGCGCCCGAGGACCAGGCTGGAACCAACGTCCACGTTGTACCCCGAGCACATGGGGATGTCAGCTAAGGCATCACCGCCCCGGGCAGGACCCCGAACGGCGGCTATGTCCAACAAGCCTCGGGGTAGGGAACAGCTGCAACCCGAGTCACCGGTTAAAGCCCCGGCCAGGAAACCCGAGGACCGGCCCACAATCGCCGCAACGCAGGCGACGGACCGCTTTGAGGATCTGTCGTCGCAAATTGCGACCCTGCGACGAGATATGGACCGGTACTTTAAGGAGAGGAAGGCTAGCTCTCCCAGGCGGCCGAGGGGTCGGCCGCAAGAAAAGGGGAGGAATAAAACCCCCCCAGGCTCTCCTGGCCAGCGACGAGAGGGTCAGCGGAGGAAAATAGACTACTCCCAACCGATTAAGTGCTCGTCTTGTGGCAAACTAGGCTTTACCAGGAGGTACTGCCCGGATTGCAACAAGGGAAACGGGCAGGGAAGCGGAGGACGGAGGTCCCCTCCGCGTCCCCAGTAAAGGTGACCTCTCGTTGTGGGTCGCTGGAACGGGGCAGGGGCCCGCCAGCGACCCCAGGGTTCAGGAAGGTCTCGCCAGGGATATCGGACCCTACGAGACCTGGCAGTGCGGTGGCGTTGGAAGCGACAGCGACCGAACAGATGCCTGATCTGGGTAACCGAGCGTTTTGTATGCTCGAAGGGTACGGAGGTCGGATTCAGGTGGTGGAGCAGGGGTTTGAATGGGTCGGAGAGGAGACCATCAGATCCAAAAGCTCCAGGAGACCACCTGACGCTCCGGAGGATACACCGGCGACCTAGACACCTGCGGGTGAGAGCACGTCGATGCGAGTAGCGGCTGCCCAAGGCAAGAAGAGCCGTGAAAGCCTCCCGTCCACAGAGGGGAGAGAGACGGCGAAAGCTCCCCGCAGGTATAGACCCGAGGATGAGACCAGATGGTGGCTTCAGGTGGGGATAGGTGCCTACAAGTTAAGGGCACTCTACGACACCGGGGCCTCATCGACGGTAATGGGTCAGCTCGGGCTTAGGTTGGCATCAGACATGGGATTGGGCCTGGACGTCACGCGTGCGGGAGAAGCGAAGCTCGCCGACGGTCGTCCATGTCCCATCTTGGGTCATGTGATTTTCCCCTTTACGGTAGGGGGAATCACAAAAGATGTAAGGGTCGCTATAACGCCACTGCTGTCTGATGACTGCTACGTCGGCGCGAATTTCGTAAGGGAATTCAGCGCCAACCTGAATCCTGACACGGACCAGCTGTACTTGGCGAAAGCCAAAGTGGCGGTACCGTTGGAAGTGGTAAGCGTCACTGGTACGTCGTACCTCGCACCCGTAGGCCTGGTAGAAGCCACGGAAGCACAGCGCCAAGAAGTGGTTAGCCTCGTCGATGGATTAATTCCAGACGGAGGCGAGTGTTTAGGCTGTGCTGTGGGGGTCGAGCATGAGATAGACATCGGAGACGCTCGACCCTGTAAACAGAAATACTACCCGGTCTCCGATAGGGTGCGAGACGAAATGCACGCGCTGGTCAAGGCCATGCTGGACAACGACGTCATTGAACCAGCAACCAGCGGGTGGTCAAGTCCAGTGGTGATGGTTAAGAAGGCAGATGGCAAATACCGGTTCTGCGTAAATTACCAGAAGGTAAACGCAGTAACCAAGCCGGACGCCTATCCATTACCCTTTATGAGCGACATCCTGCGAAGGATCAGGGATGCGAAGTTCATCTCGACACTGGACTTGAGTAGCGCGTACCACCAGATACCTCTTAAAAAGGAGTCGCGCCCCATTACGGCGTTCACAGTCCCCGGCCTGGGGCATTTTCAGTTCAAGAGAATGCCCTTCGGATTGTCTTACGCCGGCGCGACCTTCCAGAGGTTGATGGACAGAGTGATTGGCCCGGATTTAGATCCTTTTGCTTTTGCGTACCTCGACGACGTGATTATTATCTCGCCGTCCTTTGAGGAGCATAAGCGACACCTGGGATTGGTTTTACAACGAATCCTGGGTGCGGGCCTCACTGTGAATAAGACCAAAAGCCACTTCTGTAAGTCGGAAGTCAAGTACCTGGGGGTCCAAGTGAACCATGAAGGGGTAAGGCCAGATCCAGAGAAGATCAAGCCCATCATGGAGTACCCAGTACCACGGACGATCAGACAGGTGAAGCGATTCATGGGGATGATGTCGTGGTATCGTCGCTTTATACCCGACTTCGCGACCATCGCTGAGCCGATAAACCGCCTGACGAAGAAGAGCATCCCATTTGCTTGGCAGCAGGAACAGGAGCAGGCTTTCGAACGGTTACGAGACGCAATGGTCTCGGCACCAATCTTGCAGTCACCAGATCCCAGCGCGCAGTTCGTGTTACAAATGGACGCGAGCGATAGTGGGATAGGCGCGGTATTGACGCAAGAAGTCGATGGACAGGAGCGCGTAATCGAGTACGCCAGTCGCTCCCTAAACAGTGCGGAAAGGAACTATACAGTCTCCGAACGAGAGTGCCTGGCAGTAGTATGGGCTATCGGGAAGTTCCGGCCATATGTTGAGGGGCACCACTTCAAAGTCATCACCGATCATAGTTGCCTTAAGTGGCTCCACAGTATGAGGAATCCTACAGGAAGGCTAGCGCGTTGGGCGTTAGCACTACAAGGACACGTCTTCGATATAGAGTATCGAAAGGGAGACCTCAACGTGGTGCCAGACGCTTTATCTAGGACCTATGAGGAGGGGGTGGTAGAAGTGGGTGCTATGACTCATCGCCGGAAACTGCCGATGCCTGGTACCTTCAAAGATACAGAGAGGTATGCCAGGACCCACATTCTCAGCCTACCTGGAAGGTAGTGGGTGGGAGACTGTACCATTACAATCCGTCTGAGGAGAGCGAAGGGTCCATCGATAACGAGGAAGCCTGGAAGCTAGTGGTTCCTGCCGAGAAGAGGCATCAGGTACTCGAGGAGGTGCACGATGCGCCAGCAGCGGGACACCAGGGGAGAGAACGGACATTCTCCCGGGCTAGGCACCTGTATTTCTGGCCGAAGATGTACGATCAGGTCAGAGAGTACGTGAGGAGTTGCCCGGTATGTCAGCAATGCAAGGCGGAACAAAGGCCGCCTTGCGGGCTGATGGGTCGTCGAGAGGTCTCGCGACCCTGGCAGGTGGTGGCCAGTGACATTACTGGCCCTTTCCCAAAGAGCTCGAGAGGGTTTGAATATATTTTGGTCTTTTTAGACCTGTTCACTCGGTGGGTGGAGTGTGTACCCGTACGTAAGGCCAATGGAAGGACCATTGTACGGGAATTGCACGACAGGGTGATAACCAGGTTTGGGGCGCCAGAGATCTTTTTTTCGGACAATGGGACAGAATTTAAGAATCAAGAGGTCGATGCCTACCTGTCGAGGAACGGCATCCGGCGCGCCCTTACCCCAGTTTACCACCCACAGGCAAACCCCACAGAGCGAGTGAACAAAACCCTCAAGGCCATGCTCATATCGTACGTGGAGCGGGACCATAAGAGCTGGGATGAGCACCTGCCAGAGTTCAACTTCGCGTTGAACTCGGCAACTCACAGCGCGACAGGTTACAGCCCGGCCATGCTGGTCTTCGGTAGACAGCCCACTCCTCTCTCGACCTTTAGGAGGGCCCAGGATCAGTTGGCTCGGGAAGCTTCTGAGGGCCAAGAACTGACCGAATGGGGTGAGCACATGCGCCAGTTACCCAATTTATGGGAACGCGCTGGCTCTAAGTCCAGGGAGGAGGCGGACCGTCAGGCGGTCTACTACAACCGGAGGAGACGTCAGGCCGACTTTAGGGTTGGGGACTGGGTGTGGAAGCGGAACCGTATCTTGTCTTCCGCAGCTCAGGGCGTTTCGGCGAAGTTGGCGCCGAAGTATGCTGGTCCATACGTAATTCAGGAGGTATGTGGGACTAATACCTACCGCCTAGGTAACCAGCAGGAAGAGTTGCCCGAGCTGATCCACGCCAAGGACCTCAAGCCCTATTATGGCCCATTCTCGGATCAGGACAACGAGGAACCAGGAGGCGGGGACTCAACACCGTTGGAAGAAGAGGAGGGCGTAGGCGACCCACCAGCGAAGGTCAAGGAATCCAGCGAGGATCCGATATGCGAGCGCGTCGCGATTGCAGCCCCCGCGAACGAGTGTGAGAAACCCGCGGCGGCTCCAAAGGTACCGATCGAGGGGCCGGTTAAGCGAGGCCGGGGTAGGCCGCGCAAAAACCCTGCGTGCGAATCTCAGGCACCAGGTGGGGACGACCTGGATGGCAATGCGGTAAGGGGAAGAGGCAGGCCACGTAGAACCGCTCAGCACGTGCGGAAGGTGGTCCTGCCAGCTACCCCCGCAAATGGGCCAAGTTCGCGAGGAAAGCGCAGGGGACCGGGACGTCCACGTAAGCAATAGCGTCAAGCGTGACACTGCGTCGGTTAGGTTAAGGGCTGAACCTGAGAAATCCCTTAACCCCACTTCTTCTCTTTTACAGATGGAGAGGAAGCTGGTCATCAGTGAAGAGGCCTTCGAGACGGCCACCCAACTGCTGCTCGACATGAGATTGGGTCCGGGCGCCGATCGGCTGATCGGTGATCTCCGTAGGTTTGTCCGGGCCCAGGTCGAGGTGGCCGCTCGCGAGGGCCGCTTACTCCAGCGGGTGGACGACTTCCTCCGGGAAGGACTGGCGCCCCAGCCCAGGAGACCGGAAACAAGGGAAGCGTCCACCCAGACCGACGGTACGTACAAAGAGGACCGTCGGTCTAAGTCCACGCAGGACCAAGGGGTGCAGACCCATGGGTCGAGCGCGGTAACCATGGAGAGCTCGACCCAGTGCCCCAGGCCTAGGGAGGCCTGCGGCCAGCAGCATTGGGTCTGCAACCATCCCCGCATCCCCGAGCAGGAGGACCTTGAAGACACCTGGAGGCACGTAAGGTTGGGCCTCCAGGAGGTCGAAAATGCATGGGCCTTCGTCGGGGAACTGCAGACTCAGGTCCACACCCACCTGGAACAGTTCCTCGACTACCGGGGGGCCCGTGAATTGCTCGGGGAGTGGGCTCCTGTGGCCCAGCGACAGACGGCCTATGGTGAGGCCGTGTCGCGCGTGAACCGGGGACAGGAGGCCCCGACGGGTGCGGCGCCACCGCCGGCAGTGCCGCCGCCGGAAGCAAGAGGGCGTTCCGCCGCCCGGGCTCCTGTGAGGCCCCTGATCCCGGCTCAAGCAAGGGCAGCCGCGGGGGCCCCCGGTGGGGTCCAGGAGTTCACGGTCCGCGTGGACGGGTCGAGGGTGCCCGACCCGATCGTGGTGGTGAGGACGCACCAAGGGCGAACCTCAGCCACGGTGGGCGGCGTGACGTTTACCGCCGCCCCGGGACCTTCGACCCCGCATCCCCGCCCGCCGGCGGAGGGGATGCTACATCTGCGGGCATCCTGGGATCACTACGACCTCCAAGTGCCCCAATAAGGCGGAGCATTGGAGGTACCCCCGGCATAAGGCGCCGGGGGGCGGCGGTAGGTGACCCGGATGCGGATGTAGGTGCCCAGGTGGGCGAATAAAGAGTTTTAGTGTGAGAAGGTATAGTTATTTCCACTGACCTTTCCCTAATCCTTGAATACGCGAATCCGGTTAGTAGTTCGGCCCGGTGGTCCGAAGCTAGGAGGGGGCTGCAACGATTATCGAAAATCGTTTAGATCCGCGTACCGGATTAAGAGCGAGCACGTTCGGTTCGCCAGAGAGAGAGAGCGCGTAGGGGCAGTGACCGGGAGGGGAGGCTCCGACCGGCAGTATGACTGTGTTACTCAGTCTGTCAGCGTCGCGCTAACCTCCATTTCCAAGTTTTTCGTGCGTTTTCCTGGCGATATTGCGAACTTGAGTGCGTGGGTGTGTTGGCAGCAGCAATAGCAGCAGCAGCAGCGGTAGCAGCAGCAATATCGGCGACAGCCCTAGCAGCAACAGCAATTGAGCGACAGCAACAACAACAACAGCAGCAACAGTATACGAGACGGTGCAGCAAGTAGCGGAGCAGATTATTAGCAGCGCGTTAGTCGGATACGGTTGGCCACCGTATCCTCGTCGTTCTTGCGGTAGGTGCACCTTTTCCCCCTTTCTATTGTTATTATAATTTGCGTGCGATCCCGCGCAGCGAGCGCGAAGAATTTGTTTGTTGCGCGCGAGCGATTAGTTCGCGGCATCCGTGGTTTTCTCTCTCTCTCATTTTCAGCGTGTTTTGTCATTCACGCGAGCGTGCGTAAGCCTCTCGGCCAAACCCTCGTGTAAATAAGTCGCATGAATAAAGTGCATATTGATCGTTACATTTAAATCAAATAGTCGTTATTTAGTCTTTCCTTTGTCCGGAGGTCGCGTCAGTGTTTATTTACGTTCGATTCGAATTCGCCGGTAACGTAGCACGGAGCACGTGAATCGTTAGGCGGGAATCTTCAACTTAGGTTCCAGCGGCGGCCGCACGAGCGCTACTAGCAAGGGGCGACAGCGCCGCCAAGCGGTGAGTTGGGGAACCCAACTCGGAATAGTGAACAGACTCTGCGCAGGCGCACTCCGAGGCAAGGTAGGTTGCTGTGCTTCGAGCACAGAGATAACAAGGCTTCGTCTAGTCGTAATATAGGCACTTTCCAGAGATTACCGACTAAACGGCAGCCTGTTACAAAAAGAAGAAAAACAGGGACATAGATTATTTATGTGTAACGATTTTTCTAATCTAATCTATTTTTACTTATTTTCTATGCCAAACTTAATTTTTCGAGAGCCTTGGTTAATTTTTCTATTTTTGTTTTTAAAACGTTGTTGGAAATTTTTTGTTGTGTAACTAATTTTTTATTAATTTTTGCGTGCTTTATTTCCGTTCTAATCTGTTTTTTATAAATCTTATTGATTTTAATTAAATCTACGCAAAGATTTCCTAAACTAGCTATCTGCTCGATCCTATTTTTATTTTCTAATTCTAGTTTTGCGACGCATGCACTTAAACTACGACCGTTATTATTAATTTTTGAAATGTCGGTGCTATGATTATTTACTCTATCTATTACGGTTATTTGATTATCTCTTAACGATTGAACATCCTCGATTATTTCGTCTAACGTATCGACCGTTTCGTGGGAAAAACTATTAAAATTTACGAACGGGGGCATAATGGAAAACAATTTTTTAAAGTCATTCGCGACGCGGGGAGTGGATATATTCTATTCATTTGGTCCTACCGATATTGTACTGCAGCTTTTATTTATCAATGTAAACCTTATTATCTATTCCTGAAGTGAGTCAGTGATTTTTTTCTTTTTAGGACTTATTTTTTTTTTTTTTATTTTATCTCTCTTTTATATTTTTATCATTTTTACATATATTTTTTCACTGACTCAAATCACGAGAAAGGAAATCCCTACTATTATCCTTTCCTTAAAAATTATTTCTATTTAAGGAAAGAATATTCCTATAATTTTCTTGACAGTAATCTCCCCGGGGCCTCCAAAATGTTATGTGACGTCGTGGTAACGACACAGCTCAAGTGCGCCTGAGGCTTAGCGCAATCTCAGGTTTCGTTGTCGCCAGAACTGCGATTTCTCGCCTAAACTAGCGTGGATCACTGGTCAAGAAATTGTCTAAATCGAGGGGGATAGTGCCACAGAGCCTATACTTCTGCTCTCAGATTCCGATCGAAAGTCGTAATCTTTGAGCTAGAAGCACCACGGGTCCTATCAATAGTAGTACCCGGGTTTTCCTAATAATATTAATACCTGGAGCCTATCAAAAGTAGTCTCCAGATAATAAAAAAAAGAAAGACAAGCACGAGCTATTACTTCACTACAGGAAAGAGAGATAAAAGTAAAGAAATGAAGAAATTTTCTTATTTGCTTACTGTCTTTTTTTTATTAAGAAGTATTGATGAGTTTAGTGTTGGATGATTTCTCCTTGTCCTATTTCAGGTTTTTTCTGTTACTGGCTGCTTGGCTTTCTGCTCCTTCACTGATAGCACGACGTTGGATTTTCTTCTCCGTGATTCTTATTTTTCACTTTCTGATTTTTTTCTCCACACTTCTCGCTCGAAGCCCGTACATCTCTTTTTATACACTGGGGGTGGTTGGGTGGTAAATCCCTCTCCTAGCGTCTTGGTTTTGGGAGGAGTAGAGCAAGCGATGATGCGTTCATTGGCTCGTTTGTCTCTTCTCATTTTCCTCACTGAGTTTTCGGGCCCTAATTGGAGCGAGGGCGTGGAGAAAATCGGCAGAGCGGACGCAAAGGTACAGCCCTTGGTTCGCGAGATGGCTCCTCGAGTACCGTTCTCAATCAAGATTTATCTAGTAAGCGGATTTACAATAACTTAAAAATTATTTTTTTGTATAAACTCGATAACTTACAAGTTACTTAGTGCTAGAGACAATATGGTAGGTTTTTTCTCTATTACTGTTAATTACAATTTGTATTGAAAATAAGTACTACAAATAATTATAAGTATATAATTTATATTGATAATAAGTAATAAAGTATAATCTTATTATTTTGCACGCTGTATTGTACAGATTTATGGGTGTTTTACTAAATTATTCACTAATCATACAATTCTATTTAAGTTTTAATCGGAGTATTAATACAAGAAAAAAAACTTATGTAACTTTAAAAGGCGATTATTTTCTAATTTCTTACAATAAAAATCCGTTTAACAACATAGTGCGCATATATAATAATTTTTTCTTGGATTTTTCTCTGTTTTTCTTAGTTTCTAGCTAATCCTAGCTTCGAAATGAGAACTCGATGAGTGGTTTGAGAAGTCATAATTATCCGGGATGTATTGCGATAGTTAAATAATTGCATTTGGATAATTTCAAATTTTATTTCATTTCAATGGTAAATTTTTGAGCATCTTAAAAGGAGGGAAAATCTGTTGGGAAGAGTAGCATGCAGGATGCAGTCGCGGTTTTACGACTCTCTCCTCTCATTGATATGTTGACGCCTGTTAAACACGTGCAAGGGGGCTACGCGCTCTTTGCATGCGTGAGAGAACGCTGGATCGGATGCAGTACGGATTTTATTGCTTTTCGAGGAAATTCTTATCGCGGCACTCATCTCAGCCCTCCTCGCTATTGAGCAACTGTTCTCATTTCGTGCTATACAAAAAAAATATTCTTACGATAAATTAAAATTTTAAAAATGGTCCGCCGTCACAGCTGTATATAAAAGAGTAATAATAATAGTTATTATTTTTTAAACGTAAAGTTAATTCGTAATAAAGAAAAATCTCAAGTAATAACAGTTAAAAATTATTAATTTCAAAAGTGGTAGTTTAATATAGTTATTATTTCTTTTTTAATCATTTACAATTTGTCAATGAGAAAAGAAATTATAACAAATAATTAATTGTATTAATAGTTATAAATAGTTATTATAGTCTCAATTCCTATACTTATAAACTGTTTACTTTTTTCAATTTTCACTTGTGGTTTAGTTTACTTTTTGTTGGTACTTTACTTTGCTGTACACTTTATCTTATTTACAATTTTGTCTTATCAATGGCTGGAAGAAGATAAGTTATATCAAATCTACGCCCCTTACGATAATAAGACATCCGATACATATTTCATTATTCATAGTAGTTGAAGAAAAGTCAAGTATTTAAAAAGTTAAAGTTTTTTTATAGTGCTGAATTTATAAATAAATTTATTTCTATATTTACATACAAATTTCCCGAACACGAAAATATAGTACATAACAAGAAGAAAAGTTTTTGTCTACTACGTAGGTATTTATGTCACTTCTCATATATAATTTTATTCAATAATTTTGATTTGTAAACATTGGAAATATAACTGTTAAAAACGTATGATCGAATTCTATCTATAGACTAGGCTTTCTTTTGTCTTTTGTAAAATTCTTCAACTGCAAAAAAGAGTATTTATATCTTGATTTGGTTTTAGATTAAAACATGAAGATCAATCCTTTGAACGTAGTCAATTTATTATTAGCATATTTTCAAAGTTTACAAATACCAGATAGCGAGATTAATTTCAAAGAAATTAAATTGTCAGAAAAGTTGAAAGAAATATTAATAGATGCCGTGTATGAGCTTAATTGATATGATTGTTGAAGAGACGTTCGATTTTCATGAAGATTATAAAGATACTGATGCTAATAAAATAATTAATCGAAGATGAAGTTCAACATCACTTTCCTGATCCTGATTTTGTACCAACAAATCAGTGCACAAATGATGATGAGGAAATCACATTTGATTATAAACAAAGAGCCGTAGAATTTTGGAGGAGCGGAAAAAACAAAAACTTAAAACTTAATACTGTACAACATAGATTCAAAAAAGTATCATCTATAAGTCAACTTATACGTTGGGCAAAAACAATTAATAAAAATGGAACGTACCGAGAAAAAATTGCGCAAATTTGCCAATACACGTTTGATAATATGAAAGCCGCAATTGCAGCTGGTACGATAGTGCATGATCGAGATATACGGAAATGAGCATTGCAAGCTCAAAAAACTGTTGGCTATGAAGATATCAGTTTTAAGACTTCTCAAAATTAGTTACTAAAATTTCGAAAAGCTCATAAAATAGTATCTAGAAAAATAAATAAATTTATCACTAAAAAAACATTAGAAAATAAAGAAGAACTACAAACTAATGCTGATGCTTTTGTAGCTGATGTTAAATCATGTATACCAGAAATCGGCATTGCAAACTTTTATAATTCAGATCAGAGTGGTTTCCAATTAGAAATGCACTCGGGAAGAACATTAGTAGTTGAAGGAGATAAGCAGGTGCAATGTCTGGTACAGTCGGTTTTATCGACAACGCACAGCTATACAATTCAGCCAACTATATCAGCAACCGGGAAACTTTTATTACCACTGTTTATAGTATTAAAAAAAAAATTGGTCAATTCAACCCCATAGTGGAATCTTCATTATTTAGACCAGAAAATGTGCATGTTGAAGCATCTAAATCTGGAAAATTAACGACAAGTTAGTATCTTTTTGTTTATTATAATGCAATGACATACAAATATTTTGACTTTTTTTATTTTAGATCATTTTAAAATTTGGTTGAAAGAAGTTTTTTACCCAAAAGTTGGACCTCAATCTGTACTTTTACTCGACTCTTGGAGTGAAAATTACGATAAAGCTGTAAGGGAAACGATGCCGACAAAAAAATTGTTAATATAAAAAAAATTCCCACAGGAACGACAGGAAACATCCAACCACTCGATGTTTATGGATTTCGTACCTGGAAAAACTTCGTTCGACGTTTATCAGATCAAGTAATTTTGATGGACTATGAAATGAATCTACATTTAAGAAATAACATCATAAAAATGCAGTCTCTTCTTCATAACCAGCTTTCTTCACCAAGATATACAAATATTTTTAAATACGCGTGGTATAAAAGCGGCTATATTGCTGAAAAACCAGCTAAAAAAGATAACCCTGTTGATTTTAGTTTTGGAGATTCTTGCAATATACATTGCGAAGTAGAAGCACGTAAAAATGTTGCTATAATACGGTGTGGTTGGTGTAAAAGATCATTATGTTTCAAACCCTTTTTCGAAGATTATCATTTCTGTAAGGAATTCGTTGAATGATACATTTTATTTTACCAATAAATAAAAAAAAAAAAGAAAGATGAAAATTATTATGAAAAATCCAAATATACGAGGTGTGATCAAAAAGTAAGGTGAATTTTGAAATTTAGCGGGCTACGTCCGTTCGATCTTCGACTTTTTTATTTGGTTATGTCGGTACACTCGTCTAGAACATACGTTTCAAATCTCAGCTTTGTAGTATGTTTGGTTTGTTTGTGAGAGGCATCAAGGTTAGAAGTGTTTTGCGTGCTCCACGATTTGCTGCTGTCTAAAAACATGGATCAAAGAGTTTGCATTAAATTTTGTGTGAAAAATGGAATCAAATGTTCCAAAACACTTGAAATGCTGAAAGTGGCATACGGTGAGTCTACTTTAAGCCAAAAAAATGTTTACAAGTGGTATAAATTCTTTCAAGAAGGCCGAGAAGACACCGACGACGAACCTCGTTCTGGACGCCCCAGCACATCAACAACTGATGAGAATGTTGAAGAAATGAAGAAAATAGTGTTGGGAAATCGTCGAATTACCATTAGAGAAATTGCTGATGATATTGGCATCTCATTTGGTTCGTGCCAATCAATTTTGACGAGTGTTTTAGACATGAGACGTGTGTCAGCGAAGTTTGTTCCGAAATTGTTCAATTTCGACCAAAAGAAACGTCGCATGAGCATCGCCCAAGAGCTACTGAATGACGTCAACGATGATCCAGATTTACTCAACAGGGTTATAACAGGTGACGAAACATGGGTATACGGTTATGACGTCGAGACTAAGACTCAATCGTCCCAGTGGAGGCATTCGGGATCACCAAGACCAAAAAAAGCACGCCAAGTTCGATCAAATGTAAAGGTTTTGCTTACAGTTTTCTTTGACTGCAGGGGCGTGGTGCATCATGAGTTCTTGCCACAGGGTAGAACAGTAAATAAGGAATATTACCTGCAAGTTATGCGCAATTTGCGCGAAGCAATCCGCCAGAAACGTCTGAATTTGTGGAAAAATAAAAATTGGCTTTTGCACCATGATAACGCCCCTGCTCACACATCGTTGCTTGTGCGCGAATTTTTGGCTAAAACCAACACAGTAACGATGCCACAGGCACCGTATTCCCCAGATCTGGCCCCCTGTGACTTCTTCTTGTTCCCAAAACTGAAGAGGCCCATGAAAGGACGGCGTTTTGCCACGATTGAGGAGATAAAGACGGCATCGAAGGATGAATTAAACAAGATCACAAAAAATGATTTTTTGAAATGCTTTGAGGATTGGAAAAAGCGTTGGCACAAGTGCATTATATCCGAGGGAGATTACTTTGAAGGAGATAAAATAAAAATTGATGAATAAAGCAATCATTTTTGAAAACATACAAAATTCGCGATACTTTTTGAACAGACCTCGTATCAGAAATTTGAATGCGTTTCTAATATTGATGAGTCAAATTTTTTCAATATTTCCGATGATAATAAGGTCAGCTATATTTTAGAAGTAGATATTTGAGTATCCAGAAGAGATGTATGATGATCACAAAGACCTACCTCTATATCTTGAACTTGATACTCTGCCGAACTCAACACATAAAAAATCTTTTAATAACGCTATACAATAAAGAACGATATCTTATTTTCTATAGATTATAAAAGCAAGCGCTCAAATACTGACTAAAATTGAAAAAAATATATGGAATGTTAGGAATTAGTCAATTATTATGGCTCGAACCTTATGTAGATTTTAATACAGAAAAAACGAAAGAAGCTGTGAATGAGTTCAAAAAATTGTTTTATAAGCTCATGGTTTACGCAGTTTATGAAAAAACTATGGAAGACGAAGAGAAACGAAAAGATGTTAAATTAGTGAATTGTTAAAAGGGACGGTATAAATTTTGATCGCACAGCCGAATTGTCATAGTAACTCAATCTTCAATGAATATTTAACAGTAATACAATTGTCCTGGACAATTAATGCTATTAATAAGTATTAAACGAAAAAACGAATTGTTGGTGTACTTATCACCGTTATTAGTGTCCTTATCAAGACTAAAATAAAAACTAACAAGATGCACTTATAAATTTGCACAATTACTACGCAATTATAATATACACACTGTTTCAGATTCATAACTGTACAATAATAATATACTACATATATCTACTTACTATCATGTATGTGCTCGTTCAAATCATGTCCATAACTTCCTGTATAGTGATTTAAATTCTACATTATTTTTCCTGTTACTGTTTAAAAATCATCTTATATCTTATAATACATTAAAGAGAAACTGCGAAATTCTGCATCCGTCCATTTCCTATGCATAATTAGACTTCCAATAGATGGTTGTCGTTGCATATGTGATTCATTTGGATATAATGGATGGATAGATGTGTAATATGGATGTGTAGGATGGATGGTTTGGATATATGCGATGAATGGATGGGCAGGATGATTGGGATAGACGAATGGGCAGAAAGAGTGGGTTAATAGGTAGGATGTATGGGTAGGATAATTGAAACGGATGGATGGACACTATTGACAGATAGGGCGGATGGGTTGGATTGATGGGTCGATTGATCATTGGGTAAGATGTATAGGTAGTATAGTTGGTATGGACGGGAAGGATGGATGCGTAATATCGACTGGTACGATGGATAGGTTGAATGGATGGATTAAATTATTGGGATGGATGAGACGGATGGTGCGCAGAATGTGTGGGCAGGATGGTTGGGATGGATGGATTAATGGTTAGGATTAATGGATAGGATAGATGGGTAAGACAGATGGGCAGGATGGATGGGTAGAAAGGTAGACTTTTTGCGGCTATCAATTGATGTCATTTATAATTTCCATTGTTTAACGCTCGCCTTCGTTCAATTTTTGTTTTTTTCTTCAGTTTCACTTTTTATAATTTACAGTGCTCGTATTGTTATAAAAGCTACTGTCGGTTCATTTTTATTTTTATTTGTTTGCGATTGCCGAACTATGTCATATTTCTACCACATCATCTAACGCCCCCATTAATTCAGTTCTTCTTGTTTCTTTTACATATGTTTCAGCGCTCGTCCATTGCTTTAATTAATCGTCATAGCAAAACATACTCTTATGAGAAATTTCTTTCTGTACATGTTAAATGGTTTTACTTTAATTGAAAATTTTAGAAAATTTCTATAATTAATCTTGTATCGTTACAAAAACCTTCATTTAACTTTAATTTTCTTAAGAGAATTACCATAGCTCCAATTTTAAGTTTTAGTTTATGTGGCGGTAATCCGTTTGGTGTCAGTAGATGTATGTAAGAAATTTTGTTGATAACATGACATTTAAATTCTCTTTATTATCATCGACTGCATAATCTATACTTACGTATCTCTAAGATTCTCCTTCCATTTTATCTAGAATGTTATTATGTTCAATTTTGTCATTCTTTGTTGGTGCTAAAATTACACTGTTATTTAATGTTGTATTTTCTTTTTTTATTGTGTGACGTCGTGGCAACGACACATCTCAGGTGCACCTGAGGCTTGGCGCATTCTCAGGGTTCTGTTGTTGCTAGTCTGCGATTTCTCGCATAAACTAGCGGGATCATTATTCGAAAATTAATAATACCAAAGGAGACAGTGCCACTAAACCTGTACTTCTGCTTTTGGATTCCAATCAATAGTAGAACTCGGTTTTCCGATTAAAATCGTAGCCTATCAAAAGTAGTCTCCAGATAAAAAAAAAGGGAAGAATTTTACGTTACGAGCTACTTCTATGAAAGTGGAGAGATAGATAAACTACCAATAAAATTTTTTTGTTTGCTTACTCTTTTATTTTATTGAATAATTCACTCTTTTCGGCCTGCGCGTTCTTATTTTATATTAACTGATTTTTCTTGTTTTTCTTGTTCTGCTGCTTGGTTGCTTGGCTGCTTGGCTGCTTGGCTCTTTGACTGACTTCTTGACTGAGTTTCGTTGAGTTCTTTGTCTGACTTCTTTGCTAACTTCTTGGCTGACTTCTTGACACTACTGATTTCTGTGCTTCCTTCAGCACTCACTTGCACACAAACTACCACAACTAACAACAACTGCAATTAACTTTTGGGTCTTGTGCAGCCCTTTTTATATGAGGTGGATGGTTGGGTGATGAATCCCTTTCTCAGCCTCTCGGTTTCGGGAGGAGTGGAGCAGGCAATGATGTGTTAATTGGTCCGTTTGTTTCTTCTGATTTTCCTCGCTGGATTTTCGGGCCCTGATTGGAGCGGGGACGTGGAGAAAGTCGGGGGCGCGGACGCAAGGGTACAGGCCTTAGCTCGTAAGATGGCTCTTCAAGTATCATTTGCAGCCAAGATTAGTTTAAAATTTCGTAATTATTAATTAATTGAAGTAGGAACAAACATAATCGACCAATACATAACTACTTATATTAATAATAAACATTATAATTAAATTCGCCGCAAAATACAGTTATCAATAGTTGTCTAATAATAAAATATAATAAAAATCGAGCGATGCTTGTTATCTCGCACGCTACGTTGTATACATTTGTAGATTAATTTCTTATAATAAAAGTTCTTATAATAAATAACAGTGAATTCATTAAAATTATCGTATTTTTTTATTTTTTCTATTTTCTGCTTAAACTAACCTCCGGAGCGAAAACTCGATAAGAGCTTTTGAGAGGCCTAAATTATGTCTGATATATTGTTGAAGTCAAAATATTCAAGTTAAAAAAATATTATTTCATAATTTCTAATTCCTAATTTCTAGTTCGAAAGGGAAAAATTCATTAGTTATGATGTGAATAGGATGCAGACGCGATCCCATGGCCCTCTTCTCTCATCGGCATCTTAGCGCTCACGTGTTCGGAGGCTGCATGCACTTCATATGCAAGTGCGAAGGTACGAGGGGCAGAAGAGCGTAATGAAAAAAAAAAATGCACGCTTACATAAATTTAAACTATAGATTCTATTGCCGTTTGGAGACTATCAAGAAAAATTTCCCTGCCACACTCGACTCAGTTCCCATAGCTCATGGGAAACGGTTTCAACTTTGCCGTTGGACTTAATATTAGGAACAATTATTTTTTTGAAATTTAAAAAATTTTGGTCATCTATGGCCCGCCGTCACAATTGCTAATCCAAAAATTTCTTTTACAATATTGTCGGTTTTTCGTTTTCCTTCTCCGACGTCTAATAGCTATTTTTAAAAAGTATCCTCTTTATCCGAAACTCCAAGATTTTACTTAAGTGTCATGATTTCACAAATCGTTGTATATAACGAAATTTTCAATGATATTCGTACGACTTCGATGTCTACTAAAAAAAAGTATAACGTATATAACGACTGGTAATATTTATTGAAAATCACCAGACACAATGACGCATTTTTGTCCGAACGGTTCCTTCATATCATCGATGTCTTTTGAAAGATGATCGGCTGCTTCTATTGCATATTTTGATGTCATTGATGTTTCGTCCCATACAATTACTTGAACTTCTTTCATTATTTGTTCATGCTTTCAGTTTGGCTTGATATTACATGTTGTAGTCTGTGTTATATTTAATGATAATTTGAATGTGCTATGACCACCCGACTATTTTTCAATAAATTTGCAGCTATCTCAATCCAAGTCACAAACAAATATTTGATATTATGAAATTCTAGATATTCGATCAAAATGTTTTGTAAATAGCTTTTTCCAGTTCTTTCTCGTCCATCAATGAAACTGCAATGATATTCTGATTTTTTTTCTAAAATTCTTAATATTGAAATCATATAACCACCCCATAGTTGAATGCCATAGATCAGGATTGGTTTGATTATTGATTTGTAAAACAGTGTTTTATTTTCTATTTTGAGCTCTGATTATTCTCTGATTAGCCAGTACATTTTTCTCTACTTGAGTTCCAGTTGTTTGCGTTTTCTAAATATGTGCTCTTTCCATGTGAGCCTCATGTCTACATGAATACCTTAGTACTTTACATGACTACTTTGTGGAATGAGTTTATCATTTAATTTAGTAGGTAGACAGGTATATTTTCTCAGTGTGAAAGTTATATGCGTTGATTTACTTTCATTGACTTTATTCTCCATGCGTTTAGCTAGTTTTGTAGATGATTACTAATATAATTTTATATTATTGCAGTTGCTATTATTGCTTTTGAGTGAGATATATGAATGGCTGTGTAGTTTGCTAAGTAACTGTCATGATGTTTAGAAATTTTAGGAAGTCAGCGGTGAATAATGAATACAAAGTTGGTCCTAGTTACTTTGCTGTAGTCTTGCTTTTATTTTCTTCCATTTTGATGTTTTTTGTTTAGTTTTACTTGAAATTCTCTATTTCAAACATATAACTTGAGTAGTTCGTAGTGATTTTCTAGGAAAAGTCTTTTCAATTTATGCAAAAAATTATCATGCTAGACTTCATCAAAGGTTTCTACGACGTCTAGGAATATACAGGTGCAATATTTTTTTTCTTCTATAGATTTTCTTGCAGTTGACACTATTCTGCTAACCTGTTTTATTGTAGAGTGGTTGCATCTAAAGCCAAACTGATTATCTAGGATAATCTTTCTATTAATTGAGTTAAATCTGGCTAAAATTATTTTTTCAACAAATTTTTTATATTACGGGCAGAAGACTAATTGTTTTGTAAGATGTTACCAATTCGGTTTCTTGACCGGGTTTAAGAATTAAAATAATCTCAGCCATTTTCCATTAAATTGAAAAATCACATAGACGAAGACATGCATTAAAGATTATTGTTAAATGTCTTATTGTGATATTAGGTAATAATTCTATCATTATTCCTGTAAAGTTATCAAAGCCTGGTGCTTTTTTATTCTTTATATTGTTGATTATAAGTAATAGTTCCTTTCTTTATACAGTTGATATTGGAACATAGTTGTTTCTAAGTAGTATTTCATACAGTATTTTTCCTCTAGGGATTGCGGTTTGTGATCTTGATCCCCATCATGGGTGCTTCTTATTGTAATCGCCTTCGTTATCGTTTATCATTACACTAGTTGCTTGCAGATAAGTTTTGCTAGTGTATTTGAGAATAATGATTTCTTTTTGTTTTGATAATAATAACAGTACCTCCATGTGCTTTATCTAGCCGATGATTTGTTTTATGTGAGTATATTGAAATGCTTTTAGTCCGTAGTTCAATAGTATCAAATATTTTATTTTGCTTATATTTTAATGAATTTTTTTGCATATGTAAATTATTTGTAACAATATTATTATCAATCGATGGTGTACTTAGTAACTTTCATTTATGTATGCCGTTGGACAAGGTAATTTAAAGTCTTTCAAAGAATATCCAATTATTTGTAATGTTTGTTCTATTACATTCAAAGCAATGTTTTGACAAATAGTGCTTTTATATGTTATGTAGTAGAAGTTCATTTTATATTTTTCATACAAATCTCTTGCATCTCGACTTACTAGTCTTTCAGACTTTTGTTTATTTATTTATTACCAGAGTGTATATAAATTAATTATACAGTCACATTAAACATACATATATTGTACAATTAATAAATTGTGAAATCCAGTGGCGATTTTCTTTTTTTAAAAGAAATGGATCAAAGAATTTGTATTAAATTTTGCGTAAAAAATGAAATAAAGTGTAACAAAGTGTGTGAAATGTTAAAAAAAGCCTATGGTGAGTCTGCTATGAAAAAAACAAGTGTTTACGAGTGGTATAAGCGTTTCCAAGATGGCCGCGAAGACGTTGAAAATGACGAACGCTACGGTCGACCCAGCACGTCAACAATCGATGAAAATGTGAAAAAAGTGGAAAAAATGGTTCTGAATGATCGCCGAATCACAATTAGAGAAGTTGCTGATGAAGTTGGCATATCAATCGGATTATGTCATAACATTTTTACAAATGTTTTGGGCATGAAACGGGTGGCAGCAAAATTCATTCCAAAACTGCTGAACTTTGACCAAAAAACAATCGCATGAACATCGCTCAGGAGCTGTTAAACGTCGTCAACGACGATCCAAGTTTGCTTGAAAGGGTCATAACTGGTGATGAAACATGGGTGTACGATTATGATGTCGAAACCAAAGGACAATCGTCCACCTGGAAGCATTCAACGTCACCAAGAGCGAAAAAAGCACGTCAAATTCGATCTAATGTGAAGGTTTTGCTTCCAATTTTTTTTACTGCAGGGACGTGGTGCATCATGAGTTCTTATCACAAGGTCGTACGGTTAATAAGGAGTATTACCTTGAAGTTATGCGACGTTTGCGTGAAGCAATCCGAAAAAAACGCCTCGATTTGTGGTAAAACAATTCATGGCTTTTGCATCATGATAACGCACCTGCTCACTCGTCGTTGCTTGTTCGTAATTTTTTGGCCAAAAACAATACCGTAGTCGTGCCCCAACCTCCATATTCACCAGATATGGCTCCGTGTGACTTTTTCCTGTTCCCAAAGTTGAAGAGACCCATGAAAGGACGGCGTTTTTCCTCGATTGAAGAAATAAAGGCCGAATCGCTGAGAGTGCTCAAGGACATACCAAAAAGTAAATATCAAGAGTGCTTCGAAGATTGGAAAAGACGCTGGCATAAGTGTATTATATCTGGGGGAGGATTACTTTGAAGGGGACCACATTCATGTAAGCGAATAAATCAATATTTTTTTGGAAAAACTATAATTCCGGGTACTTTTTGAACACACCTCGTACTTCACAATATTATACACTTATCACCAAAATCAAATGAGAATTGTTCTGGCTGTAGTTCTATTGCTGTAAGTTGCTTTTCTGTCACTTACATAGCAGATTCTCTCTATGTGATTAAGTCTGGCCGAGCATGTAAGTCCTACTGCATATGTGACCCTATAATGGGGAAACATGCTTTGATGTTGTTGATAAAAGTAGCACTTACAGTTGTAACGGGGATTTAGACCGCTACAATATTAATTTATCCGAGATAGAATATTTGCTGGTACAATTGCAGCTCTTTGTGCTGTAGCGTTATGCCACGTAAGGCCGGCCCAGTAGATCTGGTTGTCAACAGTATTCCTAAAAAGAATTACTTAAATTAATTAATAACATTTAAATTATAATGAATTTTCGTATTTGTAACAGTTTTTTTAAAAATCTTATAATGCAAATACTAAATTAGTTAATAATAAAGATTAATACATTATAAGAGTGTTGAGAGACGCACATTGCGAACCGTTTTCCGGACACGTCGACGGGAAAAAGACTCGCGATCGAATAACTCGTGAGTATAACTAGCCAGGAGTGTGATATGACCTGAAAACATTCGTAGATGAGTGCCGTCAATGTCAAAAGTATAAGGTAGTTCAACAAGGAAGGTCTAATAGATAAACGGGTAGTAGAGAGGCCATGGGCAATGGCAGTGACTAACATGGTAGAGCTGCCCCATAGCAAAAATCGGAATAAATATATGGTAGTGTTACAAGACCTATTTAGGAAATGGGTTGAAATGAAACCGCTACGATCGACGGATCTGCTCTCGCTATCGCGCTCGAAGAGTTAATTCTCTTCAGTTGAAAAGCCCCCGAATATACGAGGTGTGTTCAAAAAGTAAGGTGACTTTTCAAATTTCACGGGCAACGTACTTTCGATTATCGATTTTTTTGTTTTGTTATGTTGATACACTTTTCCCGAACATCTGTACCAAGTTTCAAGTGTATAGCATTTCTTGTTTGGTTGTGAGAGGCGTAAAGGTTATAAGTGTTTTGCGTGCTCGGCGATTTCTTGCTATCGAAAAATATGGATCAAAGGATTTGCATCAAATATTATGTAAAAAATAAAATAAAGTGCTCCGAAACACTTGACATGTTGACGGTGGCATACGGTGAATCTGTTCTGAGTAAAAAAAATGTTTACAAGTGGTACAAACTCTTCCAAGATGGCCGGGAAGATGCCAATGACGAGCCTCGCTCTGGACGCCCAAGCACGTCAACAACTGATGAAAACGTTCAAGCAGTGAAGAAAATTGTTCTGGAAAATCGTCGAATCACTATCAGAGAAGTTGCTGAGGATGTTGGTATATCGCTTGGCTCGTGACATGAAATTTTTTCTAACGTTTTGGGCATGAGACGTGTGTCAGCGAAGTTTGTTCCGAAATTGCTAAATTTTGACCAAAAGAACCGTCGCATGAGCAACGCTCAAGAACTGTTGAATGACGTCAACGACGACTCAGATTTACTCAAAAGGGTTATAACTGGTGACGAATCATGGGTATATGGTATAACGGGGTTTTGACCCAGCGCGGGTCGCTCGTTATATGGGTAATTCTAGGCTATTTCGATTGACTTGTAACCCTTAGGTTACGGATTTTTTTTTAATTTAGCACAATTGTTGTAAGTACACATAAAACTGAGATCTTTCCCAAATTTTGGAGACGATACATTAATTATATCAAAAGTTATTAACAATTAAAGAAAAATGATAAAAAATTTTCAAACAGCTATATTTTAAAAACTAATAAAGATATCGAAGTCGGATTTTTTTCAAAATACTTATAATGCCTTAAAATTTCGAAATAATTACAACAATAAACAATAAAAATTTTTTTTCGAAAGTTATTAACTTTTTGTTTAAACAATTGCTAATATCTCAAAAAGTATATTTTTTTTTTGAAAAATTCTTGCTCCTACGTATTCCTGAGGATTTTTGCTATCGAAATCAATCATAAAATTTAAGGGCCCGACATATCGGAAAGCGTAGCCCTAATCAAAAGAAGACGCCTCAGCGACCGGACACCGATATCTATCTTCTTTTAATTAGGGCTACGCTTTCCGATATGTCGGGCCCTTGAATTTTATGATTGATTTCGATAGCAAAAATCCTCAGGAATACATAGGAGCAAGAATTTTTCAAAAAAAAAAAATACTTTTCGAGATATTAGCAATTGTTTAAACAAAAAGTTAATAACTTTCGAAAAAAAATTTTTATTGTTTATTGTTGTAATTATTTCGAAATTTTAAGGCATTATAAGTATTTTGAAAAAAATCCGACTTCGATATCTTTATTAGTTTTTAAAATATAGCTGTTTGAAAATTTTTTATCATTTTTCATTAATTGTTAATAACTTTTGATATAATTAATGTATCGTCTCCAAAATTTGGGAAAAATCTCAGTTTTATGTGTACAACAATTGTGCCAAATTAAAAAAAAATCCGTAACCTAAGGGTTACAAGTCAATCGAAATAGCCTAGAATTACCCATATAATTTACGAGGGAGTTTGGAACAGCTCGGAGTGGGCCTCGTAATAGGCTGTGCGAAGCCTATCCCAGCAGCAACAGAAACGGCGTGGTACAGCGTCTATTATCTTAGCACGCAGAGAGCGTCGTGTAGTCCTATGGGCGCTTTTGAGCGATCACGAAATTCAGGTGCGAAGGCAGAACGGAACGGAATTGACTACGATAGGTAAAGGCTCAGAGAAAGAAAGCAGATACACAAAAGCATCGAGTTTACTACTGAGGAAAGTACAGAGTTAGGACGCAGCGTAAGCGAGAGAGAGAGAGCGGCGAAAGGTTAGCGAGAGAGACACGTATTCGAGGAGGTACTTACAATGACGTTCCAGCGTCAGCCCTGGAAACGGTGCCCTCAGCCTCGCACGTGGCTCGCGAGGACGCGCAGTTTATAGCTCGGATGCAGTCGGGAGGCGGGCGGCCCTAAAAGCTCGCGCGCGTACTCGCAGGAACTGGCCCTTCAAGGGCGCTAGGGGTAATCTCAGACCCGAAGTCTTGCACCGTGTGGACACTAGCGTACTCGCCAAAAAAATCGGTTGCGGAAAACAAAGGTCGCGCACGTGTAGAGCTGCTCGTAATACGTCCGCGTGCGTTGAAGTCGCCGATACAATTATGAATCCCCACTCTCGTTCTCGCGTGCATCGCGTCGGCTTCCCGAATTCTCTCTCTCTAACTCGCCCTCTATTAGCGCTCTCTCTGACTTACCTTTGGCTGCCATACATGTGAAATAAATATATGACAAATATATATATATATATATATATATATATATATATATATATATCGATCGGTCTTACGAAGACAAAACTTAGTAATTCTGTTACGAAGAAAGTTCGTTTTCAAATTTGCCACGAAGAAAGTACGCTTTCAAAAACTGGCACGAAGAAAGTACGTTTTCAAAAACTGCCACGAAGAAAGTACGTTTTCAAAAACTGCCACGAAGAAAGTACGTTTTCAAAAACTGCCGCGAAGAAAGTACGTTTTCACAAACTGCTTTCTGCTTTCTGTTTTCGTCGCTTCTTTTTCCTTTTTCTCATGATAATTCTTGACGTTATCGGTAAAATAATTTTAGATATTCATATTTCGATGTAATTTTTTTCGTTGATTTCAAATCTGACCCCAATTTATTAAGGGCGCAGCGCGTATATTCCAGATCTTTTATTCATTGAAAACACGGGTCTTCAAGCATAATTTTCAATGAGGCGATAAACATTTTTGATGTATTTTTTTCCCTAGAATACGATGATGTCATTTGTTTTATCATAAAAATTACATAGCAAGCGATACAAGCGAAAAACCACTGGAAAGTCGTTTGATTTATCAAAGAAACACTTGAAAAAAGCCTCCGGGCGTTCGGTAAGTAATTTTTATGAAAAAATCATTAACACCACCGTATTCTACGTGAAAAATAACAGCGGAAATGTGTATCACATTATTAAAAATGATGCGTGGAGGGTCGTGCACTTCAAAAAAGTAAAATATGGAATGTAAGTTTTGCAATGTTAAGAGACACTTGGTTACTGAATTTATAGCGGGCTAATACAAATTAATTCCAATAATGTGATGCATGTTATCGAAAAGTATAAACTTTACAGAAAAAAATTAATACTATAAAGAAAACAATTCAAATTACTCAAAGTATGCGCGTGAATTTTTACAGAGCTGTCTCGAACATTTTTGGATTTTTGAATTTTGACTATATTTCGAAGAAATAAAAAAATTTTACTAAAAATTCTGACATAATTTCTGCGAATTAACTGAGTAGGAAGAATCAAAGAACATTATATTTGTTTTTTGTTTTGCATAGTTATTATTTGTTTTTGTCTGTACAACAACAATTTTAAAATTTTAAAATTTCATTTGTTTTTATATTTTCATTTTTTTTATATTCTTCGTTTTTCTTTTTATTTGTAATGTTGAAATATTTTTCTGCTGCAACGGGTTCCGATTTAATTAATTAATAAAATCGGGCCCGTTACACTACTTATTCTACAAGTGCTACTCTTTACTAGGAGCAGCTTGAAAACAAGTTTTGAAGTGATATAGTTTGCACCCTTTACAAATCTTTGTAGTCCCTATATACAAGATACAAAAATTTACAGCTGTGTTAATTTACGATTTTCTTGTTGTTTTTCAGTAATGCATTTAATAATCAAAGCGTGTTAACGATTACTTTATTCTTACTCGAGATAGTCGTTTTGTTAAAAGCTTTGATTATCAACAAATATTAACAAAAATATGCATATGAAAGCTCCAGAAAGTGCTGGCTTTTGTCAGAATTAACAAATCATATCTTAAACAATTAAAAAAGAAGAATTCTTTCATTGTATAAATTCGTTTTCATATTTCTATCTAAAACCATTCTTGGCTTATAAAAAATTTGCTTCTTCTTTGCAAGACGTAGTTTTTGCAGTCTAATAATGACGTATGATATTTTATAATATAGTTTTAAGTTTCATTGATTTCGGCATTCAAAGTTAAACGTTCGTAATTAGCTATAAGTGAAATAGATTAAATTTTGTGATTTTGTCGGAAGGTAAAACTTGCTAACTAGAAGCAATATGATGAAATCGTGTAGCTTTTTCTCATTTAGAGTAGATTTACATTAAAAAAACATTCTATTTAAAAAACAATTAAATTGTTTCCGGCAATACTTTACGTTACATCAGAAGGTATTCTTTTTCATTTCTTGTAATAAATTACAAAAATTTTAATTTAAAAAGTATAAAAGTACACGTAAAGTAAGTTTGTTTATTGTTACATAACAATTTTAAAATAAGGTAAAATAAACTGGTGTCATAACTAGATTTTCATTATTATGGCTCCGAAATAAAAGAGAGACGAGTGGAAATCAGTTTACATGCTAGAGTTCAAAACTCTATAAATACTAAACAAAGTTACAGCAAGGTTACAATACAATATAGTACATGTATGTATTGGTCGTAAGATACTGTCGGCATCGGCAGTAAACACGCTGTCATTCAACAGTGAACTGCCGAGTGTGCCGCATCGTTGAAGTGTTCCAGTAAAATTACTACGCGACATTTAATTCATTATTCATTGTTTGGTAGCATCTCAATCGTACTGTAGGTAAGTACTGTGCAAAAATCGTCGGTATTGATTTAATATTACTTTAATATAGTGCTCTTGAAAACGAATGAAACTTTATAAATTTTGCATTGACTTGATAACATAATATACATTATAATATATTTCAAACCACAGTGATTGTTATTGTTGATCAATTTTAATTAATCAATTGCAAGTATTATAATAATACGTTAAAATGTTAGTTAAGAGTTAAAGGTGTACGATACGTCAAACATACGCCGAATTCCTGATAGCACGTGTGAACAGCTTATTTCGGAATTTAGTATTATGTACATCGAATATACATATATATATATATAATATTATATACTAGTCAAGTCATATACTACACTGACATTGTGGTATACCAACGTTTTGGGCACTGTCTGATCCTCACTCTATCGCGCGCATTTCTTGAGCAGTGACGTACTTAATTATTAATTATGCACTATCACTCTCTTAAGCTTAAAATTAATCAATAATATTCATTGAAAATAATACTTAATACATTTATTAATTACTATGAAAAAATAAAACACAATTTACTTTTCGCATTCAATTAAAGCAGACTTAAGTTACTCTTGTGGAAAGATATCTGATCATATCATACGAAATACACAAGGTCATAATTAATTGTTCGTCGCTTTTCCAATAGTTAAATTCTACAAAATTATAGTTATTGAAAACCCAAATAATGAGAGCATTCCATCGAGCACTTGATTTTTGTGCACGAGAACTATTTTTTTACGTATTCAATTTTTTAGTGAAGAATAATTCATGCATACACCAACTTGAATGAATGAGCTATATTTTAATTATTTATCACGCTGGTGAGCTGACATGATGAAATAATACAACGAAATTAATTAAAAAATAACTTTATATTATGCCTTTTAACGTCGGGTACGCTTCGTTCGCGTTATGTTTATCAAGCTCTGCAAATGAATTTTTGGATTCATACTTACATCTAAATTTGCCAAACAAATATTTGTGTACAGTACATGTAGAACACGAATAATAAAAAATTTCGTTGAATAAATTCGCGATGGATTAACGAGTTTTACAGAAAATTATTTATGGTTTAGTCTAGTGATTTTAAAAAAGAAATATTTTTATGTTTATATTAGAAAAAGATGCAACTATTTCGATTGAAATCAGTTATTACAGAAAACATTCTATATTTTATCTGTAATAGTAAATATTTTACATTTTTAAATACCATTAATTTATAGTCGTGGCGCGTATTTACGTAAGTCTATTAAAGAATCTATTAAAGAAATATTAGTTCTGCGTATAAATTCGAGTGAATTATAAAGTCGAATTATTAAATATTTTCCTAAACAATTCATTTTTAATTGTAGCCTGTAATTTTTTATTTTACAACATAATAATATAGACATCGATGTCAGGTACTGATAGAGGTATTATTAATTCCTCCAAATATTTGAGGCAAAAAAATGTCGATTCCGATAATGATGATATGCCTGAAGAAATAGAAGACGATATACCAATAACTCCTGAATTCGAGGCTGCATTGAATGAATTCATAAGTATTAAAATTGAGATCCCTGAAGATGAAAGTGATGATGAAACTTGCGAAGAATCAGATGGTAGTTTAGAAAATAAAACGGCTGACGAGCCACATGAACAAAGCGAGGAATCAGACGACTCAACAGACAGCGATGATCTCGAATCGGAATACCCAGATGAACATTCCTCACAACGTAAAAAATCTGCAGTTCACGTCAGTATCAACATTGGTGATAGCTCGAATAGCTCTACAGTTCGCTTCTTGAAAAGAAACACTAAGCGAAGACCTCCGAGAAACCTGCAACCTCGTATGCGAAAAAGGCAAACAAATAAGGAGTTGTGGGTCGACGTCAGTGCCAAAAAAGCACGTAACAGTGGAAATACTGGAATCGGACGAGATGGTAAAGCAATTAAAGCCAGAAAAGTGCTCAGTGGATGCAATAATAAATGTAAAAAAAAATGCCGGACCAGAATTGATATGGAGGACCGCCTCCATGCCCATAAAGCATACTGGAATTTAGCAAGTGCAAGTGAAAAATGGCAATGTTTAACTGAATGGACGAAGAGTACAAATGAACCATTTTCTACGGATGAAGACTCAGACTCGGACTCGGACTCGGAAGGAACTTCAACTTACCAAAACAGATTTGAATATTATTTACCAAAGAAAGAATCTCAAGAAAAAGAAATCGTGTGTCAAAAAATGTTTTTGAATACGTTAGGTATGTACAAAAATATATTATATATATTTTTAATGCTACTTAACTCACCTTCGCGTCCTAAATAATAAATATCCTATTAAATAACAGTATTACGCTTTAAAAAATGTATGGGCTCTTTGATCATTAATATCTAAATACATATCTCATTCGTATAGTACTGCAAACTAAGAGGCTCTTATGCGAAATATCAAATTTTACGCCCTAAAAAAATATTTGTATTTATTCACATTCTGATTGAGATGACATTCATGTTGAAAGGATTAGAATTTTGAGTGTAAGTTGAATTAGTATGTCAGTAATTTCAACGAAAATTTTACATATTTTTGATTTCTTTTGTTAATTAATAATATTATCACACAGTTGCATTTGATGATGAGTAAATAAATTCTAATTTGCAATGAATTAAATGACATTAAATTATTCTAGCAAAACTGATTTACACAAAGTTTTATTAGATAGAATGGCGTTCATTCATTCATTGCAAAGTAATTAGCAATATTATATTCAGCAAAAGATGTGCTATCTTGTACATAGTAAAACTGTAAGGTCGGTAATAATGATAATTACCAAGAAGACCTGGTATAACGGAAAATTGTATTTTGATAAATTGTTTAAGTAAATGTATGTTTAATGTTTTTTAGATATATCCAGAACAGTTGTTCGGACGGCACATAAAAAGAAAAAGGAATCGGGAGGAACCGGAGTAGTTGGAAATGATCAGCGTGGAAAACACACGAATAGACCACACAAATACCCCGATTGTCTTGTCAATTTGATAATAGCTCACGTCAATATGTATCCCACAATGGAGTCTCATTATTGTCGAGCGACTACAGATCGAAAATATTTAGAAGAGGGGCTTAATGTATCCAAAATGACACGTATGTTGAATTTGGCTATCAAGAAGAAACACAACATAGACAACATCATTTCAACACAAGCCTACAGAAGAATTTTCACCTCAAATTTCAATTACGGATTTTTCAAACCGAAAAAAGATCAGTAAGTAATTTTCACTATGCAATAAATTTATTAATACTTGAATTCGGCTACAAATTAGTCTGTAAGGTGGGTTACTGCTAAAATTCTATATCCTTCGTTTTTCCATAAAATTGTATTGAAATTTTTTGAATTATTATTCTGTTTGAAGTAACGAAGTTTTCGATCCAACAATTTCTTTCATGTACTAAACCAATTTTATACGTATTTATAATGAAGACATTTTTTAAGCCTGTTTTCATCATGTTCTCAGTGAGACAGTGTTAACGAAATTGAATTTGGGATGAGGGCTCATTCTCTTCCTTCAAAACTAAAGAAAAAAAAAAAGAGACCGTGTCGCAGGACACGGGGTAAGAACGTAGTTCATTCTAGTATATACAGTGTAAAAAAATCATGATTGAAATTTAATGAAAAAAAACCATGCAGCAAACAACAAAATAGTGCTTGAAATAAATTTAATGCAAAAACAGAACATTAACGTAGAGATCTTCAAAATTAATGCACATTTACTTAAATGTCATGTAGATGCTTATTGAATATTCATGTTCAAAAATAGAAATTTCAAACTATATACCACGGTAAAAAACAAAAATTAATATTTATTTATAGATATTTATTGCTATTGTCATATATTTTCAATATTACTTTGTTGATTATTAATTATCAAATTGGAATTTTGCAGACTTTAAATTATTTATACTTATACCGAGATTCGATCCCACGTCCTTTGAATTGAGAGTGACGCGATTCGTCACTTTTTATAACGGTACATTTTCTGCGGACTAACATCCCTTCGCTAATATTTTTTACGGACTAACATCCCTTCGCTAACGGGAGATAAAGAACTTCGTTCGAAAAACTCTATGAACCCGAATTTGTCTAATGTAATTCTGTACTGAACTCCATCATGAAGTATCAAAGAAGACAGCGTCTTGACTCTCCAATTTCAAACAGTACTTAATTAAAATTTTCTACATGGCCAAATTGACCACGAAGGAAACGGTAATTTACAGAAATTGTTAATGGCTCAATTTAAATAATAAATCGTATGAAATATAGTTCAAATGAAATGCTTTTGCTAAAAATATTCTTCATGTAGTTTGTAGTCAACTGCAAAACTTTCCATGAGAATATTCATCGTGGAACTATTCTACATCATTATAAATCACTCTTAATAATGAGATGAACATTATTTCACGCGTAGATTTGAATAGTAAATAATGAGAAGTATAATATAAGGGCGTGGGCAATGGTCATTTTACCATATAAAGCAATTCATAATGATGTAGAATAGTTCAATGCAGAATATTTTCATAGAAAGTTTGGCAATTGACTGAACATTTTTGAAGATTATTTTTAGCAACAGAATTCCTTTTTGAATTCTACTTCGTATGATTTATTATTTACATTTAGCCATGAACAATTTCTGTATATTACTATTTTTTTGGTGATCAATTCGGCCATGTAGGAAATTTTAATTATGTACGGTTTGAAAAAGGAGAGTTCAGACGCTGTCTCAAAAAACACCATAAAAATTTTGTAAATTTGTGATTTTTATGGTGTTTCTATGGTGTAGTTCAGTATGTAATTAGTTACATGGAGTTCGGCTTCCTAAAGTTTTTGTCTATGGATTTTATGGAAAAGAATGAGCTCCCCAAATTTCATTTCGTCGCTACTGTATGCACCGGGAGCATTTTACGTAAAAACTAGCTATACAACTTCGAATGCTTGTCATTCCGAATAGAATCATCCTAGTAAAGTCCGTAGAAGCTCAAAACGTTCGTATTTTGGAGAAGAATGAGTGGTTCGAATTCTGGAATCCTACATGAAGTATTTCAAAATCTATGCTTAATAAACAGTAAAAAAACGGGAAATTTCACCAGAGATCCACTTTACGGAAACCTATGTTATTGTGACCAAATTATTTAATTACACGATATTATATCAATTCTCGAGCTTCCACTTCTAATATTTGTGATTAAAAAATCATTATTACAAAGAACTATCAATGATTTCAGTATAGAGATTTATTTTTATTGGAAAACGAATAATAAATTCGTTTGGTTCGATTTATCTAT